>NC_091775.1:45640506-46890506 GCF_029378745.1 Bos indicus
TTAATTTAGATGACCATTCTATCTACTACTGTGGGTAAGGATCCTTTAGAAGAAATAGAGTAGCCCTCATAGTCAACAAAAGAGTCTGAAATGCAGTACTTGAAATTTTAAGAATTTCAAGAATGACGGTGATCTCTGTTCGTTTCCAAGGCGAATCATTCATTATCACAATAATCCAGTCTAGTGCCCCAACCACTAATGCCGAAGAAGCTGAAGTTGATATGAAGGTTTTCACGGTTCTCTGAAGACCTACAAGACCTTCTAGAACAGCAAAAAAAGCTGTCTGTTTCATCATAGGGGACTGGAATGCAAAAGTAGGAAGTCAAGAGATACCTGGAGTAACAGGCAAGTTTGGCCTTGGAGTACAAAGTGAAGCAGAGCAAAGGCTAACAGAGTTTTGCTAAGAGAATGCACTGGTCATAGCAAACACCCTCTTCCACAACACAGGAGATGACTCTATACATGGACATCACCAGATGATCAATACCAAAGTCAGATTGATTATATTCTTTCCAGCTGAGATCAAATTGCCAGCATCTGTTGGATCATAGAAAAAGCAAGAGAATTCCAAAAAAGTATCTACTTCTGTTTCATTGACTATGCTAAAGCCTTTGACTGTGTGGATCACATAAAACTGTGGAAGATTCTTAAAGCCATGGGAATACCAGATCGCCTTACCTGCCTCCTGGGAAACCTATTGGCAGGTCAAGAAGCAACAGTTAGAACTGGCCATAGACAATTAGACTGGTTCAAAATTGGGAAAGGAGTATGTCAAGGCTATATATTGTCACCCTGCTTATTTAACTTATATGCAGAATACATCATGTGAAATGCTGGGCTGGATGAAGCACAAGCTGGAATCAAGATTGCAGGGAGAAATATCAAAAACCTCAGATATGCAGATGATACCAACCTATGACAGAAAGCAAAGAACTAAAGAGCCTCTTGTTGAAAGTGAAAGAGGAGAGTGAAAAAGTTGGCTTAAAGCTCAACATTCAGAAAACTAAGATCATGGTATCTGGTCCCATCATTTCATGGCAAATAGATGGGGAAACAATGGAAACAGAGACTTTATTTTCTTGGGCTCCAAAATCACTGCAGGTGGTGACTGCAGCCATGAAATGAAAAGACACTTGCTTCTTGGAATAAAAGCTATGACCAACCTAGATAGCATATTAAAAAGCAGAGACATTATTTTGCCAACAAAGGTCCATCTATTCAAAGCTATGTTTTTTCCATTAGTCATGTATGGATGTGAGAGTTGGACCATAAAGAAAGCTGAGCATGGAAGAATTGATGCTTTTGAACTGTGATGTTGGAGAGGACTCTTGAGAGTCCCTTGGATAGCAAGGAGATCAAACCAGTCAATCCTAAAGGAAATCAGTCCTGAATATTCATTGGAAGGACTGATGCTGAAGCTGAAGGTCCAGTATTTTGGCCACCTGATGCAAAGCATTGACTCCTTGGAAAAGACCCTGATGCTGTGAAAGATTGAAGGCAGGAGGAGAAAGGGATGATAGAGGACGAAATGGTTGGGTAGCATCACCAACTCAATGGACATGAGTTTGTGCAAGCACTGGGAGTTGTTGATGGACGCCGGGAAGCCTAGTGTGCTGCAGTCGATGGGGTCGTAAGGAGTCGGACACAACTGAACTGAATTCAATGACCTGTTTTACATATAACTTACCTTGTAGTTTGAAATCTCATATCTGGATTTATAATTTTTGGATCAATTTGGTTTGCCATGATAGCTTTTTAAACAGAGGTAACTTTGTATCTAGTAATAAGGTGTTGATATGCAAATTCCATATAACACTCTTCCTCAGGGCAGCTTCCAGTAAGACCACAGAGAAGTGTTATCAGTAGTTGTCCTTCACATCATGTGTGTTCCTTCCTTCTCTAACAGATTTATGCTCAGGTATATTTACAGATGTGGTTTCCCAGTTTACTCAGTGGTAAAGAGTCTGCCTGCTAATGCAGGAGGTGCCCTTTTGATCCCTGGGTTGGGAAGATCTCCTGGAGCAGGAAATGGCAACCCACCCCAGTAGTCTTGCCAGGAAATCCCATAGACAAAGAAGCCTTGTGGGATGCAGTCCATGGGGTTGCAAAGAGTCGGATACAACTGAGCACACACACATTTACAGATAATCATTTTCCTGAATGTATCTTTGTAGTGAAAAATGAAAGAATATAGATTTTCTCGCCTCTTCTGGAAAGCTTTTTAAATATATGTTGCTGTTGCTAAGTCGCTTCAGTAGTGTCCGACTCTGTGTGACCCCATAGACGGCAGCCCACCAAGCTCCCCCGTCCCTGGGATTCTCCAGGCAAAAACACTGGAGTGGGTTGCCATTTCCCTCTCCAATGCATGAAAGTGAAAAGTGAAAGTGAAGTTGTTCAGTTGTGTCCAACTCTTCGTGACCCCATGGACTGCAGCCTCCCAGGCTCCTCGGCCCATGGGAATTTCCAGGCAAGAGTACTGGTTGTCATTGCCTTCTCCAAATATATGTTAATAGCTACTTTATGTCTTTATAAGTAAAGGGTTTATAGTAATAATGATTCTGTTGATTATAATATATATATATATTAAAGCTTTTTTTGTGTGTAAAAAGAATAGAGTTATTCTTAATCCTTATTATCTAACTATCTGTTATTTACTTCGATTCTGTCTAGTCTTACCAACATCAGTATCAGACATCAGTCCTTTGGGGGAGTACAGAGAATGCAGAAATGAGTATGTTTCTTTGAGCTCAAAATTGATAGTGGACAGTGTAGACCATCTTGACTGCCAAATAACTGACCACACAGTGGATGTAAATTGTCAGTATATTTATACAATATTAAGGAAATTTTTTATCAGGGTAAGGAGATATTTCTTTGTAGAGGAGCTATGAGAATTCACTGCTGCTGGAGGTAACTCATTATATGGCTGCAGGTGCTTGTAAGAATAAAATAATAAAGAGGGTTTGATGTGGTCGGGCTGTGGGCTTTGGTGCAGTTGAACAGTGAAGCCTAGGGAAGGTAAGGTGTGACATGTGATCAGAGCATTGACTGCAACAAGCTTTTTTGTCACATGAGCTTTACGAAAGTGGAGATCATTCGTCAGGAAGGGACCTGTTAGTTTTGAAGTCAGTGACTAGAAGCTAGGTGTGATAGTGTTGGACTTCTCAGGTGGTGCAGTGGTAGAAGAATTCACCCACCAATGCAGGAGAAACGGGAAACTCGGGTTCGATTCCTTGGTGGGAAGATCCCCTGGAGAAGGAAATAGACACTCCAGTATTCTTGCCTGGAGAATCCCATGGACAGAGAGAAGCCTAGAGGACTACATTCCATGGGGGTTGAAAAGAGTCGGACGTGACTGAGCCGCTGAGCATACATGACAGTGTTATGTTATGAAAGACCGAAAATAGTTCCTTTGTGGGCCATAGGTGATAGGAAGAAGGTGTATGGGCTATGATCTGTGTTCAGATTGAGTGAGGTGAATAAATAATGGATATCTGGAGATTTGAAGTGCTGGCAAGTGGATACAACAAGGATTGGAACATGGAAATTAAGGACCTTGGATTGTCCCCAAATTTGCCCAAGTTGGAGCTACAGTTTTTGTTTAAGGAATGGGTTTCTTCAGTTTTTACTTGAATACCAAACTAGAATTAGGAAGAGAAATATTTACCACTGTGGGAAGGATTCCCTTCATCCCTTCAGGTGATTAGCATGATAGTGGATGTTGTCTGAATATTGAGCAGCTTTTTTTTTTCCCCAGCATCCTGGACTTTGGAGCAAGATAGAAAGGTCAGTCAGCAGTTCATTCCTGAACTGCCATTTCACGTGCATTCAGAGATCGAATAGCTGTTCTGGAGCCTACATCTGAGTAGAGAAATCAGTTGGGAAATTCTGGATGCCTAAATGTTTGACTTTCAGATTTCTTCCTTTTCTGTAATGATTCTGGGCCTCAAAAATCCTGCTGTCTTTCAGAAAGTTTCATGGAAGGAAGTGCCCCTCTGTCTTCCTGGTCTACCTCTTGGTGGGTCTTATTGGTACCTGTGGTGGGGCTAGGATTTCCACTGGATTGGGGACTCCAGACCTTTGATTTTTGGGGGCCTGGGTATGTTGTGTTCTTCACATGCATGAACTGGAGAAATAGAGGTATCTGCCTGGTTTGAGAAAATTCTAAGTCATTGTTGTGACGGGTCGTGAGGAAGATAAAACATGGCATTTTAAGTGTGGGCATTATGGTCACTCTCCCTGGAAAATGTGATTGACAGCAGATGCCATTACTTCTCAGTAAATAATACACAAACTTTCCTGTCCTGTGCTTTATGATGATCTTGGGCTGTAGTGTGGAGAGTTTTTATATTCCTTTATAGGTGTTGCTTTCCCTAAAATCATTACTTCTAAAACAACAAATATATCTTAGCCTGTCATTTTAGAAAGTAACCTTTAGACTCCAGCTGTTGAGAGCATCAGAAATAATTACTCAGCTACTGCCTTGTCAAATGTAATTTAAGAAAGTGATCTTCTTCCCTGAGGAAAATCTAATTTGGTTTACTTCATTCCATCTCTGATTGGCTGCCTTTGTTTTCTTTATGATTAGAAAGTAAAATATGTTTAGGTTAAAATTTAATAGAAAGTTACCCATGAGATAGTAGATGGTTTTCTCTTTGTTTGTGTGGGTGAAAAGGTTATTGTAGTAGCATGTTCAAGGTAGTCTTTTTTACATATTTCATTTATTTCCTCACAAAATATTTATTAAAAATAAAGCAGTAGTTGGCAAAGCTGTTTGTCTTTGTGAAGATGGGGAGCATCTGTCTGAGTAAGATATTCACGATTTTGTTTTGGCGTGTAATTACTTGAGTAAGTAATTCCCTTTATCGAAGTCTCTTCATCTGATTATGGATAATCCCATGGGATTCCCACTCCCCTTCTTGAGGG
Organism: Bos indicus; assembly: GCF_029378745.1. NCBI lineage: Eukaryota > Metazoa > Chordata > Mammalia > Artiodactyla > Bovidae > Bos > Bos indicus. The sequence goes on from NC_091775.1 coordinate 45,645,433, forward strand.
CTGCTGGGAACAATAACTGAGGCTTTACCAATTCTTTAAATCATCAGCAAGTGATCAAAAAGAACTCAAGAGCTGTTTCCTTTTAGCTTAAAATTATTTGTAATTTAATATCACCTTTAAAATTTTTTCTATAAAAGGTATGTGCTTTGTTATTTATTTATTTATTTATTTATGCAGTGGCTTTATGGGCCCTGTCTTTGTTTCCTTAAAGGTAAATGCCATTGTTTAAAATTTTCTTTTTCTTTTAAAGACTGTGTGTATATCGAGAGTCGGAGGCCCAACACACCGTACTTCATCTGTAGCATCCAAGACTTCAAACTGGTAAGCATCTTTTCACGTGCTGTTGATTCTGCTCTGTGCTCTCCCAGTTCCATCGGCTGTCTCTGTTGATTGCTTCTCTCCGTGTTGACTTGGTAACCTGCTCACCTCTAAAGTGCTGACCACTTGGTGACTACAACACTCCAATAAGGCAGTAAGCAGCTTTGTATTAGTAACATTTAATGTTAGAAAGCTCATCCTGCAAACAAATATTTCTGAAATTTTTATTCCTTTAGTAACTGTTTTGACAACAATTTCAGAGATTACCTTGAGTAGTTTTTTTCTCAGCCATTGTGAAGAACCTGAAGTGAAGTGAATTTGGGATTTCATGATGAATTGCGGAGAGAAAAAGGATGTAAATGGGCCAGAGATTATGATTTTCTGTGGCATACTTTCTTAGGTATGTTAAGCAAATATGGAGAATATCTTGAACCTTTTTTGGGGGAGTCTCCCAGGAGTGGGGGTTGCGAAAAGGAAGCCTGGCCTGGTGATGGAATAACTACACTGCTTTCTCACTGAAAACCTTTCACAAGTGCTTAAGTGCTGGGATTGTCTGAAATGAAATCTTGCTTTCAGTCCACTGGTTGTCAGACTGGGAACTTTGGATCCTTCAATATTCATAGAGAGTTTGCAGAGGTCTGTAAATAAACATTCTCAATGTTCAATAAATGTACCTTACACATGTCTGTATAACTCCTTTTCAAATGTATCAATATGCTTCTGTGATTTTTAAAATTAACTTATTTAATGACAAGACATAGTTAAGAATCACTATTATTGTTTAGTATTTTCCTCAAACCATTGTTATGTGAAATACTGTAATTTGGGGATCTTTTGAAACATGATAAGAAAGGATTCTTGTACTTGAAGGTTATGAGCCACTGTGTACATTCTTAGGTTTAGAGGCATGCCAGTTGTTTAGCTTTGTAGAGATACACGTCAGTGTCTGTGAACGCCACATTTCCAAACCCCTCTGTGACTTCTGATAACACTTGTGCTCTGACATACATTGTTCGTGATATTTCAGTCTAAGGAAAATAATATTCTGAACTGTGCATCTCTTTTTTAAAAAAATAACACATTTTGAATGACTCCAAATGTCCAATTAGTATATCCTATTGAGTTAAAAAGTTGCCTGCCATTTACTTTTCTTTATTCAAAAGTTATCACATGAGTAACACATGTGTTTTGCTACTTTAAAACAAAGTAAATCAGGCCATTTATGTCTGAGATTTCTTTATTCTTCATAGATCTCTTTTACCTTCTGGTTGTTTTACAAGGTGGCCTTGCAGTTTAATCTTGTAAATCAAATGCTTTCTGTTCAGAGTTTATGTCAACATGAGGTTTTACCATTTTTAGAGGTCTCTGCTGTTTATTATATGTTGTCGTCCAGAGATTTTTTTTACAGATGCTGCACCGACATCTGTGAATCTGGGCGGTGGCCTTGTTTCATGAGGAGTTAGCTTTTGCTAGTGGTGCTGCCATTGCTCTCTGCTCATTGTCTTTGTGTGTGATTTTTACCAAATGTGTAACACCAGTGCACCATGGAAAAGATATAGCTGTGGAATCATATTGCAAAGATTTTTCTTTTAACTGTTAGAGTTGAGTCCCTTCTGTATACGTTTTGCACGTTAGCAGGTGCCTTCATGTTTGAACGGCGTCTCTTATGAAATGCTGATTACAGTGTGATAGCTGCTGTTTGGGGCAGAGGTTCCTGCTGAGCTACAGTAATTGCTCAGGGTATTAACAGCAATAAAAGCTGAGGCTTCTGTTGTCAGGATTGGTCTAGTGCAGCACATTAAAATGATGTGGAAAGTGGGGTGCTATGGGTTTAGATGCCTTTTTCTAAGTCACGTATGCTATGTCACGTGTTTCTGATTGAGTTTTGTATTCAGAACATATTCATCGTTTTTGTGTAAGAATAATAAGGATGATGAAGAAAATATGTGCTTCTGGAAGAAATATAGTTATTGTCTGGTTACCCACTTTCCTTGTTTCTGAATACCACTTATGAAAAGATAACCTCACAGATGAGAATAATCATAGACTTTCTCTCCTTCCGCTTGCCCAACTAATAGGCGAAAAGATGAACAGAAGGAAATGTGCTTTGTTTCTTTGCAAGATTTTGCAAAGAAGAAACCAGGGTTGGTTTTGTGCACAGCAAATGCCACACGTGGCAGATGGAATCATGGAAAGGAATAACCCAACAGCTTTGACATGTTGTTGATTAATTACATATTTTATCTTTTTTGGATTTGAGGTTTAACTGAGAGATGTCTTTCTTTGTTTATACCATAAATTAGAATCAGTCCTTTTATCATGGTGAGTTTCTGAGTACAAGGTGTGTTTGGGGACCATCAGAGGCACTGGGGGAAGGCCTTTTGTAGGGGAGGAAGCTGAAGCAGAGGTTTGGCGTAGCTGTGCAGAGAGAGAGAGAAAGTGAGCTCTCTCCCTGAGTCTTGCTGCACTGGTGCTTCTTCCTGTTGGAGTCTCAGATTACCCTCCTTGTTTTCTTTCAGTGTAGGGCCCCCTTCTTGGGCCAGCTGGAGGAGCTCTCCATTGACCGTATCGGAAAGAGCTTGGGCTCACAGCGGCGAGCCTTTTCTTCTGCTGCACTCCCCCAGCTTTTCTCTGTCACCATGTGGCTGAGCGTGCACTGAGGGTTTTGTTCCAAGCCAGTCGGTATCCCCAGGGGCATTATGTGCCAGGGTGAGTTCAGATGTTCTGGGTTATTGCCAGGGCCTCGACAGGCAAGCCTGCTTTGTGTTCTCTGTTGAGCGTAGCTATAAGGGGACTGAGGAATGTAAGGCAAAGGTCCTCCCCTCAGGGGTCTTGGGTTCTGCCTGGACCGACAGCTGCGGTAGAGTGGATGTCAGCCCTTGTTGGAGAACATTCGTAGGACTGATGTGGAGGAAGGATTCCCTTCTTTTACAAAAAAAAGCAATAAAATTCTATTCTTATAGGAACCCAGGCCTTAGCATAGTAGAATTGCTTTGCTGTCTAGAAATAATCATAGATTTTGAGAATGCTGGACGGAGATTATTGAGATTGGTAGGTTCCATTCAATGTCACCCCTCAGAGTTCCTCATCTGCCTCTAAGAGTCATGCTTCCTGCCTCATCCTTCACTCCCAGATGAATGGTTGAAGCCATTCTTTTAATATCCTGCATGGGAATTCTGTGTGGATTCCTAATAGTTTCTGTTACTCATTAAATAGAAAAATTATGTTGCTTGTTTCCTTGAGTTATTATAGTTATCAATTCTTCAGCTATTTGTACATGAAATTAATTTTCAGGTCATATAGATAATTATTACAAATATTATTTTGAGCAGATACCATTGGTTCATTTTTGCTCCTAAGTGGTTTATTAAATAGAGACTCCTTGGAGTTGGGGACCTATCTGTAGTAAATTTTGCTTTTTCCAGTTGACTTTTAGGGCTCGGGGTGTTGTTACAACTCTTCATGGATGCATATGCTCTGGTATCATTGTTGTCCCTAACAGCTTGTATTCTCAGTGCTGATCCTGCATATGGAATAGTTAAAGATGCCTCCCACTCCTTACCTTGGCAAAGGCACACCTCCATTACTGCTGTGAATGTGGGGACTGAGTTATGTAAGATTTAGTATCTGGTGTCTCTCTGTTTCATAGCCAAATGTGAGTGGCTGAGGGAGGAACGTTTGGAATTTCTTCCTGGTTCCTGGCCTAGACCCATAACCCTACCCCAAAAGCTGCTTGCCACAATGCAACAGTCAGGGGCTTCAGCTTAGCTCCACCTACCGTTGAAATTGCCCTCTCTCCACCAAAATTGAGTTTCTCAGAAGACTGAAAACAGTTAGCTGCTTTTCCTTTTTTAAAATGAAAGTTTAACTGAGAATAAGTGGCTATATCTTGTTTTTTTTTTGTTAGAGACCTTTACATAGACAGTGCTGGGAGGTAAGGGAGGCTTCACTAACAGGCAACCTTGTGTGTATACGTGTGTTATACACCACAGTTATTTAATCCCAGCTTGGCTGATGTGGCCGCTCAGGACAGAATGTATGGTGTATGGGCATTCATTGTAATGTTAGGTCAACTTTGTATTGAAAACTCTTAGGGGAGGCAGGAAATGCACATTAATTTGAACATGGCTAATTGAGAAGATTAGATGTTATTCTGGGATTGAGTTTTGGGGGATGGTAGGGTGCCTGGGTGGAGAGCTCCACTTGGAAATCAGCTTGTCTGTTCATCAGTTCTTGTTTTCCATGACACTGGGCAAGACATTACACCCTCCTCACCTTGCTTTATTTACCTATAAAGTTGGGATATAAAGTGCCCACCCACTTTGCACATGGCTTGTTTTTAGGTGAAAAGATCAGCCTACATCCTGGACAGTGCAGTGATGATTGTGACGTTGACGTTTAGTTGGTGCTCTAGGTTTAAGCTTGGGAAAAGCAGATACTTCATCTGTTTTATTCATTGATGTATATATTGCATGACTCATCTAAGATCCATAATAAATATTTACTGAATATTGAATGAAGTTACACTTCAGTGGAAAAAGTTAAGTGGATAAAGTTACCAAAAAACTTTAGTAGTCGTTTGATACAGTGCATGCGTTAACTACAAATTAGTCTTTCGTTTATTAAACAGGCCAACGAGATTTGCTTCTTTACCTTGAGTTAGCCTGCAGTGTGTGGTATTTAATATATTTAAATAATTCTAAAAATACTTTATAAAATTTTCTTTAGGAAGTTTATGTGCATGTAGCTAAGGTCATAATATTTTTTAGGCATTATTATGTTCCACTTTGAATTTTCTATATCACTGACTTTTAGCAAAGATAAATGATGGCCTAGTCTTATGTAAACATCCCAGAGAAGGCAGCTCGTAGGAAAAATGCCTTTGGATGTGATGGTTTGTTTCTGTATGAAGCAGTGGTTGTTTTCTCTCTAGGTTTTTTGTAGTCTCTCAAGCCAAGCCTGCCAAATTGAGTCTTTCTGTAGTTTCTTTTTCTCTGTACCCTCTTTGTTCATTCCCTGTGGAAAGGTCAGTACCACTTGCTTACTGCTTTGTGACTTGAGTGTTGTGTGGGATAATGAAGTGAAAACCTTGGAAGTTTGTTGCTAAGTATTTTCTGCTTATAGATTGAGGAGTCACGTCTTAGATAATGGGAAGTACAGCAGAGATGGTTCTTTGAAGAGTCGTTCCTTTTTGTCAGTTTAGTCGTTCTTACCGTCAGGAGTTGGGTGCCTCAGTGCCCTTCTTGACCTGATTCCAGGTCAAGAAAAGTTGGAGAGAAGAAGGAAATTTTGCCATTTGCAAGAACGTGAATGGACTTAGAGGGTACTTTGTTAATTGAAGTAAGTCACACAGAGAAAGACAAATTCTGTGTGATCTCACTTATATGTGGTATCTTAAAAAAAGAAAGCAAACTAGTGAATATAATAAAAAAGAAGCAGAGAACAAATTAGTTGTTATCAGTGAGGAGAGGGGAGGGGCAAGATAGGGGTAGAGGCTTAAGAGGAACAAACTATTATGTACAAAATAAGGTACAGGGATATCTTGTACAGTACAATATACCTAACATTCTATGATAACTATAGATGGAGTATAATCTTAAAAATTAGGAATCACTGTATTGTACACCTGTGTCTTATATAATATTGTACATCACCTATACTTCAATTTAAAAAAGGTTTCAAAAAAAAAGAGGAGGGTTGAGTTACTGACTTGTTACTTCTGAAGGCCACACCTTCCCCACTTCTGTTTTTAAAATAAAGGTCCTGGTCACTTGGTTGCTATCCATACGTATTGTGATAAACTGTAATGGGGTAGTGGACTTCCTCCGTGCTGTGTTTGAGGTAAGCCACCAGCAATAAATACGTGTGCAAGGACTAAATGTCCTTTTTGCATGAAGTGTATAAATTAAGAGTGGGATGAAGCCGCTCGGCCCTGAGTGTGATGGTCAGGCAGGTGCGGCTCTGCGGGGCCTGCCGTGCTTGTCCCCACCCTCACCCCACTTACGGGACAGTCGTGTGGAAAGTTATTTTGAATCACCACAACATTTTCACATGAGATGTGTCAGTTCTTAAGTGGGAGAAGTGGTGACACAAGTGAAAATCAGAGTGAGGCTTTGGGAGTAAATAATCTCAGGGCGTCTTAGTGGCCCCATTGACCCAGCTTCTGAGTGGTGTTTTCACTCATGATTGACAGTCATTGTAGGCTTCATGGGATTTCAAGTTTTAATGGTTCATGATTATTGTGTGATTGGGTAATTCATTTTCTCCTAATGTATTTGGATTTTTAGGACTCTGTGTAGGAAATCGTTGAAGAAGTTTAATTATGTTTACTTCCATAAAATACTTACCTAAAAATGTTATTTTACTAAACCTGCTCTGTATATATGAAATTTTTTCATGCAGAAAACTCTGGGTATTCTGTTTTTGTTTTTTTTTTTAAATAGGAGCTTAAGGAAGTTTGAGACAATTTGATGTTTGTAGAGAGCTACTGTGCTAGAGTACTGGTGAATAGCTGTCATTCCAACTCTGTTTCTTAGAAGTGGAAATTTGTAATTAGTGTATATGTGGATGTTTGTGTTAAGGGCCAACTCAAAATTATACAAGAAAAAACTCATTAGAAGAATTGAAAAAAAATTAGGACAACTGAGATACTATCTGTGTTTTTTGATTCATAAATGAGAGTAATGAAATGCTTTGAAATTATGCCTTTATAAAATGTTTTAATAATTACTTGAACTTTTGCATATTAAATAATGCCAACATGCTTAGAAATGCTTTACTAAGGTGTTTTTTGCTTAAAACATTTGATTTGAATGAATAAGGATTTGAGTGGTTTGATTAATTCCTAGTGCAAGAGATTAACAAGAATTTCAGTTTTTCAAAAATGTTGATTTGTTGCTTACATTAAAAATTCTTGACTGTACTGCACATCCTAGTGCCCAGTTGAATCTTTGATTTGAAACTTGCAGTGTTGGTATGGGCAGGAGGGAGGTGATTATGGCTACTAACACTTGATGTTCACAGAGGTCATTTATATAGCGTCCCCAGGGCAGTATGGTCAGAGACTGACTGCCCAGAAAGCATACTGTGTGGGAGCCCAGGGTCCTCTGGAGGGTCATCTGAAGAGTAAGAAAAGCATCATGATAAAGACATTCCCCGTATTAGTTCTTTTTCTTGGGATTTGTCCTTTTGTTTGTTTTCAGAGACATTTAAAAAGAATAAATAGTTTACGGAGCATATTAAAATCTTGGACTATAAGAAGCTGTTAGGGTTTCTTTTCTTCTTGAAAGGAATTATGTGTAATAGGACTCCCTAAAAATGATTTAATATGAAAAGTTGGCTTACCTGTAATTTCTAAGCAGTTTTAAGAATTGAGATTTGCTTAAGTATTTGGATTTTATGGGGTTTTTTAGTTCATTAAAAACTACATGAAATTGGATTGGTTAAGTTTTTGGAAATCTTATATACTCCCTAGAGTATTCAAAAAAGGAACATGTTCAAACTATTACCTGAGCTATCTTTGTGATACTTAACCAGGACTGTGCTGGCTTTCAGAAGTTGCTCCCTAATCTTTTGTTGGTTTTGAATGTTTCTTGGGGGCGAAAAGAAAGACATATGTATGATATGCACCAAACTGGTTTGGCTCCTAAAAGACATAATGTCTTTCTTGAACTTTATGCTCCAGCCTGTTCATTATACTCACCCTGTGGGCATTGTGAGCAAACTCAAGCTTGTTTGAAGGGTGTTGTCTTTTTTTCTGGTGTTAAGCCTCTGTCTTCAGCTTTACAAAATGAAACTAGGACTTTGAGAAAACGGTAGGATCTCTCTTGAGGCCCCCCACTCCCCCATACCTTGAGCATTTCCTTATGAAGTATGTGTCTTATGTCTCTAACATCTGTCCTTAGAAAACTCTTCTGAAAGCTCAGTTTGTCCGCTTGTGGTTCATTTTATAGTTGTGTTTATCTGACACCGTTGCATTTTTGTTTCTATTATAAGCAAAGCATGCCACTGTCACTGCACTTTGACACTGTGTCACATCTTAACTTGGTTATTTCGAGGGGCACACACCATACTGCCTTACGACAGGCCCACACGAAAGCGTGGAGCCAGAGGGTCATACATTAGTTCACGCCGGAGTGAGAAACAGCTTTGATGGATGCGCAAAGTTTACCTTGAGTGGTAGAACAGATTCTCTGAGATTTTGGAGACCATCTGCTAAAGGATTTGTGCAGAAACCTGCTGTGTGCTGCGTGCCCCTAATAACCAGGGTCTGAGGGGACATCAGGCATGTTAACTGAAGACTGTTTTCTCTTTTAGGTCCACAACTCCCAGGCCTGTTGCAGATCTCCAACTCCTGCTTTGTGTGACCCCCCAGCATGCTCTCTGCCGGTGGCATCACAGCCACCACAGCATCTTTCTGAAGCCGGGCGAGGGCCTGTAGGGGTAAGGAGAATCCCGTTTTTAAAAGCTATCAATATTTTATATCCCATAGGGTATAAAATAGGATCATTGCCTCCCTCCCCAGAGCCCCTTTAAAAATGTGCTGTATTGTCTGTGTTTTTAAAGGAGTAACAAGTACATGCACAGAGGAAGCAAATACGGGACTTGCCTTACCCCTCTAGGACAGTTCCAGACGCTGGGGGGTGGTGGTGTAGGGGACTCTGGCACCAGCAGAGAGCACGCTGGGCTGCTGCAAGGAGCAGGAGCTGGCAATCAGCAGCGAGTATGGATGTTGGCAACTGAAATGGGGGAAAAGGGGGTAAGTGGGTCCACGTATGGAGTGTGCCATTCCCCAGGATCCCTGGGACTTGTGGCTGGTGGCGCTGAACTGTGTGGGGTGCTGCCCTCCTGGGGGATGTTTGGTAGAGTGTTGTGCAGAGGTAGCTGGGCTTTTCTGCAACGCCAGATATAGAATCAGTGTGTGACAGGCTTGTGTTGACGTGTAGAGGTGGTGCTCTCAGCTGTGCCCTGGAAATCCTCTGTTCCCTGGTGGTGATGCGGGGCCTGCTGTGAGGCAGAGCAGGATGAAATGTCTTTAGCGCTGTATCCCTTGGAGCACAGGGCCTGGTGTTAGTGGTCCACGAGGGTTATTTTCGTGTCTTACCTTCTCTGAGAGCTGTGTGTACACAGCTGTGTTCGTTTTCCTTCTTTTATGAGGATTTAATGCTAAAGTTTTCTGAAAGACTGGTGCTTCTTGTTCTGATTGACTGCTGTTAATCACGAAAGAAGTTTGAGACCTGTCTTTTGTTTTATGTGATCTCACCAGGGGGCTCATACTCATGCTGAATTAGAAAATAACAAGAGAGTAGTCACCACACGTACTCACATGATTCAGGATACTGGCACTATGTGATGACTCATTCGCTTTCCCTGTAGAATATTAGTACCTTGAGACTCAGAGAAGAGAGCACTCCAAATGGGCTGTAGCAGCACTTGGGAAAGCTTTGGGAAGGAAGGTAGGTATTGAGGAGCAGGGTGTGTTTCTGATACACTGGTAACATGGGGCGGGCAGAGTGGAGGAGCCCTGCACGTGTGCATGCCAGCCTGTCCCTATAAGCAGCATAGGCATTGAGCCTGGTGAAGCCAAGAGTTGTGAGAAGATGACTGCAGAACGTCAAAGAAGAGCACAGGTTAGTGGGTCCTGGGAGGCAGACATGGGGCCGGACTGAAGAAGGTCAGAAAAGGCAAGATTGTATGTGCTGGGCCAAAGAGAGCCTTTGCAGGCTTTTTCATTCCAAGCAAGCTGATCACTGCTTAAGAAGATTCATTGGGTAGCAGTGTGGAGTGGGGGAAAGATTGTGGAAGTTCCAATTAGGAGGCTAGGGCTGTCACCCGTGCATGAAATGAAGGAGGACCAAGACAATGGAGATGGGGAATAAATAATTGTAATAAAATCAGGAATAATTGTCAAAACAACATTTTCATGTTTAGATAGTTGCTACTGTAATTTATCAAGAATTAGACCAGAAAAAAGGTTCATATTATGGAAGCCTTGAAATTCCTCATATATAATAGTCAATCACAATGGAAGATAAAACCCAGTGTAGTGGATAAAAATCTAATTTTAATCCCTGGAGAGATATTGGCATCTTAACGAACAAATTAGCAGTCCCGACTTGCCTATTTCAGAAGCTCCAGCCTTTACCAATTACCATCTTGTTTATGTATGTGAGTGTATGAAATGGTTTTTATCTTTTAGACCAATACTATATTCTCTAATCAGTGTGGATGTCATTGTTAGACTGTTTCATTTATTGCAATACTCACTAACCAGGATTTGCTGAATGGATTTAAGGTTTTGCCCATAATAACATTGATTTTTGGTAAACTTTTTATATTAGCATTAGTGATACCTAGTATTAATTTATTTAAATTTTTAACAGTAAAAATATTATGTCCACCAGGAATTTAATTAAGTCCATGATCGGTGGTACACTCAGATACCATCCTGTGGAAGCTGGAGAAGATTCTATAGTAAGATGACAGATCTTTTTTCAGTCAAGACAACACTGTGTAAAGCTAATGTATTGATTGTTCTTTAACAACGCTTCATGCTGCCAAAGTCATTTGAGCTGGATCTGAATCGGATCCAGTTGGCAAAACTCCCCTCCATGTGTGGAGCTCCCATAAATTCTGCAGGCCTACAGATCTGATACACTGTAATGAGAGAGCTGCTGGGAGAAAAAATTGATTACAGGGCTGCAGACAATATCATTAACGTTTCCTGCCATGATACACCAGATGTCTTCTCTAATAGACTATTTTTGTTAATTTAGTTTTTATAGGATAGCATTGATTGCATCATAATTTAACTTTTCTTTGCATATTCAGGTATCTGTGATCTCTGTTTCTATACTGATGATGGCATCAACTCATAAGGTTTAATTTTTATTAATTTTTATCTGTTCATTTTAAAAGCATCTGTGTCGGAAAGGCAACATTTTTACTCATTCCTGAGAATCTGTTAGCTCGGATGCCTTCTAGCAAAAAGTACTGATTTACTGGTGGGGTGGGGAGGGAGGTGAGAAGTCAAAGGAAGCGTTGTCCAGATCCTCCCCAGACTGGGCAGAGATGATCTGCACCCCTAGCTGCTCCGCATATCGGTGTTTAATTTGCGCGACATAGGCTCTGTCCAGAGCAGAGAGGTGCAGCCATTTAAAGGGGACTTGAATGCACGTTCACGTCCACTGTGGTAGGTGTGGCTCTGCAGGCTGGAGTGCTTGGTAGGCATACCTGTCCTCTCCTCACTGGAAGTTCAGTGCTCCTCACTAGAATATTTAGTTACTTAGTATTTTTATTCTTTACTCTTACCTTTTTGTGCATTTAAGACCTCTGTGGAGTAGCTAACAGATATTGTTACAAATATGACCATGTTTGGACAGTGGGTCGAGCTATTTTATGTCATTAAAGAAAATATTCACAGCAACTTTATTCACAATAGAAAAATACTGCAAACAGCCTATATGTTCTTTGATGGGTGAATGATCAAACCAAGTCATTATTTTTTTTTAGCTACTAGTTTTGTTTTTGGTGCATTATCCTTCGGAGAACAGATTTTTGTCTTGATGAGCTCCTGTGTCACATGGACACGTTAACTAACCATCTGACCCTTAGTTTTCTCACTCATAAACAGGTATGCTACTACCACTGATCGCAAAGGGCTGTTGCAAAGGTGATTGAAATAATTCATTAAATTGCTTTGCATGATGTCGAGCATATAATAAGCATTCATTAAGCAGTATCTCTTATCACATAGTTTTATTGTACAAATTCAGGTTTAAATAATTGATTGGTTTTTTGGATATTCTTAAAGTCCCTAGGTCCCTAGATGGTTTTGTTGAGTTTAAGAGGGTCTGTGAACTTCCTGAAATTGCTTGCAAAGTCTTACACACACATGCATTTTCCTGGAGAGAATTTATATTTTTCAACTATGAATGATAATCAGATTCCTAAAATTTAAAAATTAAGTTTAAAAACTGCCATTCTCTAAAGTCTCTTGAGGTATGGGTCGATTGAAACCTCGAATCAGGAAAGTAACCTTTAAAATGACATAAAAATGAAAAAATGTCTTTAATTGAGGCTATTTTCCAAATAAAGACTATAATTAAAACCCTAAAAGACAAACAGACAACCCTCAAACCAGCTAACTGCTTGCTAAGGAGGTAAACTAACGTGGAGCAGTCACTGTGTGCTGAGGCACACTGCTGCTCTTTTATGTAGCTTTTCCCAGATGGCCTCCACAACAGGCGCTTCACATACTTGCGGTCTGGGGTACCATTTAATAATTGAAAGTAAATATTTATCATAAAATGCTGTTTTAAAAGTAAAGCCAGTGGAAGAGATGCAAGAGTCACAAGTTCCATCCCTGAGTTGGGAACATTCCCTGGAGTAGGAAATGGCAACCCACTCCAGTATTCTTGCCTGGAAAATTCCATGGACAGAGGATGCCTGTGGGGCTGCAGTCCTTGGAGTCACTAAAGACTCAGACATGACTGAGGGCCTGAGCACACAATTCCATTTCTTAGCTGCTTGATGCTTATAAAGAGTTGTCGTCTGGTAGCTTGTTTTGCCCTATAGGAGGTTTTAAGGATATCCTGCTTTTTCAGAGTTTACTGTATTTTCTTCAGTTGCCTTAAGCATTCCCCAAATAAGCCTTTTATGTTTGACTGTGGTAAAAGTGTTAGAACCAGATTTTCAGAAAAAATGCCAGTACAGATGCCCGTCTACCCTGAATGAAAGATGATTACTAGCTGTTGAATTTTAATGTAACAAGTTAAAAAATTCTTAAAACACCCAGTTGACCAGTGTTAGTGAGCACATACCCACTTCCAGGTGAATTCCTCTCCTTTGAAGCTGTTATTTCCACGCCCTGCTGTCCCTTAGAAGCTGCAGGCCAGCTACTTTGTTCTTAAGGCTATCTTCCATATACTCATCTGCTCCTTTTATACAAAAGAGGCCTCGAGCCACAGTTTCAGAACATATATTGGAATAGCCTTAGGATTTTAACGGAGAAGGCAATGGCACCCCACTCCAGTACTCTTGCCTGGAAAACCCCACTGACAGAGGAGCCTGGTAGGCTGCAATCCATGGGGTCGCTAAGAGTCGGACACGACTGAGCAACTTAACTTTCACTTTTCACTTTCATGCATTGGAGAAGGAAATGGCAACCCACTCCAGTGTTCTTGCCTGGAGAATCCCAGGGACGAGGGAGCCTGGTGGGCTGCCATCTGTGGGGTCACACAGAGTCGGACATGACTGAAGTGATTTAGCAGCAGGATTTTAAAACACTTCCCATTTGGCAAAACCAATACAATATTGTAAAGTTAAAAAAAAAAACACTTCCACTGTTTAAGCAGTCTTTGCTACCATAGATCTGTATGAAATGTAATGGTTACTTTTAAGTTTTATTGAGCTCTCCCTTCTTTCAGGGATAATGCATCACCCTTGGTTACTTACAGGCACTGTGAGACCCTTTAACTTCTTTTAAGGGCTATTTCATGCTGTTTGAAAAATGTATAAGCAAATATGTGGTGTGCCCAGGCTTTCCAAGTTCTCTGGAAGCAGTTTTACTAAGACACGTTTCAGGACATGTAGGTAAAGTGTGCAGTTTGTCTAGCTTAACTTTGTTTGTAGTGTTATCCCTCATTTTAGGATATCATAGTATTTTTAGTGACAGCGTTTCAAATAAATATCAAGGTCTTCAGCTTTTCTAAGTGCCTGGTGTAAAGATTAAGTAACTCACCTAAGGTTAATCAATCCTTTCCAGAATCTGAAAGTTGTTATGCCTAATTCCTCTAAGTTAGCATTTTCTATTTTTATCTTTGATCTCCTGTTGTACTGTTAGATCGAATGGCAGATGCTTATCATTTTTTCCTTTTTTTATTCCTTGTAAATAGACTTTATTTTTCAGAGCAGTTTTAGGATCACAGCAAAAATTGAGTGGGAGGTACAGAGATTTCCCATACACCTCCTACCCAATACGTGAATGCGTGCATGTGTGCTAAGTCGCTTCAGTCGTGTCCAACTCTTTGCAACCCCATGGACTGTAGCCTGCCAGGCTCCTCTGTCCGTGGGATTCTCCAGGCAAGAATACTGGAGTAGGTTGCCATGCCCTCCTCCAGAGGATCCTCTTGACCCAGGGATCGAACCTGCATCTCTTTATGTCTGCTCTGTTGGCAGGCGGGTTCTTTACCACTCGTGCCACCTGGCAAGACCCCATACATGAATAACCTCCCCCATTAGCAATACTCCTACGAGAGTGGTACATACATTACAGTCAATGAATCTCCACATCAGTATCATCCAAAGTGCATAGTTAGCTTTAGGTTCACTTTTAGTGTGTCGTATGTTCTTTGCGTTTGGACAAGTTTCCGACGCCGTGTATCCACTGTCAGCTTCACACAGAGTGGTTTCACTTCCCTGACAGCCCTCTGTGCTTCGCCTGTTCAGCTCTCCCTTTCGTCCTAACCCGTGGCAACCGCTGATCTCTATGCTCTCTCCTTAGTTTTACCTTTTCCAGAATGTCATATGGTTGGAATCATACAGGATGTAGCCTTTTCATGTTTGCTCCTTTCATTTAGAAGTATGCACTCAAGATTCCTCCATGTAAAGACATGAGAAGTCATGCATAACAGTTTCTTTTTCACAATAAACAAAATTCCATTGTTTGGATGGACCACAGTTTATTTATCCTTTCATCTACTGAAGAAGATGGCATCCTTTTTCCAAGTTTTAGCAGTTATGAATAAAGTTGCTCTAGCAGCAGGGTATTGTGTGGACATAAATTTTCAACTCCTTTGGGAGCCTAATTGCAGGATTGTATGGCAAGAGTATGTTCAATTTTCTGAGAAACAACCACACTGTTTTTCAAAGTAGCCATACGAGTCTGCATTCCTAGCAGCAATGAATGGAAAGTTCCTGTTGCTCCACATCCTCAGCAACATTTGGTGATGTTGGTCTGGATTTTGGCCATTCTATTAGGTGTGTTGGTGGTATCTCACTGTTGTTTAAATTGGCATTTTCTTGATGACATGCTGTGTGGAGTATCTTTTGTTAGGCTGTCTGGTCCGTTTTGAAATCATACTGTTTATTTTTTATTGTTGAGTGTTCAGAGTTCTTTGTGTTTCCCAGGTGGCGCTACTGGTGAAGAACCCTTCTGCCAGTGCAGGAGACATAAGAGACTTGGGTTTGATCCCTGGTTCAGGAAGATCCCCTGGAGGAGGGCATCACAGCCCACTCCAGTATTCTTGCCTGGAGAATCCCATGGACAGAGGAGCCTGGTGGGCTACAGTCCATGGGGTCGCAAAGAGTTTGACACAACTGAAGTGACTTAACACACACACAGGAGTTCTTTGTGTATTCTGGATAACAGTTCTGAGACGTGTCTTTTGCAGTCTGTGGCTTGTATTTTTCTTGTCTTGACAGTGTCTTTTATAGAGCAGAGGTTTTTTTTTTAATCTATCAGTTCTTTCCTTCATGGGTTATGCCTTTACTGTTGAATCTAGCAAGTGATCTTCTAACCCAAGGTCATCTAAATTTCATTCTGTGTTTTCTTCTTCTAGGATTTTGTAGTTTACATTTCACATTTAGGTTTGTTACCCATTTTGAGTTGATTTTTGTGTCTAGGTTATTATTTTTTTTTTTTGGCACATGTATGTCCAGTTGTTTAGCACCATTTGTTGAAAAAATTTTCTTTTCTCTATTGCATTGCTTTTTGCACCTTTGTTAAGCATCAGTTGACTATATGTAGATCTATTTCTGGGCTTGCTACTCTATTACATTGCTCTAAATTGAGAGTAAAATGCAGACATCTTGACTGTTTACTCCTAAAGACTTAGGTGTGTATTCATTTTGTAAGAACAAGGACATTCGTTTATAAAGCGACTATATAGTTATCAAAATCAGAAAATCTGACAGCAATACAATACTGAGCGAATCTGTAGACAGTCACATTTTGTCGTGCGTCCCGATAATGCCCTCTACAGCAATTTGCTTTTCTGGCCTAGTATCCAGACCAGCATTACACATCTGTTTACCGTGTCTCTGTAGTCTCCTTTAATCGGAAGCAGTTCCTTAGTCTTTCTTTGCCTTTCATGACATTGACGTGTTTTTAAAGAGTCCAGCTCAGTTTTCCATAGTTCCTTGCTTCCTAGTTATTTGATTTTGGTTATGCATTAATTTTGGCAGAGCTGTCTATATTGTGCTCTGAGTCTCTTACATCAGAGGACAGATGATGCTAATCTGTCACATTATTGGTAATGGGAACTTTGATCACTTGGGTGAGTTACTAACTTACCGTTTGTAAATAAGAAGTAATTTATAGGGAGAAACTTTGAGACCATGTAAATATCCTGTGTGTGTGTGCCCGGTTGTTCAGTCCTGTCCAACTTTTGTGGCCCCATGGACTGTAGCCCATCAGGCTCCTCTGTCCTTGGAATTTTCCAGGCAAGAATTTTAGAGCGGGTTGCCAGGACTTCCCAGGTGGCGCCGTGGTAAAGAATTGACCTGCCAATGCAGGAGATGCAAGAGACATGAGTTTGATATCTGGGTTAGAAAGAGTGCATGCAGTAAATGTCCTGTTTGCCATCGAATTTTCACCCACTAATATTAACATCTCCCCTGGGGTAGGAAATGGCAACCGACTCCAGTATTCTTGCCTTGAAGATTCCACAGACAGAAGAGCCTGGTGAGCTACCGTCCATGGGGTTGAAAAGAGTTGGACATGACTGACCATGCACATGCATGCAGTATTAGCACCTATTTTATTTTTTGCCTGAATCATTGTGGTGATTATGGAATGGACTCTTATTCTGTTTTCCCTCAAACTCTGTCATTGAAAAATACACTAGAATTTACCTATCATTAACTCAGACATGGGATTTTTGAGTAAAGTGAAAGAAAGAAAAGGAGAGACTAAGAAGTGGGAAGGGAGAGGAGGAAGCCCTCAGAACATTTGAGCCCTTAGGGTCTTTCCATTTTTAGCAATACAAGGACTTTATGAATTTTCATTATTTTTGTAGAAAGAGGAAAAACCTGTGATGGTATTTTGTTCCATTTTTTACACTCTAGAAGAGAGGAAAGCTGCTTAGAAGTAATATATCATGATTTTATATATATAGTGTGTGTGTTGAAATAATGGTGTTGGTTTGATTCATGTTGGCAGCGTTTACTAGTGATCAAGTTACTTCCTCTCTCTGCACCTTGGTTTCCTCACTTGTAAAGCCAGAATATTACTTCAGTAGTTCTGGAGCGAGGCCCAGAAATGCACAGTTTTTCCAGGCGCTCCCCAGGATATTGTGATGGGCAGCCAGCTTTAGCCCATGGATGTCTGCCCCCAGTGACTGCTGTGGACGCAGAGCCGATGGTGTCCTGTGTAGGATGCAGAACTTCTGGTGCAGTTCCAGGATCCCTTAGTGTTTCTTAAACTTCAGTGTTTTATGCTCTTAAAATTTTGTTTTTGTGGTTCTCCCATATGACTTAATTTCCTACCTCCCCCAGCACACAAATTATATCCCTAAAACAACATTAAAGGACAATTTATAAATAAATTCAAACCGAACTTAGAAAACCAATGAAATTCTAACTGCCAATATTAATTTGATAGAAGTAGTTTGATGGTATTATTATTTGATGGTATTTTGCTGAAATGAAACAGCCACTTGTGACATAAATTTGTTACTGATTGCTTATTATCCAGATTATTGGGGGCTAGGGGATGGTGTATGACATTTAGATTACTGGGTTCCTTGTGGTGACTTAGTTTTTCTCTTGTGAAAAACCTGTTTAAGTCTTAAAGTGTAGCTGCCATGTTGTGACTTTGCCCTTACCTGGCACCACTGTGGCATGTTAGGTTTATTTTATTGACATGCTTAGCTTGTGATAGTTATACTAGTACTGTCTAGTTGTTTTGGGAGGGAAGGTTGTTTGTATTTGATACTTTACTTTTTTCCCTTTTATTTTTAGATAATTTCAGATATACAAATAAGTATCGTGAATATTAATAGTAAAATTAGCACATACAACCTTTACCTAGGTTTATCTATTAATAGTATACCCCTGTTTTTTTTAATTAATTTTTATTGGTGTATAGTTACTTTACAGTGTTGTGTAGTTTCTACTGTACAGCAAAGTGACAACTGTATGTATGCATATATTTCCTCTTTTTTGGATTTCCTTCCCATTTGAGTCACCACAGAACACTGAGTAGAGTTCCCAGTGCTCTACAGAAATTTCTTATTAGTTATCTATTTTATGCAGAAGTGTATATTTGCCCAGTCTCCCAATTCAACCCACTCCCCAGTGGAACTACTTAGTTTTTAATTGTATGTAAACATTCAGAGTCAAAATCATGTTAAAAAGTTTAAGGTACACATTGAAATGAAAATGAGTTAGCCCTGTCCTGCTTCCAGCCTCCCCTCTCTTGCTCCTCTCTGAGAGAGTCCGTCAGGTAGTGTCCCTGACACCATGTGGGGCTTCTCTGTATGTCCAGTGTCCCCAAGGGATCTATGGGAAACTGGCTCCGGGACCCGCCTCAGACACCAGCATCCTGGACACTCAGATCCCAGCATCAGCCCTTTGTATCTACGATTCCACATCCTTAGACATGGACGACTGACTGTATGTCTTTTGATAAAGTCCTGCATATGCATGGATCCACACAGTTCAGTGCAGTTCATACCCGTGTTGTTCAAGGGTCAACTGCGTGGTCAGTTGTTTTGGCACTTGGTCAAGGGGCTGTCGGTAATTCCCTGGCAGCCAGTGGTTAGAACTTCCACTGCGGAGAACACGGTTCAGTCCCTGGTCAGCAAACTAGGATGCCACAAGTTGAGCAGTGTGGCAGCTGCCCACTTTGGCCCCCAGCCCCCTCAATCAAAGGGTTGTGTTGCACTCATCTTTTTGTTTGCAGTGCTCAGAGCAGTTCTTGGCTCCAGGAAGCTTCTTAACCATTGAATTAATAATTTGCTTCATTTACAAGATAGGACAAAAGCACATTATTATTAGGCTTCCTTATTGGCTCCGATGGTAAAAAAAAGTCTGCCTGCCAATACCGAGATGTGGGCTCGATCCCTGGGTTGGGAAGTTCCCCTGAACGAGGAAATGGCAACCCCTCCAGTAATCTTGCCTAAGAAATCCCATGGGCAGAAGCGCCTGGAGAGCTTCAGTCCGTGGGGTCGCAAAGAGCTGGACATGACTGAGCGACTAAGCATGCACATTACTATTACTTTTTATCAGATAAATAGAGACATAAAAAGGAATATATTAAATGTGACTGAATGGGAACATTGACATGAAGTGTAGCATTTAATACAGTCAAAGAGACTGGCACTAGGCAGGGAAACATCGTTTGCATGCTTGTATTTTTTAGAAACAAGTGATTGTTGGGGATCTTTCTGGTTTGCTTGCCGCTTCCCCTAAAAATAAGAGAGAGTTGTGGGACCAGGAGAATATTTCTGGGTATAGTTTTAGTGATTAGATAACAGTATACGGCTCAAGTTTAACTTCTTTCCTCACCTGCTCTAATTCTCATGGGCTTGTGCATTGCATATAGCATACAGCTTTACATAGGCGTGTATCAGGTTTTCAGCTAACATAGGGTGAGGATGTTTTACTGTGTTTTTATTTGGTGTCTGATCTATGATGCTGGCTTTGGCTCTTGGAATCTTCATTAGAGGAGAGTTTCCCTTATAGCTCAGCTGGTAAAGAATCCGCCTGCAATGAGGGAGACCTGGGTTTGATACCTGGGTTGGGAAGATCTCCGGGAGAATGGAAAGGCTACCCACTCCAGTATTCTGGCCTGGCCATGACTATACAGTCCATGGGATCACAAAGAGTCAGACATGACTGAGCGACTTTCACACTTTCACTACTGTGATCTTACAACAGAAAAGGGATTCATTGCTGCAGAGAGGGAGGCGTTGTTGTTTTTGGGTTGCTGTAGGCTACAGTCCATGGGGTCGCTAAGAGTCGGACACGACTGAGCGACTTCACTTTCACTTTTCTCTTTCATGCATTGGAGAAGAAAATGGCAACCCACTCCGGTATTCTTGCCTGGAGAATCCCAGGGACAGGGGAGCCTGGTGGGCTGCTGTCTATGAGGTCGCACAGAGTTGGACATAACTGAAGCGACTTAGCAGCAGCAGCAGCAACGGCAGCAGCCCTTGATTCTAGCCTCTTGACACCTCTGCCCTTCCTTGAGGCCCTAATAGAATGGAGCCTGCTGCTGCTGCACTGCCCCAGGGCCTTGTAACAATTTATAGTTTGGATGGAAAGCAGAAGGACCTAAAAAGGCAGCTGTAAAATGCCTTGGGGTCCCCTAATGGAAGATGTGTGTGGTGACCTTGGATGGCTGCAGCCCTTGGGATCATAGAGCCTTGATCCAGAGAATCCTGGAGAGGTGCTTTGGTATCATATCCACTCTGACTCCCAGGCTAACACCCAGGGTGGAAGGTGGGGCTTGCTGTCCGTAGCAACACAGTTAAAGCTGAGTGGCATTAGGGGAGCCCTGGGATATATTATAACTGGAATGTGGGACATTCTGTCTGAGATAGGAGCAGTTGGATTTGTACTTCAATTGGAAATTGCCGGCTTGTTTTCAGTCTAAATTTTGTTTTGGTTTTGAGTATTTTCCTGGTACATAAAGATGCAGGAATACCCTTAAATGTAGCATTACCACCAAATTTATTATTTGGTTAAATTTTCCTGGAAGTTTAGGGACTTTATGTCCTTCTGTGTTGGAATGGGGACATAGGGGTTGATACCTATACTGCTTCCTTCCGGTTTTTCCTTCTGTTAGTAGCATCTTGGATGTATTAAAGTGTCTACAGATGTCCAGACATCAGTACACTAACCATGATGATTGAATATCAGTCTCTTCTTAAGAGATTTAGCAGATTTGTTCCCAAGATCAGAATTCACAAAGATACCTGATGCACTGTTAAAATTATTTTAAAGAAAAACAGTTGGCAAATGATGATAGTTATGCTTAATCTGTAAACTTGAAATGCTACTATGGGTCCTGTGGGTTAAGTGGGGAAGACACATCCATGAGACTAGGAATTCTCTAGAAATGGATGAGGAGTGACAGAAAATACAGGGGTGACAGTTTAAGGATTGCATCACAGAAGAGGGACTGTGATTAAATTCCTGATGTCATCCCTGAGCTGAATGGCTGAAGATAACACTCTCTCCTTCTGTTTGTTAAAGACAAGAATCAATACTCACTCCTTGATGGGCTAAATTATTAAAAAATAGCCCTTCCGACATTGTTTCATTATCTGGGATTTGCCTCTGCTGGTGATCTGCTGGCAACATTGGGGTATTTATTTGCTAGGCATTTTGTGTTAAAATTATTCCGTTGGTGGTGGAGCCCTTTGGATAATTCCCTTCCACTTTACAGTGCTCTTGAATAGATTTGTGATTTGCTTCTGCCTAAGTGGTTTTGTGTCTTTTGGAGTTATTAAACAAAGTGGTGGGGATATATTCACATGTTTTCAAAACCTTGTTTGTTCTGTTTTCTCTTTTGTAGCTGTGAGCAGGTGGTTCCTGGATTGTTTTAGTGATACTCTTAGCAAACGTCAAATGCCTCTAGCTTGTTAGGTCAGCCTGGCACATTGATTAATGAATGCTGAATTTTGTATTCTTCCCTTACGAAGAAAATTATATAAGAAATTGACTTGTTTTTTAGAGGTAGTTTACTGAGCCATCAGGGAAGCCTTTTTAATGAGAAGGGGGATATTAATTACTAGGTGGCTGACAAACAAGCAACCATCTGAAAACAAAGTGGTGGAAAAGAATGCAGCCCCATATTGTGAGCTTCAGGGAGGGAAAAAAGAAACCAGCCCTGGTTCTCTTGTTAGCGCTGGCAGTGTCCCTGGTCCCAGGATAATGCAAAGGCCAGGGCATGAGGCAGAGCTCTCATGGGTGGCCCTTTGCCATATCCAGCAGACTGGGTTGCTGATGTGGCTTCGTCCTCTGGATGCACAAGAGGACTGTGCCATTGAACTCATCTGTGGGGTGGGAACCTGGGTGAAGTTCGATGCCTTCTGCCCTTCTGCAGTCTGTCTGAGAGGAGATAAGACTCTGCTTCAGTTTCTCAAAATTGGTGGTTTTGAAAAACCAAAGTATATTTTGGTTTTATATATTTTTATTTAATACTTATATTAAATATATTTATATCCTCTTGGTGGAGACAGAACCGTTTATAAAGATTTTTTATTCAGTCTCAGAAAGAGCCTGGTTAGCTGGATGAAGCCATGTTGAGAGATGTTAGTCCTTGTTGCAGAATTGTGAGCTAAGGCAAAGGAACACTTGTAACAGTCACAACTCTGTCCCTGGAAAAACAGATCAGATTAGAGAATCCCTTTATCTTGTGTAGAGGGGAGAGGGTTGAGAGGCGAGGGAAGCTAATGAGGAAAGTCTGTAAAGAGAGCATAAAAGTACACGACTGACCTCAGTGACAGGATGGGAAGTGGCTGCCGCGCACGGCACCCGCCTCGGGGTGCATGGCTGCCCTGGAGAGGCTCCTCTGAAGCTCACGGGTCCAGTGGACGCAGGCTGTCTCCTGGGGGTCAACTCTTCGGAGAGAGCGGCTACTCCTGGCCATGACGGCCCAGCCCCCCAGCTCCCCAGGTTTCTGTGCTGCAGGGCAGGGGTGCCTTCCAGGTGCCACCTGTCATGCTGCCGGCAACCGCCCTCCTGCTGGTGGTTAATTATTTTCTCTTCTCTGCCATCTCTTCTCCTGCCATCATCTTTTATTGTGCTGCTTTTTTGTGTCATTGATTTTCTGTTTCCTGGACCAGGTTCACAGCTCCAGCTTCTGTCCAGTCGGTTCTGGTTGAGTAAGTACAGGGCGTGGGTGGTAGTCTGTCCAAGAGCCTAAGAGAGGTGGGGGCGAGGCTGATTCTCTGTCCACTGGCCGACCCTAGTGAGGAAGCCTGCAGAGTACGCGCTGTGTCCTGTCATCTCGAGGACACAGGCTAGGTTTTCAGCTTGTTTTATGAAGCTGTCTTGAGTGCAGTTGAAATTCTTCTGAGCATACTGCTTTCTCCGGAAGAAAGAAAGACATTGCCCTTTTATGTTTGGGGAGAAAGGCAGAAGGGCTGAGACCCAGACAACCTCTGGTCTTATTTCTTGGTTGGATGAAAAGATGCCTTTCTGCTTTTCTTGAGGAAATGTCATTATCCTAACAGTGATTGGTGAACACAAGGCAGTTAGTTGAGCAGAGGAATGGGAATGGGTTCTTTTGGAAGATGGACTAGAAAACCATCAACAGGATGGGTCATTTAAAAAAAAGTGGATTCATCATTTAAAAAAAAAATCCACTGAAATGTTTGTTTACAAAATTACAGTGTCACACCTTTGCTTTGCAGGCCCGGTTGTTGTCGGGGTCATGTTGGCTGACTGTGCGCTGTAATAAGTAACTGACTGAGAAGTGGTGTGCCGCTGGCCTTAGTGCCTTCCTCTGACAGTAACCTTGTAACAGTGAGATTTCAGGCAAAATGCCTTTGTATCTAAATCTTTTAGTCATGGAATTTTAGCACGCTGGTTTTTATTCTACCCAGTTTTTTAGTTCTGTGCATTTTTTCTGCCCATTGGCTTATTGTTTCGGTTATCATTTTAGGTATCTGGTTTAACAAGAAGCAACATGAATGTCTTTGAAAATTCAAATGCCTGTTTAAAAATGAGCAACAGTGGAAATTAAATGATTACGAGCTTGCTCTTTTAGCTCCTCATGGAAGCAGTGAGAGGTGAAACTTGGTTAGCTTTCCCTTCCACTGGTGCATGCCCTGGGCATCTATTGAGTTTAATAATGCTTTTGCCCTTTGGGGTCCTGAACTTGAGATTTCTCCTAGGTCTTTGAGAGGGGGTGGTGCTAAAGCACTGTCACATACTCTGTCATCATTGTTTCCATAGATGCATCACTCCAAATTAAAAATCTCTGAGGATCATTAATTCATTAGAGAAATTCATTTTCTTATTCAAATTGCGTTTTCTCTGTAAGGGAGATAAAATACAGTGTCGTTAACTGGATTTCTAAGGCATGGGCTGTTTTGTGTCCGGGATATTGGTTGGAGACATTTTGTGCTTGGGTCAGCTTTTTTTCTAGGCAAATTTTACATCTCACAAACTAAAACTACATATTTATACACACAGGTGTTTATGAAAAAGAGGCTCAATTCCCAGAGAAGTGCCTCATCTTATTTTGTGTTACTGCTTAGGTAGCTGACTAGTAACATTATTACTTACTGACAGGCGCTTTTTGCTCCCAGGGATGGCAAGCTTTCTTGGTAAAATGCTAGATAAGAAATGTTTTTGGTTTTGTCTTCTCTGTGGCTTCTGCTCATATTGGTCACAGACCATCTGTGACAGTGTTGTTGTGTTCCAGTAAAGCTTTGTTTACAGAAATAGGTGGGCTGGATAATCGCCTGTGGGCCTGTCATTTGCTGACCCCTGTTGTTGTTTAGTCGCTCAGTGGTGTCCGACTGTTTTTGACCTCATGGACCATAGCCCACTAGACTCCTCTGTCCATGGGATTTCCCAGGCAAGAATACTGGGTTACCATTTTCTTCTCTGGGGATCTTACCTACCCAGGGATCAACTTCTTTGGCAGGTGGATGCTTTAATCCTGAGCCACCAAAGCATTTGCTCTGTGGCCTCAAGACTATGTACAGGGCGTGTGGTTTGCTGAGTTAGTGGGCAGTTCCTTTTTTCTTTCCTCTATTATTTTGAACTGGTGAATATGTTATTTATTTAATTGCTCTCTATAACTTCCTTCCCCCCGCCCCCATCCTGACCTTAATGATTTTTGTAGAGTACACTAATAGGTATTCCTAGCAAGAACTCATTCTCACTAATGATCCTTGAGGATTTTTGCAGTATATTTACATACGAGGAGCAATTAAACGTTTTTTTCCAGCTTGTTTCTTCTTTGGTAATTAGCTTGTATCTGTAGAGAAATTTTGAAAGGGTAAATGTGCATAATAAAAGAAGTTGAAGTTCATGTCCTAATTTTTCTTCTGGGTCTTTTTTGGTTTATTTTTTAAATTAAAAGATACTACAGAAAATATTAGGACAGCAGAAAAACCTTTCTATCACTACTTAATAAAAAATAGGACTTCTGTTTGATTATTTAACAGATAAATATTGATATGGGCAAATACTTGAACGTTTGTTGCTAATGAAACACAACATTTGAAAGCCACATAGACACAGGAAATTTACCCAAATAAAATGAAGTCCACAGTCACAGGTGACATGTCTGATCCTAGCCATTAGCTTTACGCTTTTGCTCACAAGGCATCCTGGGCAGTGAGTGGGGATGGCTATGTGCCAACCTTTCTTCACCATTGAAGAACAGCCCGGAAACTCATCTGATTGAAATGGTTCTTGCAAGTCTAGTTTATATTAAAGGACAATATTGTTATTATCATAAGTATGGAAACTTTTTAAGAAACATTATTATTGACAGATTCTATTCATATCCAGATAGAATATTAGGGTTTCAAATTTTATTGAGACTAGGGTTTGAAGATTTATGTCATATCCTAAACAAATGTGCTATGTATTATTTGTTCTTAGTTGCT
Source organism: Bos indicus (assembly GCF_029378745.1). NCBI lineage: Eukaryota > Metazoa > Chordata > Mammalia > Artiodactyla > Bovidae > Bos > Bos indicus. The sequence continues at coordinate 45,671,331 of NC_091775.1, forward strand.
GCAGTGCTGGCTTGGTTGTTGTCGTTCAGTCACCAAGTCGTGTCCGACTCTTTGTGACCCTGTGGACTGCGGCATGCCAGGCTAAATTATTATAAAATTGTCTGTGACTTCTGCACGTACCCTGCCCCCCATCTCCTTTTCACATACACTTTGTTATAGATGAATTGGTACACCCTCACCACAGCCATTAAATCTGGCTTTGTCTTCACTAGTTGACCGTAGTGTTTTTGCTGTATCTTACTACCCAGTGTCATACATACTTCATGTAATTTGTTGTGAGTACACACTCCTGCTCATTTCTTTTGCTTGTGATTATGACTAAGTGTTAATAATTTCACTTTGCTGAGAGGTAGATTGCTCTTACAGAAAGAGTAACCAGTTGGCTTCTGTTTTCAACTCTGCTATCAGTGCTTCATGGGTGTGTTACTTTAGGCAAGCTGTTTAATATTTTAGAACATAAGTTTCCATCTGTCTGTCAAATTGAGGTAATAACTTTGTCTTGCTTACTTCACAGTCGGGTTATTCTCTTGTGAGAACAGGAGGTAACATTGCACTTTGGAAGTTTTGTGGTAGTCTACAAATGTAGGAGAATCTGTCGACTGGCTGTATATAATGAAAACCCAGATCACAGCAGTAAAAAGCCTGTATTCTTCTGTGAAACCAGGTCCTGGATCCGCATCCAGAGTTGAGAGTGGCCGTGATCGTCACTGTCTAGTTTCCCCTGTCTGCACTGTTGTCCTTGGTGTGTGGTTTCCATTCTCAAGGTTTCCTTGCGGTCGCAGGTGGCCATTGCAGCTACTGCGGTCGGATCCATGTTCTCGGTCAGTGTTACTCAAATCATAGTCCACGGACTGAAGTGTTTGTTACTAGTCCACCATATGTTAAGTGCAGAAAGTAACCATTCAGAAACTTTAGAGCCATCTCACATCACCACACCATTTTATTTGTGTTTTATCTAAGTGTCACCCTGCAGTGGGTTGGGAGAAACGTTCTCTACTCTGGTCAGGCATGGAGAGAGGAGGGCCCATCAGAGCTGATCTAGTGCTGCTGCCTGATGACTCCAGTTTGTGCAGGTCTTCAGGGGAGGCAGTTGCTGGTTTTGACTGTGGTCCAGTAACACAAGAGTTCTGTTAGTAAGCAAAACGGGAAGAGTGGAGGCTGAGTTAGGCAGGTCTGAAACTGCAGCACCATTCAGCACAGTATCACATCCACAGATGCACCCAGTTCCCAAGTAGCAGTGACCCCAGACGTCATTTCTGGGGATTAGGAGAATTAATGCATATCTCAGATGGGAAAACAGATCAAGAATGCCAAAAGCAGAGTACAGTGACATAACAGATTATATAGTGATCATTTGTAGAAAAGAACACTTGCAACAGATTTTAAATTTACTTATATTTTCATAACTTAGAACTAAATTTGTGAACTTAATTATGTTTAGTTACAGTTCATCTTAAAACAACATGAATTATCTTCTTGCAAATATGATTGTTTGATTCTTCTAGGATAAGATATAGAAGTAGGACTCTTTACAAAGATGACTCTTTAAAGGTAACTTTTCGTTGGCTTGGAATTGGCGTGATCCTCTTTCATATGTTGTAGTGCATACCTGTGTGTGTGTGTGCATGTATATATGCAGATGCCCACAGGCAGGAAGTTGTAGGGAGGTTTATTTGTTTTTAATTTTAAAAGTTTAAAAACTTACTTGGCCATGCTGCGTGGCATGTGGGATCTTGGTTCCCCAACCAGGGATTAAACCTGTGCCCCCTGCAGTAGAAGCATGGAGTCTTAACCACTGCACCACCAGAAAAGTCCAAGTAGGGAAGGCTTTAAAAGACAATTAGGGCTTCCCTGATAGCTCAGTTGGTAAAGAATCCGCTTGCAATGCAGGAGACCCTGGTTCAATTCCTTGGGCGGGAAGATCCGCTGGAGAAGGGATAGGCTACCCACTCCAGTATTCTGGCCTGGAGAGTTGGACATGACTGAGTGACTGTCACTTTCACTTTATTAGAATGAAGTAGCTTGTTATTTAGTTGAATTTTGTTTGTGTTTTCCAACTTTAATTTCATTGTCCTCTTTCATTGAGAGGAGGAAGTATGGAAAATGTCTTCACTATGAATGTAATGCTTCATGTTGGCATTGCAGTATTTCTTTCTTTTATAAAAGTCTGTGTTTCCTTCCAGTGAATTAAGTCCTCTTATTGTGTAGCATTTTGCTACTAAACACATTTCCAGGAAGGGATTTAAAAAAGAATGATAGCTGCATCTTTAAGAGAAAATCAGAGTTCTTACCTGCAATTGTTTGTGAGAGGTGCAAGGCATAAGTGAATGTCTTTAAAGTAGCTAAAAAGCTGTGTGTTTACCATGGTTTGTGTGCATTTCTGAGAAGGTGCTACATGATGGAACCCTGGCCATTGGTCTTAGGAGGACGTGTCCTAATGAATTGATAGATTTGGGATTGGCTTTTACAGATAGGTGCAGTAGAAGGGAGAATACCGTGGGTTTGAGGCAGAGAAAGTTTCCACTGATGGCTTGTTGGCTTAGAGGGGTTCTCGTCAGGTAGATACTTGGCAGTCACAGCGGCTGGATTTGGACATGGCAAGATGATGGATGAGGTCCCTTCATTGACTGGTAGAAACAGCTTTGCATCAAAAACTGGTGATTGTGCTTGGCTTTTCATCCAAAGGGGTTACTTGGCATTTTTGTTTGTCCTTTAATCAGTGAAGATAGTGCTAATGGTGGATTTGCTGTTACATGTCAGCGAGGAAGCTTGCCTTGGTCACAGACGGTCAATGGCTGCTGGGAAGGTCAGGGCTTCTCTTGCTTTCAGACCATCTGTTGTTTTGACCATTCTGTTTGAAGCATATGTACCTTTTCCTCTTGTTTTATCCCAGAAAAGCCTCTTCACACCACCAAGTTATTCACAGAGAAGAACTTGCCTTAACTGCCATCACAGGTGTCTTGATCTTTGCTTTCTTGCTGCCCTGCAGAAGTGGGGACAAGACATGGTGGCTCTGATGGCAGCGCCGCGGGGCCCTCTTGTAGCCCTCTCTTCAGCTCTCAGTGGGAAAAGGTCTGCTGGCTTCCTCCTTTGTAGAGAACAAACATTTGGGAAGCTCCACTCAATCCCTCACATCTGAGATAGCTGAATGACTTGCTGTTGCTCTGGACACTGACAGAACAATACCGTTGAGTCTGGGTGGTTTGGAGAGTAATTGGTTGGCAACTCTTTCTACTCAGCAGTTCTTCCACTGTTCCAGAAAAAGAAACTGCTGGAGTCTTCTGGGTGAGCATGTGTTTGGTGGGAGGGAGGCAGGGAGTGTGAGTCAGTCTGGCTGAGGAGGCTGCAGGAGCGGAAGTCAAGGAACCTTAGAGACTGATTCAGTTAAGGGGAGCAAATGCAATTTGAGGACTAGACTTTCCAGACCAGCAAATTGACAGTGTGTTTATCCTGTTGCCTAGAATCATTGCCTTCATCTCTCCTTCTAAGTGTGAACTCATTAAGATGGGAAGAATTGCAGCTTTCACTTTGGAAAGCTGAAAGGCATGGTTATATGTCTTTTGCAGCAGCATCAGAATTCCAGCTCTACTGGCATGGGCTTTGAGTGAGTGATCTGCAGGCTGCATCACAGTTCACTTTTCCCTAGTCCTCAGGACTCCTCTGGCCTTCTGCTTCATTCTGTACAGATTCGTGAAACTTGTTTCCTGAGTTCATTTACCTCCCTGAATGATATTAAGCTTCTTGAGGGAACCAGCTGTGTTTTAAACATTGCTGATATTCTCTATGGTCCCTAGTGCTGTTCATTGTAGGCTGTTTCCTGATTTGATGGGTTTATTCTTTGTCTCTGAGTGACTGACTCCTCACCCTGCACGTCTCAGCGCAAGTGTAGTCTACTCCAGACAGTTTTCCTGATTACGCATCCATAGCTTCATCCTTTCCCCTACTTAGCCATTCTCTAAGATGTTGCCCAGTCTTAATATCTTATGACACTGATCATCACCTGAAATTATCTTGTTGGTTTACAGGTAGACCTCAGTGATATTGTAGGGTTCCCCCTCAACCAGATCACTGCAGTAAAGCAAATGTCACAATAAAGCAAGTCACACCAATTTTTTGTTTCCTAGTGCATATAAAAGTTATGTCTGCTGAATACGATTGTCTTTTAAGAGTGCAATAGCATTATATCTTAAAAAGTACATCCTTTAATTAAAAAATACCTTATTGTTAAAAAGTGCTAACCATTCCCTGAGCCTTCAGTGAGTCACAGATCACCATGACAAATAAAATAATAATGAAAATGTCTGAAATATTGTGAGAATTACCAAAATGTGAACAGAGATATGAACTGAGCAAATGATGTTGGAAAAATGGCACCAATAGACTTGCTTGATGCAGGTTTACCACAGCCTTCAATTTGTAAAACCAAAACGCAAGTATCTGCCAGTACAGCAAAGAGAAGTACAGTGAAATAAAGCATGACTGGTTTTTTTTACTGCCTATTATCAATAGAACAGTAGAATTTTTTCAGTAGTTTGCTTGGTTTCCCTTTCTCAGAAAACAAAAGCTCTTTGAGGACAAAAACCTCAGTTTTCTTATTTTGTGACTGTTGCAGGACCTAGCACACTCAATTAGACATTCAATACAGAGTCACTGAATGGATATGAGTGAATGAATGAAAATGTTAGTAAATATTTGCGATTCAGCATGCTTTGTTTGGTTTTAACCTGGAGCCATGGTTTCTTAGTTATGAGATGGTGCATTTGGTTGTTGGCAGGGAGGATGGTCAAAGGGAGACTCCATAAGAAGCTCAGGCCTGCTTCTACTACAAGGGTGATTTGGATTTCACTTTTTAAAATTTCTGTTTGGAAAAGATAAATAAAAGGCCCCTCTCTATTGTCTGTCATCTGTGCCTCCTGAGCCCCACTTAATGGGGTCACGTGTCACACCTCATATGCCAGCTGTGGGTTCCAAGCCAGAGTCATGTGAAACAGAGCATGGCCCCCCAAGGGACTGGACAGGGCAGCTGCCTTTAGAGGCGGGTGTAGGAAGGGTGGGTCTGGGGACTTCTCTAGCCAAGATACCTTACCGGGACTTTGGTGCAATTTAAAAGAGGCAGACATATTTCTGAAAAAGAGAAGTACTGGAATATGTCAGATTTGCCGGTTGGATAGTCGTCTTTCTTTTTTACTCCCTCAAGTTAAATGAGGATTTTTACTGACTTATTTTAAATTACCCCAAGTGCGTTAATTTCTCTTTTTAAATGTTTCTGGAATTTCCTTGGTGGTCCAGGGGTTAATAACCCGCTTACCAATGGAGTGGACAAGATTTTGATCCCTGGTCAGGAAAGATTCCACATGTCTTGGGGCAACTAAGCCTATGAACCACAACCACTGAGCCCTAGCACCCTGGAGCTGATGCTCTGCAACAATGAGAAGCCCATGGACTGCAACTGGAGAACAGTTCCTGCTCGCTGCAGCTAGGGAAAGCCCTCGCACAGCAGTGAAGACCCAGTGCAGCCAAGAATAAATTAATTAATTTAAATAAATGTTTCTACTCCAGGGGATCTTCCTGACCTAGGGATCGAACTCACATCTCTTGTGTCTCCTGCATTGGCAGGCAGCTTCTTTATCGCTGTGCCACCTGGGAAGCCCGCAGTTCAGTCAGCGTTCATTAAATGATTACTGTGTGTATAATAAGTCCATTGTGTAGGAGGAAAGAGCTGTGGAGTGCGCAGCTCCAGGGGATTGGAGGAAGGAGGGAAATGCTTGCCTGTTTTGTTTATTGCCAAAGCCTGGCATGCTGCAGTCCATGGGGTTGCAAAGAGTTGGACACGACTGAGCGACTGAACAACAACAGCCCTAGGGCCATACAGTGTCTGGCACATAGTGGGAGCTTAATAAATTTTTGTTGAATGTAAAAATATGAATCAGGTGTGGCCTCTGTGCTCATGTGGTTCGAAATGAGCAGGAAGGATCACCACTTACTTGCAGAGAATGGAGACTTGGAAGTGTTAGAGTGCGTCCCACGGGCAGGGCTTGGCAAGGGTACCCTCCAAGTGAAGCTTTTGAGTTTGAAGGATTTAGATGGGAAAACAGAAAAGCTTTTTAGACACAAGATAGAAGCAGAGTATTTTTGTTGAATGTTGGAGTCTAGCTAGGTTTGGTCAAGGGAGTGGTCAGAGATAGAGCTGGAAAGATATGCCTGTCTCTGAAAGTATTGCTGAGAAACTGGATTTGTGGTTGGGGAACCATGAAAGTGTTAGTCACTCACTTGTGTCTGACACTTTGGGATCCCATGGACTGTAGCCTGCCAGGCTCCACTGTCCATGGAATTCTCCAGGCAAGAATACTAGAGTGGGTTGCCATTCCCTTCCCAACCCAGGGCTTGAACCCTGGTCTCTTGCATTGCAGGCAGATTCTTTACCATCTGAGCCACCAGAGAAGCCCGGGGAACCATGGATGGTTTTTCGTTTTTTTTTTTTTTTTTTTCTTTTTTTAACCAGTTGAGTACAAGATCAAAATTATGCTTTAAGAAAATTAGATTAGCAGTAGGGAGAACTTATTGGGAAGACAGGGTGACAGGACATACAAGATTTCCTGCTCACTGACTAGCTGCTGGGTGTGTGAGAAGGGGTAAGGAATTCCTTAAGGGTTACAAGATCCAGACACTGGAAAGGGCTTGTTCTGTTAGGAATGGTGGCGTTTGTTATGAGTATGGGAAAGTAATTTAATGCTGAGTTTCGTTCTACTTGTTTATACTTTAAGATTGTTCTTCAACCTCAGTTTCCTGGCCAGTGTTCTTAGTCCAAGGATGACGTTCTCATCCGTCTGTTGTCTGTTTTCATGCTCGGCAGCTATTCATTGCTTTTGTAGACTTTCCATCTGCTTTCTTATATCTTGTCTCTAGTTCCTTACATACATTTTCTAATTTAGTTCTCTTGGTTTGGTTGCTATTTTGTCTTCTAACTACTAACCACATAATTATGAAGTGTATACATTTGTGAACATTGGTAAAATGTATCCTTTATCTGCTGCACATAGTGCCTCTGTAGCATCTGGTCTCCAGCTGAAATCTGCCCGGGATGACGTTCTTTTACTTCATTGTGATGAGGCTTATGCTCCAGGTGTGCTCCCCTTTTCCTCAGTTTCCTCCTCGGTTACTGGAGCTTTCGGCTGATGCCTTTTCTTAGGCAGGAGGCAGGTGAGCTGGGTTAGTGGTTTCTTTTAAAACAACAACAACAAAACTCCTTACTGTGAATCACAAATACAAATAACCACACAAAGCATATGGTATAGTGTAATGAATTATAATGTTCAGCTACCTCACAGGTCAAGAAATAGGACGTCACCAGCCATCTCCCAGTTCCTCTGTGATGACAGTCCCCTCCTCCCCTACAAAATTAACCACTGCTCTGATTTTTGAAGTACTGGTTTCTTTATGTTCTTTTACAGCTTTATATCTCAAGTGTGGTCTCTGGATACTGTAGTTTTGTTTTCCCTGTAATGTCTTTTAAAAGTCACTTCCCTGGTGGCTCAGTGATGAAGAATCCACCGGCCAATGCAGGAGACACAGGTTCGATCCCTGTTCTGGGAAGATCCTCTGGAGTCGGAAATGGCAATCCACTCTAGTATTCTCACTTGGAAAATCCCACGGCAAGAAAGAGAAGCCTGGCAGGCTACAGTCCATGGGATTGCAAAGAGTTGGACATGACTGAGCAACTGAGTGTGCACACACATCTTTTAAGTCTGTTATAATCTGTAGATTTCCTGCCACCCTTCATCTCTTTATTTTCCAAACACTTTATTGAAGAAGCCAAGCTATTTGACCTGAAGAATCTCCCACAAACTAGATGTTGTTAATTGCTAGGGGAGTAATGATATGCCTCTGTCAACTGCATTTCCTGCACATTAATAGCTGAATCCAGAGGTTTGTTCAGACTTCTGATCCATTTGGGCAAGATTGCAAGTACTGTAATTATGCTTATACCAGGAGGCATAATATTTCCCAGCATAACGCTTATTTGGTCTTAGATCTTCGAGTAAAGCTTTATTTTGTCTTTAACCACTAGTCCTTACATGGATGTCTCTCTAGTCATTTTAGTTGTCTGGAGAAGCATAGTCTCTGACTTCTTAAATGCGCAAAACACGTTGTTTGTGCCCAGTTTAATATTCTTTGAATATATTGTGAAGTGATCGCCACAGTAAGTCATGTTAACAGCTGTCACCATACATGTACAAAATTTTTTTTCTTGTGATGAGAACTTTTGAGATCTATTCTCAGCAACTTTCAAGTTTGTAGTACTGTATTAGTAACTATAGTTTCCATAGCACGTTTTCTTTTCTTGAGTGCCTTAAATATGCAACTACATTTTCTTCAGGCATAAAGCACTGCTGGTGAAGTCTATTGAAAATTTAATTATCTTTGTTTTATAATTCACATGTTAGTATTTCCTAGATGCCTGAAGAAAATTTTTTTTCCTGTCATACGCAATAATTTTAACAGAATGTATCTTAAGCTTGGTCTTCTGGATTGGTGTGTTTAAGTATATGGTGTCCTTGTGAAGTATGAAGTTTCAAATCTTTTAATTTTAGGACAGTTTTCTTGAATTACACATTTTAGTGTTTGTTTTTTCCTTTGATTTGGTTTTCTTTTCCAGGAGCTTCTGCTATCTTTATGTATGTTAGTTTTTCCTTGCCTAGCTTTTAATATTTGTCATTTTCTCCTGAATCCTTTTTTTAATTTCTGTTTTGACTTTAAAATTTTCTTCTTCTTGCCTTCTCTTTCTTGTAAGGCATTGCTAGCTGTGTTCATTTACTCTTGTATTCCTTCTGGTTGAGTCTTCATTTCTAAGTTTTCCTGTGTCTGATATCTATTGCTTTCTAATGTCTTCTATCATTTACTTTATAATATCTTCTAGCCTGTTTTGAAACAGTTTGTTACTGTGTTGGTTTCGTGTGTGTGTGAGTGCGTGTGCATTTGCGCATGGGGTTTTTCGCTGTGCTTTCCTTGTAGGATAACTGTCCTCCTTATTCTGCCCCCCCTCCCCCCATTAGTAATGTTGTATGAGGTTTAACCTCAGTACTTTTGCTTATTTTTGCACACATTTGGTTTTATTCACCTTTTATAAGGTGTGTGTGGTTCCAAGTCATTTGTTTGGCTTCATGGAGCTCCCTCGTCTGTTGCTGTGTGATGTTAAAAATAGGGCCCTTACATTTTGTGGGTTCTAACTCTGTTCCCCTACTTTATTTTCTTTTGGCTCTTCTTTTTCCTTTCCTGTTGTTCCTGTTCTCCTTAATCTGTACTCCATTCCTGGTAGTTTCTTGTTTGTTATGGGGCATTCTGCTAGAGGAAGCTGTGTGAGTTTTTAGAGCTCATCTGTGGTTAGACTGCTTAGCCTTTTCTGGTCTGTGTACTAACCTGCATCCCCATGACAAAACCCCTGCAGTCACAAGCTGTTGTTAGCAGATTGACTCACATCATTACTTGTTGGAGATTTTGAGATCCTCCAGATATTAGGTTTGTGAAGTATATACCATTCCTTCAGCTTTCTCCCCTACAGATGTTAGTCTCCACAGGTCTTATGGTTGTGGGTGGTTTAAGCTCTCCCACCTGCTTGTATTTGGGGATTCATGAAGATACCTTGACACCCCATTTTGTGATGCTGGCAGCAAGAATTTGGTTTGCCTTTCTAGTGGATCTGCTTTTATGGTGGGGAGTGAGGAAGCAAATTGTGCTGCTGTCCTCCTACGTCCTGTATCTTAGTTTTTATTGAAATGGTTTTCTCTAAGCCTAGGATCACAAACACATGAATTCCTAAAATGTGACCTGCTGTTTGTCACGGCTGCCCCATTCCTGTATAAGCTCTGAGGGGAGGGATGGGTACAGAAGACCAGAATGAAGGAGCAGTTTATCAATTACCAGCTGAACGTGGCCCCCTAACCCCTCTGAGTTTCCTCATGCTCTGGTCTCAGTCATATCAGAGACATAGTTACTCAGTTTTCTTCTAAAATTTTTTTCTAGTCCAGGTTCAGGCGTACAAGAAGTCTGTCTTCCTAAATAAATGCTCAGATTGACCTGTGAAATCTCACCATTGATGGTGGGAAGATGCTATTTCCCCCCTCCGTTTCACCACCTCACCCCAAATGTAAGTTTTAGAACTTTGCATTTTCCCTTTTGGTGTAGCTCTTAGAAGGTGACTTAAAACATACCAACTTTTCAGAAATTTTTTATTTTGAGCAAAAGGGGCAACTGGTTTGACGACTGGGATTGGAGATTTGAGGAAATGTTTTGTATCATTTCTGCTATATACATTTATCTGATGTGTAATATATCAGCATGCAATGGTAGCTGAGATTTTTACATGTTTCACTAACAAACATTAGCCATTGTAAGTGTCACAACAGTTCAGTGTGTATGCATACATATTAAATAAGTATACATTTATAAAATATAGTTATAATTCAGATGGGAAAAGTCTCAAAAAATATAACCATTGGGTCAACATTACTATTGGTTTTCTTTACATAAAACCTTTCATATGTTTACCATACAGTATGTTAATAAGACGAAATACTGCTTTCCAGTTTTGAAGATACCATACAAAGTGAGATTAAGATGCCAGTGATCTCAAGGGCTAAGGTGTAAATTTAAATGAATCTATACATATACTATCAAACTGTTTTCAATGGGAAAAGAAAATCTTCAACAGATAGGCTGAAACAATTGAATATCCATATGACAAACAGAAACAAAAGCCAAAATTTAACACTAATGCACACCATACGTGAGAGTTAATTTGAGAACAATCATTGACTTAAATGTAAAGTAAAAATTATATATCTTTACAACCTCGATGTAGATAAATATTTCTTAGAAGAGGAGGTAGAAGATACTAGGGGCTTCCCTCATGGCTCAGGCAGTAAAGAATCAGCCTGCAGTGCAGGAGACCTGGGTTCGATCCCTGGGTCAGGAAGATCCCCTGGAGAAAGGAATGGTTACCCACTCCAAAATTGTTGCCTGAAGAATTCCTTGGACAGAGGAGCCAAGTGGGCTACAATCCATGGGGTTGCAAGGAGTTGGACACGACTGAACCCCTAATACAACACTTAACAAAAAATGATACTGACAATAAAAGAAAAAAAATTCATCAGGAGACATTGTTAATATTCATAGAGGAAGCCTCAGACAGAAAATGTTTACAACATAAGAAAGGAAGTGAATCTAGAATACATTAAAAACCTCAAAAAACTGCTGCAACTTAATAAGGCAATTCAGTTTTTAAAAATGACGAATATAGAGACACTTTAGGAAAAAGGATATATGACTGGAGGATAAGCCCATGAAAAAGTACTCAATATCATTAGTCATCAGGAAAATGTAAGTTAAAACTATTAATACAATAAATGCCACCATAGAGCCACTAGAATGGCTAAATGGAAATGGCTGACAACTGATTGATTGTCAAGGATGCCTTTCTGACAAGGAACTCTCCTACTTTGCTGGTGGGAATGAAAACCATGCAATCACTTGAACAATTCTTTAAAAAATTAAATATAGAGATCTATCCTGGTCTCTATAATAGAAATCAAATCAGTGGTTGCCTCTACCGGTAGGGTAGAGATTGGTTGGGAAAGAACTTGAGAGAACTTTCTGAATGGATTTGGGTCATAAGGGGTCTATGTACATCTTCATAAAAACTAACTGAACAGTGTACCTAAGGTCTCTGCATTTTTTTCTATGTAATTATATGTCAGTTTTAAAAATTCAGTGCAGATTAAAAAACATTTTATATAGTTTGGTAATGCTGTTTTATAAAATTACATTTTTTGGATGTCATCCAAAGTTTATTTGCATTGCATTTTAATTTTATTGTGCAATACATTAGAGTAAAACTTAAAAGGTTTCACATTTGGTTTTGTTCACCTGTATCAAGCTGTTTTCACTGTATTGCATGAGATGAGTTCCAAAGTAAATGAACCAGATTACATGGTAATGGCTATTTGATTATGCTGTGAACTGTTCAAGTCACCTTCGTTTTTATTTGTGAACTTTTTCCTACATGTTTAGGATATTTAATACCTGCTTCTAGTAATTTGGCTACTGTTATCCTCTGTAAGGGGGTATTTACATAGGGCTCTGTGATAGTTTGATGGACTTCGAAGAAAAGATCTTGCCAAATTACATCACAACATCTTGTTAATTTTTGATGTATCTTTCCATTTTACTACTTATATTTGGTTAGTTTTGGCCTCTTTTATTTTTTGTGATAGTCAACCTCTAGATTTCATATCCTTGCTACTTTATTGATTATTTTATATAAAAATTCAACTGTGCATGAAGAACAGTTTATTCATAGATTTTTATATATTTATCAAATGGTCCACTTTATGAATGTGTCCTTTTCATAAGAAGGGGAGTATTATACCTAGATAATATTATGTTTTTCCAAGAGTTAATTGGGAGAATTATATGAATTCATGCTCTGAGTTCATGCTTTTACATTTTTGTGGACTGCTTTATGGGGAAAAAAATGACAGAAAAATTTTCTTAGAGTTCATTCAAATGTATTCACAAGAAAATGTCATGGCAATGTTTGTTTTTTTTTGAAATGCTGTGAGTTAGGAAATATGTTATATCTTGCCTTAGGAAAAATGGAGGATAAATATGACCAGGTTCTTAAAAGACAGTGGATTTCTGCTAGGTGAAAAGCTTCAGTGTTGATGAGATTTGAATGTAGTTTTTATGAACTTTCATTAAAATATGAGTCTTTGTACACTCTACTTCTTTAAATGTGTTTCACCTTTCTCACGTAATTCTGGCTATTTCGTATCTGTGATACAAAGGCATGTCAGAGTATAGACTACATGTTGGAACATCATGGCTGGATCAACTGAAGATAAGTTAGACTCTATTTATGACACCTTTGGGAAAGGGGACCAAGATTCATGCCATTTTCTCCTTATAATAGAAGACAGTGGTCATTATTTCTCTGCCTCTATTGTGTAATAGAGGCGCAATAATGAAATTTTTGCATAATTGTTGAATCTGGGTTTGTGATATCATAGACTGAGAAATTTATATGTAACTCACACACAAATGGAAAACCTAACATTCAGTACTGTTCAGAAACCGTGATTTAGTTTTAGTTACTATTTTATTTGGAACTAGCTTTGTTGGAGTCAGCATTTTGTCTAGGGATAATCTGCCCTTAGGATGATTTGCTTAGAGGATAGGACCTCATGTTGCTAGGGTAATGTTAGAGGACTTTTCCTCGCTGTTCAGATATTATGACAAATGGGTGGGAGGGTGAGGACCTTCCCTTTAGCTAGTGCCTAGGAGTGCCCTATTATTCACTGAATTATGGCAAGGTGAAGGTTTTCAGATTAAGTTACCTCTTGAGGGCAACTTAATGTTTCGTTGCTTGGGTTAGTCACATCATTCATATAAAATGCTGAGTGGGGTACAGACAGTAGAAAACCAAATTTACATTGTGGGGTGATAAGTGTAGTGGTGCTTAAACTGGGAGCCTGTGACTGTTCAGACATTTCATGCAGTACTTTGCATGGCATGCACATTTTCTTGAGAGACAGAAGGTCTAGCAGTGGTTAAGATCCATTGTTCTAGAGCCTGATTTGAGATGTAGTTACCAGGTATTGATTTCTGCATAAATGTGAAAAGGCAGTTGCCTCTCTTGGTTCCCCAGGCAGTTGATTCCACTCTCTCCTCTTTTGTATGATGATCTTAAATCTTCCTGGGCAGTGTTTCATTTTGTGCCCCAATAGTTATTTACTGCCAATAGGACACTTTCCCTGACATCACATTGGGAGAGCTGAGAATGCTTTCCCATAATTCACCTTGTATGTAGTGATTCCGTCAAATTGCAGAATATGGTGATGTTGTTAATAGATAAGTGGTGACTATATTATGTGGTAATAGCTTAGAGTCAGCTATTAAGCTTCTTTTGACAATAAAAGCTTTTCTGGGCTTAGAGAACTAGGGGAATTACCATGATCCTAGTTTTAAAGGTCACTGTTTGTGATGGGTGGAGAGTTCTCATGTGTCTTTCTGTAAATCTGTGAAATTTAGTTTGCCCTGGTCCAGGTGACTGTGCATGAATAACAGGCAATGACACCGGAGCTCACAGGCTTGAGTTTGGTAACTGGCTTAGATTTGGGCTCCAGGTAAGGACTTCAGGGACAATTTCTCTGTTCTTAAAAACTAGGAAATTAATAGGTCTTCTGTCTGGGAGGGCTCCTTAATTTCAGTGGGACACTGGCCAAAAACAAGGACTAAACAGTATTAATATAACTTTGCTTCTTTGTTAGTAGCCTTGACAAAAGCTTCCTTTTTATGTGTATTTATTTTTCTCATAAAGGATCTTTTACTATTTTGTATTTTAACACAAGGGGCAGATGTCTCTGGCTCTGAGCTGGGCTTTGCAACATGTCCTGCCTTTTGAATGTTTCTTTCAGCTTGGGCAGCTCTCTTTGTTAAAAGGCCAAACCCCTTAGTGAGATGTTCTGGGAAAGAGGACCTCTTGATATTTGAAAGGTGAGAAATCCATTTAAGCCATGTGATGGCTACCGACAGCCCTACTGCTGGGTTCTGCTTGTTTTAATGTAAGTGATAGATGCTCTGGCTGGTCGTGTTCAGTAATTGGATGTGAACTCTGTAAGTGACATTTCGTGGCAAATGTGAGGGCACTGTGGATGGCACTTGATTTCTGTGTTGCTGCCTTAGGCTTCAAGGTAGAAACAAACCATAATGGAATTTAATTATTAGAACATATATTCAAAGATTAGTTCAATGCATTTGTAATACCCTTCGTTGTTAGGTAACTGTTTGATTATTGTGCATGACACTGAGTGTGTGTGATTTATAATGCCAGTGTGTGCAGTGCAGCAATAGAAATGCTAATAAGGCTGTGGGTAGGGAGGGCTGCCATCAGTACTTTGTCAGCAGCTCGCTGCCAAATAGTCTTCTAGGAAAGACATGATCTGTAATCAAAGAGGAGTTTGTGGAAATAGCAAACACAGACAAAAAATGTTATGATAAAAGACAGTGTTCACTGCTTTCTTTCAGGAGAGGCTTCAGTTACACCTTATGAATGACATCTTCCCTTTTTAACTGTGTCTACAGCTTTGATAGTTTATCAGGATCAGGAGGAATTGGTCATAATCTACTTTGATTTCAGGGCTGGTTTTAGAAGGCAGCATCGAATGTAACGTCTTACTAATATATTCAATTAGAGTCTCTCTAGATTTCATCTTAAAAGGCTCTGTGCCTTCTAATATCAGCAACACTATGAGCATTTTTGAGGTGAGGTGGTCCCTGGATAAGGATGCTGTGACATGTGTGGAGGACAAAGGAGTACGTGGCTTGCTTCTACAAGCAGATGGGAACATGTAGGGGTGTTTCTACAATTGTCCCTCAGGAGACTGGTCCAGGGCCCACCGTGGGTACCCAGATCCTCAGGTGCTTAAGTCCCTTATGTGCTGGGAGACCGGAAAATTCATGTCACTTGCTTGATGGCACAGTTTACTTCATTGCCATGATCTGAAGTGTACACTCGCAGTAGCATTGAGGTATGCTTGTATATGTACCATGTGTGGGGTTATATGTATGTGTAAGTTCTGTGTAACTTCTGTGCATATCAAGCAATAAAATGTTGTAAGCACTCCAGAAACCTTTCTCATGCTCCCTCCCAGACACTAACCCTATAGTAACTACTGTTGTGAGCTCTGACATCATAAATTAGTTCTGCCTGCCTTTGAACTTTATATGTAAAGGGTGTCATGTGATATGTATTTATATGTGTCTGGTTTCTTTAGCTTAGCATATTGTTTGTAAAATGCATCTATGTTTTTGTATGTTACAGTAACATTTTTGATTCCTATGTAATAATGCATTGTATGAATATACTGTAGTTGATTCTAAACTGTTAGTGACTGTTTGGAAAATTAGAAGGATTTTAAAAGATCCCTTTCAGTAACTGAGCAAACAAGTAGATTATAAATGAGTAAGAACATAGGTTTCCTCCTCCGGGGGATCTTACTGACCCAGGGATTGAACCTGCGTCTCCTGCATTGGTAGGCGGTTTGTTTTTTTAAATCACTGAGACATCATGGGAAGCCTGAATATTGAACAGCGTAGTTTAAAAATTTGAGTTAGTTGTTGTAAACACAAACACAATTACTGTGCCCAGTAACAGAAGAAACTGTGCCCACTAACAGAAGAAACTGTGCCCACTAACAAGAAACTGTGCTCAGTTACCGAAGAATATGCATTCTTCTCAGATACCTGTAGGATATTAATCAGAAATGACTATGTTGGATCTTAATGCAAGTCTTAATGTATTTTAGAGGATTGAAATCACATAGATCATGTTCTCTGGGCATAATAGAATTAAGTTAGAAGAAGAAAAACAAAATGATTATCTGGAAAATCTAGAAATGTGTGGAATAAAGCAGTGCACTTCTAACTAGTCTATAAGCCAAATAAAGAGTCCATTGGAAACTAGAAAATACATTACATTGAATGATTAACGAAATTATGAGTTATCAGAATTATTGGATGTAGCTAAAGATATGCTCAGAGGTAAATTTTTAGCCTTAAATATACATGAAAATAAGAAAGAATAAAGTCAGTATCTTTATAGAGAGATTTAAAAATAATTTAAACCCAGGAAAAGGAAGGGAATAATGAAAATGAGATCAAATTAATGAATTAATAGGGAAGTGTGCATTAAAGATAATAATATGAGAACTTGCTTCTTTGGAATGACTCATGAAACTTAAATTCTTATAAAGATGATAGAGAAGAGACCGAGAAAAGGCAGCAAATTACCAATATGAAGAATAAAACTGGGACAGCAGTATAGATCCTACAAGTGTTGATATCAGAGGATGTGATGAAGAGTGGTATACTGTTATCTTTGAATATTCAGCTGTGGCACCGAACATTTGGGCACTTACACAGACATGAATAAGAATCCTTATAGGGGAATTTCCTGGTAGTCCAGTGGTTAGGACACTGTGATCTCACTGCCAAGGTCCTGGGTTCAGTCCCTGGTTGGGAAACTAAAATCCCGCAAGCCTCATGGTATAACAAAAAAAAATTGCTTAGAGTAGCAGCCTTGGTTGTACTTGTAGTGAAAAACTAGAAATGACCCAAGTAATCTGTCAGTATTAAATTTTTCAACAAATCGTGCAGTATTGTACATGAGGTAATATGTATCATTTAAAATGAATGAACTAGGGAATGGAGAATCATACAAGCATAATACTGAATAAAGAGATTGCAGGGGAAATCAATATGGTATTGCTTATGTAAAGTGTAAAAACTGCCAAGCAATACATTATAGTTTTAATTATATGTACATACGAAGTAAAAGCATAAATAAAGTGTTGCATTGGAATGACCAACAGTAAATTCAAATAGTGGTTACCTCTGGGAGAGTGACATGAAACCTGTCTAGAAGGACTGCACAGGCAACTGCTTCAGGTTTGGTCATGTTTTATTTGTTAAAATATGTTTGCCCCTTAGTTTCTTACTTTTTTATACCTTTATGCCTATGAAATTTTCTTAATAAATTTTATAAAAGACAAAGGTAAAGAAGGTTTTTAAAAAAAAAAACTTTCAGAATTTTTGTGCGCAAAGCTCAGCTATGGCTGAGAGACAGAGACTTGGGTTTCTGTTCCTGTGGATAGGGAGATGGGTGTGTGGATTTATCAAGGTTTTTTAGCCCTTTCTCTGTAAAGAAAGAAAGTTTATGAAAGTGAAAGTCACTCATTTGAACA
Organism: Bos indicus; assembly: GCF_029378745.1. Taxonomy (NCBI): domain Eukaryota; kingdom Metazoa; phylum Chordata; class Mammalia; order Artiodactyla; family Bovidae; genus Bos; species Bos indicus. The sequence goes on from NC_091775.1 coordinate 45,689,129, forward strand.
AGTCGCTTAGTCGTGTCCAACTCTTTGCAATCCCATGGACTATACAATCCATAGAATTCTTCAGGCCAGAATACTGGAGTGGGTAGCCTTTCCCTTCTCCAGGGGATCTTCCCAACCCAGGGATCGAACCCAGGTCTCCCGCATTGCAGGCATATTCTTTACTGAGCCACAAGTGAAGCCCTCTGTATGAAGGCTTTCTCTGTATGATGCAATCAAGTCACAGAGTACTCTTCTTCCTGCCAATTTCAGGTGCTCTTGAGAAGACAGCTAGTTTTAAGGAAAAGGATACCCCAAAAGACCAAATGTAGTATAAAAAATGTTTCTTGCTTAGGATTGTAAGGTTACTAAGTGGCAGATTTTACTGCTAGTTGCTTTTTTAAAACACTTAACTATTCTCTGACTTTTGGTTGGAGGGGAGGTGGCTTCCCTGGTGGCTCAGAGGATAAAGAGTCTGCCTGCAATGCAAGAGACGTGGGTTCGATCCCTGAGTTGGGAAGATCCCCTGGAGAAGAGCATGGCTGCCCACCCTAGACATTTTAGGGGAAGGGTGGAGAGATTGACCAGAGGGTCTGTCCCTACACTGGAATGTTCTATCAAGACTGGGTCTTTATCTGTTCTTTTCCTCTCCCAAATCCTCAGTGCCTGTCCCCACAAGAACAGCCTGATACCTGGAAGAAGCTTATTAAATATGGATTACATGATTTGAGGAAATTATGCTGTAAAATTAATTTGAAAAATTTTACTCACTTCAGCGCTATTGTTTCTGTAACTGTTATCATATACTGGGGTTTTTAGGAAGTCTTTTACATCTCAACCTAGTTTTAGCTAGTAAATTATTTGATTTTGAAGAGCATTTGGTTGTTGTCTGTATGGTCTCCAGCATCAGCTGGAAGAAAGAAGCATCACAGCTGACTCAGAGTTGTCTTTCTGCATATTAATTTCTCGTTGTGTTAAACGTAGGAAGGAACTTAGAAATTTTTTTTTTTTTTAGCATTCTCTGGCATAAAAGCGTTTTCAGCAGAGCAGATTCATCAATTAATTCTAAAGGAAGTAAGTCTTTTTTGTGATAATGGAAATATTCCTTATCTTGATTGTGGTGGTGGTTACACAACACATTTGTCAAACAGTTTTATTGTTTATGAAATATACTTCAATAAAGCTGGTTTAGGGGAAAAAAAGATGAGCCAAAACAATAAGGCAAAATCCCCAAATTAAAACACTTCTGAAAAAGGATAGAGGATGAAAGATTTTAAAAGATCTTCCTTCAAAAGATATTAACATTTATATAAGTTGTATTGGTGCTTGAGCATGATGGGGAATCTTCTTGGCAAAATTAACCCATTTTGAAGTGAGTTGTAGCTCTGGTCATAGGCTCTTTTGATTTTCTTCCTCTTCTTTTCTTTTTAAAGCAGCATTTCCTCAGAGCGGCTGTACTTGACTGAATACCCTGATCGATTATCTGGGATTAGCTCAGCCCTCTCATTTCCTGCTTTCCATCTCTCTTCCAACAGGCCAGTGGGCCTTTGTTGTCTGGCATGTGGACTGAGATAAGCTCTCAGGGCATGTTTGTATTAGAAGAATGGTTGTAGATGGAACAGTTAAAAATAGACTAGTTGGTATTAAAGGTTGCGGTCTTTGTTTTGGTTTAAGTCAAAAGGAAAGAAAAATATGATTGATACTTAAGACAGACTGGTTTACATAAAGTGAAATAGGAAAACATGAATTTTTAGGGTTCCTGTTGATTTTTCCCCTTTTAAACCAAACTATTTGAGGTTGTTTATTGACAAACTTAAAATGCGGTAAAGAACCTGCCTGCCAATGCAGGAGACTATGAGAGAAGTGGGTTTGATCCCTGGGTCAGGAAGATTCCATGAAGGAGGGCATGGCAACCCATTCCAGTATTCTTGCCTGGAGAATCCCATGGACAGAGGAACCTGGGGAGCTGCAGCCCGTGGGGTCACAGTCAGACATGACTTAAGTGACTTACACACACACACATGCAGAATGTATTAGCTGAAATTGGATTTGTATTATTATGTAGGCTGATATTATTTGAATTAAATAATTTCTGAACCTATATTAGTGTTCCTTAGAAGTGCAGATACTCAATTCTAAAAATCTTCACGCTACTAAAAGATGTTTTATTTTTCGGTGTTACCAGCTGTACATTTTGCAGTTTAATTCAGAAAATGATGGTACAAAAAAGTTATCACCTAGACAGAGGAAATGCTGGATTCATGTAAAATAGTTATGTTCATCTTGATAAAAGATGATGATTCAACATAGTATGGTAAGCTAGAAGGTTTCTTTTTGTTTCTTAAAAGTTGATGTTTCATGTTGCCAGTTTTCTTGGGTAAGAGGCAACACCACATTTGAAATGGCCACAGAGTTGCCTGGAATCGCAAATTGCTGAATAAGTTACCCAAGTTACTCTACCTACTTCTTCCTAGCAGGCTTTCAGCTTAATAGGTTCACCACTGGTTTAAAGTGTAACTGTTTAGTATAGATCTGTTTGTATTCTTGTTTAAATCAAGCTTTAAATATTTCTCAGTATCATAAGTTCAAATTTTAGCAAGAAAAAATCTTAGATTGAAATGAGGCTTCTTACCTAGATTTTCTTTAACTTCCTGCTCACTATTGGAATGTCTGTATAAGTAAAAATAAAATCTGTTTAATATCTGATTTCTGACTATATGTATGCTTTTCAAACATTTCCAGCTATGGTTCCATTTGCTATTAATAAAATTGTTTCAACTACCAGAGTCTGAGAGAGAGGCATCTGGGGCTGTTTTTGTAGCTTGTTCGCTTCATCCTGTAGAGCAGCTCTTCTCATGTGTGGATGGTCCATGGTCTGCAGGGTCAGTCCGCTTTCATGATGACACCAAGACATCATTTGCCTTTTCACTCTTCATTCTCTCGTGAGTGTACCGTGGAGCTTCACAAAGGCTGAATGAGGTGTGGTTGCAGATTCAGAGGATTGCAGAATCAGATGTAAAAATTTTTTTCCTTAAGCCAAATGTAAGAGATTTGTAAAAACATAAGTATTGCTCATTTGCTTTAAAAGGATAGATACTTATTATAATTATTTATATTAATGTAATGAGGTTATATCATTAAATGAATTAGTAAAAATGTCTAAAAGTTTTCTTTAATTTTCTAATATAGCAGATGTTGATAAGATATGACCCACATAAACTGAAGCTCTTTGATGCCTCATTAATTTCTATGAGTGTAAGGAATCTTGAGTCTAACAAGTTTGAGAAACCACTTTCATAAACCACATGTTGACTCGGTGAAATCTTTTCAAGGTATTTCAGCATCAGTTTTTAATAGTACAATCTGTGTGATGTCTCTTTAATCATAGTAATCTAAGTGATTTTTATTTCTGAAGTAATGTGATAGTTTAATTTGTGAAACTTCTAGAGAATTTTGGAGGTCTACAGGCCAGGAGGTCTACAGGTCACCCCCTCCCCCGGTTCTTGAACTTCCTTTTCACTCCTGCCCCACCACTGATGTGTGATAGAGTTGTATAACTTTTCTGGCCGTGTCATGTGCAAGAAGTGATTCATTACCCCAGAATGAGGAATATCGCTGTCACTGTCACCACCATCTTCAAACAACTAACATATTGCAAATGTGTTCAACTTGGTAGTTTGGGGGCTTGATTGTTTAAGAAAGAAACTCAGTGGAATGCATAATTCTCTTTAATTAGGGATTATGAGCAATTTGGCAATTTCTTATGGTGCTGTCTACAAACAGTGATTTTTCTCTTGGTGGGTGAAATCTTTTGGGCCAAATAGAAAATTTGTTGTTATGGATTTTTATGGTGTAATCAAAGCTGCTGGAAAGAATACTGGCTTTTAGGAAGGGATTTTTGCTGCAGATTTGGGGGAATCTGTGTGTGTGTGTGTGTGTGTGTATGTATGACATAAACTCTTTATTCACTTTAAGAGGACAAGGACAGGAGAGGTTACGTAATGATGCTATGTGCTATCTTCTGAGGCCAAGAAAGATGAATTTCCCCAGCTTTACCCTCTGCACTCAGTTTTGGTCTCAACGCTGCAAATTTCATTGTTCATACATAATGTCATCCTCCATAGAAACTGCCTTAAGTTTTGACTCCATAGTTAGCAGTAGAGAGATAATTGTGTTCTCATGCATCTTTTTGATTCTACCATTAATAAATCATCATTAAGAAGCAGTGATTTTGAAGATTTATTTCTGATCATCGGAGCTGGTGTTTCAACATTTTTAGTTGCATCATTTTTCTGGGGATTCATATTAACCAGTCATCTGTACATTTTGGTTGTAAACACTGTAAAAAGTCTTCTGCCTTCCCTGAGTTGTACCGTCCTGCTTCACCATCTGATTACAGGTGATTTATATCCTTTTGCACAGGCCCAGAGGCTGATGCAGTCTCTTGAAAACAGTCTTTTGGATTGAGTGCCACAGGTTTGTGAATTGAGCTTGTCACAACCTTGATTCTAGGGCCTTCGAGCAGTAAGCAGCTTAGTCAAATGGATGTGGTTTGTTTCTGTTTCTTTTATCTATTTTATTCACCATGCTAGTTCTGAGTAGACCCCTATGTAGTTTCAGGTTATGTCCATTTGCAAATGCCAATCAGTACATGGTAAATAGCTGCTTGTACAGTCCAAAGGCCCAAGAAAGGAGCTCTGATGGCTGATGGCAGGAAAAAATAGATGGCCAGCTCAAGAAGAGAGAAAGAACCTGCTCTTCCTTCTTCTTTTTGTTCCTTTTGCGTCCTTAAGAGATTTGGATGATGCTCGTCCACATTGGGAGGGCAAATCTCATTGCTCAGTCTACTGACTCAAATTTTGTACTCGTCCAGAAACACCTACACAGGCACACCCAGAAATAATGTTTTACCAGTTATCTGGGCATCCCTTAGCACAGTCAAGTTGACACATAAAAGTTAAGCATCACACCACTAAACAGGTTTCTGTGTTAGAAACTCAAGTGTTGTGGTCTCTATATGGGAGATGTGCTCAGTCATAGTTCTTGGACTGGTCCATTCGGTCACCACTGGGTGGTGGATGTATCTGAGAAAGTTGGAGGAAGGGCATTTTAGGACAGAACAAGTGTGGATGCTTTGTTTACTCAGTGTCAGACTTGCTGGCCCTTCCTCTACGCTCTCAAATACAATGAAGCAAAATGTTTAGTTGCTGTCTCAGTACATTAAGATTTGTACATGATTGTGTGATTATCTGTAGGAGATACTCGAAGCCCTTTCTCCTTTGAGAACAAGACTCTGGAGCCAGTGTTTCAGCCTTTTCCTAACCTCCTGGGACCTGTGCCAGAGCCAAACGCTGAGATGGGTGGACCTTGATGGCCTGAGCCCTGGTGGCATTTATGTGTTCCTGTAATCTGATGGCATTTTGAATTGTTATGGCTGTAAAGCTCTTTAGATATAGATGTATAGAAAATTTTACATTGCTAGTGTCTTATGTTAGGAGCACAGTAGTGGTTTAAAATAATGTTACAAAATATTTCCTACTTGATTTCAGCTGGACTAATCTTAATCCTGATGTTTATCCACACAGTTGAGTAATGATGATCTTGTGGTTGGTATGGAAAGCTTATCTATGGACTGATCCGCCTGGGCTTGTGTCTGGAATCGTGTCTGACTCTTTGCGACCCAATGGACTGTAGCCTGCCAGACTCCTTTGTCCATGGGATTTTCCAGGCAAGAATACTGGAGTGGGTGCCACTTCCTCTTCCAGGGGAGTCTTCCTGACCCAGAGATGGAACCCATCTTTCCTGCATGGCAGGCAGATTCTTTACTGCTGAGCCACCTGGGGAGCCTGCCTGGAGTTGTGCTTGGCCTTTGAAGAAGAGTAATCTTAGACCCCTCTCTCTGTCCCTAGTCCCCTCCCCCAGTCAGGAATGGTTGAAGCTCCTAAGACTGTGTCTTAAGGTCTTGTGTGGGTGATCTTCCCAGCAGGCATCACCTGTGGTGGAGTGGCCTCAGCAGGGTTGACATTCCACTCCATACTGGCCATGCAGCATCCTGGGAGGGTAACTCTTTACTGTCTCCGTTTTGAGGAGATACATGACAAGTTTCTTCAGAGGGAATCTTCTTAAGCCATATCACATACAAATGTTAACTGTTTTTATTCCCCAAATTTCTGGAAAAACCTGACTGACTATTTTGACTTTTTATACAACAAGGATTTTGGTCTGATTTCACCTGACTCTGAATCTGGACCTTCCATTATTTGAAATGTGAGCTCCCAAGAACTAATCAGTTAAAATTTTGAAGGAAGAGCTCTGTTGTCTCCAGAAGATTATTTTGACTTTGCAAATTGTTCATTTGATGAATCCACCTTCATATCCTAGTTAGGTTGTCTTTGGCCCTGATCCATCTATCACATCTGATAACAGTGGGGGGACTAGAATGGCCTGTTTGGAGGGTTCTGGGAGTTCTGATACCTGCCAAGGCCTGGTAGGTGATTGATGGGCAAAGAAGGTCCTTCCTGTGTAATGCAGGTGAGTATGAAGTTATCCTTGTTCCCATTCTGGTTGGAAATAAGGAATATTGAAAAGGGAAACTCTGTAGTTGTCTAATTGGTCATTAGTGAGCGCCTGCCCTTCTCCATCCACCCCATCCCCCCACCCCTGCATTTCTCTTATGTTTTTATATTGTGTGAAAATTTTTCCCAGGAAAAATATGGTCCTAGGAAGGACACAGATTGGCTATTTAAAATAAACAAAAGTACTGTATTAACAATCATGAAAGATCACTAGGAAGGGAAATTGACTTCTTGACCTTGAATCACATATATTTATATTTAGGATGGGCTACTTGTGTGCTGTTAATAGAATGAACCAGTGTCACTTCAGCAGAGCCTCCTGTTTGCCTTTCTGGTCTGGTGTCTGCCTTTTTCTCCAGTGTTTGTCAGTAATCTTACTCTGAATTTTTAATTTCAGTTCTGACTTTTACATTCATTAATTCTAAACCTATTGCCTACCATGCAGAGATCTGGAAATCCTCCCTGTAGAGAGAGAAGTCGCTCAGTTGTGTCTGACTCTGCGACCTCATGGACTGTAGCCTACCAGGCTCCTCTGGCCATGGGATTTTCCAGGCAAGAGTACTGGAGTGGGTTGCCATTTCCTTCAAACGCCTTCCAGTCGAGCTGTCTTTTCTAAACCCGCACGGTGATGAGTTTTGGCTTCTCTTAAACTCTTTATCTCCTTAAATTTACATGCATCCCTCATTTCAAGAAATCCGGGCCAGGTATGTGGACAGATCCCTAATTCAACCCAGAATCGGCCTGTCTCCTTTCCTGCTCAGAGCCACTGAGACTTCACTGTAAGCAGATTGAATGTGCTGCTGTTTGGTGGTTTTCATGCTGGTGCCTCCTACCACCTGGAAGCAGTCAATACATTTCTTACGCCTTAAAGAAAAATTGGTGGAAATACTTCCTTCCAGTGGCCTCTTCTCTGTGTTCAGAAGTATACCCCAGGACACCTTCACTTGAGGGGCTTTTCACTGCTTCCTTCTTCATTCAGCGTTGTGTTAAAATGTCTCATTCATAAGCACTTTGACCTTTATGCAGACTTCCAGAGTCAATGATGAGGCATATTTGTTAGAAATACTTGATATGCTTCTTGAATTGTTGCAAAAGTGAAGAACTTTCCCCCTAATTTGCTGTTTGGTGTGTTTTTGTATTGCTATTAGAAGCATAATTTTGGATCTGTGAAAAGCAAAATTTATAACCAGCCTCTTAATTTAACTTCTCTCTTCATCTGTAAAATAGTGATAGTAACATCCAGCATTTATTGAGAGCCAATCCACTCTACTTATATTCATTTGTTTAATTCTCACAACCTAATGAGTTATAAACTATTATTTTCCCTCATTTTATGTGTGAGAGAACTGAGCCTTGGAGAAGTAATTGGTTTTAAGTCACACAGCGCAGTAAGTTGCAAAGCCATGAGTCAAACCCAGGTGGTTTGTGTTGAATCAGATGATCTCCAAGTTCATGCCTGCCTTTAATTGTGATTTTGAGCAGGTCTTGGCCTAGTGAAATGGAGAAGGCAATGGCAACCCACTCCAGTACTCTTGCCTGGAAAATCCCATGGGCGGAGGAGTCTGGTAGGCTACAGTCCATGGGGTCGAGAAGAGTCGGACATGACTGAGCAACTTTACTTTCACTTTCCACTTCCATGCACTGGAGAAGGAAATGGCAAGCCACTCCAGTGTTCTTCCCTGGAGAATCCCAGGGACTGGGGAGCCTGGTGAGCTTCCGTCTATGGGGTCGCACAGAGTTGGACACGACTGAAGCGACTTAGCAGCAGCAGTAGCCTAGTGAAAAGGGTAAAGAAGATGGAGATTTCTGGTTGAGCAGTACCCATGGATCTGAGGCAGCTGAGGGAGACAGTCCTGTGCTCTCTACTCCCTTCTGCTCTTCCTCAGTGCACAGCATCAGCTTCTGTGGGAAAGGATGTTTTAATTCCTAAGACTCCTGAGGATGGTAGTGTTAGGTAACACCATTGTGTGATACAAAGGAAGCACAAGGGTGCTTTCCCGGTCCTACTTTATCCACTTGGTTTCATCTGGGGAAGAAGTCTACACATAAGCAAATAGGATGGAACCAGACCATGGAATCATCCTGTTCTGTCCCTCACTTGTCAGATGGCAGATGACTCCACCAAGGTCACCCCCAGCTGACTAGTGACTGCGGACAGCACCAAAATCCTAGGTTACCTGATTTTAGTCTAGAGTCTTTGAAGCAGCACAGTGCCTCCCTTTATAGACGTTTCATCTTCAACCAGATTCCCAGCCTCTTTAGAAAGATTGTGTCCATTACAGCTATTTACATCCGTTCAGAACTTGTGTTTTACACTGAGCCTGCCTGCCTTTGTTGCGTTCCATCTGGGGAATCCAGAGTTGGAGGCTTTGGTAGCACAATGCCGCCACTCCCTGGTTGTCAGGTAGTATTGCACTGGGAAATCCAGTAAGCTTTCAGCTTCCTTTGTAAAGGCTGATAATAGGAGTAGTAAATCCAAGTGCAAACAGACCAAGAGTGGTAATTCTGTGTGGGCGGAGTCATTAAGTGTGCCTGGGTCAGAAGATAACACAGATATTATACCTCAGAGCATCACCAGAATCACTGGCTTGGTTCTGAAAAAGAGGCATTGTCCGATTGCCCATTGTTAATACTTTTAAAAAGTTATTTCCGTTGCCTTCACATTTTCAAATACCTTATGTTTTTTCTGCATCTTTTGAGATGACAGTGTGGTTTTTGTCTTTTGTTGATGTGGTTGTGTCACGTTGATTCACTTGTGTTTGTTGAACCATCCTTGTGACCTGGGATGAATCACACTTGGTCGTGGTGTGTGATCTTTCTTATGTGTTGTTGGATTCGGTTGGCTAATATTTTGTTGAGAATTTTTGTGTCTATATTCATCAGAGATATTGGCCTGTAACTTTCTTTTTTGTGGTATCTTTGTCTGGTTTTGATATTCATACATCTTAGATGTGTTGCAGAAATACATAAAAGTATAAATTTTAGAATAGTGTTGCTAGAATTGCTGGTTGATCTGAATTCCTTTGTACTGTATCAGGTAATTCATTCCTGTGAGTGTTGAAGCATCTGTTAGTAGCTGAGTGGGTAGACATCACTGTCATCTCCTGGAAGAGTCCATACTCTGGAGAAGACATCACTCTGACAGTTCTCAGCAAAGTTCTTGACGTTTTCTGTGAAGCGCTAGTTGGAGTCACTTACTGTCAGAGGAAACAGTACTCTTTGGGTACCTGTTCAGCTACAGTGTTTTTATGTGTCCTTTTAGGTAGTCCATAATCCTGTTTTACAGAAGGGTAGATGAAAAGAATCTTAGTAATGTGCTCAGAGTCATGTGAAAGGGAAATGATGGAGTGGGGATTTGAACCATGACAGACATCCCTTCACCTCCCTGTGGTCCATGTTCCCAGCACAGCAGTGCTTGAACCAGGGTTTAGTCTTACCATTATGCTTTAGCTTTCCTTGAAAAGGAAACCATCAGACCATTGGTTTTCAACTGGGAGTATTTTTTATGGGAAGGGGATGTTTGGCAGTGTTTGAAGACGTTGTGGTTGTCACAGTGAGGAGGGAGGGGCGCTGGCAGTGGCTGGGGGCTGAAGGATGCTGCCTCACATCTAACAGGGTGCCAGGCAGGCTGTGCAGCAGGCTCATCTGGGGCCAGTGTCCGTGGTTCTAGCTCACGAGACCCTGTAGTGAACAGTGTGTTTACTTAAGTGGGTTTATCCCTGAGAACTGCTGCCCAGGCTCAACCCTTCCTCCCCTGGCGTGTCTCCTTCTGTTCCTGGTGCCTGCTCTCGTCTTGGTCTTGCTCTTTATCACCCTGCCTTGGGAAGAAACTGCAGCCGTCGCACTGCTCTCCCACAGCCCAGTGTTTTGGATTTCACTGCCTGTGGCTTTGGTCAGCAGTGCAGATAGAAGACCCCATTTGTTAGAAGCTACCGAAGGCCAAACTCCTGTGAGATTCAGGTTCCTCAGTGTCACACAGAATGCCTTCCTGTGCTGCAGGCAGGTAGACCACGTGCGTGTATCTTATGTGTGTCTTGTGCTTTCTCTATCTTTGTGTCTTTCTTAGATCTCCTCCTTTGCCTAGAAAAAAATTCATTGAAATGTTTCCCATTTTCCCCCAGGTCAGATGTTGCTTCCTCCATAATCCCTTGCTGGAAGTAATTGCTTCTGTCTGTAAACTCCTGTCTATATATAAACTCCTATACTATATGTAACATGTATTCTTTTCATGCAGCCTACTGATTTGTCCACCTTTTCCTACCTGCAGTATAAATAGTATAGAATATAAAAGTACAAAATGGATAAAAACTAAAAAGTACCCATTATGTAGGATTATTCTTTGTATGCAATCTGTTCTACTCAAACTAGTAATGATGCCCTGTATTTGACACAGTTAATTGTGAAAGTAAGAATCTTAGTGTGTATGGTATTTACTTTGGAACAGTGGTTCTTCACATTTGAGTTCAGTCAAGACTTCTGGCAGTTGTTTTCTTTTTTCCTTTCTGGTTCTTCAAATGACTTAGGTATTTTAGCAAAATAGTTTAGAGCCATCCTGGCTTTTAGTGAAGACTTCATATCTTCTCATTTATTAAACCTGAAGGATCTGACTTCATGAGAGAAAGCTCCTCTGACCTGCTTTAGGCTTTGGCCATCTCTTTTATAAACATGAAACATTTCTCAATTTTTAGCTCTCATTCATTTCTGACCGTGGACTTGGGATGAGAAGGTAGAGGCTGCTGAGAGGACTGGCGTTGCGCTCATCTTGGGGAGGTCTGTTACTGCCCTCAGCTCGGTTGGAGAAGTGTTTTCTGAGGCCCTGGAAGCAGAAGTTTACTGCCATGCTGAGATGCTTCTCGGCCAGGTGCACGGAGGTGGTCCCCTCAAGCACTCCACAGCCTTCAAATGGAAAGAGACAGTATTTGGTCCTTTACTCTTTGGATGAACTAGAAACAAGCTAACTTTCAGGGATAACTTGGTTAAGTATGCCACACACATCTACAGGACCCTGATAATCATCGGACTCTTCCTTATTCATAAATATTTATGTCTAAGGTGTTCTGTTCTCAGGACATTCCAAGATAAATGAGACAGGATCCCCCCCTCCATGGACTCATAGTATCTTCCTCACCAGCTATAGTTTGCTGTGTTCATTGCAATAGAGCAATAAATGACAGAAAAAGGGAGGGAGGATATAATTCAGTCTGGGTGATTGGCAGTCCTTGAAGAGATCTGTTAGGTCTTGCTGGGTAAATTCTTTCTGATTTATTGCCCTTAATGGCCTTGACAGTGTGCTGAAAACAGTTTATAAATATTTGCAAAACAATTAAATCTTAAGGTAGAAAAAGTATGTATTCATGTAGTACTACGTACATAGTTAATGTTAAATTAAAAAAAATATAACACTGAATGAATTAGTTAATTAAACTGGGGAGATGCATAGATTCAGGTTTGGTTTCCTTTGTTTCCTGAAATAAGTTACTTTGAGGGATAAGGGTATTTTGGCTGGGATTTTTCAAAATGTAAAAATTGACCTCATAATTAACTTGTCCATATTTTTGTGGTGCTGGTGGTAATTGTATGTCCCCTCCTCTGCCTGTCCGCCTGTTCCCAGGGGCTTTTGATCATGGGTGTGGTATGCGCCTGTGGGCGCCTGCAGTCCTGTTCCTAATGCTGTTAGATTTTCCTTTTCAGAGTAAGAGGGACCATCTACTCATGAACGTCAAATGGTACTACCGTCAGTCTGAAGTCCCAGATTCTGTGTACCAGCATTTGGTTCAGGATCGACATAATGAAAATGGTAAATATCTCCTTCTGGTTTGACTCTTACACTTTCTTAGCTTTGGCAAAGTTCTTTCTAAGAACATTCATTAAATAGAGATAACCACTGTCCAAAATTTTCACTGAAAAAGCATTTTATAAAGACTTTACTGGAGTGTTCACTTTTTTGTTGAGTTCTTTACTGCTTCTGCCTTAAAAGAGAAGCAAACTGATCATGTGCAGGTAACATCTTCTCCTTGAACTTGGAGTAAAGATACATTTTCAGAAATAAAAGTAGCTTCGTCTTCTTATTCCTTTTTCTCACCTAATGTTGAACTAATGACACTTATAATCCTATAGAATTGCTTTTTGTTTCTTTTAAATAACTGTATTTTTGAACTTCTCTGAATCCAGGGTTGTGAACTTCAGTTTTCGAAGCAGAGCTTTCCTGAGTATTTTGAAATTTAGTTTGAGTATTGACTTTTAGAACAGTAGGAAGGTAGTTCAGAGCATCTTTTATTTTTTTCTTCCACTTGCATTGTAGTTTCTACCCCATAACTTTATTGGCATATGAGTGTACATATGTAATATATACATATGTAGTGTACATATGAATGTACATTACATAAGTGTACATTCCATTTATTCAGATGTGTAATAGCTTCTTTTCATTGACTTCTTGTTTTGAAAGGTGCTAGGCCTCATTCTAGCTGATTGACATTTGTTACCCATTATTTATATGCTTTAGGGGTTATCACTCCCCACTTCTGGATGAGGAAATCAGGGCTCAGAGAGGCTAAGAGAGTTGACGAGACTTCCTGTCTTCTGGAGGCCCCAGGGCAGGGGTCCAGCTCTATGGCCCTTATATCTGTAGTCGTCTCACTCCTTCACACTGCTTTGGGAGATGAGTTTTGAGTCAACAAACCAGTGGTCAAAAACAGTTTTCTACCCCCCCCCCTTTTTTTTAAATTAAGGTCACATTAGAGGTCAAGCCTGAGTGTAATAATATGCAAACAGCTTTGAAGAATAATAGTCTTCTATGTTTTACCATTTTTTTTTCTTTTTTGAAACTTAAAAGTTCTGTTAAAGCAGTTAAATGATGATTCTTTTTTAAATATAGTTTAGCAATAGATCAGTAACAGTTTTTTTAGTGGTTAGCAAGTTGCTAAAGTATGATAGTTGTTTCTTTTCCCTTCTTTCATTTTGTGCTTAAGCATTTCAGCAAATGGTGGGGACTTAACGGGCAAAAACACATTCGGCAGGACACTTTTTCCTTTTACTCCTGCTGTATGTTATTCCTCTTCTTAGTTTTGCTGACCAGGACTGGTTATTTATTGTGCTTTTTATAATAGAAGTTGAACCTGAAAGAAAAATTTTGTAGAATTTTCCTATTTTGGGAAACTCAGTTATAATATTCTCCTAATTAATTTTTTCTTATTTTCTTTTTTGGACAGATTCTGGAAGAGAACTTGTCATTACAGACCCAGTTATCAAGAACCGAGAGCTCTTCATTTCCGATTACGTTGACACTTACCATGCCGCTGCCCTCAGGTAAGCACCCAAGATGCGTGATCCTTCTGTGGAGGAGAAGTCATCAAGCATGCAGGTAGAGAGTCTGAGCTGTCCGGATCTCATCTGATATCGTAATACCAGTCACACTCTACGCGTTGTCTCAGCAAGCTGGCACTCGGCGTGAACTTTGTGGATTGTTGGGGTCTCAGAGGTGGCCTCTGTCTTCACTAATCTGGGTGAAGGGAAAATCTATATTTTTTTCTTCCTTCCTTCCTTCCTCCCCCACCCCCTGTAGTTATGTATTTTATTTCTTTGAAAATTTATTGCTGAATTACTTAGAGTGAGGTGTTACACAGATTGGGCTTTCCTGGTGGCTCAAATGGTAAAGAATCTGCCTGCAATGCAGGAGACCCATGTTTAATACCTGGGTTGGGAAGATCCTCTGGAGGAGGAAATGGCTACCCACTCCAGTATTCTTGGCTGGAGAATCCCATGGACAGAGGATCCTGGCGGGCTACTGTCCATGGGGTCACAAAGAGTCGGACATGACTGATTATTATATAGATTGTTGCCTGAAGATTCAATCTCTGCCACTAGAAAAGTTTTAGTTGCTTACTTGTGTCCGACTCTGTGCGATCCCAAGGACTATAGCCTGCCAGACTCCTCTGTCCATGGGATTCTCCAGGCAAGAATACTGGAACGGGTTGCCATTTCCTCCTCCAGGGGATCTTCCCCATCAAGGGATAGAACCCACATTTCTTGTGTCTCCTGCATTTTGGAAGGCAGATTCTTTACCACTGTGCCACCTGGAAAGCCCATTACTTGGGAATGGGGAAAGCATATTGAAGATTTTATTCTGAGGTAACGTTGCTGCTAGTCTTAAAGTCTTCGGTAATAATGCCAAAAAAGTTACCATAAGCTTCATACCTTTTGTTATTTTCTGTCCTTTTCAAGAAAAAGATACCTATTTATTCTGGTATATTTTGTTTATGAGATGGAGACTTGGGGCTTCTTAAGTGGTAAAGGAATAAGACAAGAGATTTTATTATACATTTTCCCCCATTGGAAATAACAAAAATGGTGAAAGAACCACTTTCTTTGTTTAAGAATACAGTTTAAAAACAAATCATAGGGATTTGCTGGCATTTAGCTACAATGAGATAGAGTGATTTCTCTATTATATTGCTCAGATGGTATTCAGCAGAACCATCTGGAGCCTCTTGTGTAAAGCTGCGTAGCTCGAGCCAGTTATTTCAAGGCAAAGTGTAGCAACTTTTAACACAGGGCAGGTTTGGGCAAACTTTTTTGGTCATATAGTCTTGCATGGTCTCTAATTGCAGCTACTCAGCTCAGCCATCGTAGTACAAAAGCCAGAGGCAATGCGTAAATAAGTGAGATGGCTGTGTGCCAGTAAAACTTTACTTGTGAACACTGAGGTCTGAATTTCATTTAATTTCCACATGTCAGGAGATGCAAGTCTTCTCTGACTTAATTTGTAGCCATTTAAAAATGGAAAAACCATTCTTAGATCTCAGGCTGTACAAGAGCAGGTGGTAGACCAGCTTTGGATTGCAGACTGTAGTCTGCCAGCCCCTGCTGTAAGGAAAGGCGTGTATGGGGTTAGATTTGGCTTCTTACAGAACTTGAGATACATTTGGAGAATTCCTGTAGTGTTTTATAAATTTCTTTCAAAATTCCCCCAAGCTTTTCATGTCTTCTTGGGGGTGGTTTTCCAATCTTAAACTTGCATGCTGAACAAAGTGAATTAATGGAAGGTTGGACAGATTGACGGAACCATTGAATTGTCAGCTAAGACAAGTGGATTGATCCTGGGATAATTTCTTACCTGTTTTACATGCTTCCCACCCCCACACCCCCTTCTTATTTCATTGATTCAGGTGAATGATTTTTAATCAATTTAGAGTTTAAGTTAAGTAAACATGTGAGATAAGTTACTCTGGTTATTCAATGGATTTTTATATATTTGCTCACAGCAAATTTATTTGAAAATTTATCAAAGACTGATAGTCAGATCTGTATAGTCATTTTATACTATTTAGCATTTTTAGATGGAGAAGAAAATGGCAACCCACTCCAGTATTCTTGCCTGGAGAATCCCATGGATGGAGGAGC
The DNA here is from genome assembly GCF_029378745.1 of Bos indicus. Classification (NCBI taxonomy): domain Eukaryota; kingdom Metazoa; phylum Chordata; class Mammalia; order Artiodactyla; family Bovidae; genus Bos; species Bos indicus. The sequence goes on from NC_091775.1 coordinate 45,705,082, forward strand.
CTGGTGGGCTACAGTCCACGGGGTCCAAAGAGTCGTTCCAGATAATTTTAGGTAGACCCAGATGAATGAACTTTGACTCAGTTTATAATCAGTATCTTCTGTAATTGTGTATGTCATCGTCTCTTCAGTGGCCACCGAAGAGCTGGAGTGCTATTGTGGTGATTCCTTATCTCCTTTTCACTGTGTATGTGACTAGAACCCTTATTGATTAGCTTTTTTTTCTCATGTGGCATTTTCCTTTAAAGAGGTTATGAGGTGGTTTTATAAAACTGTCATTTTAAATTTGATTTTTGTCTGCTTCAAACAGAGCATCTCTTGGGTGACTTGACAGTTGGGTTTTTTTCCCCAAGGACACCAGATGAATGTGAGCATCACCACATGGTTACTGGTGATCTGGTCTAGTAGCTGCTCTGTAACCCTTGTGGGTGTGTTGACATTTGTCTGCATCTGGGGCTCATCTGGGGGTTCTTGCTTTTGCTTAATAATCCTGGTTTGCAGTGGCAGAGTGCTCACCATAGGATCATCTCTGATAAAAGTAGAGTTGAATAGCAGTGCCCCCAGGAATCTCTATTCCTTTTCTCTTCACTAAAGCTAGATTACTTTAATTTTAAAGTATGGGGGTGGGAGTTAGGCTTTCATTTTTTAATTCCAATTCTTCATTCACCGTTTGTCCATTGAAAGAATTTTTTTTCATTCTCCACAGGTAAAAAGTAGTACTGCCAAAAATAAACTTCAATTTTGAAAGAGGACAAATAAAATAGTCCATAGGCACATGAAAGAGGATCAAATGAATGTACTGAAAAAACCATGGAGGACAAAAAAGAAAGAAAAAGAACGATAGTGCTTACTTAGCACCATTCTTCTCAGAGATCAAAGTGCTCAGTTGTGTGGATTCTTTGGGCTCACAGAGCCTCTGAGGGGGCTCTGGCCCTTCCATTCACTCAGGAGGAAACCGATGTATAACTTTCTCTTTCAAGCTGGTGCTGGGGTTGGGCTGTAAAGGCCCAGAGAGCTTTGTCCTTTCACCATCACAAATCAAAAGGAAAACAGAACTCCTAGGCAGCCTCTCTGTATAAATGGAGCCTGTAGCATTCCCCCCATACCCCCTGCCAACCGGATTTATTCCCAGAAGAGATGGTGGGATCTTCACTGTAGTAGAAATCGGAGTTGAATTTGCCCAGCATTATTGCTGTGCTGCTGACCTTGGCTATCCCCCATTCCTACCTTTGGGGCTAAGTTTGTACAACTGTTTATTTTCTTTTCTTCTTTACGTTGATCAATAACCAGGTAGTAATACTTAGTAGTTTTTTTGAGTTCTCCTTACTCCCGGGTGTGTATTTTTGGCTGACACTGGTGTGATAGGAAAAGAGCCAAATGGAAATTAGGAGACTTCAGCTTGAATCCTGGCTCTGCTCCCTGGTTTCATGACGAAGGTCACATTTGTTAACCTTAGTGCCTTCTTTTTAACAAACTTAAAAAAAAAGTCATATGATTAAGTGACAGAACCGTGAACTGCTTCTGTATCCAGGAAGGTACAGAGCATGAAGAAGCCTCTTGCAGAGTATCTCATACTCAGTAACCAGAGTAGTGCTCATGAATCTGAATTGGCTTCTTAAAGGCATAAAGGGAAGAAAATAAAAAGTGAAATAAAGTACAATTCTGTTCTTGGTGGTACAGTTACTTCATTTCCCTGTGGCCTCTGGCATGACTTGAGTGGATTCTCAGACCACTTCAGGCATGGGGAGAAGTGTTCAGCCCCAGGAGCCATCTCCAGATGTTCTGAGAATCAGCAGATTAGCTAGATTAAGCTAAATAAAAAAATGTAGCTTGCAGTTTGTTTGCTATTATAGGTGTTTGGTTTTTTTTTTTATTGCCCTAAGGATAATATTTTATTGACATCAAAGGATCAAGAGTGATTGTTTTGTGATTGGATTATGAACATGTGACCCAGACAACATTTTCAGGTCACTTGTAACAGAAGATTCTCAAGTATTGATAGAGGAGGGCAGACAGGAGGTCACAGCTGTGTCATCAGCTTGAGAGCTATTTTCCAGCCTTCTGATTATCTGTGTCCTATTGGGAAAAAAATATCCAAGGTAGGTCAGGTTGTCATCTAACCTAGGAATTCACTGTCATAAGAATATGTTTTAGAGTGAATTTTCTGGAAGCCCTGGACCAAGAAACCTTAAATTATGTCTTTTGGGCTTCTGATTGCCCCCTTTTCAACCCAAATCAAATTATCTGCTTACTTTGTTATGGGCAGCTGGAATCACATGTGTGTAGTAATTGAAACGGATTAATGACATCATGGTATATAGTTCCTCAGCCCTTCCTTAGAATTTGCAAAGTTCCTTTAGCTCCTGCAAGTTCCCTCAGGGCTCTCACGAAGCCTCAGAGCTCTTAGTGTTGCAACTTAAGACTCATTTTCCAGCTTCAGTCCACAGTTCTTTTTGTATGTGAAATGACTGAGCTACAGCATTTTTATTGTTTTTATTGTTCTGTCTGTACATGCTTAGAACTTCATTAGATACCATAACTTGCTAACCATTGCTTTCTTTATTCATCCATCATTTAACACGTTATTGAGCTACTTATAGCGGGAGGGCTCTGTAGGTGCAGGGAATACCTCACTGAATAGTATGCTGTCTCTGTCCTTGAACACGTCATAGTCTTTTAAAAATTCTATTGTTGGGAGCTACTTTTGGACACAAAGAAAAGTTACAAATACTGAATTTCCATGTATCTCTCTCCCAGTCTTCATTTGTGTTAGCATCTTATGTAATTACAGTATAGTTATCAGAACCAAGAAATAGCATTGGAACAATGCCATTGAGTCAAAGACCTTACTTGGTTTTCATGGTCGCCTTACTTCATTTGAGTTGCTAGAAACAAAAGACCATAGACTGGGTGGCTTATAAACAAGAGAAATTTCATTCTCAGAGTTTTGGAGGCTAGAGGTTCCAGGTGTGTGTGTTTGTGTCTGAGGCTGCCCATATGTGTGAGTTCTGGTGAGCACCTGGCTCTGGTGTGCAGACTGCTGGCTTCTCCCTGTGTCTTCATGTGGCCCAGAGCAGAGGGCGTGGTCTGACTAGCACCACGAGGTTCCTCGTACCCTCCCCTTTTCTTTTTTATTTTTGCCATTGCTCACTGCATGTGTGACCTTAGTTCCCCAACCAGGAATCAAACCCACGCCCCCTGAAGTGAAAGCAGAGTCTTAACCAGGGAGGTCCCTCTCCTCCCATTTACCGGTAACTTCTTTCTTCTACAGTGAAACACTCAGCTCTTATTTTTTAAAAATATATTTATATTTGCTTATTTTTATCCAATTCTTTGATATACTTAGTTTCAGAATTTGTTACCCATGCACCTGTGAGAAACAAATTTATTGACTGCATCTTAGTCTTTAGTCTTATGTACAATCCCTGGGGGTCACAAAGAGTCAGATATTTCTGAGTGACTAACACACTTTTCCACATAGTGTATATTATGGACAAGAGCCTGTTTTCTCAAATTATTCAGGTCAGTTCTGTTTTTCATAGCTCCCTAGGTGTGCTTGTATTATTTATTTATGGTATAGCTAGGTTCACCTTTGTTAGACTTTCATTCCAACTTTGGTTCCTCTTCTTTGATTTGAGCTGTTTAGTTTTTGGGTGAGGGAGGGTTTGTGAACTATTGCTGTGCCTCCACAGTTCAGAGCTGTAAGAAGATCCAGCCTTAAGCCCCACTGCCATGTTCCCATTCCCCATTTCTTCCCTCCTCTTGCCTACCTACCTGGTATAGATAACTTTTCCCTTTACCTCTTAGTTTATCCTTCTTGTATTTTCTTTTCACAGATAAGCAAGTACATGTCTGTCTTCTTGTACCTTCTTTCTTACGTGAAGAATAGCATACTCTTTTTGCACTTTGCTTTCTTTCTCTTCGTGGTTCTAGAAATTGCTCCATGGCAGTTTAATCAGCTCACTCTTTTTCACAGCTGTGTAGCATTCCACTGTGTGGCTGTGCTGTGGTTTATTCACCTGCTGTCTTGTGTGTGTAGGCATGTAGGTTGTTTCCAAGATGTTTCAATTATAAATGATGCTGCAATGAGTATCCTTGTGCATATGTGATTCCTTATTATTGGATGAGTATCTTCAGGGTGGATTCCTAGGAAAGGGGTTGCTGAATTGAAAAGTTTATGTATGTATGTTTCCCGCCCTGAGAGCGTATACCAATTTGCATTTCCTCCAACAATGTCCAGGCTTTCAGTTTCCCAACAGAATGTGTTATGTTATTTTAAAAACTTTTGCCTGTCTGATTGATAGATGAGAAATAGTATCTTAGTGTTGTTCTACTTTACTTTGCTAACAGTGAGTGAGTTTGAGCATTTTTTCATTTCAAAGGATATTTTTGTCTATATTTCTATGAATTATCTGTTCATGTCTTTTCTGTGGGTTTTTATCTTTGTCTCCCCCTTTCTAAAAGTTCTTAATATGCCTGTTGCAAGTATTTTCTCCTACTTCTGTCAGTTTTCTTTTAATTTTATCATTTTAAAAATTATGCAAAGCTTATTTCTGTTTAGTCAGACTTAGCAGTCTTTTCTTTCATTCCCTCAGGACTTTGAGTCAAGGTTAGAAAGTACTTACTTACACCATTTTTTCTTTTTTTGGGGGGGCGGTGGGGGAGCTGTGTCAGGTCTTTGTTGCTTCTCTAGTTGCAGTTCGGGGCTTGGTCGCCCTGTGGCAGGTGGGATCATAGTTCCCTGTGCAGAGATTGAACCTGCATTCGCTGCCCTGGAAGGCGGATTCTTCACCTGTGGACCACCAGGGAAGCCCCTTACCCCACGTTTTATAGAGGCATTCTCCCTGACTGACCACCCAGTACCGTTTACTGTCTTTACCTCAGTGGTTTGAGATGCCCCCTTATTTCCAGTATGTATTCTGGACTTGCTGTTCTGTTTCCTACTGTCTGTTTATGCGCTGGTGCTGCGCTCTTAATTACAGAGGCTTTATGTGTGTGCTCAGTCATGTCTAACTCTTTGCAGCCTATGGACCACAGCCCGCCAGGCTCCTCTGTCCATGGGATTCTTCCAGCAAGAATTCTGGTGTGGGTTGCCCTGCCCCTCTCCGGGGGATCTTCCTGACTCAGGGACTGAACCCACATTTCCTGTGTTGCCTGCACTGCAGGTGGATCCTTTACCACTGAACCACAGGGGAAGCCCACAGAGGCTTTATAGTATGTTTTAAAAGTTTGGAAAAATGCTATATTGAAGTTTCCTATCCATGAATAGGGGATATTTTCCCATTTGTTTGTCTTTACTTTTGTGTCTTTAAGGAGTATTTAAGAAGATTTCTTAAACACTTAAGACAATTAAATTTTAAAAGTGGCGAGGCAGAGAGGATTTAGTGGCAGCAATGTTGTATATTGTTGTATTTAGAGCAACCACTGAAATTGTTGAACCATGGTTCAACAGAATGTGAACTGTGAACTTCCAGATGTTCAACCTGGATTTAGAAAAGGCAGAGGAACCAGAGATCAAGTTACCAACATCCACTGGATCATAGAAAAAGCAAGAGAGTTCCAGAAAAACATCTGCTTTATTGACTACACCAAAGCCTTTGGCTGTGGATCAAAACAAACTGTGGAAAATTCTTCAAAGAGCTCAGAATACCAGACCACCTTACCTGCCTCCTGAGAAATCTGTATGCAGGTCAAGAAGGAACAGTTAGAACTGGACATGGAACAATAGATTTGTTCCAAATCGGGAAAGGAGTACGTCAAGGCTATATGTTGTCACCCTGCTTATTTAACTTATATGTAGAGTACATCATGCAAAATGCCAGGCTGGATGAAGCACAAGCTGGAATCAAGATTGCTGGGAGAAGTATCAACAACCTCAGATATGCAGATGATAACCACCCTTATGACAGAAAGTGAAGAAGAACTAAAGAGCCTGTTGATGAAACTGAAAGAACAGAGTGAAAAGCTGGGCTAAGACTCAAAAAATGATCTTCAAAAAACAAAGATCATGGCATCTGGTCCCATCACTTCATGGCAAATAGATGAGGAAACAATGGAAATAGTTTCCATTTCCGTGGAAATAGATGGGGAAACTTTATTCTCTTGGGCTTCAAAATCACTGCACATGGTGACTGCAGCTTTGAAATTAAAAGACACTAGCTCCTAGGGAGAAAAGCTATGACCAACCTAAACAGCATATTAAAAAGCAGAGACATTACTTTGCTGACAAAGGTCCACCTAGTCAAAGCTATAGTTTTTCCAGTAGTCATGTATGGATGTGAGAGTTGGACCATAAAGAAAGCTGAGCATTGAAGAATTGATGCTTTTGAACTGTGGTGTTGGAGAACACTCTTGAGAGTCCCTTGGACAGCAAGGAGATCCAACCAGTCCATCCTAAAGGATATCAGTCCTGAATTTTGGAAGGACTGACACTGAAGCTGAAACTCCAATACTTTGGCCACCTGATGCAAAGAACTGGCTCATTGGAAAAGAGCCTGATGCTGGGAAAGATTGAAGGCAGGAGGAGAAGGGGACGACAGAGGATGAGATGGTTGTATGGCATCACTGACTCCATGGACATGAGTTTGAGCAAGTTCTGGGAGTTGGTGATGAACAGAGAATCCTGGCATGCTGCAGTCCATGGGGTCGCAAAGAGTCAGACATGACTGAGCGACTGAACTGACTGTAAAACTGTATAGAGCGATACTGTCAGAACACTGTATCAAGATGGAATCTAGAAAACCTTCATATAACCCATACAGGAAGGCAAAGGAAACGGAAGAACTAGAAACAGAAAAGAAACCTAAAAAAGAAAAAAATTCTATGCCTGTGCAACACACATGATAATCCCTCTGTCTCACAATCTTTTTCCCCCTCATTTTTGGTCAAGAGTGGCAGTGAGAACTGTAAACAAACGTGCTGCTCTGAGCTGTCTGTGGGAGCTGGTGGGCCTTTCTCTCCATGAGTTTCTCTGAGGTTTGCATATCTGGGCTGTATGAAGACTTGCTCAATTCTGGGTGTAGTTTGAGGGAATGAATTTCTGGCTAGGGTTTCCATTTGTTTCTCTGCTTGTATGAGGAGGTTCTCTCTTCTTTTTCATCCCCTTCAGATGGCCCTCTCCCACTAGCCACACAGAGCTGTCTAGGTGGTCTGGTGCTCAGGGCATACCTGTGGGGCATCACAGCAAAGCACTTACCAAGCAAGTCTTTCCCAGGAAGCTCTTGTTGCTGCTGAACAGAAGGACCCTCAAACATGATGCTTCCCTGTCTTTAGAAGCATCACGTTAGATATGGGGAATGCAGGACTGAGGAGGCTGTGAAAGCAACTGTTTCAGCAGGGTGGGTGTGATGGCAATTTTCTCCTAGCAGTCTCTCTGCCTCCATTTCACAAACACTGTCAAATAATGTACTGTTCTGAGCTAGAGCATGAAGAAAGGAGAGCACTGGAGAAAAAATACTGAGTGCTTAAAATGGTACACATGTACACACACTTTAAATGTAAGCTCTTCAATACCAGGCGATATGAAACATATTTCAGAACAGATGCCAGCCAGTTAGAACCAACTGAGTGGCTGAGGGGCTTCCTGCTCAGGTCAGCCCTGTCTTCACCTCTGCCTAGTACTTAGGGCTCCTGAACTAGCAGGGACAGCTGCAGCTCTATGCTGATGACACTTGCTTTATTTTCTCCCGGTACTTTATGTATTTATTTATACACACAAACACACACACACACACACACACACACACACACAAATTCAGAATTTAAGTTTACATTTTCATAAATTTGGGCAAATTTGTTTGACCCCAAACAAGACACAAGATGTTCCCATCATCCCAGAAATTTCCCTTCAGCAGCTCTTCTCTCTAAACTTCCCTCCCCAAAACAGCCACTGTTGTGATTTCTCCCACCATCAATTCCTCTATGCTCTTCTAGAACTTCATATAAACAGAATCATACAGTATGTAATTTTTTGTGTGTGTGGCTTCTTTTACACAGCTTTTAGTTTTTGAGATTTTTCACAATGTGCTATGTATCAGTAACTCTTTCCTGTGTATTGTTGTCTAGTAATCTCATTGCAAAATAGATAGTACTTTGTTTACTTGTTTCTTTGTTGATGGACATTTGTACCAAGGCTAGTGTGAACAAACTGTTACAGACAACAGCAAAAGCACAGTAAAGGAAGCAGTAATGATAGAAGCAGAAATTTATGAGAAAAAAACATTAGGTCTAATTAATCAAGTACTTTAAAGAATTCTGATATTTTATTAAAGGGTTGTTATAACCAACTGGGATTTATTCCAGGAATGCAGGGTAGGTTAATGCTCGAGACTCTGTTAATACCATATACCATGTTAATAAATCTAGGGGAAAAGCTTATCCCCAAAACTATGGTTGTGGTACATTTATTCTAAAGTGGGTGTCGTGTTTAATGGGAATACCCGAGAGACATTTCCACTGAGATCAGGAAGAAGGAGAAGATGTCCTCAGTTTCCACTACCTTCCGCGTTTTCATTGCATTAGCCAAACAGTGCAGCTGGAGACTTCCTTTTGTTGTTCAGTTGCTAAGTCTGAACTGATTCTTTGTGACTCCATGAGCCGTGGCTCTCCAGGCTCCTTTGTCCATGGGATTTTTCAGGCAAGCATACTGGGATGGGTTGTCATTTCTTCTTCCAGGGGATCTTTCCACCTCAGGTATTAAACCCTCATCTTCTTGTCAGGTGAATTCTTTACCACTGAGCTACTAGGGAAGCCCTCACTAGAAGCTTAAGAAAGGATGAAGAAGAAGTGAAACTATGTTTATTTGCATATACAGTTAGCATTCGGGAAAACCTCAGAGAATCAATGATTAAACTATATCATATGCTAAAAAATTGAGTAGCAGGATATAAAATTAACATGTGAAAATCCATACTCTTCCTATAATTAAACAGGAAACAGGTGAAGGACATAGTGGTAGATAAAATCCCATTAGTACAGTTTCATAGTCATTTATCAGATGACAGCCTTCTCTTCTCACTGATCTGGGTTTTCCCTAAACCATTTGTGTTGCCACTCCAGTAAAGAATCTGCCTGCAAGTGTGGAAGATCTGGGTTCGATCCCTGGCTTGGGAAGATCACCTGGAGGAGGTCATGGCAATCTACTCCAGTGTTCTTACCTGGAGAATCCCCATGGACAGAGGAGCCTGGTGGGCTACTGTCCATGGGGTCAAAAAGACTCAGACACAATCGAGCAACTGAGCACAGCATAGCCATGTCCTTCCCTGGGAGCATTTTGGCAGTGGTTTTGGGTGTCACAGTGATGGCGCATGTGGGTGCTTTGGGGCAGAGGCCAGTGATGCTGCTCACTACAGGAAAGCTGCTGTCAACAAAGGATTTTAAGTAAAATTTAAAATTCATTTCTCTTGGAACTTTAGGAATTCAATAGTATTTTTATTAAATTTCTAAAATGGAGATTGTCTGAGATCATCTTGTCTTCTGTCCAGTACTGAGGCTTTGGTCACAGGTTCCTTAAGCTCTATGGGAAAGGAGGGCATTGCTTTTTGATTTGGCAGGAAGTGAATGAACATCTGCCATGTTGACATCCCTCAGTTTCTTTCACTAACACCTTGGCCGGTAGCAAGCGTGTGCATGTTGTTAACGTGCCAGTTCGTGGACCCTTGTGGGAATGGAATGCCTATTCAAGCAGTGGGAGATCACATCCCTGGAAGTGTCTCACATGTGTTGTTGATGAACCTTTGATCCACCAATTCTCTCTACTCTGATCTTAGCCATTGGCTTCCACTTGAGTGGAAGTACTCTTTTCCACTCCAGTACTCTTGCCTGGAAAATCCCATGGACGGAGGAACCTGGTAGGCTGCAGTCCATGGCATGGGGTCACGAAGAGTCGGACACGACGGAGTGACTTCACTTTCACTTTTCACTTTCATGCATTGGAGAAGGAAATGGCAACCCACTCCAGTGTTCTTGCCTGGAGAATCCCAGGGACGGGGGAGCCTGGTGGGCTGCCGTCTGTGGGCCCGCACAGAGTCAGACACGACTGAAGCGACTTAGCAGTAGCAGTAGCAATGATGTTAAAGTTGCCTAAATGGCTGAGGGAGTTGAAATTCTTAAAACCTCCCTGTCTTCTTGGGAATCTCAGAAGTTCTCCCAACACTCCAGTGTGTGCATAGTTGTGTGTCATGGGGAGGTGGGCGGTACCTCATGATGTGATGTAAATGACATTTACATTTGGAGCCTGGAAACTCTGCTTCAGGAGTTAAGTAATGTAGAACGCTCAACTATATTGTGGTCTAACTTATGTTAGTAGATGAACCTGCCTTACTGCATTTCGATGGAAAAGTATTTTCCAGTGTAGTCATTTACACTACAGTTACGTGAAAATTTTTAGTTACTGAAATTTGTATTTATATATATATATATATTTGTATATATATATACATATATATATATACTGAAATTTGTATTTATATATATATATATATAAAGTTGTGTATTTATATATTCAAACACATGTATATATTTAAAAAGTTAAAATTTCTCCAGGTTTTAATTTCCAAGACAGTGAATTTCTTCCATACTCAGTTACACTTTCTCCTTATCTTAAGGCAGCAGGAGGAAAAGGCCCATTTTGCTTTGATGATTACAAAGACTTTAGGTGGATTTTTGGGTAAAGTAGTGTGACTGTGGTTTAAATTTTCCCCCCAAATATTTCATATCCTTTAATCCCAATCCTGCCCTTAGTTTATCTTTGTTGTTTAATTTTATTATAAGACTGAGATAAAAGCAGTTATGTTGTAAAGTTGTAGGTAAAAGCAGTCATGAAACAAAAAATATATGTATTATTGGACATTTTCTTATTTTGGGGGGAAACTCCCATTTTTCTGAATAGATAATTAACGAGTTTGTCACCATATTCTGCATTTTCTTGGAGTACTATGGATTGAGTTACATCTCCCTCACTCTTACCTTTCCAGCAGTAATATTTTTTTTTATAAGGGAAAGAGTACTTTTTATTACATACCTCTTACCAGTTCAGTTCAGTTCAGTCGCTCAGTTGTGTCCAACTCTTTGCGACCCCATGAACTGCAGCACACCAGGCCTCCCTGTCCATCACCAACTCCCAGAGTCCACCCAAACCCATGTCGATTGAGTCGGTGATGCCATCCAATCATCTCATCCTCTGTCGTCCCCTTCTCCTTCTGCCCTCAATCTTTCCCAGAATCAGGATCTTTTCAAATGAGTCAGCTCTTTACATCAGGTGGCCAAATTATTGGAGTTTCAGCTTCATCATCAGTCCTTCCAGTGAACACCCAGAACTGATCTCCTTTAGGATGGACTGGTTGGATCTCCTTGCAGTCCAAGGGACTCTCAAGAGTCTTCTCCAGCACCACAGTTCAAAAACATCAGTTCTTCTGCCAGCAGTATTTTGATTTACAAAGCAGTTGACAGTATTGCTAACATTTTTTGTTTGTTTATTTTCAGAGGGAAGTGTAACATCTCCCATTTTTCTGACATATTTGCTGCTAGAGAGTTTAAGGCCCGAGTGGATTCATTCTTCTACATACTAGGCTACAACCCTGAGACAAGGTAAGTGCATCACATGGGCCCCTAGGTTGAGAACTTCAGCTTCTCGTGCGCGCGCACGCGCGCGTGTGTGTGTGTGTGTGTTTGTCTGCACTTCTGGGCATATTCTCCTAAGATGAGAAAGAAAGAGAGAGAGACACAAAGTCCTGTAGTAAATCTCTTTGAAAAGAGCTGTAATTAATGTCTGTGGTATCTAAAGCAGCTTGCCCCCTGCTGCCTCACTCATTAAGAAAAGGAAAAGTGAGAAATTTGGGTTTGCAGAGGGCAAGATAAAGACGTATGTTTCGTTGGTCTGTATTTTGAACTTATTATGAACTGTACTCTCATGAACATTCATTCAAACTTTCCATTATACCATACTGAAAATACTAGGACATTGTGGTTGTGTTGATTAGTAATTTGTTCCTTTAATAAATCCCCAGGAACACTCACTGAAATATCTCTAGTAAGACTGCTAGTATAAGATGGATACATCCATTTCTCAGCCATCTTGGTAAATAGAATTATTACTTTTTGAATGAAAAGCAACAGAGTCAAAATACTATAATTTAACAGAAGAAATTGTTTGTCTCTAATAGGCTGTAATTTTAACTCATCCCATGAGAGAATGTCTGTAAGACTGTATGTATTCATATTTATCTTGTATCACTCATGTGACTGTGTGTTTTATTAAGGATTTTAAAAAATGAGAGGTCATTAGATGACCAGGTAGTCTATGCTTGCTCAGGACAATCAGGACATAATCTGCAAGTACAGTGATTGAGTAAGAAATGAAAGATGCTTGGCTCAAGGAAGTTAGTGGGAGAACTACGTTAAGTATAATTGTATGATGTGTGTTGTTTTAGTGAAAACTTGTTTCTGGGAGATGCTGAGAAATGATAGATAACATTTAGAATGTTGCTGTTTAGGTCATCAAACTAGGGTCAGTAAAAGGGAACGTATTCTTTTTTGTGGTTCTAAGAGGCTGAATTAAGCTCGGTTGGAACATATATATTAGTCTTTCTCTCCATATGTATACTAGACAACAGCTATGGGGTAATAGTCACCTTTTTTGCTTACCTTTAAAAAAAAAAACAATGAATTTGAGTTTCGTTTTCATTTTCAAAAGTATGCTCTATTCCAATGACAGAGAAGGTGATCAGCAGTAATGTTTAAATAGCACCTTCTGTTTCAGAATGTTTATTTTACATATGTGTTAATTAGCTGCCTGGTCATATCTTTTTGTTGCCCCAGTGAAGTGTGGGACACTTGAACTTGGTCTTCTGTCTGGATGCACAGTTGTCTGTTACTACAATGATGTTGTGTTTATTTAACTTTGTGATAGTAGCTGTCATATTGCACAAGTTAGATTGTTTGAGGGAAATTTGTGTTTTAAGTGTTTAGCTCTTGGGTTCAGAACAGCCAGTCAGATTCTTTTTTCACTAGCTTTGGTTTTGCATCTATTTTTGCGGAATGCTTATTTACAGTGATTTGTAACTTACCTGTGTTAGGCTGAAGACTCAAACACAAACTCTTGTCTCATTTTTTTATATGTTGCTGGCAGTCATGATACTTCATTGATACTTGCCATCAATTTTGCTTTAAAACCTGAGTTAGGCGTGTGATAGAGGAATCTATTATTACTTATCTCAGCTGAAAAGGCAACACTGAACCATGCCTGTAGCAGCACTTTTACAGGCTCTGCATCCTGAATCACTCTAGTGCTTTGGCCTTAGTCCCATTCATTCATTTCTGTTCTTGTTCCCTGTGTCCAGCTTGTGTTGGTGTAGTGTAAGAGCCTGGGGGTTGTTGGATGAATTGAGCAGTTCATCAAATAAAATTTTAATGTGTCCTTTTAAGTGATAAGTTGGTGGCAGGTCCCAAAAAGTGAGTGTGAATGTTTCCAGTGATGAGCCAGTGTGACACAAGCTCACTGGTTTCACCATGAACACTACTTTCTCCCTCTGAAGTTCTAGGTTTGATGTACACATCCCATAGTTTCTCAAATCATCAGAAGTGTGTGTGTGATTTAGCAGAGTTTAGAAAACTGTGTGTCTTCTCCTCCTGGTTTATGCACAACGCAGTCCTTAGAATGCTCGGGGTGCATGCTCTTTGTTTCTGCCTTTGTTTCAGGTTTGTGAGGGAGGGGGCAGTGGGGTGAGCTGGTTTCTCATATGGTTATCTACCATGTGGATGAGCGGGACCAGCATGGGATGGTGTCTGCCAGGTGTTGTGTGCTGACTTGGTGCCCCGAGTCATCTGGAGAGGATTATCAGACTGTTGTAATAATAATCCTGTGAGATGGTGCACTGACTGATCAGTAAGACCACTGGAGGTTAAAGAATGATTCTGTGACTCCTAACTTCGATGACTGTTTCCCTCCCTTTAATTAGTGTGGGAACTCTAAGTGAGCAGCTAAAACTGAAGTTTAAGATGAAGATATTTCCATAGCAAATTTTCTGATGGTAGTTAACAGTTGACTTAGGTAATTTTCCGTAATTTATTTAGCATCTTAGCCAGCACTGAATGTTAGGTTTTTTTTCCTTCTTCTAACATTTATCACAGATCCTTTTATAGGCTACTTTTCCTCCCTAACTTCATTATTACATTCTTGAAAGCTCTGAAAATCAAAAAAAATTTCTAAGTTGGGTGCTAAAACTCTCATTTGACCATGAGGTCAAAGTTGGCCTGAACTGATATGAGACTTTTTATACTCCTAATATAGTTCAGTTTGCTTTTTGCACAACTTTGACTACAAATTACCAATATGATAGGATAGGGGTCATTGCTCAGACACTGCTGGGGTATTAAGTGATGTATAAACTATGGAACTTCCTAAATCCAAGAAGTTCTTACATCTGAAAATCCTCTAGTCCTAAGGATCTTGGCTCAGGGATTGTCATATTGTGTTCTTGCTAACCATGACATTTAAGGAACTAAACTTGAGCAAAAAATACGGGAGTAGATGTTTCTAGCTTTAGTGAAGAGTTATTAGTCATTCAGTTGTGTCCAGCTTTTTTGCAACTCCATGGACTGTAGCCCACCAGGCTCCTGTTCATGGACTTCTCCAGGCAAGAATATTGGAGTGGGTAGCCATTCCCTTCTCCAGGGGATCTTTCTGACCCAGGAATTGAACCCCGGTCTCCTGCATTGCAGGCGGATTCTTTACCATCTGAGCCACCAGAGAAGTCCTTTTAGCTTTAAGTACGGATAGCATCACCGACTCAATGGACATGGGTTTGGGTGGACTCCGGGAGTTGCTGATGGACAGGGAGGTCTGGTGTACTGCGGTTCATGGGGTCGCAAAGAGTCAGACGTGACTGAGCGACTGAACTGAACTGAACAATACAGACTACAAGGGGCTGGCAAATGAGAGAGAACTTGGAACCTTCAGTAACTGGAGTTTCCTTTTGGAGTTTGTTTTAGTGTTTCTGCACTCAGGGAGTGTTCACTTTTGCTCCACAGATAAGCTTCACTCCAAATTTACTTCTGCAGTCAGCATGCCCTGCAACATAATGTCATTATGTTCTCATTTTCTTTGAAGTGTCTTATCTAAAATCTGGTTAGAAACTTTAAATAAAGTCAATAAATTTCAGCTTAGAGGTCCTAGTACATAACACCAAGTTGCACTTTTCACTTTCATGCATTGGAGAAGGAAATGGCAACCCACTCCAGTGTTCTTGCCTGAAGAATCCCAGGGACTGGGGAGCCTGGTGGGCTGCTGTCTATGGGGTCACACAGTCAGACATGACTGAAGTGACTTAGCAGCAGCAGCAGCCCGTATATATGTATTTGGCCAAAACACCAATATCCTTGGTTGAACTAAAGTAGGATTGATCCTTGCTTAGAAAAAGAGCCAGGCCATAGAGACCTAGTTCCATCCGTCCATTTCTTGTCCCTGTTTTTTGTCTAGTACCTCATGAACATTTAATCTGACTGCTTGATCATTTTGTTAAGACCAGCCACCTGGAAAGATCTCCCCTTTTGGACCCAGGCAGCCTGGGTTCTGATCTGTGCTGCCACTTCATCTCTGTGTCCATAGGTAAAGCTTGTACTTCCTGGACCGTTTTCAGCTTTAGTAGAATGGGGAAAACAAAAACAGGGTAGCTTTTGTAAACTGTCAAGATTTTTAGTTGCTTCTCAGGAATTGCAAAAATAATTATAAATTTTCTTTTGAAGAAAAGATTGAGAAATATCTTTTTAAAAACCCTGTAAAATGTTAAATCCAAAAGCAAAACATGAGCTACTTCCTAAGAAGTCTTCCTTCTACCAGGTAGATTGTTAACTGTGAGATTGATTTTGCTGACATGTAGACGTCCAAGCACTGGGGATTCTTGCCTCTCCTTGGAATATGATAAAATCTTTGAGAACATACAGTTGCTAAAAATGTATGGTAAATTCCTTCATTGACCATGATGAAACTGACTGAACAGTTACAGTAAGTATGTGAGTGATGTTGATGTGAAATAATACATTTCTACAGTCAGAATATTTTATTGAAAAATTTGCGAGGCAAAATTGGAAAAAAAATACTGAGAGAGCGATTTGGGCTTTTTATAGCAAATGAGAGTGTTCTCCGTGTAGCTCAGGGTGGGGATTATTGAATATTTGTTCTTTCCCTCATCTTCCCATCGCCCCACCTCTGTAGGTTCAACCTGTTGGCCAGTGCCGTGTGTGTGTGTGCGCGTGTGTGAGAATTTTGACCTTTTCTGAGTCTATACCTTTCATTTCTTGGAAAAGTTTTTCTTACCTTTCTGCCTCAGACCAGTGAGTTAGGAGGGGAAGGAGGAAATAGTGAGTAGGGTCCTAGGAAGAACAGGTTTGCAGAGTGGCCATGTGAAAGAGGTGCCTTTATTCTTAAATTATTAAGCATGGATTTTCCCAGGATCCAGTCCCTTTGTTTCCCCTTGCTAAATAAGAATACCTTGGGTCTCTAAGGTGTGTTTAGGAATAGTAAGGAAAAGGGGATAGTAAGGCGATGGCACCCCACTCCAGTACTCTTGGCTGGAAAATCCCATGGATGGAGGAGCCTGGTAGG
Organism: Bos indicus; assembly: GCF_029378745.1. Taxonomy (NCBI): domain Eukaryota; kingdom Metazoa; phylum Chordata; class Mammalia; order Artiodactyla; family Bovidae; genus Bos; species Bos indicus. The sequence continues at coordinate 45,721,679 of NC_091775.1, forward strand.
CTGCAGTCCATGGGGTCTCGAAGAGTCAGACACGACTGAGCGACTTCACTTTCACTTTTCACTTTCATGCATTGGAAAAGGAAATGGCAACCCACTCCAGTGTTCTTGCCTGGAGAATCCCAGGGACAGGGGAGCCTGGTGGGCTGCCCTCTATGGGGTTGCACAGAGTTGGACACAACTGAAGCGACTTAGCAGCAGCAGCAGCAACAGCAGTGTTATTTAAAATGTAGCATTCTGTGTATCAGCTGGCCCCTGGGCAATCCCACTCTGTAATACAGTTTTATACAAGCATCAGTGGGCTCTTCTAAGACTTTGGCTGTAGCATGAAACATCTGATTATATTCTTGCTTCTTTGCGCCTTGAACATGAGTCATCTCTTGGTAATCAGGTAGAAAGCAAGTAGATCACCTGAATTCACCTGTGCCCTCTCTGTTTATCTTTTTCCAGGAAGCAGGGTTCTTTTTTTTTTTTTTAAGCAATATTGAAGCTTAACTATTATTATCCTTACATTTAGTAGTAATCATAAACAGAGGCACTTGCAAGAATTTGTATTTAATCTTCCCCACAATGGTGACAATCATGTTATTAATCATAGCGATATTGTTTACCTGACACTGTGCTGAGTGTTTTACTTGCTTGATTCATTTCATTTTACTTTGTTTGGAAACAGTCTTGACCATACAGAACTGTTGCAAGTGCAGTAGAAAACCTCTGTTTAACTGAACCATTTGAAAATAATTGTCACCAGGAGGCTATATCACACTCTAATAGTCTGTGTATTTCCTGTGAACAAGGGCATTTTCTTACATAACCCCAATATTGCCTTCAGAATCAGGAAATTGTCAAGGAAACATTATTGCCCTGGAGTTCTCAGACCCTTCTGAAGTTTCTAAACAAAAGGCTATAGCAGAAGGAATCCAGTGCAGCATTACGTGGTTAGTTGTCATAGGTCTGTTCAGTCTCTTTCAATCAGACAAGTTTCTCCTTCCTTCACCATGATGTTGGTACTTTGGGAGATTATCAGCTAATTGTTTTGTAGACTGTTGCTCACTTTGCATTGATGATGTTTCCTTCTCATTAGATTTACATCATATATCTTTGACAGGGACACTGCAAATGTGTGTTCTTTTTTCTACATCCTGTTGTGTTATACAATTCTAGTTTGTCCCATTACTGGTAATGTTCATTCTCATTTGTTGAATAAGGTGGTATTTGCCAGGTTTTGCAATTGTACAGTTTCTCTTTTTCCTTTTACAATTGATGACCATTTTGTAAGGTAGTTGCTTTGAGACCCTGTAGATACCTTCTTCCTCATAATAGTTTGAATTATTCATTTATATCAGGGTGGACTAATGGTTGCCGATTAATCTGTTGTAATTGTTGTTCAGTTGATATGTCTTTTGTGACTCTTTGCAACCCCATGGACTGCAGCAGCCAGGCTCCTCTGTCCTTCAATATCTCACAGAGTTTTCTCAAATTCATGTCCATTGAGTTGGTGGTGATATCTAACCATCTCATCCTCTACCACTGCCTTCTCCTCTTGTCCTCAGTCTTTCACAGCATCAAGGTCTCCTCCAGTGAGTCAGCTCACATCAGGTGAGCGAAGTATTGGAGCTTCAGCTTCTGCATCAGTCCTTCCAGTGAATATTCAGAGTTGATTTCCTTTAGAATTGACTGGATTTCTCTCCTTGCTGTCTAAGGTTATAATCTGTTACTGTCATTCACTTTGAGGTCCCATTTTGGTGAATAGTACTTAGGAACCCGGATCAGGTTCTCCGTGTGTTCACTGCTTTGTGTCATGTTCTCAGGCCTCCAAAGTGAACAGGGCTCGGAGGCTGAGGGTCAGGGAGGTAATGCATGCTGTGTTTACACCTACATTTCTGTGTGTGTCTGTCCGTCCATGAGTTCATACCAAACTTTCCAATTCTAGTCTAATACCACAAGGTTCTTGCTAATTTTTTTTTTTTGCTTTTCCTTATTTATAATTATCTCATCTTTAACAGTAGAAAATTTCATCTCAGTGTCCTATCTTTACTTCCAGTTTCCTGTCCCAGACTCTGCTCTCTCTCACACATGGACGGATTTTGACTTCTTGAGCTGTAATTTTAGTAGGTTTATCGTTTGCTATTTCTTAGTGTGACCTCTAGGAATCAAATTTGTAATATCATCTGTTCAAGGTGTGTGGGATAACGATTCCTACTGCCATGCAGTGAATGCTTACTCTTAGATTAATTATTTTGTTCCTGTAAAGGCTCAGTTAGGTTGGCATTATCTTTATTTTATAAATGAGGAAAAATTGATATTATATTAAATAGATGCCTAAGGCATACAGTTAGTAAACAGGAAACCCCAATGCTGTTTGACTCAAAACTTTGTGCTATTAATTTCTATGGTTTCATCATAGATTGATTCATATACAACATATTTTCTTCTGGCTGTTTTGGGAAATAACTTTGTTTTTCTAATAAAGAAAAACATGTACCTACTAAAGAATAACTTGACAAATTTAAAAATTAAAGAAGCAAAAGTGTTATAATGGTAATTCTATAAATCATATTTGTGTTTTTCCTTAAATATATATCTTTGTGCTTGTATAGGTATTTGTGTGTATATTAAGATTATAATTAATATGTTTATACATAATGTACAAGTAATCACACATTCCTCTATTTGTCCATCTTCTTCTGCTAAGAACATAATTCCATGTTATGAAACATTTTACAAACATTTGTGACGAGCACCTTGTATATACCATCCTAGGGATGTGCTGTAATTTTTCTATTCAGTTCATATTATTGGACATTTATGGTTTTCTCATTGTTTAAATAGCGTGATCAAAGAACATTGTGACCGTCCTTTTTCAACATAAATATTTGTACTTCAGCTGAAAAGCGAGTGTGAGTGGATTTTCCTTATTTCAGTGAATTTGGATCTGAGACATTTCAAAATTCACTTCTGTTTTAGTGAAGTCATCTTTTCTACTCATAATGGCTCATGGTCTTTGTACAGCTTTTGGGGACAAAAAGCTGGAGCTGCATATAAATATTCTCTGGTTTGCTTTTCCTGTGTCATCACATTTGAGCTCTCGAAACATTCACCAGAGGTGGCAGGAATTGGAGACAGTTGAGAGACAGCATATGTATTTGGAAACACAGCCTACTAAAGAACTTTAATAGGACCAAAACCCAGATTTGATCATTCCAAAAACCCTTTTGCAGTGAACATCTACAAATACTGCATAAAATACCACAGAACTTTTAAATGCAGAGCTGAGCTCACAAGAATGAAGAGAAACTAAAAATTTTAGGAGTCGGAGTGAGAGGAATTGAGTCATTTGCTCATCTTCATGCAGATCTTTGGTTTTGACACTCAGCAGGTATAGGAGATGAGGTTTTGATTTCAGGGGTTTAGGAAGTTGGAGCTGAGAGCCTGTGTGAAGTTAGGGTCATCAAAGGTCTATTCTTTTGGTGGAAGGATAAACTAGTTAACATATCTGGGACTAGAGGAAAATGACAGAGAAACATGTCTAAGTTTGGGACTCCAGACCAAAAAAGGAACAGGGGGAAGAGATCGAGAAGTCGTCTTATAATTCGTAACTTTGGGCCTTGCTCCCAAGACTGCTAAGTCACTTCAGTCGTGTCCGACTCTGTGTGACCCCATAGACAGCAGCCCACCAGGCTCCCCCATCCCTGGAATTCTCCAGGCAAGAACACTGGAAGGGTTGCCATTTCCTTCTCCAATGCATGAAAGTGAAAAGTGAGAGTGAAGTCACTCAGTCGTGTCCGACTCTTAGCGACCCCCTGGACTGCAGCCTACTAGGCTCCTCCATCCCTGGGATTTTCCAGGCAGGAGTATTGGAGTGGGGTGCCATTGCCTTCTCCATGCTCCCAAGACAGTTTAGGCTTAAATTTGCACTCTTGAAAAATACAAGAACCCCATCATGAGAAGATAATATAGAAAGCCACCCTGGACACCTGACAGAAGCATGTGCAATTTTGGGGGAAGTACATGCCCTAATTCAAACATGTAGACTATGTACAGATAAAATATCTTTGACTTCTGAGCTCACTGTCAAAAATTACAAAATGTTGGAAGAAACTGTGTGTCATCAACTTGAATCAGATAAATGGTAAGAATGTCATTGCTAGAACTGTCAGAAAGAGACTGTATACTAGGCTTAAACAAAATAGAACTTTAATTTTTATGTAAGCATAGTCTGAAAGGAAGCAGTCCTAGGCTGGTATGAGGCTCTGCATCACCTCTGTGATCCTTAACTTTAGCTGTTAGTTTGTGCTCAAGGTGGTGATGGAATGGTAGCCATAACACCCAGATTTAAGGCTGGAAGAAAGAAGGAGTAGGTAAGAAATGCATGCCTTCTCCCTTTAAAGGCAGTTTTCATAATTTAGACAGAACTTCTCCTTTTGTTCTCATTAGGACAACAGGAAAAAAAAATTAAACTCATGCTTTACAGGTGAATTCTACCAGCCTTCTAGAGAATGGAGAAAAATGGTGTAGGTTTCCCAAGTTATTTTATGAGACAAGTAAAACCTTTATTCCAAAACCAGATAAAAAAGTAAGAGTTATAGATCACAAACATGCATGTAAAGTGCTTAAATAAAATGTGGGGAAACGGAATCTGGCAAAGCATTAAAAAATACTCAAGTTGGGTTTATAGAATACACAGATAGTTTAATAATTTATCTGTAGCATACTTTATTATTTTTTTAACATATTAAAGAAGAAAAAATATACAGTCATCTTGATGGAGAAAAAGCACTTGATGAAATTCAACACCCATTCAGTGTTTGTGGGGACAGGGACGGGAGTACCTCTTAGCAAGTCAACTGTAGAATGCAGCTCCCTCATCCTGACAGAATGGTTACTGAAAACCTACTGCAGACACCACCCTTAAAGGTGAAGTGTTGGAAGTATTTTGTCTAAAATCAGAAACAACAGAAAGACTCCCATCACCATCAAGAGATGAAAAAGAAGCTATGTGAGGATTGGGAATGAAGAAATGAACTTTTATTAAAATGATGCAGTATTTTTACCAGAGGAAAATCTATGAGCTAATGATTAGATGTGGTAAGATAAATCAGCATGTATGCTGGCTAAAAGATCAACATAAATATAAAACTCAGGTCCATTTCCATACACCAGGGACGACTTCAGAATAAAATTTTAAACAAGCTGTTTCTGAAACCTTCTCATCTCTTAAAAGGAAGAGTAGTAGTACTACAGTATTGAAGAGTAGTAGTAGTAGTACTCTTCAGTACTTTAATCAGTAGTACTGACTAAATGTCAAATAGGGTATCTTTCTTCCAGTGAGTATTTTTCTTTGGAGTTTCCTGAATATTAACTTTTCATTCCTGTTTCTTGCTTTTTAACTTCTTGTTTGTAAATAAGACATTTTTCTATTTCTGGAGAGTACCAAGCACTTTAAAGTCTAAGAAATTTCCATATTATAGCTCTTACTTTACCTTTGATAAACGTAAATTTTCTGCTCACCAAAAATTAGAATTATGGTGGACAGAGTGATTATTCAGTCAGTTTTTATCTAATAAACCTTTTTAGTTTTAGAAAGAATCTATTAGTGTAATATGTGCATTTCACCTGCTTGGCGCCCCTTTAATCTGTTTAGAAGTGTTCATCTTTGACCTGTTGATCACTAGGGATTAATTGGAGGAGAGAGGACTAGGAGGTCTGGGATCCAGAGACAGTGTATAGGTACCAGGGTCACAGGGCTTCTGGGAAGACCCAGCACTTGGGTGTCTGTTGTGCAAGTTGCTTGAATAGCTCTGCAGGCAGCCAGATGACGAGTTAGAGAAGCATAGTGGCAGAAGTTGAGGTCCAGGCAGGTTGTCAGGAGTGAGGAAGCATCTAGTAGGACTTCCCCGAGAGCTCAGTTGGTAAAGAATCCGCCTGCAATGCAGGAGACCCGGGTTCGATTCCTGGGTTGGGAGGATCCACTGGAGAAGGGAAAGACTACCCACTCCAGTGTTCTTGGGCTTCCCTTGTGGCTCAGCTGATAAAGAATCCACCTGCAGTGCGAGAGACCTGGGTTTGATCCCTGGATTGGGAAGATCCCCTGGATAAGGGAAAGGCTACCCACTCCAGTATCCTGGCCTGGAGAATTCCATGGACTGTATAGTCCATGGAGTCGCAAAGAGTTGAACACAACAAAGCAACTTTCACATTCAATGTTCAAGACAGCTGAGGGAGAAAATAAGTCCTGGGTCTTGGAGGCCCGTAAGGACTGAGCAGAGTTCCAAGGTGTCCCCAGCGTAGGACCATGCTTGGTCAGTGGAAATCAGGACCATTTCTAGAATTGGAATGTGTGGTTATAAGGGGTGCATTAGCTTACTTACTTTTCAGGTCTCAGGGCTCCTTAATTTTCTCCGTTGAGGAGGAGAGTTGACCCCATATTCTGAGGTTGGATTGAACTTAGAGCTGGGTCTTCAGCGGACTCAGTTTGAGGTTTGTGCTGTGGTCTGTGGAATGGTTCCCATGGTTTTTCAGAGTAATGATAAATTTATTAAGTTGTTATTTTATTTGATTTCTTCAAGCAATTTAGGAGCTTTTATGGGGCTTCTCTTGTGGTTCAGTCAGTAAAGAATCTGCCTGCAGTGCAGGGGACCTGGGTTCCATCCTTGATTTGGGAAGATCCTGTGGAGAAGGGAATGGCTACCCACTCTAATATTCTTGCCTGGAAAATTCCATGGACAGAGATGCCTGGCAGGCTTGGAGTTGCAAAGAGTTGAACATGACTTAGAGACTAAATGCACAGCTGGGTTTTAATTCAGTTGCTCTTAGTTTAAAGAGCTTTTTTTTTCTCTAGGCAGTTTCTAGTCACACACTTTTGGGGACATGTTACCTTTCATACCAGTAGGGAAGATGATCTTCCAACCTGTAGATACTTGTTTCACATTGTAGGTCAAAGGTAAAACTTGTTTAAGTGAAGTCTTGTGTTACAATTTTTTTAGCATGACAAGAGTTTTTCATTTTATCTTAGTCTCAGTTCAGTTTATCTGAAAGCGTAAACAGGAGATCCAAGGAAATGGAATGGATCCTGCGTTTACTTTGGGAATCTTGAGGACCCTGTATATTCTTTTAAGCAGCTTTTAATTTTTCCACACTCAATTACATTAATGGCAAACAGAATTGGCACTGTTCTTTCCTACCCTCTCTAGTCCTTTATAAATTTGGGGGAGTTTCATGGTATTCCTTTTCAAGTTTACAAATGGAAACTAAGCCCACATACACATCCAGAACTAGGATTTCTTATATGGCTGACAGCCCAGCTTCTGTTTTGTTGAAAGTGGAGGTCAAGGGTGAGGGCATAAAATGTGTTTTTCAGGATTTGAACAAAAAATGTCTGGGCTGGTACAGACTTGGATACTTTTTAGTGCTCAGTATGTCTATGTGACTTTAGAAATTGCTTCTGATTAAATTTTTACATGAATTTTGCTTCATAGGCAGTGTTCTAAAGAGTTGCCTCCAGTTCTGAATCAAGAGACCTAAACTGATATTTTTTAGGTACCTGGGTGTTCATTGGCCTCTCGATTTGAACCTTCGTGGTGTTTTTATTGTTAGCAGTACATTCCTTTTGCTAAGCACCCCTGGTTGGGTTTGTATCACTTTAGATGTTTTGTGTCTTATTTAGGCAATTTTAGAACTTCTTATCTAAGGGAGCTTATACTCTTTGTATAAAATCCAGTATTGTTGAGCTGCTCTTCAGCTATACTGTCCACTCTGCGCCTGTGGCTGTGATGATACCCAGTACTCCAGAACTTGGCCAGAACTGCTTGTATATCCTTTCCCCAAACGTGTACAGTCTTCCACAAGAAATTTGTGGGGTTCTTTCCCTTATGTAGCTGCCACTCTGTTTTTAGGTAGATGCCAATATTCTGTTCATTAGTCTCATGTATAATCACGCATATCTGTGCTTTTTAACTCTGTTTCTTCATCTTGCTATTTAAAACCATAATTTATCTTTGAGAGAAAAAAAAAGACCAAACAGAACTTGCTGTTGTCTAGACAGTGCAGGGTGTTTGTCTGCAGCCTGTGGGTGGCAGGCCGGCGAGGCCCCTGGAGTTGGCTGTCTGGGATCCCCTTTCCGCGGCCCCACTTCCCTTCACACTAGCTTGGTATGCGGGAGAAGCTGCAGTCTGTTGGCTGGGCTTTATTTACGGAAACAGCAGGGTTGAGATTGATTGCGTGGAGAGACAGTGTATGGATGAGGGAGGGTCACAGCACATGCTCAGTCCTGTCAGTGTGAGGGGGAAGTTTCTGCGTTCTGCGTGAAGGCTTAGGTCATAGCACAAGCTCAGTGCGAGCTCCGCGAGGGCTCTCAGACCGCATGTGCCTCCATTTTGAGTTGTGAGAGTAGAAAAGGGCAGAGTTTCCACAGTAAGTGGAGGTGCAGGGACACAGCTAGACTCACCAGAGCCTCTCTTAGTCATGGATGATCCGTTCAGCCCCTGCAGGTAGGCGTTCTCTCTCTGGCCTCCCGGAAGGAGTGTGATGGTTTGGGCTGTCGTCTCTCACTTCTGAGGATGTGTATGAATCATCTCATCATTCCTAGTGCATGTTTCTGAGAGCCTTGCATTCAGCCCCGGCTGGCCGTGTAGGTGGTAGAGCAGAGTGTGAGATCAGAGCTGAGAGTGGGGTCTGCTCAGAGATGCACGAAGCAGATGTAGAGTGTCTTAGATCTCTGTCCTCTTCCCCTTTCCCTCACCCCTTCCTCTCTGGTGCCGATTTAAAGCAAGCCTCACTGGGTCCCTGCTGCAGAGCCCGTTCACCTTCGGCACCTGCAGAGCAGACCTGCAGGCTGCCAGGCTGTGTGTGGCTGGGGGGGACGCCCGGGCCCAAGAGCCGCTCTGTTTGGATGTTTTAGGGAGGGTAGTAGGTGGGCAGCTATTGGTTGCTTTGAAGGTGGGTGGAACTTGTTTTGATTGAGAGCCTGTTTGCCAGAGCAAATTATAATTCTTGCGATCTTTTCCCAAAGTCTGAAATAGTGCATACATTTTGACATATGCAGGTTTTAGATTGTGGTTGCAACAGTATCAGCTTAAAATGGATTTTTAAAGAAATTAATGGTTATGGCATGGTATTTTCTGTTGCTTCCAAAGGAAGCAATCCATTCTTTCTTTTGGAGCTGGTGGAAAATTTCTTGGCAATTAAAAAAAAATGATATTCAGTGACGTTTGTGTTAGATATTGAGGTTCCAGGTTTTTTGTTTGTAATCTTTGTTTTCGGAAAAGATGGCATTTGTCCTGTATGTGTATTTTGTCATGTGACTTTCGAATTCTGTAGGAAAGGAGTGACAGGAGGAGTCACTGCCTGAGAAGGTGGAAGCGTCGACAAGGCCGGGCCTTGTGCTCCCTCTTTGACGGCCCCGGGCACCAGCCTTTCCTCTGAGGAGCGGCTGTGCTTTTTGTGCGTCCTGTTGGCAGACCAGGCTCAGGTGGATGGCTCTCACCGTTGTTGACTTAGGGAGCCAGTCATGATAAGCAGATACAGGACAAGTTGAATTCTGACCCAAGTAGATAAGAAGTTTTTGAATTTTATCAATTGTCCCTTTTTGTTTCTTCTCTTTTTCCTTCTGATAGAAGTTGGAAAAAATTTTGAAGTGACACTTAAGTTTTGTGCCTTTGTGAGGATGACAGGAAGCATACGACAGAGAAGACTGTGCAGATGAGAGACTCTCACAGGACCGGAAGAGTGTCCTGTACCTCAGTGACAGAGGAATTCTCCCTGTGAGCTCCTCCTGTGTGAGCGCGGAGCTGTGCATGGTTAATACCTATATGAGGAGGCCCTGGTTTGGGTGGTAGGTTAGGAAGGCTGACAGTACGTTCCAGTCAACAAAAATATTATTGAGGTATAACCTGGCTCCTAGCAGTTTCACTTTGGGGTTGTGATTAAGGAGGTGAATTATACAGGGATGATTTAAGGTTATTGCAATTACCTGCTGTTTTTAACTCTTTTCCCATTCCTTTGAGGGCTGTCATTGCTTTTGGTAATTGGGGGCTGATGGCCAGTTTGACCTTTCCCCATCCCAGGTAGCACTGCTTCTGGAATTTGCTGTCTTTCAGTTCTTTTAGAAGCACCTCTACTCTTCCATTCTCACCTCTCCTGTGAGTGTGGAGTCCTCCGTTCTTGAGTCTGGAGGAGCTGGATGTTTCAGCCTTGCTTTCACATGTGGGAGCCCTGCAGGACTCAAGTTTCTGCCTCATTTCAGAAAATCTACTGTTTGAGTTAGAGGAACACTTGTTAAGAAAACTGCGTTTCTGTCATAGGTTGTTTAATTCTCCTTAATTTTTTTTTTACCTTCGGCAGATCAGATGTGTACAAGAAGCTATAGGGGTAGCCGGACCACCTCTGGCTGGGTCCTCCCACTCGGCTGGCCGCTGGTCTGTGGAGCTCGAGTGTGGCCAGCTCATTAGACCACGAGGTCTTGTAGTAACTACTGGGATCTGTGCGGACCCTCTATTGTTAACAGTTGAATTTCTGTTTCCAGTCCACTGAAGTAAGTCATTAGAGCACTGTTTTACGTGCTGTGCATTTGTGCCACATGTTCCCGTCTTGGGAAAATACTTTTGGGAGATTACTTGCTGACCAGCTACCTTCTGCTCTGAGGCTTGTCTGGTGGTGGTGGAGGTGGGGGTGAAGGTGCAGCACATGGGGAGTTGTCCCTTGTTGGGAATATTGTCTCAGCCCTGGGTGGTGTGGACTTGGAAAGGAGGCTGGTGAGTTGCATTGTGACTTACTGTTCCTGTCCTGCTGCATATCAGGGATGCTGGGGAAGACACCGTATGTTTCCAGAAGAACGTGAAAGTAAAAGCTTCCCCAAATATTACCATGTTACTAGCTTTTCTTGTCATCACGTCAGCATCTTGAATCAGAGTCTGAGGTTGATCCTTACATTCAAAGTGTTCCTCTGTCAACATAAATTTTGCAGAGCCTGAGAATCTGCTTACGATAGATTGCTGCCCTTGACCACTTGCTAGATTCTGTTGTGTTAGCCTAAGAATTAATCAAAAGAACCTGACACCTGCGACCTAATATCTACTGTGTCTGTGAGTCTTCAGTCATTTGTTGGTCCTGATCCTTTTTCCTTCTGAATTAATTTTTCATTTTATATTTTGGTCATTACTGAACTGAGTTGTCCTTCAAACAGAAAAACATTCATTCTAAAGATGTAAAACATCATGTCTGACAGAGTAAAAAGAACAGTATGGGCAAAAGGGAGATTTGAAATTATGCGTGTGTTTGTGAATCTCCTCCCAAACTGATGGTCATCTGCCTTCAGCAGTTTGTGACAGGCAAGGAGTCAGGTTCTTGAATATATCTTTAAAGCAAATCTGAAAGAAAATGAATTGAGTCTCTTTAAGCTCTGTGAAACTTTGGATTTAAACTAAAAAAGTCCATTTTAATTCAGTTGGGATAATTGGACTTTCTATCAGAGTTCTCTGAACTATACATTGCTTGTGGCTCTTTGATTGATTGTCTTCCTTACTGGACTGTAGAGTGCCTGAGATGGGCCTCTGGCATGAATATGCTGAATTAAATGAGTGGCGTCTGTGGTAAGAGAGAAAACTCCATCTGGAGCTGAATGATATGGTTCAAATTCTACTTAGTAAGTGACATTTGTCATACTGAACTTCTGTTTTCTCATGGGTGATGGGGGTAAATATTCCTCACAGTTGTTATAAAGATTGGAAGCAAGCCATATGAAAGTGCTTGACACATAATTGCTCAGTGTATTTTTGTTATTAATTCAAAGTTCAAGTCTCCAATCTTGTGTAGGTGTGGTTAGCTTAACAATATCTGTAGTTGTTGGTCAATATGTTAGATTAAGACCATCTTAGGAATTGTGTTAGCAATTATGGTAATTAAATTAATGACCAATATGTTTGGCCAGGCTCTTTAGGTGTTAATGTTTTTCTCAAAGTTTTAAAAAAGGCTCTACTTCCATGTCATGTAGCATTTGGCGCATGCACTAGTACGCAGTGTTCTTTTCTGACCATTTTCTCTAATGGAGAGGGAGGAGCATGTGTAGGCTAATACTTGGGTCGCCAACACTGTCGCCTCTCCCTCCCCAAATTCACACCACTGCAGTGGCCAGGAGCAAGGGGGTGGTCCTTTTCTAAAAAAACAGCATTTTCTAGAGACTTCCCAGGAGGAAGAGAGAGACATTCAGATGGGTGTCGTAGACACACTTTCTTTGGTCCGAAGTCTCTCTTTTTCTGGGGACACTCTGTTCCTACATATTATAGGTTGATATCAGTGTATGGAAAGCCAGCAACATTTTTGGTCAGGAAATAGGCTTAATCTTTGAATACTACTCATTATAAATTATGGTGGGATTTTAAAATAAAGTTGTTTTCTGAACTGCCATGTGTGTGTTGTGGTGTGTGTGTGTGTGTGTGTGTGTATATGTATGTATATATGTATGTATGTTTGTGTTGAGTGTATGTTGAGTGTGGTCCTTACAACTGTTTCCTTCACATCATCATAGCAGGTGATGACAGTAAAACCCACGAGGAGCCTGAGGTAGGGTGGAGTCACATGCTGTGGACAGATATGCTGCCTGGTGGGAGACGGGGGATGGAACAGACAAATAAGAACTTTAGACAGTAGAACAAGGTCTTGGTAGTGATTTGAAACTAGATCCTTTCTCACTCATTTTTTTTTTTTCTCTAAGTTTATTCCATTAAAAAAAACTGATACTATTCTGGGATTATGTTTTTCCCATTTCTCAGTATTCTGATCCCTTTTTTTCCCCCCAGACTTTAAACTTTTTACTTTGTCTTGGGGTATAACTGATGAACAATGTTGAGGTAGTTTCAGATGTGCAGGGAAAGGACTCAGCTCTACATATATATGTTATCCATTTTCCCCCAAACTCCCCTCCCATCCAGCCTACTACCCAACATTTGAGTAGAGTTTCTTATGCTATACAGTAGATCCTTATTGGTTATCCATTTTGAATGTAGCACTGTCTCACATGTTATTTAAAAAAAATTTTTTACCAGTTTTTTCCTGATATTCATATTATTGTGTGGAGGCCATATTTACTGCATCTTGTTATCAGCATGGAAATTCTTCTTATTCCCTTAGCTAGTGCCTAAATTCTCGGTTCTAGATTTCAAATTATATTTACGGGGAATCTATTAAAAAAGAGCGACTTGAGGTCCTTTGTAGTTAACTCACTGGGACCCCTCAAAAGAGCACCTTTATCTCTTCCACCTTGGTTTCTTCTGTTCAGCTAGAAGGCTAGGATCGGGGGCCTTTTAGGAAGCTTCCATCAGAGAAAATTTCAAATACTATGTTCTGGATTTTAATGAATTCCTGTCTTGACCTTTGCATTTGTGTATGGATTGGAAATGTTAACTCTTCCAAATGTTGACTAATTTACTTTGAATGAATCCTGATTTTTTTTTCCTTCTGGAAAGTTTATCAAGCCTGTCTTAGATTAATTTGCTTGGGAGGGGAGTATACTCTCACAAATGAATTTTAACTTTCAGTGAAGCACTGAGTTGCTATTTAGTGGCTAAATGAGGGCTCCCCTAGTGGCTCAGACAGTAAAGAATCTGCCTAGAGACAGGTTCAATCCCTGGGTCAGGAATATCCACTGCAGAAAGAAATGGCTACCCATTCAGGTATTCTTGCCTGAAGAATCCCATGGATAGAGGAGCCTGGTGGACTATATAGTCCATGGGGTTACAAAAAGTCAAACACAACAAGCAACTAACACTTGCACTTTCATGGCTAAATGATAGTTGAGTTAAAATATTGGAGTCACTTATTAAAATAAATTTTTAATTTTACATAAAGTAAATAATAAAGTTTTATTTAATAAAATTTCTAATAAAATGAAATTTAGTGACTGCCAAAGGCTCTGGAAAGTAGTAGTTGAGCTAAAATCAGACTTAGTTCCTACCCACATGGTGCTTTCAGTCAGGATAGCCATCGAGAGAAATAATTACACAAGTGAAATATAAAATCCTGACTGTGACAGAGACTGAGGGAGAGGTCAGTGATGCTTTGGGAACCCCTAATAAAGGAACTGTCTCCCTTTCTCACTCTTGCCAGTGCTTGCAGCTAATAATAGTCCTGACTCCTGTATGACAGACATGTATCAACTTCTTTTCATGGATCATCTTTCATTTTCATAGCAGCCTTGCAAAGTAGCCTTTATGAATTTGATTTCAGAGATGGGCTCAGAGAGATTGAATTGTGTCCTCAAGATTACACTTAGAGCTGACAGAACCTTGATAGTGAAATTTCAGTCCAGCTTCATTTGACTCTAAAGTCTGTACTCCCCCCAGCACCCAGGCATCTGGACTCAGGTGTGTCTAACAAGTCTTCGCTCCGGGCAGTGAGGGCGCTCAAATCATGGGGCATCCTGGGGACATGCAGAGCACAATGATTTTACTCACGTTTTTGGATCTTACACTGAATGGTAATATGTTATGGAGTAGAATATAAATGAAGGTGAAAGAGGAGAGTGAAAAAAGTGACAAACCTAGACAGAGTATTAAAAGGCAGACATCACTTTGCTGAAAAAGGTCTGTCTATGGCACCCCACTCCAGCACTCTTGCCTGGAAAATCCCATGGACGGAGGAGCCTGGTGGGCTGCAGTCCATGGGGTTGTGGAGAGTTGGACATAACTGAGTGACTTCAAAATTCACTTTTCACTTTGATGCATTGGAGAAGGAAATGGCAACCCACTACAGTGTTCTTGCCTGGAGAATCCCAGGGACAGTGGAGCCTGGTGGGCTGCCGTCTATGGGGTCGCACAGAGTCCAACACGACTGAAGCGACTTAGCAGCAGCAGCAGTCAAAGCTATGGTTTTTTCAGTGGTTGTGTACAGATGTGAGAGTTGGACATAAAGAAGACTGAGCACTGAAGAATTGATGTTTTCAAATTGTGGTGCTGGAGAAGACTCTTGAGAGTCTCTTGGACTGCAAGGAGATCCAACCAGTCAATCCTAAAGGAAATCCACCCTGAATGTTCATTGGAAGGATTGATACTGAAGCTGAAGCTCCAATACTTTGACCATCTGACGTGAAGAGCCGACTCATTGGAAAAGATCCTGATGCTGGGAAAGATTGAGGGCAGAAGGAGAAGGGATTGGCAGAGGATGAGATGGTTGGATGGCATCATCAACACAATGGTCATGAGTTTGAGCAAACTCTGGGAGATGGTGAAGAACGGGGAAACTTGGCATGCTGCAGTCTTCAGGGCGGCAAAGAGTCAGACATGAGGTAGCAACTGAACAACAACAAAAACAACAACAAGAATATAAAATTTACATTTTTTTTAAAGAAACTATGTCAGACTTCAAAGAAATTTCAGACTTATTGGAAAGACTGCTTTAGAAATATGTTTTCATGCTGAAGAAATCTGAGACACCCACCATGCTGTTGTAGTCTTCCTTCTTATCAGTCCTTTTTCAGTCCTGCCTGCCACCTTTCTGAGAAGAAGTGATTCTGGTAAATTGTCTTTTGATTTCCTAAAATTTGATGTATTTCATTCTGGACCCATAGTCTATCTCTGTCGTCACTTTCTGAATGAGCTAGTAGCTAGAGATTCTAGTCTTTTTTCTGTTGATTTCATGTCAGTCTTCCTGTTCAGCTTGACACCCTCCAGAAAAGATGAGAATGATCTACTGTCCGAGCATTCTGATATGAAGGACGGATAAAGGAAGATGGCACTGTGATTTCATTCATTCACAGCACCAGCCACAGAGCAGGGTCTGACTTGAGAGTTACTGGTCCCAGCCTCTGGGGAATGTGCCAGGGGGAGGCCATGCATTATATTCTGTGTATGGATTGTGATGGAAAGTAGCCATGAAGGCTGCCTGTCAAAGGCCTCTGTTCTACCAGCTTGTGTCTTCTCCCCATGACTGCAGATCCTTGTCCCTCTTCTTTCCCTGTAGATGCAGATTCTTGTCTTAAGCAGTCACCATGATCACATAGAGATATTTGGGGGTCTTAAGCAAACATTCACAGACCTTGGCCTTCCTCACTGCATCCCTCTCTTGGGGGCAAGGCGTGGTGTTGTCCTGGCTGCTCTTTTTTTACAGCCAGCGTGCTCTTCTCAAGGAGCTTCCTGCATCTGGCCAGGCACCCCTGCCTCATCTCTTCTGCATAGATGCTTCTCCCTGTTTGATATTCAGTTGCAGGCTCCCTGCTCCTTTCTGTCCATTCCCTGTTTACTTCTTAGACTAAAACGTTTCCATGGTAACAGGTTACTTTTCAAAGGGAACATCTTGTCATTTTATTTAATCCACTGCAGCTGAAGAGGACTGAAATATTAAGTTGTAGTTGCCATGGACACTGCTTTGTTACATCAGTTTCTTTTGTGTCAGATTTCATATACAATGAATTTCTTTCTATTTTTTTAAACTCAAGGACTAAACACAATGACTTACCATTATTGTTGTAATTTGGCTTATGGGACTATTTTTTCATATTCCAGAGCAAAGATGTGTAGAATAATGGGGATTAAACTCAACTGTTTTGAAATATGTATATTATTTACATTAGTGGCACAGAGAAATACTTCCTTTCTGGTGAGGATGGTGATTTTTTTTTTTTTTTTGTAGTGTGCTTCACAGCTACGTATGTCTCAAAAAGGATGACCCCACACCAGATATCTCTAGTAAATTACAAAGAAAAAAGGAATATGAATCTCATTGCTTATTAACTATGGCATTATTTCTTCAGTAATTTTTTCAGCTGTTTGGAGTATATTTTTTAAAATTTATTTTTAAAATATTTATTTATTTGGCTGCACTGGATCTTAGTTGTGGCACGTGTAATATAGTTCCCTAACCAGGGATTGAACCTGGGCCGCCTGCATTGAGAATGCAGAGTCTTAGCCACTGGACCACCAGGAAAGTCCCTCGACATTCTCTTCCGAGGGGCTCTATTTGTCATTTGTTCAACTTTTTCATGTCTGGCTTTCTTTCTTATCCGTAGTCTATCTGTGATGCACCATTCAGTTAACCTGTTGTTTTGCTTTAAAACAACTTTTAATTTTTTAGTTTTATAGGAAGAGTGTCAGAGAAGGCAATGGCACCCCACTCCAGTACTCTTGCCTGGAAAATCCCATGGATGGAGGAACTTGGTAGGCTGCAGTCCATGGGGTCGCTAAGAGTCGGATATGACTGAGCGTCACTTTCACTTTTCACTTTTATGCATTGGAGGAGGAAATGGCAACCCACTCCAGTGTTCTTGCCTGGAGAATCCCAGGGACGGGGGAGCCTCGTGGGCTGCCATCTATGGGGTCGCACAGAGTTGGACACGACTGAAGTGACTTAGCAGCAGCAGCAGGAAGAGTGTTCCCATGTACCTTTCACTCACATCCCCAGTAGGTATGTATAGAACTCCAGTGCAGCATCAGAACCCAGGCCTGGGATGTTGGTACAGTATGTGTACAGTTCTGTCACATCTCATCGCAGGTATAGCTTTGTGTCACCACAGTCCTAATCAGGATCTGTTCTGTCATCACAAAGATTCCACTCCTTCCTTTCTCCTCCCACCATTCCCAACACCTGGCAACCATCTCTATAATTTTGCAATTTTGATAATGTTATGTAAGTTGAACTTTGATGGATTTTTCACTTTTAACATGATTTGTAGATTTAAGAAAAGCTTTTTGATTTTTGTCTTACTTTGATACTGGAAATGAACATAGAACTGAAGTATGGAAAGGGCTGTGTCTTCTCATAGTAATTCTGTTTTTAATTAGTTGTGTAATATTGGTTCAGTAACTTAATCACTCTGCCATATGGAATGTGGAGCTCTAACTTTGTAATCAGCTAAACTTGAATTTGAATCCTGGTTTTTCCAACCTGTTACCTGTGTAATCATGGGCAAGTTATAAACTCTCTTTGCTTCAGTTTCCTTATCTGGACAGGTAGTAATAGCACCTACTGTGTAGGGTCATCATCCTTAAGGTTAGATAAGACAATGTCTGAAATTTGCTGAGCTCAAAATTCCTGGTACATCGAAAGTGTTCATTGTGTATGTTAGTTTCTTTATCGATGTTACAATTACTACCATTACTATTATCTATTAAGTCAGGATACTGCCTCATAGAGTTGTCAAGGAATAATGAAATAATGTATACCTGGCATTGTTGTTATGTTTGTTTAGTCTGTAAGTCGTGTTTGACTATTTGTGACCCCATGGACTGTAGCCTACTGGGCTCCTCTGTTCATGGGATTTCCCAGCCAAGAATACTGGAGTGGGTTGCCATTTCCTTCTCCAGGGGAATCGTCCCATCCTGGGGATCAAACCCACATTCTTGTGCATTGGTAGGTGGATTCTTTACCACTGAGCCACCAGGAAAGCCGTGCCTGGCATAGAGAGCACTTAGTGAGTAGTAACTAGTGTTATTATTTCGCTTGTATTTGTCATACAAGTATGTTGTTCAGTCACCTGGTCGTGTCCAACTCTTTGTGACCCCATGGACTGTAGCACACCAGGCCTCTTTGTCCCTCACCATTTCCCAAAGTTTGCCCAAGTTCATGTCCACTGCATCAGTGATGCTATTCAGTCATCTCATCCTCTGACTCTCTCTTCTCCTTCTGCCCTCAATCTTTCCCAGCATCAGGGACTTTTCCAGTGAGTTACCTGTTCACATTGGATGACCAAAATACTGGAGTTTCAGCTTCAGCATCAGTTCCTCCAATGAGTATTCGTTCATTTAATGGCTTGCCTTGAAAAACAAACCGAGATCATTCTCTCATTTTTGAGGCTGTACCCGGATACTGCATTTCGGACTCTCTTGTTGATTATGAGGACTACTCCATTTCTTCTATGGGATTCTTACCCACAGTAGTAGATATAATGGTCATCTGAATTAAATTCTCCCATTCCCATCCATTTTAGTTCACTGATTCCTAAGATGTTGGTATTTATTCTTACCATCTCCTGCTTCACCACTTCCAGTTTACCTTGATTCATGGACCTAACAATCCAGGTTCCTATCCAATACTGTTCTTTGCAGCATTGGATCTCTCTTTCATCATCAGACACATCCACACTGAGCATTGTTTCCACTTTGGCCTAGCTGCTTCATTCTTTCTGGAGCTATTACTAGTTCTCCTCTGCTCTTCCCCAGTAGCATATTGGACACCGTCAGACCTGGGGGACTCATCTTTCAGCGTCATATCTTTTTGTCCTTTTATACAGTTCATGAGGGTCTCACAGTAAGTATACTGGAGTGGTTTGCTGTTCCCTCCTCCAGTGGACCACGTTTTGTCAGAATTCTCCACTGTGACCTGTTCATTTTGGCTGGCCCTACACAGCATGGTCCATATCTTCATTGAGTTATGCAAACCCCTTTGCCATGACAAAGCAGTGATCTGTGAAGGGGTATACAAGTATAAGATACCTAAATTTAAGGTAATATGAGGGGAAACCCTGAGGCAAGGGTAAAGATGTACATCGATGTATCTTGCATTATCCTGGGATATGACTTCCATCTTTGGTTTCTTATTGCATATGGAGTATCCATCACCTACGTGTGAGATTTACTACTTATATATTAGCTATTGTTGCTTATTGAAGGATTAACCTGTCATTTTCTCAATTAGGGCCCTTTTAAATTTTAGCCACCAGCATATTTTTAAGAATTTATTCCAGTGAACATTCATTGGACAGTCTTGTTCTTATTGATCCGTTGGTAAGTTGCTAAGTCATATCTGACTCTTCATAACCCCATGGACTGCAGCCTGCCAAACTCTGCTTTCAAGCACTATCTCCCAGAGTTTTCTCAGGTTCATGTCCATTGAGTCGTGATGCTCTCTAACCATCTCATTCTCTGCCGGCCCCCTCTCCTTAAGCCTTCAATCTTTCCAGTGTTAGGGTGTTTTCCAGTGAGTTGGCTCTTCCCATCTGGTGGCCAAAGTATTGGAGCTTCACCTTCATCATCAGTCCTTCCAGTGAATATTCAGGGTTGATCTCCTTGCAGTCCAGGAGATTATCAAGAGCCTTGTCCAGCACCCTAATTCAAAAGCATCTGTTGTTCTACACTCAAGTTAATCCCAGTCCCCATGACTTCAGAAAGTGGCTGCAGACTTTACTTTGTTTTCCATTAATATGGATGCAGTGTCCATTCTCTTCCTGTGAATTTCTCTGTGTAACAGTGTCAGAGTTCTTAATCAAGTTATATGTGTGAACATCTCTTTTCTTCAACAAAAGTATAATATTTCACATTGATGGGCTGGAGTGAAGAAGTGTAAGCGAACAGGGTAACAGGTAATACAAAACAGGAAACAACTCAATCTTCGTAATTAGTTAGGCCCCAGAATTTTCTGAATTTCATAATGTATGATATGAATAACAGTGCTTCTCACAGCTGGTTTGTGGGCCCCATTATTACTTTTATCAGATCCTGCCCTTGAGTTCCTTGTGATGAAATGGGAAGCAACATGAAAGACCAGAAGGTGCATACCAGCAGACTCGATTTGTTTGTTTCAGTCCAAAACTTAACTAGCTACTTCTTTCATGGAACACCATTTTTATTTGAAAGAATAACTGATAGACTGTGGATACACACTTGGGTGCTTGGTGGACATTTTCTTGATAATGATCTTGGTGAGCCTGCCATTTTAAGGAAAACAGCTGTTTTCCCAATGCAAGATTGGAGCTTTCAAGTAATAAATAGAATTTGGAAAAAGTTTTACCCACCACTCTGAGCTTAACAGCTTCTATACATTAACAGACTTTTCTTACAAGATGTATGGTAATACTAATGAATGTGATTTTAAAAAAACTATTAATATTTGGAAGATCTGCAAACCTCTTTGTTGTTCAGTCGCTAAATCGTGTTTGACTCTTTGCGACCTCATGGACTGCAGCACACCAGGCTTCCCTGTCCTTCACTGTCTCCCAGAGATTGCACAAACTCATGTCCGTTGAGTCCATGATGCTATCCAACCATCTCATCCTCTGTTATCCCCTTCTCTTGCCCTCAGTCTTTCCCAGTATTAGGCTCTTTTCCAGTGAGTCAGATCTTCTCATCATGTGGCAAAAGTATTAGAGCTTCTTGAACGACTATTTTCTATCTAACAAGTGCATGACAAAATCATGAGTGGAAAATCCATCAAAGACCAATAAGATTTTAACGTACAAAAGTCCAAAAATTCATTGATAAGATTTTAGAGTAACACTGTGCAAAAGACCTTTAGGAAACAATCTCATGTTGAGTTTTGGTGTAGTATCAAAAAGAATATCCATAATTATCAAAAAGACTAGTCAAATGGTCTTTCCTTTCTTGGTTATGTAATCTGTGTGAGGTTAGTTTTATTTTTTTTCATATACTTTAATCAGAACTCATTGCAGCAGACTGAATATGGAAGCAGATACAAGAATCTAGCTGTCTCCTATAAAGTCACATCTTAAGGAGATCTGTGAGAATGTAAAACAGTGCCTCTATTTTCATTGTTTTTTTTGTTTAAATAATATTGTTTTTCATAAGAATGTGTTATATTATGTCATGAGCCTGTTGTTACATTAAAATAAGTAAATATTTTGAAACTTCTCAAAAATATAGCTTCCTTAAGACTTCAATAACTTTAGAATTAAAAGATTACCTAAAACCAGAAAGTTTGAGATTTGCTGTATTAAGTAAAAGGAAAAATGTAGTAGTCAGCATAAGATGACTGAATGTTTTCTACAGGCTGTTGATATTGCATTTAAATAATTCTGGTGATTTTTATCAATTGTGCATTCTAGCAGTGTAGAAATACTCATGTAACCAAGGAATTTCCCATTTGCCTTGAATGAGTAGTAGTGCCAGACAGGTACTGTATTCGATACTGGGAGAATACAGAAAAGGGATGAAATCTCAGTTTCTTTACTAGACAGTCCCAGAATGGGTGGAGGTAGATGTCCATTAGTCATGGCAGAATGTCGCCTGCTGGCACGAGGTGGGAACCTCAGAAGGAGCAGTCGGGCAGGGAGGTGGCAGCCGAGGACCTTAGAACATAGAGCATGGCTGCTATTGGGAGAAGGAAGGACTGAGATGTTCGGGGGATTCCAGATCTAGCTGAATATTGGCAGTTTCCCAGGAGGAAGCCTACTTTTTCTCTTCATTTTAGTTCATATTCTGACAGTTTTTGTGTTAGTTGCATCCAGTTTTCTTTAGTAGCGTATATCACTATCTACCTCTTTTTCTCTTGGACTTAAAAATATTTCTGCAATTTATTCTCTATCTGTGAGTTCCTGGAGATGGTAGGCTCATGCCATTGTATTGTCTGTTTACCTTGGATCCTAATCTCGCTCAAATACAACTTTGTTGTGTCTCTTGCTGGGAATCCCTAATGTTTAAAAATTGCATGTTATAAACACTTTCTTGTAAAAACTGATTTTTAATTTTAAAGGATTCTTTGCTTTATTTTGTGCTTTTCAGTCCACTCATTAATAAGTACCCTTCGTTGATATAAAAGAGAGAAACTGACTTCTCATTTTGGCTTTCCCAACATTTCCCAACATTATTTTTCTCACTTTGTGTCATTATTAGCAGTATTAACAGTTATTAGTCTCCTATTTTTATACAAATAAGTGGGACATAAGGAGTTTTTTATGAAGTATTTGTGGGGTTTTAGTATTGGGGATTTCCTCGGTAGCTCAGCTGGTAAAGAATCCTTCCTGCAATGCAGGGGACCCTGGTTCAATTCCTGGGTTGTAAAGATCCGCTGGAGAAGGGGAGAGCTACCCACTGCAGTATTCATGGGCTTCCCTGGTGGCTGAGACTGTAAAGAATCCGCCTGCAATGTGGGAGACCTGGATATGATCCCTGGGTTGAGAAGATTCCCTGGAGAAAGAAACAGCTACCCACTCCGGTATTCTGGCCTGAAGAATTCCATGGACTGAGGAGCCTGACATGTTATTGTCTATGGGGTTGCCAAGAGTCAGACTCGACTGAGCGACTTTCACTTTCAGTTATTGTGACGCAGTTCTTTTTTTTTTCTTTAAGATTTTTGATGTAGACCATTTTTAAAGTCAGGATGAGATGGCTGGATGGCATCACTGACTCAATGGACGTGAGTCTCAGTGAACTCCGGGAGTTGGTGATGGACAGGGAGGCCTGGCGTGCTGCGATTCATGGGGTTGCAAAGAGTCGGACACGACTGAGCGACTGATCTGATCTGATTTTTAAGTCTTTATTGAACTTGTTACAATGTTGCTTCTGTTTTATGCTTTGTTTTTTTGGCTGTGAGGCATGTGGGATCTTAGCCGCCTGACCAGGGATCCAGGCCACAACCCCTGTGTTGGAAGGCGAAGTCTTAACCGCTGGACCACGAGGGAAGTCCGTGTGGCACAGTTTTGAGCTAAATATGATAGTTCTGGTTTATTAACTAAAAGAAAAAGCAAAAAAAAAAAAACCCATCTTTGAAATAAAAATGAACCAGGATTGTTTGTCCTGAAATTATCCAGGACTTAGCAGTGTGTGGCAGTGATGGGAAGATGCTTCCATAACCAACCACTTGAGAACCCTGGCCCAACATAGACCTTCTAGAAGAACCTGAAAGTTGAGCTGTGGGGCACACGTTGCTATGTGGGCTGTGGCTGAAATTTTCGGAGATGATACATTTGGGCCAGACCTGCTTCTAGGCAGGCAAGCCTTTGGAAAGTATTTAGAAATAGAGGAGAGAGCTTTTGGCAACGAGTTTTTGCTTTTAGCTAGTTATAAAACAGAAATGGTAGGTAACACTGACTGCCTTTTTTTTTTTAAAAGAAGTACTCAGATTAAAATAGCCTCATGGCCTTTGTGGCTCCTCTACGTGCTTCCTAAAACAGCTGTTTGTGATCCTACGTAAAACCCCTGGGACGTCAGCTCTGCATCTCGGGTGGCCTGTGAGTTAAAGGCAGCCCCTCATGCCAGCCTTTCTCCCACCCTGCCTCTGTCCCTCTTTTTCAGTTTCCTGCCTCAGCGGGGTTTTGGTCCCACTTGGGAATCCGCCTCTGCCCTGATTTTGGGCTCCTCATCTCCTTTAGGGCTCTCTCCCCTTCTTGAAGCCTGCCTAATTTTGATCACTCCCCTGAGCATTTCTACCGTTCTGAAATGAATTGGGCTTATGAACATAGTGATTGGACCTGTTCTGGTGTCTGGGGCACACCTGCTGCCTTCCTAGGTAGACGGATTGTGGATTGTAATGATCTTAAGGAATCAGACCACTTTATTTTTGTTGGTCTTCTCTCTGGTCTTCTCTCAGCTCATACTTGCTGCCCTCTTTGCCAAAATAAGACTTCATGAGAAAAATTATCAGATTGAAGGAAGTGCTGGACCTGAAAGAAATAAGTTTTTCCAAAATTCATTTTATAGCTTCAAAACCAATGGTGTGTGTGTGTGCATCCACGTGTGCGGGGGTGGTGGAGGTATCAGATTCATGGGAGAAAAGCCAGAGACTGGGCTTGCTTTTTGGTCTTGGCTGTTCTGCTCTTCAGCTTAGTCCAAGTCAGCAGATAGTCATCTAGCAGCCCTCGCTGCAGAAAAGACTTCTCTGCCCACTAGTGAAAGCTCACAGGTGACTGTAAGACTCAGGATGTATCACTGGGCAGGGAGAGGGTTTTCCCGAGAGAGTCAACAGATAGCCGTGATGGGAAGAAGTCAAGGGTAACGGAACTCTGGGAGGCGGGGCCTGCATTTCTTCATCCACAGTGTATACACCCTGCATGCCCTGTGAGGGCCTGGCATGAAAAGACCTTCAGTGAATATTTCCAGGAATGAAAAGGGGAAGATACCCCACACTTCTAGGATGTGTGAGGTGACATGGGAGGAGATAAAGCAAGGTTTCGGTGAAATGCTGGTTTTCTGAAGGAGCCTGGGCGGTTTGGATTTGGCACCAGGGAGGGCGAGTGCAGCAGATGCAGTGAGAATGTCATGGGAGGGAGACGGTCCATCACCTCCTGGACCTGCTGGGCTCATGCCCGCACATCCCTGAACATCTCTGCTCCACTTCACTTTGTTAAAAAGGCCTATTCTGACTGCCCTGTATAAGGAACTGTAAAAGCTCATTCTTAACCACCCCTTTAGTTCCGTGACCCATATCAACACCTGACCTATTATTTGTTCTTTTGCTTTTTAATCCAAATTAGAATGAAAGTTCCCGTAAGCCAGGAATATTGTTATTTTCACTGCTTTATCCCCAATACCCAGGACAGTTCCTGTCTTGCAGTAGGTACTTAAAAAATATTTGTTGAATGAGAGAATGAATGAATGACCCAGTGTGTACACTAGGAATCATAAACTGTCTTGTTTATATTTTAATTAAGTTTATAGTAGGGCACCCTGAAATATTTTGAAAAGAAGACACATGGATTGCGATTTGTACTATAGGAATGTCCATCTCTCTGTGGGGTGAAAGGAGGATGGTATAGAAACTCAAGGCAGGAAGCTGCAGTAAAAGGGCTTTTAGAAGAAAAATGTTGCATGTGGGGTTGGGGCGGGAGTGTATATGTGCAGGCAACATTACAAATAGTGGGGAAGCTAATTCTTCCTGTGTTCTGCCTCTTGAAAACATGTGCTTATTTATGTCAGAACTATGCTCTGCTAACCTGATGTGCTCTTTTCATGACAGGAGGCTGAACAGTACCCAGGGAGAAATTCGTGTTGGTCCTAGCCATCAGGTAAAGTGAATTTTAGTAACTTCTTTAATAGGTTTTTATTTCTTATTATTCATCTGGTCCTTTATTCTTTTGAGCAGAAACTTAGAACTGTTTTTATGCTATTTGGAATTTTATATAAATGAAGAGATTTATTTTTTAAAGACAACCACATACTTTTAAAAAATTATGGTAAAGTATATACAATCTAAAATTAACCATTCTGACCTCTATAAAGCGAATGGTTCAGTGCCTATAAATACCTTCACATCATTGTGCAGCCAATCCGCAGAACCTATTCGGCTTCCCAATCTGAAACTCAGTTCCCATTAAACAGTAACTCCTCATTCTCCCCTCCCCTCATTCTGTGGCAACCTCCCTTCTCCTTTGTGTGTCCACAAATCTGACAGCTATAGATACCATATCAGTGGAATCAGCCAGCATTAGCCCTCCTGTGTCTGGCTTGTTTTCTTAGCATAAGGTCTTCAGGGAGCTCCCACATTGGAGCATATGTCAGGATTTGATTTCTTTTTATGGCTTAATTGTTCATTGTATATATGGTTGTTGATCTGTCAGTGAACATTTGGTCACTGTGGGCTTCCCTGGGGGCTCAGCTGATAAAGAATCCGCCTGTAATGCGGGAGTCCTGGGTTCGCTCCCTGGGTTGGGAGGATCCCTGGAGAAGGGAAAGGCTACCCACTCCAGTATCGTGGCCTGGAGAATTCCATGGACTATATAGTCCATGGGGTCGCAAAGAGTCGGACACGACTGAGTGACTTTCACTTCACTTAATGCTTTCATTTAGCTTTTTAAAAACCCCATTTCCTTCAGAAAATTCAAAGTGATTAAGATGTTTTGTAAGCTGGAAGCTTGTTGAGTCATGACCTGTGCTCTTCCATGTTTTATTCAGTTTACTAAGACTCTGCTGTTCTGTTTGTCATCTTGTCTTTTGATCTCTATATCAGGTAGGATGCTTTGACAGAGAGGGCCAGAACACTCTGGCTGAACATGGCTGTTCATGGTCTCACATATCATCACGTCTGGTCAGAGAGGACCAGGCTGCGCTCCGCTCTTCTCCAGTTCTTGTGATTTGGTGTTCAGCTATACCCATGGGCTGCCTTCTTCCTTAGGCCAGGAGCTGAACTTGATTCTAAGATATACTTCTTCCGTTCACATTATCTCTGATGTCAAGCTTCATTGTACATCCTGCGGTGTGATTATAATTTAATTGGCAGCATTTCTTCTTTCTCAATGCATTTAATAGTGGTTCTTACAGTGAATGAAAATGCAGCAAATGTTGAGAGGAGGGAAGGGATACACACTGCTCTCCTTTCCCCTTAGTAGACGGAAGATTTTCCTGGAAGGTTTCCATTAGTCCCCACATGTTATTGCCATGGGTGGGTCATGTGCCTATATCTAGACTTGGGAAAATTGCTGTCTTGACCCATGGTAGCCATTACATCCTAGCAATATGATGTGGTGTCAAGTGAAGAGGCAAGAAGAGTTACTGACTGGAGGAGGGAGAGGGGGAAGACGGGAGACAGTAGAGCTGAAGGATGGTTCCTTGCTGGAACCAGATGCACGTTCTCATCTTTGAAAGTCTACAGCTGGAAGATTCACATATAGGGGACTTTCTGTATGTAGATTCACTGTCTAATTGGACTTGTTACTTAGGTTCACACTTTAAGATGGTGATATGCTAATCCTGTCATCCCTTCCTTTATTAGCTGATCAACTTTTCTCTTGTCAATTTTTGATTACCTGAAACACATAGGAAAGGCAGGATAAATGCTTGTATCTTTCCCTCTTTTTACCAGTTGGTTCTCTAACAACTTCCATTCGTCATCAATGGGTTTAAAATTACTCACATGCTAACCAGATGTTGTTATTCTTACTGATGAGATTAAATTATCCATTTGGGAGCTAGTAGGTTCCTTTTCCTGCTGTCTTCTGTGTCCTTTTCACTGGACCCCCATGATCTTTGGTTAGAGTATATTACCTAGTATGACATGATTTTTTTGTTCTCTTATATATGTTCTCTGCCCTAGATCTGGAATGAAACTTTTGTAATGACCCCTCATTGTTTTAGTGTAGGGCTTCAGATGGTAAAGAATCTGCCAGTAACGCAGGAGACTTGGCTTTGTCCCTGGGTTGGTTAGTAGAAAGTGACATTTTTTGGTTGGCTGCTGCCCTGTTCATTATTACTGGGATAGATACTATTTTCAGGCCTTTTCAGAACAGATTAGGAAATATGCTTTCCCCTCACCGCTTTTCTTTTTTCCTTAATTTATTTATGTTTTAGAGATAATATAGCATGGTCTCTTTCTAATACTAATTCAAAATTTTATCTAGGCCTTATATTTAATCCTATAGATGAAATGTTCTATCATTCACATCTGTATCTTTTCCCCATGTCAGAAAACCAATTTTTTTAAATGACATCAAAATAATTATGTATTTGCCTTAGTCCTGTAATGCTTACATAGCAGCTTAGAATAATGGTACTCACACTGCTATAAATAATATGATTATTTGAAACAGCTTAGCATTCAGTTTTTATTTTGGCCATAGAATGTATCCCACTAAAGCTCTTTAGGGAAATTAGTATGTTTTAATGTTATCTGAAATGATTCCTCAGTTCAGTTCAGTC
Organism: Bos indicus; assembly: GCF_029378745.1. Taxonomy (NCBI): domain Eukaryota; kingdom Metazoa; phylum Chordata; class Mammalia; order Artiodactyla; family Bovidae; genus Bos; species Bos indicus. Next base: position 45,749,962 of record NC_091775.1, read on the forward strand.
GCTCAGTCATGTCCAACTCTTTGCAACCCCATTGCCTGCAGCACGCCAGGCCTCCCTGTCCATCACCAACTTCCTGAGCTTGCTCAAACTTATGTCCATCAAGTCGGTGATGCCATCCAACCATCTCATCCTCTGTCGTCCCCTTCTCCTCCTGCCAGGATCTTTCCCAGTATCAGGATCTTTTCCAGTGAGTCGGCTGTTCACATCAGATGGCCGAAGTATTAGAGCTTCAGCTTCAGCATCGGTTCTTTCAGTAAATATTCAGGACTGATTTCCTTTAAGATTGACTGGTTTGATATCCTTGCAGTCCAAGGGACTCTCAAGAGTCTTCTCCAACACCACAGTTCAAAAGCATCAATTCTTCAGTGCTGAGCCTTCTTTATGGTCCAACTCTCAGATCCATATATGTATGACTACTGAAAAAACCATAGCTTTGCCTCCTACTGTCGGTAAAGTAATGTCTCTGGTTTTTAATATGCTGTCTAGGTTTGTCATAGCTTTTCTTCCAAGGAGCAAGCGTCTTTTTATTTCATGGCTGCAGTCACCATCTGCAGTGATTTTGTAGCCCAAGAAAATAAAGTCTGTCACTGTTTCCATTGATTCTTGGAGAGGAGCAAACTCAAAACATAGTTAGGTGGATTTATTTGATTTTGCTTTAGAGTTTTTAGGGGATTGTTCTTTAAACTTTGTTTTTGTAATTATGTAAAATACATGGCTCCAAAGTCAAACATGCAGATGAATTATGTTCAGAAAGTTCACCTTCTTTCCCTGTCTCCTCTTTCCCTGTTCCTTCCCTCTCTGATAGATAATTATTAGTGTTTAAAGGTTTTGATTTATCATTCTTATTTGTATCCTGCCCCACCCCCTGCTCTTAGATAAACAGTAGCATAACATAAACACTTCTACCACCTTTCTTTTACCTTCTGGCACTCTGTCTTGGCATTCCCTCTGCTGCAGTATGCAAAGCCCCTCCTCATTTTCTTCTGCCACCTCTTGGGACCCCTTGGCATGGGAGAAACAGCTTATTCTTCCAGCCCCCATCATCTGGAGTTTGTGCTGTTTCTAGTCATTTCTGTTACAAGTAATGCTGTGATGAACAGGTTATGCATGGAGATTTTTATTTTGCCCAGTTGTCTTTGAGATATTATATTATCCCCAGAAGGGGGAATGACTGGCTTAGAGGGCACATGTAATTCTAAGACTATTACAGCGTTCCCCTGCATAGAGATTGGACCATTTTGTGTTCGTGCTGACAACTTAATGTGAGTGCCAACACGCAGCCTCGTGTCTCATCACACTTTGGCACTGTGTCAGTCTGATAGGTCAGCAATGGTATCTCAGTGTCATTAATTTGCATTTCTCTTGTCAGCACAGTTGGCCATCTTTCCTATGATTCAGAGCCACCTGCATGTATGTTCTTTTCTCTAAGCAAATTATATTTCTAGTCCCTTTTTCTCTAGGAGGGGTTGGTTCTTCTTCACAGCAATAGTATTTTTTTAAATCAATTTAACAAACAACTATTTGAGAGTTACTGCTGCAACTGCTGTACGTGGTGCTAGGGAAACAGCTTGGTACAAAATGTCTGAGACCTTTTGATACGAGTTGCTGTTGTGCTTTAATTTTAAGGAGAACTCACTGTGGCTCCCATTCTGTACTGAATTAAGGAAGCACACCATTTTGAGAGGGTGCAGTCAGCACCTGATACACAGTGAGAGGCTTGGGAGGTAGACTGTGAAGCAGAGTGTGTAGACAGTAGCCTGCCAGCTGCATGGTTGACTCATGTTGAGTTTTGCCACACAATTGTTTTTAAAACTTGAATAACAAACATTTAAAGCCGTGAACTTTCACATTAAATTCAAGATTTCTGGACTTTGGGGAAACCTGAAGTATGTATGAGCACTGGTTCCCGCTCCTGCGTGGCATTGTTCTCCAAACGGGACTCTCTCCATCTCATCCCGATCCCTTCACACCTAACACCTGCATGCTCAGAGTGGGAGCTGTTGTCATGGATGGATTTGAGTACTTGGAATGTGGCAAGTCTGAACTGGGATGTCGCATTCTGTTTACTGTGGACAGCAGAACATTTAAAGTGAAACATGAGGCCCTCATTTTATTTTTGTTGGCTGTACACTCTGCCTGCTTCAGTCGTTTACAGTTTTTGCCTGTTTCTGTGGACACTGGAGCTTTTAAACTGCAGCTCTTAATTTAAAATATTAAATTAATGTGACCATGTTCTTGATTTAAGAAAATAATAAGAATGTGTGTGTTTTGCAGATGGGTGACTTTTCATAGGCCTCTGAGCAGTCATGAGGCCTGTTTATACTTGCTCGGTTCCAGTAGTGGAGGGTGAGACAACACTGGAGATACTGGGTTGGCCAAAATCTTTGTTTCAGTTTTTCCATAACAGTATGCCAAACACTCGAACAAACTTTTTGGCCAACCCAATATTTGCCTTTCTAACAGAATTGACTTGGAATCTTGGTTGTTGAGCACTGTTTTTCAAATCTTCCAAAAATTTTTTTAAATTGAGGTGTCCTTTATGTATAGTGACCTGTTTGTATCGTAGGTATACTCTTCAGTCCTCTGTGACAGTTCATTTCAAGGCACAGAACATGGGTCATCTCAGAAGCTCCTGCCTACCCCTCGTCCAGCAGCTGCTCCTGGAACCACTGCTCATTCAATTTCTGTCACCATCATTTAGTGCTCCTGATTTTATTGTTGTTACCTTTATGGATTTTTTGTATTACTATGTCTACTGATACGTGACTCATTGATCTTGACTCCTAAAAGTAGCATTGGTTTGCAGAGTAGTTCACTCATTGTTTTAGTATACATCCTTAGGTGAGACATACATACATACATATATATATATATATAGGTAAACGTGTTTTATTGGATGTGTGTAGTTCTCCCTTCTTTATCAAGGAGCTCTTATTCCCAAAACATTTTTTGTTTTGATACTTCTTTATTCACATGTGCCCACTTCTTTTTCACTCTGTGGACCATGCTGGCACCACTTTACGTTGACACTGTTAGCAGTTCCTTAAGTAGAGATCAAGTCCATTATGAAATCTCCTGTGGTAAAACGATCCCAGAGTGTGCGATGGGCCAGCTTCAGTGACTCATGAGTTTTCAGTTATTTCAGTACTGCCGAAAGAAAGAGGCTCAATTAGCTACTGTGTCTGTCCCCAAGGCCTGCCTGCACAGGCAGCTCTTTGAACATGCCTTGATTGTGACTTCTTCATCCCTGTCTTACAGGCCAAACTGCCCGACTTGCAACCATTCCCTTCTCCCGATGGAGACACTGTGACCCAGCATGAGGAACTGGTCTGGATGCCTGGCGTTAATGACTGTGACCTCCTCATGTACTTGAGGGCAGCAAGGTAATAGGAGTCCACACCCTCCTGCTTTCTGAATCGATGAGTGATCAGTAAACTTTCCCCTTTCCCCTGAAGTTGTGTTTATATATTGGGTATTCTCTGGCTTTACGTTTTGTTATGCTCTCTGTAACTAGAGCCCTGCTCCTTCTTACTGGAGAAACACAACTTTTGATGGTGAGGTCACTTTTTTCCTCCTTGGTGTTTGCCCCAACTCAGATTTTAGAACTTTTCAGGAAGAAAACATCGTACGTCACACATTCTAGTATCAGCGCTTCTTAATACAGTTGAGTAATTGGCTCATCCAGCGCATCTTAAAATCCCATTCCATATTTCTTTGCTCCATGGCTGTTCATTGGTATCTGACCTAAACTTTACATTTTGAGGGCTTACCTATATGAATACTTGCTAACCTGAAAATGCCTAAATTACAAAATGAGAAGTTCACGTCTGTCCCAGACATGTCACAGTGCAGGCAGGGCCTTCCTTTGTCTGCAGGGGTTTCTGGGACTCACTCACTGCAGTATCAACAACAGGCAACAGAAATGTTGAAGCAAGGTGGTGATGGAATTGTAACTCTGGCTGCTGTGTGGTCAGCAGCGTAACTTGGAGGCTACAGCAGAGATGGGGTCTTCAGGGCAGGGGTGACTACTAAGAGTTTTTTTCACCTCTTCCATGTTTGCTTAGAGATGGTTAATGTACAGCATGAGGCAGATTAAGTAAAATTTCAAAGGATTCAGTTTTACATATTTTCTGGAGACTGACCTTTCAAAAGTTTATAATCCAGCTGACCATTCTAGCAGATGGTTTTAGATTATTCACGCCCTCAAAACTAAAGTCTAAGTACTGATAAGCATGGGAAGAGAAACAAATGGAATAGAAGGAAAATAACATTTCTTTTTCTTGGTGAGTAAGGAGTGAACTGCAGAGAAACTTAAAAAAATTTTTTTAAGATGAGAGCAGAAACAGGGCTGAGAACTCTGTCTTAATTGTGCATATAGTGGTGATATTTGGTCTGGGCTGGAGCTGCACTCTGAGAACCAAGGGCTGAAATGTCTGCCCTGCTGTGTTCTCTTCCCGTCTCCGCAGGAGCATGGCGGCCTTCGCTGGGATGTGTGACGGAGGCTCCACAGAAGATGGCTGTGTGGCGGCCTCGCGGGATGACACCACCCTCAACGCACTAAATACGGTGAGACCTTTGAAGTTCTCTAGGTGGGAAGCAAATTCTTCTTTCTCCTGTGCCAGCCATAGGGAGTCTGTGATGATGGCCCATGAAGGGGTCTGAAGTCTCAGAAGGCAGTGCTGTGGGGTACTGCTGGGCTTGAAAGATGGGAGTCGTGGTCCCGGTGGTGGGCTCCCTGACCTTGCCAGTGATATGGCACCTCCAGATTCACCTTGTGACCTGCGTCTGTGCTCCAGTACTGTGGTGAGCCTCTGCCAAGAGCCGGTGATAGTGGTCAGAGTTCACTGAGCTCTCACAAGCCCGGTAGTAGGCACAGTGATCTTACTGAATCCTCACAGCGCCCCTCTTAGGGAGGCTCTGTTATTACCACTGTGTGGACACAGGCAAGTAAGTTGAGAGCAGTGGAGTCACAATCCATGGTCATACACTTAAGATGTAAATCCAGAGGCCCTGCTTTCCAAGCCTTAATATATTCTTTGAACAAATTTGGTTTTTATATATTTGGCTTTGGAACAATGTAAATATTTCAGATGTTTATAAAAAAAGTTAAATTAAAAATAATAGTAATCATTTTAAAAAACTAAAGTAAAATGTAAGCCACGAGCATAACGGTACTGAGTTGGTTGCATCACATATCCTGTGTGAGCAGTCATCTGCTTTAATCCTATGACTCCACAGCAGCTCGGAATAACCCAGCTTGAGCCGCCTCTAGCAGTAGGATTCCTGAAACCAATTTACTTCTTTGGACACTCCTTTTTGACCTCAGAGTATATCCTATGCAGCTGTACAGGAAAATGAGTGTGTCATATAGTTCCTTGAAACAGTTTTTCTCCTGTGTGTTCATTAATGTGGAATGATCAGATCTGAAGTAATAATGAATTTTTATGGATTTCTGATCTGTTCACAAAGAGTCTGCATGGTTCTATATGGTTCTATATACTTACGTAGGATACTGAACATGAGGTTGAGCAACTCTTGGTCGTGATTGAGTGTCATTTAAGCACCCTTTTTGTTTGTCTTTTTCTTGAGAGGTTACTGTAATTGGAAGGGACTTCTTTCAGTCATCTGTTCCAGTCTCTAAATAGATTAGAATCCGAAGCACAGGGAGACCAGGTGACTTGTATGATTGTTGTCAACAATCCAAAAAGTTGGCAACAGACCCCAATTTAGGGATCTTTCTGCTGTACAGCTTGTTGCTGGGGAAACGTGTAGATATCTGAATGACATAGCTGGTTGTTATTCCTGGTCTAGTTGTGTTTCTTGAGTATTACATAACATTATAATAGTCTCTTATATGTTGGAGGTTGAATCACCTTGCTGGGCATATGCCATGTTCTAAATAAGTGAATGATTTCATATTCCCATTTACTTTCTCACCTGTTTGCTACTTAGAACTTTTGTGGTTATAAGGAATCCTTATTCTGAACATACAGTGATAGAGCCAGAGGGGCCTTTGAGATTGTTTTACAGATGAGAAACTGAGACTCAGAGATGATGACAACATCATCAGTGGCTATAACAGATGTAGCTGTGAATGTCTGTGAATTCAAAATACCCTAAAAAATGTGTGTATATTCAAAGTCACTCTTTGAAATGAGCTGGTTTTCTGTTGGGTTTTGGTATAAAAGCTTTATGGTGATCAGTTGAATTTTGAGTAACAAAAGTGTTGCCATATTTAATTAAATGTCTGTTTTTGACACGTCCTGAATTATCTGATTTATTCTCTGTCTTATTCCAACCCATCTAAAGATCCTGTGGAACATACTTTTGTGCAGAAATAATTTGAGCTATTTTTGCCTGTGGTCCTTTGTAGCAAGTTCCTTCTGAAATTTTCTTAAGCATTGCCGGAGGGTTTTGGTTTATGGTTTTTGTTTCTGTGAAGCTACCTTCTCATCATTTGAAATTCTTCCTGCCTAGGCGAGCCCAGGGTGGCTCAGGTGTCGGATTATGCAATACAAGTGCATTTAGCCATCAAAAGACTGAGTTGTGTGCTCATTTTATGATGAATGGAAACATTTAGTGGCTGTTTTAATTTTTATACTTTTGTTGTACTGGTTCATGGAGCGTTTTAGTTGCAGGCACTTTCTTTAATGAGAAGTGAAATGATTGGAAAAGTCTTGAGAGAAGTTAGTGTTTATTTCACATTCCTTGGAATAAGAGGGTTTTGAGTTATGTTAAGTAATAAATTAAAAAGATTAATTCATTGTCATGTGAGAAGTATTTATTATTTCTTAGAGTATAGCATAGAGTCAAAACAATGTAAAGCTTTTATCAACTTAGAATAAACCTGTGTCTATTTCCTGTTTCCCAGGACAGTGTAGAAATTTAAAGTATATGGAATCTGCAGTGTGGCTACATCATAGTATGTTTAGTAGCCCAATAGGACTGTTTGAATTTCAGTTCAGTCGCTCAGTCTTGTCCAACTCTTTGCAACCCCATGGACTGCAGCACTCCAGGCCTCCCCTGTCCATCACCAATTCCCTAAATAAATAGTTTAATAATAGTTTAAAACTGCAGTCACTAATAGAACATTTTTGAACTGTTTGTTCTTTATTATAATTATGAGTGTGCATGCTCAGTCATGTCTGACTCTTCGTGACCCTGTGGACTGTAGCCCACCAGGCTCCTCTATCCCTAGGGTTTTCCAGGCAAGAATACTGGAGTGGGTTACCATTTCCTTCTCCATATTACCATTATATGGACCTATTTTTAAATATAAGCTCCTCTGCATTACTTGACTTTTTTCTTCATTATTCCCAAATGAGAGTTTTAGTGTATATTAAAAAAAATTTATTGGAGTGTAATTTTTGTATAATAAACTGCTCTCATTTAAAGTATACAATTTGATGAGTTTTTTTTTTAAATGTGTATACAAATGAAGCTACTACAGTGTTCAAGGTAGAAATCATTTCTAGCATCTCCAAAAGTTGCCTCACTCTCTTTTATAATTCTTTGCTGCTTCTAGCCTCGGATAAGCACTGATACATTTTTCTCATTATAGATCAGTTGTATTTTCTAGAATGTTGCATGAATTAGAATAATATTGTATGTAACACTTGGGGTTTGGACTCTTTCAGCACAGTAATTTTATAGTAGATGTATGTTGCATGCCTTTTTTATTGCTGAGTAGTATTCCAATCTGTGGATCTCCATAGTATTTTATCCTTTCCCCTGGTGATGGATATTTGGGTTTTTCCCAAGCTTTTGGCCATCAGGAATTATTACACAAGTCTTTTTTTTTAGGACATGTATTTTCATTTCTCTTGAGTAAATACCTGGCAGTGCTGGTAGCTTTTTAGGAAAGTTATCAAGCAGGTTTCCACGGTGGCTGTGCCATTTTACATTCCCGTTAGTAGTGTGTTAGGATTTCAGTTCTTCAGCATGCTCCACAAGACTTGATGTCTTCAGTCTTCTGAGTTTTAGCCATTCTAATGGATATGTAATGATATGTCATTGAGGTTTTTAATTTAAATTTCCTGACAGTAGGTAATGTTGAGCATCTTTATATGTGTTCAAGCCCATTTGTATAGCTTTTTGGGAGGATATCTCTTGCCCAATTTAAAAAATTGTATTATTTGGCCTTTAGTACAATTTAGTTGTAAGAATTATTTTCATATTGAAGATAAAAATGCTTTGATACATGTATTGTAAATATTTCCTCCCGTGGTATGACTATCAAAAAGTATGTAATTTTGCTAAAATCTGATGCATCATTTTTTTTTTTAATGAAAATTTCTTTGATCATCTCGTGATTACAAGGTTTGTTTCTATGCTTTCTTTTGAAGTTTTAGTTCTTAGATTCATTTCACAGTAATTTTACATGTGATACGAGGTAGAGGTGAAAATTCTTTCTTTTCCACACCGAGGCCAGTTGTACAGCCAGGTTTTTTGGAAATAGTCTTTGGTCATTTAATTGCCTTCATGCTTTTATTGAACAACCACTCTTTGTATGTGTTTGTTTTTTTAAGATCCTATTCTGTTTCACTGATGGGACATCTCTCTTTTTTCTAGTACTTCACTATTTTTAATGCTATAGTTTTATAAGAACCCAGGGGATATATCTTCCTATTTTCTACTTGATTTCAAGATTACTTTGGCTGTTTTAGGTAATTTACGTTTTCATGTAAATTTTAGAATCAGCTTGCTAGCTTCTGTTTTAAAAAAAGGCTTTGATGTTATTTTGATTGAGATTGCATTGGATGTATGAATCAATTTAGGAAGAATTGATACCTTAACAATTTGAATCTTCCAATCCATGAACTTGGTAATAGTATCTCTCCATTTGGGGGAAAAAAAAGTGTTCTTTAATTTCTTTGAGATATTGTAGTTTTCATTGTGCAAGTTTTACACTTATTTTGTAAAATTTATCCCTTAAGTAGTTATTGTTTGAAGATTCTATTGTTAATAAAATTGTATTTTTTAATTTCATTCTCTAAATGTTCATTGATAGGATAGAAATACAGTCAGTTTTTATGTGATGACCTTGTATTATACAAAGAATGCAAGGTTAGCACTAGTAGCTTTCTGGTAGTTCCTTAGGATGTTCCATGTGCACAGTGTCATGTCATCTGCAACAAAGACAGCATTACCTCTTTCTGATTTATGTGTTTTATTTCTTTTTTTGTGCTTTATTACACTTGCTTGAATCTCCAATACAGTACTGGATAGAAATGATGAGAATAGACATATTTGCTTTCTTTCTCATCTTAAAGAAAAAACACTCAGTTGTTCACTGTTATGTGCAATGTAGGATTTTTTTTTGTTATTTAAACAAGCTGAGAATGTTCCCTTTTGTATCTAAGTTTGTTAAGGTTTTTACCATGAATGAACATTGAATTTTGTCAGATGCTATTTTTTTCTTGTGTATCTGTTGAGATGATCATAGGTTGTTATACTTTTTTTGTTAGTTTGGTAAATTACATTAATTAATTTCAGACTTTAAACCAACTATGTTCCTAGATTAAATCCTGCTTGGGTATTATGTACTATTGGATTCAGTTTACTGTTAAAAACTGTCGCCTTTGTGTTCATGACGGACAGTGAGCTGTAGTCATCTTCCTTTGTAATACCTTTGTCTGGTTTTAATATCAGAGTAATACTGATTTAAAAAATTAGTTGGGAAATAGTTCCTCCTCCTCTTTTTCTTTCTCTTAAAGAATTTATAAAGGATTGATCTTTATTGTTAAATGTTTGATAGAATTGACAGTGTAGCCATTTGGGACTACATTTTTTTTTTAATGAAAAGTTAAAAAGTGTTACTGAAACCAGGTTCATACAGTAAGTCTCCTGCATAGGAACCTCCAAGTAGCAAACTTTCAAAGATGCAAGCATGTGTTTGCATGTCCAGTTGTGTAAGTTAGTTTGGTGTCTGGTGTACATTGTCATGTACAGTCACTCTGCAAGTGACTGTGCTTTTGTTTACTGTGCAGTACTGTATAGGGCATAGCAGCATGGTATCTTTATTTCAAGCCCAGGGTGTCCGGAATCAAGTATAAAAGCAATGATATAGAGCTGATTGTGTTTGTTGGGTCCTTAGCGCCGAAGAATTGATGCTTTTGAACTGTGGTGTTGGAGAAGACTCTTGAGAGTCCCTTGGACTGCAAGGAGATCCAACCAGTCCATCCTAAAGGAGATCAGTCCTGGGTGTTCATTGGAAGGACTGATGCTGAAGCTGAAACTCCAATACTTTGGCGACCTCATGTGAAGAGTTGACTCATTGGAAAAGACCCTGATGCTGGGAGGGATTGAAGACAGGAGAAAAAGGGGACGACAGAGGATGAGATGGTTGGATGGCATCACCAACTTGATGGACATGAGTTTGAGTAAGCTCTAGGAGTTGGTGATGGACAGGGAAGTCTGGCATGCTCCAGTCCATGGGGTTGCCAAGAGTTGGACACAACTGAGTGACTGAACCGAACTGATGGCTGAAAAACTTGGCATTCATCTCAGCAGCTGCCACAGATGGATTCTGGGAGAACATGGTGACTCAAGCGTGGCTGTGTGGAGTGGAGTGAATGTGGCAGGTGTTTCTCTCCAGGAAGTGAATCCAGAAATGGGAATAGACAATGATAGTGAAAACTGGAAGGAAGTGCATAAGATGGTAGTTGAGAGTGCCTATGAATTCATCAAGCTATTCTTTGGCACTCAGCTTCCTTTATAGCCCAACTTTCACGTCCATACACGACTACCAGAAAAACCACAGCTTTGACTAGACAGACCTTTGTTGGCAAACTAATATCTCTGCTTTTTAGTATGCTGTCTAGGTTGGCAATCCACTCCAGTACTATTGCCTGGAAAATCCCATGGACAGAGGAGCCTGGTAGGCTACAGTCCATGGGGTCGCAAAGAGTCAGACATAACTGAGTGACTTCACTTCACTAGGTTGGTCATAGCTTTTCTTCCAAGGAGGAAGCATCTTTTAATTTTCAGCCATAAGACAGCGAAATATAGCAGAATCCAGATTACATCCACTTGCAATCACACAGTGCTTGGGTAATCCACTTGGTTTCCAGGTAATGTATGTGAGAATGTCTGCTAGGTTGGAAACCACAATGATGATGTAGTTGGGATTGTACTTCACAATCTGAGCAGTGATGAGCTTGAAGACATTAATGTTCTTTTGCACCAGATTCAGGTGCCTCTCCCCCTCTTACTAGTGAACTCTTGCACTTAACACCACGATCTTGGAATTGGCAGTGACAGAGTAATCTTTGTCTGCCACGATTTTTGGTGTCTGAAGGAATAAGCTCTTGTGCTGCAGGTCCATCATTTCTCCTTTGAGTTTATCTTCCAAAACATCCACAAGAGCAAACTCATCAGTCAGAGACTTTCCCAGAATGCTGATGGTAAATACCATACTGACTTGTCCAGTACCCTCTACAGTGATCTTATTGTTTGGAACCGTTCCCTCTTCTTCTGCAACTGGTGCAATCAGTTTTTCCGTAAGAGTTGCCATTGTGCCCAGGGGACAGAAAGTTCTCCAGACAGTGGTAAGGGCAGCACAAAGAAGGCAAAGCAGAGTGCGTCTCCTCTCTTCTTAGTAATTCTTAATAGAGGTTTATCAATATTATTGATCTTTTTGGATAAGTAGTGTTTGGTTTCATTGATTTCCCCCCCCACCTCTGTTGTTTTCTATTTCACTGATCTCTCGATCTTCTGTTATTTCTTTTCCACTTATTTTGGGTTAATTTGAATATTTTTTCCCCTAGCTTCCTAAGTTGGGGTCTTAAATAACTGACACAAATTCAATTTGTTGTTCTTCTATTGCCTTTTAGTTAAAATAAAAAAAATTTTTTTATGTGTGATTTCTTCTTTTACCTGTGGATTATGTAGAATTAAATTGTATAATTAGCATGGACTTAGGATTCTTTTTCCCTCTCTCCTTCTCTCCTTTTGGAATGTTATTGATTTCTAATTTAGTTCTGTTGTGATCAAAGAGTACCCAGTGAGATTTCAATCTGTTGAGATCTGAGACTTGGTTCTTGTCTCAGCATGTGATTTATCTTGTGAATGTTCCATGTAATGAACTTTTATTTTGCAGTTATTAGTTGTACTGTTTTATAGTTGTCAGTTTCTTTGGGGCCATTGATATTATCACTCAGATCTTCTCTGCCTCATTTATTTGTTTTAGCTTTGACTGTGCTGGTCTTTTCTGCTGCGTGCCGACTTTCCTCTAGTTGCACAGAGTGGGTGCTGCTTTCTCGTTGTGGTATGTGGGCTTCTCGTTGCGGTGACTCTCTTGTTGTGGAGCAAGGCCCTAGAACATGGTGAGCTTGCATCGCAGCTTGTGGGATCTTCCCGGACCAGGGGTCAAACTCCTGTTGCCTGGATTGGCAGGTGGATTCTTAACCACCAGGGACGTCCATTCTTTTATCTAGTTGTGTTGTCAGTTACTGACAGATGTATTAAAGTCTTTCACTGTGATCGTGAATTTGGTTATTTCTCCTTTGTCTCTGTTAGTTTTGCTTCATGTGTGTGGGAACTGTATCACTAGGTGCATGAACATTTCTAATACTGACCTTGCTCCATGTACTAAGCCTGTTCCCCTTTTGGTACAATCCTTTTTGTGCCTAGTGATACCCTTTGTCTTAAATTCAGTTTTGTCCGAAATTCATACAGTGCTCTAGCTTTCTTATGCCTCTTGTCTGCATGTGGTGTGTCTTCTTCCAGCTTCTTACTTTGAATCCTTTGTTTGTTTAAAGTACCTCTTCTGTGGACTTTAGCTTTCTAGTTGTTTCTTGCTTTTTTATCCCATCTGGCAAGCTCTACCTTTTGTTTGGAGTGTTTAGTCCATTTTAACAGTGCAGGTGATTCTCAGGTGATATGAAACTTGAGCCACTTACTTTTTTATAGCAGAACTAGTGTCATTGGAGAATCACAGAAGTAGTTAATATATTATTACTTTTATGGCCACACAATGTTACTTTTGATTCAGTGATGAACTTGCAAAATAGTTAGGTACACGGTTCTTTGTTTGCTCATTACCATTAATATGTATTTCTTATCTTTTTACTTCTTAAAGAAGTTTTGTACTGATATAAAGGAAGAATATGTAATAAACACGTTGGCCTCTCTTACTACAAGAGGGTATTCTTAGTAGCTGTGGGCATACTTCCTAAAGGATGTCAGCAAAAATACGTTTTTGTTGTTGTTCAGTCACTTAGTTGTGTCCTACTCTTTGCGACCCCCGTGGGCTGCAATATGCCAGGCTGCCCTGTCCATCACCAACTCCTGAAGTTTACTCTAACTCATGTCCTTTGAGTCTGTGATGCCATCCAACCATCTCATCCTCCGTCACCCTCTTCTCCTCTTGCCTTTAATCTTTCCCAGCATCAGGGTCTTTTCCAGTGAGTCAGCTCTTCACATCAGGTCAGCCAAAGTATTGGAGTTTCAGCTTTAGCATCAGTCCTTCCAATGAGTATTTCAGGGTTGATTTCCTTTAGGATTGACTGATTTGATCTCCTTGCTGTCCAAGGGACTCTCTTAATAGTCTTCTCCAGCACCACAGTTCGAAGCCATCAATTCTTCATTGCTCATAATATGTTTTATTATGTTTTACTATTTTATTTTAAATTGTGAATGCCTAAAAATGCAGAATTGTTTTATTTATAAACTTACATAGCATGTTAAATAATATGTTAAAATATGACAAAGCAATGATGCTCTCTCTGAAAGATGGAGATAGAAATATTTCTATGTGTTTCTCTTTAAGGAGTTTTCTTTTAATTAAAATATTTTTTAATTATTTTTTATTTTGGCTGTGCGTGTCTTCCTTGCTGCACAGTCTTTTCTCTGGTTGTGGTGAGCAGGGGCTACTCTGGTCGTGGTATATGGCCTTCTCATTGTTGCAGCTTCTCTGTTGCAGAGTATGGGCCCTGCAGCAGGGGCGCAGTAGTTGTGGTGCACAGCCGTAGTTGCTCCACAGCATGTGGGATCTTCCAGGAATAGGGGTCAAACCTGTGTCTGTTACATTGGCAGGTGGATTCTTTACCACTGAGCCACCAGGGAAGCCTTATATGCAGTTTTATTTAGGCTTATCTGTACCCATTTAGCTTATATGTAACTCTTAAACATAATTGCTGTGTAACGTATAAATGGCCCATAGTATTCTAATGAGATTAATTCAGCCATCTTGAAATGCTTACATTTATTTGATCTCTTATTAATACAGAATAGACCTTTATATTTACGCTTGGAAGCTATAGCAGAGCCCCATAGTTTGAGAGTAAGTTTTCCTGGAAGATACCATTCTGACTTATTTATACTAAATTGATATTGGATTTTATTCTTTGAGCTCAGATATCTTTCCCATTTCCAGATAAAATTCAGATTCTTTGACTTGTCTTTCTCAGAAACTTATTTGCATGCTTATGTTTACTTTCACTAACACTAAACATATATATGTTCACTATAAGTAAAATTTATAATCATGCAGCAAAGATTTCACCTTTGCCTGGACAGTTTTATTCCCTGAAATATGGATGGCTGTTAGACATTTGGATTAAGCTTTTTACATATTCACGAGAGTATGTATGTGTTTGTTTACTTATTTATGCACACCCACATCTCCTTCAACAGAGGATTAAAGGCTTCCAATCACTTAATAGTTAGTTTTTATCTCTGATCTATAAATACCACTATTTGTTAACCATTGAGTATTAATCATTTTTGTTTTCTGAGCTATATAACCCAATGCCTGGTACATGGTGGAGATAGACACTAAATATTTGTTGAATCATGGAATAAGTAAATCAGGTTCAGGTCCAAATCACATCACCCAGAGCTTGATGTTGTAAAGTTGGCACAGCAGAGTAAGCCTACATTCAGAATCATTTTCATGTTCCTCTCATTCATTTTAAAAGGTTTAAGTCTGTAAAACTTCTCTCAGAGATTTTCTGTTTGTTCTTTATAAATGGACTTCACTGAAGCACTTGGCCCTGAATTAGCTTTGCAGTGCTCCAGACTTAAATGGATGTTGAGTATTACCCAGCTCCCAAATAATGCACTGCCAAAAGGCCCTTTTATTATCATTTGTCTGGAGGCTCAGACAGTCAAGAATCCGCCTGCAGTGCGGGAGACCTGTGTTCTATCCCTGAGTTGGGAAGATCTCCTGGGAAAGAGAATGGCCACCCACTCCAGTATCCTTTCTTGGAGAATTCCCATGGACAGAGGGGCCTGGTAGGCTACAGTCCATGAGGTTGCAGAGAGTCCAAAAGACATGACTGAGTGACTAAGCACACAAATTATATGATCAGGATTCTCCTAAATTGATTCCACATTCACATCCTTTACTTAAATTCTCCTCTTTTTATTATTCTCCATTCGGATTAGTCACCATTACTTGGTTGGAGGGTGGTAGTTTTGTTCTGTCAGGATTTTGGATGAGAAGAGTATTAGTTTATATGCTACATGCTTTCTTTTTATGGAAATCCAATAATTTCATCTGATTATTTCCAATAAGTTTTAAGAACACCTTATGTAAATCAGTTTTGACAAGCACCTTCGCTAGTGTTTTATTTATGTCATAGCAGGATATTGGAATCTTACTCATATTGTTAATGATAGTAGAAATAAAGATGCAGAAAAAGACCATGTAATTGACGTTTTCTCATATAATCAAGACCTTTTCAACTGATTATCAGCATTTGTTGTTCATTCACTATATTGTGTCTGACTCTGTGACCCATGGACTACAGCATGCCCGGCTTCCCTGTACTTCACTGTCTCCTGGAGTTTGCTTGAATTCGTGTTCATTGAGTTGTGATATTAGTTAACCATCTCATCCTCTGTCCATGGTGTAGTGTTATATGCGTGTATGTGTATAACCATTTTTGTTCATAACCATTTTATTTCTCCTGTGGTCAGCTCTGTCTGTATGTCTTTTAAAGTGTGGCATGTACACTAAAGCAGTACTTGCCAGATTGGATCAGCATGTGGTGACAAGACGTTGTCCTCAGTTACCCTGAAAGCTTGCCTTGGTGCAGTAAGCTTTTATGAAAGTGTACGCATCATGTGCTTTTTTTTTTCCCTTGTGTTTTGTCTTTGTCTTATTTCATTTTTCTGCGGGCAAATGCCTTTGCTAAGCCATTCTCTCCCCCTCTCAGCTTTTTGACTGAATTTTCAACCAGACATCGAACCTTAAGTTTATCACTGTTACTCTCATTTTACTAGGTATCAGCTATTGGTCAGCTGCCTGATGTCATTAATAACAACAATATTAATAACCTGTAATAAAATTAAAATGTACTTGTTGGTTAAGTGCTTATATGTTAGGTGAAAATTTAAGTGCTTCTTATGAATGATTTCATTTGATCTTTGTAACAATTCTGTGAGAGAAGTTAACACCTGCAGTTTATTAAGCACACTGCCGTATGCACGTTTTAAACTTTATGTGTCGGACTATGAGGATAGACCGACTCGAGCCCAGCGCCTCGTGGCAGTCGTCTTGAGAATCTGCACTTTGGGAGACTCGCTGTTCAGCCAATTGAAAACCCTTCCTGCTGCCACCTGACTGCATGTATCCCTCTGTCCTCCCAGGGTCTCAGCAAACAAAAGCTTTTACTTTGGTTTGGCCAAAGTTAGAAAGTTCCTTTGCTAATTTAAAAAAATTTCTGTCTCATAAGATTTTTTTTCTGTGCTAAATACTGATAAAATGTTTTGAGGCTTCTGTGGTGGTTTGAAAAATGTCTACTATAACATCAATCAGTTGGAATTTTAGCACCTGTGAACCTGTATGAAGCATTAATATCAATATGGTAAGTATTTAGCAAGTCAAGATAAAAGCCCTTAGTCCTTTTACATTGAAGAAGAGGCTTTAATACAATCATTCACTCATTTATTTATTCAGCAATAAATGTGATGGAGTCCTTGCTCTTTGCAAAGCCCTTATGGGAGAGCATTTGATGAGTGTTGAAATCTAAGTAAGCGTTTAATCTTAGAACAAAGTAGGCCCAAGAGTTTTAAAAGGGCTCATATATTAATATAACTTCTGAAATGTAGAATGTTAAGATTTATAGTGTTTGTACTAGTATGTGTGTTTCTTAATACTAGTTTGAAATATATTTCAGAATAACTTTTTTTTTTCCCTCAGCTCTCCTAGATTAATTTTTTTACCCCAAAGTCTGAAGGTCAGTGTAGTTGTTTCTTGTGGCTGCTCTGGCAAATTGAGTACCGTAAACTTTGGAACTTAAAGCAACAGATTTCTCACAGTTCTGGAGCCCAGAAGTTCAAAATCAGGGTATCAGTTAGGCCATGCTTCCCTCCAGCTCCTCAGGGAGAATCATTCTGTGCCTCCTCCAGCAACGAGTGGCTTCGAGCTCTGTGGGGCCGGTGGTCACTCTTTCTCTTGCGTTCACTTTGCCATCTTCTCTGTGTATCTAGGTCTTCTCTGTCCCATGTTTTTCCACGGCCCCTCTTTTTGTAAGGATGCTGGTCATTGAATATTGGGCCCACCTGAATAATCTAGAATTGTCTTCTCATCTTAAAATCCTTAACTTCATCACAGTCTTGTCTGTAAAGACCTTTTTCTCAAATAGGGTTGCAGTTGCATGTTGCCAGGGTTTGATGTGGAGGTCTTCTGGTGGTTGTTTTTCAGCCCCCAACAGCTGGGTTTTACTATTGTATACAGTGTTACTAAAATAAATTGTAGTACTTATTTTTAATTTTCTGTAATAATTTATTTCCTTCCCCTTTCTATCAGTTATAATTTACTTAGATTTAAGTGTGAACGTTATCATCTTGAGAATGTAAAAATATTATAGTAGTGACTGTGATATTTCTGTAAAATCCTAGGATATTTGATTTATAAAATACTGTCATATTTATATTGGCATAACATACCATGTATTTGGCTTTCTTTGTACAAAGAATATATTTATTTAGATGAGAGAATTATCATCTATGGTTATAGATTATCATAGATTATCTATAGAATCTATAGATAACCATAGATTATCATCTATGGTTAACCATGTTAACTGACTTATTCTGACCTGTCAGGTTGCTGAGTATTTCTTCCTTGGCTCTACCCTAGATGGTCCCAGCCTGCCCCTCAGGGGCTGCTGGGGGCAAGGTCTTGTGCTGCTGGTAGATCTGGTCTCCAGTGGCCTGGGGTCAGCCCTGGCTACCTTTGAAGCTGTTGCTTTCTAAAGTCTCTGCTGTCTCTTCCATTTCCTGTCCTTCAGCTCTGCCCTGGCCAGTTCTCTTCTCTAGGAGACAGACATTTTCCCATAGCCAGTCACTCGCAGAGCTTCTTATATCACTACACCGCCTGCCCACCCTGCCTGTCTTGCCGCCCCGCCTTTGGTTAGCTTCCTCCTTGACCATAGAATGGATTGGGTGTGTATTCCAGCTTGTGTGTGTGTGTGTGTGTACACTCACACGTGCTCAGTCATGTTCGACTTTTTTGGCTCCCTGGATTGTAGCTCTGCCAGGCTCCTCTTTCCATGGGATTTCCCAGGCAAGAATACTGGAATGAATTGCCATTCCTTTCTGCAGGAGATCTTCCTGACCCAGGGATCAAACCTTGGTCTTGGTCTCCTGCACTGTTAGGTGGGTTCTTTACCACTGTGCCACTTGGGAAGCCAGAAGTGTTCCAGCCTACTCCAGTACTTTGGAATACTGGTTCTTCAAGGATTTGGGGGAAGGATGGCTCTAAATTTTTCTCCCCTTCCTCTCCTTCCCCCAACCATGTCACTAATGAGATACTCGTTTTCATGTGTTCTCCAGTCTGACTTCACTGATGCCTCTGAGTTACCATGCTGGCGGCCATCACACAGAATTTTTTGGGACTGTTTTCGAGTTTGAGGTCTTTGGTTTGTGTCGTATTTGCCAAGTTTGGTAGTCTTCCACAGTCAGGCTCTCTTCTGCTGCTGCTGTGTTTTGAAATCGTACAGTCTTTTTCTTTTGTTCTTTCAGACCTGTTGTTAGACTGAGAAATCCAGAATGGTGAGGAGGCTAAGCCTCTCAGGCTCAGGGCGAGGCTTCTTGGTTCTGCAGGGCTGTAGCTGGAGGCACTACTGGGGTTGCCCAAAGCCTCGTTGCTTATTTCTTAGTCACTCACTTTGTTCTTGGCTGAGGTTTCTAGATAAAAGAGCAGTCACTCAGAAGCCTTCCCACCTCTGTAGTCTTGCATGCTTTGCTGTGTGCCTCTTTGATTTTCTTTGTTCCATTACTTTATCATTGCAGCCAGAAAGAATAATGCACTATTGTTTACACAGCCTAAAAATTACTCATCAAAAATCATTAAGGTTAAGGTTACTGAGCCCTGAGGAGGGGAAGCAGTCATTTCTGCACTTAAATTCTTCTGAATAGGAATTCAAGCAATTTTTGTAAATGGTTTCTCTTAATACTGATGCCGTTGATCTTGAGGTTGTTTTTGTTTATTTATTTTAAAGAAATTTAATTGTTTGTAGGAATCTGGTTATAATTGACCTGTGGCTAACTTTCATGTGCACTTCCTAGTTCACTTGAGCATTTAGGAATGGGTTCCCTAATGTCTGCATAAGGGAATAGAGCTATGTTTTTCTATCACCCTCTAGGTTAGAGCTTCCCTTGCCATTTTTCTGTTTTCAAGGCTGTGAAGATTCTAGGAGTAAGTGAAAAAATTGCCACTGTGGCCCTGAGCAGTTTCTGCCTACGATATGAGATAGGTCTTTCTAAGCTGACAAATAATGACGATTCCTGACTCTGCCAGGAGTTTTTCTCTCTGTGGCTGGAGTTACACTCCTCATTCTTTATCATTAAGGTGGGTCTTCTCATCAGTGGATTTGTGTGCTGAGTTCTGAGGAGCTGGCCTCCCTTTCCATGCACTGGACTGGTGGCTTTGATCCACCACAGCCCAGCATCCTTTATGTCCTGGGCTGGAACTCACACAGAAAGCAGGAAGAAAGGTTTTGTTTCTGGGAAGCGAGGTTATATACTGTGAGCTCTGTAGATAATTATGCATAACTTCATTTAAAGACCCGTGGCGTGGACTAGTCCAGCTTTTGCAGAGACCTGAAAGTTAAGACGTTAACCTTAAATCCCTAAGGTGTAAGTGAAAAATCTGCAATAGCTGGTCAGTGTTTGGCCCAGGCAGTTGGCGTAGTTCAGTGGCTATGTTGTTTGTTTACTTTTTCTAAATGAGTGTATTAATATTTCCATTTATTCATTTTTCAATAGAATATCCTTTAGAATTTTACCTTTCAAAAACATCTGTGGAACTTCCCTGATGGTCCAGTGGTAAAGAATTCGCCTGCCGGTGCAGGGGACACAAGTTCGATCTCTGGTTGGGGAAGATCCCACATGCCGCAGGGCAGCTAAGCCTGTGTGCCGCAATTACGTAAGCCCACACGCTAAGAGCCCATGCTCCACAAGAGAAACCACTGCAATAAGAAACCTGAGTGCTGCAACTAGAGAAAGTCTGCATGCAGCAACAAAGACCCAGCCTAGCCAAAAACAAATGAAAATTAAAAACAAAATCTATAAAGAGAAAGAAGATTAAAAACTGAAGGGTTCCGAAAAATGACCCAGTTCAGCCCCTTTGTTACAGAGGAAGAGTCCAGGGGCCACATTGCTGCTCAGAGCAGGGTCCTCCAGGCCCCTCTGCCCAGGCTGCTAATTCCCCCCAGGACAGCCTGGCACCTCACTCCTGAGAGCCCCCCAGGCCATCAGGTTCTCCGTTGTTTCCCTTTTCATCCCCATCTTCCATCCTGTCTTCTCTGTACTGTAGGATAAGCTCACCTCTATGGTGCTCTAAGGCATACTCACTCTCCTAGCACCAGGGCAATTTCCCGTGACACTCGTCGTGTCCCATCCCTTCTCAGTCAGCTTTCCTTAATGGAACATTTCCTCCTTCTGGAATCAGGCTCAGTGATGACCACATATCTTATTTCATCCTAAACAGGCATGAATTCTATGTTCTTCCTTTCCATAGAAAGGAAGATTCTATGTTCTTCCTTTCTACAGCTAAGAAAACTGAGGTTTAGAAAAATAATTTGTTTCTTATCACACAGCTAGTGGCAGGACAAGTGTTTGAATCTAAGCCAGAGCTGGGAGCTTTCTCTCATTTAGATCTCACCTCTGCAGAACCCCCAAACCTGCATCTTTGGTGCCAGCGTCTTCTCAGGTTCTCCTGTCCAGGTGTTTATGTTTGTAAAGACAATGTCAGATTAGATGCTAAAAACAGACAAATAGTCAGAAATGGCTAAGACTTGGTTTGTTCTATATTTTAAAAATAGTTTACTGACCTCAGCTGATGTGCCAGCATTTGGTGTTTGCTTTCTAATCACCTTGTGGTTGAGATCCCTGTTCTGTGGGTTTAGAATAGCTTCAAAAGCACTGTAGCACTGTAGTCACAGATTGTGACCTGTTTTCTAGGTACATATGTGAGAGCTGTGAATGAGAAATGATACAGTGTTGTACTAGCCATGGGAAATTGTTATAAGTGAATTATTGCCTAGACATAATAACTGCCTTTTATTACCTCCTCCTAGAATATTGTTTTTAATTTGACTGTTGCTCTTTATTAAGTATAGGCATGCTCAGTCCCTCAGTGGTATCCAACTCTTTGTGACCCCATGGACTGTAGCCTGCCAGGCTCCTCTGTCCATGGGATTTTCCTGGCAAGAATATTGGAGTGGGTTGCCATTTCCTCCTCCAGGGGATCTTCCCAACCCAGGGATTGAACCCATGGCTTCTGCATGGCCGGCGAATTCTTTACTGCTGAGCCACCAGGGAAGCCCTAAGTATAGGCAAGGTTAATCATATTGTGTATACTGTTGATCTTTAAAATCTGCTTTGTGGAATCATCTTGCTCTTTCAACAGAACAAATAGCACCCTAGTCACTGACACTCTTCTGTTTTTATTATACATTTATTTCATTATTTTGTTTATATGTGTGTTTTGTCTACTCTGAGCTACTCCTGACTAGCCACCCCAGTGTAAGAAAAGACCTTGTGCTTGCCCCATCCCTGCAGCTGGAGGAGTCCCTGAGCTCACTGTTCCCAGCAGATCGCCGATCCTGACATGCTCCAGTAGAGGGGTCGGGGGCAGGGACTGAGTCTTAGGAGTCCTGGACACTGGGCTAATGTGGAATCCTTGCTCTGCTGCTTTGTAGGGAGGTGGCCCCAAGCACGAGGCTGAACCTCTTGGTTTTGTTTCCTCATATGTAGCACTCTTGCCTCAAAAGAGTGGTGTGAAATGATGAAGTTATATACTGAGTAAGTTCTTAGCACCTCTGGAGAAGGGAATGGCAACCCACTCCAGTATTCTTGCCTGGACAGAGGAGCCTGGCAGGCTACAGTCCATGGGGTCTCAAAGAGTTGAGCACAAATGAGCAACTGAACCCACACACAGATGTACAAGTTCTAGCACAGACAACACTCAAGAAATGTTGGTCTCCCCCTCTCTCTTCTCCTTTGTGACCTCAGCCATAATTTCTAGAACATTGTACTTATTCAGAATGTGTTAGAGGGGAAAAGTTATTCCAGCGAATATGTATTTCTTTCTGAAAATTAACTGAATCTTTCCTTCAGCCCTTACTCTCAGCAGTTAAATTCTGTGTCTTTACCTTTATCTCTCAAATGTGTGCCCATAAGAGTATTTAGAGAAATTTATCCTCTCCAGTGCTTAAGTAGCATTATTAGGAGTGATAGTGGCCAAACAAAAATAAGCATTGTGCTTTCAATCTTAACTGTAGTTTTTGAATGTATGTGTGTATCATGTTTTGAGCTTTGTACTAGGTCACTGGGCTTTATTTTCTTGGTCTCCAAAATCACTGTGGATGATGACTGCAGCCATGAAATTAAAAGATGCTTGCTCCTAGGAAGTAAAATTATGACCAATCTAGACACCATATTAAAAAGCAGAGACATTGTTTTGCCAACAAAGATTTGTCTAGTCAAAGCTATGGTTTTTCCAGTAGTCATGTATGGATGTGAGAGTTGTACCATAAAGAAAGCTGAGCACCAAAGAATTGATGCTTTTGAACTGTGTTGACGGAGAAGACTCTTGAGAGTCCCTTGGACTGCAAGGAGATCAAACCAGTCAATCCTAAAGGAAATCAATCCTGAATGTTCATTGGAAGGATTAATACTGAAGCTCCAATACTTTGGCTACCTGATCCAAAGAACTGACTCATTAGAAAAGACCCTGATGCTGGGAAAGATTGAAGGCGGGAGAAGGGGATGACAGAGTGTGAGATGGTTGGATGTCATCACCAATTCAATGGACATGAGTTTGAGCAAGCTCCAGGAGTTGGTGATGGACAGGGAAGCCTGGAGTGCTGCAGTCCATGGGGTCACAAAGAGTTGGACATGACTGAGTGACTGGACTGAACTGAACTGAACAAGGTCATTGGTGATAGAGGAATGAATGAAAATATATAGGCATTTGTGAATTATATATTATGAGAGGACGTTTTCACTTGTCAGATTTCAGACAGCTTTCTCATGTCAGTGAGGAATAATTCAAATGATTAAAACTACATGAGTAATTTTAAGATCGTTTCCAAATTCCACTTTTTTCCCCCTTTCTAAGTTATTTTGGCAATTTCTTATAAATAAACAGTGTATTTTGCAGAGCAAAAGACTTTGAAATCTAATATTATCCCTAATGGACTGCAATTATTTAATATTTAGCATGAATGCAATCTAACCTCAGATAGGCTTTTTCTGCAGTTATTATAATGGCTGTAATTGCAGAAGAATACTTTGGCGTAGCAGTAGCTGCCAGCTGCAATGCCATTTGATCTAAAAAGGTCACAGTAAAAGGGACATTTAAATTAAGTTATAAATTACAGTTGAAGAACAATATTTTGATGTGTGAGACCAGAGATGACAGAGCAGGAGATGTAATTCATGGGTTCATTATAGAACAGAGGTGCCTGACAGCTGAGCCGTGCCAAGGGGAGAATTTATTTGCAGCATCACGCAGACAGAAAATGGCAGCTCAGATGAGAAGCTGTAGTAGAAACTCGAAACCTTGTGGTAATACGCAGAGTTTATGCTAATCAGATTGCCCCAGATCCAGCGATGTTTAATGATTGCTGTAATATAAATGAGATGTTCGGACATGTGCACATTTTCAGTCTTATTTAAATTAAGACCTCATCCTTGCTCTATAAAATAACACAGTTTATAACCAGGCATTAAGGTTGATTCTCTCACCTCCCTGTCCAATGTACAGATTTGCTGAAATTTCGGAATTGTTTAGGCAGGAGAGTTAAAGCTTGAAACAAGAATTCTGTCCATGGCAGCTTTGAGGAAGGATATAATTTAGTGTTTATAGCGATCCATGAGAAGTTCAATCATGAGTTAATTAAACAGTAGGCAGTCATTAAGTATTATTTATTCTTTCGAGAAGCTTGCCAGTAAAGCACTTATATATATTAAATTATAGAAAGTAATAAGCAGGGAATGGTTTGTCAGGCTGAGTGAGAGGAGCAGGTTTAACTTGGGCAATTACGCAGAAATGTGTTTTTCTTCTTGTGGCCTGACCCTTCCTTCCTACTAATCACGGAGAGGTCAGGGGCTGTCACAGGACACTCGAGGCTGGGTAGTCCCCAGCACCGTGTGCACCTTGAACCTGCAAGTGTTTAAGAAGCTTGCATAATAGCCGTGCCCCTGAACTATTACTCCCCATGATGGTACCGCTGGACAGTTTGTAGCCATTTGGCCTTTTGGGGTGTCTTGTCACATGGTGTCTCATTTATTGCTTTTCACGGTCCTTTGACACAGCGAGGGGCTGATGTTGTTAGTCCCACTTGACACAGATGAGAACCTCAACTCAGCCGGTTTGTGATGAAGCTTTAAGGCATCTGTCTCCCTGCTCAGACTTGATGCCGTGCTCACACTCATGAGGCTGCAGAGGCCTTGACTGTGGGAGCGGTTGTGCAGGCGGGCTGCTGAGCACCTGGAATCTTTTGAGTTGTTCAGAGCATTTCATGCATCAGCCAGCTGTGTCCAATTACAGAGGGCACCGTGTCCCTGGTGTTGTGTCATTTGGTGTTGCCATTCAATTTGTTAAGCAGAACCAAACTAGGGGTTTGCTACTGGAAGCTGCTATTGTTTTTAGCGCTTTCACACCCCCGGTCCACTCTGCTACTGTGCTTGGGCCATCTTAGCCATCTTTGGTGGCACTTTATGTGACATTTAGAGTTGCTCAGGAGCTCTTGTTGAATGAATGGAAGGACAACAGAGAATGTGATGACAGCAGCCTCCCTGTGGGGCTGGGGTGTCCCTTGGGTCTCAGGGCAGCAGAAGGCATGGCCAAGGAGAGTGGACAGCTGGTCGGGGAAGAGCCACCTGGACTCTGACAGTGAACAAACCAGAATTGAAGGGAAGAGCTCAAGCTGAGCAATCTGTGGAGCAAATTCTGGGAACCAGCTGACAGACTGCTGGGAAGCAGCAAAGCAAAGAGAATTCCACGATGGGTGACTTAGAGGCTAGTGCATTGGTGAAAAATCACCATTTTGTTATCAAATCTCCCAGATACTGACCTGTGGTTTAGGGGAAGATGACTTTTATTGCTACTTGTGCCTAAGTGCAGACCTGCAGTTCAGTGATGTGGAAGCGGCAGATTTACAAGTGCATGCTTCCCTGATCATCGGATTAAAACACACACACATACGCATACAGACGTGTGCACATGCACAGCCTGTGATGATGAATTTGAAAACAGTGGTTTTTGTGGAATGGCTTCCTGCTCTACTGCCTGGCGGGTCAGGGTGACAGCGTCAAATCTAGGTTCTTCTCTCTGTGGAAGCTTGTGAAGATTAGAAGCTGACTGGATAAGAATGCTCTGTCTTGGTGCCTACTTTTTGCACTGATGTTGACCCAGTAGCTCCAAGATGGTACATTTCTCTGTACATTAAAATTGCTTTAATCCCAGATTTTCCCAGTATGTCTTGGCTGCAAATGGACAGAAAGGTCTCCTTACCTTGCTTTCATTGCTCTTCTGAGACTATAGAGTGAAGCTGTTTGAGTGTCTTCACTGTGGTTTCTTTGAGCAGTCTTCTCTAGGGTAATGGGAGAAAATCTTATTCACAGTGAAGAACCTTTTACCTTAGCTATAATTGGGCACTGAATTTCCCATACTGATGTACCTGTGTGGTCATGATCAGGTTTTTCAAATTTGGAACCCATTTTTCACAGGTTGAGATTGTTCCAGTTCTTCAGAGCTTGACACAGTATTGGGAATATTTTCAAAGACAATCTTTAAAGATTTGAGATAGCCAGTATTTTGGTAAACTTACAAACTCTTAATTTACATGAGGAATACAGTTGAAACAACTAGTTAAGCTCTAGCTCAAACATTATTTTGGCTCCAGTCTGAAGAAAAACAAATCTTCATAATCCTTCAGAAAACAAACCCTTTTTAAGAAGTGCTTTTTTGTGCCTGATACAGTATATTAAGCAAAGAAAGTGGAACCCAGCAACCCAGCCTTTTAGGACCCTAGGGTATAGGTGTGACTTTAGGTGAACGTGTCACATGAGAACAGTTCTTTAAT
Source organism: Bos indicus (assembly GCF_029378745.1). NCBI lineage: Eukaryota > Metazoa > Chordata > Mammalia > Artiodactyla > Bovidae > Bos > Bos indicus. The sequence goes on from NC_091775.1 coordinate 45,776,511, forward strand.
CTGCTTCTCAGCCCAGCGTTTCCGACACCCATTTCCTGTGCTTCTCCTGGCTCTGTCTGTCCCCCTCACCCAGGAGAGCATCTGGCACCGTTTAGCACTCAGTACATGTTTGCAGAAGGAGTGAAGGATGTCCTGAACTTCCAGTAATTTTCCCAAAGTGCTTGATAGATATTCAAAGAAACAATGTGGGCTGAAACAACTGTTAATATGTTAAAAAGTCCATCTTTAGTAAATATAACTGAAGTGTTTCTTTAAAAATGTAATGCTCTCAGAACTTCCTCAGACTCAATTGCTATAAAGTGGGAATAACTGTTTGCAACGTTAAGAAGGGGCTTGTTGAGAAAGGTCCCTTTGGGTTCTCTGGGAAGAGGGCATGCCAGAACAGAACCTTGTACTGGCCTTCATGAATTCTTGATGACAGCACAGTCACTCCCGACTCCATGCGTTCAGTCAGTATTTGTCACTGTTGTTAAATAGTGCCACACTTTTACTTTTCAGGCGTGTTTTTGGCAGAGATGGAGGAGGTGGACACTCTGGATACTTGTTGGGTCCATGGAGTGGAAAGGTCAGGAATAGGACTATTTTTAGAAGACAGGCTGACAGTGGATCCCATGAGCAGAAGCAATTACCTGTTATTCAGCTTACCAGATATATCACAACAGCTTTGTCAGGGGAAAGTGTGATCTGAACAAAGGAATCACAGATGCGAGGATGTGTTTGAGGGAAAACTCTACTAAAGCACCTCATGAGAAACTTGACTGGGGACTCCGTGCAAGCAGGAGCACCCTCCTTGAAAAACCAAACAACCCTGAGTGCAGCAGGTCCCTCAGAACATTTCTTCCAGCTCATTTAAAGCTCTTGGTTCACCAAAAGGCAGGAATGTCATAGGGATTAATGACTTAACTTCATTCACTTGTTCACTTTTGGAATGGGCCCTGTGTTCTTATGAGTAATTTCCTGTTATCAGCCATGTAAGATTTAATTTTTTTTCTGTGTACTGTACCAGAGTTTTAATCAAATTTCATTAATTATTAACATGAATAATTATGTGAAACATAAGTGGTTTTGTTTATAGTTTAACAATTGTTTTTCTGTCTCTGGAAAGGCTACTCTCTAATCTAGAAAATGAATGAAAATTGGACAGAGACTACTTCCTTCATTTTTTTCTCCTTCCTTCTAAAAATAAATAGCTAACACTCATTTAGCATACTATGTGCCAGGTACTTATAAGCAATTTTACATGTAGTTTCTAATGTTATCCTCACAATAGCCCTGAAAGGCAGATGCTATTATTATATGCATTTTTTAAAAATGATAAAATTGAAGCCCAAAGAGGATAAGTAACTTGTCCATGGCCACACACCTAGTAAGTGGTAGAGCTAGAATTCCACTCCAGATAATCTGGCTCCAAAGTCCATAGTTTTTCATCACTTTCTGTATAATTACCCCATTTACAGTAATTACCTCTTATAAAATATTGTTAATTTGCCATGAGCTTTTTATTAAGAATTCATGATTTGATCAACTTGAATTGATTTCAAAGTATCACTAACATGTTGTTGTTCAGTCGCTAGGTCATGTCTGACTTTTTGTGACCCCATGAAACGGAGCATGCCAGGCTTCCTTTTCCTTCACTGTCTCCTGGAGTTTGCTCAAACTCATGTCCATTGATGCTGTCTAACTATCTCATCCTCTGCTGCCCCCTTCTCCTCCTGCCTTCAATCTTTCCCAGCATCAGGGTCTTTTCCAATGAGTTGGCTCTTCACATCAGGTGGCCAGAGTATTGGAGCTTCAGCCTCAGTCCTTCCAATGAATGAATATTCAGGGTTGATTTCCATTAGGATTGACTGGTTTGGTAAAAAATTAAATAGCCATGCAGTTTTTCCCTTTATTCAGTTCTGATCCTTGCTGTTAAGCTCTCATTATAGATCCTAATTATATTATGCTACTGCTACTGCTGCTAAGTCGCTTCAGTCATGTCTGACTCTGTGTGACCCCATAGACGGCAGCCCACTAGGCTCCTCTATCCCTGGGATTCTCCAGGCAAGAATACTGGAGTGGGTTGCCATTTCCTTCTCCAGTGCATGAAAGTGAAAAGTGAAAGTGAAGTCGCTCAGTCGTGTCCGACTCTTAGCGACCCCATGGACTGGAGCCTACCAGGCTCCTCCGTCCATGGGGTTTTCCAGGCAAGAGTACTGGAGTGGGGTGCCATTGCCTTCTCCGAATTATATTATAGAACTTGGCAAATATCTGCTTGTTCTGGATCTTAGGCAAAGTATGAAAATCTAACTATTTTTATTTTATATACTTCTGAAAGGAGGCCAGTTGAACAGTTTTCAAACATTTGCAAATTCTAATATTTTAGTATAGTATTTCATTTATTTAGTATAATATTTATAGTATATTATTTTTTAAATCCTCTAACAATGAATGTCATAAAAATACATAAGGTCATATCTAGCATCCATATTTTTTGTGTACACTCACCCATATCCACACCCAACCACCACCAAAAAAAAGATACAGCATTAATCATTGAAGTAGGTGTTTTTGGTTTTTTTAAGGTAGTTGTCTTAGTAATTAATTTCTAGTCTGGACATCTATGGGTAGTCTGGACTTGGAGTAAGTTGGGATCCTCTAAAATGTGAGACTAACTTGGGAAATTTTGATTTTTAATAACTTTTTGTTTTGCTGAATGAGCAATGAAAATGAACATTTAACTTCCAATAGCAGTCAAATAGTTATAGGAGAGATTTGCTATATCCAAAATTTTTATTTATTTGTTCTTCCATTCATCCATCCAAACAAATAAACAAACTGACTTACTAGTAAAGTTCGCACCTTATTTGTACTGAGGATTTGCAAATGTTGGTGAATTTTTCAAATAAGGGATTGAAGCACTTGTAGAAAGATCAGCATGTCCCCTTCGGGCTGGCGTTGTGTTCACTGCTGTGTCCCCAGGGTTTGGGGTGTGGCCTGCACCATAATAGGTACTCAGCTAACATCAGATTGAATGAACCTGAAGACACTGAGGTGGAGATTTAGGTTGAGTCTATCGAGGGACAGTAAGTAGTTGAAGGCCTTTATTTATTAACTCAACAAGTATCTCTGTGTATCACCTTTTGCTATGGATGGTGTTAGTTCCTGGAGGTATAGGGCTCAGCCAGAACAAATGCTCCTATCAGAGTAGACTTTGGAAAGAAAGGGCATTCCCGGGTGAGAAATCTGGAGAGACAGCCAGAGTTTGGGAAGGTCGATATGAGCAGGAGGATCATTCTCTCTACTCCTTCTCTTCATTGTCCACAGGTGGAGACTCAGGAACCAGAGGTGGACATGGTCATAGGAGCCAAGGCAGGCGTATCTTTGCAAGATGGAGAGGGATCAGGGGTGCCAAGCATTGCCCAGGGTTAGAAAGGATATGGAGTATAAAAACATTCTGTGTTTCCCTGGTGGTCCAGTGGTTAAGAATCTGCCTGCCAATACAGGGGACATGAGTTTGATTCCTGGTCCAGGAAGATTCCACATGCTGCAGAGCAGCTAAGCCAGTGAGCCACAACTCTTGAGCCTGTGCTCCACAACAAGGGGCTTCCCTTGTGGCTCAGCTGGTAAAAAATCCACCTGCAATACAGCATACCTGCATTTGATCCCTGGGTTGGGAGGATATTCTGGCCTGGAGAATACCATGGAGTGTATATAGTCCAGGAGGTTGCAAAGAGTTGGGTATGACTGAGCGACTTTCACTTTCACTTTCTGCAAGAGTAGCCCCTGCTTGCCACAACTAGAGAAAAGTCTGCACATAGCAATGAAGACCCAGCACAGCCAAAAATAAATAAATCTTAAAAAAAAAAAAAACAAAAAAAAACAGTTTTGACCAGAGAGAAAGTCCAGTCTTAAAAGGAGCATGTAGATAAACTAGCATCTTCATTTATATGTGCTGAGAAGTTAGTATACTGTTACATAATTAGATTTAAAGTTTTTATATTTAGATACTTGAGATTTTTTTTAGTGAAATTATAGGTGAAAGACTTAAGATGTGCTAATGGGAAAGAACATAATCTGTCATGTCTTTAGACCACTTTGAGGGAAATGGGACAAGAGTAGGGGTCATGTAGGCTGGGTTTGAGTCTTGGCTCCACTGCCTACTGGCTTAGTATGGGTGAGTACCTTTACTCGACCTTTCCATGCCTCAGTCTCCTCATCCATAAAATGGGTGATGAGGGTTCCTACTCCATAAGATTAACTGAGAGAATACTTTCCTCATAGGATTAAGAAAGATAATGAGTGCATGGAAGGTGCTTTAGCAACAGCCTAGGCTAAATTTTCCATAAATGTTACTGTTGGTCTTCATCTTGTTCCTGTCATTGCCAGAATGTTCTCTCTCCTGCTTGTGTCCTTCTCCCAGAACAGCTGGATCCAGGGAGTGGTTGGATATTAGCCAGTTATGACACTGGCTGAAGTAACTCTTGAGTCTTGTGTGCCCATCTCATGACTCTTCTGTTAGAGTAAATGAAGGATCCCCTCTTTATTGATTTGCTTCCAGTTCTGTTATTTGGTGCAATGAACAAACTAAAATTGTCATTATTGTTTTAGCTCCATGAAAGTGGCTATGATGCTGGCAAAGCTCTGCAGCGGCTGGTGAAGAAGCCTGTGCCCAAGCTGATTGAGAAGAGCTGGACCGAGGACGAAGTGGTGAGCGGGCGGGAATCGGCCTCGGGTCTGCTCTGGGGCATGAGGGGCGGCTGGGCGTGCTGCTCACCGTGTCCCCAGGATCCGGTCATGGCTGCAGACTGCCTGTGGCATCTGTCAGTCAGGATAAAGAGCCTTTGAACCTCATAATTGTATGGAAAGAATTGAGTTTAGTCAGCATTTGTTTCATAGAAAATGGGAAAGATTTCCCCAGCTGTCATGGAAAGAGAGGAAATAGTTGCTCTTTAAAAAAATTAGTTTGGGTTGGTTGGTTTGTTTGGGTGCAGGCTAGCTTTTGATACCTCCTTCTGTTAGGAAGGATTCAGTCATTTTAGAACCAGCTGATACTCTCTTTAGATTAAGGCTGCACCTTGTTTTTGTTGTGAAGTCTGCTTAGGGTCTCTAACCTGCAGAAGGACAGTAGTCAAGAGCAGGAAACATAGACTTTAAATCAATATCAGATCTTTCATATTCATTCTGTTACTGCTGCTGCTGCTAGGTCGCTTCAGTCGTGTCCGACTCTGTGCAACCCCATAGACAGCAGCCCACCAGGCTCCGCCATCCCTGGGATTCTCCAGGCAAGAACACTGGAGTGGGTTGCCATTTCCTTCTCCAATGCATGAAAGTGAAAAGTGAAAGGGAAGTCGCTCAGTCGTGTCCGACAGTGGGAAGATAGAAATGTACCCAGAAGTACATGTTTTCTAACTCATGGATTTTATCCCAGCAGAAAGAGTTCTAATGAAGCTCTCCTCCACCTTGTGACTTTGGGGAGAAGAATTGCTACACAAAGCAGGGAGATTTCTTGTGCTTTTGCAAATACAGTCTTCAGTATGAGCATCACCACTTGACATTTGCCCTTGAGGCTGACCGAGATTAAGATTAGGGCTGGCACTGATACACATATTGATTGATTGTGAATTCCTTGCCTGTATTTAAGAATAGCCTATGGGAGAGTGTTTCCTGGTCCCACTCATTCATGTTTTCAGCAGTTTTTATCAAGTGCTTGTTCTGTGCCAGGTGCTATGTTAGGCACTATCAAGGGGAACACAGGGCCCCCCATCGAGAGGGGAGACCACCTGTAAATCAGTGTGTGCTGAGGAAAGCCATGGGCAGGGGGCGGGGGTGAACCAGATGGGGGCCTGGCTTCTGTGAGGAGGCAAGCCTTGGATATTGAGGGCCCTAAGGTGGAAGCGCACCTGGCGTGTTGGAGGAACAGGCAGGAACATGTCCGAGGGGAGAGCGGCAGGAGAGGTGGGGCACAGGTCGGGTGGCCGGTAGACCTGTGTTCAGAGTCTTGCTGTTTGCTCTGCGTGAGTGGCTTCTGAGCACAGGGACTCCATCTGCCAATGACTCTCTGGCTGCTGCTTCAAGCAAGAGTGGCTTCGGGCTGTGTGAGAGCCCAGGCCTGGGTGACCGAGTGGCACAGCAGCAGTGGTGATAAGAAGTGGTGAGATCCTGGGTGTGTGCCCAGGGAGGTTTCCCTGGGGTGCTGTGGATGAGGGCAGCAGGGGTTGAGAGGAGTGAGGGAAAAATCAGGAGGCAGCAAGGAGGGGTCGAGATAGTGAGATGGTCCTTGAAGCTTCCATAAGAGAGCACCAGCCTTCTCAGCGGTCCCTCAGTTCATAGGAGTGTTGGTGAAGCCTCAGCTTTGAAATAGAGAATGTGAAACTTGACCCGATTAGTAAAGAGATGCAGACAGCTCAAACTTTTGTCCTTGAGACAGTGGCCAAAGTAAAAATGTTAAACTCAACTGTGTTGAAAAGTCACATATTAAAAAACTAAAAATAGAGTTGCCATATGATCCAGTCATTTCTGGCCATATAGCCAGAGAAAACTCTAATTTGAAAAGATACACGCACCACTGTTCACAATAGTCAACACATAGAAGCAACCTGAATGCCCGTAGAAGATGAGTGGGTAAAGGAGATGTGGGGGGTGTGTGTGTGTGTGTGTGTGTGTGTGTGTGTGTGTGATGAAACATTACTCAGCCTTAAGAGAGAATGAAATAATGACATTTGCAGCAACATGGATGGGCCTAGAGATTATCATACTAAGGGAAGTAAGTCAGAGAAAGACAAATATACGATACCACTTATAGGTGGAGTCTAATATGACATGGGTGAACTTATTTATGAAACAGAAACAGATTCATAGATATAGAAAGCAAACTTACAGTTACCAAAGGGGGAACATGGCGTGGGAGAGGGATAAATTAGGTGTTTGGAATTAATAGACACAAACTGCTATGTATAAAAAAGATGAACAACAAGGTCCTATATATTGAATATAGTTCCCTGTGCTGTACAGAGAACTTAGATTCAGTATCCTGTGATAAACCATAATGAGTATGGTGTGAAAGTGATTTGGTATGTGATAAATCCTAATGAGTATGAAGAGAGTATAAAAAAAATTTATATTTATATTACTGAATCACTGCTGTACAGAAATTAACACAACATTTAAATCAAGTATACTTCAATTAAAAAAAAAAGTCATGGATATTGTTTCCCACTGTAGACCTATTTATGTGAGAAGAAGTAAGAGATCTGATGGGTAAAAATGTTAAATTCTACACAAAGCCTTTGTGAAAGACAGACATAAGGAGATGAAAAGGCTGGGACAGTCGTGGACAGTGGCCCATCCTAGGGCCTGTCAGCACGGATGTCCCCTGACAGCTGCTTCCCAGACTCAGGCTCCTCACTTGGTCTGGTCTCTCCTCTCCTTCCACCTTCATGTGCCCACCCCCGCCCCGCCATTGTCCCTCCCTTTTCACTCCTGCCTCCCCAGCTCCTTTCTCTCTCCCCCTTCATTCACTCCTCCATTGACCTTTCATTCCCTCTGGACCTTTCACATTCCTGCTGAAAAGAGCTGGCTTCCTTCCCCAACAGCATTTGCTTACATCAGACGCAGGGTGGGCAGTGTCCTCTCTGCTGCCTCTTGGGGACATGCAGCAAATGGTAGGATGAAGGAGGGTCGGGAACCTGACACATGGGGAAAAGCCCAGCTTGATTCTGAAAAGTGAAGCAGGACTCCAGAGTGCCACTCACTCCCAGCCTGGGATAATCATCTCTAACCGCATACATCCTTGTCAGTCTGGGCTCATTTTTACCATGTTTGTTTTAGTGTAAGTTTTAAGAAATGTTTTGGCAGTCATCCAGCCCTTGCAGAGCCCAGGGATCAAATGGTTCCCTTACTCATAGGAAGTTAAGTTCACTTTCTAAAACCTCAACAGGGAATGAGGGAGGGTGATTGAGTAATTGATAGGCTGAGGGAAGCCTCACCTGAACTGTCCAGATCACCTCTCTGAATCGTTTTATGTGGCAGTAGGGCACATAAACCAGCACTGCTCTTAACCTGCCACCCCTCCTGCTGAAACTCCCACATTTTCTCACCCCAGGAATCAGAAGATTTAAGCAAAGTAAATGGGCCTGAACTCAAATAAATACATGAACCTGCCTCTTTTGTCCCTCTTAATGTTCTGTATACTTGGATGCTCTAGTTATGTTTGAATTTCATTGGCTCCAGTATATCAGTTTGACCAGCTGCCCAGCATCTGACCCGACTCCAGCATCGATGCACTTGCTTTCCTTTGCACAGACGTGAATGGAGCACCGTGTGAGAGGGTTGGCAGGGAGCACCTGCCATGGGACCCCTGGCTGTGCTGACAGTGGGAACCTCCTGACCCTGTGGGTCTTCTGCCCTGGGAACAGACTCCTCTCTCTCTCTTGCCAACCCAGACCCTAAGGTTCAGCATCAAGGCACTCCGCTGCTGAACTAGGTCTGCATCCTTTATTGGCCGCTCCTGAAGCCTCTGTGCTGCATCGTGACAGCTTTGTTCCTCACGGTCTTTATTTCTAAGTTGGTTGTCCTTCTAGTTTGTAGACTTGTGAAGAGTGAGGACTTTCTGATGGTGAAAGTAATGTCTCTGCCTTTGAGGCACTTGAGTATTGACAACTCTATTTAAGATGATTGGTTTTAAACTTCACTCTAATTGACACTGTCCTCAATCCAGCATTTAATGGTTAATAATTATGCATCAGCACCAAGGAGAAAAACTTTTATATGAATCCAGTGATGCATATAAAAGTAAACCTTAAAAGTTTACTTTTGAGAAAAGTTCCCAAATTATGGTTAGCACTATCACCGGACCTCTTCTTCTGAGGTCTTTCAGATAACGATTAATTCTTGAGATCTTAGGCCTCAGAATTAAACAACAGGAGGCCTTTCATTTCACACTTCCTCTCAGTAATTCCTTAGACACTTGATGTGTTGTTACAGATATGGTATTTCTTATTGAAGTTGCCTTAGGGCTGAGATACTTTAAATTCTATTGAACTGAAGCCAGGTTTGTGCCAGTTTCTGTCAAATTCTAAGCCAAATGACAAAAGAACTCTGTTTTAGAGGAGAGACTGTTGGAAACACCTTGGTAGCTAGCTCATGGGGAAGTCTTTCAGGCTAAATAAACCAGGTCAGATCAGAGGAGTGTTTTTGCTTTAATTCAAGAAGCTTATTGAACCCCTAACATGGGCTAGGATGGAACCCATGTCAGTGACTGGCTGCTGCCTTGGAGAATGATGTTGCTGGTTAGCCAGTTTCACTTACAGCATGCTAAAAATATTGTTCCTTTTCAGGAAACCATCCAAATCAGTAGAACTCAGGGAGAGAAAGAAGAGGAAAGTACAGATCAGAACTTAAAAAAACAACAACCCTAGATTATTAGGTTTTTAATTAAACATGATGAACACATTTAAATATAACACAAAAGCCCCAGGGCTGAACTGCGCCTAATCGAAACAGATTAAGCCACCCTTCCATGCTCGGGTAGTTATTAATTCTGTTTGTTTATGCATGCAGGCTGAAGGGAGCATTTGCGCCCTTGTGTTGTTGCTTATTGCACTGGGATTCCATTGCTTGCTTGGTGCTGTGCTCTTAATTAGCATTCAGCTGTTGATTATGGAAATACTGGGGGTGCTAATTGAATTCTTTTCAAAATTCAGGGCCTGCATTTTCCTTGTGGAGTTTGGCCTGCCTTGCAAGGTTGTAAGATTGGGTGCCTCTCTGAGCTGTGCGTTTCACCCTTTGCTTCCCATCCACTTTGCTGTGTTTCAGGAATTACTTTCATGCAGAAATAGCTTTGGGCATAATTCCAGGTGTTACATAAGGGAGAGGTTGTGTTGCTTTGGATGTCCCTGCAGAGTGCTTCCATTTCATCTTGGGTAACTGTAACTTTTGGAGGTTTCCCTGGTGGCTCAGATGGTGAAGAATCTGCCTGCAATGCGGGAGACCCGAGTTGAATTCCTGGGTGGGATCCCCTGGAGAAGGGAATAGCAACCCACTCCAGTATTTTGCCTGGAGAATTCCATGGACAGAGGAGCCTGGTGGGCTACAGTCTATGGGATTGCGAGCAGTTGGACACGACTGAGTGACCAAAGCTTTCACTTTCAACTGTAACTTTTATCTTGAAATATGTGTGTGTGTTCAGTCCCTCAATCGTATCTGACTCTTTGCAGCCCTGTGGACTATAGCGTGCCAGGCTCCTCTGTCCATGGAATTCTCCAGGCAAGAATACTGGAGTGGGTTGCCATTTCCTACTCCAGGGGGTCTTCCCGACCCAGGGGTGGAACCAGTGTCTCTTGCTTCTCCTGAATTGGCAGGCAGATTGTTTACCACTAGCGCCACCTAGAAAGCCCCATCTTGAAATATGGTTCCCTTTAAATATTTCATATCAACTTTGATGTAATACATTGAGGTGAACAACCTAGATACAGATAACCTCTGGAATTTTTTATCCAAAAAGCGTTAATCCGTGGGGACAATAAACCTTAATTGGTCATGTACATGGATTTTACAGATTCATAAATTTTAAAACATCTGAACCATCTTTCAGTTTAAAACTCCATTTATCATAAACATAAATGGAAGTCTTTCTTTTGAAGTTGACATGACATGGGAGACTAATTCTCTGAATATCTGTAATCCAATGAACCCAGGCCACTGGTCAAGGATTACTCAGATGGAGGACACAAAGCCCTTGCCACAGTGTCTTTCTTTAGCAGCACCTTCCGAGGCCTTTGTTATGGCCTTTTTGGAATGTTTGCTCAATAAAACATTGTTTTCGTTGTTCACTATTTTCAAGCCAGGCATCTGGATGTGCCAGAAGACAGAGCTGCTTAGTGGGGCAAAAATACAATGAATTTTATTTACTGTTTGTGTGGCAGCTGTAGAAAATGGAATTCACAGCAGAAACGAAGTTAAGTCCCTCCAGCAGCAGGAGGTGGTGGAGGTGAAAGCTGCGGGGGCAGGGTGGGGTGCCTACAGCCCACGATTACCTACTTGCAGATGTAAGCTTTAGGATGTCCGTAATCTTCGTGTTCGGTTTTAAAGGTATATAACATTAAATATAGGAGAAGGCTTAATTGAATTATATTTATTTTAAGAATGGTCCAAAAAAATAAAAAGAATGGTCCAGTTTCCAAAGTTGTGGAACATTTTATATAGTCTTTCAAGAAATGTTGATGAACCTGTAGGTCATCCAGTATGAATCCATTCATTTTCTTTTTCTTTTTTAAATTTTATGTGGCTCTTTCTCTCCTGTGAGACCATTATTATAAAAACATTAAAGGGAAGTTGAAACCTCATCACCATCTCACATTTTCCTTGTTTCATACTCTCTTCAAAGTACTTTGTTTCATGTACCTACATCATTTTATGTCATTGTAAACTTACATAAATTGAATCATAACATTAAAATCCTCACTTTCTAAAGAAATCTTAATCTGAAATTTTTTACGGTTTGCTTAGAACCCGAAATATAGATATGCTGTATTTAGTGCAACTCATAATATGTACTCAGTAAATTTTAAATTGGATGAAAGTAGTTTTTTCTCCCTACTGATTACCCTTCCTCTCATTTTAAACTAAATTGGTAACCGTTTCTTATGAACAGCTTAATCCTTAGATATGAGAGTAGAAAAAAGAAAAGGAAGAATTATAATGTGTGTTGCCATACATTGTACGTATAAGTAAAATACATGTTGCTCATGTTACGTATTCTTATTATGGTCCATGGTAAGAATCAGGCCTTACTATTAAAAAAGGAAGATGTACATTTGGGTAAAATTTGCCTAATGTTTCAGATATTAGTGAAACTAAACTATCTTTTCTGTAATTGACTCCCATCAGACTTTGAATCAAACTCTTGTTTAAAGAAGTCAATAGTGTGGATAGAGTGGAGTTTATTGTCAAGTCCTTTTGGAAATGAGACACCAAATTAAAAATCAATTATATGTGTAGAAAAGTTGGTGTAAGACAATCAATTTTGTCAGTTTGCAGAAAGATTCTACTGTGTAACAAGCTGTGAAAAGAACTGTACTTTAGAGTCCTTTAGTAAATTAAATAAGCCAAGCATTGGAAGGGGAGAGATATTTCAAAAATTTATTTCATTGTTTCATATCAGTAGAAGTTGCCTCTGGGTTAAATCTACAAATTCAGCTGTGACCTTGCCTTTCACATATGTGGCTTTATTGCTTTCTAGGCTTCCTCTTTATGGTGTGCTCAAAGTTAGTATGCCTGTTTCTCTCTTTTTAAACAAGAACTTTTTTTTTTCATTTTCTTTAACAAGTATGTTTTCACGTTCCTTATCCCAAGCCCTAATTTTAGTGTTTTTTTGTTTTTGTTTTTAAGAAACCTAGCAGTGCATTGTGCTGTTCTCTTGGGCTGTGTGTGAGTGTGTTTTCTTGTTCATGCACGTGTACGTGTTTGGGCCTTGGGGCAATGTAGGATAGGACAGAGACCTGGGAAGTAACCCCACATGGAATACAAGCATAGCATAAATTAGTTCTCACTGCCCAGGCTAACCTTTTAAAATCAAAGAGTAATTTCTATGGGACATTTTTCATTTTTGCTTGAAATGGGGCAGTGTTGGGCAGAATCTTCAGCCTGAAAGATTAATAAATATGAGAGCAGTGGGTTATTGAAACCATGTTTCCATCTCATTTTCAAGGACGTGAAAAAAAAATGAAGATAGCATGTACTTTCAGCCACTCTCCATCATCTTTCTCTGTTCATTTTAAAAATGAGAGCAAGGCATGAGGGGACTTGAGAGATGCATTTGTTCTCCGATAGACAAAGTGGTTACTTTATAAATGAAGAGGCTGGAAAAACCCTTTCCTTCTGCAGTTTCTTAGCAACAGAACTGAAATCAATTTTCATTGTGTATGCATGGAACACTTTGTGTACAGTGACATTGGAGCCTTACATTTTCACAGGTGAAACACACCTTATTAGCCTGGTAGCTAGAATTCAGGATTAGGGAAGGAAACAAGAGGTTTAAAAAAAAAAAAAGATTGCAGTGAGGGGGAACCTACATTGAGAGGAAGTAACTCATGGAAGAGGAGAGTGAAAAAGTTGGCTTAAAGCTCAGCATTCAGAAAACTAAGATCACGGCATCCGGTCCCATCACTTCATGGCAAATAGATGGGGAAACAGTGGAAACAGTGGCTGACTTTATTTTGGGGGACTCCCAAAATCACTGTAGGTGGTGATTGCAGCCATAAAATTAAAAGACACTTACTCCTTGGAAGGAAAGTTATGACCAACCTAGACAGCATATTAAAAAGCAGAGACATCACTTTGTCAACAAAGGTCTGTCTAGTCAAGGCTATGGTTTTTCCAGTGGTCATATATGGATGTGAGAGTTGGACTATAAAGAAAGCTGAGCGCTGAAGAATTGATGCTTTTGAACTGTGGTGTTGGAGAAGACTCTTGAGAGTCCCTTGGACTGCAAGGAGATCCAACCAGTCCATCCTAAAGGAGATCAGTCATGGGTGTTCATTGGAAGGACTGATGTTGAAGCTGAAACTCCAGTATTTTGGCCACCTGATGCGAAGAGCTGACTCATTGGAAAAGACCCTGATGCTGGGAAAGATTGAGGGCAGGAGGAGAAGGGGATGACAGAGGATGAGATGGTTGGATGGCATCACTGACACAGTAGACATGGGTTTGGGTGGACTCCGGGAGTTGGTGATGGACAGGGAGGCCTGGCGTGCTGCAGTTCATGGGGTCACAAAGAGTCGAACACAACTGAGCAACTGAACTGAACTCATGAAAGCTGTCTCCTCTTGGCCCACTTGTGTCTTAAATCTAGTCTCTCTGAGGTAGAAGTAGTAATGGCCTTGGTGGCCCCCAATTGCTGTGTTCACTGAGGTGCCAGCCTGGTTTTTGTATTCCCCAGTAGTGTTATGTGCTTATTCTTCTCCTGATAACCCTGCATACTGCCAAGTGATAACCAATTATGTTTCAGCACTTGCTTTAGGACATTTTTCCAAAGTTATGTTTATATGGGTAAATTCCAGTGCATTATCCACACCTATATGGCAGAGCACTGAGGTGTTAGGAAGCAGAATGTGTTTGGTGGTCAGAAAGAAGAAAGACAGTTTCCGCAGTTGGATCTCACCTTAGTGTTCAGGCCCAGGTCTGTGTCTCCAGCTTTGGGCTTGTTGAGTTTGGTATTGGGGCTTGGCAGAGAGAAGAGATGGCAAGTGAGCCTGAAGACAGGATGAGTCCTTCATGCTGTTCACCAGGATACTCGTTCAGTTCTCATTTTAGATTACTGGTCAGAAGTCATTCATTTATTTCATTAATGTCCAGGGAGCACCAGCACAATGCCAGGTACCACTGTGTGTGTCGGTGATAACAGCAGGGAACAGAAGGAACAAACCCCCTGTCCTCATGGAGCTGACATTCTAGTGGAGAAGACAGATTGAAACAAGACCTTAAGTGACGTACCTAGTGTGTTCGCCAAGTGCTAGAGTCTTGTATCCCCAGAATGTGGCCCAGGGCCTGGAGCAAAGTTGGTCATCAGAAAACATTGTTTGACTGGGTTGAATAGTAGAGGATATTCCCCCTCCCCCCAAGTCCCCAGATCCTCAGACCACTTCAGTGGAGCTGGCCCCTGACACTGAATACAGTCAAGGAGGACTTCTGAGTCATCCTGTGTGAGGCCAGAGCATCTTTAGACTCCAGCAGTGTTATGTGGACGCTTCCCTGCTCTTTTCTTCTTGGTAGCTTCCCTTGGAAGGAGCAGCCAACTCCTTCCAGTTGTCTGTTTTATTTTCTTGTTGTTCAGTCGCCAAGTCGTGCCCGACTCTTGGTGACCCCATGGACTGCAGCATTCCAGGCTTCCCTGTCCCTCACCATGTCCCAGAGTTTGCCCAAGTTCATGTCCATTGAATCAGTGATGCCATCCAACCATCTCATCCTCTGTTGCCCTCTTCTTCTGCCTTCAATCTTTCCCAGCATCAGGGTCTTTTCCAATGAGTCAGCTGGTTCAAATCAGGCAGCCAAAGTATTGGAGCTTCAGCTTCAGCATCAGACCTTCCAGTGAATATTCAGGGTTGATTTCCTTTAGGATTGACTGGTTTGATCTCCTTGCTTTCCAAGGGACTCTCAAGAATCTTCTCCAGCACCACAGTTTGAAAGCATCAATTCTTCAGTGCTCTGCCTTCTTTATTTCCAGCTCTCACATCTATACATGACTACTGTACATAGGTTTGACTATACGGACCTTTGTCGGCAAAGTGATGTCTTTGCTTTTTAACGCAGTCTTTAGGTTTGTCATAGCTTTCCTACCAAGAAGCAATCATTTTCTAATTTTGTAGACTCTGATTTTAAGAGCCTATTCCTTGCATCACTTAATACTTACTGACACGTGTGGTTGCAACATTCTGCTGTGAGCGAGTGACAGAGGGAGAGAAGGGCACTGCCCAGTATTCATCTAACCACTTGGACTAACCCACCTGCCCTCAGAACTCTGTGTCTTGGGTGGTCTTGTTTTGTAATCACAGAGATGTGAGATGTGGGTAATATATTTTTCCTGTCAGGATTCCTCTAAACCTCAGGTATGCTCCCACTATTTGGGCACTTTAGGAGTGTTTTTTCCCCTTGCTAGAGAGCTAGACTCCATGTAATTGATCCCAGCAGTAGGAAACAGAACTGTCAAGTTGATACACCACAGAACCCATGAGGAGGAGGCGGCGGCAGCGAAAGCCGCAAGTGAGAAAGAACCGCAGAGTCAGAGGATCCTGGTGAATGACTGAAATTACATTATGTGTCCTGAGGGCTGAAAGCCTACCAACACCGCATTCAACATTTAAAATCTGTGCCTAGAGCCTGTTTTGTTTTTTTACCGTGTATACTCTGTCATTCTGGATCATTTTATTAAATGGTCATAAATTACGACCCCCGCAGAACTAGGAAGATCTCCATCCTACAGGTAGGTGGAGGATACCTTGGACATGGAGAGTCACTGCTGCTTTCCTGTGTTGGTCCACATCCTCCCGGGGCACCGTGAGCACGACTGAGACAGACCCTGGATGCTGGGGGAGGTGGAAGCTCAGGGTGGCCGCTCCCACTCCTCTCTGGACACTCACTATGGGTGGAGGTAGGGGCACAGGCAGGAGGAGGCCCGGTGGTTTAGGAGAAGATGCTGGCCCAAGAGCAGAAGGCCCAGGTGACGGTCCTCATACTGGTGACCACAAGGACGTTGGGTCTCCACTTGGGTCTTAGTTTTCTTATCTGAGAAATAAGGAGAGGAGGAGGAACTTTGTGATGGCTGACAGGTTTGTGTAACCGGAAACTGGATCTGATGCCAGTCTCGGGCTACTGCCCCACCTCCAGCCTTTTACTTCCAGGAAAACATGGGCAGATATTTTTTCTAAATCATCTCTGGATAAGAAATATGAAAAGGTGGACACCTGCGTACTCACACGTCTTCTTAGTACTAAGGGTTCTAGGTTTCCCCTTGCAGCTAATTTGTAGGTTTTGATTATGAATTTATTTTTTTCCTAATCTTTCCCATCAGCAGTAATAAAGGAGAACCTTCTAGACTACAGAGATGCACAGTAATGAGTATTATGTGCTCTGCCAGAGTGGGAGGAAAGACTGATCCGTGTTCAGTGGATTTGCTTCACATTGCTTCAGTCTCCCTCCTCCTCTGAGCAGCCCCGAGTCTTCTCTGGAAGCCTCTGGTGTTGGAGTCTGTGGAGGTATCACATTTACTAGTAAGCTGCTTTCCAAACAGGCACTATTAGCATAAATTAGCCGTTTCCCTATTCTGTCTGGGCCTCTCAACTTTTGGGTAACAGAGCTAAAGAGTTTCAGTTATCTGTTTTTGAAAGGAAAGTTTTAGAAAATGAATTTGACTATGGTCTTTAGTAAGGGAACCAGTTGACCCGGACCCCAGACCCATATGACATTCACCTACAAGTCAAAAAGCTTTGCTTGTGGAAGGCCCTGGGCTCTGTGCTCTCCCGTGTCCCCAGCAGAACACCACCTGGGCCCCTTGATGGCATCAGATGAAGCTGTTCAGACTCCTGAAGCTGCTTAAAGAATGGGGTGGACTCTGCATACTTAGTACCTTCCTTCCAGTGCTTGGAAATGCTGTTCTCCAGTCTTTAGCAGTAATATAACAAAAGTTAGAAGATACTTTCAGATCGTCCTGAAGGACAGCCCAGCTTCTTTGCCAGCTTCCCAGGTTTTTGAGCCCAGAGCAGCCTGACCTTAGTGGTTTGTTTTCCTCATTAGAGCTCTGACTTTGTAATCAGCTCACATTTTTCGTTCTTCGCTTGTTCTGTCTCCTCCTCTCAACTTTCTGTAAAACCCCATGTCAAACATTCCAGGGATCTGTTTTCTTGCTTTTAGGCTAATTTTCAGAGGGATCATTCAGTTGTTAAGCATCACACTATGTTATCCTCAGCTGGTTTGGAATAATTTTAGGCAGTGGAGGATTCCATTGTTATGAGGACATGCATGTATGGGAGAGGCCCTTTCCTTCTGATGAATACAAAAGGGTTCTTAGAGCCCCAAATCACATGTCATCATCATCAGTGTCTGGGTAACCAACTTTAGATGTTCCTTAGATAATATTATACAGGGAATAGGAAAGACAAAGGGCTTCTTTTTCACCTTCTATCACATTGAATTCCACTGCATTTCCATATCTGCTATGTGCAAGGCTCTGCTGAGTATTGGTGAGACCCCTTCATCCTCTGTTTACTGTTAAGTGATGTGTTTTGTATTTAGCTGAGATTTTTAGAAACAAGACTTAAAAATGGTATTGATTTCTTTATCTAACAAGAGGGGAACTTCTTGGGGACTTTAGACAAATAAACATCATCTCTTCTTTAACTGCTGAGATCTCTGCAGGAGGCACCACTCACCTTGATAATTGCCTGGCAGTGTGGCATCCTTGACTGATCCTGGCCGCGGGTATAAATGGGCACTTGAGTCGGACATTGTCGCCACAGGCACCAGAGAGGAGAGAGCAGGCCCACAGTGAACGCCTGCTTCTAGTGCCTCATCTCCTCCTGATCCTGTGAGCTGATCCATGGAAGACCAAGGGGTGAACCCAGTCTGCTCTGTTTTCCAGCAGGGAGATTGGGTGAGGCTCTGAGGAGGAGGCACCTTGAAGTATAGATGGGGTTTCAGCAGGCGGACACCCTAGATTTTAATGGAAGAACAAAGGTTTAAAGAATGTGGGTGGCTGGTCAGTAGCTGGTTGCCCAGTTGAAGGATGCTGTAGGTGGTTGAGTGGATAAGATGGGTGACTTGAAGCCATCCACTCTTTATGGGAAGAGAAGTTTGTGTTGAATTTAATAGGAAATACGGAATAATTACATATATTTGAGTGTGGGGAATGGCAGGACTGGGACCGTCACTGAAAATTCATCTGGCAGTGACAGGGACTGGTGGATGGAAGTGGTAGAGAGGGAGTCGTGGTTCTGGCTGCACATTAACATCACCCGGAGAACTTGAAACGTCCCAGTGCCCAGACTGCGCTCTGAGTCAGAGTCTCTGTCTGAGGTGGGACCCAGGCGCCCATATTCTCGGCCCTGAGAACCACAAGACTGGGTGAAGTCTGCAATCCTGGTGGAAGATTTTGAGAGCTCTGAGTTTACAGCAGTGGTACTCAACCTTGGTTGAACACTGGAACCACACAGGAAACTTTAACACACATACACACACACACACACACACAGGAACCACACAAGAAAGTTTATCACATACACCCACAGGAGACATGGGTCTGCCCCAGAGACTGATTTTACTTCCCCCTGGGATATAGTTAGGGTGCTGGGGTTCTGCTCTGCAGCCGAGATTGAGAAAGACTGTGGTGGAGGCCCTGAGAAGCAAGAGCAGGGATTAAGAGAGGCCGAGGAGCTATAGTAAGACCTCTGTTATGTGCCAGGTGCTGTGCCGAGAGCGTGGCGCGAGGTGACTCATTTGTGGACATTCTGCACATGGAGAAGCTGGGTCACTGCCAGGAGGGAGAAATTTGCTGAGGTCACAGCGCGGTTCGTAGAGCCTGCTTTGCCAGCCCAGCCTTGTGCCCGAGTCCAGCTCTTCACCTGCTACACTGCTTGGCCTGTCTGGAGAAGCCCAGCTGATTGGAAATAGGGAGCAAGGAAAAAGTTGAGAGATGCTGTTCAGACATTGTGTTTTGGTGCAAGGGAGGAGGCTGCTGGTACAGCTGATAAAACCCTGCAATCAAGAGTAGTTGCTTCGGGGAGGGGAGGAGAGTTTATGTTGAATTTGAAGTGATTGTAAAAGATACAGGTGGGTGTCGCAGTTAGGTATGGAGGTCTAAAGATAGAAGAACTTTCTCATGTACAGAGGGGGTCATAGTTAAGGAAGCTGAACTTGAAGAGGTTAATTAGCTTGCTGAGGATCACAGAGCTAGCAAGTGGCAGGGCCAGGATCTGCTGAGGTTGCCAGGGGAGACCGTGCAGCAAGAGAAGAGACTGAGGGAATTTTTATGTTGAGGTGCGGAAGACTGGACAAAGTGATGGAGCCACTTAGTACAGAGTCAGGAAAGGAATAGTTGAAAGGCAGGAGGAAGATTTGGGTCCTGTTTCATTTGTTGTTAACCATTGTGTTTGTCTTGGTAGGATATGAGGAATGATTATGTATTTTTTAATGGGGGCAGTGATAGGGCTGGGGTTGACTTTGACATAACTTAATTGGAAGATTGGGTAGAAAGTTGGTCCAAGGTCAGGATGCGGAGGCATGTGTAGCAGTGTTGATGGTGTTGCTGGAGTAACTGTTAGTCCAGTCCGGATCCAGAACTCAGGGAACCAGGGCAGAAGTGGCAGCGGAGTCGAAGGGCTGGAAGTCACGAGTCAAGGAGAAGAGGCTTTTGTGGGATTCACAGTGACTGTGCACTAGTAAAGAAAAGCAGTTTTCTGGTTTTCACAGATGTCCAGTCATAAGTGGATGGCTAGGTTGGAAGATAGGAGGGGGCACCAGGAATTGTGGCTGCGAGCAGCTCTGGGCAAAGGTTTTTCACGTTCCTGAGAGTGCTGTCAGAAGGCAGGGTAGAGAAAGGGACTTTTAGCTCGGTATTGGCTCGCTGATAGGCAGTGAGAGGCTGGCTTGGTTGGTTGATGTTATGATGAGGGGAAAGGTTGTGGATGATGCTCTCAGACAGGCTTGTCTTTGCTGGAGTTGAGGAACATACGTAGAACCAAGCTGCTGGCCCTATCACTGGAGCGGGGAGGACGATGCTGTGTGCACCGTGTGTGAAGCTGCTGATGAAGGGGGGCGTTGGGGGTTAGGGCGCTTGGAGAACGGGGGTGGGGGGAGAGACAGTAACTCTAGGATATAAAGAACCAGTTGGGGGATGCTAGGGTGAGATGTCCCAAGCCAGAGGTAGGGATGGGAGGAGAGTAATGGGGAAGGGGTGGGAGGGAAGCTTGGGCTATGGGTGATGGCGCTGGGGAGACTGAGAGGTGGCCCCCAAGCACTGGTCTGCTGAGTGATGTGCTTCCTAAGGGGCAGTGCATGTCTCACACTGGCTTCCTCGGCAGTGAGGCTCAGCCGGTGGTAAATTGAGCTGAGCTGGATTAATACATAGAGCTTGAAGATGGAGGCAGATGGTGACCAGGCAGGATTCTATGACTAGAAAAATATCTAAAATGTAAGATCACAGGATGGATTGTTGGCTTCAGAATATATCGCGCTGTTTGTTTCCTTGGTCACTCAACAAATATTGGTCATTGAACTGTGCACAAGGCCCTAAGTTCTCCAGATAGAAGTTAGCAGTGGACACACTGTTCTCATGGCACTTACATTCTGTGGGGGGGGGGGGGGGGGGACAGAGACAAATAAATGAACACCAGTAAGGTGATTTGGGTAGATGCTGTGAAGACAGTACACGAGTGGCACCCAGGCTCTGCCTTCTGCAGGGGAGCAGCGTTTCCTGTTCCGAAGCACCTTCTGCTGAGCAAGTCTGGGCAGACCATGCCCCTGAGAGCTCAGGTCAGTTCAGGAAGAACGATAGGTGTTTTTCTAATAATTCATGTTACTTGTCCCCCATCTGGTGATCTTCCGGGTCGTGTCTTAATTGCCCGTAAACTGTTCCTTGTCAGGACTACATAAATACCCTCAGGGCTCAGGAGCTTTCGGTGAGCTTAGGACAGACTGAGTTTTGCTGAAAGGAGAAGTGGGAACTTTGCTACAAAAGCAAGAGTTAGGTTGTCTGCTTGAAGTTCATGTGTTTGTCACGTGAAGTCCGTGTGTTTGTCATGCAGAGATGTGCATATTCTAGTATGGGGGACA
The DNA here is from genome assembly GCF_029378745.1 of Bos indicus. Taxonomy (NCBI): domain Eukaryota; kingdom Metazoa; phylum Chordata; class Mammalia; order Artiodactyla; family Bovidae; genus Bos; species Bos indicus. The sequence goes on from NC_091775.1 coordinate 45,797,811, forward strand.
TAATAGAGTATTTTCACATGCCAAAAAGATTCTGTAAACCTTTATTCATGACTTTGGATTAGGGGAAAGGCTAGACAACAAGGGTCTGGTGCTTGTTGAAACTTTCCCTGGTGATCTTCTGCCCGCTTTGGTTGAATGCTCTCTGTGGCTGGGAGGGGAAATAGGGGAGAGGCTGTGGCTAAACCCAACAGGCGGTTCCATCCAGCCTCTGGAGTTCCTGTCACATTTCACTGTAGTTTTCTTTTCTTTGATGGCTCCTTGGTATGATGTATTTTTATCAAACAGACATTAAAAGAAAAAAAAAAGGCATGAGGGAGCTTAATAAGTAAAGGATTCATTTCCTCATCATGGAGAACATTTCTTTCATCCTTTTATTAGACCACAAGAGTTTCTTCCCCTCTGTTCACCATCCTGGACAGTGGAAGGTACCCCCGCCCCCACAATCACACCTTCCCATGGTCAAGGCAGTGGGAGAGAGGCCATGAAAGCCAATCCCAGGTCTCCAAGCTGTCCTCAGATTAACCAGGAAAAGAAACCCGCTGCTGGTGGGAGAGATTTCGTCTGAATGCTCACTGCCATTGTGTCCTGTGTGTTTTTTTTTGGTTCACAATTTGAAGAAAACCAAGAAATTCTAGTTTCTCCTCTTTATTTTTTTCCTACCCACTCCCATCACTTCTACTATTCTCAGATGACTCCCCATCTGTCTAAAGAAAACCACCCACTTGTGACATCATTAAAATTTGGTGGGAAAAAGCATTAGTGTGGGTAAGCCTGCCCATTTCTGGTTGAGTCTGTGCCTGGAACCAGTTTTCATTCTTTGGAGATTCATTGATTTTCTTTTGAAAAATCAAGTATTAACTAAATAATTAGAGCTCTTCTGGCCCTGAAAGGCTCAGGTGCTGATAATAGAGTTTGTCATTGAAGAAACAAAATGCCTGACTTGTATGTCCAAAAGACTCTGCCAGATGGCCCCACAGGACCTCCGCACTGCATGGAGAGAAATTCAGTGATGGACGTGGGTGCCTAGAGCCTTGTGCCAGGCAGAATGTGGGAAGTTCTGTCGTGGGGTACGCGGAACATTGGAAGAATGAAGGAAGGTGACAGAACATGGGCGTGCAGTGGTGAACATATGTGTTCAGGGTTACGCCAGTGGTCAGTGAAGATACTCAGAAATCCCGACCCCGTAGTCCAGCCCCAGAGCAGCTTCATGGCAACATTGCCCAGAATCCCTTCATGGCGGGAGATGCAGACATGGGAGAGGTCAGGGCATGTTCAGGAGCAGCGGGGGCCTGGCTTCCGTTGAGGCAGGGGCCACACAGGGACCACCCCTTCCTTCTCCCTGCATTTCTCATAGACGTTGTTTAACACGGCACTGTGTTCCCCCTGAGCTGAAATGAAACCTCAGAATCCACTTTAATACAGCCTTTGACTCAGGTGCTTGTGTCTGGTGGGATCTGAGGCCCAAGTGATAAGACGGAGGTCCCTGAGCACTCTTAATGAGCACTGAGGAGTCTGAACTCTTTATTCTTCTAAACAGAGGAGTGCCATAGCAGTTTTGGAATTTAGAGAAAGAAGGGCCTTTACCTCAGGGGAACAACAGTCACATAGTGTGGGGTCTTCAGTGGTGCCATATCTCTGGGTTCTAGAAAGTGTTTCTAATAACCCTAGAAACACTCAATTCTGTGAGTTAAAACCAGAGTCTGATAAACCTAGTTGAGATGTGGCATATGTCCAGTACCCAAAGAATTCTGGTCTTTCTTTTAGGTACAAAGTTAGACAAAATTTCCCCATAAAGCCCCTTAAAAAAGCTTTGCTTAAAAAGCCATATACTCCCTCCCTAGTTTAAGTTGGCATGTACTCTTTTCATCATAAGCATGTGCTTTCTTACATATCATAAATACTGACATTTGGAAATAAGACTGTCCCATCACTCTTTTAAATAGATCGACTGCATTTGAATGCCATCATTATTTATAACCATTATCATATATTTTTTAAAATACACGAATGGGCTCCTTTTTAGCAGTAATATTTGACAATTTATCTTTCTCCACTTTAAACCTATAACTAATAATTTTCCAATCTGCTTCTCCTTGATGTAAAGCATTTTGTGCTTGAGAGTGTGTTGTCAGATCACCTTTTCATACTCTCGAAAACAGAAATGTGTGTGCTGTTATTTTCTTTAGCAATAAAGCTCTAAGTGTTAAAAGAAAATCCTCTCTGATTATGCTGTAATAATTATAAGTGCACAGTTGATCAAAACAACAAGATATTAGTTGATAAAAGTTTTAGTTTCTGCTTAATGTTTGTTGGAAATTAAATAACTCAGTTTTTTAAACACATTAGTTTTTGTATGACTATTACTTATTGTTGAGATGAGACCGTATTCTGCATCGTGTTATTCTCATTCCTCACTTATTTGTAAGTGCTCAGAAACCTTGTTTACATAAATAGGATAGTTTTGTCACTCATTTATTGAATTCCTTCCATAATCAAAAACTGTAATTTATCATCAGATATGATTTTCATTGATATACCAGATGACATCTCCATGAGCTTCTGCTGGAAAGTACCTGACCTGCATGAGGCTTCCAGTTGTGACCTTGGCGTTGCTCATGGTGTCTTGAATTGACCCTCTGTTCAGAGCCCAGAGTTCGTGCGTGAAGCAGTGTTGCCTCTTGGCCATCTGGATGGGAAAGAGGGAGGCCTTTGTGATGAAGTGAGAGGAGGATGATTGTGAAGGAGGAGGCAGGAGAGGAGAGTTGCACCTTGCCCACAAGGGTGTATTCTCAGGCAGATGAATTTTAGGAAAGAAAATATATGAAAGTTGAAGTTCTGGAAATGAATTCCCTTAAAACTGAATCCACATACCCATTAGAATATCTTGGGGGGACTTCCCTGGTGGTCAAGTGGTGAAGACTCTACGCTTCCAGTGCAGAGGATGCAGGTTCAATCCCTGGTTGGCTGCACAGTGCAGCCAGTAAATAAATAATAAAACTAGGGGGGAAAAGTCTTTGGTGTCTGCATACGCTGATTTGTAAGCTATAGGCTTACATACGAATCTTGCTTGCCAGGCCCACTTCTAGGCAGTGGGATAACCCATGGAGTCAGGCCCCCATAGGATCTGGGTTGACCTTGTGGTGAGGGCCAGCCAGGGAGCCTTCCATTGGTCAACCTTGGGCAGGAAACCAGGCTACACATTGCTTGGTGATGTAGCGATGAATAAATTACTGTCTTTGCTCTCTAAGAGTTTATAATCTGAGCTCATAGTATAAAACAAAACATCACCCCTGTCCCCCCAAAAAACTTGACAAAAATAAAAATCCTCTGTGAGTTCTTGTTTAATGTTATTAAATAATGTATGTATATTTGCATTTTTAGTGTTTTGATAACTGGTTTCCATTGTAATATCACTTTATATGTTGTTGTTGTTTAGTCCTTAAGTTGCGTCCGATTCTTTTTGTGAATCCATGGACTACAGACCGCCAGGCTCTTCTGTCCATGGGATTTCCCAGGCAAGAATACTGCAATGGGTCCCCCTTCAAGGGATTGTCCCGACCCAGGGAGTGAACCCATGTCTCCTGCATTGGCAGGCAATTCTATCCTGCTGAGCCACCAGGGAAGCCCTCACTTTATTTTAGGCATTTTAAAACTGTTTTGTAAGAGGTTAGCCTTTACCAGACTGCCAGCAGGATCCATGGCACAAAAAAGATGAAGAGCTGTGTTCTGAGTGCTGACCTTCTCCAAACACTGCATCAGTCAGTTCCCAACGAGTTCTGGATGATGCAGAGTTTTCAGTGGGACTGTGATGTGAGGTGACTGAGCTGATCCTGCCCCATAGGTGTTTACCATGTTGCATTAGACTTTCAGATTCAGACCTGGTACAGTCAGCCTTCCACACCTGCCGGTTGTGCATCAGTGGGTTCAGCCAACTGTAGGTCAAAAATATTCAGGGGAAAAAAATTCCAAACAACTTCCAAAAAGCAAAACTTGAATTTTCTGCACACTAGCAACTGTTAACATAGCACTTATATTGTATTACAAGTAATCTGGAGATGATTTAAAGTATAGGGGAGGACATGCATATGTTATGTGCAAATACTAGGCCATTTTCTATAAGGGACTCGAGTATCTGAGGATTTTGATATCCTGGAGGGTTCAGGAACCAGTCCTCTTAGGATGCTGAGGGACAGCTATATCCTCAGGCACTGTAAGTCAGCTTGCTGCTGCTGCTGCTGCTGCTAGGTTGCTTCAGTTGTGTCTGACTCTGTGCAACCCCATAGATGGCAGCCCACCAGGCTCCCTGGTCCCTAGGATTCTCCAGGCAAGAACACTGGAGTGGGTTGCCATTTGCTTCTCCAATGCATGAAGGTGAAAAGTGAAAGTGAAGTTGCTCAGTCATGTCCGACTCTTTGCAACCCCACAGATTGTAGCCTACCAGGCTCCTCCGTCCACGGGATTTTCCAGGCAGGAGTACTGGAGTGGGGTGCCATTGCCTTCTCCAGTAAGTCAGCTTACAGTCCAGCATTAGGGAATCGCCACCAACCTGCCCAGCCACCAGGGGGCGTGGTTCTCGAGGGTCACTGGCCTTCCTTGCCCTCCCTGTTCCACAGTGAGAAATCCATGTGAGAGGGAAAACTTCCGTCATCTCCAGATTGTGTTTCACAACAATTGAGAATGCTCTTGGTTTTATTATTAAGTAATGTGAGATTGCCTAGTTATGGTTTGGTTTGTTTCTTTTAACTTCTCAACATTCCTTATTTTCTTCCCGGAGCTTTCTGCACCAGCTGATTTGCTCCACGCACCAGGTCGCCTGACTGGAAACTGCAGAGCCATATTTAGGTCAGGTTCTCGCATGCCGCTGACTTTCTCTCATTTACGGTATCACATTTCTGTTGCCATACACTGTGTGATCTGGACCTCCCCACCGCTTTTTAACAATTAGTAATTGAGCAGGAAGTGTGTTTTTATTACAGTGGCCTTTTGATTTTGATTTTACAATCATGTAGTGTTTAGCAGAGAGCAGAGGTGGGGAAGTGGCCCTCTGAAACACATTTTTGACAGAGAGAAGTCTGTTGTTTCAGCCACTTGGCTATCTGTCAGCAGTTCTCAGACTTCCCCCTTGTGTTGGTTGCCTGGCAACCTGGGGCTGGAGCAATCAAACCGTGGCCAGTGCTTTTCCAAGCCCAGACTGGGAAATGATTTATTGGTGGAACGGTAACAACAGTAAACCCAAGCCTCAGAAATGGATCTTATTTTTTTTTTCTTTCTTCTTTTTTAAACCAGGGGTTTATACAAACCACATCAAGAAAAAATATAAAAGAAAAAAATATCAGTTGGAAGGTTTAGTTGTAAAAATTTTTAAGCATAAAATTAAGGCCTATAGTGAACTTCTTCTGTGTCGGCATGTGTATAGGATGATATTTTTATTTAGTTGCACTATTACCCTTTGCTTTCTTTTATTGTACTGCAGCACCGAACATTTTACAATTAATGCTTTGGAGTGGGGCAGGGGGCATAAATTAGGATACTTGGGATGTCATTCTACCATGAGAAACCCAGCCCAGGCAATGTTTGTGGCCTGCCAGGGGTCATCTGTGAAGCCCTGATAGAATCAGGCTTGGAACCAGAGCCCACCTTGCCTGATGCCTGTGTCTGTATTGTTTGTCTTCTCATTGAATGCAGTGAGCATAAAATGTGGATCACTCTACTGCTTATTTTTTCAACATTAGCCAAAAACTCCCAAGACCCTGCATCAGTGTCTGCTGTGTTAGTGGGTCCTTAGATTTGTCCTCCTCTTCCTGGGTGTGGAAGTGATCCACACCAGGGAAAGCTGATGGAGTAGGACAAGTCAGTTCTGAACTTCAGGGGCTTCCTGCTTTCACCTTCTTTGCCCCTTCCCCCTCATTTCTAACTTTGTAGCTCTGAAAATTATCTCATGTTGATTAATGTTTGCTATAGAAGTGAGTTTTAGAGCTCTTTTTGATGGTTCTCCTTCATAAAGTCTCAAATACTTTCCAGTATTGCAAGTGAATGGAGAAGAAAATGGCAACCCAATCCAGTATTCTTGCCTAGAGAATCTTGTGGACGGTGGAGTCTGGTGGGCTGCTGTCCATAGGGTCGCACAGAGTCGGATACAACTGCAGCGACTTAGCATGCATGCATGCATTGGAGAAGGAAATGGCATTCCACTTCAGTATTCTTGCCTGGAGAATCCCAGGGATAGAGGAGTCTGGTGGGCTGCCGTCTATGGGGTTGCACAGAGTCGACATGACTGAAGCGACTTAGCAGCAGCAGCATTGCAAGTGAAGAATATGGGGGGAGGGGACAGAAGAGCCTCAGCCTGATTTAGCAGCCTAAGCATTTCCTAAGTATTTCTTTTTGTAAGATTTTAAGGAAACTTTGGAACTCAAACCTTACTCTGTTTACAGCCCAATGTACCCAACTGTGTAAGTAAATGTACTATTAGTGTGTTTGTGTTCCATGTAAACGGGGCTTCCCAAGTGGCTCAGTGTTAAAGAATCTGCCTGCTAATGCAGGAGACAGAAGACCTGGGTTTGATGCCTGGGTCAGGAAGATCCCCTGGAGTAGGAAATGGCTGCCCACTCCAGTATTCTTCCTTGGGAAATCCCATGGACAGAGGAGCCTGGCAGGCTACAGTCCATGGGGTTGCAGTGTCAGATGAGATTAAGTGCACATATGGGCACAGGCACACACACACACACTCACATACACACATTCCTTGTAAATACACGGATTAAATCTGTGTGTGTAATTTACACACAGCTGTGTTCACACTCCCTTAACAGCAGTATTTGCAGCGAGAGTGAGGTATCATGGCAGCACTGTTCCGAACAAAACCAACAGAGCAGCCCTGGTGTGGGACCCTCTCTTGATGGCCTGTCTTGTGACAGGCTACCCTCATGGGATGGTATGAGACCAGAAGGTGCCTGTCCTAGACTGGTAGACTGGGATCTGCCTGCTGAGGAGTTTTGCCTTTTGTGATTGAAATACACTTCCTTTCCTCCTCCACCTCGTGCATTTCCTAAAGGATACTTGATTTTCCTCCGGATTTGGAGAGCATTTAAAGTGACCGAAGTTAAATACAGAATCCCAGCCCTTGTCATGTTACAGAGAAAGGGAGTCAAAGTCCAGGAGCTGCCTCCACGGCCCTGGAGCCAGATAGGGCCTCAGTTTCCTCTGTGTGGGAGTTGGGCAGAGGTGTGTTGTTACAGCTTCTGGATTTGATTGAGTTCTTCTGGAAGATGTTTCACCAAATTTGAGATAAGAGGCCAGTATGATTTCACATCATTTAGGACTGTGAGATATCATTGACCATAATCCTAACAATATATGTATTTTACTCCCTAGTAGAAAACTCTTAATGCTTTAGGCGCTTTAATGTTTTATCCAAAGGGAGGAGAGATCACTGGAGGCTCAGACTGTGGGTGACCATTGAATACTTGAAATGTACTAGCCTGAGTTGGTGCTGTTAGTGTAAAACACACACTAAATTTCACAGACCAAGTAAGAAAAACAGAATGTAAAATATTCCATCAGTCATTTGTATATTGATTACACATTGAAATGATAATGTTTTGGACATATTGTGTTAAAATATATTATTTTACATGTTTCTTTTTGAAATATGCCTATTGGAAAGTGACAGTTACATACTTGGCTTTCGTGTGGCTCACATTCAGTTTTTATTGGGCAGCCATTGATCTAAATGCCTTTCATTATGATTTTTGCAAAGGATCTACTTCTTTGTTCTCTTGTAACTTGTAGACAAGCCACATTCCTTTCTTCAGTTGAATCATCTTTCCTGCTGTGCTGAGATCTACTTTGTTAAAGAAGGTGAACTTTTTAGTGACTTACTATTTATGAGCCACCTGACAAGGACATTTATGTGGGGAGTACGGTGATATGGTAGGGAGGAAGGAGTCGCTAATGCCCCTTTGGGTTTGTTCTTAGTGTTGGGTTATTTTTAATATGGGTGTAGCTGGGCAGCCATAATTGGTGAGAGGTATTTAGCTGGCGGTATTTCTACATCTGTTAATGCTGCTGCTTAACTAGCCAGTTCTCATTTGACTTGAAAGTGCATTGAAGCGTGCTGCTCTAATATTCACCCTGTGGCGATGCTTTGTTAGGCCCACAGTAATAAAAGGACTTCAGCTACTCAGCGTTATCATCAAGACTCAGAAGGTCACGTAGGCAGAGAGCAGGATGGCTCAGTGGCCTTTGCTCATGGGCACAGTAGCTGTGTAAACCAAACATGAGGTTCTTTTCCTGTTGGGCATGTGGTCTTTGAATAAAAAATGGAGTGACTTTTTTTTTTTTTTTTGGTAATAGCTTTATTGAGATATAATTCACATACCTTACAATTCACTCATTTTAAATGGACAACTCTGTGGTTTCTAACATATTCACAGAGTTGTGCATCCATCACCAGAATCAAATTTAGAACATTTTCAGCAGCTCTAAAGGAAACTTCGTAGTTTTAGAAATCACTCCCCAGTCCTCCCAGGACTCTACCTCTTAGCAACCACTAATCTCCTTTCTGTCTCTCTGTTTGCCCATTCTGCATGTCTCATTTAAATAGAATCATATATTTGATTTGTTTTTCACCTAGCCTGATGTTTTCAAGGTTCATCCATGTTGTAGTATGTATCAGTATTTCATTCCTTTCTAAGGCCAGCTAATGTTCAATTGTTTGAATATTGTTGTCATTGTTTAGTCGCTAAGTCGTGTCCAACTCTTTTGCCAACCCATGGACTGTAGCCTTCCAGGCTGTTCTGTCCATGGGATTTCCCAGGTGAAAATACTGGAGTGGGTTGCCATTCCCTTCTCCAAAGAGTGACTTTTTTTTTTGACGTTTGTGATCAGCTGGGAAGGTTTCACGCAGAGGCATGTTGAAAAGGACACTGTGGGCTTCACTCTGGGTGCTGAACCAGCATCACAGAGTGGGCTGGTGTGGTTGTCTCTAGTGAGACTTGTACATTTAAATGGACAGGAAAGTTGGTGTCAAATCATTCTGTAAGTAGTAATTAGAGAGTTAGAAACTTAGCAGTGAGCACAGGTCAGGAGTCAAGCTGGAGGGCAAATGGCTGGAAAGTAAACAGCCTTGGAAGAAGGCTGAGCCAGCTCACTCCCAGTTGCATTTGTTTAGTCATCCAGCCAGTGATAGTGGTCACCTGCTTTGAGTGTCACGGGATGTTTGGGGTGCTGGGGATTCCCTCGTGTACTCAGTAGCCTGCATAGCTTGTCATGTCATGTCATGTCCTATGGCATTGTGAGCTAGGTGTTAACATAGCTCAGGTGTTAACACAGGGGAAGGTTATAGGACTGTAGGGCCTGTGGACTGTCTGAGGAAGTCTAATTGGAAGATGGTTTACTGGTTAATTTAATTAATAGTTGACTACCATTGAGGTTAAAGCTTTTAGTGGTTTTTGTAATGAATCTCGTATTGGTTTCCTACTCCTGCATAACAAATTACTCTCAACAATAAAGATCACCCCAACTTAAGACAAGAATGATCATTTATTATCCAGTTTCCAGGTAAGACAGTCGACAATGTATCATGCATTAACAGGGTCTCTTTTTGGAAGAATTTTAGCCATCCTTCTGTCTCTGTGTAGGAGAGAGGCTGCCTGCCTGACTGCAGCTCCCAGTGATGGAGAACTTGAGGCATCCACTTCTGAGAATTTACAGACAAATGGTACAAAGCCCCGACAATCATCTTACACCCAAGCATACAGAAGCCCGAAAGAGGCCTAGCGACCTAATCAGGGATGTAGTTATTTAGTGGCAGAGCCATGTACTCCAAGCCAAGGATTTCGGTGGGAAAATTTTTAACATGGATATACAACATTCAGTCTCTGACACTTTTGCTTCAGAGAGCAAGCGTGTCTAGGTATACAGGGTTCCCTGGTGGCTCGGATGGTAAAAAAAACAAAATCCACCTGCAGTGCAGGAGATCTGGGTTCAGTTCCTGGGTTGGGAAGATCCCCTGGAGAATGAAACGGCAGCCCACTCCAGTATTCATGCCTGGCAAATCCCATGGACAGAGGAGCCTGTGGGCTAACATGTACAGTTTCCTTCAGAGGTTTTTTGTTTGTTTGTTTTTAAGAAAAGATAGATAATACCGTATCCATGGGGTTGCAAAGAGTCAGATACAACAACTTAGTGACTGAACAACAACAAATACCTTTTAATTTCTCTGATACATAGACATACAAGAAAATGTTTTCTGTACCTAGATTCCAAGTAATTAATCCTACTTCTAATTCTTATCTCTTTACTTCACCCTTCCTTATTAGCTATGGATTGGGGCAGGATATATACCAAAACTTGAGTTTCTTCATCTGTGGCACGGGCTCAGTTACCCTTGTGTTGGAGAGTGTATTGAGGAACTTCAAGGAGGATGCAGTCTGGGAGCCCCCAGTGTCCACGTTGAGACTGTGATGTCCTGAGAGAACGGAAGATGTTACTTGGAATAGAGAGCGTGGGTACTAGTCTGAGCTCAGGAAGAATGCCAGGTCTCGAGAGAGAGTTAAGAGTCATCAGTAAAAATATGGTTATTATTTTAAATTGTCCTATTTGCTGTTTTTCAACTATAACTAGTTGAATGGGACTTAACTAGTCATCCTGGAATACTGTGTATAAATTCAGAATGTACTTAGGAAATAGAGTCAGGAATCAGGAACAACATACTAGAAAGCTTGGGATGCCCACCTGGCTGGCTGGCATGTCTCCTCTCGGACACGTTGCTTCTGCAGCTGTTTACTGAAAACATCCTGCTTTACTCCAGTCACCCTTTCATTGATGTCTTAAATATCTTAAACCAAAACCCAGATGACACTTTTCAAAGCAGTATCAATAGTCTACCTCCAGCCAGAAGTGTGTCTTAGGTCTGGGGTGATGGGAACCTGTAACAGACAGGAGTATATGAATGAAATTCAATAGGTTCTTCTCATCTGGTGGTTGGTCAGTGAGAGCCATTGATGGACAGGTAGGTGTCGTGGAATACAGATGTTTTAAAGGCTTTGATTTCTTCCGGGCATCAGTGTTTTCTTTTCTCCCCTTACCCCTCCTTAACATAGGCCCACATTTAGGGACCATCTTCAGTTTTCTTCGGCCGCTCTCTGCCTTCAGGAGAGCAGTGACATCCTCTTCTTCCCCCTGCCTGGCTTGTGGGCTACACTTTTGTCTCTCTGTTGGGGGGAACTGTGGTTTGCTTACTTGCAGATCTGCCTGCTCTTCAGCCCTCTGAGAAGCAGCAAGTTATTAACATAAAATTTTATGCAGAAAGCGGGGCAGAGGAGAAGGAGCCATCTTCACAGTGGGACTCATTTTAATACCTACAGTGTTTTCCCAACAGTTACATAAGAGGACTGAGGAGAAGTCGCTGTTCAGAAGTCCCGGTGAGTTTCTGACTGTGATGCACTAGTTAAAATTCAGCAGCAGGAGTTAATTTTGAAAGCTCTCAGCCAGGGGTTAATGCTGAGGAATTGTCTTTTACCATTTCTGTAGCATCGCTCCTTTTCTCTGCCACAGACACAGGTCAGGTCCAGCAACCGGGACCAGCTGCATGGGGAGTTGGATACACACACAGGGGAGATGAGCACACACCTCATTCTTTGGCTTTATCCCCCCAGTACTCTTCTGTGTGCAATCCAATCTGATATTAAGAAGAATTTTTTGGAGATAGGTAGGGCAAGTGTTTTTATGGCCAATTTAAAAGATGAACAAACCAAGACAAGACTAAACTAAGTTTGGAGACTATAGCCTTTACCTGTGCGTTCAGAGACCCGTGGGAAGCACTGAAAATCTTGAAGTGCACGTGCAGGCAGCAGGTGCCCATTCATCTTCCGGATCCACACCCTCTCTTGGACTCCATTCTCAGGCTTCACCCCATCCCTGAAGTTTCCCGATGGTTTACTTTTGTCACCCTTGATCCTCCTCCCCTGGTTCAAGGATTTGGTGACAGACATGTTTCCCCCCCCTTATCTGTAAAATGGAGATATTAGGAGCCCCTGCTTCGCAAGGCTATTGTGATGCTTAAATGAGTCCCTATAGAGCCCTTCAGACAATGCCAGCTGTTGGCTGCCATCATTGTTGAATAGGGTGGTATCTCCGTACCCCTCTCACATCCTGACACAGAACAGTGACGCTGCCTGCCCTAGGCCAGCCCTGCGCGTGGGGGGATCAGCATCTGGACAGCCAGTAAGGCTGTCGTCGCCCGTGGGCACAGGGCTTGGGAGGCTCAGACCTGGGGCAGGCTCAGCAGTGATGAGTGGAACTTTTGAACTGGTTCCTTTATTGTAAGAGAGAACATTATCGCATTTGACCCAATTACGTTTATCCCTGTTAAGTTTCTTCCATTTCAAAAGTGGCTGTGCCTAAACAGCCATGTCATAATTTCCTCTCTGGAACAGAGGAGCAGACCAGATCTAGGGCTTCTAAGTTTGAATCTCATGTTCTTTCCATTCAACCAAAAATGAGAAATAGAACTCTCCAGATTCTACTAAAACCCAAATTTACTAAATACTGTGTTCAGGTAACTCACTTCTTTTAAAAGCTGAGAATTAAACGTTCTCGGTCAGGAACTTAAGGGGGCGTCCCCCCCCTGGTGGCTCAGTGGTAAAGAATCCGCCTATAATGCAAGAGACATGGGTTTGACCTTGGGTTGGGAAGATCCCCTGGAGGAGGGCATGGCAACCCACTCCAGTATTCTTGCCTGGAGAATCCCCATGGACAGAGGATCCTGGCGGGCTACAGTCCATCAGATCATAAAAGAATTGGACACAACTTAGCAACTAAACAACAACCAGAGCTTATATGTAGTAACTTCTGATGGTGATATGAAATTTCAGCTCAGTAATAGAAAACTGTGGCAATGTGTCTAAAATCTGGAGTGTAAATCATTATGTAACATGACAGAAGTGCTAATGATCATACAACGGCAGTCACATCACAGTGTATAAACGTGTCAGATTAATGTGTTGTACACCTTGTAACAGGATGATGCATGTCAAAATATATTTCAGTAAACAATATAAAATCAAAATTGAAACACAGTCGCAAACTTAGTTGTAAAACAAAGCAAAGAACAAATTCCTTGCCATAAATAAACCTGTATTTATATTTGGATCTCATCTGGCTTTGGGGATTGAGACATAGAAGAGGACTTGTTCTGTGCTCTGAAGGAACATACCAGGTTGACTGGAAACAAACAGCACCAGAGAAATCAGGGCCAACAGCCCAAGAACCTCGGCTCATGGATATGTGAATGGCTGGACTGCAAGCCTGTGGCACATAAGCAGGGCTGCCTGGCACATGGGGCGGTGACCCAGCCACAGCGCCTGCCTGTTAAATGAACAGTCTTCGTTCTCGTTCACCTTTGACATCTTAGCATTCCAGCATCTATTCACCATCAGGGACAGAACAGCTAATGGAGAGGGATGTAACTGATGAGGCCGGTTGACTAGACCTTGAATTTAAGCACTGGAAATGTGGAATTTCAGCTCAACTGCTAGAATGCTGTTAAGAAGCAGACTGTGTCTGTGAACTTTCCTTTAGAGGCCTCTAGCACCTATAAGTCGATCACGTTAATTATGAAATTCAAATCTCAAAAGCTTCGAGGTCTTTATTTGCAGAGAGATGAGTTAATAGAAGGGAGACTGCAGCGTCAGTAGCCTGTTTAACATACTGACTGACCTATTCTAATCATTGACTGCTCTGAGTGGGTTGGCTTTGTTTCGATTTTAAAGGCTACTCTACATTTCTGGTAAACCACAAGGTAAAGGCTGGTCTCTGAGAAGCAGATGTTTTGTCAGTTCTGAGGCCTTGTGGCTTTCCATAGAGAAGTAACAGTACAGGCCACACGAAGCTTTTACTTCCTTTTTTTTAAAAAAAAAGGGGCCAATGGTGCTTTGCGCTTGATAGCATAGTGCTTGATATACATTGACAGCAGTGGTCTGTGTTTACCACCAGATGTCAGATCCATATTTCTGGAAGTAGTTAGTTTGAAATGTCTATAAGACAAGTGTTCCCCGTGGGCTTGGACCATAGATTTAGCCTTAGAAATAGTGGTGAGAATCTTGGATGGTATTTAGAGCCAAAGGAACAGTGGAAATCGTGTTGGGAGGGAGTTTAGAGAACAGGAACCCTGAAACAAAGCCTTGGGAAGACTCAGATTTCTAGAGGTTGAGTAGGGTTAGGGTTAAGGTGAAATGAGGAAAAAGAGCAGAGTTTGGTGTCATGGAACCAATAAAATAAAAACTCTGTTACCAAAGTTCAAAACGGACCATTTGGCACTGAACAGTCTGGTTCCACCGTGACCACCCTAGCTCAGGCCCCTGTCATCTCATGGTTTCACTTGTGTATTAAACACTTGGGAGTTCCACCCGCCTAATGCTCTAGGGAGGCAGGGTGGTATAAGATTCCATTCCTGTCTTTTCAGAGCTTATAGACTATGAGTATACGAGCCTTTAGACAAATAAACACCAAGTGAATCATCAGGGAGATAGTTGGAGAAGTCTCATTTTGGAGTGGGAGGGGTTTGAGCTTAAGTTTGAGGTGAACTGGAGGTAGGCTGTGGAGAGAAGTATTAAAGGTACCGCAGTCAGAGCTCAGACTAGGATGGTGGCAGCGTTGGCTAGGTGGCATTAGTGGATGTCTGTGTGGTAAGGTAGGCTGGGGCGGGGTCCTGGTGCACCTGCATTTGAGAATGCAGGTCTAAGGGGTTAAACATCCCCCCTTTCCTGAAGAGGTCCAAGAGCTAGTTTTAGTGCTCAAGGGCATGATGGTACAGGACTCATGATGGAATATGTGGTCTTGGCAGAGCCTCGTAAGTGGCCTGATGGGAGAGATGGATTTATAGACTGGCACATAGGAAAGAAGGGGAAGGTTTTGGCCTGGGACTGGTGCTTGTATGGGTGGGAAAGGAGGGCACGGAAGACCTTTCTTTGGAAGAACAGCGAGGACTGAGTTTGATCTGGGGGGAAACAAGAAGGGCAGAGTCACAGATGATGGTGCCATGACTGAAAATGGATTCTCTGTAGACCCTTAGCCCTCTTTACCGAGACTGTGGCAGTGATGTGGGGCATGGATTTCAGAGCCCGGGTTTGGAATTCTGCCTTTACCGCAGAGGAGTTGGGTGACCTTGGTCTGCCTGCTTAACTGACAGCTTCCTTGTTGGTAAAATGGAGATGATAACAGTACTTCCTTGTAGGGTATAAGGACTCTGAGGCTCCAGGCACACAGTAGGTATTTAACAGCTATGTTCAGGAGATTATAACAAGTAGAAGACTTAGGGTCTGACCTCAAGTTTGTGGAAGCCCCTTCCCTGCTCTTCCTGATTCAGCCTTTCTCAGGTGCTCCTTCGCTTGGCCGACTTCTCCCAGCGAACCTGTTGTGTATCCTCTGGCATTGGGCCCTCCTTCGGATTGCATGACCCTGCCATTCTACCATCTCTTTCATGCCAGAGCCCACCTCAGCTTTCTGTAGACTCTGTCTGTTACCACTTCCCACTGTGCCCCTGTCTTTTCTGGAGGCCCTTCCCACCCTTCCACACCAGCAAATGCTCTGCTCTTCGAGATCTGACCTCAGTGACCATGACAGTCTGTCCCTCCTCTCGGCTTCCTTGCAGCACTGGTGAGCTGCCATTCACTACTTCATGCTTGGCTTCCCTGAGACTCAGATCATTCTCTAATGTAATAACCTGGCACACATTTATCTTTCCTGCTAAAGATGAATTCATGTGAATAAAGGTCCATGACTGCCTGTTTGTTATTATTTTAAAAATTCCTCCCAGTGTTAGGTGCTCACTAAATACTCAACTCCTGAAAGTAGATTAAGAAGTTAATTCCGAAGGCTGAAGTTGAGTTCAGGTCATCCCAAGCTCACACTGGGTTCCCCCACCAGCCTCTCCAACTGCAGTGCAGCCAGTCTGTCCCTAAGGCCTGTCGCAAGCCACCCCACCCCTGGTGCAGTTGCTATCCAGTCTTCTCATGGAACGGTCACGCCGGCACTTCTCTGCTGGCCTCACAGTGGCCTAGAAGGCTCTGCAGCCTGGCCCTCTCCTGCCTCTTCAGTCTTATCTGTGGCACTGCACTTTGCACACCCTGTCCTCCTTGCAGTTCCCAGAATGTTCCCTGTGCCCTGCTGGCAGTCCCACTAGAGCCCACCGGCAGGCTGCTGCTTTTCCTGTCACTTCCTCTAAAACACCCACTGAGTGAGTGCTTCCTCCTCCTGGCCCCACCTCCAGCCCTTTGTTCCTCTGTGGCTTCTCTTTGGGGCCCAGAGATTGGTGTGTTTACCTGTTTGCCAGCCTGGCTTCTTGAGGGCAGGCGGTCTCATTCCTCTCCAGATCCCAAAGGAGATCCTCTGCACTTAGCCCAGGAGGCGTGCTGAGCATGCGGATGACACTTGTTTCAAGAAACAAGGGTCACTCTTCTTCAGACTAGAAAAGAGCTGGCTGCTTTGTTGTGCCTTGACAGACTGTTCCTTTTGAACTATACGAATTATGTTGAAAACTGACAGTGATGAGTCATATCTTAGAAAGGGGTGAAATCTGAAAATGCAGAGCCTCCAGGAATGGAGTAGGAGGTTGCAGATCGGTCTTGCAGGCCAAGTCTGGTTCTTCGCTGAATTTGCCCGGCTGGTCTCCACCGCGGGGAGTGGGAGGGACGCTCCTCCCGGTGGGCAGGTGATTTATTGGCTGGGAAGCTTCCGCGGTGACTTAGTTGTGA
Source organism: Bos indicus (assembly GCF_029378745.1). NCBI lineage: Eukaryota > Metazoa > Chordata > Mammalia > Artiodactyla > Bovidae > Bos > Bos indicus. The sequence goes on from NC_091775.1 coordinate 45,814,565, forward strand.
AACGGCGCCCTGCGAGGTGCCGGCTAACGCCTGGGCCGGAGGGATCGCGGGAGTCCTCGGGGCCAGCCCCCAGCTTCGCAGCCCGGGGGGCGACGGGCGTGCGCCGCTGACTCGGCCCACCCGGGGGAAGCCCAGGGACTGAGCGGCCCGGGAGGGGCCCCGAGCGCCCTCTCCTCGTGCCCGCCGCGGCGGGGAGGAAGTTTCCGTGCTCCGCCGCCCGGGTCGGATCCCACTGTTTGGAAGGAAGAAACCAAGGTACTGCGCCGGGGCTCCGCGCGGAGCCTCGGGGTGGGGGCCAGAGCCGGGCCGGCGGGCGGCGCGGCGATCCAGGCCGCCTTTTGCAGCCGCCCGCGGCCGCGCCGGGCTCTGCGCGCCGCTCCGGCCTCCTCCCCCGGCGGCGGCGGCGGCGGCCTCAGCCCCGCGCCCCCCGCGCCCCGCGCCGCGCGGCCCCGCCGCGGTCACACGCCGAGCCGCCCGGCCGCCTCCGCCCTGCGCTTTGTGGAGCACGAGCCGAGTGACAGGCGCGGCCTCTCGCCGCCGGGACCCGGAGCGCAGCCGGCCGCGGCCCCAGTACCTGTGGCTGCCGGCGTCGGGGCGCGGGACCCGGCTTCTCGCCAGAGGTGGGGGCCGGGGAGCCGGCAGGGCCCGACTGCGGCGGGGAGGGGCTGCTCGGGAGGAATGGGGCAAAGTGAAAGTCCCGGACCGCTGAGGAAATGAGGGGTAGGGGGGCCGGGAGGGGGCAGGGGTTCTGGTGGCTCGGTTTCTAGTGCCCAAGACGGCTGGGCAGGTCGGCGGGGTCCGGGGTCCGGGCCCCGGTGGTCTTCCGCCGCGCTGGTGAATTCCTGGGATTAACGAAAGGCCTTTTAACCCTCTAGAGTGCCCTTCTGGAGGAAAGTCTCCAGGTTTGGTTGTGTTTCCCTTTTCTGCTCGACAGTCTGGGAAGCTTCGTTCTCAGGTGGAGACCACTTGTGCTGCTTGATTAAGAAACCCGGAGCGTATTTATACCTCCGTTGTTTATACCTCCGCGGACCGCTGCGGAGACTGGAGGCACCCAGGGCATAGATCGCCTTTGGCCTCAGACACAGGATGTCCTCCTAGACCTGTCTGGTGTGCGGGACCGGGGACCGGATGGAGGCTGTCGGGGGCCTGCGGGGCAGGGGGTCCCAGCTGTGCCGCCGAAATATTCCCCCAGCGCAGTCAACATTCCCGCTCAGACTTCTTTGCGGTTGTTGTTCTGCTGATTGCAGATTGCTTTGCTGACATCCTGTTTTGTTTTTGGTTTTTACATCCCATTTGTTGTTTCTTTTTTATCACAGAAACGCTTCGTTAAGGGGCTTAGGCAGTACGGCAAGAACTTCTTCAGAATTAGAAAGGAGCTGCTTCCCAATAAGGAAACAGTGAGTACAATTGGACTTTATGTAACTTGATTTTTTTCCTCTTCGCTCTTGCTGCTTCTCCGCACTTGATCTTATGAAATGGTTTCCTTTAACCCTGTGTTGTGCTTGGACTCAGGCGGTCTCTAGGATCCTATTCAATTTACTTCACTTTCGGTTTTCGCTCACGATTCTAGATAGTAAAGTGACAGATTATGCTTACCCTCACCCCACCCCCCAAGAAAGTGGATTTCAGAACCGAAGGATCTCTGGCATTAGAGGGTTGGTGGGGGAGGGGAGCTGGGGTGTTGGGAAGTTAACATCTAATTTTAAATACAGTGGCTGAAATAGAAAATACCATTTATCACGAGTTTGGATTTGGTTATTATCAAAAGTCATCAACAAATAATAGAGCTAAGAGGTTTGTAGCTCAGTATACTTTAAATTCTCATGGGACTTTTATTTAGTTAACGTTGGTGTGTTTTGAAGAGTAGTTTTAACTAATTTTCAAGCCCTAAAAGTTTGTACTTTTTTTAAGTGTGTACTTTTTATTGGAGAGATATCAAGGGTCCTATAAATTGCTTGAAATGAGGCTTTAAAAAATTCCTTTGGTACTTCACAAAGCTGAGAGTCAGATCTGATGACGGCTCTTGCTAAATTTGGGGGGAAGTGGGTTTGCTGAGAAATCTTGGGAGTGAAGTTACGTGAAGAGAATACCACTCCAATTAAAATAAATAAATAAATTTTAAAATTAAAAAAAAGAATGCCAGTAGGAGATTCGTTCAGTCTTACCTGGCTGTACCTGTAATTTCCTACAGGTGGTATTGGAGGAGAGTTGGGGAACCCTTGGCTAGGCCAAGGAGTAGGGGAGACTGGAAGTGGAGTAGGACCAGCCTCATCAGTGTCTATGGGCCCTAGAAGTGACTTCAGGACCTAGGGATGGGAGGTGAATATTTAGGCTTTGAGCTGCTGCTTTCCCCAAACCCTCCAGCCCCACCCGCTGCTTTTGGGAGTGGAAGGAAGAGACTGTTCTGGGAGCAACATCCATGCCAAAAGCTGTGGGGCAGTTTGGATTTTGGTTTCCTAGTTGAGTATTGTTTATTGATTTCCTCTTATTCAATTTTCATTCTTTTCACTTTTTTTTTTTTAAACAAAATGTTTCTGGACATGGTTTCTGTACAACACCTTATGAACAGCTCATAATAGGGAAGAAGGTTCTGAGATTTCAGGTATAGCCTCATGTATATTCGTTTGTGGTTTGCATTCATCAATCAGAATTAGATGAAACTTTCAATATTTATTATACATCTGAATATGCTGAGATAGGTCATTTTGAGGATAGTGGAAAAAAGCTGTTTATGGACAATAAAATACGAGATGAATCTATATAATCAACTTACATTTTACTTTTTCCAGAACAGATTGGAAAAAGGTATTTAATGTGGATCTATGAATGAAATACTTTTATGTTTTCTGAGCATTTCAGTTATTTGAAGTAAAAACTAAAAAGACTTTACCCAAGTACAGGAATTTTGGTTTGGCCAGATTGGAATGAAAATAAGAGATCATTGAGGAGATCGATCTGAGCTGATGTGAAGGCCCAGATTATGACCTTTCAGCCTGAGTTTTCTCTCTCCTTGTGCTCTGCGAAAAAAGTTTCAAATCATGAAAAATTTGATACATTATCCCTTGACAATTATTTTATTTCTCTCAAAAAATAAACTTAATAGCAAGATTAAGCATTGAGTCTAAAAGCTAGTGTCTAACATTTGGAAATGCCAAACAATTTGCATTTTATCTCCCTTGAGGAAAGGGAGCTGCATGACCTTTAACCTAGGGAAGGGTCTTCTGATCTGTGTTTCCTCCTGCTTTTGGTTGGCCCTTCTTCTTACTGGTGATGTCTGACTCAGAGTTGTGAGAACAGCTACCTTCTTAGCAGGTTTTCTGGTCTTCTCCAGGTGCCTCTGTCCTGAGACCCTTCCCCATCACTTCTCTGCCACCCCTGTTTCCCAGCCACGTGGCTCCTTACCTCCCACCTCCTCTGGCACCCAGCAGTCTTCCTGTTTCCAGCCTCTGTCTCTGGGCACCATCATGGGAGAGTCATTTGCAGGACTGGATAATGGATTAGGGCTGACACTGGCAAACCATTCCTAGTGTCCTGCTGGCTTTTGCATGCAATTAGAGGTTGGTAGTAGGATAAATCTAAGTATTCTAGTCAGCTGCAAGAGGCACATATCTTGTATTTTCCTTAGTTATCAACATGGCCACACTAGTCAGCTAATCATTCACAACACATAGGGAGGGGAGGGCAAAGGTTATTTTTTCATTTTTGCTGCAGTAGAAGAGAAAATTTTCAGATATGTGTTCTTGGTTCAGGTAGAAATCTTTATATGGTCATTCCTTTTAAAAAGGTGTGTGTATGTGTGTGTAGCGAATCTTGCTAATCTAGATACTTTCCATATTCTGTTCTATTTACCAGAATTATTAACTCATTTCTTTGCTATTCTCAACTGACTGGAAACTTCAGAAGGGTGTCAGCATCCAAAAGAACACGCCTGATTGGGCATGGGCGCAGGGTCAGCAGACCTGTGTTCTATTCTTGGCCTTACTGGTAACTATAGTACTTGATGATCTCTTTTAACTGAGCAGTCTGCTTTGAGTTGTTCATTGGAAGGTTCAAATCCTGTGAGGTCAAATCCTGACCAGGCCTGGGAATTATTTTTTTCTAAAATGATGTGTCTTTGCATGAGAATTTTACAGGCATTCTAATCTCTATAAAATGTTTGCACATCTTTGGCTGTTGCTGTGCCAGAGACCAGTCATCTGCCCCTTAACCTGGCACAGGGTCTTATGCAGATTACTCAGCCTCTCTATCCTTGATTGTCTGTGTCTGTAAAATGGGCTGATGCTTCTGCCCCTAGAATTGTTTGGAGAATTTACATGAGATAACGTCTATAAAGGGTGCATGAAAACATTTGAAAACAATTGTTCTTCCTGTCTACCCCCAATTAAGTAGCTGAATACTATGAAAAGTACAGACTTGTTTTCTTCTTGTAAACATCAGATCAGATCAGATCAGTCGCTCAGTCGTGTCCGACTCTTTGCGACCCCATGAATCGCAGCACACCAGGCCTCCCTGTCCATCACCAGCTCCTGGAGTTCACTGAGACTCACGTCCATCGAGTCAGTGATGCCATCCAGCCATCTCATCCTCTGTCGTCCCCTTCTCCTCCTGCCCCCAATCCCTCCCAGCATCAGAATCTTTCTTGTAAACATATTGAACCTATATAAAATGAAGTTATCTGTTTTTCATTCATCTGTCTTATAGAAAAGCGCTTTAATTGAAAACCAGTGTGTGGATGGCACAACCTGGTTAAAAGGGTGTAAGTCCTCCGTCTTGGAGCTTCGTTGAGGAGCGTTTCATCCCCACCAGGCCATTCGGTGTCATCACGCATTCAGAGCTTGCTGGTGGTCATGATCAGCTTCCCCAGCTCTTTTGGTTTCTGGTGTTGATTACTCAGGAGCTAAATCTGGCTTTTCTCTGAACACTGCTGCCCACTGAAGTGGGAATAGTGGCTGTGATTGTGGAAAACCAACTGTTTATAGAGGCTTAGTTGAGTGGGTGTTACATGTTAACCTCATGGTTTGCAGGAGAATAATTGCAGTAGTTTAGCATCACAGTCATGCAAATATCCTGTAGCTTCTTTCTTCCAGTTCTTGCTTTCTCTAGAACTGTTTGCCTCCCTCAATGTGTTTATGGAATGTATATAAGTAGTAAAATATGGTAAGGAATTTTTGCTGAGCATCTCAGTTTCCCCTTGGCTGTATGCCTCTTCTCTCTCAACATACTGTTTGGTCTAAACAACATCAGAGTCTAGGGTATGAGTACATTTGTGTAAATCACAGCAAGTGCCCCACTGCTGAGCTTCTGAGAAATGGATGGGTAACGAGGCCTCTTTTCTTCTTTAAGCACTGCCGTGTCATCGTTGGATTGATGAATCACATGACCTTTGATGCTAATGTAATGACTGAAGACCAAGGTCTCTTGTTGAGACCTAATAGAGTTGAATCTTAATTACTAGGAGAGGAATCCATGTTGTATATAATACAAAATATTAGGTGGTCCCAAAATAATTTTTTGTTTGATTTTTTACACATTGTAGTTTTCTTCAAAATCATGAGATGATTACCCAGGTGACAGTGACATATACATGTATCTTCTTTCATGCTGAGCACATCCCTTTGTTTGAACCCAGGACTTTATGTGTCTGACATATGGGTGCTTGTCCCTGGAGTCCTGGCTGGCCTTTGTGTAAAGCTCTACCTGCTGTTGGAGTGGACAGGTTCAGCCAGCATTGCATCTAGACAGGGAGGGAGCGCTAACTTAGTGACCTGTCTCTGCTGCAGCCGACTTTACTGAGAAGACAGTTTGATCCACCCTGACTTGGTAGAGAGAAGAGGTGACCCCAGAGGATTATTGGCCTCTGGACAGAGAAGGGAACAAGTACATGCTCTTGACTGTCTTTCTCATCTCTTGAGTTTTATTTTTGAGTACCTCACCCAACAGAGATGAAGTTCGTGTTGTTTGTCAACCCAGTCACTGGTACATTAAAATTTACTATACCAGAAATTCATTTTCATCCACTTTCCATTTTCAAAGCTAGCTAAACATTCTGTGTAGTTCAATTTTAGAAAGTTTTGTATACCACTGAGCATGGTGGTGGTGAGATGTCTGTGAAGAGAAGCAAAGAGCCTGCACTGCAGCAGGAAAGGTGAGCCATGTGCATGGTTGGCAGTTTGTGCTCAGGGCCCTGGTGGAGGGCCAGGCCCCGCAGGGACCATGGGGGCTGGGGGTTTCTGGGAGGCTAATTGGAGGATGTGGTATTTGAACTGAGCTTTGAAGGAAGGATACAGGCCGAGGTTGGGAGGATGGAGGAAAAGCGACTTTGCAGCTGTAGGAAATATCATGAGCAAAGGCATGGAGACAGGAAATTGCAAAACGTGCGCAGCAAGTCCATGAGTGCTGTTGAGGAGAATGCTGCATGAGCTGATGCCATGGCACGTGAGCCAGAATTATGGCTTGGAGGTGAAGCGAGGGGAAACTTGCACTTTTCCCAAAGAGTGAAATCTGGGGACCCACCGAAGGATTCTGAGAAAAGAGGTGAGAGCATGGGAGCTGAGCATTCTCTAGCAGCAGTACCAAGAAGGTGGAGACCAGAGAGGAAGGTTCTTGCTAATTCAGTGTAGTAGTAGGACAGAAAGTGGGGAGCCAAAAATGGTTTGTAAACATGGAAGACTTTTATCTGGACTTTCTCTATTGAAAACTTACTGGGTTTGTTTTTTTTTGTTTGTTTGTTTTTGCTGATTTTTTTTTTTTGAAGGGGACTAAAGGGCCAGCTGGTTTTGATGCTTTGAATTTTTTTAACCTTGGGTGAGAGGATGAAAAGTATTGGAGATTTAAAATTTTAATTTGAGAAATAATATGAAAAATCAACCATCTTTCTCAGCCGCATTTCTGAGAATGAATTCTACTGTGTGTGTGCTTAACTTCTGAACGTTAAGTTGTTCCATTCTTCAGGCAAAGTATCTTTTGCATAGAGCACATTCCCTCAGCAAAGAAGAACGACTTTTGAGAAAGGGCTATAAGATGGAGTAATTGGGATTCTGTTAATACTAAGAGGTTAAAACTGACTGTAGTATTTAAATACGAGCGTTCAGCATGAAGTTTTATTTAACTTCAGGTTATAACCTTAGATAAACAATTTTCTAGCCTCATTAATGCTTAATCTAATGTTATATAACAAAGTGTGGACTTCCTGAATCGGTTGATACTGTTGAGGACACAAATGTGTTATAGCCGCATAACATACTTGGTTGTAAGCCAGAGATCTCTGACTGCAAATGCTGTGTATGCTTGCTGCTCTCAGTGTGGTCCTCAGACCAGTGTTGTCCTCATCACCTGGAGCTTGTTAAAATTGCAGCCTCACAGCCTCCTGTCCCTTTCTATTGAAGCAGAATCTGCATTGTAATGAGCGCCCCAGGTGATTCGAATGCGAAGTAAAGTTCAGGAAGCCCTGCTGTTTGCAGTGATGAGGCCCTGCAGAATCTCAATCCTATCTGTTAGATTCATTCTTAAAATAATGTTCTTTTCATTCTGTTAAAACTAGATTATTTCACTGTTAAGTAGAGCTTGATTTCCCTTTTCAAAGGATTGTAAAGTATTTCAAGGTATTTGGGAACTTCCTGGGTGGTCCAGTGGCTAAGACTCCCAGTGCTGGGGGCCGGAGTTTGAACCGTGGTCAGGGACCTAGATCTCTCACTTGCACAACTAAGAGTTCACATGCCACAACTAAAGATCCAGCCTGCCTCACCTAAGACCTGGTGCAACCAAACAAACTAATTTTAAAAATGAAAAGTATCTGGGCTTATTTTCATTATCAGTAATATTATTTCCTGATATAGCTTCCCTCTTCCCATCTTCCAATTTTTTCCTCTAGAAACACAATTGTAACTCATGCCATATTTCCTCTATTTCTTTATTTGGTTGGGGGGCTGCATCTTGCTGCCTGTGGGATTTTAGTTCCCTGAGCAGGGATCCAACCCAGCCCACAGCAGTGAGAGCACTGATTCCTAACCAGTGGACCTTCAGGGAAGTCTTGATGCCATGTTTCATATAAACACTGTTGTCTCCTTTATCTTTTGACATGCAGCCATAGTGAGTTAGGCAGAGTAACCCCTACTTGTTTCAAATAGAAACCTTTTTGTTTGAAAGGATGACCATTGCCTATTAATATGATGTTTGCATGTTTAATACTACAGTGTTTTTAGGTGTTTCTTTCGCTGGAACCCCAATATATGAAGGAGAAACATAAATGTTTTGAAAGGTTGGCAGGAAGTGGGTGTGAGGACTGACATGTGCCATACCTTTCTTTCCCTTAATAAGTTGTCCTGGGGTAGACACACATAGTTGGGATTTTCCGTTCAAGGCAGAAGTGATCTCCCATACAAACAGGCACTGCAACGTGGCAGCAAGTACTTCGATCCTATAGTTGTTCCCATTAAAATGGAGCAGAGCCTATTCGTTGAGAGTCTAGACTATATGGATACTGGTCTGGGCAGTTTTGACTAGGGAAATCTGAGGGAGAGTGGCTGATGCCCTTGTGTGAGTGAAATTTGCTTGTAAGAAACTTTTGCTGTTGATGTTGTAGGGGAAGGGAGGTCTATGAAAATTAGACGAGTTTTAAATTTTTATTTACTTATTTTTAGAGTAATTATTTTTAGTTTTTTTGGAATCGGTTTTCTGTGGCATCATGTTAAACAGATTATATCAAAACTCCCAGAGAATTATATGACTTTAAACCAAGGGCCTTGGATATCTGCTGTTCCCAGTGTAAACATCGTAGCCTGGTCTTTGGGACTATTAGGACTGGTGGGGATGGCATGAGAGTGCTTCAATTTCATGGGGTCTATCGCTTGTAGAAACTGCACTCAAATGAAAAACACCATGGACTTCTGATGTCATTGAACACAGTGTTGCTTGTAAGCATCAGTTGTTCATTTGCTGTTGGCATTTGCTGACATATATTTCTTATGATTCGGTGGATTTTGGTTACCTGGTGACCTTTAAAGATGAAAACATTTGTGACTTTTAAGGCCTAAATAGACTCATTTATTTATTATCTAGTAAAGCAAATGGAAGGTGTGAAATGGTCTTTAAGAAGACTTTAAAGTTGTGATTATAGTCAGTGTGTTTATCTCCTTGGAGCTCGTGTTTTATATTTTAAGTGGATTTTTTTTTAAGCCTTAATAAAACGTGACCCCATCCTAACTTTGAGAATCCAGTTTGCTGATGCTTTTTAAAAAATAAATCTTGTCTGTTAAAAAGTGACATTAAAAATAAGTTTTAAAATTATCAGCAATCATAATTCTTAAATAATTGGGTTTTTTGATTCATTTTAATCTTACCTGAAATTATGCCAATGAGTAATACTCAGGAAAATAGAGTAAAAATTAATTGTGTTGTTTTGAAATGTGATGCAAAGCCTTCACCTTGGTCTCATTCACAGCTGCTCACCAGTGGTGGGCAGGATACCTCGCCCTTGAAAAACGTTTTCTGTTGTGTGTAATTTGAAAGCCAATTGTATTATGGAAATAGTAAAGGCAAGCACGAGAGACTTGCTTGGGACACTAAGATTCCATTAAGCTCTGTTTTCTTTTGGAGATGTTTAATTTTTAAGTTTCCATTTTAATGACCTTTGTTATTTTTCCACTTTGGAAATACGATTCTTCTGTTCAAATCCTTCTGAATCCTCTATATGGTGGCACTGTAATTCCCAGGATTTGGCCTGTGAGGAGACTGAACTACCCTCACAAGTTGGCAAGATTAAGAGTGTTTGGAGAGAAGGTTTTTGGGGAACCTTGGTACCCAAGACCTGTGTGCTGTGGGATATCTGGGATGCATGAACGGATGCTTGCCCTACTGCAGTTCACAGCCTAGTGAAGAGGTTGGAGGCTTTGTGTTCTTTCCTGGAAGGTTCTGGGGCTGCTGTCACCGCCAGGATCCTGAGCTTGGTTGTGGGGTTCTGCCTGGGGTTCACGTCTGCAAAACCCACATGGGCCTCTTTCTCTGTGGGCTGGCGGCCGTTACCCGAAGAGCCCAACCTCTCTCAGCGAAATTATGTCTTTCTGTCCTTTAAAAATGCTCATTTCTTCTGTTTTAATTTTGGCCTGTAGACTCTGCTCCTTTTTTCTCTGATGCATTTCTCTTCTGCACATATACATGCATCTGTATATTTATATAGAATGTAAGGCCTTCTGGGCAGGGATCTCATTTTAATACCTCTTTATTCACCTTTAGTGCCCTGTAACAGGCCCTGATTTAATATTTATTCAAGATGAAGTGTGTGTGGGTATTTCACACATATGTGAATGTTGGGATAGAAATGCATTGTGTGTGTACCTATGTCTTAAAAGCTTAAAAGCCCTCAATGTATTAAAGGAAAAGTCCTCCTCATCTTTTGCTCTTTGTGTTGGTTTTCATGATCTGCTTAGATGCTCTTTTAAAGACCGGGTGAACCCTGGACATCCCAGGCCTTCCACCATGTAAGGGACAGGAATCCTTATTAACTCTGTCCCAGGATAGTAAGCCTGTGGCTCAGGGTTCACTGTGCACGTTGGACTTCCTGTTCTGTTTATCACGGGCAGTAAATCACCTCTACTATTTGCACAGCAGTTCTGTTTTCTAGATTATTTATAAGATTGAAACCCATTGTTTATTTTTCTCAGCAGGTTTATTGAGCGAGTCAAGAATAAAATATTGTCTTAAGCAGTAGAGTAAGCCATTAGCCAATTGCAGCTTGGCTTCAAAACATAGAGTGTGTGCCTGTGTGTATTTGTGCATGTGTGTCTGTGCGTGTGTGTGTGTGTGTGTGTGTGTACTGGAGGTGAGAGCCAAGTGAGGTGGAGGAGGTTCAGTGTTGCCAGATCTTTGCAGCTTTGCAAGGTTCTTGTGACTGTTTGTGGATTTATTTATTTTTTTCTTCCTTTTAGTCAGTTAGTGAGTCACCATCATATGCTATTTTATTATCTTGAAAACAGTCTGGAATTTTTATCCTGTGTCTTTGCCGTACGAGTGAAACACCACTGGGGATGTTTTGAACAGTATTAAGTTGAAGTTTTTCCTGTGATGTTTGGTTATGTATTTTCAGCTGCAGCTATTGTCTCTTTTGTTCCCAAGTGCAAGAGTTTGGATTTTTCTTGAGTTTGGCAAGAAATGGTGACTTTGGTGTGTTTGATTATTTTCGAGGGCTGGAAGCAGTGTAGGTCCCTTGCCTCTGGGATTTGGTGATTCTTGATTTAGGCACATGCCTCCTAACATCAGAACTCAGTTCATTTTCCCACAAATGCTCTGTTTGGGGAATGTGTTAATGAGGTACATTGAGCCAGGTCAGAGGTTTGTAGCCTTGAGTTGTTGAGAGAGGTGTTTAAGTTTTGGAGGGAAAATATGGAACTTGTGTGATAACTGAATTCAAAAGGAAATCAGTCCTGTGAATCTGTAACTACACCAGCAGCAGAGTAAAACCGGCAGCAAGTGAACTGCAGACATTCTGGAGAATATGGGATAAAAAGCAAAACATAACTTTTTTTTGGCTACACTGTAAGGTTTACAGTTCCTTGACCAGGGATCTTAGTTCCTTGACCAGGGAGTGAACCCAGGCTCTGTCCTAACCACTGGACTGCCAGGGAATTCCCAAAACTTTTAAAATAAATTTCTACATTTGCTCTGTCCTCTGGACTGAAATTTACTTATCAAAACTTGAAGCCCTATTTTTGGTCTAAGCCTGTCAGGTGACTCAGGAGAAGTCTATGTTTCTCTGACCATATGATGTCTACCAGATGTTTAGACAGAATGATCCAGTTAAAGGACAGAGTGATTCTTGAACAGCCATCTTGTATTCATATTAAAGTGCACAAATTTGAAATTGAAGAGAATGCACCCTTGTCCAGTCTGTTTGTCTTTTAGACTCGGACCAAAGCATACTGTTTTCTCTTGTACTGTGTTCTGTTCTAATCACTGATTTCCCAAATGCTGTGTCTATAAATACCTAACATTGTTACCACATTTTTCTAGAAATCGGTGACTTCCGATGTCTAGGTAGTGAGAATGTATACAGTTTGTGGTTTACTCCTCACACAGTTAATCATCCTGTTCCGCCAGCTTCCTGGGTGTCAGGAGGAGATGAGGGCAGGGTTTCTGCTCCGTCCTGGTGGTCGCTCCCACCATAGTGCATGTCAGTGTGAACCCCAGTGCTAGCCTGCATGCTGTGGACCATGCGTGGTGCCACAGGAAGAGCATGCCTCCTGGAAGATGTGCCTGGAGGGCTGGAAGCTGTTTGAGGGTTAGGTGTTTTAAATATTGAAAAACTTGTTTGAAATGTCTTGCCAGAGGAAGTCCTTGAAGTATCCTTGCTGAGGAATTTTCCAAATACCAAGTCTCTCTGCAGCATTCCCAAAGACTGCACTTCACTGCTCCTGAGAGCCCAGTGACAGTGGACCCTTTAAATGCAGATTACGGTGGTTTTGGACTGCAAGGAGATCCAACCAGTCCATTCTGAAGGAGATCAGCCCTGGGATTTCTTTGGAAGGAATGATGCTAAAGCTGAAACTCCAGTACTTTGGCCACCTCATGCAGAGTTGACTCATTGGAAAAGACTCTGATGCTGGGGGGGATTGGGGGCAGGAGGAGAACGGGATGACAGAGGATGAGATGGCTGGATGGCATCACTGACTCGATGGACGTGAGTCTGGGTGAACTCCAGGAGTTGGTGATGGACAGGGAGGCCTGGCGTGCTGCGATTCATGGGGTCGCAAAGAGTCGGCCGCGACTGCGCCTGAACTGAACTGATCATTTGTAACGCCTTCCTTTTATTGAGCAGGAATCAGGATCGCTTTACCTCCTGGAGGTTGACCCTCCCTCACAGAGGGCTCTCAGATGGGTCAGGGCTCCAGACTGCAAGTTGGGTCCACCCCATACCTTGGGTACTCAGCTTAGGGAGCTAAGGCGGTGCCCTGTCTTTGCCCAGCCGCCCTTTCCCCCGCGGGGGGCCCCCCCTTCCCTGGGCCCCACCCCTTCCTCACCTGGCCCCTCCCTCTTGCCCGGAGGCAGGTACCTGTGCTTATTTCAGGGCACACTTCCTAGCGTAACAGAAAGCCACATTGCAGGCTTTGTTTAGTCTGTTGAGTTATACACATCTTGAGGTTAGCATCTTTACCCTGGCTCTCATTTCCCACAGTGAGAAGGTGTTAAGATGACCTGATACATTAGTGCATACTAAGACCAACCATCAGCAAGGCCATTTTAACACCCACAGTAAACTTGAGTAGAGTTGTCCAGTAACAAACCACAGCATAACCATGCATGAAGCTGTAGGCTCTTCTCTTGTGGGAAAAACCATTAGCTTCAATCATGGCCCCAGATCCCACCGCAGGAACCTATCAGCACTACCCTTCAAGTGTAGTACCCCTCAAATGAACTACCCCTCAAGCCCATTCCTGCATGTTTGGTAAACCGTGGCTGGAGATGAAATAGCAGGCCTTGAGCAGACAGACCTAGGGGTTGAAAGCAAAGCTGAAGGTCTCCCCGGTCCCTCCAGGGAGTAAAGCCTGGAAGGGGCTGTTTGTGCACTAAACTGCCAGCCCTGTTTCAAGGTAAATTATTGCTCTGGTGAGTGCTATCCGTTCTCCATATTGGACTTTCTGATTTTCATTGAGCCTTTCCCCTCCCCAGACCCCTTCCCCCTCTTTTCAGATTGGTTGGTGGGGATGGTTTAGTCCCCTTGTCCTGTCTGACTCTTGCAACCCCATGGACTGTATCCTGCCAGGTTCCTCTGTCCTTGGGATTTTCCAGTCAAGAATACTGGAGTATGAGGCCATTTTCTTCTCCAGGGGATCTTCCTGACCCAGGGATGGAACTGAGGTCTCCTGCATTGCAGGCAGATTCCTTACTGACTGAGCCACCAGGGAAGCCAGGTTGATTGGGGCACACCCCAACAGTGTGCTCCATGGTGAGTGCACCCCGACCCCAGGGTGACAGCCTCACCTGTTGTAATCTGCTAACCCAGTCTAAGTAAGAAGCCAGCATTTTGATCTGTTCACTTCTGCTGCATCACCGACTCAGTGGACATGAATTTGAGCAAACTCCGGGAGATAGTAGAGGACAGGGAAGCCTGGCAAGTTGCAGTCCGTGGGGTCACAGAGTCAACTAGACATGACTTAGCGACAGAACAGCAACAACAACAAGGTCTGTCATTCGGCTTCACAGCCCGTCTCTTGGATAAACACAGATCCTTAGGTATCAGGTTGACCATTTCCTGTTCTCAGATGCTGTACTCCTGTACTCCCCCTGCTGGTTTTGAGACAGGTGATGCTTCTTAAGAAATGTTAATCGGCTCCGCACTGAAGATGACATGGTCCGTTTCCCGGGCCTTAAGCTGTGAATGTAGCACAGGAAAAGCAAGAGAACTCCCTCTGGCTATGGGAAAGTTCCTGCAGTTTCTTAGGCAGGGCTAGCCAGGAATAGATGTGGTAGAGATTGCTCTGCCTCACATCCCGCTCCTAAAATACTACCAGACCCTGTAGCTGGTTTGGGGGCGTTTCTCTGTTTGTTTTTCTGCTCACTTCTTGTCTTCCTTCACTGCACCCCCCGCCTTCAGCCCAGCCCCACCTCCCCCCAGCACTCTGCTGGAGTCATTTTTTTATAGCACACATAACCTTTAAGCCAGAAAGAAAGTGTTGCTTATAACAGAATTAATCTCTTTCCTGCTTTTATTTTGAAAAGTCCTCCCTGTTGTTTAATGTGGAGGATATTCGTGCTGAAAGCCTGTTCCAAGTAGGCATTCGTGCATCCCAGAGGAACTTTTGATTTATTTCCTTAACTCTGCCCTCCTTTCTCTGTGGTTCAGAAACCTTTAATGGTCTGTGAAGCTCTGAGACTTCAGTGCGGAACAGTAGTTGGTTTAAGAGCCCCTCCCACTGTATAAAGGCCTGCCGGTTTCCACACGCTGGGTTTTTGACTCCCTGAAAGGCTGACCTCTCACAAATTTTGGTTCTACAGCGAGGTATCCTGGGTTGGGGCCTTGGTAATGCTTTTGATTTTTTTTTTTTTTTTTTTTCCCTTCTCTCCCTGTTTGAAAAGTTGTGATGAAAATTCCAGGCTCTTGGCCAGCCTGTGGGATGTGCTGCAGTAGGAATGTTTCTGGTGCCCTTTGTTACGGTTCAGCTTTGATTAGGTTTATTTCCCGTAAGCTTGATTTTTGTCCCCACTCCCCTCCCCTTTTTATGGCTAAGAAGGTTAACTTAGCCAAGGTTAAGCATTTTATTGCGCAAGCTGCTGCAGCCTTTGCTGGGTCACCGTGCCAGGCTTCTGTGAAGAAAGAGACCTGGGGAAGCAACCTTTCCCTCCATGTTTCCGTTTCTTCCTCTCAAGACTTCTCCCAAGCCTTCTCCTTTTAACTCCTGCTTTCAAGTAGGCAAGCTCTGTCGGTCCCCCCGCCTGCTGCCCCTGTTTCTTCTACTCCGGGTGTTCCAGGAAGCCATGGTTCAACTTGTCTTGAGATTTTGTTAAGCTGAAAATCATGGTTGGCCTCTCTGGGGTTTCTGTCAGGTGTGGGGGGAGGAGGCCCCCAGAGCAGCAGTCAACAGACAGTCCTTTGATCCTCCTTGTGGTTCTCCCTTTCAAAAGGAAGAAGTGGTTGCAGCTTTAGTGCCCCTGTGACTGTGGATTTATAGCTCTTTTCATCCTTACAAATGAGAGCACTTTACAGACATCGTTGCTTGGCTCCCCCCATTACCCCTGCTGGGGAGGGGGGGCTGCGGTGTTGCTGGAGGGAAGGAAACTGAGGCGCCCCCACTCCAGGGGGGCCTCGCAGGCAGGGCGGGGGTTGGGGTGAGCCCAGGGTAGAGCCTTGGTGGTATGGGTGCTTGCCTTTGGGGCCATGGTTGCTTTTTATAGGAGGAAAGGGAGACTTTATTACCATAGAGGAGCTTTATTCACAGCAGGGTTCCTTGGCCAGCCTGCAGTGGTGAAGCATGGGGACCTGAAATCCCCCTGTGTCCGGGAGTGGCTGGCATGCAGCCCTGGGTGAGCTGGCGCCAGCCCTGTGCTGGAGGCGCTCTTTGATCACTGCCCCAGAATGTGCTCAGTCTCTTTCTCTTGGGAAAAATTTGGTCCTGCTTCCCTCTGGGTTAGGTCCTGGGAGCCTGTCGGTCCTGTCACAGGAGAAGGTGGAGCTTGCTCACGGCCACACAGCTTCATCTTTTCCAGACTCTGCACTGAACCCGTGTGAGCCTGTGTCTAGCTCACCCTGGTCCCCCTAGACTCCGCAGACAGCACCCCCAGACTGGCCCCTCCTGATCAGGAACTTGCCATTAGTGTAGCGCTTACCACCAGCGTCACTGTTGCCCCGCTTTGATAAAGTCCGTTTGTGAGGCTTAGCTTTTGTGTCTAAGTGTCTCTGGAGCTAATGGACGGCTGTGTAGGGTGATTGTGTTTCTCTTCATCCTTCTCCCAGAGTCCTGTGAACTTGTTCTTGCTCGAGCTGAAAATTTGGCCTAAAGTTATATATGTAAACAATACCTCTTAGATTTTTAAAGAATCTATTTGGACTAAAAGGAATAGAAATCTCCAACTATTCTAATTATTCTCAGCTCTTCCTTTCTTCTCTCAGACACACAGTTTTTTAAACTGCAGTATCACATATATAAAATGTTAGGGTTATTCCATGCACAGTTCCCTCTTAAACCTTTTAGTTTGAATTAATTTCAAACTTCCAAAGAAAGATTGCAAGAATAATATCAAGAATTCCCATATATCCTTAACCCAGATTCCCCAGATGTTAACATTTTATTGCATCGCTTTCAACTCTGCCTTTTTCATTCTTCCTTTAAAAGCCTGTGTGGTTTTTTCACCCTGAGCTATTTGAGGGTAAGTTGCAGACCTGTTGCCCCCTTTCTCTGACAATGCCTTATAGCACCCTCAGGATTTGTAGAAAGGATATTAACTGCCTGCTTCCCCACCCAGGCCAGACCCTCCTTCCCGCTTCTGCAATGGAAGGACCCATAGGTTATACACTTTGAGGCAGGCAAGAGGTTCTGCTTAAGATGTGTTTATTTTTGAGTAACCTGTGTGTGCTGGTGTCAATAACTTTAAAAAAGGGCCCAGTTTCTCACTTCATAAATAGAAACAAAACGTTCTGATTACTCATCAGAACTGAACAGTGTATTAAAGCTCTACATGGTGATCCAGCAGGATATATCCCAGGAATGCAAGGATAGTTTCACCTCAGTTACGTACCGCTGCATGATGTAGCTCCCCACCCAGACTTGGTGATTTAAAACAGCCGTTGGACTGTGTTCGTGGGTCCTGTGGTTCAGCAGACTGTGAGGGTGATCGTCTTTGCTCTGTGCTTTCTGAGCCTTCAGCTGGGAAGACACAGATGGCTAGGGGTGATGCTGGGAGCTCACAGCTCATCCTGGCTGTGATGACAGAATTGTCTCTGAGGCTGGGCTTGGTGGCTACCGTCAGCGGGAGTATCTCTGTGGTTATACTGGGCTTGGGCTTCTTGCAACGTGCTGGCTGGCTCTTCAGGAAAGCGAGGCAGTTACATGGCCTTTTCTGACATTGATTTAGATGTCCTGTCATCATTTCTACCACATTATATTGGTTACAAACAAATTACTGAGGCCAACTCAGATTCAGAAGAGGAAAATTAGACTCTCTTTTGATGGAAGAGTGACAGAGTCACCGTCAAGAAGAGCATGTGGGCTGGGAGATACAATAGTGGTGTAAAAAGGCATGCAGTAAATTGTAACGTTCTGCATAGTAACAACTCTTGGCATCCGGGGAGACAGGTGACCCTTGAACAGTGGGGAGATGGTTAGGGGCAGCAACCCTCCTCGCAGTGGAAAATTTGCATATAACTTACAGTTAGTCCTCCATGTGCACAGTTCCTCTCCATCTGTGGACTGAGCCACTCTCAAATGATGTTGTACTGTAATATTTACTGTGGAAAAAATCCCATGTATGTGACTCCGTGTACTTCAAACCCATGTTGTTCAGGGGTCAACTGTAGTAAGAAATCTTAATCTCAAAAGGAGTACCTACCAAATACTTAATTAAGCATCATATTTAAAGGTGATAATTTTATAAGTACTTCATTTAAAATAAAGATGCTCAAACTGTCATCACTAAGATGAGAAGTGTACTCAAATTTGTATATAATGTCATCAGACAAAGTGTACAAGACACCTAGACACAAGGAATAGAAGAGACAAAACTGTGATTTGCAGCTGATACGTTTAACTGCATCAAAAAGCTAGACTTAATTATAGAACAAATGAAAATAGAGGGGAACTGCTATAGTTAAAAGATCAAAATCATCCATGTTCCTGTGGACCAACAATAACCAAGTAGAAAACGTAATAGACTAAAAATACCAATGTCAGTATCAATACCAAGCTCAATATGAAAAAGCAACCCAATCAAAAAATGAGCAGAAGAGCTCAATAGACACTTCTCTGAAGAAGACATACAGATGACCAACAGGCACATGAAAAGATACTTAACATTGCTAATTATTAGAGAAATGCAAATCAAAACTAAAATGAAATATCATCTCACACCAGTCAGAATGGCCATCATCAGAAAGTCTACAAATAATAGATGCTGGAGAGGGTATGGATAAAAGGGAACTCTCTTACATTGTTGATGGGAATGTAAATTGGTGTAGCCACTATGGAGAACAGTATGGAGGTTCCTTAAAAAGCTGAAAATAGCTACCATATGATCCAGCAGTCCTATTCCTGGGCATATATCCAGAAAAAGCAGAAACACTAATTTGAAAAGATACTGCTGCTACTGCTAAGTCGCTTCAGTCGTGTCCAACTCTGTGCGACCCCATAGACGGCAGTCCACCAGGCTCCGCCGTCCCTGGGCTTCTCCAGGCAAGAACACTGGAGTGGGTTGCCATTTCCTTCTCCAATGCATGAAAGTGGAAAGTGAAAGTGAAGTCGCTCAGTTGTGTCCGACTCGCAGCGACCCCATGGACTGCAGCCTACCAGGCTCCTGCACCCATGGGATTTTCCAGGCAAGAGTACTGGAGTGGGTTGCCATTGCCTTCTCCTTTGAAAAGATAAGCGCACCCCAATACTCAGAGTAGCACTGTTTACAATAGGCAAGATATGGGAGCATCCCGTGTGCCCATTGCCAGATGAACAGATAATGGATGTGGTATGTACACACACGTGTGTGTGGTATATGCACACACACAGTGGAATAGTACTCAGCCATAAAAAAGAATACTGTTTGCTGCAACATGGATGGACCTAGAGATTGTCATATAAGTGAAGTAAATCAGACAGAAAGGGAAATATCATATGATCTCTGTTAAGAAATCTAAAAACTGATACAAATGAAGTTATTTACAAAACAGAACCAGCCTCACAGACACAGAAGACAAATTTATGATACCAGAGAGGAAATGTGGCTTGGGTGGAGATAAATTAGGAATTTGAGATTAACAGGTGCACACCCCTATGTATAAAATAGATAACCAACAAGGACCTGCTGTATAGGAGGATGTGGTTCCTATGCCCTCTCCCTCCTTTGAGCCCCCGTAGAATTATGTGCCCCTCTTAGGGCGTATGTCTGGCTCTGTTTGGTCTTACAGAATTCAGCCTTCTTTTTTGGACTGAACTCTTGAAGGCCAGGACTGTCTAGCTCATATGTATTTGTCTCTGTCCTATTGTCTTGCACATAGTTGCTCGAGAAATAGCTAATACTGCCTTGAAGGCTGAGATCAGTCTTTTTGAAGATCAGTATGAATTAGAGAACAAAGAGCCTGAAATAAGAAAGGACAAATTTCAGAAGGTTGTGAGGATGGAAATGTGCATGTTGAAGTTAGTGGATAGTGTTCAGGGAAGATGGAAAGACCTGAAGACCCAGGAACTGATCACGTGAGGGAGAAAGGCGATAAACGTCAAAGGACCATGAGTCCCCATGGCTTAGAGGACTGTGTGTGTTAGTTGCTCAGACGTATCTGAGTCTATGTGACTCCAGGGACTGTAGGGCCATCAGGCTCCTCTATCCATGGGATTTCCCAGGCAAGAAATCCTGGTTGGTCATTGTCCATGTCTTTGTGACCCCCATGGACTGTAGCACACCAGACCTCTCTGTCCTTAACTATTTCCGGGAGTTTGCTCAAAATCACATCCATTGAGTTGGTGATGGCATCCAACCTTCTCATCCTCTGTCGTCCCCCCCGCCGCCCTTCTCCTTCCCTCAGTCTTTTCCAGCATCAGGATCTTTTCCAATGAGTCAGCTCTTTATATTAGGTGGCCAAATCTTGGAGCTTCGGCTCCAATGAATGAATTCATTCCAATGAATATTCAGGGTAGATTTCCTTTAGGATTAACTGGTTTGATCTTGCTGTCAAGAGGATTCTTGTAAGTCTTGTCCAGCACCACAATTCAGAAGCATCGTTTCTTCCACACTAACCCTTCCTTATGGTCCAGCTCTCACATCCCATACATGACCACTGGAAAAACTAACTTTGATTATACAGGCTTAACTTTGATTTATACATGTCTGTTTAGGTTTGTCATAGCTTTTCTTCCAAGAAGCAGTTGTCTTAATTTTGTGGCTGCAGTCACCGTCCCAAGAGATTTCTTGGAGCCCAAGAAAATAAAATCTGTCACTGCTTCCACTTTTTCCCCATCTATTTGCTATGAAGTGATGGGACCGGATGCTGTGATCTTAGTTTTTTGAAGGAGTCATGCTGCTGCTGCTGCTGCTGCTAAGTCGCTTCTGCTAAGTCGCTTCAGTTGTATCCAACTCTGCGACCCCATAGACGGCAGCCCAACAGGCTCCCCTGTCCGTGGGATTCTCCAGGCAAGAACACTGGAGTGGGTTGCCATTTCCTTTTCCAGTGCATGAAAGTGAAGTCGCTCAGTCATGTCCGATTCTTCACAACCCCATGGACTGCAGCCTACCAGGCTCCTCCGTCCATGGGATTTTCCAGGCAAGAGTACTGGAGTGGGGTGCCATCGCCTTCTGCGTTGAAGGAGTCATAGTGGAAGTTAAATAAGGCAGGCAGCAGTGATTACAGGTGATCTGAATTGAGCTCTCATTCTGTGAGGGCACCATTCTAAGCACTTAAACAGATGAATCTCCAGAATAGCTCCTGAGGTGTGTGTACTATTGAGGTAAGTGCTATATGTTGCTGCTGCTGCTGCTGCTAAGTAGCTTCAGTCGTGTCCGACTCTGTGGGACCCCATCACGTTACTCATGAGGAAATCAAGGCAGATGGCAGCACAGTTCACGCTGAATCAGCACTTGAGCCCGGACAGTGCAGCTGCAGAGTGCCAGTCTGCTGCTGCGCCAGGCTGTTTCTGCTGCAGCATCTGTCACGTGGTGCGTGTTCCGTGAGTGTCAGCCGCTGGTGCTTCCTCCCAGAGAGGACACGCCATGGCTGCCTCACTGGGCATGTACAGTCACATGGCACATTGGAAAGCACAGTTGTAGGTATTTGTCTTCATTACCTTATGAATTTCTTCATGCTTTTAAAATGAGAAGATGCTACTGAAAATGAATAAACTGACACTTCATGGAGAAAGCAATGCTGTAATGACAGTGAATATCATGGGGCTTTTTCCTCCTTTTTCTTAAACTTGACTTGGACTACTTTATAAGGGGTGCAGGTCTCCTTTGGTGGGTGATAGCATTTTGGAACTTGATAGAGGTTTTGTGAATGCACTGAATACCTTGGAATTGTTTACTTTAAAGTAGTTAATTTTATGTTAAGGAAATCTTGCCTTAAATTTTTTTTTAGTTAACTTGAGTTTGATTTTTTGCCTTTAGAAGTATATAATTACAAAGAGGAGCAATGGGCATTACTTTACATTGTTAGAATTAAGCTTGGTTGATTAGACTGCTGGCTGCTTCAGTTGTCCACGTTGATGAGAGGGACAGGAGCACCCTGCTTGTGGCTGAGCAGTGTGTAGACATCTGTTGGATTCCTTCCAGACTCCATCACTCAAGTCAGAGGACGAGGGGAACAGGGGGCTGGTTCCAGGAGGACAGGCATGTTTTAATGTGAGTTTTCATATGTCTCAAATCGAGTTCACACCACAGTCTTCTACCTGATTGACTTTTTGAATCTGGGTGTGGGCAACAAACCTCACATGAATTCAGATCTAGAAGCTGGGCTTCAGGTTCATGCCACACAGAAACTGCATCGTCCAGAGCGGAGCCCAAGTGACCCCACAGAGCCCAGTCCCTGGACCTCCCTGCAGACTCTGCTGGGAGTCCATGTGTCCCTGAGGACAAGAGTTAAGAAGTGATGTTTTACCAGGAGATTTTCTTCCACCCACTTGTTCTGTGCCTTCTCATGAGTCATTAAGGCGTTTAGCCCTGGCTTCAAGGCTCCTGCTAATCTCCCCGGAAGTGAGCTCTTTGTCTGGAATCCACTGGAGGTGGGGAGTTAACGGAGTGGTCGTCCTTTAAGCATAGAGAGAGGGATGGTGGTCCCCGGGGCAGAGTCACGAGTGCTAAAATGATCATTGGAGCCTTTCTTCTCCAGTCTGTGTCCCTGTTTTGCTTTGGCCTTCACTGTCTAATTCTGTCCAAACAACTCATCGGCTCAACCAGTTGAGCCTCTAATCCTTCCTTCTGTGCACTCCATTGCAAGCATTCATTTGAAGGTTGGTTTTCTTTTTTGTTTTTCCTTCCTAGTTTAGAAACACAGATGTCTTACATCCCTCCACAAAAGAATTTTGGAAATTAACCTATTTACAGAAAGCTCCAGGCAAGTCTGACATTGTGTCTCAAAGCACCTTGTTCAAAGTCTTCAGCAAATACACTGCTCTTCTAAATCAAGCACCCCCCCCACCCCCCCAACTTCTTCTTCCTCAGCCCCAAGTGTCCTCACATGGCTGCACAGCTGAGCAGGAAATAAGACTCCTTTTTTCTCTAAACTAGAAATGCAAACAAGGCCAAAGAGGAAATTGCTCATTCTTTGGTATTATTAAGTTTATTTTTAGCTTCCTAGTACTTGATTTATTTTGGAGGGAGGACAGAGTAAAACGCAGTATCTCATTAAGGGAAGTACTGGACACCTTATCTAAAGGTTTGTTACTAAGTTAAGAAACTCTCCACATTGAATGCTTTCTGACTGGCCCCGAAAATGTATAAATTTTACTTACATTTATTTATTCAGTCAGCTAGTCACTCAAAAAACATTTTGAGTTCCCATCTAGAAGACTTTTTTTAGGGGAGATGCTGAGGGTATAAAAATGGGTAAGATATTTTCTTCTACTCTTAAAATGTTCATAGTCTGCTATGAAAAACCAGTGTAACTCCATGTGGTAACTGCTATGTGGAAATGAAATAAATATCCTTGTTTTAATGGTTTTATGGTTTATAGGCCAGTTTCACATATTTTATCTTATTTCATCTTAATACACTCTCCTGAGGCACTTAGGTACTGGCCAAACTGGGACCCAGACCTGAGATTTGTCATTGCTTTGACTTGCTCATGCCACCTCTCAAGCACTGCGTGCTGTTAATAGAAACATTTCTCTTCCTGGTATGAGATTCCTTGACTGATGAGTTTGTTGTCTCTTCCGTAACCTCCTCTTCCTTCTTACATAAAATTTCTGGCAAATGTGTGCAGATTCTTTTTCCTTTTCCTCTGACCTTGGACAAGTTACTTGATGACTTTGTATTTTAGTTTTCTCATCTATAAAATGGAGATAGTGGGACTTATATCCTGGCACAGTTGTAAGGCCTAATTGAGCATTTGATGATCAAAATGATCTAACCTGTATCTAGTTGTCAAATCTGAAATATTATGAGACTCTGAAAAACAAAAAATGTTACTCAGAACTTCAATTCAGAATTCTATCTAGTATGTTTAGCTGGCTCACTTCTTTTTTTTCCCCGCCTGGCTTGCCTTTAATCAAGATTTCCATTATGCTCCTCAGCTCCTAATGGGGAAAGCTCTGTGTAGCAGTGTTGTGTGCCCAAGGTGAACTGTGTGAATCTGTGTTGGATTTGGGCCCTGTCCTGTCTGTGTAGGTAGAGTACTGAGCTCCAATTAGACGTTGAAATGTGAAATTTCGGAATGAAAAACCAAGGGCTGCCCTTGGGCTGTGCTGTGGAGTATCGAGTCTGCCTAAGTCACAGGTGACACGGCTGGCTTCAGTCCTCAGGGCAGAAGACGGAGCCTTGAGCTTCTGTTGACCAAAGCTTCCAATAACCCTTCAAATTATACGCAGAAAAATGAAGGGCATTTGAGAAAGTTGTCTTCCGTTTTTAATATCTTTTCTTGAGGTATTTTAAACTTCAGTTTATGTGGTTTCCATTTTTTAAAAATTATTTATTTTAATTGGAGGCTTATTACAATATTGTAGTGGTTTTTGCCATACATTGACATGAATCAGCCATGGGTGTGCATATGTTCCCCATCCTGAATCCCCCTCCCACCTTCCCCTACATCCCATCCCTCAGGGTCATCCCAGTGCACCAGCCCTGAGCACCCTGTCTCATGCATGTGGTTTCCATTTTTAACAGGACATTAGTATCCATAATTAATTTGAGTCCATTAAACTTTTATAGATGAAATCATCTCTGGTTTATTTGGTTGCTCGGCAGTGGATGCACCAGAGTTAAGGGTTATTGTTTTATCTCACCTGTGCTAGTCAGTTGATGTTAATAACAGAAATTAATAAAGTCTTTGTGCTTGAATCCCTTTGTCAAGAGGGGCCCAGTATGCCAGTGATAAAGAATATTTTGTATTATTATTAAAGCATCTTGACCTGTTAGGACCAGAAATCAACCCTATTTCATAGATAGAGTTAAATGAGATGTGGAGGAGTGTCCAGCTGGAGCAATGTAGCAGGTATTGAGAGGATGTTCTGTGGCCACTGCTTGTGGTCACTCTGTGGCTCCTACTGGAAAAGCCCAAAGATGCAGGCGCTGTGGCTCAGCTCTCCCCACAGATGACGCCACATCTTCCTCAGCATTTTTTTTTCCCCTTTAATGGGGATAGAGATAAGAACTGTTGTATTTGGATCCTTCCAGAACAACTGGTGAATTAAGGAAAAGGCTTAAGACTAAAAAAGTTCACAGAAATGCCTGGAAAAGTAAGATAAAGCAGCACCAAGTATAGGACAGTTTCTGGCAAAGCAGTGTTGTCTTGGGGGGCTGAGTGGTCACAGAGGGGCCAATCCTGTGGAGGTCCTGTCTGAGTGTCTCCCCTTCCTTCTTCTGAACAAGCCCCCCACGTGCTCCGTCTCGTACTTCATGATAAATGTCATTCCGTTTTCTTAGTGTACATCCTCATTGGGTGTAGTGGGTAGCGTCTCTTCACTAGGTGATATCAAACTGTTGTTTTTGTCCATGTGCTACACAGTTTAGGATTCTTATGTTATTTTCTATGAAGTAAAGGTCCTTTAAAATGATCATTGAGATGGCACGTCACACTCTCCACAGCCGTGTCTATGCACATCATTGCATTGGTCAGACAGCTGCTTCACAAAGGGCTAACTTTTCAGAGAGGATGGAGCGCGTGATGAAAATGTTTCACCACAGCCTTCCTCTTTGCATTCTGGCTTATTAACATGCCCCTAACTCTGTAGGGTCACCACATACCTTAGAGATGGCCTCCACTGCTGGTGGGTGGAATTGTTGATAATTTGGGTCCATAATTAAAGCTACTGACCTGAAAGGAAGCATAGGGATGATGTGTATGGTGGTCAGAGGAGGTATTGAGTGTTGATAGGAAAGAGCCAATGTTTTTATCTTTGCTGGATTTTCAGAAAGCTAGAAAAGAAAAATGAGACCCAGGGAGGAGGGCAAAATGGTGCTTTCTCAGCTGGTTACATATATTCAGTATCCACGCTGGGGAAAATATCATACTAAAAGGATAAAGGATTTGGTTAGATTGGACTTTGGATTTTTCAATTGTTTGATATTTTGCCAAATTTTCTTTCTTATATCAACTCAACTTTTTTTTTTTTAATCTCAAAAAATGAAGCATTACGCTTAACTTTTACCTTCTTAAGCATATTTTTTAGGTTATTTCTTAAAAGATAAGTCAAATTGACATTAGAGTCTCTTACACTCATTCATTTTGCAAGTATTTATTGATGATATGTAGAATACTGAACGTTACGTTAGATGCAAGAAGTATAGCACTCTAAAAGGTGTGTCCCCCATTCCATGGAATTTTAAATCTGTAAGAAGACAACTTAGTGAAATAATCCTTTAAGTATATAAGTATAAATACTGATATGTCCTACAAAGGAAAAGTAGTAGAAATATAACAGAGTGACCTGACTTCAGGGAAGATATGTCTGAAGATGTTTCATTTAAATTAGGACCCCAGGGATGAAGAGTGAAAGTGAAAGTCACTCAGTCGTATCTCACTCTTTGTGACCCCATGACTATACAGTCCATAGAATTCTCTAAGCCAGAATATTGGAGTAGGTAGCCTTTCCCTTCTCCAGGGGATCTTCCCAACCCAGGGATGAAGAGGGAAGGATGAAATCAGAAGAGCCCACTCAAGCCAAAGGACTAGCTTTTTTTTGATACAGAAGCACTCGGATAGGGTCAACTTGGAACTCAGGTGGATCTTCAAGAACAAAGATATAGTGGTGGTGCCTTGAGCAAAAACGAGAATGGAAGGGAGTAATAGTAATGATGGGAGAGGGGTCAGATGACAGCGACCTTGCCAACCTGGCAGTAAGAGTAGTGTGTCCCGAGGGCCTCTGAGGTGCTAGGCGCTTCTTGGTCCTTTGTTGTCATTGTTTAGTTGCTAAGTCGTGTCCAACTCTTGGGCAACCCTGTGGACCTTAGTCCACCAGGCTCCTCTGTCCTTGGGATTTCCCAGGCAAGAATACTAGAGTGGGTTGCCATTTCCTTTTCCAGAGGATCTTGCCCACCCAGGGAGCGAACCTGCATCTCGTACATTGAAGGCAGATTCTTTACTGCTGAGCCACCAGGAAGTCCTCTTGGTCCTTTACATGCATTGATTCATGGCCCTCCCAGGCAAGAGGCCAGGTAACTTGTCCATGTTTATAAAGTGGCATGGTCAAGAACTGATCTCAGGCAGTCTGGCTTCATATTCCCTGCTCTTGAACTCTTTGTTAGGTTTTTATGCTAAGAAACATGATAAGCCATTAAAGAATTTTAAACAGGGAATTGACCTCAGATTTGGAGTTTTCCCCTTTTTATTTATAAGATGCAGGATGGAAAATGGGTTGGAGCAGGTCAAGAGTGGACATTGAGAAGCCGGGCAGCAGCCTGGCCCTTGTGTGCCTGTCTGCCATGCTGGGCTTCACTAGAGTAGGTGTAGCCACTGAGCCAGAAAACAGTACCTTCAATAAGTGAATGGGATGGCGAGGTTTCTGAATGGTCTGGGAGTGAAGAGCAGGGCATGATACACCTCACCCGGCAAATGCTGGGGGTGAGGGTCTAGAAGCTTATCCCTCCAGGTGCATGTTGAGTTTTCCAGGTTTTGCACAAACATTTCTGGGTTGACTTGAGGTCACAGACATATTCTTTATGCCACTTGAGGCTATTTGTCCTGTAGACTAATTGGGAAACTGTTGACAGCTGCAGAGTAGTCATTTGGGGCCTTATCTAGAAGCACAGCTCTACTTACTGTAAGCCGATATGTATCATTTTAAAGACTAACCTAGGGGAGAGGGCCCTCATGTCCTCCTCCCAGCTCTCACCTGGTTTCTAAGGAGTGTGGTTTTATAAGCACTGAACTTTCCTTAAGACATGACAACACTCAGGGAAACAAATCTGACACTGGGGGGAATAAGAGAAGGAGAGGTCTCAGACCCCAGGCCCACCTCTTACAGCATCCTTAGTGTGGAAGGGCCTTTGGGGACGGGAAGCGGGAGCAGGCAGAGGAGGAGCTCTGAGCAGTGCTAAGCAGGTGAGGCCTCACCCTGCTGTCTTAGAAACAGGATGAGAAACCTTTCTAATCTGGCAGTGTTGGAGTGATTCACAATCTTCTGGGTAACTTTTGTTCTATTTGATATTGAGGAGTTACCAAAGAATCTCCATAAAATACATGCTAGGTATAAAAATCAGAACGTGTGCATTCCTGTGAACTCCCACAAAGCTGATGGACACGGGAGCGGTCCCTCCCCAGTCCAGTTCTCCTCCCCCTCTCCCCAGAGGCGACCAGGTCCTGAGCAGTCTGTTAGAATCCCCTTCCTTTTCTTCATGGTTTTGCCTCAGATACTGTGTCCTTCCACAATATGTGTTTTGCATGCTCTCTGCACCGTGTGTAAGTGGACTCATGAAGAAGAAGATACTTCTGCACCTTGTTCTTTTCGTTCACCTCTGTCCTGGGGTTCTCCCATGTCAGTAGTTCTATACGATTTCCCAGCATTGTATGAACATAACATGTTTCACTCTTCAGCTGTTGATGAACATTTCAGTTTGTTCCTGATTTTTTTGTTCTTGCATATACTTCGCTGTCCGTGTCTCCTGGTATGTGTGTAAAAGGAATTCTTTAGGGATACCTAGGAATCGAATGTCTGGGTAATAGGCGTGCCGATTTTCCCTTTCACTAAAGCCAGTTATTTCCAGCTGTATATGAGTTCCAGTAATTCCACATCCTTGCCAACGCTTTGATAGAGTCAGGCATTAAAATGTTTGCTAATATTGTGAGTTTAAAATATCTCAGTGTAGTTTTAATTTGTATTTTCCTGATTAGTACTGCTATTGGGCACCATGTCATGCATTTATTAATCATTTGTTTCCTCTTCCGTGAAGGCCCTCATTTTCCAATTGAATTTTTCTTTTTGATTTGGAAGAGTTCTAGATACACCTTATAATTTAAAAAGTCTGTGTTGCAAATATACTTCTAGTTTATGACTTATGTTCTTTATTATAGAACTATATGTTTTAAATTTTTATGTAATTAAATTTATCGGTCTTTATGTTTTGAGCTTGTATATAAGGAATCTTTTTCTTTGTTTATAGGTAGTCTTCTATATTTATTGTCTTTTAAGAGTTTTATATAATTTATGCACAAGTTTATAATTTTGCTTTTTATATGTCTTTAATCCCCTGGAATTGGTTATTGTACATGTTAGGGGACAACTTTTATTATTTTTTTTTAATGCACATAACCAGGTGTCCCAGTACACCTTTTGAGAAGTTCAGCCCTTCTCCACTAATTTATATTGCTCACTGTGTCAGAAATGAAATTTCCAGAAGTGCATGAGTCCATTTCTGGACTCCACTGGTCTATTTGCCTCTGGACCAGCACCTCACTGTCCGGCTTTAGAATAATTATTGACGTTTGGTGTGCCAAGTCCCTCACCCCTTGGCATTTGGAATGAAATTGCATCAGATTGGGTCTCTAGGTCCATTTGCATTTTGGGCTATCCTTACTCCCTTTCCTAACTTTGGTGGCAGTCCCTTCAGGTCACATTATGAAACATTTCTCCACACTGTTTCCTTTGTCCTGAGTTGCAGGCTGCCCTGCAAAGGATTGTTGTTCAGTTGCTCAGTCACGTCCGACTCTTTGTGACCCTACGGACTGCAGCACGCCAGGTTTTCCTGTCCTTCCCCATCTTCTGGAGTTTGCTCAAACTGTTGTCCATTGAGTCGGTGATGCCATCCATCCATCTTGCCCTCCCTCATGTCCTTCTCCTACTGCCTTCTATCTTTCCCAGCATCAGGGTGTTTTCCAGTGAGTGGGCTCTTCTTATCAGGTGGCCAAAGTTATTGGAGCTTCAGAGTTTCAGCATTCATCCTTCCAGTGAATATGCAGAGTTGATTTCCTTAGGATTAACTGGTTTGATCTTGCAGTCCACGGGACTCTCAAAAGTCTTTTCCAACACCACATCATTTTTTGATGCTTAGCCTTCTTTATGGTCCATCTCTTCACACCCGTACATGACTAATGGAAAAACCATAGCTTTGACTATATGGACCTTTGTTGGCAAAGTAATGCCTCTGTTTTTTAATACACTGTCTAGGTTTGTCATATCTTTTCTTTCAGGGAGCAAGCATCTTTTCATGTCACGGCTGCAGTCACTGTCCACAGTGATTTTGGAACCCAAGAAAATAGAGTGTGTCCCTGTCACTGGAAAGGATAGCGTTGTTAAGTTGCTTAGTTGTGTCTGAGTCTTTGCGACCCCATGGACCTGTGGCCTGCCGGGCCCCTCTGTAGGTTTCAAAAACCTTGTTCTCTGTGTAATGTCTCTGAAGTAAACTTTACTTTTGAAAATTCAGCCCTAAGAATTTGGGGCCACTGCTCAGTTTGCTGCCTCCAGAAAGGAAACTGGCTCTTGGGAGCTCTGCCTTGTGTGTGTTTCAGAGTCTAGTCCTGTGGCGGGGGAGGACTTGCTTGTGCAGCTTTAGCATCTTTGTGGGACAGTGTTTCAGGAACTAAGGGGAGCTCAGGAGTAGTAATCCCAAATGTGGGAAGTAAATCTTGGCTTGGAATTAGAAAGCTTACTGGGACGTTTTCTTGCCTCTGTTTTCTCAAGATTTACTCAGGACACAACAGAATTTTTTTTTTCTGTCTTTCTAACTCAAGAATAATTTTTAAGGAGAGATTAGCTAACTATAGTATCACAAGTTTTCTCAAATATGCTGGCATTGACCAGTTGGGACAGAAGTGCAGATTAAATTCAAAAAAATTCCTTGGCTTTGCTGGTTAGAGGCTTGAAACCTGCTGCTGCTTTGCATTTCTTTGACTCCTCTGAACCAGGATTTTTGGGGTGGAAATCTTCCCTTTTAGAGAGAAAAGCTCACGCAGTAGCTGCTCAGGCTTCCTCAGGCCATAGTTTGTGTTGTGTTGTGTTGCCACCAGGACCTAGAAGTACAACCTTATCTGATATTCTTAAGGTTCCTTTTGGCATCCATGGAATTCCTGCACTTCCTTTGTGAATTAACGTGAAGCAAGTTTTAACATTTGTCTAGGAGACCTGTCCCACTACCACTTGATTTTTAGCAATTTGTTTAGATCTTCCTTGTATGTTTTTTGACTTACCAGGAGCTGTACTTTTACCCGAGGCTTTCTGGGGCACCTGACTCTTTAATCTGGGCAAAGGGCAAGCAATCTGCCAGGGACTCTGAAAGGAGGGTCCACAGGGCATCATTAAAGTTATTTAATGACCAGTCAACTCAGTCATTATACTGTGCCAGGTATTGGTGATATTCATTCAACTCTGTGTGTGTGTAATTCCTTTTGATTTGACTTTAGCGAGTGGGTGTGTTGAATTCTAAAATATAGTTAGAACTGTTCAGGAGCGACATTGCCCACTCTGGTTCCTCTGAAGCGCTGCATAGGCCCAAGACCACAGTGGACCTAGACTTGCTGGGAATACTGGAAATGGGAGGTGCTAGATCGAGAACCTGACGGCTGGTGGGAAAGCTCTGAGGAGCTGCTGGCAGGGAGGCAGGCCCTGGAGAGAGTGTGCAGAAGCGGGGCTTACCAGGGACGGCTTTGGGTTCGCTTTTAGATTGTTGTTGAGGTGGTTGTGGTAGTTTCCTCATTTGAGAAGTAAGCCCGTGATTGACATGTTGATGGCCAGTTGTTAACCCTGTTATGTGGGAGCACTAACCACGTTCCGTTCTCACTCCTACCAAGGGAGTGAGACATGAAGTTTAGCTGGGACTCCTTAGAAATTAAGTCATGGGACTGAAACGCAGACAACCTGAGTGCTTTATTAGCACATTTTCAAACAGTTGAGTAGAGGTGTACAGAGCTGTGCTGGTTCCTGTCACTAGAGGGAGCAAAGAAAATGTCTTCAGAGTATCTGGTTGTAACATCAGCTTTTCTGATCACATGTGACAAGAATTTTTAAATGGTACAGATCAGGCCAGCCTCCCTCTTGTCTGGTTTTAGTCTGTAACCTTGTATCTCTGCTGTTGTCTGGAGCAGCTAACACTTGCTTCTTTATTTACTGCCCTGTGTGAATCACTGAGGAAGTGATTGCCTGAGTTCCCAGGAGAGGATCCCTACTCTTGTTACTGTGTTAGGATGTAGGTGCTTTAGTACCAGTGTAAGCCAGCGGTTTTCAGTCAGCAGGTTGTGACAGTTATATTCCACACTTTCATAAGAGACTATTAAAGTTCGGAGAAGGCAATGGCACCCCACTCCAGTACTCTTGCCTGGAAAATCCCATGGATGGAGGAGCATGGAAGGCTGCAGTCCATGGGGTCACTGAGGGTCGGACATGATGAGCGACTTCACTTTCACTTTTCACTTCCATGCATTGGAGAAGGAAATGGCAACCCACTCCAGTGTTCTTGCCTGGAGAATCCCAGGGATGGGGAAGCCTGGTGGGCTGCCGTCTATGGGGTCACACAGAGTCGGACACGACTGAAGTGACTTAGCAATTCTTAAAGTTCACTAACAAAGTTCATTGAAGTTAATGTTTGGCGCTTTTGAGAGTGGAGTTATGATGTCATGAAGTTAAATAATGGGATGTTCCAAGTCCTCCAAGCTGGACTTTCCCATCCTGTCAGTCAAAGGTAATTCTACATTGAAGTGTGGGGACAAGTGATAAACCTGCAGATTAGCAGGCCCATTCTCTTAGTTCATTCCTGCTGAACTGTGTAGAGATGCCACATGTTCTCCTTCTCCTAATGATTGTCTAAGACCAGAAGCTGGGGCTGAGCAGATTTTCTAAGTTGCCTCAGGGGGGCTCTTAAGTGGGTGTATATTCTGATGATTCTATTTGGAAACTTTGGGGAGAATGCTCACCTTTGACCTGTGCTGTCTTTGGTACCGTGGACTTGCCCCAAACACCATTATCATTTACTACACCTAACAGTTCTTTATTCTTTGACAATATAACGTGCCTGTAGTTTTGGGGGGGATGTGACAGACAAAAGAAGTCAGTTACAGAAACATTCTTTGGAAGATTGTGTTTTATGTTTTTTTTTTTTAACTCAGTTAATTAAACCAGTCCTTTGAGTTGAACTTAGTTTGCAGTTTCTCGTCCTTTTCCCAAATGGAAAGAGAATAAACATCATAGATGTCATTTATTGAGCATATGTGCCAGACACCTCTTAGCATTTCAGGCCTAACCACAACCTCATAAAGGAGGGAGGAGCTACTGTTGAACCACCCCTGTTTTACAGAGGAGGTTAAATAGCCTTCCCACGGACACACAACTAGTCGTGGAGGATTGGGAAGAACTCAGTACAGCACTTGGGATCCCAGCTGCTACAGCCTGTGTTGCGTTACTAGTCCCCAGAGGCTGAATTCTGGCTCATTGTACTGTTTTGGTTTGTGCTGATCTTAGGTTAGTGGGTGCAGGCGAGAAGTGGTCCTCTGCGGCAGAAGGTGTTGACCTGGGATACGTGGGTCTCATTTGGCCACACTGCTGAGGTTACTGCATCACCAGGGCTTAACTATGTGTGCCTGTGGCTCCCAGGGATGGGCATGGTCAGCCCACAAACACAGCAAGTTCATCTCTTAGGCCAGTGCATGCACTTGAACCATTCAGATCTCTGTGGCTTTATGAATACAGTTGCACTCTTCTCTCCATCCAGTTCAACTCACTTCTGCTTTTTTTTTTTTTTTAATTTGAATGGGAATTTTAAAAAATATTTAATACTTTTGCTGTTTCTAAAAATACTGAGTTTGTTTGCTTTCTCTTACTTTAGGACTTTGTGTTTCATTTGTGACTGTGATACAGTAATTTTCCACTCAGGCAAAAGAACAGACATTGTAGCCACCACCACCCAACTGCAGTGTCCTAACAAACATTTGTGTGTCTTTTACAATAGGCCAAGCACTGTGCTAAATGTTCTGTGTGCATCGACTCTTCTTAATGTCAAAATTCAGTGAGTGGGATGCTATATTTTTCTCTGTTTTTAGAGACCAGGGCCCAAGGGATGTCTCTTTGGAAACCCTGCTCTGCCGCGACTCTACAGCTGCCTCAGCAGAGTACAGCCCTGTGGTTGTGGGCTCAAGTCTGAAGTCGCCTCACAGAGAAATGCTTACCTTTCTTCTCCTTCACTGCAAAGGGTTTTGACCTCTTTTGGGAAGTGAAGCAGAACTGGATAAAGGCTGTTACTGACTTTCTGCAACTGGAAATGTTTATGGTTTTAAAGCTCTTGAATTAATGTTATTTGTTGACTTTTTAGGGTCATTTCTGGGACTTGGGTTTTGGGTAGTAAGAATGCAGAGCTCATCTGTCAGTGTCCCCCTTTGTAGGAAAGTCCAGGCCAGTGGACAAGAGTGACCTTTTACCAACACGTGGGGCATGAAGGAAAGATTATTTCCCAAGTGTGGACAGAGGACACCTACATGTCCCCGGCCAGTCTCAACATAAAGTTGAGAGTTCAGGTTCAGATGTTCCCTGGAAGTACTTTGCCCCACCTCTTAGCCACACCCACATCAGTCTGGGGGAGAGGGGAAAGCTAGAGTGGGGTGACTGCAGCCACCCAGGATGGTAACACTGGTGATTTGTCCCCAGAACAAGAGCTGTATAAGTCTGCATCACAGTACACAAGAGGGAAAAGATCCCAGTCAGCCCTGGAGAGCCTTCCCTACCACATAGCTTGTTTTAGAGACCTGGCTCCATCCAGCTTGTTGAAGAGGTGTGTGAGATCACCAGGGACGCCCCCGCTGTCCTCTGGGTAGTCAGCCCCATAGTGGCAGCATGATCTTGTCAGGTTCCCTTTAGGGTGGGAGACGCTGCCAGGAAAACAGCCAAGCTGTTTTCAAGTAGCTGAGCCAAAGGAGCCCCCCTCCAAGAGGACCCATCCATGCACTCTCACAGGCTGCACACCCATAGCACCCCAGCACCCCATGCACTCCCCAACCTCCTGTGGGAACCAGCACCCCCAGACCAGGAGACCTAGATAGGAACCGGGGGAGTGAACCCTCGGAGCCCTCACCATGAACTGTGATGAGGAATCCACAAGTCGTTTTCATAAACTGCAGCCCAAGGTCCTGGGGTCACATCACACGTGTGTTCTGAGCCTCAGTGAGCGGGTTCACGTGAGTCACCAGCATGATGCTTGCAGACTGCCGGCCGCACAGCAGCTGTGGTCACGGTGCCTGGCACCTTTGCTTAACCTGGGAGTGCAGACCATATGACCTCTTGCTTATCTGCTGGCAGCCATGTGGAGTAGCACAGGCTGTTTCCTGTGGGGACTTGTGGGGGCTTCTTTGATGTTCTGCAGACAGCTGTCTGTCCATCCTGTGGTCCCCTCCCTCTCCACCACGCCCACACAGGTGAGCTCGGTGTCTTGCACCTCAAGTATCCACCAGGTGTTCCAGACTTGGGCTGGTTGTCCTGGGTCACAGTGAAGCAGCCGTGAGGAAACCGGCAGCCTCACTGACAGGGGCCTCAGTGGCCGGTGACTTCACCACTTTCACCTCTTTGGCACCTGTTCTTCCCCCGCAAGCAAAATCTGGGGTCCCCCACCTCCCCTGCCGGTGATGGATTGTCAGCTTCTCTCATAGCTGAGGGGTTGGAGGTCCCCCGCCTCCAGGCCCTGGGAGTTCGCCCAGGAATTGGGCACGGGAACTGGAGGGGCACCCCCCAGCCCAAACAGCTTGCATGTGGGGAGTCACTGTTCCTCGACCTCCTTTCTGGAGATGATCTGTGCTGAAAGCTGCCATGAAGCCACTGCTGGCCGCATTTATGAGCCAGGAGCACAGAGAAGCACAGGTGTGGTTTGCAAGCCTGTCTGGATTTTTCCAAGATCTTCGAAAATTCAGGTGAAAGACGTGACACATTTCACGTCTGAGAAGGAGGATGCAGTACTGTAATTGTGTTTTTGTGCTTTGAAGAGTCATCTTTGCCCTGTTCTTTTTATTAAACAAATGTGATACAGTGACAAAATTAAATACCCCTTTCCCTCCTTTCTTTGCAATGAGGAAGTCTGCCCTTTATTTCAAAATTCAACTTGCAGAAATGGATTGTACTTGATAACTTGCCACGCATCCATAAAAACTGTAAAATACAAGAGGCAGTGTTGCTGGAGTAGCTGTTCTCATTTCCTGGCAGTCATTACATGCTTCCAATACAAAAACATTTTTCTCTTAACTATCCTTTCTGACCTCAAAAATGGGTTTCCCTCCAGCCCCTGGTATTCAATTATCACCTCGGGAAATGCACAGATATAACTGATGATCCCTTTAAAATGTCCTGCAGCTGCCACTCTCCCCCATCCCTCATCTTTTGTCCCGTTCCCGTCATTGAATGTTATGTTGCCAACGTGTATTTTATAGGGTGACCCTGATGGGCGTCACTTTGATACTGTGCAGGGATAATAAGATTGCACACACAATGAAAGGCCAATAAATAGAAAAATGTTTACGAGATGGAGAATGGCGGTTTTAACAGTTTTATGGCTTTCTTTTTTTCCCCCTCACTCTTCTCTCTCTCCCTTTGCTGGCAGAATTGTGGTTTTGTTACAGGAACTAGACAACATTAAGAAGGGTGATGCGGTGATAGAACCAATGGCAGTGAAATCCCACTTGCCCTGTTGCTGAACTCCAATAAAATAAATTCAGGAAATAATGAAGTATTCGGCTTGTGGGAAAGAAAACTGATTTCAGTGAATGAATTCTTGAGGTTTTACAGAGAAAACGAGATTCCTGGTATTGACATTATTATATTTAAAATGTTAACAAACAGTAAAACCAAAAATAAAGTGCCCCCCCAGTGGGCAGTTTTGTGGGGGTCTGTGTTAAGTGAAGACCCATCACGTGGCCGCATTAGGCCTACCTGGCTTTTGTGCCAGGGGCTGGTGTGGGGCCCACACATGGCCGGGAGCCCTTCCGTTCAGTCTGGAGTTTAGACCAATTGGTGATGGTCTTGATCTGTGTCTTCAAATCAGTTATTTCCAGATCTGTTATTTTTTGTTACTGTTTTTTGTTAAGTGGTAGTACCTTCTGCCTCGTGCTCAGTTATAGCTTTTAAAAAAAGATATAGATAGCTTTAAAAAAAAATAACTACATTAAAAAATTACTTATTTGGGACTTCCTGGTGGTCCAGTGGCTAAGATTCCATGCTCCCAATGCCGGGGGCTTGGGTTCTATCCCTGGTTGGGGAACTATATCCCACATGCCTCAACTAAGACAGGGTGCAGCCAAATAAGTAAATACATTAAATGTTATTTATGTAAATAGATACATTAAAAATTATTTATGTATTTTTTGGCTGTGTTGGGTCTTCCTTGCTGCTTCAGGGCTTTCTGCGGCAAGCAGGGGCTATTCTCTGCTTCGCTTATTGCAAGCGCAGGCTCTAGGGCACTCAGGCTTCAGTAGTTGCAGCACGAAGCCTCAGTAGTTGTCCTACGGCATGTGGGATCTTCTTGGACAGGGGATCAAACTCATGTCCCCTGCTTTGGCAGGAAGATTCTTTACCACTGAGCCACCAGGGAAGTCTAATAGATAGATTTTTCTAATGGAGCTGCTTGGAGAGGAGCAGCCACAGTGTGGAGGTTCAGGGGGTCCATCCAGGAGCCGTGAGTCATGTCTGTGGTTTTGAGTGCCATTGGAGGTGGTTACTGCTTTACTTAGATGCTTCTAGCTGGAGCTGGTTCACTGCTTTACTTAGACACTTTAGCCGAAGCTCGTTTTGAAAGATGTTTTGTTACATGTGCAGAAGGGCCCCAACCTGGTCTAAACTCAGACTTCCTCCCGGAGGAAGAGACCAAGGACTTTAGGATGAAGTGGCATGCGACGACCCCTTGCTTGGCACATGTCAAGCACATGTGCCTAGAGCTTGAAGTGGCCAAGGGCTTCTGAGCAAGAGCCACTGGGTGGCCCAGGTGTGGCGAGCAGGTCTGGAAGGGTACTCATGCCCGTGGCCTCCATCCTGTCTTGTCCCTGGACAAGACTTCCAAGAACTGGAGTCTATTCTTGGAATGTGTGGGAAGGCAATACTTCTCTGGGCTTGTGCACACGTGCCTGCCATGTGAGTCTCTGATCTTGGTCCCCCAAGAGTCGCTTCAGGCAGAAGCAGTTTTGTAATTCATGCATGCTGGGGTAGGAAGGCTGGCTGCCCGTTGTGCTCAGGATGCATAGTGCTCCTCTGTGCTCTTGAGCCACCACTACCCAGGGTCCAGTTAGTGGGTTTAAGATCCTATTGAACTGAGCTCTTTAGATAAAAAAGATAACCCAAATTCAAGCCTCAGGCTTCAAAAAAAGATTACTTCCCCTTAGTTCATAGCAGACTGATTCAGAGCATAAGACCCTGGAGTGAGACCCCCAGGGCTGCCGACTGAAGCTGTGACCAGTTTCCCTGTGGCTTGTCATCTTACTTATAAAGCACGGATGATGACGATGTTAGGGTACTGTGATGACTAAACATACGAAGGTATGAAAAGTGCCTGTTTATAGTGCCTAACCATCGTTATTGTATATTCAACAGCCCAGTAAAAGGGTGGTGAGTTAGTTTGTGGATAAAGCCACTGGTGAGGAAGTGAGGGCACTGGATTCCTAGGTCCGCCCTCCTGCCAGCTGTGATGCCTACCCGAGAGCAGCCGATTGCAAGCAACTTCGCAGGTTCGAGGATTCTGTCTTCATTGGACCGTGGGAAATGAAAAGCAAGAACACTGTAGTCAGTTCATGTTAACACTACGTATCAAATTAAGGAACTCTAGTTTAGAGATTGTCTATCTTATTATACCTTCTAGAAAAGATAAAATGTCATTTCTTTTGTGAAATAATGTTGAGATCAGGTAGTTATTTTTAACAACCTTACCTGGCAAAATAAAATGTTAGCAATCTTGCATCCATTTCTCAAAAGCTGGCAGTGTTGCTTCCATTTCTCTGAAGTTGTATGCTTTTAGTGTTCACTTCAGGTAAATTTTAGTTCTCAGAAAATACTCATTCCGTCAGGTGTTTTTTGAACACTCACTATGTTTGAGATGGTGCCCTGGACTCTGGGGTGGGCCTTCAGATGGGGTGGACATGGACTTGGCAGCTGGACAGGCTCGTTCGTGGCTGCAGCCCAAGGGAGAGCCCACGAGTACAGGACAGAGAAGTGGGACGACATCTGTGATGGCTGGAGCCCCGAGTGGTGAGGAGGGCTCGGACAGACATCAAGAGAACAGAGTAGTGAGGGCTTGCAGGGCTGCGTCCTGCCCCGTGAAGGAGCACTGAGGAGCAGGGAGCTGGCCGCCACGCTCAGTGCAAGCCAGAGCGCACACTGTCTTCTGGGGACAGAGGGAAGGCCTGGAGGAGGCGGTGGAGCAGCCGGGCGGTTCCCTGCAGGCCTTGAGGCTCCTTTGGTGATTTGGAGGCGGAGGTTGACAAGACGAGGGCTGTGCTTTGAGAGGACTGGCCTGGTCTCTGTGTGGGAGGGGACAGGCCAGCTCAGGACCTCAGATCTGAACATCCAAGGGAAGGTGTGGGACCAGAGGTGGGATCAAAGCTGGCCACTTGAGCAACTGAAGCAGCGTAGAGCTTAGGAAATCTCATTATGGTTTTGAGTTTAAAATAAACCTTGGCCTGTCCCCTTTCCCTCACAGTGTTCAAATGTAGTGGTGGTAATTGTTTTAAAAAGAAAGAAAAAAAGATTTTTCCTCCCCTTCACCCTACACAGTTGGGGTTTACAACATGGGCAGTGAGAGTGCCTGGTTCAGGAGTGTCTCCGAGCGTCTGCGTGGCCTCATCATCATAACCGGTTAAACCTAGGGGACTTGCACAGGCTTCTAGAGTCTTCCCTTTCCTCCCTTCCCTTTGTCTCCAGGAGAGGAGCTGCAACGTGGACAGTGGGAGGCGGTAGGGGTATGGAGGATCGGGAGCCTGCCCCCGGGCGCAGGTCTTCCTCGGTGTGGCTATGCGGTCAGGTGGCTGTGGTTCTGCTGCACCTTCGAGCCTGTCATCTTCCTCCTGAATGTACCCCGAGACCACAGAGGCGGAAATAACCATCAGCAGGAGAGCAGGCTGACAATGTCGGGGCTCCTTCGGGGGCGAGGGGATCTGGTTGGTTAACAAAAGAAGAAACCAGGACAGCATTGCTTTAATTACCAGACTCACTGCTGGAAGACAGGCAGTTGCCTGCTGGAGAGAGACTGCTGAGAGCAGCTTCCCCCTGCACTCAGTGATGGTCCGACCCCATGCCCGGCTCTCACCTCAGCTGTTCTGTCGTCAGGTCCAGTCCTGGGGTCCTCAGGGAGCAAGAGAAGAGTGATCTGCATGGGAGTCTGTGCCCGGAAGTTCTGACTTGTTTCACTACCCTCGAATCAATCCGTCATTTTTGCCAAGAAACAGTGCAGCTGTAATTCACAGGCAGAGGTGGCCATGGAAATCAAAGGAGTTAGAGCAGCTCTTCCCAGAGGACGCGTCCCAGGCAGGCTCCCTGGCCCCGGCTCCAGTGGCCTCCCTGTCGCTTCCTGGGGCCCTGGCCTGGGGACCGAAGCATAGAAGCAGCTCTGCGCTGTGTGTGTCTCCTTTTCCTCCTCGCCGCCCTGGGGTTGGGGCCTTGTTTCATCACCACTCACTGCTTCCTGGACCTTCTTGCAAAAACACCTTTTCTTTTTTTTTTTTTTTTTCCTTTTAAGCTTTATATCTCTGTTCTGTCCAAAAAGTAAGTGGTAAATTTCTTCACCCTTTTTACCTGGGCCACCAAAGAAGGAGCCAGACCATGACTGAAGGGTATTCTCCAAACAGAAATTTTAGCCAAGTAACCCCGCTCTGCTTCTCACTGTCCATTGGCATGTTGACTTGAGGCCTTCTGTAGTGATCACTTAGCTGCACTCTCTCTGTGTACTCAAGTTAAAATACTTAGCATCCGAGCAGTTACTAATAGGTCTTAGAGAAAGAAGAGAACTTCTTCTAAATGTTTACTCTCTGACCCCTGCAATGGGGTGTGTCAGTGGCATGTGAAGGCCATTTCGTGGCCCCTGTCCCACCACGCAGACTGTGGGCCTGGAGGGCCTGTAAAATGACCTCAGAAAGAGGCTGTATTTTAATGCCCTTCTCACGAGCAGCTTCCAGGCCTGCTTCCCCACCTCATCTCTTCTGCTCCCCCTCCTTCTTAGTAGGCAGTGTTAAAACTTCGGTAAAGAGGAAATTCCTTTCCACTCACAGCAGAAGGGCATTTGTGGGTGGCTCTACTGGGCACCCAAAATCACTGCAGATGGTGATTGCAGCCATGAAATTAAAAGATGCTTACTCCTTGGAAGGAAAGTTATGACCAACCTAGATATCATATTCAAAAGCAGAGACATTACTTTGCCAACAAAGGTCCGCTAGTCAAGCCTACGGTTTTACCAGTGGTCATGTATGGATGTGAGAGTTAGACTGTGAAGAAAGCTGAGTGCGGAAGAATTGATGCTTTTGAACTGTGGTGTTGGAGAAGACTCTTGAGAGTCCCCTGGACTGCAA
This sequence comes from Bos indicus, assembly GCF_029378745.1. Lineage (NCBI taxonomy): Eukaryota > Metazoa > Chordata > Mammalia > Artiodactyla > Bovidae > Bos > Bos indicus. The sequence continues at coordinate 45,855,840 of NC_091775.1, forward strand.
GGAGATCCAACCAGTCCATCCTAAAGGAGATCAGTCCTGGGTGTTCATTGGAAGGACTGATGCTGAGGCTGAAACTCCAATACTTTGGCCACGTCATGTGAAAAGTTGACTCATTGGAAAAGACTCTGATGCTGGGAGGGATTGGGGGCAGGAGGAGAAGGGGACGACAGAGGATGAGATGGCTGGATGGCATCACCGACTCAATGCACATGAGTTTGGGTGAACTCCGGGAGTTGGTGATGGACAGGGGGGCCTGGCATGCTGCGATTCATGCAGTCGCAAAGAGTCGGACACGACTGAGCGACTGAACTGACTGACTGACTACTGGGCACCTTCTGGGGCTGGTACTGGGTTCTCGGTAGTGTGCAGGGACCTGGGTTAGATTACTTCTTGTCTCCTGCACCTACCCTGCCCCTCTGTGCATGTACAGAAAGGAGGACGCTGGTTTTCCAAGGCCCTCCTTAACACAGCGTAACAGAAGACCAGTGATCAGTGTTGTTTCTTTCTGCTGGTTCACGGAACCATGTTGTGAGAGTGGAAGAGAAGGAGCACTGTCTACCCTGAGCTGAGCGCAGGGTATGCTGTGTGTCCAGGGTTATTTATAAAAGACCGAGGCCTTCCTTGGCTTGTAAAGAGAGAACCTGATTGTAGATGGCAACCCTGGATTCTGAGCCAGGGTCCCTGGACCTCTTCTCCCACCACCTTGGGGTGTTGAGACTGTGTAGATGATTGTAGCAGTAATAATTTTGTTATAATCACAACTAATTGGACTCAATCTGGGGTGTGCCCTTAAGCTTCAGTAATGGGGTGAAAAATAGCTGACTGCCTTTTTCAGCCTGCGCACCGGCCTCCCAGAGGGCCTGTGTCTGAGGAGTTAGTGGCGGGCTGAGTGGGGAGAGACCCCGGGGCTGGGGAGCGTGCTCCTTGACGGTCTTGGAGACAGACATCCCCCCTGAGAAGGAACCTTTGATACTGGCAGTGCCTGCAGCACCTTCCTCTTAAGCATTCTGTCTATACTCCTGCTTCCCCAAGGTCCCTTACAGAGAACACACGTAGCTCATCTTACTTTAGAAAAGAGATTATCCTTTTATTGTGCAGGACAGGTTACAGGCTCTCCTGCCCTAGCAGTGCAGGATGATTCAGCAGTGGCTGAATGAGGGAAAGGAAAGAGCAGCTGGGTTCACGGGCAGTGTTTCAGCTTACCAACCACCTGCAGGTAAACTGACCTGGTCAGGTGGTCTCCAGCAGCAGGATTGTCAGCTCCCACTCCAGCCCATGGCCCCCATCCAGTGACGTCCATTCGGGCCCTGGAACAGGTCTCCTGGCTCATTGTGCCCCTGCCACCCACCCACCCTCAGATAAAGCATTGCTTCCCTGAAGTGGGTTCATACCCGAGAAGCTCCCTGTGAGAGGTGAGCAGACAGATGCCACTGAGCAATCCCAGCCCTGCACTTCAGTTGGTTGCCCAGGGCAACGCAGGGAGGGGAGCCTGCCCTGATGGTTTTTTGCCCAGAGGAGTGGGGAGCCAATAGGATGTGGGGAGAGCACAGAAGTGGAGCCGTGATTCCTCCTCATGATTCCCAGTGGCCAAACCTGGATTATAGGCATGCCTGTGACTGAGCCTCTGTCTGCCCGACTCATTTCTATGTCTTGGTTTCTCTCTGTCCCCCAGGCCCCCGATCCACCCAGAGTGCTGCCCTGAGCAGCTTATTTCTCCCCTTCTCTTCTGTGCCTGGCACTCCCCTGCCCCCTGTTTTTCTTTTGGTGGAAAGTCAGAAAGACCTAATACAGCTAGTTTTCCTATCCCCCAGAGAAGAGCTGCTGTATGGGAACCTGGCTCAGGGAGGAAAGTGAGTCCTTAATCTAGGGCCACATGTCTCATTGCCATTGGCTTTCTGCATCTGACCTGTAGGATACCCCCCACCCCACCCCTGCAGCAACAGAAAAGGCAGGGGAGTTGGAGAGGGCAAGAGAATCTGCTAAAAATATAGACCCGGGCCATGAACACTCCTCCTGCAAGAGCTGCAGCCATGATGGAACCCCTGAAGATGACTTCACCCCTTCTGCTTCTTTGCCCAGGCACTAAACCGCTGCCCCGAGATGAGAGGCATGTTGACTGTAAGGCCTTGTTGTGAGATGAGCGGAGAGCACTGGGGACAAATGATCATTACAGGCCATTCATGTCGACAACATTTGTGCCTCTGTGTTTGCTTGCAAGCACAAGCAGGAGCTAATTTGCAAGGCTGCCTTTGTGGAGCTGCCTTTTGATCAATGATTGCCTGTGTTAATGTTTCAGTAAGCTATTGATTTCTGCAACAGCTTTTGTTCCCTGAATTTATGTGCAGTGGGTCTCCACAGCACACGCTATGCATGTTTGAGTAAAGTTCAATTGACTTCATTCCTGGGGAGGCCTTGAGCTGCTTCATTCCCTGTTTGTAGAACCAGAGCTTTCCCCGGCATCCTCTTTTGTTTGTGCTCAAGACCTAGCCACCCATGCAGTCACCAGTATGCTGCTTCTAATCCTCCTAGATTTGCTCCATTCCAATGTTTAATCCCTTCCTAGACATTACAGTGGATGAGAGGCAGCTAATAAAACCTGGTCTGGAATTTTTTTTTTTCCCAGTCAACTTGCTGATGTATTACTGGTGTGTATACCATATGGATCATAAAAATGTACTCAGAGGGCACAGGTCCAGTGAGTTTTGACAACTGTACACATCCATGTAATAACACCATAGTCAGTTTGTAGGACAGCCTCATCACCCAGGTCTCCTTAGGTCCTTTTACAGGCAGTGGCCCACGCCCCACGCACCAGACGCAGACAGACACTCGTCCTGTCTGGGCCCTCCTGTGCGGGCTGCTGCCACTCAGCGTGATATCTGAAACGTGCCTGCTTGTTGTAGCTGTCCGTTGTTTTACCTTTTTACCGCCACGTAGTATTCTCATGAGTGGGTGTACCGGAATATGTTTGTCCGTTCTCCCATTAAGGCACTTTTTGGGGCTTGGAAGAGTGAAGTTTTTATGAATGTCTGTGTAAAAGTCTTAGTGTGCACACGTATTTGTATTCCTTTGGGGTAAACACCTAGGAGTGAAATTAGTTGCTAGGCTGTGTGGTCCATGTTCAGCTTTCTTTGTGTTGTGTATTAGTCGCTCAGTCATGTCCGACTCTTTGTGACCCCATGGACTAGCCCGCCAGGCTCCTCTGTCCATGGGATTCTCCAGGCAAGAATACTGGAGTGGATTGCCATGCCTTTCTCCAGGGGATCTTCCTGACCCAGGGATTGAACCCGGGTCTCTTGCATTGGAGGCAGATTCTTCACCGTCTGAGCCACCAGGGAAGCCCATTTGGCTTTCTAAGAACTGCCAAAAGAGTTCTGCAAAGTGATTTGACCATTTTACATGTCCATAGTGGTATATGAGATTTCTTGTCACTCCCCTGTCTTCCCTGAATTTGGAAATTGATATTCTTTGGTTCTACTACCGCAGTCCATTTTGATCTTTGATACTCAGAGGATGGCATCTGTCCCGGGCTCCTTGTTTAAGAGCTATTACTTAAGGTTGACATAAGTTGACACTTATTTTAATGTTAAGTGTGTGTGTCCTGATCACGTACTCGAGGAGGACCAGTGCAGGCTTCAGGTTGTGAACCTGGGCTTTTCCTGAGTCTTTTCTGTCCAGCATCTGATGTTGGGCCTGAACTCTGGCTTCTGTTTGAATCTGCAGGTTATACCATTTCTTAATACCATTTGAAACTCTTTCATGTTTGAGGAACAGAGATGATCCCTTGTATCCATGAATTGCAGACCAGGACTGCCCAGAACCGTCAGGGTGGCTTGTTCACAGCCTACAGGTCAGACCGAGGTGTGGCAGAGACCTGGTGGTCGTGCCTCCCTTTCAGGTTTCTCTCCCATTTCTATTTTGTTTCGCCTCTTGCAGCTTGCCATTTCCCCTCACATCTCAGCCCTGTCCCGGGGCCCCTGAAACAACTTCCACTGAAGGTAGAGGTGGGAGGAACAGGAATCCTTTGGGTTTCTCATTCTTCTTTCCAGCCCTGGGACTGGGCTATGATTTACTGCACCAGCTGCCCTTCTGAACTGACGAGGCACCTGCAGCTCTGACAGTGTTTGAAGGGTGACAGTGACCTGCCTTGGCTTCTGGTCTGTTTCCTCCTAGGAAAACTGGAACCAGGTCACTGGTGTCAGCACAGATCTCTTAATCACAGTGGATTTATGAGTTTGTGCCCTCCAGCCAGCCAACAGCAAAAGATCAGTATAGATAAATGACTGGCTAAGTCAGGAAGGTAGGAAGTAAGAGGCAGGAGCCAGGTGTCTCAGGTCGGGACCTCAGAGGCTCAGGACGCTCCCCTCACTATGGGGACATTGGAGGCTGTGTTTGTAGACTAACTTCTACTGACATGTAGAAGGCAAACAAGGAAGAAATTCAAGGGCAGTTGCTACATTGTCCTGTGTTGTTCAGGTACCGCCGTGTGGAACTGGAAAGAGGATGGGGAGTGGCTTACTTGCTCCTGGGGGTGTTTTCAGAGAAACCTCTTGTGACTGGGCATCCATTGGTCACGGATGTGTCACGCGGTACCTGCATTGCTTCGTCTCTTTCGGTCTCCTCAGCATTGGTCTTTCCAGCTAGATCTCAGGTCACTGGTGGACAGTCTTTGCTTCTCCTTTTTGGCTCCTGCATTCACAGAGTGGAGAGCTTTCCATGAGGCAGAGTGGGCCTTGGCCAAGTAGCTCCAACCCTTAGATGTGGGGACCCTCCCACGTTCAGAACACACCCCAAGATATGGTACTGACTTTGCAGAGTAGTGATGTAATTAGAGAAGATCAGTGTGATCGAGGCTCTCTGACTGTTTTAACTATTTTTAAATTCTAAGTAGAGACACTTTTTCTTAAAGCAAAGACCCCCAAGATACTGGTCTTTTGTTAGCCAGCGTTAGTGGAACATGCCATTGCTGCCCCCAGCCCCTGTGTGTATGTGTGTGTGTGCACACGTGTGTGTACGAGTATGTGTGCGCGCATGTGTATTCTGTACATGTGTGTGGGTGTGTACATATTGTGTGTACGTGCATGTGTATACGTGTGTGTGTGAACTTATGGTGGAGCCCCTTGAGGCTGGGAGGGCCACAAGTGCCCTTTATTAAAAAGTTGCATTTGGACTCATTTCTCCTGGCTTTGTTTTTAAAAGCTGTCTTGGCTCCATTTCTTCAGGGCCTTCCATGAAAAGAGGAGCTCCTTTGGCCTTACACACCGACCTCGGGACGTGTGGTGTCTCCTCTCTACCCAGCACCAGTGTGTGCTGCATCCACTCTTCAGTCTTTTTGCCAGGCCTCAGCTTCGCCGTCAGCACCCTGTGCTGGCTCGTCCGGGGTGGGCATTGGGCCTGGCCAGGGGCTGTATAGCACTTTTCCTGGGCTTGGGCTCTGTTCTTCCCAACCTCCCTCCTGGCCCCAGTTCCTGCCACCTCAGTTGTTAGCTTCAGTTGTTTCTGGAATGGTCTCCCTGGCTGGGCATTTCCATGTTTCCCCATGTGGATTCACTGACTTGCTGTTCACAGATGTTCCCTGTGTGCACTCATGCATATACATACACACACCTGGAGGACAGGCGTTCTCCTTTCTGTCAAAGGTTTATTGATGCACTTCCAGTGCTTAGAACTGCTCATAGTAGGCACCCAGCAGATACTTGTTGTGAATAAATGTTCTTGATGTCTAGAAGTTATGCTCTGACGGGCTGGCAGACAGGCCCCACTGGCCCATTGCACAGGCAGCTCCACGGGTGTGTCTCAAGTGAGCCCAGGCATCCAGGGCAGCTGTGATAAAGCCAGCCTCTGCTCCAAGGCTGTGCATCTGCCTCATAGCCAACCCTTCTCTCCTGCAGGGAGAACTGATCACCTTCTATTACTACTGGAAGAAAACCCCAGAAGCAGCCAGCTCCCGGGCCCACCGCAGGCACCGCAGGCAGGCCGTGTTCCGGAGGATCAAGACCCGCACTGCGTCCACGCCCGTCAACACGCCCTCCAGACCCCCATCCAGTGAATTCTGTAAGTGGGGGCTTTGCACACGCCACAAGCTTCCATGTCCCAGCTCTGGGTGGACCTGCTCTCACAGCCGTCCTTGGCAGAGCTTGTGTTGGAGCCAGGGCAGTGGTATATGTGCGTGCATGTGTGTGTGTTGCAAAGCCTGATCTAAGAGTTTTACAAACTACTTGTGCATATAGATTTTTCTGAAACTTAATATTATCTGTAAGTCTTGGCCTTGGCCTTGGCCTGAGACGGTTTTTGACTTTGGAGGACGATCTCCCTTAGCAATCTCCCTTAGCACTTGTGGTCGCAATATGATCAGTTTAACATTTTCTTCTTCCTCCTACTTTTCTGAGATCCTCCTCTTGGTCCCATTGTGATCTGCAGTCTTATACAAAAGTGAAGCCCACACCTTCTTAACCTTTGAAAACTAGATTCATGGCTTGTGATCCTGTCTTGGCCCAGGGCACTCAGCCTGAGGGTCACAAACGGGAAACAGAGGCCAGAAGGGCACTGAGCCTTGATGTAGAGGAAACCCCTCAGAAAGTCAGATCCACCATCTGTGGGCATCAGTGCCAGCTTCTCCAGGATTGAGGTGTGACAGCAGACCACCAGAATGACAGAGCAGATTGTTGGGTACCATCCCTCATACACGAGTTCTTCATTCTGACGACTGGCTCTGAGAAACTCAGAGTGGTCCTTTGTGAACACTGCCCCAGCCAGCCTGCTGGGCCACTCCGACTGTTGGCCCAGAGCCTGGGGCAGGTCAGAGGTAACGGGGGGTCCAGTCTTGGCCCAGCATGATGGTGTCTCCCCCACCCCTTCGTGTGCCCATGATGCCCAGTGGACCTGAGTTCAGCCAGTGAGGATGACTTCGACAGTGAGGACAGTGAGCAGGAGCTGAAGGGCTACGCCTGCCGCCACTGCTTCACCACCAGTAAGTGGGGCCAGTGGGAGGGGGGCCTTCGCTGGAGCAGCCAGGCTCGGGCACTTCCCGGTTCTGAATGTCTGGGGAATCAAATTGGAGACTTGACATCTGCATTGTCTTAAGGGTTACTTAGAAAGTGGAAGACTTTACTGTTAGCAGTCAGGCTGGAGTGCTGACCAGGGGCTGGGACAGACTTGCTCAGGGTCAGGGCGGAGGCGCCTATGTTTCCGGGGAGCCTGCTGCCACCTCTTCCTGTCAGTTCATCCTGAGATGAGGTGGGGTGGTGGACAGTCCTGAGATCCTTTCCTTCTAGGAAGAAGCAGGGCAGCAGCACCCGAGCTGTTGAGTGACAGGTATCGGCCAAGGCCAGGGCCACGTGGTCCTCGTGGTACCAGGGTCAGCCAAGCCCACTGAAGGGCCTCCCTGCTTGGATGTCTGTAGCCCCGGACGTTGGTGTCTGAGGTTGGCAGCCACACCGCCTCCCCTCCCTCCTGCAGCCTCCAAGGACTGGCACCACGGGGGCCGGGAGAACATCCTGCTGTGCACAGACTGCCGCATCCACTTCAAGAAGTACGGCGAGCTGCCCCCCATCGAGAAGCCCGTGGACCCCCCACCCTTTATGTTCAAGCCCGTCAAAGAGGAGGACGATGGGCTCAGCGGGAAGCATAGCATGAGGACGCGGCGGAGTCGTGGCTCGGTGAGTCTCTGGCCAGGCAGCCTGCGCGCGTCTCCCGCCAGGAGGAGGCTGGGAATGTTTCATTTCGGGCAGAGAAACAGACACTGGAGGGGACGTGCCCGGCCTGTGGGGAAGAGCCCTTGGTTCTCTCCTCCCTCACATCTCCTCAGGGAGCTGGTGGACCAGCATGAATCGCTGTACCCCCATCCCTTCTGAGCCCCGTGGCCTTGCAGAAATGCCCTCAAGGCCTGGGGGTTTTAGGAGCTGAGCTGCATTATTTGACAGCTCATCTGGTTGGGTCACTTCCCATCCTATCACATGAAATTGGCCGGTATGCGTGTGTGTTTGGTGGGAGGAGCAGGCAGTTCCGTGGAGCAGACAGAAGAGGGGGAGTGACTTAAAGCCGAGCTCAGGTGTAACATCACTTGGGCCAACCTCTGCCCCTCAGACAGCCCTGCCCATTCCAGCTTATGTCATTGAGGACAGTCCCTGGAGGAGATGAGAGCTTCGAGTTTAAGCTGAGAATAGCTCTTGTCCATGTAAACTCACCCATTCACCCCTTCCTTGCTTTGTTCCATGTTGACTCCTATGCAGTGAGGGACAGCCAGGGGTGCCTGTGGTTTGCCAGGGGCTGGGATTTGACCTACTCTGGAGGCTCCTGCCTGGGAACTGGGCCCAGGTGGCCCTTGTGGGGACCGGGGTCGAGTCTCACCAGCCTCCGGTTGGGGTGGGCAGATGTCTACACTGCGCAGCGGTCGGAAGAAGCAGCCAGCCAGCCCTGATGGTCGTGCCTCGCCCATCAATGAAGACATCCGCTCCAGCGGCCGGAACTCTCCCAGCGCGGCCAGCACCTCCAGCAACGACAGTAAAGCAGAGACGGTGAAGAAGTCAGCCAAGGTGAGCTGCCGGGAGGGCAGGTGGTAGGGGCTGCTGGAGTCTGCACTCAGCTCCCCCGAGTCTCTTGGTCATTCATGGGACCTCGCGGGCACCAGCAAGGCCTTGCCTGGGGTTGCAGACGGGGGCCTAGAAAAAGGGGTCCACGTAATTCCCAGCACAGACCTATGGGGGCCACCTCTGCCTTAAGTTTCCTGTCCGCAGATACTTGTTCCTTCCTGGCCCCACTGGCCCCTTCCAGAGCTTTCTTGTTTCTGGGGGTGGAGCATGGTGTAGGGGGAGTCCAGGTGTCAGCAAGTGGTTGTCATTCCCTGAGGCTGCTGGGCCATCCTCCCTTGGCCTGAGGCTTCTCGTGGGCCTTCCCTCTGCAGAAGGTGAAGGAGGAAGCCACATCCCCTCTTAAGAGCACCAAGCGCCAGCGGGAGAAGGGGACCTCGGATACAGAAGAGGCCGACAGGACCAGCTCCAAGAAGACAAAAACCCAGGTTAGGCTTGAGGCTGAACCACATTGACTGCCTCCAGCAGCTCTTGTCCCTTGAGAAGCCCCCTGGGCGGTGGCCGTGTCTTGCCTCCCCGGGAGGGGCCTGGAGCACCTCCAAGACTGGCCGAGTCAGGGCAGGACCTGTGGTCCCTGCTTGCTGCCTCCTCAGCCAGACCTCGCTGTGTGGTGGGGAGGGGGCATCCAGCTTCCCTAGACCTTCCATCCTCCTTCTCTGGCCCAGGAGATCAGCCGGCCCAACTCGCCATCTGAAGGCGAGGGGGAGAGCTCGGACAGCCGCAGCGTCAACGATGAGGGCAGCAGTGACCCCAAAGACATTGACCAGGACAATCGCAGCACGTCCCCCAGCATCCCCAGCCCCCAGGACAACGAAAGTGACTCGGACTCCTCGGCCCAGCAGACGACGCAGCCCTCTGCCCTGCAGGCTCCTGGAGGGGCTACTCCAGCTCCCTCCTCTGCCCTGCCAGGGACTGCCCAGTTGCCCACCCAGGGGCCCACACCTGCCCCCGCGGGCCCCTCACAGGGCTCCCCCTCGGCCTCCCAGCCCCCCACCCAGCCGCAAGCCCCCTCAGCTGCTGCTCCCCATGCCCACATCCAGCAGGCGCCCGCTCTCCACCCACAGCGGCTGGCCTCACCGCACCCCCCGCTGCAGCCACTGACGGGCCCAGCTGGCCAGACCACCGGCCCACCCCACACCCAGCCCCCTCTGCACAGTCAGGGCCCGCCCGGCCCTCATGGCCTCCAGGCTGGGTCCCTACTGCAGCACCCGGGGCCCCCACAGCCCTTTGGCCTCCCTCCCCAGGTGTCCCAGGCAGCAGCCCACCCTCACACCTCCCTGCAGCCCCCTGCCCCTCAGTCGGCCTTGCAGCCTCAGCAGCCCCCGCGGGAGCAGCCCCTGCCCCCAGCACCTCTGGCCATGCCCCACATCAAGCCCCCGCCCACCACGCCCATCCCCCAGCTGCCAGCGCCCCAGGCCCACAAGCACCCCCCTCACCTCTCGGGGCCCTCTCCTTTCTCCATGAATGCCAACCTCCCACCCCCTCCTGCTCTGAAGCCCCTGAGCTCCCTGTCCACTCACCACCCACCCTCAGCCCACCCCCCGCCCCTGCAGCTCATGCCACAGAGCCAGCCACTGCCCTCGTCCCCTGCACAGCCCCCTGTGCTGACTCAGAGCCAGGGCCTGCCCCCTGCTGCTACCTCCCACCCCGCCACGGGCCTCCACCAGGTGCCCCCTCAGCCCCCGTTTGCACAACACCCCTTTGTCCCTGGGGGCCCCCCTCCCATCACCCCTCCGACTTGCCCCTCCACCTCTACTCCTCCGGCGGGATCTGGCCCCTCGGCCCAGCCACCCTGCTCTGCTGCTGTTTCTTCGGGAGGCAGCGTACCTGGGGGGGCAACCTGCCCACTCCCCACCGTCCAGATCAAGGAAGAGGCTCTGGACGATGCTGAGGAGCCTGAGAGCCCCCCTCCCCCACCTCGGAGCCCGTCCCCTGAGCCCACTGTGGTGGACACCCCCAGCCACGCCAGCCAGTCTGCCAGGTAGAGGTCCCGGGAACCCAGGCGCGTCCAGGACAGGGGTAGCTGGGGCCTCGGCTGGGACCCAGCGAGACACCGGGCCTTTGTAGGTTCTACAAACACCTGGACCGGGGCTACAACTCGTGTGCACGGACCGACCTGTACTTCATGCCTCTGGCGGGATCCAAACTGGCCAAGAAGAGGGAGGAGGCCATCGAGAAGGCCAAACGGGAGGCCGAGCAGAAGGCGCGAGAGGAGCGGGAGCGGGAGAAGGAGAAGGAGAAGGAGCGAGAACGCGAGCGGGAACGGGAGCGCGAGGCTGAGCGAGCGGCCGTGAGTCGGGAGGGCAGCCTGCTCCATGGGCATCAAGGGCTGGTCCCCGCGCCCGCCTTGAGTGGGCTACCCCCTCGCTGTCTCTCAGCACCCACCAGCCTTACTTCTGTGTCCACGATATGCTGACCCCTCTGGGTCTCCTGGTCCCCCGTCACGGCAGGTCTGGACCACAGGGGTGGGGTGGGGGACCCAGTCGGTTGGGCCAGGGGCCAGGCGCCTGCCCCTCACGGCCTCTTTACTCTTGCAGAAGGCGTCCAGCTCGGCACATGAAGGCCGCCTCAGCGACCCCCAGCTTGGCGGTCCTGGCCACATGCGGCCATCCTTCGAGCCCCCGCCCACCACCATTGCGGCCGTGCCCCCCTACATCGGACCCGACACGCCGGCCCTCCGGACTCTGAGCGAGTACGCCCGGCCCCATGTCATGTCACCCACCAACCGCAACCACCCCTTCTACGTGCCCCTCAACCCCACCGACCCGCTGCTGGCCTACCACATGCCCGGCCTCTACAACGTTGACCCCACCATCCGTGAGCGGGAGCTGCGGGAGCGCGAGATCCGAGAGCGGGAGCTCCGGGAGCGGGAGCTACGGGAGCGGATGAAGCCGGGCTTCGAGGTGAAGCCCCCGGAGCTGGATCCCCTGCACCCAGCCGCCAACCCCATGGAGCACTTTGCCCGGCACGGTGCCCTCACCATCCCCCCTGCCGCCGGCCCCCACCCTTTTGCATCTTTCCATCCCGGTCTGAACCCCCTGGAAAGGGAGAGACTGGCCCTGGCCGGGCCCCAGCTGCGGCCTGAGATGAGCTACCCAGACAGACTGGCGGCTGAGCGCATCCATGCCGAGCGCATGGCCTCGCTGACCAGCGACCCCCTGGCCCGGCTGCAGATGTTCAACGTGACCCCGCACCACCACCAGCACTCCCACATCCACTCGCACCTGCACCTCCACCAGCAGGACCCCCTCCACCAAGGTGGGCGCCCTCTGTGGGTCTGCGGGAGTCGGGGGGCTGCTGTCCGGAGCAGAGCTTGCAGCTCCTGGCACGTGTGAGGGTACCCAGCATACCCCCTGGCTCCAGAGTCACCTGGGGCCCTCTGCTCGCCATCTCCTGATGAAGCTTGGGTTCTCAGTCGTGCGCCTGCAGTGGGGCTGGAATGGAGGAGGTGGCCTATGCTCTCTGGGGCTGCTTGAGAGCAGGAGACAGGTCTAGAGGAGCAGGGCAGAGCCTTTGGGGCCACCTGGAGGCATCTAGGACACCCGGGGAAGCTGGGGGTTGTCACCAGTGAGAGCTTTTCTGCTCCCCCTCGGGGAACAGGGCTCGGGCTTCTGCCAGCTTGGAGCTGGCTCACCTGGCCAGGACCGCCCAGTCTTGTCCACTCCAGGAGCAAGATCTCTGGAAGGCCCACTGGTCGGCGGCCAGGGGTACAGGCTGGTCTGAGGCCGACACCGGCACGATTGGTGTCCCACTGGGCGGCTCTGCAGACTGGCCAGACAGGGTGGGAGGGGGGTCAGGGCCTGCTGTGGGGGCCCCTGGGCCCCTTCTGGACAGGGAGGGAGACAACAGACAGGGTGGGCCCCAGAGGGAAGGAGGGCAACTTCCAGTTTCCTACACATGTTCACAGCCCCACTTAACGCGGGGTTCACACCGTGGTCCCAGAATGAAGAACGTTTGTGGTTAAGCCCTGGGGTTAGCAGCAGGTGGGCCTCAGCCCTGCGAGAGGACAGGCGAGTGTTCTTAGCATGTTCGTTCACCTGACAAATGTTTACTGAGGACCTGCAATGTGCCCGGCATAGCCGTAGAAGCTGGTGACACCCCTGTCCACGTTCGCCTTTCAAACCTGGGGACAGTCGATAAACGTGTCTGAGTTTGTGAGGAGTGGTTGGTGTTCTGGAGGATGACTGAGCAGAGAGCTGGGAGCAGCGGCGCTGCTGGTGTAGAGAGGCATCTGGAGGGTGGGAGGTGTTGGGGCCAGGGAAGGAGCGTCCTCAGGCCTGGAGAGTGTGGGTGCAGAGGCCCCAGGGCCAGAGAGGGTGACTCCAGGGAACAGACAGGCGACGTGCTGAGAGGGTCACTGGGAGAGGCCAGGGCTTTCTGAGCCCCAACAGGCAGCACCTGCTTTGCTTTGGGTCCTGTGGGTGAAGAGCCAAGGAGGCAGCCTGGGGCAGTAGATCTCACAGGCCCAGGATGAGGCTGGGGCAGTTGGCTCCGGGGCGCTGCAGATCCAGGGTCCTTGCCAAAATGAGATTGGGGCTGCTGAGGAGACTGGGGAAGAAACACGTGGTCAGCTCTTCACTCTGTCACTTTCTGGAGCTCCGTGCAGGTGCAGGGAGTCGGGGAGGGCAACAGCCACTCTGGGTTAGTAGGTCAGGGTTATTGATGGCCTGGTGACCAGAAGCCAATCTGTGGAGAGGAGGAAGTCGCTGTGAATACCACCGAGGAGGGCGAGCAGCTCCTGAACCCTGTGCTTCTGCCCCCTTTTCTAGGTTCAGCGGGCCCCGTTCACCCGCTGGTCGACCCCCTGACCGCTGGCCCTCATCTGGCGCGCTTTCCCTACCCCCCTGGCACCCTCCCCAACCCTCTGCTTGGACAGCCCCCCCATGAGCACGAGATGCTCCGTCACCCAGTTTTTGGTAAGAAGATGCCTGGGGAAGGAGGGGGCCAGGGAGGGTTGGGTCAGGGGTCTAGTCTGCTCTCCCGTTCATGCATTTACTCTGTGTTCAGCACAGGCCTCTCCTGTGTAGTGGGGAGCCCTGGGAGCTGGGCAGGCAGACCCCCGCCCCCGGGGAGCTGGGGATGAGGCTGTAAATGCACAACAGGAGCCCAGAGGGAGTAGGGGAGTAAGAAGGCTGAGCGCAGGCCTCTGTGACCAGGCAGTAGGCTGAGGAGGAGGGGCCCCATGGGAGGTGGAGGGAGGGGGCTCAGGGACCACACTTGTTTCTCCCCAGAGGCTCTGCTCTGCTGGTCCCTGCCCAGTAGGTGACCTCTTGATCCTGCCCTCGGGAGGCTCTCTCCTGACCTGACCTCCTTGGCGGCCTCATCCTGGCCACTGCCTTGGCCTTGCTATAGCAGGGGCTGTTTGGTGTTTGACAGGCACCCCCTACCCCCGAGACCTGCCTGGGGCCATCCCACCCCCCATGTCGGCAGCCCACCAGCTGCAGGCCATGCACGCCCAGTCGGCTGAGCTGCAGAGACTGGCCATGGAGCAGCAGTGGCTGCACGGACACCCCCACATGCATGGTGGCCACCTGCCCAGTCAGGAGGATTATTACAGGTAAGGCGGGGAGGGGCTGAGGGGGAGGCCAGGCCCCCTCCGTCTGTGGGTCCCCAACCCCGCCCCTCCCAGCTGCACTCACCCACCCCATATCAACAAGTGCCAGGCTGTTCCCCTGCCAGTTAGGGGACTCCTGATGGTCTTGGGGGTGGGGGAGGGAGCGGGGTGGGGAGGGGGTCAGCAGTGTGGCAGCTGCTCAGGCGTCCAGACCCTCCAGCTGCAGGCCTGCCCAGGCCTGATACCTATGACTTTTCCTTTTTTTTTTTTCCTTTTCTTTTTCTAGTCGACTGAAGAAAGAAGGTGACAAGCAGTTATAAGTTATTTATTTGTTAACGCTGGCTGTGGAAACCCCAATTCTTGGGGGAGAGAAACAGGACTTTTTACATACAATAGGAGCTCTAAAAGCAAAAAGAATATCTTCTAAAGATTTCTTTATATATTTAAAAACCCCACAACTAAAAACGTATCAGCATACATAGTGTTCGTTTGTAGAGAGGATTCCTTGAGACTGGTTTGGGTCTCCCTGCATGACAGTCCCCCAGAAACTTAGTGAGTCCTGGACTGGACTGAACACCCAGAAAGTGCCCCTGCAGTCTTGGGGTTTGGCTTTAGCTTTCTTTTCCTTCCTTGATTTTTCTCAGTAGGTGCTAGATCCCAGTTCACACCCTTCAGTGCGTGCAGACACACTCAGTTGCGTGTGTCCCAGAACCCACACGGTCTGCAGCATCTGAGTTTGGAATCCAAGAGCTATAATTTTTAAAAAATCTTTTATTTTAATACATTGTAGGAGATCTTCATAATTTGAGGAGGTTCTGTGCATGGCTTTTTACGTCTGTAAATAAATAATTTTAGAACAGCCTTTTTTTTTTCCTTCCATGAACTACTATTCTGATCTATTTTTTCCAGCCATGTCACTAATTGTGAATTCCTACCAGCTATTGACAGAATACAGAGTTGATTTTTTAATAAAAAGTTATATATAATTATCCCTTTAATTAAAGGGAACAGATGGGCGTTACTAGTTACAAAGGGGCAGAGGAGGCTAGGGGCTAGGTTTGGGAGCAGCCAGGGATTGCAGAGACAACATTACAAGCCGTTTCTTTGTGTTGCTGCTTTGGTTCTCACTCCTGTCTGTTCCCGGCTCCTGCTTTGCCAGCGGTGCGGACTGTGGTGAGCTCAGCCGACTCGCTGTGCACTGGGAGCGCAGGAGTTGAGTGTCCCCCGTTCCGTCTCTGCAGGCGCGAAAGCACATGTTCCTGTGTGTCTGGTTGTAGATTTCCTTGTAGATTTCTGTACACGCGCATTTGATTGGTCTGGATGAACTTCTCCTCCCCCCCCCCATATTTGGACTATTTCATAAACATCCTAGAAAATTGAAGAAAACAATTCTCACTAAGCATGTGTGCTTGCCAAAGGATCTGTCAGAAGCCTGCTTTCTGGTGTGTGTGGTCATTCGGATCTCCTTGTGGGGAGGCCGGGCCGTCCTTGCCCCACTCAGAGGCTGCTTTGGGGTCGGGGCCTCCAGGAGGTGTCCCAGCTGTGGGTGGCAGTCCTGGCGGGTCCTCGTATCACCACACTTGGTGTCCCGCTCTGCCTCACAGAAGCAGGACAGGGGTCGCGGACGTAAGGTGGGAGGCAGGCTCCACATGGGGCCCCTCCGAGGGGACAGTAAGCCCTGAGCCTGCCTCTGCTCTCCAAGGTGCCCACGTGATGCCCTTTCTCCAGAACAGAGGGTGAGGACTCGGGGGGCCGTTATGCACCTGTTGATGAAACTTTCTGCCAGGATGTGCCCTTGTCTATCCCTCTTGTCTCAGACCCTTGAGGGCCTTTCCTGCCATGATGTGCAGGGGTCCCAGCCAAGAGCGAAAGGAGAGCCGGAGTCCCACCTGGGGTCAGCGGACATGGAGCATGTCCCAGACCACAGAGAGGTGGGCCGAGAGGCTGGCACTTTGACCTAGAAACCAGCAGGTATTAGCTCAGATTCAGGTTCTGGATTCAGACCTGTGGTGAGGGCATTTCCAGTGTCTGTCAAACCATGTTCAGTTTCAGTTGGGACAGATAAGGGGTTGTTTGGTCTGTTGAAAATGTTTGTAGTAGTAGGTTTTTTTCTCTGGTTTTTCTCTCATTCCATTTCTGCCTTAACTTTAGCTCCTTGAGGGGAGGCAGGCTCAGATGGAAACTTTGTCATCACTCTCATGGCAGGTTGGCCAGGAGCAGTCATGTCGCCAAGGCTCGCCACGTGCCATGGGGGCGGGCTCAATGCTTCAGGCTCCATGCCTCTGAGCCAGGCGCCTTCCTGCCGCTCCCGGCTCCAGCACGGACACCCCCGCCTGCCCACCCTTCCTCTTCTCCCTTCTGGTAGACCATGATGCCTACCATTTAGTTACACCTTCTTGATCTCCTCTCTCTATTGTCCATTTTTCCAAAGAAGAGAGAGTGAAGTACTTGGGAGTCTGTATTTGAAAACCGTCTGAAGGCATTTTCTCGTTTGGTTTTGGTTTTCTCCTCACATCCCCAGGTGAAGCACTGAGATTCTTCCATTTAAAAACCCAGAACCTGAAACCCTCACTGGTCAACTCCAGTGTGTGTAGGAGGCCCCAGACCTTCGCGGTGTCTTTGAAGCCCAGCCCCCTGGTTTCCGTTTGGGTTTCCTCCCTTGGTTGGGAGTTGAGTTTTGCGTTTCCGTGTTTCACGTGTATCTTGTTCACTGTCGTCGAGGTCGAGCTTCACTGCGGCAGCAGCAGAGCGGAGTGTACATTCTGATTTGCTACGTTTATATATATCTTGAAGCTAAATGTATATATGAGTAGTTTGCCATGAGATAACACAGTGTAAACAGTAGACACCCAGAAATTGTGACTTCTGTGTTCTCTCCATTTGAGTATTTTGTAATTTTTTTGAAATATTTGTGGACATAAATAAAAACAAGCTACACTACAGCGGCTGCGTGTCCTCCGTGGGCTGTGTCATTTCTGGGGTGAGCAGGGGGTTGGCAGTTGTCCTGCCCTGGGGCTCCCAGGGTGGGGAGGGGGCAAAGGGAGGGTTGGGTTCTCGGTGTTGCCAGCACACTGGCTTACCCTCCTGGACGAAGGGTCTCCAGTGGGCACACTGCCCTTGGGGGGGGCTTCAACCTGCTGGCGGGACACTCGGAACCTTCAGTGACTCCCCAGGCAGAACAGGCCGTGTTGGGGGTGAAAGGTGATGGCATTGGAACCACTGTACTCTCTCTTAGCTCCTCCCCCTGCCTCTCACCCCACACCTCTAATTTGTGGGCACCTTGATAACTCAGTTGGTAAAGAAATCCGCCTACAATGCAGGAGACCCTGGCTCTCCTGGTTGGGAAGATCTGCTGGAGAAGGGATAGGCTACCCACTCCAGTATTCTTGGGCTTCCCTTGTGACTCAGCTGGTAAAGACTCCACCTGCAATGCGGGAGACCTGGGTTCGATCCCTGGGTTGGAAAGATCCCCTGGAGAAGGGAAAGGCTACCCACTCCAGTATTCTGGCCTGGAGAATTCCACGGACCGTATGTATCTGAGCCACCAGCCAGGACAGTTGCTTCCAGCTCTGGCCACCCTTCCTGTCTTGTCTCCTCTCCATCTGCACCCCTGACACCTGCCGGTGCCCCCACACCGCCTTTAGCCGCTGCAGCACCTGCAGGTCGACAGTGCATCCAGGACCTGATGGGGGATCTTAGCCTCCTGCGGCCAACAAACGCTCCAGGTGGCCTGCAGAGAGTATGTGTGGCCACCAGGGGGCAGCAGTCACCAGGGTGGGTTCAGCCTGTGGTTTTTCAGAGACCAGAGTGTGGTTTCCTGAAGTTTCAAGACTCTGGAAATTGTACACTCACCTTTTTATCTGGAATCTGGCGGCAATGATGAGCAAGAGCAACCTGGAGCGCTTCTTGTTAGTAAATCGCCCTCAAGCAGGATCGCTGGTGTCTCAGATGGTAAAAATTCTGCAGTGTGGGAGACCTGGGTTTGATCCCTGGGTTGGGAAGATCCTCCGGAGGAAGGAATCACAACCCACTCAAGTATTCTTGCCTGAAGAATTCCGTGGACAGAGGAGCCTGGCGGATGATAGCCTATGGGGTTGCAAAGAGTGGACTGAACGACTAACACAACCATGCGTGACTGTGGTTCTGGGTTGTGGATGAGAAGATGGGGTGGGCGGAGTGGGGAGTAGGTGGAATCCAGGTGCTGTCTTTGCCAGTCTCTCATCCAGATGATGCTTTTCATAAAGCTGAAGTGTTCAGTAACGGATTTATGAAGTGGAAGTTTCAGGAAGGTTGAATGATAAGACATGTTTGTGAATGGAGATATAGATTGATGCTGCAGAAGACCCTCATCAGAGCTGCACAGGCTGTAATAGTTTGCCAGGTGTGGATGTTGATGGCCAGTGTCCCCATCTGGCCATGGACCTGGCCTGAGGCAGAGGGTCCTACAACAGATGAACCTGCTGGATTTGTGAGCCTGAGAGGAAGGGTCTCATGTCTCACAACTCTGCCCCCAGCCAGTGTCTCCACTCTGTTCCTGCCCAGACCAACTGGCCCCAGGTGTCCCTCCTGCTCTTTGGCCCTGTGGGCGCGGTGGCTCAGCAGCCCCTCTGATTCCCCACAGCTAGGAAAGTGGCTGTTGGCAGGGCTGGATGCACGGCTGCCACGTAGATACAGGTCCAGGGTAAGTTCATGTGTACAGGGCATGTTATTTAGGCATCACCTGGATTTACATAAATCAGAGCCACTTACCTGTGGGGCCAGGAGGTACAGCAAAGAGATTGCCTGTGACCTCCCAGGCAGACACCGAATTCCAGGGCTGGAAGCACAGCTGTGCAATGGTGGCTGTGAACAGCCGCTGAGTGTCAGGGACTCGCATCCCAGCCGGGAGCCCTTTGCCAACTTCAGGCCTTGCAATCCCTGCTCTGCCCATACGGGGAGAGCCAGGGTGGTGTGAGGGCACCAGCAGAGGCCCCTATTCCCACCGTCAGCCTCTCCTGGCTGACCCAGTTGATGCAGATGTGTTCCTGGACTCAGAGCTATGGGACCAAAACAGGACTGGTTACCCAGAAGCCTGGGATCAAGCTGATGGGCTCTGAGACCAGGGCACCATCTGCCCTGCACTGGAGCCCTGAGCAGGTCCTCCCACAGGTCTGTGGGGACCCTGAGGCACCGGGGCCCTTGGCCTCCCTGCCCCCTCCCAGGGAGGGACAGCCAGATGAGCCTGTGGGGAGGCAGCCAGCGAATGTGGCCACCCAGCTGGGCTCTGAGGCTGCAGGAGCCAGTGAGCCATCTCTGGGGTCCTGCAGTTGCCATTGTGGACGGAGCAGTGCAGGCTTTCCTCTGGGACTCGCCTGCCCTCATTGAAGGCTCAGAATCCTAGGGGTCCTTTTTTTCCCTGACTTATTGCTGGGTTCCAGTTGCCCCAGCAAGCTTCCCTTCCTGTGTAACTGTTTCCTCATGGCCTATCTGAGTCCCCTGCAACCCCCTGACTCAACCCTTTGCCTGCACAGGCATCCCACTTCCCCCTACCCAGATGCCTCGTTCCTGGACCAGGTTTCAGCAGAGAGAGGTGCTGGCTTCTTTCATCCTGTTTGCTGGATGAACAGGCCCCGCAGAGAAGTTTCCTCGGTGCACCGGCCAAATGTGCTGCTGAATTGTGGGCACAGATGAGCAGCTGGAAGGGACTTCGGCCCCATCCGGGAGCTGAACCCACTGCTACCCCTGCCCCAGCTGTGCCTGCTCCGGGATCTCTCAGCCTCTCCAGCTCCAGTCCTGGTTTACATAATTCATTGGTTTTGGGTGAGGAGGGGGCATCTGCTTTACAACAGGGGTCTCTGGTGAACCCCTCCAATGTGGACAGCCATTGAGGGGAATGAGATTAAAAACAGCACTTTGAGGCACTTCTTAGCAGCCCCTTTTGGCCCAGGGGCGATTCCTGAGGCTGGCAGACTGTTTACCAGGCTGGTTTCTTCTGGGCACCCGACCACTGCTTGTCACTCCCAGGTCCCCTCCGCTCCCCTTGTTCATTGCACAGCCTCTGCTGCAGGTCCTAACTCCCAAGTAGATATGAAACTCGGTCCTTGTTGCCATACCTGGTGCTGCCACCAGGTGGCAGTGCCTCCAAAGCCCAGGCGCTATTCCTCTGGGTCCACCAGCCCCGCACCCCACACCCAACTGGCCCTAACTGGTCAGAGCAAGATGATGGGCACAGCTGCCCATAGACCAGACTCCCCTCAGAGGCTGTCAAGGGGTCAGGACCCCTGCTGCTTGTTTGGAACTTATGGCACAGATGAGTATGTCCCCCACACCATGCACTGAGGGTACAAGTAGCCTGGCCCCAGTGCAGCAGGTATAACGGTGACCGGCCACGTTCCTCCCCACTTGGTGTGCACAGCACAGGGAGAAGCGTCTGCCCGGGTGCACTAGGAAGGGGCCCAGCCAGTTAGTGGTGTCCACTGATGGAAGGATGGTGAGAAGCCCCACGGCGAAGGACCTCGACACCTGCAAGAAGTTGGTCCATCCAGGTCCATGAGCAGGCACTGGTGGGCACTGGTGGGTGAGGCAAGTCTGAGGGCAGGATGGGTGTTCAGTGAGGGCATCAGCTCCTAGAGGTTCCCACCTTATCGAGCACACCAACCCCATTCTCTCCAGCATAGCTCGCTCCCGACTCTGTCACCCCCTCCTCCTACTCTGCTCATGTTCTCCCAGCACTTAGAGTCATCCTCAGGCCTAGACAGGGTATTATCTGTCTCTCCTCCTCACATCAGCTCCATGGCAGCAGGGACCTCACAGCAGACCTCCAGGACCTACCACTGCCCACTCCCAGGACACTCAGTGGGTGTCTGTAGGGTGCATGTGTGGATGGATGGATGAGTGAATGGATGGGTGGATAGATGGATGATGGATGGATAG
The DNA here is from genome assembly GCF_029378745.1 of Bos indicus. Classification (NCBI taxonomy): domain Eukaryota; kingdom Metazoa; phylum Chordata; class Mammalia; order Artiodactyla; family Bovidae; genus Bos; species Bos indicus. The sequence goes on from NC_091775.1 coordinate 45,876,894, forward strand.
ATAGATGAGTGAAGGGATGGATGAGTGGATGGATGATGGATAGATGGATGGATGAGTAGGTGGATGGATGGATGGCTGGATGGAAGGATGAGTGGATGGATGGATGAATGAATAAGTTAGAGAATGAATGGATATGAGGTCGTCTGACCCCAAAGCATCCTCTACTCTAATTCTGTTCTGGGAAGCAATGCACAGTTAGGCGAGGCTCTCTCCGCCCCACCCTGTGGACACTTGGGCCCAGATCCTTTTTTATTGTGGGCAGTTGTCCTGTGCACCTTAGGGTGTTTCTAGCATTCCAGGGCATCAGCACCCCCCAAGTTGTGACAACCCCAAATATCTCCAGATGTTGCCCCAAAGTCTTTTGGGCAGGGGGTAGGAGTGAGAGGGGGGTTCAGGGTTGCCTCTGGTTATACATGTATACATAAATGACTCTTACAGTCCCCTGCTAAGTCCCTATGACGAGTGGCCCAGTGCCCAGGTGACCTATTGCCCCTCAGAAGAGCCACACTAGAAACCATAGTCTCTGCTGTGGCCATTTATTGTCTTATCACATATTTACATCCCAACAGGAGACCTGTCCCGCCTCCATCCACCAGGGCCCCTTGGGTTTCCGCAGCCTGCCTGCTCCAGACTGGGGCACAAGCTCAGACATTCAGCAGGAGGGGCCGGTGCTCCTCAGTGGTGGAGGCATCACTGGGAGGGATTTCATAGACGACAAACAGCGAGGAGTACAGGCAGCCCAGGAAGGACACGAGGCTGGAGAAGTACATCACCCCGTTGGCGCTGCCCACAGCCGAGGTCAGGGGACCCAGCACCAGAGACACCAGGATCTGGGCCAGGAAGTACTGGCAGCTCAGCAGGGAGATGTCGACGCCCATTCCCCGCCGGGTGCCGTCCGCGCTGGACCCTGCGAACTGACCAGAGATGCATGTCATCCAGACCAGGCCCCCTGAGGCCCGTGACCTGGCACCCCATGCCCGACAGCTTCCTGTTTCCAGGCCCCCGGTGCAGAGGGAGTCTGGCCAAGACTTTAATATTTGTGAACAGAGATAACAACAAGAAGAGGAATCCATGACCAGCAGGTACAGCCGGGCACACAGGCTCTTCCCTGTCTCTCTCCTCTCAAGGCCGACCAGGCCACGCCCCCTCTACCCTAGCTCATCCCCTTTCTGAACCTTTGTTGCTACAATGCCTGGCACACTCAGAGACCCCCTCAGGGTCTACAGCGCCTGCTCCTCTGGCCCGTGGCCTCCACCTTGGACTTCAGGCTCCCTGCGGCCTCACCCAGCACCACACTGGGGGATGGAGGACACAGGGACTCTGAGCAGAGCCACCAAGTGGTGGCAGGAGTGACTCTACCCCCAGCTCGGGCCACCCACATCACGCAGACCATTGCTGGGTGCCACCTGGGAGCCAGCCTGGCCTGGTCCCACGACCAGATGTGGTCACCTCTGGGATGCTGCCTACCCCTCCCAGCCCCACCCAAGGCTCTGTCCCCATGGCCCAGCAAGGGGGTCTATGAATTGGCATCATGTGTGTCCTGGGGACATCATCTCGACCAGTGGGGCCATCCAGCCAGCTCCACCCTGACCCATCAAAAGCGGCCCGAGGCCCCACGTCCCCTCCCATGGGGCAGAGCCTCCCTCTACCAAGAACCATGTATCTGGTGAAGGGGTTCTTGGGAGCTGACAAGCAGGACAGTGACACTCAGGCCACGTGCACGGGTCACAGGCCAAGGTCCCTGTGCTGCCCTGGGGGAGAGCCAGCCCTGGGGCCCAGGCCTGGGGGACGTGATGAGGTCCAGGGTTAGAGGGGCTGCAGGAATGGCCAGTATCACAGTGGTCTTCAGTGCAGAGTTTTAAAATCTCAAAGTCACAGCCAAAGATCTCTGATGGGAATATTGCTTGATCACAAGAAGGAATGAGGCAGGGATTCACTCTGCATAGCATGGATGAACCTCAAAAACATGAGGCTGGGAGAAGCCAGACACAAAAGGCCACATGTGTGATTCCATGGACGTGACATGTCCAGAACAGGCCAATCCACAGAGACAGAAAGCAGATCAGTGACTATAGGGGGTTGGGGGAGGGAGGCCTGGAGGGGTGATACTTGGAGGCTTCTTTTGGCCAGAGGTGGGGGTCAGGGGGATGGGGGTGAAAGAAAGTGAAAGTCGCTCAGTCATGTCTGACTCTTTGTGACTCCATGGACTATACAGTCCATGGAATTCTCTAGGCCAGAATACTGGAGTGGGTTCCCTTCTCCAGGGGATCTTCCCAACCCAGGGTTCGAACCCAGGTCTCCTACATTGCAGGCAGATTCTTTACCAGCTGAGCCACAAGGGAAGCCCAAGAATCCTGGAGTGGGTAGCCTATCCCTTCTCCAGCAGATCTTCCCAACCCAGGAGAGCCAGGGTCTCCTGCATTGCAGGTGGATTCTTTACCAACTGAGCTATCAGGGAAGGGCAGGCTGTGTGTGACAAAAATGTTCTAGAATTGATGGCATGAGTATGCTAAAAACCGCTGAACTGTATACTGGAAATGGGCGAATGGTATGGTTTTGTGCTGAATTCTTCCTCACTAAAGCTGGTAAAGGAAAATCCACCCTGAACAAAATATCAACTTTTACATAATGACGGGATCTTTTTCCTGGTTTTTCCTTTGGCCTCTGACACCACTAGGGCGTGGCTTGGTCCTGTCACTTATCCTCTTTCAGTTCCTGTCTCTCGCTCAGTGTGGACTTCTGGCATTGATTCTCGTTTAAAAAAAAAAAAACTGTGTTCACATATTATTGACCTCGTCACAAAGTGTCCGGTGCTCAAGGCCCAGTGCTCCCAGATGACCCTGAAGCCTGGCAGAGGGGAACCCCAGGGGGTGGGCCTCTCCTTGCCCCTCCCTCGCCACCTCCTGAGTCCCTGTGTGGGCAGCTTCCCTCTGGGGTTTATGCTCTGCTGATGCATCCTGATAATCTTCCCCTTTGAATGCGGCCCTGGGACCCTGCTCAGGTGGAGACTCACCTGGACACAGGGCGGAAGCCAGGAAAGCCAGGGCACTCACCTGCTTGCTCTGGTAGTAATCGCACAGCAGCGAGTAGGGCAGGGTGCACAGAGTGGAAAACAAGACCCCGTAGGTGACACAGAGGGACAGAACCACATAGAGGTTCCTGGAGAGTGTAGCGAGCCCGGTCCCCAGGCCGAAGGCCAGGTATGCGATAAAATACAGCGTCCGGACACTGAGGTGCTCCTCCAGCTTCTCCAGGATAGCTGTCAGGGGAGAGCAAGGTGAGCACAACCCAGCCGGGGCCCCGGGCACCCCCAGGCTGGCAGGTGAGCACCACCCCACCTGAACCCCGGCCACCCCCAGGCCAGCAGGCAGCTCACCCTCTACCAGGAGACCCACTCAGGGACCAGGGGAGGGGTGGGGTTAAGGGACCACTGATGGGGTGTCCAGATGGGTGGCAGGACCTGGGGGAGCCCCGTTCACATCGGCCCAGGCCAGGCCCCCAGGTGCTGCAGCAAGTGAAGGGTCTTTGGGTAGAAAGGCCAGAGGCTCCAGAGTTTAGGGTTTAGAGCTGAGCCCTGAATTCCTGCACAAATCCTACTGCCTCTGCCTCTTTCCTAATGTGACGACCCTGACAGCCCCACCCCAGTGGGCCAGCCTTGAAGGACCCTGAGAGGCCTGGGAGCTGAGACTCCACAGGACACCCCTTGCAATGCCTTAGGGCCACTTCCCCGCGTCCAGGTGCCACCAAACACCCAAGCCCCCGGGGTCTGCCACTGATAGCCAAGAAATTCTTTCTTAATATGGTCTCTCGACCCCCAAAGGTCACGGTCCCAATGGTGGGGCTGGAACTCCTTACAGGGCCCACGATTTACAGTTCTCAGGCGGAGTCCAGCCTGCAGCCTATTTCTGTACCGCCCGGAGCTAAGACGGTTTATATATCTTCAAATGTTTAAAACAAACCCGAAGAAGATCAATAATTTGTGACATGTAAAAATTATACAAAATTCAAATCCCTGTGAATATCAGAGAAGTGTAGCCAGAATTTAGACCCACGTGGTCATCACGCCTCGTCCGCCTCAAGGATGGCCCCGAGGGGCCCCACTGGAGCCTGAAAAGCCGGAAGGCTGGTTTCTCTGGCCTTTTGCTGAAAACATGGGCAAACCCCTGAGATGAAGTTTGGGGGCTGCACTCCCCCCTCAAACTGCCCTGCCATGCCCCCACTGGGATGGCCCTGGCACCCTCAGGAATCCAGCACAGCGTCCTAGCGCCGTGGGTCACCCAGGGTCAAACCTCAGGGTCATCGCGGACTCCCTGTCCCCACTGCCCACCTCCGTGTCACTCCACCCACCTCTCTGGTCTCCCCTGCACCTCCATCCCTTCTGGACCAGCTACCACATGAACGGACATGGCAAAGACTTGAGGGGTCCGGTGGGTGGCACACCCACCTCAGGTGACCTCATGGTTTCTCCCTGGGCCCCACTTGGCCCTTGCCTGCGGGCCTGAATGCTCTGGCCAGTTGCCCCCTCAGGTCTGGACACACACCCTCCCCACATGGCCCTGCCCCTGACTGACCCCCACGATGGGCCACTGAAAACGGAGGAAAAGACAGCGCTGTCTGCCCCCAAACTGGGCTGCTGTGCCTGCAGCTGTGAAGATACAAGCTTCCTTCACTGCCTGTCCTCTCGTCACCCTCCTGGAAGACCACCACCCCTGCCGAGCCTGCCCACCTAGCCTGCCCCCCAACACCCACCAGCCTGTCCCTCTAGCCAAGCCTGCCCCCCTAGCCTGCCTCCTACACCCGCCAGCCTGCCCCACCACCCAAGCCTGCCCCCCTAGCCTGCCCCCAACACCTCCCAGCCTGCCCCCCCAGCCGAGCCTGCCCCCCTAGCCTGCCCTCAACACCCCCCAGCCTGCCCCCACAGCCGAACCTGCCCCCCCAGTCTGCCCCTAACACCCAGCCGAGCCTGCTTCCCCCATGAGCCTGCCCCCACAACCTGCCCCTAGCATCTCCCCAGCTGAGCCTGCCCCCTCCCAACCTCCCCCACTCCAGCCGAGCCTGCCCCCGACCCCCACCCCTGCCCCACGGGTACCTGAGTAGAAGGCAGCGCTGAAGGCATAAATGCACATCCCCCAGCAGCCCACCGTGACGCCGCTGTTGTACTTCTGATACGCTTCTGATGTGTGCGGGGCCTTGGGGTCCCCTTGAAACACCACTTCGCCCATGAAGTCCGTGTAGAAGAGCAGCATCCCCTCGAAGGAGAGCCACCCTGGGGGGGACACAGGTGGTGACCGCGGGGCAGGCGCTGGCTCGCTGCCCCCCCAGCAGGTGGTTCTGAGCCACCATCAGTGCAGCACGTGAGTTTTGTCGGTTCAAAGCTTAAAGAAGGAGGGACCTCCCTGCTGGTCCAGTGGCTAAGACTCTGAGCTCCCAATGCAGGGGGCCCGGGTTCCATCCCTGGTCAGGGAACTAGGTCCCACATGCCACAGCTAAAAAAGATCCTGTGTGCCACAAGTATAGGTCCTGTGCAGTCAAAGAAGTAAATAAACATTAAAAATTATTTAAAATATTTTAATGAAATTTTTTGTGTAAAAATAAATATAAAAAATATTTTTTAAAATATGAAGGAATTACCTTTATCACCCAGAGATACCTCTGTTAAAATTCTGTAGGTTTCCTACCCTTCCTTTTTAAAAAATTATTTGGTTAGTTCCTTGACCAGGGTTTGAACTGAGGCCCCCTGCATTGGGAGTGTGGAGTCTTAACCACTGGACCACCCAGGAAAGTTCCCCTACTTGTCTTTTTAAAGTAAACATATATCCTTATAACACATGCCCTGTCACAAGAAGGTTTTGCATTCTGTTCTTTCTCTGAATCCTATCGCTAGGAGGAAAGTTAACCCCCACCTTCTCTGGTTTTCCACTCCCTCCTCTGCTGGGAAGAAAGAAAATGCCAGCAGGGATCCAGTCACAGGCGGGGCAGGGGGTTGCCTGCTTACCTGGGAGAAGTACCTTAGGAAGGGCAAGTGTTGATGGAAACCTAACTTGCTCTGTTACCGAAAAAACCATAGGGGTGCTTCCTCTGGTTTCCATGTCCATTTCTCTCTCATAGGGGAAGGAGGTGGTGTTTACTGGGCCTCTGGAACCCCAATAATTATTATGCACGTGTCCTATGCCATTAAATACTTTTAAAGAGCCCCATCTTAATGGCAGCAAAGTATTTCACAATGTGGACTCTCCCTGATATACTCCCCCTTCCCCCATTGCTAGGTGTTTATCCTTTTTCCCATCTCCGTCTTTGGTTGTTGTAAATCATGCTGTGATCAATGCCTCGTACAGGTTTGATTCATGATCAAACCTCTGACTACATCCTTGCAACAAATACCAAATAGGATCCCGGGATAAAGACTATGGGCATTTTTTAAGATTCTTGTCTGTTGCCAAATTGCCTTCTAGAAAGTCATTCTGCTTTACATCCCACAATTGTTTGAGAGCTTAGGTTAAGATCAGAGGGTCAACAGCCCAACAGTGAAGAGACCCTGGAGGGAATGGCATGCTAGCTGGGGCTTCTTGGTATTCATCTGAAAGCTGAGCCTGTGAACTTGAGACCAGCCCCAGACATGTGTGTGTCTGGGTGTGTCTACATCTCGTCTCTAAGTGTCAGGGTTCCAGACTGGCTTAAGACACAAATTCCTCCAGTGGGAAAGTGATAGCCCACTTAACTGTGAGTTGCCTGAGGAGCTTTTGGTCCTGAGGATCTGGGCTCCGTGGAGACCCAGAGGACCTGGTTAATCTGGGAATGCCTGGAGTAGGCACCTCCCTGCTCCATCCCTACCTCATCCTGCCCCTGGTGGTGTTTGGGGAAGCCCAGTGGGTTGGAGAGGCCTCCAGGCATTCCTAGCCCTGGGTCAGGACCTGTGCCCCACTGCAGGGCCACCCAAGGGGGGCACGACAGGCAGGAAGCTTTGCCACGAGCTCACCCAGGAAGTGGTTGACACAGAGGTGGCGCAGCGCCCTGGGCATGTTGCAGATGGTGAAGCAGAGGTGCCTCATGGACAGCGGCTGCCCCGATGGCTCGCTGGAGCCCGTCAGCTCACTCTCGTATTTCACACCATTCAGTAAAATATTTGCCACCTGTAAGAGAAGCCCCCCAAATCCCTCATGAGGGCACTACACCTCAGCCACCCCATGTGTGCATGTTAAGCCGCTCAGTCATGTCCAACTCTTTGTGACCCCATGGACAGTAGCTCACCAGGCTTCCCTGTCTTTCACCATCTCCCAGAGCTTGCTTAAACTCATATCTGTTGAGTCGGTGATGCCATCCAACCATTTCACCCTCTCTTGACTCCTTCTCCTCCTGCCCTTGATCTTTCCCAGCATCAGAGTCTTTTCTAATGTGTCAGCTCTTCGCATCAGGTGGCCAAAGTATTGGAGTTCCATGCGTGTGTGTTAAGTCGCTTCAGTCGTGTCCAACTCCTTGTGACCCCATGGACTGTAGCCTGCCAGGCTCCTCTATCCATGGGATTCTCCAGGCAAGAATACTGGAGTGGATTGCCATGCCCTCCTCCAGGGGATCTTCCCAACCCAGGGCTCGAACCCGCGCCCCTTACATTCCTGCATTGGTGGGCAGGTTCTTTATCACTAGCACCACATTTTGCTTCAATGAGAAAGTGAATTAGGAACACAGACCCAGAGGCTGTGAGGGTTTGTCTTCCTGGACAGTGTGAACTGGGCACCAAACACCATCCCACTGTTCGCCGGCCACCCTGCTGAGGCCCGTGGTCCGAATGAGAGAAATGACCTTATATCATATGACTTTATGACATTTTAAGAGACATATAATGTTAGTCTCTTCAGAGTAGGGGCAGCTGAGCATGAAATCTCCCTTCGCTGTGCCTGCCTTTCGACCACAGAGGGTAAGCTTGCCCAACGTGAAATACATTTGAAAGAAAAGAAATACGGATTGGCTTAAATTCAGACATTATGAAGTCCCAACTCTTCCAGAAGAGAGGATGTAAAAGACTGATTTCAACATGACGGGTGGATGCCTGTCTACATGGGGGCTTAGGGGGGCCCAGGGAGCCCAGGTTGGGAGCTGGGTACCCAGACAGCCCCACATCACCAGCAGTGAAACAGGGACAAGTGGGTTCAGGGCAATGCTCCAGGGACTAATACACTCACGGCTCCGTTTGCAGCCTCTTCGCAGAAGGACAAGCCCCCCTTGGGGCTGGAGGTGAAGACACCAGCCAGGTGAGCTGTTGGCCCTGGGAGGTACACATCTCGAGTGAAGAAAAGGTACCTTACTGTGGGCCCATACAGGAGCTTGTGCTGGGAGGGGGCGGGGGTGCACCTGGATGCTCCAGGTGGAAGAATGAAAAGGAAGGAAACAGCCCACAATGCCAGTTCTGAGGGCAGCCGCTGCGCCAACAGAGCTTGTCACCCATAACTGCTGGAACAAGACTTCACCTGACACCCCGTCCCCACTGAGCCCAGATGTGTTCACACTAAGCTCATGATTTTTACTTTCCTGCCAGAACCGATTTGAAGATGGAATGTTTTAAAAGGACGAAAAAGAGACTTTCCACTAGAACTTAAGAACTGTATCCAGAAGCCAGGTGGGGTTTGGGGCCACTGGATAGAATGGCCCGGTACTGCCAAAGGGCCTGATGAACTGCTCTCAGGTCACCAAGAGTGAGCATGACACGCCCCTGACCTGAGCACTTAAGAGAAATCGCTTCCCTCTGCCAATGATGGGTTTCTTCCAGTGACTTTCAGTGCTTCAAACCCTTTCTGGATCAGAGCGGGCAGACACCGCCCACCGGGGCCCGGACACTTCTCAGCAGGACGGGCACCCACCTGCGCAGAGCGCTTCCTTGAGGTGGGATGGCATTAAGTTTAAGATACAATAAAGAAGGCCCAAGGATTGACTCTCGGTCATGCAAAGGAGGTGCGTCGAACTTCGGAATTTAACAGCATAGGTAATGTGAGAGACTACCTCCCAGCATCTCTGGTGGGCCTCCTACAAGATCAGGTGTCTTCTCAAGCACAGGGTCAGGGGGCATGCCTGACTGAGATGAGGCTGGCACTTCCAGTCACATGGGCAATTGTGTTCAAGGGATGTGTGCAGGTCACTTGCTTCAGCACTGCCCTCCTGGGGGCCTGTGCAGGTTAATTTCTGCTCAGGAAACTCCATCCCCTGGGTTCCCTAAGGGCAGGGAGGGGGGGGCCCACAGGGCCCTCACATTTACTTTCAAAGGAGAGAATAACTCTCTCTTTTTAAGTCTTGATTGAATTTGTTACAATATTGCTTCTGTTTTAATTTTTGGTTTTAATTTTAGGATCCCACATGCCTCCTAATTTTAGGATCCCACATGCCTCCTAGCTCACCCATCAGGGATTTAAACCCACAACACCTTCATTGAAAGGCGAAGTCTTAACCACTGGACCACCAGGGAAGTCCTAAGAATAATTCTCTTTAATGTATTATTCTTTACAGCATCAGACTTTACTTTCACCACCAGACACAGCCACAACTGATGTCCTTTTCTCTTTGGCCCAGCCGCTTCATTCTTTCTGGAGCTATTCGCGGCTGCCCTCTGTTCTTCCCCAGTAGCATACTGGGCACCTTCCCACCTTAGGGGCTCATCTTCCGGTATTGCATCTTTTTGTCTTTTCATACTGCTCATGGGGTTCTCATAGCAAGAATACTGGAGTGGTTTGTCATTCCTTCCTCCAGCGGACCACGTTTTGTCAGAACTCTTCACTGTAACCTGTCTGTCTTGGGTGGCCCTGCATGGTATGACTCATAGCTTCATTGAGTTACAGAAGCCCCTTTGCTGTGGCAAGGCTGTAATCTTCTTCATGGTCATGGACTCTGAAAATGGCTAAAATCCCACATATTGGCTGGTGGCCTTGCAGCCAAATCCCTCATACAACACAGACAGCCTTCCAGAAGTTTCTCCACTTTTCCGGAACATTCCGGCACCCTTTGGGATCCAGAGGGTTGACATCCTCCCGGCTGGCCGGTTAAGGTTGCCCACCCAGGGAGACCCCAGAAACAGCCACCAGGGTTTGCCTTTTGTTTCCGTCCTGTAGGAAGCCTGGGCACATTGCCATGGGTGCACATGGCCAAAGTGAGCTGGATGTGGTGGGGAAAAGACTAGAAATGACGGCAGCACATATGATGCTGAACTCACAGAACCACCTCTGGGCAAACATAAGGGTGTTTGAAAGAGCTGCCCCTTTGCTGTGGCCAGTTTCTTAGAGTGCTGCAGAGACCCTGAGTGTGCCTGGGCTCACATGGGCCCCAAAATCTCCGCACCGACTGAATGAAGAGCATGAGGTTACTGGGGCTGGGTGTGTCCTTGAGGCCCATCCATTAGACCCAAGTCTTTCCTGATTGGTTCACCCGGATGGGCCGCGAATTTCCTTCCAGGTCATCTATCTAACTGAAGAGGGGGGCCATGTGCATGGCGTCCTCTGACCCCTGGCTCCTCCCCCCATCACGCCCCAGCCCCGACGTTTGCTTTTACCTGTTGACTGAAGGTCACGTTCCTTCTCCGGCTGGTGTCTGGGCCGCTTCCTCCGGCCACATCCGGGATGGCCAAGGTCTGGGGTCTCTTCAGGATCCCGGCCGACCGTGGCTTGGAGGTGTCCAGGGAGCCCACCCTCAGCACGTCCCCGTCGGGGCCGGCAGCCAGGGTGACATCCCGCCGGTCCCCAAGGCCGCGGTCCTGGCGGTAGAAGCCGTCAGGGGCCCGGGGGAAGCTAACGCTGATGGCCTGCCTTGGGAGGCTGCCGGGGATGGCCAGGTAGCTGTCATGGCCGCCCGTGAAGCAGTCGATGAGGACACTGTCGATGTTGGACGTGGCAAAGGACGAGGCAAACTCGTTGATGCCCGTCAGGGAGCTGTCTCTGCTGATGAAGCTGCCGTACTTGGGCGTGAGGGGGCTGAGCGGGGAGATGGGGCTGGAGAAGCTGGCATAAAGGCTGGGGCCTGGGGGTGGGCAGGGGACGGTCTGGCCGGCACCCTCCTCACACAGGACAGGCGGGGATGGAGGCAGTGGGAGGCTGGGGCTCTTCATGGCTGGCTTCTTCTCGCCTGGGGGCCGCAGGGGTCTCTCGGGGATGCTGACCAGGGTCAGGACAGTGGTAATGCTCAGGATGACAGCTGTGAAGATGTAGATGACCCGCAGCTGCCCACCCAGGGCTCTTCCGAAGCTGGTTTTATCCCAGTGGATCCCCCCGACCACGTATCCAAACCCTCCTCCGAGACCTGGGGAGAAAATCAACAGTCAAATTTCCTCATGGGTTAGGGAAGAAAGCCTCCAAGAAGGTGCTCCCTTCCTTACTCAACTTGAAAAATCCACTCCAAGGACCTGGATGGATTATCTGTCCCATCTACACTTCAAAGAAAAGAAGAAGAAAATGGCTGGGGGGCGGTCCTGGTTGCCTGCACTCAAGGGTCATCTGCTGGGGCATGATGACCACCTGCCCTCGTCTGTTCCCCTCTGCACACAGCATTTTAGGAAGATCAGAAGTGAGTGTTGACTCTGGGTCACTTCTTCCCCTGAGGTCCCACTCCTCCCCCAGTTCCAGGACCATGTAAACTTGGAGACCTGGTCCCAGCACAGACCACGGCACGTGTGCACACGGGAATTCCAGGGGCCACCCTGGTCTTGCTTATCTGATGACATCATCCTCAGGCATGCCCACCATTAAGAGTCACCCCTAATGGGTCTCCTCTGCTGGCCAGCGGTCCAGGCCCTGGAGCCTTTGGGGAACAGCAAGGCTGCAGGGATCTAGTCCTTTCCTCTGATCTCCCTCACCGATTCCACGGCCTTGGGGACCCAGCAAATGGTCAATGTTTCACGCAACACAACGTAAAAACGTGGTTGAAGTCACATTGCCCCCAGCCAGCAGCAATGGATATTCTCACCTTCAGAAAGTGCTGTTTGCCCCAGCCCACCTCTGGGTTTCCAAAGATGTGCCCTTTGACTTTGAGTCCAGCTGTATTTTGACCAGGCTACTGGTTTACTCCTGGCGATGCACAGGAGCCTGCATCTGACCATCATGTGTCCTGGGCTACCCTCTGAGTGGGGAGACCCAGCCACATCAGGGGTCTGCCTTCTAGACAGAATCTCAGACATGAGTTTGAACAAGCTCCGGGAGTTGGTGATGGACAGGGAAGCCTGGCATGCTGCAGTCTATGGGGTCACAAAAATCCTGAGCAACTGAACTGACTGAGGTTTATCCACCTCTCTACAAATGACCCAATTTCATTCTCCCTTTATTATTCTTAACTTCCCACATTTATGTCCTAACTAGCTTCCTCTCACCCCTTCTGAAGACACAGTTGCAGATTTGTGACCCTTAATCAAGGTCAGATTTGTGAGAACTTAATTTTTTTAAAAATAATCAAAAGGACACATCTGCACAGCTAAGGAACCGCACACCAACTCAACAGCAAAGAAACAAACAGCCCGATTCAAACAGTGGGCAAAGGACTTGAATGGACATTCATAGACATGATCTGTGAATGGCCAATAAGCACATGAAAAGATGCTTAATATGACCGATCATTAGGGAAATGCAACTCAGAGCATTGAGATATTACTTCACAATGAGATATTACTTCACATCCATCAGGATGGCCACTATTAAAACAACTTTTTAAAACCCAGAAAACAATAAGTTGGCAAGAAAGTGGAGAAATTAGAACCCTTGTGCAGTGTTGGTGGAGATGTAAAATGGTGCAGCTCTTGTGGAAAATAGTATGAAATTCCTCAAAAAATTAAACAGAACTATTGTCTGACCCAGCAATTCCATGTCTGTGTCTAGGCCCCAAAAGAACTAAAAGCAGGATCTTGAAGAGATATTTATACATTCATGTTCATAGCAGCATTATTCACAACAGCTAAATTGTGGAAGTAACCAGAGTCCATCAGAGGATGAATGGGTAAGCAAAGTGTGGTCTATGAATGCAACGAAACACTGTTCTGTCTTAAAAAGTAGGGAATTCTAACATACAGCACAACACGGGTGAACCTTAAGGACACTACACTCCGTGAAATAAGACCATCACCAAGACAAATTTGATTCCACTCACAGGAGTTACTTCAAGTAGTCAAATTCATAGAGAGAGAAAGTAGAATGGTGGCTGCCAGCGGCTGGGGAGAGGGGAGATTGGAGAATTATTACTTAATGGTCATGAGTTGGTTTTACAAGATGAGAACGTTATGGGGATGGATGGTGGTGATGATGACCCAACAGTGTGAGAGTATCACAGAACTACACACTTAAAAATGACTAAAATGGTAGATTTTATGTTACTTGTATTCCAACATAACTTTTAAAAAGGAAAGAAAAAAAATCAGACATGTAGAGATCTTCCTGTGCTTACAACAGGATTAAATCCTGATAAGTCCATCATAAGTTGAAAATATCATGGGCTGAAAAAAAATGCACTTAATACATACTCATATATCAAATAGACAACCAGCAAGGATCTACTGTGCAGCACGGGGAACTATACTCCAATATATATAGTCACTAAGTCGAGTCCGTTTCTTTTGCGACTCCGTGGATGGTAGCCTGCCAGGCTCCCCTGTCCATTTTCCTGGAATTCTCCAGGAATGAATATTGGAGTGAGTTGCCATTCCCTTCTCCAGGGGATCTTCCTGACCCAGGGATCAAACCCAAGTCTTCTGCTTGGCAGGGGGTTCTTTACTGCTGAGCCACCTGGGAAGCCTATATGTATGTATCTCAGCCTCTTAGTTGTACATCTGAAAGTAACACAACATTGCAAATCAACTATACTTAAGATTTTTTAAAAAGGAGAAAAAAACGCACTGAATACACCTAACCTACTAAATACCATCACTTAGCCCCACCCACTGTAAACATGCTCAGATGATTTCCATTAACCTGCAGTTGGGCATCTAACACAAAGCTTATTTTATAATAAAGTGCTCACTATCTCACATAACTGATTGAAGACTGTCCTGAAAGCAAAAAACAGATCAGTTGTAAGTGTAGGGATGTCGAACCTTAGTGGTGGCTGCCACTGCCCAGCATCATGGGAGAGGCGTGTGTGCATGCTAAGTCGCTTCAGTTGTGTAGACTCTTTCCTGCCAGGCTCCTCTGTCCATGGGGATTCTCCAGGCAAGAATACTGGAGTGGGCTGCCATGCCCTTCTCCAGGGGATCTTCCCGACCCAGGGATCGAACACCCACCTCTTATGTCTCCTGCATTAGCAGGCAGAACCTGGAAATCCCTATGAGAGAGGACTGGACTGCTTATAAGTAGCCTGGGAAGAGAGCAAAATCTAGACACTTTTGTCAAAGGCAAAAAGTCGTAAGTCAAGCCATCATAAGTTGGGGTAAAAAGGTTTATACACACACACACACGCACATGTGTATATATATATATGTATGTATGTAAGGTAAAAAATGAATTCCTTCTTCTGACCTTCCAAACTCTGCCTGCCTGGATCCATGCAGAAGCTCCCTGGGCCCCACGCATACAGTAGTGTAAAGAGAGAGTGATAAACAACTGCATTTTCTAGAAAAAGCAACTGAGGCTTGCAGAGGTCAAGCAGTTACCCAAAGTCCCACCATGAACAGGAGGAAAAACACAAACCTGATTCAGGATTTCAGCCCCCAGAGCTCAGACTTTCTAACTGCTGGGCCACCCAGTCTCTTCATACAGGCTCCCCCCGTGTGACAACTTGCCCTTGATTTTTAGAAATCTTTTCCATCACTATTTTATTTTTTTGGCTGTGCCACAAGGCTTTCAGCATCTTAGTTCCCTGACCAGGGATGTGAGTTCAAGGTTAATGCATCAGTGATATATACAAAATAAGGTGTCTTTAGACAGAAACACATAAAACAAGGTTATGTATTGATCCATTGACCAAAATGATGTGATTGGAGTTTTGCAGGAAACTAACCCTGTATGTCTCCATGGGGATTTGGGGTTGGCTAATTCAGGACTCATGGCACTTTTGTAGGACGTAACTACACGAACAACAAGAACCAACGCTATATAATAATATCTACACACAGCTATATACACACATATTCATACACACCTACATACATACTTGTATGCATATATATCAACAATATCGTCCATTAAAAATAATGAAATAATGCCACGCACAGCAACATGAATGGACCTGGAGACGACCATACTAAGAGAAAAACAAATACCATATGATCTCACTTATATGTGGAGTCTAAAAAAAATGATAACAAATGAACTTATTCACAAAACAGAAACAGACCTACAGACATAGAGAACAAATGTGTGGCTACCTAAGCAGGGAGGGGACGGGGGAGGGAGAGATCAGCATTTGGGGTTAACATGTACTCACTCCTATACATTAAACAGATGACGCTAAGGACCCACTGTATAGCACAGGGAACTACACGCATATCGTAATAACTATAAGGGAAAAGAATCTGCAAAGGAATGTATATTTTATCTATATCTATAGTATATATAACTGAGTCACTTTGCTGCACCCCTGAAAATAACACGACATTGTAAATCAACTATACAAGGAAATATAGATAAGATATATACATCTGATGTGTGTATTATTGATACCTGTGGTTTGAGAGATGCACTTTCAATCACTTCCCTGCTCCCCCCTTACCTGCCAGGAGGGCGTGGATGTTCAGGCCCCGGTCCTGGTCGGCTGGGCTGCACACGTCCATCATGTACGCGTGGCTAGGGTTGTCGGCCGAGTCCGCGCTGAAGTCCATCAGCACCACGCCGCACACGGTGAGAAGGATGCCCCACTTATGGTCACTGGCCGTGTCGGCCAGCGCCGTCCCAATGTCCCTGCCGTTGAGCAACAGCGAGAGGCCCAGAAGCGCCCCTGGGGATGGAGAACAGAGTCACCCGGGGAATGCAGACCTGCCGGCCCCGGCAGCCACCACTTAAGGCTAGAATCTTGAGGGCCCCAAGAGTTCCTTCTTGATCAAACCTCAAACAGAGAGCTTAGATCAGGGTTTTTATTCCATCAAGCATAGCTGGAACGATAGAGAAGACTTTATTAACTCTCTCTCTTTTTTTTTTTTTTTTTGCTGAGCTGCATGGCTTTTGGGATCCCAGTTCCCCGCTCAGGGATTGAACCCTGGCCACAGCGGTGAAAACCTGGAACCCTAACCACTAGCCACCAGGGAACTCCTCTATTAACTTGTTTTAGAAACATGTTCAGAGAGACTTCCACAGTTAACCAGGGCCAGGTTACAGGGTGCTCCCGGCTCCCACACCAGTGACGTGAGCTGGATTATTGATTTTGGTCAATACTCTTTTAGATTTTCCCAAGAGAAAGCAGTTGGGGCCTTTTTTTAAAAAAATTCTTTCTTTCTTTCCATTTTATTTCGATGCCAAAACAACAGACCTATAGCCAGGACAAGAATGAAGGGGCGTCTCCTTCCAAACCTTGAGGTACATCGGTCACTCCAAGCACCCAACAGAGGCTGCAGTAGGAATCCTGAAACAGAGAAGGTCAGCGGTCAATGCTGGGGTCCCTCCCCAGAGTCCTGAAACACTTGCATTCACCCATCTCCAGGGCATCTAAAGAATCAGATGATGAAACTCCGAGCCAGCAACAAAACCCTAAGCGAGAAAACAAAAGATAGACTCTTGGAATCACTAAGCTTCTCCTTAAATTTTCTACTCAAGCCCCCATGAGGCATGGAGTTGCCATGACCTCCTTGGGAATCCGAGAAAGTGCAGGGTCTTCTAGATCCAAACTACCCCCCGCTGTATTGCTTGGGCCCTCCAGTGACAGCCTGGAGTCTACATGGTACCACATCCTCTATCTGATTCAGATAAAATTGCTTAAAAGATGGGGTCTGACCAGCCATACCTGGGTTTTATAGCGGGTGTGCATGCTCAGTCGCTCAGTTGTGTTTGACTCTGAAATCCTATGGACTGTAGCCCACCAGGCTCCTCCGTCCATGGGATTCTCCAGGCAAGAATACTGGAGTGGGGTGTCATTCCCTTCTCCAGGGGATCTTCCCGACCCAGGGATGGAACCTGCGTCTCCTGCATTGGCAGGCGGATTCTTTACCTAGAGCCCCACACAACTGAGTGGGCTCAACTTTGGCTCCTCTCTTGTCCCCCAGTGAGGTTTCTGGAAGCTTCTAGGGAGGCTTCGGAGGCCGGCGGTCTGTGCAGGACTCACCGAGGATGGGGCTGATGAACCACACAAGGCTGTAGAGCTGGTCGGGCAGGCCCATCTGCAGCAACACGGGGGTCACGTAGGCCGTCTCCATGGCGTAGCTGAACTCAATGCCGAAGAGGACGGAGCCGTTGAACAGCAGCTCCCGGAAGGACCTCTGGGGGTGCAGGTCCCCGAAGTCCACCAGCTCGATTGGGCAGGGGGTGTTGGGGGGCGGGGGTGGTGAGGGCCGGATGCATTTCCTCCTCTTGGGGTGTCGTTTGAAATTGTTGGCCCGGTGGCTGATGTGCTGGGTCACGGACCCTGAGTAGCTGGTGACCGGGGGCCTCCAGAAGTCCTGGGGGGCCAAGGCGGGGAAGAGGGCCTCTCCCGGAGGGGCGCTGCTGGCCGGGGGGATCATCGTAGGGGGGGCCGGTGGGTGCTCCTGTGGGGAAAGCCCAGTCGGGGGCAGCCGTCACCTGCAGGGCCTCTACTATCAGAGCGAGTTTATCCGGGTGGCTCTGCCTTCATCCCTCGGGGCCCTACTACTCTGTCCACGTGGGAATGGAGTTCACACGGGGGCCCCCTGAGAGCCAACACTGAGCCCCCAGAGTGGAGCCTTCAGTGTGGACGGCGCTCCTGGACTTGGCTTTCACATCAGGGCAGCCTACCTTCCCAAGGGGACAAGAGTTGGTCCTTCAGGTCCTTTAGCTTGTCCCCAAGCTACAACTCAAAGGGATAGTTCCCCAAACAGGCTCCACCAGGAGGGTCCGGCAAAGAACCAGGAGGAATGGGGGCCACCAACAGCCTGTGGCTGTTCTCAGGCCCCAAAGGACATGGGGCTCTTCTAGGACCTGTGGCTAATTTTGCCCTCCCCTGCAGGCCCCAGGGGAGCAGAGAAGGGTGACCAGGCACCCTGCGGGGGGAGGCAGGGAGAAGGACCCGTGGGCACCCTGAGTGATAGTACATGGCGAGGGGACAGCCCCTCCATCTCAGGATGGAGGGCCACAGTAGGTACCCTCCCTAAGACCCGGGTTTATGGTTCTAAACTATCCTAAACCAAGGATCTGAACCTAAGAGGAGCTGTCTGAGTTTAACTCAAGTCTTTTCCTTTTACACCAACTGGACAAATGAATTTTCAGTTGAGCCAGGAGAACTGAGATTTTTGCAGTGTTTGAAAATGTTCTCTTTAAAGAAATAAACAGAACTTCCTGAATCCTGCATGTCACAGACAACACACTGAATAGGGATACAGTTTACAAAAAAAGAAAATGAGCAACAAGAAGAATTTGGGAGGGTGAGAAATAGATTTTCCTCCATCCTTAAGCTATTTTTTTTGAGGAATTGTGTAACGCCCTCAGCCTCAGCAGAGAATTAGCAGGCTTGCGGACCTTACAGACTTTCCCACCCACTCTGTCCCCCACCCCCACCCCCTGGGGTTTGCAATCTGCACCCCTGGGCATCCAACAGTTTCCACTGCTTAGAAACTAATCTAGATTGTAAATATTACAAGAATAGATTCTAGCTGGTTGACCTGTGTGTTTTAGCCAACGTCAATTTTACTAAGAACAGGGAGAGGAAAGCTGCTAAGATCAGAGGGAAAGAGACAGATAAAAACACAAGAGGGGGACATCCTGGATTGGGGTTGACCTCTCTGACGTAGCCCACTCCATTTGCCTCACAAAAAAGCAATGCCTGTTTCATTTAAAAAAAACAAAAACAAAAACACACACACACACACACACAAAACAACTTTTTGGCCTCAAGGCATGTGGGATCTTAGTTCCCTGACCAGGGACTGAACCCGTGCCCCTGCAGCGGAAGGGTAGAACCTTAACCACTGAACCACCAGGGAAGTGCCCTTAAGTTTGCCTTGGAATCCTTCCTGAGAAGTAGGCCCCAAACCTGAGATGTTATTCCCAACATTGATAGGTTTCCTAACAAGAACTCTTGTTATTTACCAAAATAAACAGTAGAGGCTTTCTTTCAAAATAGTTTTTAAGTTTTAGAAATGAGGCCCTTATTTCTGACTTTAACTTACCATATGCCCTCTGTCAAACTCTTGCTAGTCAATAACTTCTTTATGAATCACTCTGAAATCTCTTGTTATGTCAGATTTGCACCCCAAACTCCTCCCAACCTATCCTGCCCACTTGGGGATTGTCTTCCTTCTCTTCAGAAGACATCGTGATAGAAATGTTTTGTTCTATAGATGTCCCAGCAGGATTCAGAACATCATATTAATCCAACAAACTATCCATCCACCAATCCATCCATCCACTTATCCATCCTCTCTTCCATCCATCCATTCATTCATCCTCCCTTTCTTCCTTCCATCCATCCATCCATCCATCCATTTATCCATCCTCTCTTTCATCCATTCATCTATCCAGCAATCCAATCATCCATCCAATCCATCCTTTGATCTACTTGCCCACCTACCTTCCTATCTTACCATTTGGCTGAGTACTGAATACCAACACAGTGAAATTATAAAGATAAAATAAAGATATAGTTCTTGCCCTCAAGTTAGATAAGAGTGGAGGAAACACATTCTAAGCAGTGGGTTTCATCCATGAAAAGGAGCTCTGTGCACCAGCTGGGCACAGTGGTGGTCTGATGGTGAAACCCATCAAGAAGGGATTAGCTAATCAGCAAGATCTGGTAGGAGGTGGATTTCACACCAAGGTGACAGGGAATGACATAACCAGTCTGCTCTCATTTCTAGAAAAGGCTTATCTCATGACCTTAAGAAAAATCCCACGCTCTTTTCTACAGTAAGAGCAGAGGTACCTAAGAACTATGTAGACAAGTAATACTGCATTAAAAACATAATCCATTTAGGAAGATTAAGTCAAGATTAAAAAAAAAAAATTTAAACCAAGCATCTTGTTTATGTTCCTTACAGGTGTCACTCAGGCCCTTGTAAATAGTAAATACTCCAGAAAAATTGGTTGGTCTTGCCTTAAAGAAAACCAGGTGGTTGTTAGCTATCCCTGGAGCTTCATTCATTAAGATGACAGAAATATGGTACTGATGAGCCTGTTTGTAGGGCAGCACTGGAGACAGAGAACAGACTTACGGACAAGGGCAGTGTGGGAGGAAGGAGAGGGTGGCAGAGGACCTGCTGGAACACTGAAGACTGTCTCCTTAGAAGTCAGAGGAAGACCTTAGCCCAGGTGTGTTAAAGACTTCACCTGACTCCGGCTGTCTGGTCACAGCCTCACACCTGCCTCGCTGGCTAACTCCTCTGCCTCTCCTCCTGCCCCTGCAGGCACATGACACCTCTCTTGGCTGTTGGTATTTTACCCCCATAAAGTGAACTTCAGTGAAAATATATTAGAAATCCTTTCATTTTAGAATGAAAGACCATGAGCCCAGTTTGGAAGAATTTTAGCCTTACATGCATAGGGTAGAAGTATTTTTTTGAAAAGGGGAAACTTTGTGACCCTCTTAAAATGGACAGAGGAGCCTGATGGGTTACAGTCCATGGAGTCACAAACAGTTGGACCTGACTGAGCACACATGCTTAAAATGGGCTACCTAAATACCCCATGTCTCTACCTGTGATGTGACAGTTTCACCATCACCTGCCCACCATCTCCAGCTTTAAAACACAGCCTGCAGTCTGTCCTCGCAAAAGGGAGACCCCCCTCCCCCACCCTACTCTCCTCCTCCCTCATCTAAGTCAGAATTAAACCTGAACTTGAAAAAAGTCTTCACTACGGATTCATTTTCAAGTTTCAGGTTTACCACTTTTATTTTAAAATACATATATTAAAAGTTGCCTGTGAAAGCTTATTCTAAAGTAAAGTGAAGTGGCTCAGTCGTGTCCGACTCTTTGCAACCCCACAGACTGTAGCCTCCCAGGCTTCTCCGTCCGTGGGATTTTCCAGGCAAGAGTACTGGAGAAGCTTGCCATTTCCTTCTCCAGGGCATCTTCCTGACCCAGGGATTGAACCCAGGTCTCTAGCATTGTAGGCAGACACTTTACCCTCTGAGCCACCAGGGAAGCCCAAGCTTATTCTAAGGACTGTTGAAAACTCATTAAAAAAAATTTCATTTTTTAATGTTATTAAAAAATGAAAGTAAAATGTAAACTAGAAAATGGAATTTTAATACACTAACAAATATTCATCAGACATCTTGATCATACTATATTACCATTACTCAGACCCCCCAGATCTGCACATATTCTTGGACCCCCACAGGTTGTATGCTGGGTCCACTGTCCTTCTAGAATACAGAGGATGTTTCAAAGAATAAATCTGTCAAGTTGATTAGGTAGCAACTGATTAACAAAGATAAACAATGTCCAGGTAATTTGAATGCTTAAAATTACCCCACTCCTTCTACTATTTTTCCAAGTTAATATTTCAAGGAAGTCTTCCCAGATCGGTGAAGGACTTTGTGGACTTCAGTGAAGTCGCTCAGTCGTGTCTGATTCTTTGCGATCCTATGGACTGTAGCCCGCCAGGCTCCTCCATCCATGGGATTTTCCAGGCAAGGATACTGTAGTGGATTGCCATTTCCTTCTCCAGGGGATCCTCCTGACTCAGGGATTGAACCTGGTTCTCCCACATTGCAGGCAGACTCTTTACTGTCTCAGCCACCATCTGAGAAAGGTGGACTTCAGGGGATGTATTTAGTGAGCTGGTTACTGAATCCTAGCCCACTTCTCATTTTTGATCGGTGGCAATCTGGCAGCCCATTGATCCCCAAAGCCCTGGTGAGGCACACACTGAACTTGAGTTTAATCAGCACCGGGTCCTATTTCCCTACAAAAGCTGAGAAAACACAAACATTATGGAAACCCCAGCAATAATTTATGAAGTTATTTCTTGTCGAGGGCAGGATGAACAGATTGCCATCACCCTCTCATTTCAACCTCAGCATGTTGCCCTTGACAAGAAAGCAGAAATCCTTGGTGTTCATCATAAACTTAACCCTGGGGTGCTGAGAAAGGTTACACCAGGGCCCCAGCCATTCAGAGCTTTCAGTCGCTGGTGGGAGGTGGACCAGAAGCTGATGACACCTGCCCAGGTGACCTGGGAACAGGCCTCAGGCACCAATAAGCGCCTCGTAAGCCTGGGGGCAAATCCCAGTGTTTGATCTCTTTCCTTGCAACTGTGAAATAAATCTCACCCAACTGCTACCCACCCTTCTCAGGGCAGGAGAGCTCTGCACTCAGGGGGCGAGATGGGGGTGGGGGTGAGGGGCTCCACTGACAGTTCATTTAATTAGACAAGAGGAACAAAGGTCTCCGTGCCAACCTCCAGCCCCAATCCTGGCACACTAATTACCCTGGGGCCTAAGCCGCGGCGCTCCCAGCACAGAGCGGGGAAACTGTGCGGAGGGCACAGGAGGAAATGGAGGTACCTGTGGTTCCAGCCAGGAGGCATCCCTTTCCGAGGAGGACGGGCTCCTGCCTGCCACGCGCTGAGCTTGGGTCCCGGCCCGGCCGCCCCCGGCCCGCCGCTGCTCCTGCAGCATCACCCCGCGGGGCGGGGCCGTGACGTCACGGCTGCATCCTCGCCGCCCGAGGCCGGTACCCGCAGAGCATCCTTAAAGCGGCACCGCCCGGCCAGCCGGCCGCCGCGGAGGCGCTGGACCTCGCGCAGGGCCCCTCAGCTCAGCCAGCTGCGCATCCTCCCAAGTTTAAAGGCCGGCAGGGTCTGCAATGAAGGCGCCAGAAACAGGTTTTGCTATGACTTCTGAGCTGAAGCATTCTAGCCTTGGTAGGTGTCTTCCTCCATGAAGAAAAATATTAAAATCTTATTTTACGGCAGTGTTGGTTTAAAGATGAGTATATTAATACTACATATTAAAACATTTCCCCTGCCCTAAGAATTCTTTCCCCTCCCTCTCCTTCTGATTTTAAAAGAGATGAACCCATTTTTGAGGAGCCCTCAAAGCCCTGTGCGCTCTGGACCCTGCCCACTGTACACATGGGATAAGTTGGTCCTGCCCAGAAGTATTATACTGCATTCACTTATTCCTTTAACACGTCTCAGGTGCTACTCTGTGCCGGCTCTACCCCAGGGACTGCAGATAAGACAGTGAACAAACCAGCCAAATTTCCTGACCCTGTAGCATGACACTGTCGTGAGAGATATATTAAACAAGACAAAGGGCAGAAGATAGTCATCCCCGGAGAAGGGGCTTAGGGAGAGTGGCAGTGGGCTGTGGTGGTGGGGCACTGCGGTTTATTTATTTATTTTGGCTGCACTGGGTCTTCCCTGCTGCGCGTGGGCTTTCTCTAGTTGCAGGGAGTGGAGGCTACTCTTGGTTGTGCTGCACAGGCTTCTTATTGTGGTGACTTCTTTTGTTGCAGAGCACAGGCTCTAGGCTCATGGGCTTCAGTATCTGTGATTCATGGGCTCTAGTGCCTGGGCTCATTAGTTGCCATGCATGGGCTTTGTTGATCCTTGGCATGTGGAATCTTCCCAGACTAGGGATCAAACCCATGTTCCGTGGGCGGTACTATCCACTGCACCACCAGGGAAGTCCTGCGGTTTAAATAGGGTTGTTGAGGAGTCCCCACTCAGATGGTGACATTTGAAGAAGACTCTGATGAGGTGAGGGGTTAGCTGTGCTGGTGTCTGGGGGAAGGCCATGCCAGGCGAGCAAATGCAAAGGCACTGGGGTAGGAACTGGACTGAATCAATGACGAAGTGAATACATATTCAGCCTGCGGTGAAATCACAACACAGAAAGAGCTTCTGGGGGCAGACATGTGGCTCTAGGGAAGCTTATAAGAGGGGGACGTGACCTCGATGGGAGGGCTGGCTGTCCTTGAGGGAGTGACACTGGACAGGTCTGTTACCCCTGGGTGGCGGGGTCAGTGTGTGCAGAGCTCTTGCGACAGGAGGGCCCAGGGTGAGCTGGCGAGCCTGGGATGCAGCAGTGAGTAGGGATGAGCAGGAGAGGCAGCTTGGGTTCAGCCCACGGACCTTGTGGTCTGCTGTCATTTTTCAAGAATAAGAAAAAGCTCAGGTCCTATGCAGCAGGCTTCCCAGGTGGCACTAGTGGTAAAGAACCCGTTTGCCAATGCAGGAGACGCAAGAGACACAGGTTCGATCCCTGGGGCGGGAAAATCCACCGGAGGAGGGCATGGCAACCCACTCCAGTTTTCTTCCCTGGAGAGTCCCATGGACAGAGGAGCCTGGTGGGCTATGGTCTGTGGGATCGCAAAGAGTCAGACTTGACTGAAGCGACTCAACCTGCATGCATGTGCATCAGAGTGGGTGACATAAATCATGTCCACATTTGGCAAAGATCCTGAGCTCGGAGTCGAAAGTGGATTGCATCAGGGCCCAGGTGGGGGCACCAAGGAGGAGCTTACAGAGCTGTCCAGGTGGGAGAGGTTGAGGGTGACGGTGGAGGGACAGAGGTGGTGGCTGCCCAGGCACTTGCAGGTAAAACCAAGAGGACTCGGTGGCAGGTTGAGGCGGGCAGGGTATGGGGAGGAGGGAAGGAGGGTCAAGAAGTTTCCAGCTCCAGCACCTGTGCGAAGGAGGGGAGGCTGCTCACAGGCGAGTCACAGGTCGCCTTTGAGGCAGGAAGAGTTCCAGGGCCTTTGAGGCACCGAGGCCACTAGAGATGTGGGTCTGGGGATCAGTCAGTCTTTTGAGAATCACTTGCACACGGAAGCTGAACCATGGACAGTGACATCACCAGGGAAGGGTGTAGCACAGAGCAAAGAAGACTCACTGGTCCCTGGCCAGGAAAAGGGCAATGAGAGAACAGAGTCCATCTTATCATATCTCCAAACAGGAGTAACAGTTGGAAAAAAATACTGATGTGTTTTTTTATTTTGCATTTACACACAAATGACCTGCTATTTTGTTAGCTCAGTGCTCACAGCTGTCACTTATAAACCTCAACAGCCCAATAGCTTATTGAGATGCTTATTTTTGGCTCCTGTGAAGTCCAAGATTTCCCTGGTGACTCAGATGGTAAAGAGTTCGCCTGCAGTGCAGGAGACCAGGGTTTGATTCCTAGGTGGGGAGGATCCCCCTGGAGGAGAGAATGGTAATCTACTCTAGTATTCTTGCCTGGAGAATCCCGTGGACAGAGGAGACTGTCCATGGAGTCGCATAGAGTTGGACATGACTGAGCAACTGGTGAAGTCCAGGCGGTGTTTCTTATGGACAGGGGACTTCCACGTGGTCATTCAGAGATGCTGGCTCTTGCAAGAGGCCCCCATCCCATTCACCCCATTGTCCAGGACTCAGTGACTAAAGGGAGGCTGGGATCCCACGGCCCCTGCCCAGGACCTGGAGGAACTGTGTGTGTGTGTGTGTGTGTGTGTGTGTGTGTCGGGGGTGGGGGGAGCTGACATCCACTGCTTCTTTAGCTTTTACCATCTTGGAGAAGGGGAAAGGAGTTGGGGACAGTTGGGGATGCTAAGAAAACAAAAGCTACTATCTCGTTTTTGATATTGAAAGGAAGGTCCTGCAGCCAGAGAAAAGAATTGAAATCTGGGCACTGTCAAAAAAGAAAGGACTTTAAAATTCCATTGACTTTTTTTTTTTAACTTTACAAGGTTAGAAGCTTCCTTTCTTAACCCTCCAAGGCCAGAACAGAGCTCGGTGTTACTCCCTCTTTGTGGACGAGGTTCTCCATCTCATCATTGGATCTAGACAGGAGCCCTAAGTGGGAGGAAGGATACAGGGCAGGGAGAAAACACGAGCGAAGCCCACCCCCTGTCCCTGGGCACTGGGGGAGGAAGGGAGAGGCGGGAGGCTGGGAGACGGTCAAGCTGATGGGGACCCATGAGGAGGGGACCCATGAGGACCCCTGGGGTAAAGGCTCAGCCTACCCCTCACCTTGGGAGCTGTTTATAAGCTCTGGCTGAGTCGCCTGGCTGGAGAGATGAGCAGGGCGGGTTGAGTTGCTCTACTCCAGGCTGAAAGCTGCAATGGCCCTTTGGGAGGGATGACCTGAAGGGGGTGGAAGGGCAGTCAGGATGGGAGGTAGGTGGAGGCTGGCAGAGAGATGCAGACAGGGCCCCATGGCTCAGATGGTAAAGAATCCACCTGCAATGCGGGAGACCTGGGTTCAATATCCCCTGGAGACGGGAAAGGCTACCCACTCCAGAGTTCTTGCCTGGAGAATCCCATGGACAGAGGAGCCTGGTGGGCTACAGTCTATGGGGTTGCAAAAGGGTCGGACCTGACTTAGTGACTAACTTCACAGCAGAACCCTGGAAATCAGGGGTCTACCAAATCCCATTGGCCCCTGCAGTGCACACTTGTGAACCAGACCTCCAGCCAGGAGGTCACACAAGCCCCACCTTGCCCCCAGATTCCCCTAGAGAGAAACAGGAGGACAGAGCCATTGTCCTAAAGAGCCTGGTGCGTGGGTACATTCTCAGTCGTGTCTGACTCTTTGAGACCCCACGCACTGTAGCCCACCGGTAAGAACTACCTGGGAAGCCTGCCAAGAGACTGAGTCAGACCCAAAAGGACCGTTCAAAGAATCCCATTGAACTCGTTTGTATCAGGTTTGATCAAAGTAAGTGAGTCCCCGTCACACCCTCCAAGCCCCACCGCTGGTGATGATTCATGAGAAAGCTCAGTTCAGCCACAAATAAATAACTGGATGCCAGTCCTTTGCACCCTGAAAATGGTGGGAACAGCTCAGCTCACGGGCTGGGGCTTCAGCTCTAAGAGAGGGAAGAAGGGGGAGGGTGGGAGACGACCTCAGGTGGGTCCCCACGGCGTGCTCACCTGCCTGCCATCCCAAGCCGTCCACCAGGTGGTGGGAGAGCCCCACCTTCCAGACTTGCAAGGAGCCTGAGCACAGGGAGGGCCAGTGGGGGGAGCCAGTGACATTTCTAGTGTTTCTCTGGCACAAAAGGGAAGAGATGGTGCTTTTAAAGCCTTTTCCAACCTTGCAAGGATTCGTGGTGCTAAGGCTCATTTTTTTTGACTTTGTAAGCAGACTTTTTCTGCAAAACACACAACTGCATTTTTTAGAAAATGAATAACATTATTTTAAATAACAGATCTCTTGCCAGGCCTTGTGTTAGTACTTTTACAGACTTGAACCCTCATTTAATCATCCTCCCTTTAGGAAGTGGGCATTACCCACACCATGTTTCTTGGATCTGGAAGCTTGAGGCTTGGTGAGCGAAAGCCACGTGGCAGTCAGGATTGGAGCTGGACTCACTGGGACTTGAACCCAGAACTGAGTGACTCGGGCCCACGCCTTCCGCAGCATGAGACAACCTTGGCTGCAGGGTTTGCTGTCTGGCTTGGGTGTTTACTGAGCACCTGCTTTCCACTGGTCGGTCTAGGAGAGCGAGGGAGGCAGCTTCATCAATACCAGCCCAGGGACTCCCCTGTGGTCCAGCAGCTGAGACTCCGAGTTCCCAGTGCAGGGACCTGCGTTTGATCCCTGGTCAGGGAACTAGGTCCTGCATGCCGCAATTAAATATCCTGAATGCTGCAACAAGGGCTTCCCACATGGCTCAGGGTTAGGAATCTGCCTGTCAGGCAGGAGACGTGGCTTCAATCCTTGGGTAGGGAAGATCCCCTGGAGAAGGAAAAGGCAACCCACTCCAGTGTTCTTGCCTGGAGAATCCCATGGACAGAGGAGCCTGGCAAGCTACAGTCCATGGGGTCACACAGAGTCAGACACGACTGAGCGACTAAGCAGTAGCAGCATGCTGCAACAAACGTCGGAAGCTCCTGCCTGCTGCGACTAAGCTCTGGTGCAGCCAGATAAACATTCATATATATAAACAAGCCATCCGGAGGCCTTCCCAACCTGCGCTCCACCCGCCTTTCCCAGCCTCCCCCACGACTGCGGCCCCGTCAGTGGTTTGCCCCAGGAGCTGCCTTTTGGCTCCCAGTTCAGGACTGACAGAGCTGCAGG
Source organism: Bos indicus (assembly GCF_029378745.1). Classification (NCBI taxonomy): domain Eukaryota; kingdom Metazoa; phylum Chordata; class Mammalia; order Artiodactyla; family Bovidae; genus Bos; species Bos indicus. The sequence continues at coordinate 45,904,953 of NC_091775.1, forward strand.
TGTGTGTCTGTGCGTGAAAGCATGTGCTTCCACACGTGTTGTAGAGAAAGGTGCCTTCTCTTCTCTAAAACACAGTTAACAGATTACTGGTGTCCTTCAGTCAACACTGCTTTTCGTTTTTCTGGGCAACTTCTGTGGATCTGATGTGCCCTCCACACACACACGCGCGTGTGCACACACATGCACAGAGTTTGCATTGCAGAGCCCAGGGGGACAGGATAATCCGGCTCCTTTTGTGTCCTCCTGCACAACCTGGCAAGCAGAGGGCCAAACACAGGGTAGACACTTTAAACACATGTATTTGATCTGCACAGAACGGGGTCAGCTGAGGTTGTGTGGTTATCCCTGTGTCTACACAGGTAGATTATGGGTTAAAACAAATTGTTATGGGGATCCTGGGAACTTCATCAGACTATTTCCAAGCATATGTCCTTCTTGTAAGGAGCCTATGACACCAAACCCTGGACTCTGGGCCGTCCAAAGGCTGGACAAAGTGAGGTGGGAGGGAGTGCGGCGTGTCTGGAGTCTAAGCTCAGCCAGAGCAAGAACCCAGATCTGGATGTCAGGAGTGCTGGAGCATGAGAGTGTTTATACATCGGTTTTAGAGTCGAGGCACCCAGGAGGGCTGTGGACTCCATCTGTGGGCTGAGACACAGCCTCACAGGGACATAGTGTTGTTTGAGAAAATGCAGAATGCCCAGTTAAATTAAAATTTCCAATAAACAGCAAATAATTCTCATGTATGGGTGAGTTCCAGGTAATACTTGATATCCAATATTTTGATATGCCCCACCCAGCAGCCCTGCTGGGTCAGCTCCCGGACCCTGGTGGAGGAAGCCACCCTGGGGAGCCCATGACCTTCTTTCTTGAAACTGTTAGGCAATCAGAACCCCCAGACTTGGGCTTCTGACCAGTGCTGGCCAAGTTCAATTTGATTTACTGTCCCCCCCATGCTGGTGGCTCAAATGGTAAAGAGTCTGCCTGCAATGCAGGAGACCCGGATTCAATCCCTGGGTCGGGAAGAATCCCTGGAGAAGGAAATGGCAACCCACTCCTATATTCTTGCCTGGGAAATCCCATGGACCCAGGAGCCTGGTGGGTGACAGTCCATGGGGTCGCAGAGAGTCAACATGACTAAGCGACTAACACTTTCACTTTTTTTACTTTGAGAGAGCAGTAAGCATCCAACATTCATAAGAAGTGCCAGCCATTCTTTGGGTGGGTCTTGAGAGTGGAAACTCCTGGATTGTACTCACTAGGATCTTGAGAGTTTCAGTGCTTTTGTGCTTTATCTATCTGTTCAATATATTAAAATTCTGAATCTACTAAACAAAAGCTTCTAACACTTAACCACAATTTATACAAATAATACATTTAAGACCTATTAAGTTTTCAGATGATTTTAATCTTTTATCTTCATGCCCATATTTTGTGGTATGAAATATGACACAGAACAGAGCACAAAACAATGATTTATCACATGTGTGGAACTGCAGCCAGGTCTGGGTAGAATATTTGCCAGTTCCCTAGAAATCCATCTTCTGCTGTCTCTATCACGAATCTCTTCTATTCTCAATCCCTGCCAAGAGGTAATCACTTTTCTGACTTCTATGTTCATTGCTTTCAGGCTTTTCAAAAAATAGCTGCAACAGATATGCCCAAGCTGATAGGAAGTGATTCCAGGAAGCCAGAGTAAGGAGAGTAGGGTGCAGAAGGGAGAGAAGCTAGTGACAAATGCGGGCATGAGCAGGTCACCAGTGTGGGCAGCAGGGGCTCAGTCGTATTGGGGTGCCCAAGAAGCCAAATGGAACTCATTTATCATTGTTCTGCTGCAGGATGGAGCACTGAGACATTTATTTACCAACTTTCAGTCTCTTCTGAAACTGGAAAGAGGAGAAACTAAAGCAAAGATGAACTAAAGAGCCTCTTGATGAGGGTGAAAAAGAAGAGTGAAAAAGCTGGCTTAAAACTCAACGTTCAAAAAACTAAGATCATGGCATCTGGTCCCATCACTTCATGGCAAATAGAAGGGGAAAATGTGGCAGCAGGCACAGATTCTCTTTTCTTGGGCTCCAAAATCACTGTGGACAGTGACTGCAGCCATGAAACTAAAAGACATTTGCTCCTTGGAAGGAAAGCTATGACAAACCTAGGCAGCATATTAAAAAGCAAAGGCATCATTTTGCTGACAAAGTTCCATACAGTCAAATCTATGGTTTTTCCAGTAGTCATGTACGGATGTGAGAGTCAGATCAGAAAGAAGGCTAAGCACTGAGGAATTGATGCTTTTGAACTGTGGTTCTGGAGAAGACTTCTGAGAGTTCCCTGGATAGCAAGGAGATCAAAACAGTCAATCCTGGATAAAGTCAACCCTGAATATTCACTGGAAGGACTGATGTTGAAGCTGAAGCTCCAATACTTTGGCCACCTGATTCTTTGGAAAAGACCCTGATGCTGGGAAATATTGAGAGCAAGAGGAGAAGTGGGTGACAGAGGATGAGATTCTTGGATAGCATCACTGACTCAGTGGACATGAATTTGAACAAACTCTGGGAGATAGTGAAGGACAGGGGAGCCTGGCATGCTGCACTCCATGGGTTTGCAAGGAGGTGGACATGACTTAGCTACTGAACAACAAGTCTGTTCTAGTGGAGGGGTGCCCTAGGGACCTAACTGTTGGCACTGTAGCTATAGATTTTGGAGGAGGGATGGGCTCTCAGGGTGCTGGAGAAATCTCAGCAGCTTGCGAAGGGAAACTCAGCTTGCTGGGAACTATTTACTGCAGCAGCAAGTGAACTCAGATGAGCCTGGGATGTCACAGTGATGCTAGTCAGATTGCCAGTCTGCTGCAAGATGCAGGGCTGCTACCAGGATTTAAATCAGTGCACTGGCTCCTTGGGCTTCCCTAGTGGCTCAGTGGTTAAGAGTCCACCTGCCAAAGTAGGAGCCATGCGTTTGATCCCTGGGATGGGAAGATCCCCTGGAGAAGGAAATGGCTACCCACTCCAGCATTCTTGCCTGGGAAATCCCTCAGACAGAAAGCCTGGCGGGTTACAATCCATGGGGTTGCAAAGAGTCAGACATGCTTAGCAACTAAACATCACCACATTGCTTCCTTCATCTAGAAAGTCTTACTGCAAAAGGGGAAAAAGCTGAATTAAGTAAAGAGTTTATTGACACCCTGGTGCAAACTCCTTCTTTACTGATGGACAAGAAACTGTTTGCAGACTGGCCACCCTGAATCATTCTGTACAGCTGCATGAAGCCTTAAAATCTACGGTTTAGTTTAGCATTTCCTTTTTTTCCCTGCATTTACTTTCTTTTTGTTTGCTTGTTTTTATTTATTTATTTGGCTGTGCCTCACAGCTTGTGGGATATTAGATCCTCAACCAGGGATTGAACCCGGGGCCCTGGCAGTGAGAGCATTGAGTCCTAACCACTGGACCACCAGGAAATTCCCTAGTTCAGCCTTTAAAAAAAAAAAATTGTGTAAATAGGATCAGAAGTATGCATTCTCTTGTGTCTGAATTGTTGTGGTTCATCATTTTGATTTTGCAAGTTGTCCATGTAACTCTAGCTCATTTTCAGAATTGTAATGTATGGACGAGATATTTATCCATCCTTCTGTTAACAGACACGTGGGCTGTTTCTATTTTAAGGTTACTATAATAATGCTACTGTGGACACTGTAATACACGCTTTTGGTATACATATGTAGGTGTTTCTTTCGGGTGAAAGTGAAAAGTGTTAGTTGCATAGTGATTTCTGACTCTGGACCCCATGGACTGTAGCCCGCCAGGCTCCTCTGTCTCTGAGATTCTCCAGGCAAAAATACTAGAGAGGATAGCCATTCCGTTCTCTAGGGGATCTTCCTGATCCAGGAATCAAACCCAGGTGTCCTGCGTTGCAGGCAGATTCTTTACCGTCTAAGCCACTAGGGAAGCCCTTTCTTTAGGGCATCCATCCAGAAATGGCATTTCAGGGTAAACATATTGCGCTTTAGTAGATAACTCAGTTTTCCAAAAGGTTGGACAAATGTACACCCGTAACGGCACTGCGTACTGCTCACATACTTAGCACAAGTCGGTACTGTCTTTTAGCCATCCAGTAGATGTACACTCGGAGAAGGCGATGGCACCCCACTCCAGCACTCTTACCTGGAAAACCCCATGGACAGAGGAACCTGGTAGGCTGCAGTCCATGGGGTCGCTAAGAGTCAGACACGACTGAGCGACTTCACTTTCACTTTTCACTTTCATGCATTGGAGAAGGAAATGGCAACCCACTCCAGTGTTCTTGCCTGGAGAATCCCCGGGACGGCAGGGCCTGGTTGGCTGCTGTCTATGGGGTCGCACAGAGTCAGACACGATTGAAGCGACTTGGCAGCAGCAGGAGCAGATGTATACTGGTGTATGAATGGTGGTTATAATTTACATTTCCCTGTGATTAATGAGGCTGAGCATCTCTTCATATGTTCACTAGTCATCTCAGTATCTCCTCTTTAAGATACCCGATCAAATCTTTTCCTTATATTCCTATTGGGTTAGAAGTCGATCTATAAGCATTTGTTTTGTATTTAAATTTAAACTTTTTGTAAATTCTCAATTTTAATGTAGTTCAAATAATCCATTGGTGTCTTCTTACTGATTTTTGTTTTAAGATATAGGTATTTATATGTTCTAGATGGCTTCTTAATCTTTTTAACTTTAAAAAAATCGGAGTATAATTGATTTACAATGTTGTGTTATTTTCTGCTGTTCAATGAAGCAAACCAGCCATATGTATACACACATCTCCTTCCTCTTAAGCCTCCCTGCCCACCATCCCACCCCTCTAGGTCGTGACAGTCACCAAGCTGAGCTCCCTGTGCTAGACAGCAGCTTCCCACGTTATTCTACACATGGTTGTGGATACATGTCAGTGCCACCCTCCCAGTTCGTTTCACCTCCGCTTCTCCTGCTCTGTGTCCACATGTCCATTCCCCATGTCTCTGTCTCTATTCCTGCCCTGCAAATAGGTTCATCTGTACCATTCTGTGTGTGTGTGTGTGTGTGTGTCCTATTTAAGAAATCTTTCCTAACCTGAGGTTGTTAATATATTCCCCTATGTCATTTTCTAGAACTTTTATTTCTGACCCTCTGTGTATAAGCCTATAATTTATCAAGAATTGTTGTTCATTTTTAGTTTAAGGTAAGTATCAAGCTTAATTTTTTTATATGAATATCTGCTTGGCTGAACACCATTTATTGAAGTGTACTTTCCTCACTATTCTAAGGTGTCATCTTTGTCACAATCCAAGTACCCACATGTGGGATCTGTTTCTGGACTCTATTCTGTCCCGTTGGTTCATTAGCCTGTAGGTGTACGTAGCTTTATGTTAAGTCTCCATCTGGCAGAGTAAGTTCTCCAACTTTGTGTGTCTTTAAAAATTTTTTTGACTGTTCTTAACCCTTTACTGTGCATGTTTAATACTCAGTCTTTTAATATCCATAACATATATTTATTTTAAAAACTTTGGGATTTTTAAACTTGGAATTTTAGAATGATAGATTGATCTGGGAAGATTGAAATATCTGCAATACTCAATCTATGAAGGGAATGACAACCCACTCCAGTATGCTTTCCTGGACAATTCCATGGACAGAGGAGCTTGGTGGGCTATAGTCCATGCATTGCAAAGAATCAGACATGACTGAGCGACTAACACACAATCTATGAACATTATATATGTGTGTGTGTGTGTGTGTGTGTGTGTGTGTGTGGAGAGAGAGAGAGAGATCAATAGCTCCATTTAGTTAGCCCTTTTAAAATTTCTCTCATTAGTGTTTCATCATATACAAGACTTATGTTTCTTTTATCTATTCCTAGCAACAGTTAGAACTGGACATGGAACAACAGACTGGTTCCAAATAGGAAAAGGAGTACGTCAAGGCTATATATTGTCACCCTGCTTATTTAACTTACATGCAGAGTACATCATGAGAAATGCTGGGCTGGATGAAGCACAAGCTGGAATCAAGATTGCTGGGAGAAATAACCTCAGATACGCAGATGACACCACCCTTATGGCAGAAAGTGAAGAGGAACTAAAAAGCCTCTTGAGGAAAGTGAAAGAGGAGAGTGAAAAAGTTGGCTTAAAGCTCAACATTCAGAAAATGAAGATCATGGCATCTGGTCCCATCACTTCATGGGAAATAGATGGGGAAAGAGTGGAAACAGCGTCAGACTTTATTTTTCTGGGCTCCAAAATCACTGCGGATGGTGATTGCAGCCATGAAATTGAAAGATGTTTACTCCTTGGAAGGAAAGTTATGACCAACCTAGATAGCAGAGACATTACTTTGCCAACAAAGGTCTGTCTAGTCAAGGCTATGGTTTTTCCAGTGGTCATGTATGAATGTGAGAGTTGGACTGTGAAGAAAGCTGAGCGCTGAAGAATTGATGATTTTGAACTATGGTGTTGGATAAGACTCTTGAGAGTCCCTTGGACTGCAAGGAGATCCAACCAGTCCATTCTGAAGGAGATCAGTCCTGGGTGTTCATTGGAAGGACTGATGCTAAAGCTGAAACTCCAATACTTTGGCCACCTCATGCGAAGAGTTGATTCATTGGAAAAGACTCTGATGCTGGGAGGAATTGGGGGCAGGAGGAGAAGGGGACAACAGAAGATGATATGGTTGGATGGCATCACCGACTCGATGGACATGAGTTTGAGTAAACTCCGGGAGTTGGTGATGGACAGGGAGGCCTGGCGTGCTTTGATTCACGGGGTTGCAAAAAGTCAGACATGACTGAGCAACTGAACTGAATTGAACTGAGGTACTGCTATTTTTTAATGCTATTGTAAATAGTATCATTTTCAAGTTGTTTCTAGTATCTAGAAATAATATTTTTATATATTTACCATATATCTAGCAATAGTGTTGAGAGTCCCTTGGACTGCAAGGAGATCCAACCAGTCCATTCTGAAGGAGATCAGCCCTGGGATTTCTTTGGAAGGAATGATGCTAAAGCTGAAACTCCAGTACGTTGGCCACCTCATGCGAAGAGTTGACTCATTGGAAAAGACCCTGATGCTGGGAGGGATTGGGGGCAGGAGGAGAAGGGGACGACAGAGGATGAGATGGCTGGATGGCATCACTGGCTCGATGGACGTGAGTCTGAGTGAACTCCGGGAGTTGGTGATGGACAGGGAGGCCTGGCGTGCTGCAATTCATGGGGTCGCAAAGAGTTGGACACAACTGAGCAACTGAACTGAACTGACTGAACTGAGCAATAGTGTTAAATACATTAATTTGCGTAGCTCCTTTTAGCTTTTTTGTATTAACAGACATGTTGCCTGTGAATAATGGCAATTTCCCTCTTTCTTTCCAATTTTAATGTCTTCTCTTTTCTTTTTTTCTTGCCGTATGCATTGTCTAGAGCCTCTAAAATGACGTTGAATAGAACTGGAGTTAGCAGACATCCTCGTCCAATCCTAATCTCGAAGAGAAAGCTTTTAACATTCCGCCTTAAGCATGATGCATGCTGTAGGGTTTTGTAGACATTCTTATCACATTAAGGAAGTTCCCATCTATTTCTAGTTGTTAAGAATTTTTCCCATGAATGACTATTGAGTTTAATCAAAGGTTTTTAAAAAATCCATTGATAGGTTCACAATTTTTCTTTTTTCTGTTAACATTAATTTTCTTTTTTTTTTTTTTTAACATTAATTTTCAAATATGACATAAAATTACTTTCTGGAAAAACCCCCACAACTTAGTTGTGATATATTGTTCTGTTTATGTACTGATTGCTTTGCCTTGCTAATATTTTGCTTAAGAAAGAGATTAATCTGTAAATTTCCTTTTAAAAAATGTCTTATCAGGTTTTGGTTTCAAGGTCATGCTGGTCTCATAAGACAGATTAGAGTGTTTCTCTCTCCCCTCTTTTCCTCTGCTTTCAGGAAGAATTTGGTTAATATTGGCATTATATCTTTGTTAAATGTTTAGATGAAATCACCAGTGAGCCAGCTTGGCCTGGAGTTTCCTTTGTTGGAAAATTTAAAATAGTGAATTCAATTTCTTAATAGTTATAGGCTATTCAGATTTTCTATTTCTTTTTGTGATTCAGAATATGTGTTTTCCAAGGAAATTGTCCACTTCGTCTTAATTTTAAAACTCTTTTTGGCACACATTTGTTTATAATATCCTCTTGTGACCTTTTTGATGTCTATAAGAGCTGTAGTAATGTCCTTGTTATGAGCTGAATTCTGTCTCCCCCTCCCTCTCCAAATTCATATGTTAAAGTCTAACTCCCAATACCTCAGAATGTGACTGTATTTGGAGATAGGGCCTTTTAAAGGGATAATCAAAGTACGAAGGCACTTCCCTGGTGGCTCAGACAGTAAAGAATCTGGCTGCAATGAAAGAGACCTAGGTTTGATACTTAGGTCAGGAAGTTCCCCTGGAAAAGGGAATGGCAACCCACTTGAGTATTCTTGCCTGGGAAATCCCATGGACAGAGGAGCCTGGCAGGCTACACCCCATGGGGTTGCAAAGGGTCAGACATGACTGACTTTCACATTCACATTCAAAGTAACATGAGGTCATACGGGTGGTCTCTAATTCAATATGACTGGTGTCCTTATAAGAAGAAACATTAAGACACAGACATCCACAGAAGGAAGATCATGTCAAGACTCAGGGAGAACAAAGCCACCTACATGCCAAGGGCAGAGACCCAGAACAGAAACCTTCCCTGAAACCAACCGTGCTGACCCCTTGATCTTGGACTTCTAGCTTCCATGATAGAAAATAAATTTCTGTTGTTTAAGCAATCTAGTCAGTGGTTCTACCTTACGGCTGCCTCAGCAGTCTAATGTAGTCCCATTTTTTATTCTTGATGATATAAATTATTTAGTCTTTCTTCTTAATAAGTCTTGCCAGAGTTTTATCAATTAGTCTCTTCAAAGAACTCACCTTGTTGATCCTATCTTTTTTATATTATTTAATTCATTAATTTTTGTTTTAATCTGTATTTCCTCCCTTCAACGTTCTTGGATTTAATTTGCTGTTTGTTTACTAACTACTTGAAATGAGTAGTTAGACTGTTGATGTTTTGACTGTTCCTCTTCTAATATAAGCCTTTCTCTAAGCATCACTTAAAGATGCATCCCACAAATTTTGACATGTCATATTTTCATTATCATTGAGTTAGACATTTTAAGACAGCCAAGTGAAAAAATATGGCTTAGAGTTAGAGACATGGATGTGGGGCTTAGCCATGTTGAGATTTGGATTCTGGTTATTTGGAGATTTTTTAAAATATATATATATAATTGTATTATTTATTTACTTTTGGCTGTGTCTTTGTTGCTGTGTGGCCTTTCCTCTAGTGGTGGCGAGCAGGGGCCACTCTCCAGTTGTGGTGTGAGGGCTTCTCATTGCAGTGTCTTCTCTTGTGGAGCAGGGGCTGAGCACGCGGGCTTCAGTGGTTGTGGCGTGAGGGCTCAGTAGTTGAGGTTCCCGGGCTCTAGAGCACAGGCTTACAGCTGTGGTGCATGGACTTGCTTGCTTTGCTGCATGTGGAATCTTCCTGGACCAGGGATTGAACCCATGTTGCCTGCATTGGCAGGCGGATTCTTTACCACTGAGCCACCAGGAAAGCCTTGGAGATGAGTCTTGAACAATGAAACAGGTATGATTTCAGGTACCATTCTGCTGCTAACCAGTGGAGATGGAGCACGGCAAACTGAGAGGGTGCTTTGATACACTAACTGCCACTTAAATACTATCTCCACACTATCGCTTCCCCTGTTGGCATCTCCTCATTCTCTAGGCTTAAAAATTTTATTTATTTATTCGTTTGGCTGTGCCAGGTCTTCATTGCAGCCTGCAGGATCTTTCAGTTGTGGCACATGGGATCTATTCCCCAAGGAGGGATGGAATCCAGGCCCCCTGCACTGGGAGTGTGGAGTCTGTCACTGAACCACCAAGGAAGTCCCTCTCTAGACTTTTAAATTCAGCTGCCCACTGACTTTTCCACTTAGATATCCAATAGGCACCTCCAACTTACCAAGTCCTAAACCAAAACCTTTGATTTCTTCTCCTAGCTCTTCTCCTTGCTCAGTGAGTCACCAAGGAAAACTTAGGTCACTCTTAAGAGCCCATAGAGATTTGGGAGATAGATGATTAGTTGCTTCTCCAGGGGTAGTCCCTTAGTGTGAGATGGACTAACACTTTCTAAATATTGAATTGGCCAAAAAGGTTGTTTGGGCTTTTCCATACGATGTTGTGGAAAAACCCGGATGAAGTTTTTGGCCAATCCAATGTCTGCGGAAAGTATTTATGACCATTTCATGCAGCATGAAACCTAGACTTTCTGCTTTATTTCCTGGGCCCTCCATTGTCTTCCCACCATTCACTCAGACTCGTCATCCTCTTCAGTTTGCACCATCTGCCCCGTAGCCCTGGACCCACACTCATCTATGAATATGTGCTGTTCTTCCCTGGTTGACTGCCTTTCCCAGGGATGTATTCGAATCAAATTCAAAACCAATTTTTAAAGCTTTCTCTTACTTTTTCAAATGTCATCTGTCTCCTGTGAACTTGTTTGACTCCATTCAGTTCAGTCGCTCAGTCGTGTCTGACTCTTTGCAACCCCATGGACTGCAGCACGCCAGGCTTCCCTGTCCATCACCAACTCTCAGAGCTTGCTCAAACTCATGTCCATTGAGTCGGTGATGCCATCCAACCATCTCATCCTCAGTTGTCCCCTTCTCCTCCTGCCTTCAATCTTTCCCAGCATCAAGGTCTTTTCCAAGGAGTCAGTTTTTCGCATCAGGTGGCCAAAGTAGTGAAGTTTCAGCTTCACCGTTAGTCCTTCCTTCCACTGAATATCCAGGACTGATCTCCTTTAGGATGGACTGGTTGGATCTCCTTGCAGTCCAAGGGACTCTCAAGAGTCTTCTCCAGCACCACAGTTCAAAAGCATCAATTCTTTGGCGCTCAGCTTTCTTTATGCTTCAACTCTCACATTCATACATGACTATTGGAAAAACCATAGCTTTGACTGAACAGACCTTGTCGGCAAAGTAATGTCTCTTTCGTCTAGGTTGGTCATAGCTGCTTGCCTAAGCCACATAATTTAGATAAGTGTACAGTGGCTTACATTGTTCAATATTATGTCACCTATGTTTATCTTTTGTCCCTAAATAAGTTTGCCACTCACCTCTCACAATACTTAACACATTTTCAGTTCTCAATATTCTCCACTTGTTAATGGAGAGGGATTGATATAGAACATCAAAAACTACTTATAAATCCTCATCTTCTCTGCATAGAAGGCCTGGCCCTTGCATTTGATTTCTGCCTGCACAGTGACTGGACAAGACCATGAGTCTCCTTGGGTCCCCATTCCTATCTTTTGGCCTTGATTTTTTCCCCCCCAGAGTGTGGCCTGAAATAAGCCCCAAGGAATAAACAGGACTTCTTTCTTCTTATTTCTTCTGTTCTCTTGAACAACAGTTTTCACACTTTGGTGTGATGCAAGTCCAATTGGGTGCTTTTAAAAATGCTTACTACTGGGGCTTCCCTGGTGGCTCAGGGAAGATAAAGAGTCTGCCTGCCAATGCAGGAAACACAGGTTTGATCATTAGTTATAGTAGATTCCACATGCCTTGGAGTAACTAAGCCCGTGTGCCACAACTACTGAGCCTGTGCTCTATAGCCCAGGAACCACGACTACAGAGCCCACATGCAGCAACTACTGAACTCGGAGTGCCCTAGAACCTGTGCTCCTCACCGAGAGAAGCCATTGCAATGAGAAGCCCATACACCTCACCTAGAGAGTAGCCTCCACTTGCTACAACTAGAGGAAAAGCCTGCACAGCAATGAAGACCCAGCACAGGCAAAAATAAATAAATAAAGTTATATATTAAAAAAGCTTGTTACTATTCCCCCAGAGATTCTAATTCAGTACATCTGGGTTGGTAAGTTTAACACATGTCCTGGGTTGGCAGGGACTTCCCTGGTAGTCCAGTGGCTAGGACTCCACACTCCCAACGCAGGGAGCCCAGGTTTGATTCCTGGTCAGGGAACTAGATCCCACACATTCAACTAAGAGTTTGCATGCTGCAACTAGAGATCCTGCATGCCACAATGAAGATGGAAGCAACTAAGACCCAGCACTGCCAAATTAATAAAACTAATATTAAGCAAGCAAATACCCTGGACAGATGGAACTGTGACCATACTTTAAGAAACCAAGCTCCTGTGAGTTTTGAATGGTTGGGGTTAGGGTTAGTCCATGTGCAGTCATGAAATTAAAAGATGCTTGCTCCTTGGAAGAAAAGCTATGCCAAACCTAGAGAGCGTATTAAAAAGCAGAGACATTACTTTGCCAACAAAGTTCTGCATAGTTAAAACTATGGTTTTTCCAGGAGTCATGTATGGATGTGAGAGCTGTACCATAAAGAAAGCTGAGCACTGAAGAATTGATGCTTTGGGAACGTGGTGTTGGAGAAGACTTAAGAGTCCCTTGAACAGCAAGGAGATCAAACCAGTCAATCTGAAAGGAAATCAACCCTGAATATTCACTGGAAGGACTGATGCTGAAGTTGAAGCTCCAATACTTTGAGCACCTGATGCAAAAAGCCAACTCATTGGAAAAGACCCTGATCTTGGGAAAGGTTGAAGGTAGGAGAAGAAGGCGACAGAGGATGAGATGGTTGAATGGCATCACTGCCTCAATGGACATGAATTTGAACAAACTCTGAGCGATAGTGAAGGACAGGGAAGCCTGGCATGCTGCAGTCCAGGGGATTGCAAAGAGTTGGACATGACTTAGCAAATGAACAACAACAACAACAATCCTACTATTAACAGTTTTAAGTGATACTGTTGTGCTGTATTTCCTTTTAGATCCCCCCAAAGATCACCAAAGCTTGAACAGATTTGAAGCAACCACCTTTGGGCTCCCAGGTACTCTCTACAGATGTGGGTTAAAACCTATAGTCCCAGGTCTATGTGGGCTCCTGGTATCATTTACAGTTGTTTGAAGTGACTGATGAAGCTGTAAGATTCCAACAAGACTGGAGTTGTGGAACTGGGATCCTGGTTTTCTGAGCATGATCACCTCAACAACTGTGAGGTGAAAAGTTGAAAATGTGGCTCTGACCCCAATACCTGGCATTTAGCAGATGACCTCCTGAGAGAAGCCTTCTGGTTTAGATCATGGTTTGAACTAGCACTTAGCTGGTCAAATACAGCTCAAGAGAAAGGAATGCTTAAAGGTTGCTCTTAATTTTCTAGCTGGAAGCTTAGAGGAAAAAGCGGTGCACATTCATATAGTTGGTGTGTGCTAAGAGTGGGTCTGCAATGACCCACACTGAACTTCAGTAGTGTTTTCTACCCCTGGGCAGTGGTGCTGTGATGGGACAGGTGACATTAACCTTTTAATTCAGACCCTCAGAGGGGTGGGGAGGGGGACTGGTTTACAATGAGCATGTGCTCCTTTTGTAATAAAAGTAAGTTCCAGAGCAAAAACCCCAGCACAGTCTTAAAACAGAACATCCAACACAGGCACTCCGTGTTCTTTTTGTGTGATAAAGAAGAAGTGAAGCATGGTGTTTTCTCCCTTGGATTACCGCATTTACGCATTACCGGGACGTTTTAACATCGAGCTGTGATTTAGAACCGAGTCCCAGGATGTCTTGTGACTAAAGAAAGATCTTTGAAGTAATTACGAGCTTGGAAGGGTACTATTAAATAGTTCTCGTTGTCCAAGAAGGAACTCCCTCAATAATTTATAGGGGAGTAGAACTGAAAGATTTCTGGATGATGACTCTGGGCTAATCATTCTTTCTTTTTTTTTTTCTTCTTCACATAATTTAAAGTATTGTCTCCTGACTTCTCATTTTCCCAACAACATCAGTCAGTTGCTTTTGAGCAACATCAGTCAGGTGCCAAATAGAAGTTACAGCTCTCCAAACATTACTCGCTGTATCACTGTATCCACAATTAGGGTTTGGAGGCAAAGGGCTTAGTCTTCATTTAAACTTGACAAAGCAGGGTGCATGGGGACCCTCCCACCTCCACAAATCTCCTCTTGGCTCTCCCACCACGATGTTACCCCTGTTTGTGAGTCATTCGATATCAATTAACTGCTTTCCCCTTCAATGAATCTGCCACTTAAAGCGCATTCATCCTACCTGTATTTACAGTTACACTTGGCCCAACATTTCAGCTGCCAACAGACAGACACCTCATTATTTACCCAACTTGAATCGGGACTCTTTTTCTGTTTCTTGGAAACCTTCCTCAGGAGCTCCATAATCCTTTCTCTGATGAAAACAGTTGCTCCTGCTGAGCGAAATTCCGCTTACGTCTTCAACACAGCCCACGTTGTCCTTGTTCTTAAAGAGATTTTTTTTAGTCCATTAAACTTGTTTTTTCAACGAGGCCCAGTGGATCATCCTTACCCATTCAGGAAGCATCTGGTCAGAAGCAGTTGTCTCCTTCAAATAAAATTACATTCTTTACTTGGGGCCCATGTTTTGAAAACAGCCAACTTGGTAACCTTGAGGTCTGCCTCTGGGCAGCTAGAGGAAGGTGATGACCCCGCTCAGCTTGGGACAGCTCGAGCCTCAAACAGGCCAAGACAGTATCTGCTGCTGGGCTTGATCTCTGGTGGCCTCAGCCTGCAGCGACTTGAAGCAGGACTTTAGTTCCCTGGTCAAAGACTGAAGTCAGGCTGGGGCAGTGAGAACGCTGGATCCTGGCCACTAGACCACCAGGGACAGTGGCCAGTGACAAGGCCCTGGGCCCTTTGGCTTCATAGAAATGGTTTTCTACAAAGACGGTAAGTAATGAAACAAGTAAAGTGTTTATTAGGCAGAAAAAGAGTATGTGTGGATAGACATATGGGTGGACTCAAAGAATCGTGCCCTTGTGGTAGTTTGCATCCTTTTATGGGGCATTTCTTCCAGGTTTTCTTTGACCAATCATTTTGCTTTGCCTGGTTCTGAGCACATATTTGGTTTATCTCAGGATCCTTCCATGTATGCACGCTCATCTCTTAGCCAAGATAGAGTCTAGCAAAGAGACCTATAGGTAGCTGGCATCACTTACTATGGGGTGATGCCCCCCTCCCTTTTGACCTCCAAGAAGGCTTTCAGTCCATGTATAGTCAGAAAGTTCTCTTTGACCTTGAGAATGAGAAACACGTGGTCTCTTTCTCTCTTATCTGGGCAGGGCTCAGCTTCTCCTCCCTCTTGCTCTTGTCTTCATCTTGGAGTATCTGTCCACAGGGGCCCAACTCCAGCTGCTCAGCCTGTGGCCCATCCACCTCTTATCTCAGTCTCACCAGTAGGACTGGGCCACCTTCTGTGGATTCCTCAAAGAATCAACACTGGAGAACTCTGTAGGGCAATTTGCTGACTCATTTCCAGACACAGAAGATTCCAGAGGCTGGTGAGAGAGGCTTCTGAAGGTTGTAAGGACTTTTGTTGAACACTCAGGAGCTCTGAGCAAGCTCTGGAAGATGGTGAAGAACAGGGAAGCCTGGCATGCGGCAGTCCTTGGGATTGCCAAGAGTCAGACATGACTGAGCTACTGAACAACAACAGGGGAAGCTGGGATGGAGTCATCTTTTCAGAGTACAAGAGCAGAGAGGATTCTTCATTTTGGAAAAAATGGAACTGGCATCCCCAGGGAATTCTAGAGATGCAATCAGTCTTCAGACACCTGACTATTTGTTATAAGAATTCTTTCTTGGAAAATAGCATTCAAGATGTTTGCTGAAAATGTAAAGTTTCCAGTCATGTATTTCAAGAGGTCTACTATATCATATCTAGCATTTTAAATTGCTTTAAAAAGTTATTTCCAGATCTATTTCTAATTGTATTTCAATCATGACCAAGGGCTTTGGGGCTTACAGACAACTCTACTTATGCATCACATAGTCCCAAATGGGAAGGTTCTACAAGAGGATCTATTAAATAGTACAACCTCAGCACTTCACAAATGAGGAATCCAGATCTGGAGAGAAGAAGTAACTTGCCCAAGGTCACTAGGCTTTTATTTTACTTTAATCATTAAAAAAAATGTTATTGGTATATAGTTGCTTTGCAGTGTTGTGTTATTTTCTGCTGTACAGCAAAGTGGATCATATATATATACATGTATGTATACATATATCCATTCTTTTTTGGATTTCCTTCCCCTTTAGGTCATGACAGAGCACTGAGTAGGGGTCCCTGTGCTATTCAGTAGCTTTTTATTGGTTATCTATTTTATACATAGTAATGAATGTACATCAGTCCCAATCTCCCAATTCATCCCATTCCCGCCTGCCCCCTTTAGTAACTGCCATCGACTTCACTTTCACTTTTCACTTTCATGCACTGGAGAAGGAAATGGCAACCCACTCTAGTGTTCTTGCCTGGAGAATCCCAGGGACGGGGGAGCCTGGTAGGCTGCCGTCTATGGGTCACACAGAGTCGGACACGACTGAAGTGACTTAGCAGCAGCAGCAGTTTGTTTTCTACATCTGTGACTCTATTTCTACTTTGCAAATAAGTTCATCTGTACCATTTTTCTAGATTCCACATATAAGCGATATTATACAATATTCGTCTTTCCCTTTCTGACTTACTATATAATCCTTGTCTCTAGGTCCATCCATGTCTCTGTAAATGGCACACTTTTATTCCTTTCTATGATTGAGCAATATTCCATTATATATGTGTACTACATCTTCTTTATCTATTCTTCTGTCGATGGACGTTCAGGTTGCTTCCATGTTCCGGCTATTGAAAATAGTACTGCAAAGAACAGCAAAGCCAGCAAAAGATTTCCAATTATCTTCTCCCTCTAGAGCCCCTTGTTTATTCCTCGACACGAGTGATTCTCAGATTCTCGACCCCAATAGGCCCAATACCCCTTCATTCTCCTGATGACATTCACAGGTGTGTGTGTGTGTGTTAGCCGCTCAGTCATGTCCAACTGTTCATGACCCCATGGGCTGTAGACTGCGAGGCTCCACTGTCCAAGGAATTCTCCAGGTACGAATACTGGAATGAGTAGCCATTTCCTTCTCCAGGGGATCTTCTCTACCCAGGGACTGAACCCAGGTCTCCTGTATTGCAGGCAGATTCTTTACCATCTGAGCTACCAGGGAAGCCCATTCACAGGTAATGTAACTAATTTCAATCAGTATAATGACCTAGTTATGACATCGAGGGGGAATAAAACAAGGCCATTTTCCTCAACCAGAAAGGTCCTTTTTTACAGAATCTCCTAGATATTTCCCTACCCCATTCCCTGGGAATAAGTGGACATCGGTGGGACGGGGTCAGTCTCTCGGAGCCCCTCCCAGCACCCTCGCCTGAGGCTCCCAGTTCTACCATACCTGCCCTAAGCTCATCTCTCCGGGCACAGCCAGGGTTCAGAGGGTTCCACGTGCTTTGCTGCTTCTCTGCTTCAAAGTTTTCCTCCAGTTAACTGTGCAAATGTGTGCCGCTGGGAGCCTGCAGTGATTGCCTCCTTGTGTGCCACTGTGCTGAAGACTCTCACAAGGGGTAGGGGCATCCCCGGAGAGTGCCTTGGGGTACCATGCCTGCCATGTTCCTCTCCTGAGACAGGATGGGTCTCTTTATGCATAATTACAAGAATCAGATTTACCATTCCAATGGATTGACTTCTGTATTCAGAGCTCAGGATGACATCCACGCATTTTGGTATGATTCTGCCAAAGCTCCAACCTTCAATTTCATCTAGGTGAGTACCTGCAGTTCCTGGCTCTTTATATGTTACAAATAATATTTTGCTATAAAATCATCTTTGTATTGATTTATGCAAATCTCTTGTTCTATTTGCCACTAGCTATTTCCTTCCATCAACTGTACTTGGAGATAAAATGATGGGCTCCTGATCTCATAAATGCAGTTAGCCTTTAACAAGAGTCACATGATTCTGCAGACCAATAGAATTGAGCCATTGCTCACACCGAATGATTTTAAAAGAACATACACACCTTACACTCAGGCCTTTCTTAAAGATCTACATGGGCTCTGTTTTCCATGTCAACCCGGTTTCCATCATTTGTCCTCTTCAATGTCATCTCCAGGCAGCACCAGACACAGAGAAGGAGACCACTTTCAGGGGATGGGTTTATGATTGCTTAATCAGCATAATCCCACCAAGGAACAAATGCTGCTCCTGCAAAGGATTTTTTTTTAAAAAACTAAACACGGGTTTTATTGCTGGGTATTTGTTTGGACATTTAAAATAATTGTTAAAAATTAAAGAACTTTAAATTTTTTGCATTATAAAGCTTTCAACTTTTATAAAGTAGTTAATTATTGCAAACATTCTGCTTCTTTCCAGTGCTGGAGAAGTCCTTGGAAACATGTATTCCTCATCCTTTAGCCACCAAGACCTTCACACATGCAAATGTGTAAATTATAGTGGGCCCATTTGTTTCTTGCGGTCATCTAAAAAAGTCTTGAGTCATAAGATTCCATGTGTGCAGGACCAAACCTCTTACTTTGGGTCAGACTTAGAAACAAACAATTGTATTAATATAAGCAGAGAACCGGCTAGAGGAAAATTTTTATCCACAGAAGATCCAGGTTTCATCTTGAGCAAAGTTGTCTTGTGTAGTCAAAAGTGAGTTGATTTTACAAAGCTTTGTGTGTCTCCTGATAGCTCTTAGTACAATTAAACAACAAAGACAATTGTTTTCTACAATTGTCTATATATATGGGATCTAGAGAATGTTAGAAAACGTTCACAAAGCCATTACTTCTTACTGGGTACCCAGAAAGACTACGTTTCTCAGTATCCCTTGGGGTGGGGTGGGATCATGTGACTAAGTTCTGACCAATGGGAATGTGAGTGGAAGGGATTGGTTACTATCAGTTCAAAGCATTTAAGAACAGGTGTGAACTCCCTGCATCCTTTCTCTCTTATTCAGAGGCTGTTAACAAAGATTTTCTAGATGGCAGAGATGGAAGATGAAAGCAGAGAGGGTCCCCGAGTTACTAGTGGAGGGTTGGAGGAGGACCACCTCCACTGGATTGTTTTTTTGTAGTTGCATTTGACCCCTGAGCTTTGGGGTTATTTGTGACCTATTGATGATAACACACTTAAGAGAATACACTTTCAGAGGGGTTAAAGGGACCTTAGATGCCTGAGTCCTGCATTATATCCCTAGAGACCTACTTGGCTGTCATCAATCTATCCCTAGAGACCTCCTTGGCTGTTATCAATCTAGTCATCAATAACCAATGAGAACAGCTATTCTTGGAACCATCTCATTAGCATGGGTGGTTAGGGTGCAATTCTTGGAGGTTCAGAGATCTCGCAACTCAATCAGCAACTAGGTACTGAGTCCCCACTGTTAGCCAGCTCACAGTGTTCATTTCAGATCTGAGAAGGCATCAAAGGGAACAGTCAGAGCTCGCCACAATTCATGTTATGAAGACAATGAGGAGGAATTGCTTTCCACTACAGTTGGTGGTTGTTGATCACCATGTGAATAATTGGCCACTATTGGTTACACAGCTCCCCAAAGCTAGAGGGGCTCAGGTGAGCATGTCCATTCCTTCTCCAAATATACTTATCCGAGAACTCACTTCTTGGCCTGCAGGGCTGTCCTAACACCTACCCCACCCCCCATATACCATTATCTGCTCTTGTTGGGGGAGCCTCAGGACTGCTATAGAATCCTAAGATCTTCTCCAGTAGATTCAGTCTCTGCAGACTTTGAAATGAGTTAAAAAGAGTATTTATGAAGATAATGCCCAGAGCACTTTGAATCCTTGACTAAGAAAACACATCATCCACTATGTCTCTATCCTAATTATTTCCAGCAGTGTTTTCCTTTTTAAAATTTTATTTTTCATTTTTTTGGCTTCCCCATGCAGCACATGGGATCTTAGTTCCCCAGCCAGGGATTGAACCCTTGCCTTCTGCATTGGAAATAAGGAGACTTAACAACTGGACTGCCAGCGAAGCCCCAGCAATATGTTCAATATAGCTGCTGAGAGGCCCTGTCAGATTAAATGACTACATAAAAGGTCCAAGCCAGAAAAAATCTGAATACCAACCCCTTTCCCATCTTCATGTTTCTGGGGAGTCCCTGAAGTGCAGGGGTTAATTTCTTTTGCAAGCTGAAGTCCAAAGGAATCAATGCTTGAAAAATCATACTGTCTTGCCCTGTGAGGTAGAAAATGTGAAGGAAATGAAATACAAATGTGTCCTACCCTTTGTCTCCTGCTGACCCAGAGGTTGCCTCTGCTGGAGAGCGACTGTAGCATGACCCCACCCCACCCCATTCAGAAAACAAACCCCTCCAGCTCTTGTTCAATACCTTTTTTGCTGTTGTCTTTTGGCTGCACTGGTTCTTTGTTGTGGTGCTCAGGCTTCTCACTGTGGCACATGGACTTAGCTGTCCGCATCATGCGGGATCTTAGTTTGCTGACCAAGGATGGAACCCATGTCCCCCTGCATTTGAAAGTGGATTCTAAACCACTGAACCACTAGGGAAATCCACAGCTGTTGTTATAAGGAAATTTCCAGAATCCAGACCATGCAGGGTGAATGCCCAAGGCATGTGAATGAAGGAGGCTGGGAGGAGTCCCTTCCTGCTTCCAGCTTGGCCAGAATGTCCATTAATCCCAGCTCCCTGATAGCATCATGGCCTGTGACCATGCCTGACCGTACTCAGGAAGACACCTCACCTCTGAACTCCATCTCCCATTCAGAAAGTGGAATTAAAGACATTCTTGCCTCTTTGTTAAGTATAGGCATTTCAAATGGTGGCATCACCCAACACAGTTTGAGAACCTCCCCTGCCAAGGCCACTACTGATGTTTGTAAGGCCTTTGTAGGCAACCCCTCTCCCCACCATGGAGCCCATCTTCAGCTCAGTTCAGCTTTCACCCTTGGAACCTCTTTTTTGTTCCACCCTCCACACAGTTATTCAGCCCTGCAGAGCTGGTCTCCCATGCCCTGTTTGTCTTCCTGGGCTGGGAGCCCCTTGAACTTAAGGAGGGGACCATAAGCACCTCTGCGTCCCCAGGTCCAGAGCTGTGCCTGACACAGAGGGAGCAAATGAGCTGGTCTTGAATTGATTTTGCATTCTTATTCTACCCTGGCTCCAAGAAACGAGCTCTAAGGAAAGGGTTTCACTTCCATTTTTGCCTCACTCTGGACAACTTTTATGGTCTTCTTTCTCTATCTTCACTGTGTGTGACCTACATGAGTCAAATACATCTTACCTACTTTGTCAGCTGTCAGCAAGTTACAGAGTCCAAGTTTGCCTTGCTCTGCTTGCTGCACGACAGGCCAATAAGTCGGAGACAAAGTGGTGAGGCAAGGAACATGATTTTATTCAGAAAGCCTGAATTGAGAGGATCGAGAGGATGGCAGACTAATGTCTCAAAATAACCATCTTATTGAAATCTGGATGCCAGGTTCTTTTATGGAACAGAGAGAGGGAGAAGGTGAGGAAGTAGAGTAAGAAGGCCATTAACCTTGCAAATAGCTCCAGGAATGGTCAGCCTAGGGGAAAAGGCTGCTAATGCTTATTGAAAAGGTTAGTCACTCAGTCATGTCCGACTCTTTGTGACCCCATGGACTGTAGTCTTCCAGGCTCCTCTGTCCATGGAATTCACCAGGCAACAGACTGTTTACCATCTGATCCACCAGGGAAGCCCTTGGGGAGGGATGTGTTAATTTCTTCCTTCCTCTCCACAGATGGATAGATTTAGGGGGTTTCCCTGAACATAGGCACTTTGGTTTAACATTCAGTCAGAGGGAAGGGTTCCCCAAAGCAGGGCATTCCATATAGACAGTATCCTTTCAGTGAACAAAAGCAATGGGAAGCAAAGGTTAGAGTAAAAGGAACAGATCCAACATGGAGTCAGATTTTGTTCTTTCCTGAAACTCCCACACTCCCTAGAAATACCATGATGTTCCAACACCGGATCTTTCTGGAAAGGATCACGCTGGAGAACGTTTGCTTTGGAGGTCAAGTGTTATGAGGAAAGGAAGGTGACCAATCATGATGGGATTCAGTCCACCTGCCCCCAGAATGCTGGCTTGTCTCATGGAACTTCACGCCTTCCCAACTGAGTGCTGTTTCTTGCAGGAAAACCAATGAGAACACTCTGTGATGAGATCTTATCTGATCAAAGGGTCAGAATCCCAACACTGAGCCAAGTAAACATAACACTGGCTCTGATGTTTTCTATAAACAAACTCATAAATGTCCCTCACCTTCCAAAGGGTCATGTTGTGAGTCTGACAGACTTTCCGACTCACTCGTAAGCTGCCTTGGCTGCCAATTTTCCAGTTTTAAAACAGGGAAGCTTCATAAAAGGCTTCATTTCCATTTGCCCTGTGGAGGAGTATGGAATACATGGTGAGTCGGAAGCTATGAACAAAACAAGTTTATAAAAATTCCAAGTAAAGCAGTACTTCTGATGAAATTGGCCAGATGTAACATGGCCAAGATGCCAGCTCTGTGTGGGTGGGTGTAACGGAGCCACATGGGGCCAGGTCTGGCGAGGATGGCAAGAGACATCTGGGGAGACACGTGGACATGGGAGTGGACAGCTTGGAGGCACCGCGGCATAACAGATCTTCCCAACAACTGAGCATCGCAAGAGAAAAGGGAAGTTCCTCAGCACATCTCTCCCATCTCCTGCCTTCCTGAAACTCAGGACAAGAAAGTAGATGTAAAATAATAATTTCTATTAAGTTCCATCTTGTACATCACTAGTAAAGGAGTTAAGTCCAGTACATGCCACCTCCAAATACACCACTTTGTTATCTTGATTATTTTGAGCTGAAAGCATTTTAAAAAATACCAAAAGCAGGCTTCTCTGAAGCCCGCTTATCTGTCTAAAGACAGGGGTCTGAAAGGAACAGAACTCAATTGCCTTAAATTCCCTTCTCCTTTCTGGGAGTTTCATGAACCAGGAAGATGGACTCTTTTCATAGGAGAGGAAGGTAGAAAGTGACACTGTATTTGGACAAAGTTTCTCACCAACTGTCATTCTTACAATCTATTTTCTCACTCTTAGTTTTTAAAATTGTCATTATTATTTTGTGATGTGTGTGTGTGCCCAGTTGTGTCCGACTCTTTGTGATGCCAAGGACTGCAGCCCACCAGGCTCACCTGTCCATGGAATTTTCCAGGCAAGTATACTAGAGTGGGTTGTCATTTACTGCTCTAGGGGTTCTTCCCAACCTAGGAATCGAATCTGCATCTCTTACATCTCCTGCATTGGCAGGTGGATTCTTTACCATTGTGCCACTTGGGAAGCCCATTCCAACCTGTTTCCTAAGAGCCCTTCATCTTTCCTGAAAGAGCAGTAACTGTATCCTGAGACATCCACCTCTCACTCCCCTTTCCCCTATGAAGATGGTGTGTAAGCTTTCAAATATCACTTCCATTTTGGGTATGGTATTCAGTTCAGTTCAGTCGCTCAGTCGTGTCCAACTCTATGCGACCCCATGAATCACAGCACGCCAGGCCTCCCTGTCCATCACCAACTCCCAGAGTTCACCCAGACTCACGTCCATCAAGTCAGTGATGCCATCCAGCCATCTAATCCTCTGTCGACCCCTTCTCCTCCTGCCCCCGATCCCTCTCAGCATCAGAGTCTTTTCCAATGAGTCAACTCTTTGCATGAGGTGGCCAAAGTACTGGCATTTCAGCTTTAGCATCATTCCTTCCAAAGAAATCCCAGGGCTGATCTCCTTCAGAATGGACTGGTTGGATCTCCTTGCAGTTCAAGGGACTCTCAAGAGTCTTCTTCAACACCACAGTTCAAAACCATTAATTCTTTGGTGCTCAGCCTTCTTCATGGTCCAACTCTCACATCCATACATCACAGGAAAAACCATAGCCTTGACTAGACGAACCTTGGTTGGCAAAGTAATGTCTCTGCTTTTCAATATGCTATTTAGGTTGGTCATAACTTTCCTTCCAAGGAGTAAGCATCTTTTAATTTCATGGCTGCAGTCACCATCTGCAGTGATTTTGGAGCCCAAAAAATAAGTCTGACACTATTTCCACTGTTTCCCCATCTATTTCCCATGAAGTGATGGGACCAGATGCCATGATCTTTGTTTTCTTAATGCTGAGCTTTAAGCCAACTTTTTCACTCTCCACTTTCACTTTCATCAAGAGGCTTTTGAGTTCCTCTTCACTTTCTGCCATAAGGGTGGTGTCATCTGCATATCTGAGGTTATTGATATTTCTCATGGCAATCTTGATTCCAGCTTGTGTTTCTTCCAGTATGGTATTAATTATCTATATTAAATTAGTATAAAATTAATTGTTAATTAAAATTAATATATGTGTGTACCTAATCATATTAGGTAATATTAAAAATTAATAAATGTATATAATTTTTCTGCTGTTTATTTCACAGACTAAACTATCAAGCCTAGGAAGGTAAGGGGGACAGTCTTTCCCCTGGCACTTTCTGAGAAGGGATAAAGGTACCATTTATACTGCTGCTGCTGCTGCTAAGTTGCATCAGTCGTGTCCAACTCTGTGCGACCCCATAGACGGCAGCCCACCAGGCTCTGCTGTCCCTGGGATTCTCCAGGCAAGAACACTGGAGTGGGTTGTCATTTCCTTCTCCAATGTATGAAAGTGAAAAGTGAAAGTGAAGTTGCTCAGTTGTGTCCGACTCTTCTCGACCCTATGGACTGCAGCCCACCAGGCTCTTCCGTCCATGGGATTTTCCAGGCAAGAGTACTGGAGTTGGGTGCCATTGCCTTCTCCCACTGTTTATACTAGACTTTAATAAAAAGTTGCAGAATGTAATTGCTAGGATAACCAACAAAAGAACAGTAGAAGAATGTATAACCAAGTTCATCAAGAGAGGAAATGAAATAATAATCAATATCTAATCCAAAAGAAGGAAACAAAAGGGGAAAGATTAAGCCATTTATGTATTTAATAACTACATCAAATGTAAAGACACTAATTCCATTAGAAGACTGTCACTAATTTAAAAATTATCAAACCAGATTAAAAAAATTCAACTATATGCTGTTGACAAGCTACCCAACTTACATAGAATGCTATGGAAAAGTTGAAAGCAAAATGGATGGATAAAGATATACCATGAAAAAAAGAACCAAACAAAGCTGATATACCAATCTTAGTAACAGGCAAAATAGACTTTATGTCAAAGAGAATTGTTACAGATACAGTAGAACATTTCATAATGAAAAAAAGTCAATTCTGTCAGGAAGATAAAAGAATGCTAAATTTAAAATGCTTAATATTACAATCTCAAACTAGGGCAAAAGTGGACAGAATTACAAGGAGAAATAAACGAGCCTGCATTTACAGTGGCAGTGAGACATTTTAAATACACTTCTCTCAATAACTAATAGGCAAGAAGATTGAGGCTTGTTGTTAGACTGTAGGTCGTGTCTGACTTTTTGTGACCCCCATGGACTGAGGTACGCTAGACTTCCCTGACCTTCATTATCTCCTGGAGTTTGCTCAAACTCATGTCTGTTGAGTCAGTGATGCAATCCAACCATCTCATCCTCTGTTGGCCCCTTCTCCTCCTGCTTTCAATCTTTCCCAGCATCAAGGTCTTTTCCAATCAGTCAGTTCTTTGCATCAGGTGGCCAAAGTATTGGAGTTTCAGCTTCAGCATCAGTACTTCCAATGAATATTCAGGACTGATTTCCTTTACAATTGACTGGCTTGAAATCCTTGCTGTCAAGGGACTGTCAAGAATATTCTCCAACATCACAGTTCAAAAGCATCAATTCTTTGGCACTCAGGCTTCTTTACGGTCCAACTCTCACATTCATACATCACTATTGGAAAAACCATAGCTCTGACTCTATGGACCTTGTTGGTAAAGTGATGTCTCTGCTTTTTAATATGCTATCTAGGTTAGTCATAGCTTTCCTTCCAAGGAACAAGCGTCTTTTAATTTCATGGCTGCAGTCACCATCTGCAGTGATTTTGGAGCCCAAGAAAATAAAGTCTGTCATTGTTTCCATTGTTTCCCCATCTATTTGCATGAAATGATGGGACTGGATGCCATGATCTTCGTTTTTTGAATATTGTAAATGGTATGTACAAAAAAACCTGTAGCAAATATTGTAGGTCCTAGCCAGATCAGTAAACTGGGGGAAAAAAGATATGAAAATTCAAGTGTAGGGTATAGACTATCATTATTCCCAGACTTCATGATTGCCTGGGTACCAAAGAATTTAAAATATACCAATAAACTATTAGAATGAATAAGTGGATATAGCAAGGTCACTGCAAAATCAATGTAGAAAAAAATGAAACTATTTTTTTATATTCCAGTAACAAAGCTTTTGAACTGTGGTGTTGGAGAAGACTCTTGAGAGTCCCTTGACAGCAAGAAGATCCAACCAGTCCATTCTTAAGGAGATCAGTCCTGGGAGTTCTTTGGAAGGAATGATGCTAAAGCTGAATCTCCAATACTTTGGCCACCTCATGTGAAGAGTTGACTTATTGGAAAAGACTGATGCTGGGAGGGACTGGGGGCAGGAGAAGAAGGGGACGACAGAGGATGAGATGGTTGGATGGCATCACCGACTCGATGGACATGAGTTTGAGTATACTCTGGGAGTTGGTGATGGACAGGGAGGCCTGGAGTGCTACAGTCCATGGGGTTGCAAAGAGTCGGACACGACTGAGCGACTGAACTGAACAACTAGAAAGTGAAATTTAAAAATAAGATGCCATTTATCATTGTTCCCAAGAACACCAAAAGCTCCAGGTTCGATGCAGGATACAGGAAGCTTGGGGCTGGTGCACTGGGATGACCCAGAGGGATGGTATCAGGAGGGAGGTGGGAGGGGGGTTCAGGATGGGGAACACGTGTACACCCGTGGTGGATGCATGTTGATGTATGGCAAAACCAATACAATATTGTAAAGTAAATAAATAAATAAGAAATCTGAAAAAAAAAGCACAGGAATAAATCTAAAAAAAAAAGATGCTTATATTCTCTACACAGGAAACTACAAAGCATTATGGGAATTAATGAAAGAAGATCTAACTAAATGTTCATGGACTAAGTACTCAGTTCTGTAAAGATGCCAATTCTGCCAAACTGATCTACAGATTCAATGTAATCCCAACACAGAGCTCAGCAGGCATGTGTGTGTGCGTGCGTGTGTGTGTGTGTGTGTATTGAAAAACAGATTCAGAAATGTATATAGAGGACTTCCCTGGTGGCACAATGAATAAGAATCTGCCTGACAACGCAGGGGACACAGGTTCAATCCCTGGTCCAGGAAGATTCCACGTTCCTCGGAGCAATTAAGGCTCTGTGCCACAACTACAGAAGCCCACGTGCCGCAACTACTGAGCCTGTGGGCCTAGAGCTTATGCTCTGAGACAAGAGAAGCCATCACAATGAGCCCACACCCCTCAACTAGAGAGTAGTCCCGGCTCGTCACAACTAGAGAAAGCCTGTGCACAACAACGAAGACCCAGAGCAGCCAAAACAACAAACAAAAATGTATGTAGAAATACAAAGATCCAGTAGTGTTTAAGATAGTCCTAGAAAATAAAAGTTGGAGAAATTACTCTTTCAGATATTAAGAGATTTGGGTTGTTTCCAGTCTTTTGGTATTACACAGTGTGCACTGAATTGCCTTTGCATATCTTTTGGGCATTTTTGCAATCTTTGGGATAGATTTTTATGAGTGTGTTTCTCATAGCTCAGTTGGTAAAGAATCCGCCTGCAATGTGGGAGACCCCGGTTCGATTCCTGGGTCAGGAAGATTCCCTGGAGAAGGGATAGGCTACCCACTTTAGTATTCTTGGGCTTCCTGTGTGGCTCAGCTGGTAAAGAATCTGCCTGGAATGTGGGAGCCCTGGCTTGGGAAGACCCCTGGAGAAGGGAAAGGCTTCCCACTCCAGTATTCTGGCCCTGGAGAATGGGGGTCTCAAAGTTGCACACAACTGAGCGACTTTCACTTTCAGCACCTTTTCATATAGCTAAAATCTGCTTGCATTTTTGTTTATCAAATCGTGTATGGATACCTCTAGTTCATTATTCTATGGAGATATTGCTCATTTTTTAAAGAAATTCTCTCTATATATGTTATTAAGTTGAACCATATGAAATTGCTATCGTGTTAGGTCTAAAATGGTCTAAAACCAGCAATTCAGATAATTTAACTGAATGTATTAATCCTCTTATTTGCAATAAAATTTGTAAATGTTTCCCCCACTTTGTTGTTTATATTTTTACATACTTTACGGTGTTTTGGGCTATGTAATTTTATATTTTTATGTAAACACATCAATCAATCCTTTTTCTTACTGCTTCTGGAATTTGTCATAGTCAGGAAACTTTCTGGATTATAACTCCTAGGTTTTATAAAAGTTTCCCCCTATTGTCTTCAATTTGCATCTGAATCTGTGATCCTATTAGAATATATTCTGGTATATGGTGTAAGAATGGGATCAATTTTGTATTTTTCATATGCCTTCTCAATATCTCAATGTTATATATATCTCAGTATCATATATTTAAATTTTTAAATTGATTTGTGAAGTCACATTTATGTATAGAAATTTCTATGCTCAGTTGGGTTTATTTCTCCATTTCCTGTTCTATTTGGTTTGTCTGTATATATATGCAATGATACCACAATGTTTTAATTATAAAAGCTTTAGGATATATTTTCATATCTGGTTGTGCTAACTAACCCTTCATCATTGTACTTCTTTGGGGGTGGGATTTTCCTGGCTATTTTGCTTGTGTATTCTTCCAAATGACCTTTATAATTAACACATCTTGTCCTAGAAAAAAACATGATAATATTCTCATTGGGAGTGTGCTAACTTAGGGAAGACTGGGTTTTCCATTTCTTCTCCAATCAGTTCTGACAGGCTATATTTTCTTCTAGGAATTTGCAAGCTTTCCCGAGGGTTGTCAGTAACTTTTGTCCTCTCTTATTTGCCTGTCTTCTATTTTGTATTGGGTGTTTAACTCATTCGTTTTCTTCTCTTTATTTTTACTTATACAGGTGTTAAGTGTTATGATTTTTGCTCTCTATCTTAGGTGTTTTATTATGCTTTTACCATTGTTATTTCAAGGCATTGTATACTTTCATTTTATATTTGTTCATTAACTTGACAGATCAGAAGTTTTAAAATTTCCAAGTGAAAGGTCTTTTCATGTTTCATTTGTCATTAACTTCTAGTTTGATTGTAAGGTCATTTCATAAACAAGGCTCAGAGAGGTTAAGTGATCTGCCCAAGGTCACACATTTAGCAAGAGGTGGGGCTTGACTGGAAACTCAGAGTCCACATCCCTTCCACAGTCTCAACCTGCCCCTAAGGTCCACAGGTATCTACACTATTTAACCAGCACCAGCACAATTCCGGCATGTGTCACAGTGAGACAGTAAACTTCATGGTTAAAACTGTCATGGAATATTAAAATTTAATTTCCATGGGTAGGAGATTAAAATGTTGATAGAAGTAATAATTAAGTGGGGATTTTTCTTGAAATAAACTCAAGTCACTCTTGATCTGGGTTCTGAGAAAGGCTTATGTAAAGGTAGTTTACCTGGGAGTGTATAAGCCTGGAAAACAGAAGTGAGGGTCACAGACATGAAAGGGAAGAAAGCCAATTCAATGATGTATTATTGAGTGGGCCAGGTGGTTCCATTTCGTGAGACTCTCTCTGGAGCCTTATAAAACAAAACCAGTCTCAGAACTGTCCTCCTAGGGAGAAATGGGGGAAGACTATATCAATCAGGTCCTGTCCACCATTGGTTAGGGGTAGACCCCAGACATTCTTGCCTGGAGAATTCCGTGGACAGGGGAGCCTGGTGGGCTACAGTTCATGGGGTCACAAAGAGTCAGACATGACTGAGCAACTATCACTCACCAGACTCTATCTCCCCATACCTCTGAGCTGGGCATAGATCAAGAACAACTGGTCCCCCTGCATCACCTGTTACCAGAGGCATTCCACCTGGGCTTGAGACAGGTGTGGTCCTCCTCCTGACTCCCAACCCCTGCTCTGGGGAAAGTGGGTAGAAGTCTGCTCAAAACTAATGAGAGAAAGAGGGGAGGTGGAGAAGATTTGGAGTGGAAGCCAGAAGTGTCCAATGCAAGTAAGCACTTTAACAAACGTGTTTTGATGCAAATCTTCAAAATTGGGGATCTACCGAAAATTATGGATCCCTATTTTGATAGGAATGACCCATTATCATGATGGATTGGGTTCTGAGAATTTCATTACAAACTGGGAGTAAGGCATATTTTATTCAGTTTTCTTTATTCTTGTGAGTATTCGCTTGTGTGTGTGTGTTTATCAGAGTGAGATGTCCAGGCTGCCAGCAAAAAGACCTGATTATAAATAAAGGAAGGATAAAATGAAAGGATGAGAATCTCCCTTGACAGAGAACTTTCCTTGAAACATGGGAGCCATGCTGGTCTTTTTAATTAAAAAACAATTTTGGCTCCTCTACGGTATGTGGAACCTTAGTTCCTTGACGAAGGATCGAACCCAGGCATCCTGCAGGGGAAGCATGGAGTCTTAACCACTGGACAGCGAGAGAAGCCCCCAGGAGCTATGGTTTAGTAAGCATGCTTTCTTCCTCCTAACTAGCTTATCCTTTTAAGAATAAGTGGGGACCCACCCAAACAAGGACTCAGTGACATGTATATACATTTAAAATAGAATGTCTTACTCTGTAAGTTTATCCGCAACTCATGGTTATTCTTACTCTCAGATTCTAGGTTAATGTTTAAAAATCTACACATATCTTAATAGTATTTATGACTCATTTGTACCAGTAATGCAGGCAATGAAATAATGTCCAGCAAACAGCTTACTCCACATTATATTAACACATTTTCTGTTCTCTATTCAGAGGCTTGGTGCAATCTGCCTAATTCTCCCCAGGAAATAAACGGCTTGGAGTCATTTCAATCAGAATAAAATGTGAAAGTTATTTTTTCCCCCTGATACAAATATTGCATGGTGTGACAGTATCAAGTTGAAATTCAAAGTTACTTTATAAATGCAAGGTGCTCTTAGTATCAGCAAATGGCGAATCAGCGAAGACACTGCCCGTGTGAGTCCTCTGGGGGTCTCCCTAACAGGGGAGAGGATCGTTTGCCCATGAGGCTTACCCTTAAACCATTTGAGTTCTACCATGTTATCGAAAGATAATATTTTTTTGGCAGTTCTGAGCCTTTCAGGGAAAAGCTTACAAAATATAGGCTTAAATTCAAGAACATTCCAGAATCCATATAAAAGCAAGAGAAAAAGTTTTCTTCTGCCTTACTAGTCTCCCTGTGGAAAATTACAGAAGACCTAACTGGGCACGTCCCTTAGAGGAAACCTGTCATTGCTGTTATGATTATTGTAATAATCACTTCTCAAGAACCCGGTTCCTCATGGAAACCGAACCAGTAATGATGCTCATAAAGTCTTTTGGCTGCACTTGCCTGTAGCTGATAAACTTGGTCAAATCCAAGAGGGGAAAATCCTATGGAAGACCCCTGCCCACCCCTCCCATCCTATCACCAGTGATCCCAAAAGACACATCCAGAAATGGTCAACACTGAGCAAGACGAACCTCAAATCGCCCCTGGAAGCTGCCGTCCCAGGACTGAAAGGATGACAGAGCCTTAAGTCTCTGGGTGTCACTGAGCCCTTGACTCATGTGTGCCATAGTTCATATGAATAAGACTTTCCTGGATTAACTCAGATATAACTCAATTGCCCAGCGAGGAGGAGCAATTTTCATTTACAGAAAACTATTACAGGCCATAAAACCCTTTACCCATGACGCTCACCAATTACTGGTGAGCCAGGACGCTGACATCCTTCCTGTGCTATCCCACGCAGCAGGGAGGCCAGCCTTCCCCACCGCCCCCAGGCGCGGGGGGAGGTGGGGTGGGGGTGGTCACTGCTCACGTCCCAGTCTTTCTCAATGTTACAAAGAACATATTGTCATGCATTTATGGATGATGCCTGTTATTCAGGGGAAATGCATACATTTGTTTAAAAGGTCTAAGTACACAGAGAACAGGCTTGTGACTGCCAGTGGGGAGGAGGGTGGAGGGCAGAAGGATTGGGAGTTTGAATTAGCAGATGCAAACTAGTGTATATAGGATGGATAGACAACAAAGTCCTACTGTATAGCACAGGGACTACATTCAATATCCTATGATAAGCCATAATGAAAGAATATGAAAAAGAATATATATATATGTATATCTGAGTCACTTTACTGTACAGCAGAAATTAACATGACATTGTAACTCAAATAAAAATAAATGTAAGTAATAAAAATAAATAAGGAATTAAAAAAAGAAGTTGGACTTTGTGGAAGTGATGATTAGCATCTGTACCCTTCCCCAGAACTATGTTTGCAAAAACAAAGAAAATAAACCTTAAAAAAACCTTTTTTTTTTTTCCTGTACTGTATTCTGGGAGACACATTGAAATGGCTATGTCATCATTCCAAGAAAAGCATTCTGATTTCTTTCCTCCGACGGACTTAGACTGGAGGATCCCAACTTCGTGTGTTCTCAGATCTTGTGTCTGGTTGTTTTGCACCCCTGGCTGAAATCTCCCAGCCACCAAGACAGGGGTTATGGTTGGTCTTTAGCTTCATCTGCATTCTCAGGCCAGCCAAGTGATCCCGTCACCCTCACCTAATCAGAACTTCCAACAAGCACCATTTCTATCAAAAACTAAGCTGCCCTTCTTCCCTCTCAATTTTTAGAAGGAGATGTGGGTTCCTATTTTATGCAGAAAATGGCAACCAATAGTCACCCTTGGCTGCCAGCTACCAAGCCTACTAGCCTCCTTGAGCTTCGTCTCCTTGTTCATCCTTCCCTTCATCCTTTCCAAGGCCAAGCTCTCCATCAGTGCACTGGTCTACAGCCCCTTCCTCTCCAAGATCCCCCTCATTGTCTCTCTTCTTTTGTCTTCAACGTCTCTGGCTCCTGGCCCTGGGACCAGCACTCCTCCAGCCACTTCCCCATCTCCTTCCCTCACAAGTCAACCGAAGGGCACACTTGTCTGTAGCAGTGACTGCTATTGGCTCCTTGCCATCCAGTCCCCTTCTTTCTTTTGGAAACAACTTCCCTTGGCTCTGGCTGGTCATGCGCTTGTAACTATGTGGTCAGTCTCTCTTGCCCTCTTGCCAGCTGGGGAGGCCATGCCGCTGAGCTCTGGCCTGGGGTCTGCATAGGGCGGTGTGGGCTGCTCTGAAGTGTGTCTCAGAGGAGTGGCTTGTACCCTCGCTTCCTCGTTCCCCTCCCTGAGGACTGGACCGTGGATCTGAGATTGTGAGCTGGCCTTGACCAGATGGACACAGGCAACATCTGGGGAGGGTTGGGGTGGGGGCAGAGCAGGCTGTAGAAGAAACCACTGGATAACTCGGTGGAATGGAGCCGCCCTCCTGATGTACCCCAGGCTTGGACAGGAGAGAGAAATAAACCCCATGTCTTTTTAAAATTTTTATTTATTTTAATTGGAGGCTAATTACTTTACAATATTGTAGTGGTTTTGCCACACATTGACATGAATCAGCCATGGGTGTACATGTGTTCCCCATCCTGAACCCCCCTCCCACCTCCCTCCCCATCCCATCCCTCTGGGTCATCCCAGTGCACCAGCCCTGAGCACCCTGTCTCATGCATCGAACCTGGACTGGTGATCTGTTTCACATATGATAATATACATGTTTCAATGCTATTCTCTCAATTCATCCCACCCTCGCCTTCTCCCACAGAGTCCAAAAGACTATTCTATACATCTGTGTCTCTTTTGCTATCTCGCATATAAGGTTATCATAACCCCATGTCTTGTCTGAGCAGCTGTCGTTTATGTGAAAGCAGCCCAACCTCTGTCTTAACAAAATACTGCCACCAAGACATGGAAGCGACCTGTGTCCACCGACAGATGAATGGATAAAGAAGATGTGAGATACACACGTACACAATGGAATATTACTGGGATGTAAAAGAGAACACGATAATGCCATTTGCAGCAACATGGATGGATCTGGAGATTATTGTACTAAGTGAAATAAGCCGGACAAATATCATATAACATCACTTAGATGTGGAATCGAGAAAGAAAAATGATAGAAATGAATTTATTTAAGAAACAGGAACAGACTCACAGACACAGAAAACAAACTCACGGTTATCCCTGAGGGGAGGAGGGTTAAATTAGGAGTTTGGAATTAACATAGACACACTCCTATATACAAAATAGATGAACGACAAGGACCTGCTGTATAGCACAGGGAACTACACTCAGTATTTTGTAAATAAGCTATAAAGGAACAAAATCTGAAAAAGGATAGAGAAATGAAGATATAGATATGCTGGACTGGCCAAAAAGTTCATCTGAGTTTTTGTACCATCTTCTGGAAAAAAAAACAAATTTTTTTTTGCCAGCCCAATATGTGTGTATAACTGAAACACTTTGCTGTATATCTGAAACTGAAACAACACTGTAAATCAACTATACTTCAAAAAAAAAAAAAAAATAAAAGAGGAATGTAATTTCCAAACCTAATTCTCAAGAAAAAAAATTTTTTGTCTGTGCTCACTGTCTACCCCTCTCTTCCATCACTCACTCCTCAACCCACTGCAACCAAGCTTCCCCACCACCAGGCTGAAAGTGCTCCCATCAAGGTCACAGAGAAACCATCAGCAAAATCCAGTAGGCACTTGTCCATCCTTGGACACCCTGCAGTTTCTGACCATTCCCCCAGAGCCCCCGCTGATCGTCACCTCTCCCTTGGCCTCTGTCTCATAGACTCTCCCACCTTCCTCCATCTCTCTGTTCTTTTCTGTTCTCACCATGTGCCCTCCCAGAGTGATTCTCCGCTGCCATGCATTCAACCATCAGAGACAATGGCTCTGGCAAGTTTAAGCTAAAATGGAATTGATGAGGAGATGGAATAGCTCAAAGGATCAAAGTAAAAGTAAAGAATCAGGGACTCCCCTCATGGTCCAGTGGTAAAGAATCTTTCTGCCAACGCAGGGGACCCAGGTTCAATTCCTGGTCCAGGAAGATTCCACATGCCCCAGGGCACCTAAGCCTGTGTGCCACAACAACAGAAGCCCGAGTGCCTAGAGCCTGGGCTCTGCAACAAGAGAAGCCACTGCAATGAGAAGCCTACACACCTCAACTATGGAGTAGCCCCTGCTTGCTGCAACTAGAGAAAGCCTGCTCTCAGCAAGAGACCAAGCACAACTGAACATAAATAAATAAATAGTTAACTTAAAAAATAAAAGTGAAGCACCAGGCTTGGAAAGAACAAGAACAAGGATCAGGGGAATAGGAACAAAGTGATAATTTCATCAGGTTGTCCCCTCTGGGATAACCCAGGTCTGTCCGTTTGAAATGTTTGCACAATTCTGCTAAGAATTTCAGTTTCAGAGAGAGAGAATACTTGATCAATCTAACTGGTGTCACAAACCCAGCCCTTGGCAAGGGAAGGAAAAGCCTTTTCATGGACAATTTTATCAAGATTGCATCCAACTAGAGAGGAGAAGGCAATGGCACCCCACTCCAGTACTCTTGCCTGGAAAATCCCATGGGCGGAGGAGCCTGGTAGGCTGCAGTCCATGGGGTCGCTAAGAGTCAGGCAGGACTGAGTGACTTCACTTTCACTTTTCACTTTCATGCATTGGAGAAGGAAATGGCAACTCACTCCAGTGTTCTTGCCTGGAGAATCCCAGGGACAGGGGAGCCTGGTGGGCTGCCATCTATGGGGTCGCACAGAGTCAGACACAACTGAAGCGACTTAGCAGCAGCAGCAGCAGCAGCAGAGAGGATTAGATTCCCAACCTGTATTGTCACACTGTGAAGTGAAGTGAAGTGAAGTGAAATTTGCTCAGTTGTGTCTGACTCTTTGCGACCCTATGGACTATACAGTCCATGGAATACTCCAGGCTAGAATACTGAAGTGGGTAGCCTTTCCTTTCTCCAGGGGATCTTCCCAAACCCAGGGATCGAACCCAGGTCTTCTGCATTGCAGGCAGATTCTTTACCAGGTGAGCCACAAGTGAAGCCCCAGAATACTGGAGTGGGTAGCCTATCCCTTCTCCAGTGGATCTTCCCGACCCAGGAATTGAACTGGGGTCTCCTGCATTGCATGTGGATTCTTTACCAACTGAGCTATGAGGGAAGCCCAGGAGCCAGAAGGTTGAGTGCCAACAAGCAAAAGTAACAAGACAGTCATTCCAAATCATCCCTCTCTGCCCAAGAACCATGCATTCTGCTTCATATGCAAATAATTACAGAACAGCCTGAAATAAAACACAATTATTATATGTGCAAATGTAAATGAGCCTCGTTATTATCCAACACCCAATAACTCATACACAAATGTATCCAGTTTCAAGTTCAGAATCTGGGGGAAAGTCTGTTTTTCCTCTGGTTCTATCAATTCCACGTGGATATGCTGCAGACTGGGCTTCCCAGGTCGTGCTGGTTGTAAAGAACCTGCCTGTCAAGTCAGGAGATGTAAGAGATGTGAGTTTGATCCCTGGGTCAGGAAGATCCCCTGGAGGAAGGCATGTCAACCCACTTCAGTATTCTTACCTGGAGAATTCCATGGACAGAGGAGCCTGCTGGGCTCCAGTCTATGGAGTCACAAGGAGTTGGACACGATTGAAGCAACTTGGCAGCAGCAGCATGCAGACTATGAGTTAAAAGGTAAATTTAGTACCACAAACATATTCTATATGTTACTGTGAAGTAAAAAAAGAGAAAAAAAGGATAAATACTCCTAACTCCACTCCTGGGTCCCCAGACATACATATTCCTGCCACAGGGAGAGGGGCACCAAGCATGAACCTCGGGATGGAAGCTGGATGTTCAACCTCCTTGACAGCACTCACTTTCACAAGCTCTGGACTCCCATCTGATGCAATAATTGAGCTCTCAGAAGATCATGTCAGCATCTGCATTAGTTGGTATTCTACTGAGGACCAGAGCCAATAGAATGTACATATTTATGTACAGAGATTTATTATAAGGGATTGGCCCAGATGATTATGAAGGCTCATAAGCCCATAGATCCACAGTCAGGATGTTAGAGACCCCAAGTGAGCTGATGGTGTAGTTCCAGTTTGAATGCTAGCAGGCTTGACACCCAGAAAGAGCCAATGATTCTGTTCGAGTCCAAAATCAGGAGAGATCAAAGCAGTCAGGCAGGAGGAGTCGTCCCTTACTCACCAGAGGGTTGACCCTTTGTTCTATTCAGGCCTTCAGCTGGTTGGATGGGGCCCACCACATTGGGAAAAGCAATCTGCATTATTCAGTCTACCGATTCCAAAATTAATCTCATTATGAAACACCCTCACAGACACACCCAGAATAATGTTTGACCAAACATCCAGGCACCTTGTGGCCCAGTTAAGGTGACATAAAACTAACCATCATAGCATCCTGTAAAGCCAGTGCTTTGGGGGCTTGTGCATGTGGTAAGACAGGCAACTCTCAATGGGGTGAGGCTGGGCTATAGACATTGAGGGTCAGAGCCACCACATTATAGCCTGTCCAAACTGAAGTGCCTTCTCTGGCTCTTTGGCCCTTTCCAAACTGGTGGCTTTTGGCAACTGGCAAGCTGAAGATGCCATATGTAGTCTCCAAAACCCAGCAATGCTCCAAGCATGTGCCTCATTCTCACTTGAATGCAGGGACTCAAAGAGCAGTGACTGTCCTTTTGTAACAAGGAAGAACAAATCTGACTCCATATCGGATCTGTTTCTTTTACTTTAACTATTTTCTTCTGTTGCTTTTGCTACAAGTTAATCACTAAATGGATGTTACTTATAAGCTTAAATCATATAGAATGGCACCACCTTAATGGCAGAAAGCAAAGAGGAACTAAAGAGCCTCCTGATGAAGATGAAAGAGGAGAGGGAAAAACCTGGCTTAAAAATCAGCATTTAAAAAACCATGGCATCTGGTCCCATCATTTCATGGCAAATAAATGGGGAAAAATGGAAACAGTGACAGACTTTATTTTATTGGGCTCCAAAATCACTGCAGATGGTGACGGCAGCCATGAAATTAAAAGACACTTGCTCCTTGGAAGAAAAGCTATGACCAACGTAGACAGAGTACTAAAAAGCAGAGACATCACTTTGCTGACAAAGGTCAATATAGTCAAGCTATGGTTTTCTCAGAAGTAATGGACGGATGTGAGAGCTGGACCATAAAGAAGGCTGAGCACCAAAGAATTGATGGTTTTGAGCTGTGGTGCTGGAGAAGACTCTGGAGAGTCCTTTGGACTGCAAGGAGATCAAACCAGTCAGTCCTAAAGGAAATCAACCCTGAATATTCATTGAAAGGGCTAATGATGAAGCTGAAGCTCAAATACTTTGGCCACCTGATGCAAACAGCTGACTCACTGGAGAAGACCCTGATGCTGGGAAAAATTGAAGGCAGCAGGGGAAGGGGATGACAGAGGATGAGATGGTTGGATGGCATCATCGACTCAATGGACATGAGTTTGAGCAAACTCTGGGAGATAGTGAAGGACAGGGAAGCCTGGCATGCTGCTGCAACCCCATGGGGTTGCAAAGAGCTGGACATGACTGAGTGACTGAACAACAACAACAATAATTACAGAATGGCCAATCTCTGAGAACCCTGCCTCACGTGTAGTGAGCATTAAGCTAAAACACCTCTGTTTAGCTCAAAGGAGCACCCTGACCAGGCCAACCTATGAATGGCTGCAGGAAGGAAGATATTAACACATCCTCTCTGGAGTCTGTCTGGAACCAGGAAGTGTTTGAATTTGCTCCCTCCCACTTCAGTATAAAAGAAGCCTGAATTCTAACTCAGACAAGATGGTTCTTTGGTACACGAGTCCACCATTTTCTTGGTCTCCTGGCTTTCCAAATAAAACTGCTGTTTCTTTACCCAGTTCCTTGTCTCTCGATTTATTGGCCTGTCTGCAGTGAGCAGTATGAGCTTGGACTCAGTAAAACCTTCACTTTGGAGGGCAAATCCTGGCACATCACAGATCATAGGACCTCCAGAAATTTCACAGACCCTTGTACCTTCATAGGATTTCATCTTCCACCATCAGTCACTTATGTTTCTCACCAAGTTGTCTATGACACCTGCTACCTCCTACAGTTATTGTCTAAACTGGTGGGTGTGGGGTTATGACTGCTCATCCTCCCATCCATCCAAATCATCCATGAATTCAAGATAAAGAGTACTTTGTAACACAAGACACAAGGATTCGATGACAAGGCAAACCGATCAAAAGAGAAAAACCAAATGCTTCGTGAGCAAGAAGGATCACTCTCCTAATTTTACCATCACAGATTTGGAATACGTTTGCCTCCTGTTTATGGGGCTTTTGAGAAGGCTTTTGTTCTGTCCCATTGAGTTGAGTTAACGAGGGTAATGAACTTGGAAACTGAAAAGAATTACTGTCTGGGCAGCTCTTTCAGGTTCCCAGCGATTCTTTTCATGTGGTCTATTTCCTGGTGGCAATAACATTTGTTTACCTTGAAAATGAGAGAAGACACTTTTATGGCAGGCTGTCCCCATGGTGCGCTGATCCGAGTTTACCAGAGACTCTGAGTTATCTCCTCCCGTGAGGAGCTGGGGAACCGGGTGAAAGCGGTTGACTCCACCAGAAGCAGATTCAATGAGAGAAAAGAGAAAGGGACAGATTTATTCCCATTCTACTTGTCCTCCAGAACACTGGTTTCATCAGAATGCAAAGAGTTATAGCCCCAGAAGAGAAGAGAGTCTGCCACATTGAATATTTCGCCTGGGTGTTGAGGTTAGGAGTTTGGGAACATTCTCCCCTATTATGCGATTCTGGCAGTCAATACCCTTTGCATTTTTCAAATTATATTCTTTTACAAAAAATTTTGGCCACAGCCCTTGGCACATAGAATCTTTGCTCCCTAACCAGGGATCGAATCCATACCCCTTGCTTTGAAAACTCAGAGTCTTCACCACTGGACTACCAGGAAAGCTCCATTTTTCAATTTCTAATGTTTCATCTATGAGTTTACAAATATTTCCCCCTTCTTGAAGTAATCAAATTTTCACGACTGATCACATGTTAAACATTTCCTAACCCCCACAATGAGGCTATTCATATCCTGTGGAACAAACAAAAACATTCTCAAGGGAGAATGGGAAGCACAATTTCACATCCATGTTGAAGCCATTGTCGCAACATCACATGGCTGCCCATCACCAGAGAAGCATAAATTTCATTACAGGGTCCTTATCCACAGAGGCAACTGTCATGTTTGGAACCTGATTTTACAAAAGTTGTCACGGATGAGTTTTAAGATATTAATTTTTGTGATGAGTATCTTTTCAGACATTATAATAAACCCAATAATTAAATTTTTTGTTTAAATCTTTAAAAAAGGTTTTTGCTAGAAGGATCCAAACTCCTTTGGCAGGCCAGTGAACTCCGGTTTCTAATCCAGTTTGTACTTGAGATAATAGATGGTTTGTTTCTGAGATAATAGATAGCTCCTGGGGAAAACAGCAGAGTGCATGCAATGGGTATAAGTCCTAAGTAGGACCCAGCAGTGGATAATATTTGTTAGAAGACAGACATGCTGTTTCCTTTTTAAGAATAAAGGGGAAAATCCATCTTTTCTGAATACAAAAGCCAGCACGGAGAGCTTCCTTACTTGGTGTGGCGACACACTATAATTCTTCTCATTTTTGGCTTCTTTCTCATGTTGGAGAAAGAGTGAAGGAAAACCAGAAAGGAAAATCACTGTCTTTTCTCTGATTGGTTGGGGCCATTTGAGAAGTCTATTCTTACACAAGAAGAAAAGCTACTGGCAGATTAACAGAGCTACAGGCAAAGGCTGATCATAGCAACGGACTCCCCCCAAAACCATCCTCGGAAGGGCAAACGTGGACGGGAAACACCCTGACAAAGCTCTGAGAGAGGAACTGATGGTAATTAAGGACAAATGTGGGGAAACCGCATTGTAAATTTATTTTAAAATCTGTTGAAGTGCTTTAAAAACTTTTATTGTGAAAAATGACAAAAAATAAGAGAAAAATGTCACGAACTCATATACCCATCATGCACCTTCAACAAAACCTCCTTCCCCCATTATTACTATGAAGCAAACCCCATATACAATTTCATCAATAAATTTTTCGTTGTCATTGTTCAGTCGCCCAGTCGTGTCCAATTCTTTGCGACCCCATGGACTGCAGCATGCCAAGCCTCCCTATCCCTCACTATCTCCTGGAGTTTGCCCAAGTTTATGGCCATTGCATTGTGTGATGCCATTCAGCCATCTCATCCTCTGATGCCCTCTTCTTCTTCTGCCCTCAATCTTTCCCAGCAACAGGGACTTTTCCAATGAGTTGGCTGTTTGCATCAGATGACCAAAATACTGGAGCTTCAACTTTAGCATCAGTCCTTCCCATGAGTATTCAGGATTGATGTCCCTTAAGATTGACTGGTTTGATCTCCTTTCTGTATCAATATATATCTCTAAATGATAAAGATTCTTTAAAAAAAAAAAAAGATAGCAAACTCCCCCGAAATTAACAAGAATTCCCTGTATTATTAGAGCTCATATTTGGCCATTGGTTCAATGGAAGCAGGATATTCCAATAAGATGAATACATTGCAATTATCCTCTTAAAAATGAGTGGATTTTTTGGCGGGGGTGTGGATTAATTGCTTGTGTTAAAACCCTCTACACACAGAGAGCAGTAGCCTGGTTCTTTGCCTGAATTCCTGGGTGCTTGAGGGAGAAATAACATGGCTCTTGCTTGGAGGTGGTAGAGAAGGTGGACTTAGCTGAGATACAGCTCAGGATCCCAGGTCTTTCCTGGGGGAAGTGGAGTAATGGTCAATACTGGCGATCATTTCTTGGCAATGGCAGAGACAACACCCCCTCCCCATCCCTGAATGGGGATCAGATACACCTCCCCATCCCTGAACGGGGATCAGATACACCGGCACGGACCCAGTGCCTCATGCTCTGTCATCTTCCAGGGAGCCAGGTGGCACCTGCCTGTCTTGTTTCCCAATGGAACCACCTCACAGGGCTGAGGGAGAACTTGGCGGGTATAGGGCACCATGTGTGGCAAATGGCTACTTCCTTGGGGCCCTTGACCTTCAGTCACTGGAATTCCCAAAGCCTCAGTGTCTTGCACCTGCTTAGCTTGCCAGAGCTGTTTTCTTTCTTCCCAGGTGTGACATTTAGAACCTCATTCTGGAGTGATGGCCCTTGAAGTGGTCAACGACCTCAGGCACCTGATGGGCAGGAGAGGAGTTTTCTCGGGAAAGAAGGTGGATGCCCTTTTCCAGATTACGTTAGATTATGGCTTGGACTTGTAAATTCCCAGTCCAGAGAATGTTGCTGTAACTTGTGATGGGTGAAGAACATAGACTCCAGGCCAGATGGTGGGAACTCCCTGGATCCACTGCGTGTGGCCCAGGAGAAGCTACTCAGCCTCAGTTTCCTCACCCATCAAGGGATGAGTCAGTGCGTGTAGAGTATCCGGCTTCCTTGATGGCTCAGAGGGTAAAGAATCTGCCCATAATGCAGGAAACACAGGAGATGTGGGTTCAGTCCCTGGATTGTGAAGATCTCCTGGAGGAGGAAATGGCACCCCACTCCAGCATTCTTGCCTGGGAAATTGCACGAACAGAGGAGCCTGTCAGGCTACAATCCGTGGGGCTGCAAAGTATTAGTGTCAGTTTTTCAGTGATGTCTGACTGTTTGCAACCCCATGGACTGTAGCCTGACAGGCTCCTCTGTTCAAGGGATTTCCCAGGTGAGAATACTGGAGTGGGGTGCCATTTCCTTCTCCAGGGGATCTTCCTGACCCTGGGATCCCACCTGGATCTCCTGCATTGCAGGCAGATTCTTTACCATCTGAGCCACCAGGGAAGCCCCTGGGGTCCATGGGGTCATAAAGAGTTGGATACAACTGGGCACATGAGCACAAAGTACCCCATACTAATCAGACAAAGTGTGAGGTGCTGGGAGGTGCTGGGTCTGCCTGCCTTGGTGTGGCTGGCATTTGTCTCACTCCTTACCTTCTGCTGCAGGTGCCTTTACTTTCTGTTTGTATTTTTATGTATTTGGTTAAGCTGCGTGGCTTGTGGAATCTTAGTTCCCCCACTGGGGATCAAACCAGGGCCCTTAGCAATAAAAGCATGGAGTCCTAACCACTGGACTGCCAGGGAATTACTGCGTTTACTTTCATTTACTTTCTGTAAGACTTAGTCCAAGCCTTTCCTCTTGACCTGGCCATCCTCCCCCTGTTCCTCTGGCTTTTCCCAGTTGTCAACACTTGAAATTCATCTTCCATTCATCTCACTCATCCTCCATTCATCTCTCCTTTCTTCATTACAACATCTCCTAACTGACATCTCTGCCTTCTGTCTTTT
This sequence comes from Bos indicus, assembly GCF_029378745.1. Classification (NCBI taxonomy): domain Eukaryota; kingdom Metazoa; phylum Chordata; class Mammalia; order Artiodactyla; family Bovidae; genus Bos; species Bos indicus. The sequence continues at coordinate 45,948,408 of NC_091775.1, forward strand.
CTTGGCAAGCCCATTCTCCACGTTGTCATCTTTCCTCTCTGAGACCATCCACTTCAATATCCTTGCCCCTATCCACACCAGCCACTCTTTGTCATAGTTCTCACCTTCTTGATCTGAAAGTATTTTGTTTGTTTTTTTTCCTTGTAGATTATCTCATGGATGTATGTGCTATTTCCCCACTCAAGCTCTTTCCCAGTGGCTAGAGATCCAGCCCTGGGCAATACAGAGAAGGTCATTGTACTCGAGGAATTATGCTCTAGTGGAAGTTGGTGCAGTAGATTGGCAACCAGGAAATACATATATGAGCAAGATCTTTTCACAGAGCAACAAGTGTGCAAAGACCCCTTTCCCAAAAAACACCAACCCAGGATGATGTGAAAGAGAATGATAGAATTGTTGCTGGGAGACAATTTCCCAGCACTATAGATGTCCTGCGTTTCTGCATGTCTTGGGAACAGGGGCAGCCTTTGCCCTGGATTCTCTTTGCAAGGATGTTTGTTTAGTCAACACCCTGGAAGACAGGGATAGTGTGTCCCTTGGGGGCAAAGGGCAGGGTTGTTTACTGTCCAACGTGATAAAGCCACTCTCTGGGCAGAGATGAGGCAGGTGTGTTTGCACCCATTATAACAGATGTGGGTTCCCTAAAGTCAGGGTGCCTCCAATGCATTGAGCAGGCAGTTTGCCCCTGGACTGCTCCGTCCAGCTGCCTGGGACTTGACGAGCAACAGAAACCAAGGCAAACATGAAACTCTGCTGCCTGCTGTGCTGTGAGTGACAGAGCCCTTTATCTCTGAACTGGATGTCTTACATCCTCCGCCAGCATCTGTGAAACTACAGGCTTAGTGTCTCAGGCCCTTCATCATTCTCCTGCTATATGCCTGACTCTGCCTTAAGTACTTGGAACACACAATATTGAATAAAGTGCTCAAATATTCCTGAACTCATGGAACTTATACTTTATTGCAAAGAAAGACATATGGGGGAATTTCCTGGTGGTCCAGGGATTAGAACTTGGTACTTTCACTGCCGTGGGCCTGGATTCAATCACTGTTCAGGGGCTTAAGAGTCAACAAATGGCACGGTGCAGCCAAAAAAGGAAAAAAGAAGGAAAAAAAACCTACATAAATTTTAAACAATAGAGATAAAATCTTGTATTATGTAGCATAATATATAATGTTATAAATGATGGAAAGAATGAAATAGGGGTGTGCTATGAAGTGCTGGGATAGGAGAAAAGATTTATAATTTATTTTTATTTTATTTTTTTAGATTTATAATTTAAAAAGAAAATTTTCTTGGCTGTGTCAAGAATTGTTAAGCTTTTTTCAAATGGTTATATATCTTTTACTCTTCCTATAATATTTCTCTCTTCTCTTTCATAGATTAATTTTATGAGTTCAAGGACTTTATCATTCATTACTATAATGTCAGCTCTGATAGATAAAGCATCTCTTTCTTTCATTAAAAAAATATATATATACATTTACATATATATATATATGCATACATACATACATACTACACAGCATGAGGGATCTTGGTTCCCTGACCAGGGATCAAACTTGTGCTGCTTGCATTGGAAGCACGGAGTCTTAACTATTGGACTGCCAGGCAAGTAAGTCCTTTATAATTTTAATCGGATATAAAATCAGAGGCAACTCAGTATTTGCACAGTTGTTCTGGCTAAGGGAGGGCACTTAGGGTCTATCCTAGGTGTAAAGGGAAACACTGAATGTCTGTGCAGGGCAAAGATAACATCTGATTTGCTTTGCTAAAGATCACCCTAGCTGCAGGGCAGGGAATGGATTATAGCTGAGAAAGCAGGGAACTAGAGACTACATAAAGAGATGCTGGTGAGCAGAGATTGGAAAGAAGGGGAGGGAGATGAGTATGTTTTGAAAATAGAACTGATGGGTTTTTTTGTATATTGGTTCCTTATCTCTGGAAGATTTCATCAGCACTTCTCTGCACTGTATCCAGTTCTTACACACGTGAATTGTGTGTAATTCGGAAAACTAATTGGTGTATTGGTGTGACATTCGGAAAACTAAGATCATGGCATCTGGTCCCATCACTTCATGGGAAATAGATGGGGAAACAGTGGAAACATTGTCAGACTTTATTTTTTGGGGTTCCAAAATCACTGCAGATGGTGATTGCAGCCATGAAATTAAAAGATGGTTACTCCTTGGAAGGAAAGTTATGACCAACCTAGATAGCATATTAAGAAGCAGAGACATTACTTTGCCAACAAAGGTCCATCTAGTCAAGGCTATGGTTTTTCCAGTAGTCATGTATGGATGTTAGAGTTGGACTGTGAAGAAAGCTGAGTGCCAAAGAATTGATGCCTTTGAACTGTGGTGTTGGAGGAGACTTTTGAGAGTCCCTTGGACTGCAAGGAGATCCAACCAGTCCATTCTGAAGATGATCAGCCCTGGGTGTTCTTTGGAGGGAATGATGCTAAAGCTGAAGCGCCAGTACTTTGGCCACCTCATGCGAAGAGCTGACTCATTGGAAAAGACTCTGATGCTGGGAGGGATTTGGGGGCAGGAGGAGAAGGGGACGACAGAGGATGAGATGCCTGGATGGTATCACTGACTCGATGGACATGGATCTGAGTGAACTCCGGGAGTTGGTGACGGACAGGGAGGCCTGGCGTGCTGCAATTCATGGGGTCACAAAGAGTCGGACACGACTGAGCAACTGAACTGAACTGAACTGAAATGCAGGAGCCGCACTTAAAATATTTGGTAATGTCTCAGACATAAATAGAATGATAATGTGTGCGCTCAGTCTTTCAGTCATGTCCGACTCTTTGTGACCCCATAGACTGTAGCCCGTCAGGCCCCATTGTCCATGGGATTTTTCAGGCAAGAATACTGGAGTGGGTTGCCATTTCCTTCTCCAGGAGATCTTCCTGATCCAGGGACCTAAACTGTGTCTCCTGCATTAGCAGGTGGATTCTTTACCACTGCACCAACTTAAACATGACATTTTATAAAATATGTAAATAGTTTAAATACTATATGAGAATTTAAAATATGCATCTTAAATTTCTAAATAAATGGAATTATGTATGTTAATAAAATTATTTTATTAGTGATACATTGTAGCATAAACAATTCATCAAGTAGATCCAGTTATATCTAAATTATTTGTTGATTTTTACACATTGTGAGTATAACTTTGGTTGTTTTTTGGGCATGGGTATGACTAGCTATATAATACCACTAGCAGCTCTGAGCTATGATTTGATTTTGGGGATGATACTGCTGAGAAAAACTGTGAGAAACTTCGAAATGTGCAAAAAAATAGTGGTGGAAGTCTTCACTCCTGGCTTAGACGCACCTTTGTTTCTGAGTTAGCTCACAGCTCTGTAAGTTATAGAGACCAATAGAAATACAATTGCTTTCTGTTGATAGAAATGCAAACAAATATTGCCCAATGGAGCTACAATAAACTATTTCCCTGGGGATATTGACCTGCTTTGTCTCAAACTGCTCATCTATTTGTTTTAGCATTCCTGATTTTTGTATACAGGGTGTGTTCTCTGAATTTTCCTCTGAGCTGATTGTAATGGCCTTCTGCTCCCTTCCTCAATCAATGAGTTAAGTAAAATCTTTGATGGGCTTCCCTGGTGGCTCAGATGGCAAAGGATCCGCCTGCAATGTGGGACACCTGTGTTCAACCCCTGGGTTAGGAAGATCCCCTGGAGGAGGGCATGGCAACCCAATCCAGTATTCTTGCCTAGAGAATCCCCATGGACAGAGGAGCCTGGTGGGCTACAGTCCATGGGGTTGCAGAGAGTTGGCCATGACTGAGAGACTAAACACAGCAAAATCTTTGACATGAACTTGGGCAAATTCTGGGAGATGGTGAAGGACAGGGAGGCCTACTGTGCTGCAGTCCATGGGGCCGCAAAGAGTTGCACATGACTGGGTGACTGAACAACAACAACGAAATCTTTGACAGTTTCCCTGGCGGCTCAGTAGTAAAGAATCTGCCCTACAATGCAGGAGATGTGGGTTCAACCCCTGGGTTGGGAAGATCCTCTGGAGAAGGAAATGGCAACCTACTTCAGTATCCCAGGGACTGAGGAGCCTGGTGGAGTCATGGAGTCAAAAGAGCTGGACACAATTTAGAGACTAAACCACCACCACCACCAAAATCTTTGACATGTGTTCATCTAATATCTGTATGAATTAAGATGATTTTTGATATTTTTAAAAGACATCAAATTCTTCCAAGGCCCTCTCCATTAAACAGATAGCTGTTGGGTTATCTATCATTTCCACAACTAGAGATTTTTTCTTAATGTTGGTGATATTGGTCAAGTTGCTGAAAGTGAAAAGTGTCCGACTCTTTGTGACACCATGGACTGTAGCCTGCCAGGCTCCTCTGTCCATGGAATTCTCCAAGCAAGAATACTGGAGTGGGTTGCCATTTCCTTCTTCAGGAGATCTTCACAACTCAGAGATCAAACCTGGGTCTCCTGCACTGCAGGCAGGTTGTTCACCATTTGAGCTACTGCTTAATCCTCTCTCAATTTCTACTGAACAAATAGCAATAACATTATTTTTTTCTAGTTGTCTTTATATGGAATTTTATATATAAACATGTCTTTATGTTTGAGATTTTAAAAGAATTCAACATCTTTATTATCAATAAGTCATAAAAAGGGCTTCCCTGGTGGCTCAGTGGTAAAGAATCCTCCTACTAACACAGAAGCCATGGATTTGACAACTAGGTCTGGAAGATCCCCTACAGAAGGAACATCCTGGAATGCAAAGTCAAGTGGGCTTTAGGAAGCATCACTACAAACAAAGCTATTGGAGTTGATGGAATTCCAGTTGAGATCATGCTGTGAAAGTGCTGCACTCAATATGCCAGCTAATTTGGAAAACTCAGCAGTGCCCAAGAGACTCAAAAAGTCAGTTTTCATTTCAATCTCAAAGAAGGGCAATGCCAAAGAATGTTCAAACTACTGCACAGTTGCACTCATCTCACATGCTAGCAAAGTAATGCTCAAAATTCTTCAAGCCAGGCTTCAACAGTACATGAATCATGAAATTCCAGATGTCCAATCTGGATTTAGAAAAGGCAGAGGAACCAGAGATCAAATTGCCAACATCCGTTGGATCATAGAAAAAGCAAGAGAATTCCAGAAAAACATCTACTTCAGATTTATTGATTATGCTAAAGCCTTTGACTATGGAGATCACAACAAACTGTGGAAAATTATTCAAGGGATGGGAATACCAGACTACCTTTCCTTCCTCCTGAGAAATCTGTATGCAGGTCAAGAAGCAACAGTTAAAATTGGACATGGAACAACAGACTGGTCCCAAATAGGAAAAGGAGTACATTCAGACTGTATATTGTCACTCTGCTTATTTAACTTATATGCAGAGTACATCATTTGAAATGCTGGGCTGGATGAAGCACAAGCTGGAATCAAGATTGCTGGGAGAAATATCAATAACCTCAGATATGCAGATGACACCACTCCTATGGCAAAAAGTGAAGAAGAACTAAAGAGCCTCTTTAAAAAAAAAATTAATTTATTTATTTTAATTGGAAGCTAATTACAATACTGTAGTGGTTTTTGCCATACACTGACATGAATCAGTCATGGATGTACCTGTGTCTCCCTTCCTGAACCCCCCCTCCCACTTCCCTCCCCATCCCATCCTTCAGTGTTGTCCCAGTGCACTGGCTTTGAGTGTCCTGTTTCATGCATCAAACTTGGACTGGTGATCTAGTTCACATATGGTAATATACGTGTTTCAAATGCTATTCTCTCCTCTTGATGAAAGTGAAAGGGGAGAGTGAAAAAGCTGATTTAAAACTCAACATTCAAAAAATGAAGACTATGGCATCCAGTCCCATCACTCCATGGCACGTAGATGGAGAAACAATGGAAACAGTGATAGACTTTATTTTTGGGGGCTCCAAAATCACTGCAGATGGTGACTGCAGCCATGAAATTAAAAGATGCCTGCTCCTTGGAAGTAAAGCTATAACCAACCAGCCTAGACAGCATATTAAAAAGCAGAGACACTACTTTGCTGACAAAGATCTGTCTAGTCAAAGCTATGGTTTTTCCAGTAGTTAGGTATAGATGTGCGAGTTGGATCATAAAGCAGGCTGAGTGCTGAAGAATTGATGCTTTTGAACTGTGGTGTTGGAGAAGACTCTTGAGAGCCCCTTGGACTGCAAGGAGATCAAACCAGTCAATCCTAAAGGAAATCAGTCCTGAATATTCATTGTAAGGAAGGACTGATGCTGAAGCTGAAACTCCAATACTTTGGCCACCTGATACTAAGAACTGACTCATTGGAAAAAACCTTGATGCTGGGGAAGATTGAAGGCAGGAGGAGAAGAGGACCTCAGAGGATGAGATGGTTGGATGGCATCATTGATTTGATGGACATGAGTTTGAGCAAGCTCTTGGAGTTGGTGATGGACAGGGAAGCCTGATGTGCTGCAGTCCATGGGTCATAAAGAGTTGGACACGACTGAGCAACTGAACTGAACTGAAGGGAATGTACTTTCACAAAATCCCATTAAGGATTCTATAAGCAAACATGAAAGACTACAGCTGTATGCTATTTTACATAGGATATTTTATGATTTATCTTTTTACCTGTTGAAGGATGTTCAGATTCTTTCCAGCTTTTCACTCTCAGGAATTATGCCACCAGGAATATCCATAGGGTGTTCACATCTCAGGAGTCAGGAATTTCTCTAGGTTTCACTGTAGACATGTGGAACTGACTGGTGAATAAACAGATGCTTTGGGTTTTTGTTTTATGTTTAAAAATTTTTTTGAAGTATGATTGACTTACAATGTTGTGTTAGTTTCAGGGGTAGGGCAAAGTGGAAAAGAATATATATCCTTAGGTTATTACAAGATAACGAGTTATAGTTCCCTGTGCTAAACTGTAGGTCCTTTTCGTTTATTTTATATATAGTAGCTTGTATCTGCTAATCCCAATTTCCCCAACTATCTCCTTTGGTAACCATAATTTGTTTTCTATGTCTGTGAGTCTACTTCTGTTTTGCATATAAGTTCATTTGTATCATTTTTTAAAATTCTACATATGACTGATATACGACAGTTGTCTTTGTCTGACTTAACTTCGCTTGGTGTGATAATCTCTAGGTCCGTCCGTGTTGCTGCAAATGGCATTCTTTTTATGGCTGAGTATTATCCCATGTATTGTTGTTGTTCAGTCACTAAGTCTTGTCTAACTCTTCTGTGACTGCATGGACCGTTGCCCTCCAGGCTCCTCTGTCCATGGGATTCTCCAGGCAAGAATACTGGAGTGGGTTGCCATTTCCTTTTCCAGGGGATCTTCCCAACCCAGGGATTGATGCCACATCTCCTGCACTGCAGGTGAATTTGTTGCCAGTGAGCGACCAGGGAAGCCCTTTCCATTGTATATGTGGTGTACATTGTATATGTATACTGTACATATATATATTATATGCGTGCATGCGAGTGTGCTAAGTCACTTCAGTTGTGTCTGATTCTTTGCAGCCTTATAGACTGTAGCTCGCCAGGCTTCTCTGTCCGAAGGATTCTCCAGGCAAGAATACTGGGGGCATGTCCTCCTCCAGAGAATCTTCCCAACCCAGGGATTGAACCCAAGTCTCAGGTCTCCTACATAGGCAGGCAGGTTCTTTACCACTAGTGCCCCCTGGGAAACCCATATACTGTATGTTCATATGTATATGTATATTGTATATCTTCTTTATTCACTCATCTGCCCGTGAACACTTAGATTGCTTTCATGTCTTGGTTATTGTTTTGGGAAATAGCGCTGCTATGAACATTGGGGTGCTCGTATCTTTTCAAATTACATTTTTCTCCAGATGTATGCCCAGGAGTAGGCTTGCAAGATCATATGCCAGCTCTATTTTTATTTTTTGAGGAACTCCCATACTGCTCTCCACAATGGCTGCATCAATGTACATTCCCGCCAACAGTTCCTTTTTCTCCACACCCTCTCCAGCATTTATTATTTGTAGACTTTTAAATGATGGCTGGAATGACATTTTAACTTTACTAGATGTTTTTGACTTGGTCCCCAAAGTGGTTGCTCCATTTACAAACCCACTGTAGTGTCTCCAGGCTCCTGATTTCCCACACCTTCCTCTGGTCTTCCCCTGATGACCAGCCACTGGGTGGGGCAATTCCATGAGAGGGACATGGCAGTCTTAGAGCCACTGCTGAGTGAAGGGATTCAATCCAGGATGATCCATGGGTACCAATTTGTGGTGAGTTCACTATTCTCCCCCCTCCCTTCCCGAGAGTCCCCCTGGGGTTGTGGGTAGGGCAGATAAACACAAGTTATTTGGAAGCCATCTCTTCCTTGTGTTCTGGAAAAACCTAAATTTCTTGGGGAGAGAGAGTTGGCTGCCCCTGGTTGGAAGGAGTCCCTGAGACTGGTGAGTGGATGGAGAACAACTCCATGAAGAGAGTGGCCCTGTGCCTACTCCTGAGGGCAGCTTGGGCACCAGGACACCTGTCTGGGCCATGACACTCATGTCCAGGAATGACAGTGGGCTAGATGAGGGTGTCCTGAGTTACCAGGTGTGGCCCTTGGATGGGAGGGACTGCTGCTGACGTTTCATCTGGCTAGGGCACTGGGCTGGGATGGGGAGAGGTGCAGGAGCTCCAAGAATGAACCACATTGACCTTCCCACTTGCTGACAGGACAGAGGCTCACAGGTGATCTTGACTGGTAAGGACTAGGGAAATGGACATTTCCATGCATCTGAATGCGTGGGTAAATGTCACATCATAGACCAGCCATCTCGGTGCATTGTAAAATGTGTGCCCTAAAGAGGAGTGACCTGGCACCACATCCACTCAGCCAGGTCATGGAGGACAGAAAGAGGAAGTACTGGAAGTATTCCTGGAAGGAAGGACTGAGGAAGTGTTCCCAGAAGGATGAAGAGGACCCTTCACTGAGAACAGGATGTCAAGTTAAGGTCTTCACCTTTGTAGTAATAAATGGGGAGACATCAAAGGACTGTTTTCCTTCTTTGAAGGGATGTGACATGAATAAACAGACTTGCGTTCCTGAAAGATGATCCTGGCTGTGGTGTGGACAACAGATCAGAAGGCAGGCAACGAGGCAGGTGACTGATGAAGGTAGCCTGGGCCAGGGTGATGGGCATGGAGCGGGTGTGGGGAGACCAGGATCAAAACACCTGCAGTCTGATGCTGCCCCAGTGGGGAGGTGGTGTCAGTTATTCTCAGGAAGAACTCAGGAGGAGCAGGTGTGTGTGGGAAGCTGAGAGTTCTGTTGGGGCATGTTTGATTCCAGGAGGTGGGGGGGACCCAGCCTGAAGCTCTTGAGTGGAACCAGGCTCTGACTACACAATTGAGGGGTCATCAGGCTACGTGGATAATAAATAAAGCTCCTGGGCTGATGACATCACCCAGGGAAAGCCAGAAGAAAAGGGGATCTTGGACCATACATGATTGTTCATGTAGTTTTAGACTATATTGGGAGTTTCCCAGTGGCCTAGTGGTTAGGATCCCAAGCTTTCACTGCTGTAGCCTGGGTTCAGTCTCTGGTCCGGGACCTGAGATTCCACGAGTCATGAGGTGTGGCTATATAATAACAACAACAGCAGTCATGACTGGCTGCTTCTACCTTTCAGTTCAGTCCAGTCGCTCAGTCGTGTCTGACTCTTTGCGACCCCGTGAATTGCAGCATGCCAGGCCTCCCCGTCCATCACCAACTCCCGGAGTTTACCCAAACTCTTGTCCATTGAGTCGGTGATGCCATCTAACCATTTCATCCTCTGTCATCCCCTTCTCCTCCTGCCTTCAATCTTTCCCAACATCAGGGTCTTTTCAAATGAGTCAACTCTTCGCAATCAGGTGGCCAAAATACTGGAGTTTCAGCTTTAACATCAGTCCTTTCAATGAACACCCAGGACCGATTTCCCTTAGAATGGACTGGTTGGATCTCCTTGCAGTCCTAGGGACTCTCAAGAGTCTTCTCCAACACCACAGTTCAAAAGCATCAATTCTTTTGCGCTCAGCCCTCTTAAGCTTCTACCTTTAAAAATTGTTTTTATGAAAGTCTAGTTGACTTACAATTTTGTGTTAGTTTCAGGTGTATAGCAAAGTATAGTTTCAGGTGACTCAGTTTTAAGTATATATACATATATACGGGCTTCCCTTGTGGCTCAGCTGGTAAAGAATCTGCCTGCAATGCGGGAGAGCTGGGCTCAATCCCTGGGTTGGGAAGATCCCCTGGAGAAGAGAAAGGCTCTTTCTCTTTCCAGAATACTCCAGTATTCTGGGGGTCTCAAAGAGTCAGACAAAACTGAGCGACTTCCATACATTATATATATATGTGTGTGTATATATATATTATTTTTTAGATTCTTTTCCTTTAGAGATTACTACAAAGTATTGAACATAATTCTCTGTACTATACAGTAGGTCCTTGTTGATTATTTATTTTATTTTTAATTGAAGTATGCTGCTGCTGCTAAGTCACTTCAGTCATGTCCGACTCTGTATGACCCCATAGACAGCAGCCCACCAGGCTCCCCCATCCCTGGGATTCTCCAGGCAAGAACACTGGAGTGGGTTGCCATTTCCTTTTCCAATGCATGAAAGTGAAAAGTGAAAGTGAAGTTGCTCAGTCGTGTCCGACTCTTAGCGACCCCATGGACTGCAGCCTACCAGGCTCCTCCATCCATGGGATTTTCCAGGCAAGAGTACTGGAGTGGGGTGCCACTGCCTTCTCCGAGGCAACTGAAGTATAGTTGATTTATAATGTTGTATTAGTTTCAGGTGTACAGCAAAGTGATTTAGTTTTTTATTTATTTATTATATACACGTATTTTTTCAGATTCTTTTTCCTTATAGATTATTACAAAATGTTACATATAGTTCTATGTACTGTACAGTACGTCTTAAATGGTTATTTAATTTTTTATTGACATATAGGTAATTTACAATGTTGCATTACTGCTGCCTTTTGATTGTCATCTCAAACACTGTATTTATAATAATTTTCCCCAGCCTTATATTACAGAGCATTTCATATAAAAATAACCACCACAAAAGCTAGCCCATTTTTCTATGATCATGAACATCATCCAAAGTCCGAGAAAAACTGAGTCACAAGCTGAAACTGCCATTGGCACGATGGTTACGAATTTCTAGTTACACGTTGCTTCAGTCATGGGACTCTTAGCTCATGTTTAACTTAAAAAGGTCCTCATTAAATGGGAATGGGAAAATACATTTATTATCTATTTCTAAGCAGTCTTTGATAATGTAGTGAGGCATCTTTACGACATGCTCTGACATGATCTTTCTAAATCTGGACTCACGAGGTCTGGCTCTGAAGAAATGAGATCTACTGTTTTTACAAACACACCAGAACTTATGTATTCCAAGGGTGTTTCCTCTTCAAAGCATGAGGATTAGTCAAATGATCACGCCCTTTGGAACGACGTCACTGAAACTCCTTTTGGAGGCAAGAGGCTCTCCTGATATCTGCTACAGGGGTTCCTGCAACCCGTTAGAGGAGGACAAGGGGTCTTGAATTTTGGAATTGGCCAAGTCACCTGATGCCAAGTTTGATGAGCAAGAGCAGAGACTGAGCCAAGTCACATCAGCTCAGCAAACCCGTGGTGTTCACACCCCATCTGAACTTTTTCCTCCCCAATTTTCACCTTCTCATGAAGAGCATCACCACCCACCAGCCTGAAAAATAATTTCATTAAGGCATTTATCTAAAATTTAGGCATTCTTGTGTTTCCTCTCCTTTCTGCATGCCTAAACTTGATCCACTCTTGGTCTACTTAGCTTTTTCTCTGACATTTACTCCAGAACCCAGCACCACCATCCTCTCACTGCCCCATGCCAAACCAGGGGTCACCAACCTCCTGATGAGGTTGTGGGCTCCAGCTCCCTCTATCCCTTCTCACCAGGCACGTTCTGCTGTTCTCCGGCTGAGCACCCTTCACAAGCCCCATCACCATCACAAGCATCCAGACAAATTCCCCGGTAGAACTTGTTCCTGGCAGAGCTGCACCTTCTAAGCTTTGTCTTGGTTCCTTGCATTTGCTGAGGTTTCTGCCTCCTTAGAGACATTGCAAATGCTATTTCTGCAGCCCTGGGACCCTCTGCCTTCATCCTCTGTGTGCCTAGCTCCTTTGCACTGGTATTGGTTTCTTAGGGCTGCTGAAACAAATGACTGAAAACTGAGTGACTTAAAACAGTAATTCGTCTCTCAGAGTTCTGGAAGTAAGAAGTCCAAAATCAGGAAGTTGGCAGAGTTACATTCCTTTAGAAACCTAAAGAGAAGCTTCCTTCCTTGCCTGGTGCAACTTCTCGTGTCACCTGCAGTCCCTGGCTTGTAGCTGATCGGTCTGGCCTCTGCCTCCATCTTCATTTTTTTAAATTTTATTTACTTATTTATTTTTGGCTGTGCTGGGTCTTTATGGCTGCACATGTGCTTTCTCTAGTGCGTGGGCTTCTCATGGTGCAGAGCACTGGCCCTAGAGTGCACAGGCTTGATAGTTGTGGCATGCAGGCTTGTTGCCCTGTAGCATGTGGAATCTTCCTTGACAAGGGATGAAACCGGTGTCCCCTGCATTGGCAGGAGGATTCTTAAGCACTGGACCATCAAGGAAGTCCTCTGCCTCCACCTTCTCATGGCATTTTTGTTTGCGTTTGTCTCTTTGTCTAAGGATACCAGTCATACTGAGTGAGGGCCCATCCTATCCCAGCTTATGTGCTCAGTTGCATCTGACTCTTTGCAACCCCATAGACTGTAGCCTGCCAGGCTCCTCTATCCATGGAATTTTCCAGGCAAGAATACTGGAGTGGATTGCCATTTCCTCCTCCAGGGGATCTTCCTAGCCCAGGGATCGAAGCGGCATCTCTTGCATCTCCTGCATTGGCAGGTGGGTTCTTTACTGCTGCACCACCTGGGGAACCCAACTAGTCAGTGGACCACCAGGGAAGTCCCACTCCAGTATGATCTCATTTTAACTGTTTCTATCACAACCCTATTTCCAAATAAGGTGACTTTCACAGGTACTAGGTGTTGGACCTCTGACAGATCTTGAGGGGTGGGCAGGTGCAATTCAACCTCTAGTAGTAGCTTTCAGATCTCAGACTAGACCGCTTTCCTCCAAGACACTGAGCTCTGCAGGGTGAGCTGTGTGTCTTCGGCTCAGCCTTTAGCCAGCTTCCTCGGCAGTCTTCTCAACTCAGATGAACATATGTGTTCAGTTGTCTTATCTTTGTGTCCACCTTTCACTTGAACGTAAGTTAAGCTCCTTGAGCACTGGGTCTATATGGCTGCTTTTTCTCCAGAGCCTGGAAAGGTATAGGCACAACATTGATGCACCATGAGTTTTTATTCGTGAATTTCAAAATATATACACTATTGATAGTAACTTTTTCACTCTCCACTTTCACTTTCATCAAGAGGCTTTTGAGTTCCTCTTCACTTTCTGCCATAAGGGTGGTGTCATCTGCATATCTGAGGTTATTGATATTTCTCCCGGCAATCTTGATTCCAGCTTGTGTTTCTTCCAGTCCAGCGTTTCTCATGATGTACTCTGCATAGAAGTTAAATAAACAGGGTGACAATATACAGCCTTGACGAACTCCTTTTCCTATTTGGAACCAGTCTGTTGTTCAACATTTAGAAAACGAAGATCATGGCATCCGGTCCCACCACTTCATGGGAAATAGATGAGGAAACAGTGGAAACAGTGTCAGACTTTATTTTTCTGGGCTCCAAAATCACTACAGATGGTGACTGCAGCCATGAAATTAAAAGACACTTACTCCTTGGAAGGAAAGTTATGACCAACCTAGATAGCATATTGAAAAGCAGAGACATTACTTTGCCAACAAAGGTTCGTCTAGTCAAGGCTATGGTTTTTCCTGTGGTCATGTATGGATGTGAGAGTTGGACTGTGAAGAAAGCTGAGCGACGAAGAATTGATGCTTTTGAACTGTGGTGTTGGAGAAGACTCTTGAGAGTCCCTTGGACTGCAAGGAGATCCAACCAGTCCATTCTGAAGGAGATCAGCCCTGGGATTTCTTTGGAAGGAATGATGCTAAAGCTGAAACTCCAGTACTTTGGCCACCTCATGCGAAGAGTTGACTCATTGGAAAAGACTCTGATGCTGGGAGGGATTGGAGGCAGGAGGAGAAGGGGATGACAGAGGATGAGATGGCTGGATGGCATCACTGACTCGATGGACGTGAGTCTTGAGTGAACTCCGGGAATTGGTGATGGACAGGGAGGCCTGGCGTGCTGCGATTCATGGGGTCGCAAAGAGTCGGACAGGACTGAGCGACTGATCTGATCTGATAATATAGATAACTGGGCTTTACCGGTGCCTCAGGGATAAAGAATCTGCCTACAATGCAAGAGCTGCAGGAGACTTAGGTTCAGTCCCTTGGTTGGGAAGATCCCCTAGAGGAAGAAACAGCAACCCACTCCAGTATTCTTGCCGGGAGAATCCCATGGACAGAAGAGGCTGACAGGCCATAGTCCATAGGGTTGCAAAGAATCGGACGTGACTAATGAGAACCTACTGTATAGCTCAGTGCTCTGTGGTAACCTGAATGAGAAGGAAATCCAAAAAAGAGCTGATATACATATAGCCGATTCACTTTGCTCTACAGTAGAAACTAACACAATACTGTAAAGCAATTATATTCCAATAAAAATTTATTAAAAAAATGAGTTGCAGGCTAGAGAAAGTAGCAGTGGCCTGAAGATTGGAGAACATATCACAAGACTGTAACTTACATCCAGCTCACGCTTCATCATTTTGTCTTTGAAGCCTTTATCTCACATCATCTGCCAACAACTCAGCACAATAAGCCAAGCAAGTCTATATAGCTCCCCATTTTATACAGAAGTCAAGCTCATAACAAAGGGAGATCCTGTTGCTGAGACAGGACCACAGATTTGTCGAGCCGAAAGGAATCTCATAAGATGGGTCTGATGTCCTTGTTTTACACAGGAGAAAACAGGAGCTTGAGAACTGAAGCCATTCACTTATAATATCTTATCTGCTTGCTAGTAGAGCTGTAATTAGATTCTTTCCGTTTCTCTCTCTTTTTTTTTGGGCTGTGCTGCTTGGCATTCAGGATCTTAGTTGTCCAACCAGGAATGGAACCCACGCCCCCTGCCCTGGAAGTGCAGAGTCTTAACCACTGGACCACCAGGGAAGTCCCCCTGAGCGCTTCAACTTCTCATCAGATTCCAAGAGAGTAATTCCAAACATGTTTGGGGAATGGTAGACCCATCCCAGTAAATGTGTATCCTCCCCAAATGATGACGTGGTTGGATGACACTTTTGGAATACATGAAGCCAGACTGCCTGGGTGGGAAGCTCGACTCCACCCCTTCCGGGCTTGGTGAACTTGAGGGACCTCATAAATCAATTCACACCAAGACATCTGTGATTCATGTGATATCTACCCAGGTTGAACCTACTTTTGAAAAGAAATCATTAGCTCCAGGCAAAAATCTCTGCTGCTGGTGCCTCATGTAATATCTGACAAAGTCAGTGCCCAATAAACAGGGAATGGACGAACAGGGCTGGAACTCAGGCGCAATTGAACTTGGATGTAGGGGAGGTTCTGGAGCAAGAGGGAGCCACCCAGAATTCCTCAGTTCATTCACAGTTGTGATGCATCACCTATGCCACACGTGCGTAGGATTGTGTACTCCTGAAAACTCATTTCAGGAAGGACAAGCACAAGCTAATGAATCAGTGAAACTTGGCATCATAACACAAGTGATAATTACAGGATAACAAGCTCCATTATATCAGTTTTCAGGGAGTTACAATGGACTATTCCATTGAACACATTGGCTAATAGATCCCTGTGGCCAAAAACTCATAAAACACATCAGGCAGGATTTTATGAAAATATGTCCATATTTTTTTGTACAACCTGGGACACCATATACACTTTTAACTATTTTTGTAAAAAGTTGTATTTATTTGACTGTGCCAGGTCTTAGTTGCAGCACACAAGAATTTTTCTTTTTTTTAGTTGTGGCATGTTAATTCTTAGTGTTGGCATATGGGATCTAGTTCCCCAACCAAGGATAGAACCCAGGCCCCCTGCATGGGAGCATGAAGTCTTAGCCACTGGACCACCAGGGAAGTCCACATTTATTATTATTGTGTGTCAAGAAAATAGCTTGAAAAGAACCATTAAAATAATCACAAGGAGGGGAGATTGTTGTTGGGGTTAGAATAAAAAAGTTAGCTGTTTTTTTTTTTTTTTTTTTTCACCTATTAAGAGGATGGATCAAGGCAAACTAGAAAATAATTTCTGTCCATGAGACAAATATTTCTCAAATGCCTACTTGGTCTAGGCACATCTAGGATTCAAAATGCACAAGATAGACCAAGCCCTGTCCTCAGGCAGTCACTAAATAATAACATGAGCTTGTTTACCAAATTTTGGGAAATTTGTTGGAAGGATTATCTCATGAAGCTTGGCAAGGGACATTTAGAACAAACAGAAGAATCTGCCCACAATGCCCAAGACCAGAGAGACGCCCAAAGGATAGCTGGTAATTAACAAATAAATGTTGCCATGCTTGATACCCTTTGCATTCTGCTGTTGTTCAGTCTCTAAGCCATATCTGACTCCTTGCAACCCCGTGGACCACAGCATGCCAGGCTTCCCTGTCCTTCATTATTTCCCAGTTTGCTTAAATTCATGTCCATCCATTGTGTTGGCGATGTCATCTAACTATCTGATTCTCTGTCACCCGCTTCTCCTCCTGCCCTCCATCTTTCCCAGCACCAGGGTTTTTTCCAATAAGATGGCTCTTTGCATCAGGTGCTCAAAGCACTGGAGCTTTAGCTTCAGCATCAGTCCTTCCAGTGAGTATTCAGGGTTGATTTCCTTAAGGATCGATTGATTTGATCTCCTTTCTGTCCAAGGGACTCTAAAGAGTCTTGAAAGCATCAATTCTTCTGCCCTCAAGCTTCTTTATGGTCCAACTCTCACATCCGTACATGACTACTAGAAAAACCATCTCTCTGATTACATGGATCTTTGTCAGCTAAGTGATATCTCTGCTTTTTATTATGTTTTCTAGGTTTGTTATAGCTTTTCTTCCAAAATATCCTTTATAGGTGTGTGTTAGTTGCTCAGCCATGTCTGACTCTTTGCACCTCATGGACTGTAGCCTGCCAGGCTTCTCTGTCCATGGAATTCTCTAGTTGAGAATACTGGCATGGGTAGCCATTCCGTTCTCCAGGGGATCTTCCTGGCCCAGGGCTCCTGCATTGCAGGCAGATTCTCCACAGTCTGAGATACCAGGGAAGCCCTATCCTTTACATAGGTAATATCAAAATTCCACAGGCAATTCAGAAAGAGATATAAATGGCCTGTTGAATTTAGTGCAAATTAAAATATGTGCAAAATTAAATGCAAATTAAAATATAACAATCTGGAGTTGCTAGTAAACCTTCAGAGTTAGTAGGTCAGCAGGTGGAAGAGACTAATAGACTTGAAATTGACTCTGATAAATCTGCACCGGGTATCTACTGATCCATTAGTGAGAACCAGGATCTTGGAGGCTCTGGAAACTAACACTTGAAAAATAACTTGTCAGAGTTTCCCTGCATATGAGTTTACTTAGTCTAAGCTGGAAGATTCATGAAGCCATTCCTTGAGACCACCGTAGGGAGACAGAGAAAGCTGAGCTGACTTGGTACGGTCCAGCTGAACTTTCTTATGTAACAATGGCCTCGGCTGGTTCGTATGAGAACTTGTGAAATGAACGCTCAGAGTGGCCAAAACAAATATGTAGCCAGATTCAAGCTGACTTGGCCAATGTTTCTTTAACATTCTCATTTTATGAACATAGAAAACTAATAAAATACAAGGCTGTGCATTTACCATAAATCATGATCGGGAACTGTTGTTTGCCGGTATCTCTGTTATATCATCTTCACTATCAAAAGCTTGAACATCCCATAAAGTTCATGGAAAGCATTCAAAACTGTAATGAAAACAAGCAAGTCAGGAATGGGGAAATGCATGCTTTCTGTTCTCTGCTGGGTGTAGCCAACAGTTTTCTCTTTCATAATTGTTGTTGGATCTTTCTAGCAAACACCTAGAACCCTCTCCTCTCCAGAAATCAGGTATTAGTAGACCAGGAGGTGTGTTTGTTTGGCACTCTGTGCCTTTATTCCCAGAAGAAGGGAAATGGGACAGAACACTCTGTCCAATAAACAATTGCCCAAGGTCTTGGGCAAAAGAAATTGGGACAGGAAGCAGACAGACTTACTCGTTGCCCCAGGTAACTGCCTGATAAGGCAAACACGCGTGTACAGTGAGTTCCTGTCCTCCTGTGATAAATATTTATGTGCTCAGCCCTGTGTTTGAAAGCACTAAACCATTTCTCAGTCTGAACATTGACCTTTGGATGCAAAACAGGACTAATTTTGCAGGTGATGTAATTAATTTTTGTGGCTTCAAGCTGCACTGGGAACAAGAGAAACTGTTGTTTTCGTGAGTTTAGAAAGCGGCTCAGCAGGTGTGATCAGCCTTCGGGTTACATTGTCAGTTTATAATCTGAGACTTTTCCTTTTTTTAAGGTCAGGGATGCATTCTTTAAATTGAAGTATAGCTGATTTACAAGTTTGTGTTAATTTCTGCTGTACGGCAAAGTGATTTAGTTATATATACAAATACATTCTTTTATATTCTTTTCCATTATGGTTTATCACAGATATTGGATCCAGTTCCCTGAGTTTTACTGTAGGACCTTATTGTTTATCAATTTTATATATAATAGTTTGCACCTGCTAATCCCAAGCTCCCAAGACATCCCTCCCCCACAATCTGGGATTTTTTTTAATCGCTACTGGAATTCAACGACTTTTGAGAGACAATGGTCTGGGAGTATTATAAGCAAACTCACATTACTCTTGATAAAAGAAGAACTGATGAATGAATAATCAGTTCTGATTATTCTGGGTTAACGCACAAAATTTGTATTGGGTTGGTCAGGAAGCTCGTTTGGGTTTTTCCATAAGATCTTGCCAAAAAAGATCTAAATGAAATTTCTGGCCAACTCAATACTTTTTCTTGGAGATGAGGGTTTTATTTTTTAGGATATTGGTTTAGCATGGCCCCAAATGTCTGTGACCAACATATATTTCACTGTAACATTCTTAAAATGTACAGGCAAACTATTCTCCTATGGTCAGCTAAATTAATCCCACCCCAAACAAAAGTAAAAGGCAAACAAGTAAAAATATTTGTCACAAACACCACCACCATCTTTCCAGGTGATACAAGCTGGAGACTCGGGCTCCTCCTCATCACTTCTACCTCTCTGATTCCCAGTGTTCAATGGATCAAAAGATCTTATTGTTTTCCCCCTGGAAATACATCACATCCACAAACTTCCCTTTCTCTGCCTCTTCCAACTTGCTATTTGCACAAGCGCCTCCAAGCACTAACTCACCAAAACCAAACTCAAGGTCCTCCCGGCCAGTGGGACCCTTGCAGAGTTCCATTTCTCACTAAAAGGCATCCTCTCTGGATCTACCCTCCAGGACCTGGGTCTACATCCTGGGCTTCCCCCCACCCTCTTCACTGACTCGCCCTTCGCCGGGTCTTGTGAATTGACCTTCTTGAACACCTTGGAGTCTTCCATTCATGAACATGCCATTCATGTTCACTGCTTTTTTTCTTAGTATGAAAGTTGCTCAGTCGTGTCCGACTCTTTGTGACCCTATGGACTGTACAGTCCATGAAATTCTCCAAGCCAGAGTACTGACTAGGTAGCCTTTCCCTTCTCCAGGGGATCTTCCCAACCCAGGGATCGAACCCAGGTCTCCTGCACTGCAGGTGGATTCTTCACCAGCTCAGCCATAAGGGAAGCCCATTTTTCTTAGGACACACTCATCTCCCCCCTGGACCACTGAATGGCCTCCCAAACCTCTGGGATTGCTGCCCTGGCTTCCATTATCCCCAACCTAGCCAGATACCTTTCCCAAACATAAACCTGATGGAACCACTTCCTGACTGAAAATCATCTGTGACTTCCCTTTGTCCTGAACATGAAGAGGATCCCATCTCCACCCTGGCAGGAGGAGGAGCTTGCACCACCATCCCTCCTTCTGCCCCATGGTGTCCACCCAGAGCTCTAGCCACAATGGCTCTACAACAATGGCCGCCCAGTTGACTCTCCACTTTTTCCCCTCTTCATCCACCTCTAAGAACTTATCAGTATCTGAGATTGGCTTATTAATTAGCCAGCACATCAAAGGTGCTCAGTGAATATTTGTGGAATAAATGAATGGCTGAATGGATGAACCTATTAAGGAAAGCACCAGTGTGATATAAAGTGAATTCATCCAAGAAAATGGCAGAGCGGAGAGGGGAGAAGAAAACCACAAGATGTGGAGAAGGAAATGGCAACCCACTCCCGTAATCTTGCCTGGGAAATCCCATGGACAGGGGAGCCTGGTGGGCTACAGTCTACGGGATCTCAAAGGTTCAGACGTGACTGAACACAATCATCTTTACGAACAGTGTAGGCCACACAAAACACATCAGTGGCTCCTAGTTTGTGGCCTCTGGTTTAACATCTTTCTTTCCCTTTTGGCTCTCTACTCCACAGGGGCGCAAGCCTGTGGGTCTGCTCTGCTCACCACAGAGTTTGGATTCAACAAAGGGAGAACTAAAAATAGAAGGTGGATCCACCCTCCCAGTAGAGCATCAGGTTCAGAAAGAATACACTGGCAAGGAGGTGGCATTCTGTCACTCCCCGCCTCTCTTTGGATTGCCGGCTGGAAATGTCACCATTTCCCTTTAAGCCCTACTCCCAGTTGACCCCCGCAAGCCTCCCTGATCTCTGCCCTGAAGTCATCACAATGGCCAGATGGGTTCTGGCCAGGGCGGGGCCCTCTGTGACATCACCAAGAGCCCAGCCCTGCCTGGTCCTCAGTCTCCAGATGCCAGGGCAGACAAGCACACCAGAGCCAGTTCCTCTCTGCTCACCATGCAGTCTGTAATGGGGCTCTTTTTCTGGTCTATGTGTGTCTCCTCTTTCTGTGCTTTTGTGTTTTACTGTCTGAGAGATGACACCATAGAACTCCCCGGGAAGGTGCCCTGCAGAAGGCACTTTCAAATTCAGCAGAATCTACCAGAGCATGACCGAGGCTGGCTTGGGAGCAAGTTGCATTGGCTTTTTCTCCTTGCTGTGCTGTTTATGATACAGAAGTTTCCAGGAGACAGTGACGAGACTACTGTGCAGACTCTTCCTGCCCTCCGGGGCAGTTCACTTGGCTCTTTGGGAAAGAAAAATAAAAAGGCTTCCCCCAACAAAGACTATACGGTCGATACCTTAGACCAGCTTGAGATGGACCTTGGGAAATTGGTGTCCAGGGCGCGGAATCTGAAACTCACCATGGCAACCGGCAGTAACTTCAGTCTTCCCAGTTTCGAGGTACCTGCTGACACAAATAACATTACAATATATGAGCTATGGGGCAACGAAGACGTCGATGAAGACTCTGAGTAAATACGTGTATCAAAGTAGAAGAGGAAAAGTTGAGTGTGGATAAAGTGTATCCAAACTAATAAAACTATTCTGAAGCAAAAGCAAAATAATAAATAAATAAAACCACAAGATGGAAGCCTAAGCCTCAGGTGCTTGTTGCTGTATCTATATTCTTGGGCTTCCCTAGTGGCTCAGCTGGTAAGGAATCTGCCTGCAATGCAGGAGACCTGGGTTCCATCCTTGGGTTGGGAAGATCCACTGGAGAAGGGAACAGCTACCTACTCCAGTGTCTGGCCTGGGGAATTAGTCCATGGTGCTGCAAAGAGTCGGACACGACTAAGCGACTTTCACTTTATTTCACTTAAGAAAGGAGAAATCGCTTCTGACCAATGGTCAGATGCCTTAACCTGGATCTCTAGTCTCCAAGCCTGATTACCACTTCCCTTCACATTTCAGCTTAAACCACCTTCTTTCATGTCCTTGTACATAACCAGCTCCTTTGGCCTCGGGGCCTTTGCACCTGCTAATATCTTTGCCAGGAACACTCTCTAACTTCGCACACCACCTTTAGTTCCTTTTAAAAAAAATATTTAATTTTTGGCTGTGCTGGATCTTCATTGCTGTGCAAGGACTTTCTTTATTTGCAGTGAGCAAGGTTCTCTAGTTCCTGGCAGTGCTCGGGCTTCTCACTGCAGTGGCTTCTCTTGTGGACCACAGGCTCTAGACGTTTGGGCTTCAGTAGTTCCTGCAAGTGGGCTCAGTAGTTGCTGCCTGCAGGCTCTAGAGCACTGGCTCAGTAGTTGTGGCACACAGGCCTAGCTGCTCCACAGCATGTGGGATCTTCCTGGACCAGAGATCAAACCCCTGTCTCCTTCACTGGGGGGAGGATTCTTAACCACCAGACCACCAGGAAAGCCCTGCTACTGCTAAGTCACTTCAGTCGTGTCTGACTCCGTGCGACCCCATAGACAGTAGCCCACTAGGCTCCTCTGTCCCTGGGATTCTCCAGGCAAGAATACTGGAATGGCTTGCCATTTCCTTCTCCAATGCATAAAAGTGAAAAGTGAAAGTGAAGTTGCTCAGTCGTGCCTGACTCTTAGCAACCCCATGGGCTGGAGCCTACCAGGCTCTTCCATCCATGGGATTTTCCAGGCAAGAGTACTGGAGTGGGGTGCCATTGCCTTCTCTGAGGAAAGCCCTAGTTATTTCCTATTCATCTTTTAAATCATAGTTACAATGTCACTTCCTGAGAAAAGACTTCCCTGAACCCTAGATTAGATTGGATCCTCTTTATCACACTCTGGTCCTTACTTTCACATCACTTATCCCAATTCATTATTATGTATTTGAGTAATTCTTCCACACTGTCTGTCTACCTGCCTGTCCCACGAGTGCAGGGATTGTGATCTTGTTTCCAACCTCACCTTGTAGCCCAACATCCAACTCAGGGCCTCATCTAAAAAGGTGCCCAATGAGTATTTGATGATTTTATATAACAAAAGAAGTGTTGCTACTTGTAACATTCTCTATTTACATGATAGTAAAACTCTAATAGAAAAAGTTGGCAAAGGATAGCAGGCAATTCGATAAGGAGAGATACAAATAGCCAGTTTTATTTGTAATAAGAGAAATGCATATTAAAATACAGCAAAATTCCGAACTTCCGTGATGGTCCAGCGGCTAAGACTCTGTGCTCCCAATGCAGCGGGCTCAGGTTCCATTCCTAGCCAGGGTACGAGACCCCACACACTGCAACCAAGACTTGGTGAAGCCAAATAAACAACAACAACAAAATACAGCAAAATACTATTTCAATATGCCCATTTAACAAACTTTTTAAAAAGTAATAGTAACATCTACAGATTCAATGCAATCTCTATCAAAATCCTAACAATGTTTTTTGCAATAATAGAAAATTCATCCTAAAATTCATATGGAATCTCAAAGGACTCAGAAGAGCCAAAATAAAAATCTTGAAAAAGAACAGATTTGGAGGCCTCACACTTTCTGATGGTAAAACTTCCTATAAAGCTACAGGAATCAAAACAGTATGGTACCATCAAAAGACAAGAGCTTCCCAGGTGGCACTAGTGGTAAAGAACTTCCCTGCCAATGGATCCCTTGGAGGAGGACATGGCAACCCACTCTAGCATTCTTGCCTGGAGAATCCCATGGACAGAGGACCCTGGTGGGCTACAGTCCGTGAGGTTGCAAGAGTTGGACATGACTAAACAACTGAGCATGCACTATATCTTTTTGATGTTTTGAAACACAGTTTACAGCCTAGACCTATTCTGAGAGTTCTGACAGCTTTCCTAAGTGGGGCTGTTGGATGACAAAAGAAAAAAATATGTACACTAATAGCCTTAGGCTGTTACTGAAGCAAATTTAAAATTCTACTGTCATGGAATTTGCAAGAGTGGACATACAAAGATTTAGTGTTTTTAGTCTAGACTCTTTGGAAGCATCTGAAAGTCTGTGCATAATCATTAACTTTTATTATGGATGTATCAGGCTTTATTGCAGAAATAATGTGATCATTTGCTAGCTCTCCACTAGCTCTCACTCCTGGAGGCAGGAAGGTATGTGGGGAGCACTTGTATTTCAGAGAGATTTTCCTCAAGCATTTTCCAGTCTTTACACCCAGGGAAAGGTCATAAAATTGATATCCGGCACCAAATCATTTCTACAGTTGGAAACAAACTCACTTGGTTGTGAAACAAGCAAAGCTACTGTATCCTCATGTGAGGACTAGATCAAAACCACAAGAAATCTCAACACCCCATTTGCTCCCAGGGTTTTCATTTATTTTTTAGGCCGCAATGTCAGCCAGCAGAGTCAGAGTTTATTTCCTCTGCCTTTTGTGCTCAAGAGCTGCTGACATGCATTTGGGTATAACTTGGAAGACCCTCCACTTCCTGGTTCCCCTAATCCTTTTGCCCCAGGGACATTGGAACCCTGTTTCTTTCCCCAATATACAAATCCATGCAATTGAAAAGGTTGCCTCAGCTATAGCAGAAGCTTATCAACAACACCCAAAGTGAGAGTTTAATTTACTTTCTTCATACACACAATCAGTTGTTCAGTTCCAATTGATACAATCAAATATTTTACTGCTAATCTACTATTAAGGGAGGAAAATTATCCCTTTCCTTCTACTCTTCTGTGCTCTCTCAGCTGGGACTCTATCAAAAGCTTAACAGGAGAAAAGCACACAAATTTATTAAATACAAGTTGCATGAGATACAGGAACCATCATAAGGAAAGGAAGACCTGAAGAAACAGTTAAACTTCAGTGTTTTTTTACACTCAGTTTGATCAAGAGTGGAAAATTGTGGGGAAATGTAATTGAAAAAAAGAGTATGAGCCCAGGGTAGTGAACTAGGGGGAACTTGGCAAAGCCTGTTCTTCCAGGTTCCTCTCAGAATCCCTCTATCACTGGAGTGGAAAAGGCTCCTTTTCTCCAGGCACAGGGAGGGGACCTCTCACATGCGAGTCTTATGACCTGCTTCATGGGAAAGTCAGAGTCCTTCTGGCACCTGTCATTTCTCAAATCCTTTCATTTAAAAATATTCAATATGCCAGGGACCTCGCTGGAGGTCCAGTGGTTAGAAATTTGCCTTCCAATGCAGGGGACATGGCTTCAATCTTTGGTTGGTTGGAGAACTAAGATCCCACACGACAGGGAGCAACTGAGCCATGAACCACAACCAGAGAAAACCCTTGTGTGCCACAGAGAAGACTCAGTGTAGCCAAAATAAATAAAAACATTCAACATGTTGAGGCGCTGTATTTTGGAGTAGGCCCCGAACCCTGTCAGGACAATGCCCTCTCTATTGCATGATCAATACTCATAAACCTAGGGGTTTATTTCTGAGCTCTGTTCCTTTGTTGTTGTTCAGTCATTAAGTTGTGTCTGACTCTTTGTGACCCTATGGACTGCAGCATGCCAGGCTGCCCTGTCCTTCACTAGCGCCCAGAGTTTGCTCAAATTCATGTTCATTGAGTAGACGATGCCATCCAACCATCTCATCCTCTGTTGCCCACTTCTCCTCCTGCCCTCAATCTTTCCCAGCATCAGGGTCTTTTCCAACGAGTCAGCTCTTCACGTCAGTGGCCAAAGTATTGGAGCTTCAGCTTCAGCATCAGTCCTTCCAATGAATATTCAGGGTTGATTTCCTTTAGGGTTGACGAGTTTGATCTCCTTGTAGTCTGAGAGACTTTCAAGAGTCCTCTCCAGCACCACAATTAGAAAGCTTCAATTCTCTGGCACTTAGCCTTCTTTATGGTCCAACTTTCACATCTGCACATGCCTACTGGAAAATCATAGCTTTGACTATATGGACCTTTGTCAGCAAAGTGATATCTCTGCTTTTTAATACACTGTCTAGCTTTGTCATAGCTTTGTCCTTTAGTTTGCTTGTTTCTGAGTTAATATGCCACATCTTAACTCCTGTACATTTGTAATAAGTCCTGACATTTAGAAGGACAAACCCACAAAATTTCCACCTTGCCCTGCTTCTTGAAAATGGTCTTAACTAGTTTTGGCCACTTGTTCTTCCACCTATACTCCAGAATAAGCTTGTCAACTTCTCAAAAAATCCTTCTGGCACTTTTGATTGGTGTTGCATTGGACTTATTTATTATTTTTAAAGATTTCTTTCTTTATTTAATTTGGGGGGCTGTGGTGGGTCTTCATTGCTGTGCTCGGGCTTTCTCTAGTTGCAGTGAGTGGGGGCTACTCTTCATTTCTGTGTGTGGGCTTCTCATTGCGGTGGCTTCTCTTGTCGTGGAGCTTGGACTCTAGGTGTGTAGGCTTCAGAGGTTGCAGGGTGTGGGCTCAGTAGCTGTGAGGCTCTGAGTTAATTGATCTAAGGCCAGTTGAACAACAACGATTCTATTTACTATTACAAATAATGCCTTAATGAACATCCTTGGACCATATGTTTTTGTGCATTTGTACAGGTACACCTGTAGGATAAATAGGAAAAGTTATAGTTGTGAACACCATTGTCTAACCCACAAAATACCTTTCCCTGAATCACCTTGCCCTTCACTGCAGAAAACCTAAGAGGATTGTGTTTCCTCCATCAAGACCTTTCAGGACACATGGCTCTTCGTAGCTCCTTCCGTCCTGGGCAAGACGATGAACCAGGGGGACAGAGGGCAGACAGCCAGCCTTCCGGCACTTCTCCCATGGACTCATTGGTTCTTCCTGGCCCATCTTAGCCCCACAGACTTTGGACCTGATTATTCATCTAGACTCACAGTGCCTTCTGCCCCTTCCTCCTCCATGGCCTGCCTACTTGGGTGCCTGGTACCTGTGAGGTTCTCCCCACCTTCAAGGACATCCGGGGTCTTTGACTTGGCTCCATGGTATCTGATAGCTCTTTGTTTCACCAAAGGATTCTCAAAGTCCTGCTCTGGGCCTCCTGGATCTGTTATATTTGTTTTTTCTTCCTGTAATAACTGATGTCCCCCTACTCCTTGGTCTGTTTGATCCTATCTCCATACCTTCAAAGGGGATCAAAATATGCCACCCTCAAACAGGCACTTTGGCACAGGTTTATTTGGGGCTGAAGACAACTGAGAAAAAGTAGCCACAGGAAGGGCTCTCTGTGCTCTCACTATCTGCCTAAAAGCAAGGCATAAACTCCCCTTGCCAAGTTGTCCCCTAGCCTTCTCCCACGCTAGGTCAACCCTTATCACCAGAGATAGAGACAGTACTGAAGTGAGTCTGCACAAACAAGCCTTACTAAACGACCTTTGCCTGCCACTAGTTCTACCCATATATTGTTGTTGCTTAGTTGTGTCTGACTCTATGCGACCCCATGTACTGTAGCCCTCCAGGCTCCTCTGTCCATGGGGTTCTCCCAGAAAGAATACTGGAGTGGATTGCCCCTTCCTTCTCCAGGGGCTCTTTCCAGACCAGAGATTGAACCCATGTCTCCTGCACTGACAGGCGGATTCTTTACCACTGAGCCACAACGGAAGCCCCCATATATTTACCTCTCTGCAATTTACTGGCCCTAGAAGGAACTGGGGTTCCTTTGTCCTGGTACTTCTCTACTATATATTGTTGCTGTTGTTCAGTCGCCCAGCTGTGTCTGACTCTTTGTGACCCCATGGACTGCAGCATGCCAGGCCTCTCTGCCCTTCACCATCTCCTGAAGTTTGCCTAAATTCACGTCCACTGCATTGGTGATGCCATCCAGTCATCTCATCCTCTGGTGACCTCTTCCTCTTCTGCCCTCAATCTTTCCCAGCATCAGGGACTTTTCCAATGAGTCAGCTGTTTGCATCAGATGACCAAAATACTGGAGTTTCAACTTTAGCATCAGTCCTTCCAATGAGTATTCAGGGTTGATTTCCCATAAGATTGACTGGTTTGATCTCACTGCTATTCAAAGGACTCTCAGGAGTCTTCTCCAGCACCATAGTTCGAAGGCATCAATTCTTCAGTGCTCTGCCTTCTTTATGGTCCAGCTCTCACAACCATATGTGAACACTGCAAAGACCATAGCCTTGACAATATGGACCTCTGTTGGCAGGGTAATGTCTATTTTTCAACACACTGCCTATGTTTGTCATAGCTTTCCTGCCAAGAAGCAAATGTCTTCTGATTTCATGGCTGCAGTCACCATCTGCAGTGATTTTAGAGCCCCAAATGAGGAAATCTGTCACTACGTCCTCCTTTTCCTCCTCTATATGTCATGCTGCCCTTTGTTAAAGTGGTATTTAAGCCCCCAAGTCTAGCCATTTCTTTGGGGTTTCAATTATTTTCCCTATGAGTCTGTCTTTTGTCAACTTAATTCACACACTCTAGTCACAGAAACTAAAGGGTGGAGGACAACTTTTCCCTCCCCTACATGTTCCATGCCTCACTCTCGTCCACAAGCCAGTGCTGACTGAGCACCCACAGATTATGCTTAACTGTCCAATATATTCTCTACCCTCCAGTCAAGGCAATCTCTGCAAGTGAAAATCAGATCATGTTACCTTCTTTTTAAAGATCCTTTTATCAGATCAGATCAGATCAGTCGCTTGGTCATGTCCGACTCTTTGCGACCCCATGAATCGCAGCACGCCAGGCCTCCCTGTCCATCACCAATTCCCGGAGTTCACCCAGACTCATGTCCATCGAGTCAGTGATGCCATCCAGCCATCTCATCCTCTGTCGTCCCCTTCTCCTCCTGCCCCCAATCCCTCCCAGCATCAGGGTCTTTTCCAATGAGTCAACTCTTCGCATGAGGTGGCCAAAGTACTGGAGTTTCACCTTTAGCATCATTCCTTCCAAAGAAATCCCAGGGCTCATCTCCTTCAGAATAGACTGGTTGGATCTCCTTGCAGTCCAAGGGACTCTCAAGAGTCTTCTCCAACACCACAGTTCAAAAGCATCAATTCTTCGGCGCTCAGCCTTCTTCACAGTCCAACTCTCACATCCATACATGAACACAGGAAAAACCATAGCCTTGACTAGACGAACCTTTGTTGGCAAAGTAATGTCTCTGCTTTTGAATATGCTATCTAGGTTGGTCATAACTTTCCTTCCAAGGAGTAAGCATCTTTTAATTTCATGGCTGCAGTCACCATCTGTAGTGATTTTGGAGCCCAGAAAAATAAAGTCTGACACTGTTTCCACTGTTTCCCCATCTATTTCCCATGAAGTGGTGGGACCGGATGCCATGATCTTCGTTTTCTGAATGTTGAGCTTTAAGCCAACTTTTTCACTCTCCACTTTCACTTTCCTCAAGAGGCTTTTAGTTCCTCTTCACTTTCTGCCATAAGGGTGGTGTCATCTGCATAGCTGAGGTTATTGATATTTCTCCCGGCAATCTTGATTCCAGCTTGTGTTTCTTCCAGTCCAGCGTTTCTCATGATGTACTCTGCATAGAAGTTAAATAAACAGGATGACAATATACAGCCTTGACGAACTCCTTTTCCTATTTGGAACCAGTCTGTTGTTCCATGTCCAGTTCTAACTGTTGCTTCCTGACCTGCATACAAATTTCTCAAGAGGCAGATCAGGTGGTCTGGTATTCCCATCTCTTTCAGAATTTTCCACAGTTTATTGTGATCCACACAGTCAAAGGCTTTGGCATAGTCAAGAAAGCAGAAATAGATGTTTTTCTGGAACTCTCTTGCTTTTTCCACGATCCAGCGGATGTTGGCAATTTGATCTCTGGTTCCTCTGCCTTTTCTAAAAACAGCTTGAACATCAGGAAGTTCACGGTTCACATATTGCTAAAGTCTGGCTTGGAGAATTTTGAGCATTACTTTAGTAGAGTGTGAGATGAGTGCAACTGTGCGGTAGTTTGAGAATTCTTTGGCATTGCTTTTCTTTGGGATTGGAATGAAAACTGACCTTTTCCAGTCCTGTGGCCACTGCTGCATTTTCCAAATTTGCTGGCATATTGAGTGCAGCACTTTCACAGCATCATCTTTCAGGATTTGGAATAGCTCAACTGGAATTCCATCACCTCCACTAGCTTTGTTCATAGTGATGCTTTCTAAGGCCCACTTGACTTCACATTCTAGGATATCTGGCTCTAGGTCAGTGACCACACCATCGTGATTATCTGGGTCATGAAGATCTTTTTTGTACAGTTCTTCTGTGTATTCTTGCCATCTCTTCTTAATATCTTCTGCTTCTGTTAGGTCCATACCATTTCTGTCCTTTATCGAGCTCATCTTTGCATGAAACGTTCCTTTGGTATCTCTGATTTTCTTGAAGAGATCCCTAGTCTTTCCCATTCTGTTGTTTTCCTCTATTTCTTTGCATTGATCGCTGAAGAAGGCTTTCTTATCTCTTCTTGCTATTCTTTGGAACTCTGCATTCAGATGTTTATATCTTTCCTTTTCTCCTTTGCTTTTCGCTTCTCTTCTTTTCACAGCTATTTTTAAGGCCTCCCCAGACAGCCATTTTGCTTTTTTGCATTTCTTTTCTATGGGAATGGTCTTGATCCCTGTCTCCTGTACAGTGTCATGAACCTCATTCCATAGTTAATCAGGCACTCTATATATCAGATCTAGGCCCTTAAATCTATTTCTCACTTCCACTGTATAATCATAAGGGATTTGATTGAGGTCATACCTGAATGGTCTAGTGGTTTTCCCTACTTTCTTCAATTTAAGTCTGAATTTGGCAATAAGGCGTTCATGGTCTGAGCCACAGTCAGCTCCTGGTCTTGTTTTTGCTGACTGTATAGAGCTTTCCATCTTTGGCTGCAAAGAATATAATCAATCTGATTTCAGTGCTGATCATCTGGTGATGTCCATGTATAGAGTCTTCTCTTGTGTTGTTGGAAGAGGGTGTTTGCTATGACCAGTGCATTTTCTTGGCAAAACTCTATTAGTCTTTGCCCTGCTTCATTCCGTATTCCAAGGCCAAATTTGCCTGTCACTCCAGGTGTTTCTTGACTTCCTACTTTTGCATTCCAGTCCCCTATAATGAAAAGGACATCTTTTTTGGGTGTTAGTTCTAAAAGGTCTTATAGGTCTTCATAGAACCATTCACCTTCAGCTTCTTCAGCATTACTGGTTGGAGCATAGACTTGGATTACTGTGCTATTGAATGGTTTGCCTTGGAAACAGAGATCATTCTGTCGTTTTTGAGATTGCATCCAAGTACTGCATTTCAGACTCTTCTGTTGACCATGATGGCCACTCCATTTCTTCTGAGGGATTCCTGCCCGCAGCAGTAGATATAATGGTCATCTGAGTTAAATTCACCCATTCCAGTCCATTTCAGTTCACTGATTCCTAGAATGTTGACATTCACTCTTGCCATCTCTTGTTTGACCACTTCCAATTTGCCTTGATTCATGGACCTGACATTCCAGGTTCCTATGCAATATTGCTCTTTCCAGCACCAGACCTTGCTTCTATCACCAGTCATATCCACAGCTGGGTATTGTTTTTGCTTTGGCTCCATCCCTTCATTCTTTCTGGAGTTATTTCTCCACTGATCTCCAGTAGCATATTGGGCACCTACTGACCTGGGGAGTTTCTCTTTCAGTGTCCTATCATTTTGCCTTTTCATACTGTTCATGGGGTTCTCAAGGCAAGAATACTGAAGTGGTTTGCCATTCCCTTCTCCAGTGGACCACATTCTGTCAAATCTCTCCATCATGACCCGCCCGTCTTGGGTTGCCCCACGGGCATGGCTTAGTTTCACTGAGTTAGACAAGGCCGTGGTCCTAGTGTGATTAGACTGACTAGTTTTCTGTGAGTATGGTTTCAGTGTGTTTGCCCTCTGATGCCCTCTTGCAACACCTACCGTCTTACTTGGGTTAGTTTCTTAATATACTGAGGGGGAAAAAAAGCTCAAGTACTACCTGCTTCAGCTCCTGCTCTGTTCTGCTTTGTCTCACTTCATAGCTTTGAATGTGCTGCCTTCTCTGCTGGATACCCTGATAGCTCAGTTGGTAAAGAATCCACCTGCAACGCAGGAGACCCTGATTCGATCCCTGGGTTGAGAAGATCCCCTTGAGAAGGGAAAGGCTACCCACTCCAGTATTCTGGCCTGGAGAATTCCATGGACTGAATAGTCCATGGGGGTTGCAAGAGTCGGAGGCAACTTTCACTTTCTGCTGGATATATCCTCCCCCATCAAGTGCTATTCTTTATCAGGATACCTCCCTTCTTCCTTTAACGTGAATGCATCACATCTCCCCTACTAGAATGTAATTATTTTTCTTGGAGGAAGTACCTGCCCTCCGTAATATGTGTCCACCAACCTGCCCCACCTTTTCATCAAGTGTGGCAAAAGCTCAGCCCAGCAGACTACCCATCCCACCTCTGGAATTTGACCTTTGACCCTCATGGTATGAGAATGTATGACCACAGCAGAACAGTGGAGCAGATCTATTTCAAAGGAGAGGCCCTGGTGAGAATCACCTTTAGCTGCTGCTCTTTTGACCGCCTATCCGTTTTTCACCACCCATGCCTGTTCAGCTTTCCCTTTCGATCTGTTTTTCCCTCATCTTGCCCCCAGCCTCCCTTTCGACCCATTTGTTGTTGTCCAGTTGCAAAGTCACGTCCAGCTCCTTGCAAACTCATGGACCGCAGCATGCCAGACTCCTCCGTCCTCTACTATCGCCCAGAGTTTGCTCAAATTCATGTCCATTGAGTCGGTGGTGCCATCCAATCATCTCATCTTCTGTCACCCCCTTCTCCTCCTACCTTCAATCTCTCCCAGCATCAGGGTCTTTTCTGATGAGTCAGGTCTTCATGTCAGGTGGCCGAAGTATTGGAGCTTCAGCTTCAGCATCAGTCCTTCCAATGAATATTCAGGGTTGATTTCCTTTAGGATTGACTGGTTTGATCTCCTTAAAGTCCAGGGGACTCTCAAGAGTCTTCTCAAACACCACAGTTCAAAAACATCAATTCTTTGACGCTCAGCCTTCTTTATGGCCCAACTTTCACATCCATACATTACTACTTGAAAAACTATATCTTTGACTACACGGACTTTCGTCAGCAAAGTGATGTACTCTGCTTTTTAATACTCTGTCTAGCTTTACTATAGCTTTCCTTCCAAGAAGCAAAGTGTTAGTCGCTCAGTCTGACTCAGTGTCTGACACTCAGTCTCTCAGTGTCTGACTCTTTGTGACCCCATGAACTGTAGCCCACCAAGCTCCTCTGTCCATGGAATTCTCCAGGCAAGAATATTGGAGTGGGTTGCCACACCAGCATCTTCTAATTTCACGGCTGCATTTACTGTCTGCTGTGATTTTGGAGCCCAAGAAAATAAAATCTGTCATTGCTTCCACAGTTTCCCCCTTCTATTTGCCATGAAAAGATGGCAAATAGATCCATTTAGCTGTCTGGGTTTCTGTTCCCACCTGATACTCTGCACCCTCCGACGTCCCCCTCCTCAAGCCCCTCTCCCACTCCACTTCCTGTTCATTCAGTGTCCTCTGTCAATATTCAGTGAAGGAATAACACAGGCTGATAACAAATGCCTGGCACTTTCTAAGGGAGGAAAAATATAACAAGGGAATAGGAGCCAGGCCTTTAGAGAAAAGTGCAAACAGCATGAGCTATTACCTGCATCACACACCTTCGGTTTTGTTTACACTGTTTCCTTTGGCACAGACGTGGCTTCCATGAAGGGTCTGGGAGGAAAAGATGAAGTGTGTGTACAGTAAACAACTCAGTACTGACATGTCCAATCTGACCAGCTTCGCCATTGTGGGTTACACTAGCGGCCAATCTATGATTTTTTCTTTTGGTAAAAGGGTATGTGTTACTGGTGAGCATATGGAACAGCTCCTCATCCACTCAACTTTCTAAAATTAATACTTTGCTAAATGCTGGAGACTGTGTTTCATCTCTTGGCTGAATGTGTCAAAAGTTGTTGAATCCGTTGTGAAATGAATTCATGATCTCTTGCTACACTTCAGTGACCAATAGGAAAATACGGACATGGTCCCTGACTTGCACTTTCTGGAAAAAGATAAATACGCACATTTACAGAGATCTAAAAGTGTCCCTCCCCACAGTCCCTGAGGGCAGGGCAGCTCTGCCCCTGGCACTGACCACGGTGTTCCAGAGTTTGGCATGCTGCGAGGAACTCACCAAGTGTGTGTCTAATGACCTAGTGATTTACACTTTTTTCTTTTATTTATTTTTGGCTACACTGGTCTCTCTCTAGTTGTGGCAAGTGGGGCTACTCTTTGTTGCGGTGCTCGGACTTCTCGTTGCAGCGGCTTCTTTTGTTGCAGAGCATGGGCCTTAGAGCTCGTGGGCTCAGTAGTTGTGGCACATGGGCTTGGTTGCCCCACGGCCTGTGGAACATTCCTGGACCAAGGGTCAACCCCGTGTCCCCTGCGTTGACAAGTGGGTTTTTACTCACTGGACCACGAGGGAAATCCTAATGACTTACATTTTATTAAAAAGACAAACTTTGAAATAAAGCAAAGTCTTCTTTTTTCCCTTGGTGCAGACCTACTCTAGAACTAGAATCATAAAATTCAGATTAGAAGATTATCTCCAAGTGCCCAGCTGCAGATGAATTAATTCCCTCTAGATCCTTTTGGTCATCTCTGCACAGCTCTGGATATGGGCAACTTTTCATTAGGTTAAGCTAAAGATCATACTGCAATTGGAGTCTATACCCTTATGTGTGGTCACTCCTCCCATTTCTCCAGGACAACCAGCACCACCGCCACTACACCCAGCCCTCACCCTAAGACACTCACTGTTTCAACTACCCCTGGGGTTCCTTCACTGAAGACCCTTCCACCTACTCTAAAATACTGGGGTCCCCAGAGCTGGGTCCTGGGATCTCTTCTCTAATCACTCTAAGAGTTCTTCTGTCTCCTTCATTCCCATGACATAACCATGGTTGGTGGCTCATGTTCTCCAGACTTATACCAATGGCCTTGACATCTGATCCAGATACACCCCAACCCGCATCTCCAATCAGTCCTTTGACTGCTCCCCTCAGATGTCTCACCTCTTCCCTAAGGCCACCCGTTCCCACCTGCCTCTCTCTCAGTGAGCAGCATCCCTTTCCCATCTTCTCAGACAGAGACCTGGGGGCCCTGCTTCTTACTTCCTTCACCCTTGCCTGCCAACCTTTTGTCAAATTCAGCAGCAAGGCTTACCAATTCGATCTCCAAGACTTCTTAAATGGATCCCGTCTCTGTCTCCACTGCCATTACTCAGGTATAAGTCCTCAGACTTTCTCACCTGAGCTATTGTTGGAGCTTCCTCTCATTTCTTACCTAAAACTCGCTGATGACTTCTCAGGGGACCTAGAATAAAATTCAAACCTGATCTTCCCTTCCCGCCTCTTCAATGCCCTCGGCTGGGTCACTCCTCTGTGATCACAACTGTCCACCACTCTGGTCTTATTTTGGCTCTCTGGGCAGACCAACCTCTTTCTACCACAGGACCTTTGCACATGCCATCTGGGCCTCTCCCTGGATGGCTCTTCCCCTCCTCTCAGCATGATTTTCTCCTGCTTCTCCATTGGATGCCTGCCCAGAGCCCCTAGCTGCTGCCACATAGCACCTAGAATAATCTGTCCTCACGTCTTTACACAGCTTCCTTGGTGGCTCAGTGGTAAAGAATCCACCTCCCAATGCAAGAGATGCAGGTTCAATCCCTGGGTTAGGAAGATCCTCTAGAGTAAGAAATGGCAACCCATTCCAGTATTCCTGCTTGAGAAATCCCAGGGGCCGAGGAGTCTGGGGGGGTGGGTATAGTCCACGGGGTTGCAAAAGAGTTGGACCTGACTGAACAACTAAACAACAACAAACATACTTATTTCAAGGTAAAAAGCGTAAAAGAAACAACGACAAAGTAGCCAAGGATGGGGCGGGGGTGCTGGCTATGGGGAAGCAGGGGACAGAGCCTGTGCCATGCCTGCCCATCAATACT
The DNA here is from genome assembly GCF_029378745.1 of Bos indicus. Taxonomy (NCBI): domain Eukaryota; kingdom Metazoa; phylum Chordata; class Mammalia; order Artiodactyla; family Bovidae; genus Bos; species Bos indicus. The sequence goes on from NC_091775.1 coordinate 45,984,371, forward strand.
GTGTTCTAATGAGGCCACCACCTGCCTCATATCTTGGCTGGCAAAACCTCTCAGCAGCCCCTGCTGCTTCCACAAATGCACATGATAAGCCAAGAGCAGGTCTCAGATCTGCGCCCTAGCACCAGAAAGAGAAGCTCTCACCTCCCCACCTGCTGAACAGGCAGATGAGGCTGCCTCCCACCAACACTCCCACCTACACAGGGGCCGCCAAACATATGTTGGGGAACCAAAGAAAGGGACAAAGTCCTCCTTCAGGAAGAGTATATGACTCCAGCCTGGAGAGTTTGCATGTATCTTTACCATAGCAACACTATAACACCTGTGTTGTCATTCATTCACTGATGCCTGCCTGTGTGCAGGCTTCATCCACTCAACAAATATAAACAGCATCACCAACTCAGTGGACAAGAATTTGAGCAAACTCTGGGACATAGTCGAGGACAGAGGAGCTTGGCGTGCTGTAGTCCATGTGGTCGCAGAGTTGGACATGACTTAGTGACTGAACAACAACCTGGGGCCAGGTGTGCAGGGGATGTTGTAGATGACAAAGCAAGCCAAGAAGCCCTGCCCTCCCAGGGTTCTGTCCTGAGTGTCCTCCAAGTCCAGCAGCTTTCCTCTTTCTTGGGCTAAAGAATTCCCCCTGGACGAAAATACAGAGACAATACATGAAGTGACAAATTCCACTTCCCTAATTGCCAGCCACACTGCACCTTTATTATCAGCTGCACTTCCTAGGAGTCTTGCCTTCATTGTTTTTATTTTTTAATTATTGTGTTATTATTACTGTTATTTAAATTTTGGCTGTGCTGAGTCTTTGTTGCAGAGCATGGGCTTTTATCTCTAGTTGCGGTGTGTGGGCTTCTCCTGTTGTGGTGCTCGGGCTTCTCTTGCTGCAGAGCACAGGCTCAGTAGTGGTATGCAGGTGAGTTGCCCTGCAGCATGTGGGATCTTAGTTTCCCAGCCAGGGATTGAGCTTGTGTCCCCTGCGTTGGAAGGAGGACTCTTAACCCCTGGACCTCAGGGAAGTCCCTTATTTGTTTTTATTTTTTTAATTGAAGTATAGTTGATTACAATGTTGTAATTTCTGCTGTACAACAAAGTGACTCAGTAATATGTATATGGCCTTTTTTATATTCTTTTCTATCACTTATCATGGGACACTGACTATAGTTCCCTGAGCTATACAGTAGGACCTTGTTTATCCATCCTATATACAATCATTTGTATCTGCTAACCCCAAACTTCTGATCCTTCCCTCCCCCACTCCCTCTTCCTTTTTGCAAACACAAGTCTGTTCTCTATGTCTCTGAGTCTGTTTCTGTTTCATAGAGATGTTCATCTGCAGCATATTTTAGGTTCCACATATGTGGTATCATATGTACTAATCTTTGACTTACTTCACTTAGTGTGATGATCTCTAGGCCCATCCATGTTGCTGTGAATGGATGTCTTCATTGTTTTTAAGTTTCCCTTTCTACTGTGCTTTGCATTCCTGAGATTATTCTTAGAGGTTGTATCAGTCTCTTGTATTTTCCACGGTCAGGGCACCTTTCCTTTTAGGTACCTGTCCCTTAAAAATCTCAGCTCCCCTGTGGAATGATGTCTGCGGTCACTGCCCACGTCCCTCTCATTAGAAAGAAAGTCATTTGTAATCACACAGCTGGAATTTCCATTTTTTCCTGAACTGATCTCACCTTTTGAGATGCACAGGTTGGAATCATAAGGCTCCTCAATGTCTTTTGAAATCTCCCAAACTAAAGATCAGAAAACACACCTACTGTTATCCTTCTCAACTATCAGGAACACTAAAGGTTGCAAGATGCTTATTTCCAGGGTTTCTATCATTCCTGCTTGGGTAAAGCCCCTCCGTACAGTGACCATTCCTGGGGATACTTCCTTAGAGACATGAAATGGTTCACAAGATAAGTCAAGAGCTTGTCAGAAGCTCCCACAATCTAATTTCCACATGGCAGTGAAAATGGGCTTCTTAAAAAATGTGAAGCAGGTTATGCCATCCCTTGCTGAATACCCTGAAAGCCCCTGCCATTCTCACCAAACTCATCCAATGCAACTCTTGCTCCATTCCTTCCAGTCTTCCAACTCTTTCCTGATCCAGGACCTTTGACCCGCTACTTCATCTGTTCTTCTCTTCCCTTAGGTCTCAGGCTGAATTCCAGTCTTTGAATAGGTCCAACTCTTTTCTACCCCCAGGACCTTTGCACCTGCTACTTCATCTCCTTTTCCCTTCCTTTAGGTCTCAAGCTGAATTCTAGCCTTTGAACAGGTCCAACTTTTTCCTGCCCCAGGAACTTTGCTCCTGCTACTTCATCTCTTCTTCTCGTCCTTTAGCTCTCAGGCTGAATTCCACATCCTCCAGGAGGCTTCCTTCGATTATCCTTGGTTAATCAGGTCCAAGGACAAGGTCCCCTGTGGTTACTCTTATTTCTTCAGAGTTGCAATGATTGTATTTATTAGTCTGCTTACTTGTCGGTTTTGGTTTCGGTTTTTGCTTGCTTCCTGCCATTGAAAGGTCAGCTCCAATAGGACAGGGACTCTGATATCTGTCTTGTTCACCACTGTGTCTAGCCTAGAATCTAAGGGCTGATACTCAATAAATTTTGGTTTGTGAAAGAATCTGATTTAGGACTCACAGACTTTGAAAACAAACATATGGTTACCAAAGGGGCAATGTGGAGTGGGGGAAGGGATAAATTAGTAGGAGTTTGGGATTACATGTACACACTACTATAGATAGTGAGATAGACAGATAATCAACAAGGACATACTGTGTAGTGCAGAGAACTCTACTAAATATTCTGTAATAAGCTATAGGGGAATAGAACCAAAAAAAGAGTGGCTATATGTATACATATAACTGAACACTTGGCTGTACACCTCAAACTAACACAACATTGTGTATCAACTATGCATGTGTGCATGCTAAGTCACTTCAGTTGTGGCCATCTCTCTGCAACCCTGTGGACTGTAGCCTACCAGGCTCCTCTGTCCATGGGATTCTCCAGGCAAGAATACTGGAGTGGGTTGCCATGGCCTCCTCCAGGGGATCTTCCTGACCCAGGGATCAAACCTGCATCTCTTGCGTCTCCCGCTTTGGCAGGCGGGTTCTTTACAACTAGCACCACTCAGGAAGCCCATAAATCAACTGTATGCCAACATAAAATAAAAATTAAATAAAAAAGAATCTGACTTACCTGAAGAGGCTTCCTTCAGATGTCACACCTAGATGCTGCTCTCTGCCGTTTGGGGAGCTCTGTCCCAGGATGGAATACCTCCTGGGTCCAGGTGCCATGACAGCAGTCACCTTCTGGCTTTCTCTTACCTTCCTGATGAGTCCCTCTTCTCCCTGCATCCCTCAGGCTTACAGCCAGGTCTCTCCCTTTGGGATGGGGTGAGTCTTGCACAGCTTTTCTCTGTGAGATCGTACTTCCGGGCCGTGAGCATTATTCTGCCTGTCCTAACTATTCCCTGTGTGAATCATGGGGCACTTCCTGCCCTCCAGTTCTTTCTACATCACCTTGCCATCCTCCACGGCAAGTCACCAATGCCTGGGAGTTTTCCTCCCTCCTCTGCAATATTCAGCTCCAAGCTTGCTTGGGATGCAGCCAGTCGTTGGGCAAACACATTCTTGACCCTGCCCCATGTGCTCACTTCTAGCTAAGGGCCTTTTTTTCCCCTGATATCTTAAGATGTGCAAGATCCAGGAAGTCAAAGCCAAATAACCGGTCACTCACCTCCCTCATCTTCTCTTTCCACTGTTGCCATTTCAGCAGGAAGAAATTGGAGAAACGGGCCCCTGCTTCCTTCTGCGTCAGGCCCAGGACCCCACAGTCTCTTGAAGGTGCTACGTGGACCAGCGGCTCCTGGGTGGACACTGCAGCAGGTGGGTACACAGACAGGTGGTGGCTTGGGGACACAGCACGTCTCCCCCGGCCATGTCAGGTCCATTTGGCCTAGCTGCTCCCTTTGACTGAGAGCACTCCACTCCCGTGACTCAACCCCCTCCCAGAGGCCTTCCTGGTCCCCGCTTCTCCAGAAGATACGGTTTCTCCCATCTCAGGGAGCAACTAGGCTTTCTTCTCTCTTTGACATCACAGTCCTCTGCTCTCTTTGATCGTGTCCTGGCTTTGAGAGGATCCGCATCTTCAACTGCTTGCTTTTTCTGTTCTTACTGGGTCTGTTTAGAAGCAGAAGACTGAGGGCAGGACCATCTCTGCCCGGTTCATCCCTGGAACCCCAGCACCGAGCACAGTCTCCATTCCTTACAGCCATTCCAGACCTTAGTTGAATGAGTGAATCAACTATTTCTTCCTTCTAAGAAGTAAACCTAGTCCTGTGCTGATCCATTGTCTCTCTGGACCCAGTAACCAGGAAAATGCACACTGCCCATTGTCAGTCCTTGGAACGACCATCACAGTGTCTTGTAGGGGAGTGGAATCCTAAGATTGTGATTCTCCATGACTGTGAGATGATGCTTTGTGAAGCGCTTGCTTTGGTGCTGGGCGTGGTGTACAGGGGCAGGTAGGATGACTGGATGATGATGACGTAGAGGAGGAAGACAAGAAAGAAGACGAAGGTGCTGGTGATGCTGAAGGTGACGAGCTGAGCTAAACTGCATCTGTTTCTCAGACTCTGGTTCATCTCCACCACCCCACCATCACCCCCATTCCAAGAAGCCATAAGCCACTTCCTTCACACACACTCACATGTTTTCCTACCCATGATCAGGAATAAAGGCTTGGCTACTATTAGCAAATGATGACCAGTTAGCACAGCCAGTAAGAACAGGTAGGTGGTGAATCACCTGGAAAATGGGAAAAGAATTCACATTTGTTTTAAACTTCAAATCTCTGCATTTGGGATCTCTTATCTGTTTGTTTCCAGACTCAGGAGATGAATACTATTGGGGCTTCCGGAGAGGAAACAAACCTAGAAAGAATTTTCAAATGCTTCCAGCTATGGTGATAAATCGGACATTTCTTTCTTAAAAATGGTATTCTAAAATCTTACAGATTGGATTAGATTATAGGACCACCCATTTTAATTAGTCTAATTAGAGAATACTTTTGGGGAGAAAAAATTGTCCTCTTCCCTCTTAAGTTTCAGAGCTAGGGCCTGCAAATTAGGCTGATAAAGGCCATAACAGGAGAAAAAGGCATACAAATTTTGTTTGATGTTAATATTTTAATTTTCACATGCATGGGTTAATATTTAAATTTTAACATGCATGGAGGACTTCATAGAAAAGAAATGAAGTGGTTAAACTCAAAGGGCTTATATACCATTTTAGTAAAGGGCAATACATTTTTGAGAAGAGAAAAGACAGAGGAAAAGGGGTTTGGGTTTCTAGGAGTGGTAAATGGCTGAAAGGTAAACATATTGGAGAAAGTACTACAAGATAAAGTAGGGTTTTGTTTATACAGACTCATCTTGGCGCCATCTCCATCTCCAGTGATAAAGGTTGCTCCTGTCTTCCTGGTACGAGGGAGGGAAGAACAGCTTCACCAGGGAAATTTATGACCTACTTTCAGGCAAAGAGCAGGACAGCAGATTGCCTTTCCTGTGTCTGCTTTTTCTCAGTTGCCTTCAGCTCAAAACAACCCTTATGCCAAAGTGGTGTGCTTTGGGATGGCGTGTTTTGATCTCCTGTGATATTTTAAAAGAAACTTAGTTCTACTGCCCTCAAAACTACAGAAACTCAAAATAGGGGGAAATAGAATTTTTTTTTAATATTTTTTTAATGTGGATCTTTTTTTTTTAATATTTTATTTATTTTTTAAATTTTATTTTTATTTTTTAACTTTACAATATTGTATTGGTTTTGCCATATCGGATCTTTTTATTTAAAAAAAAAAAGTCTTTATTGAATTTGTTACAATATTGCTTCTGTTTTATGTTTTGGATTTTGGGCCACAAGGCTTCTGGATTTTAGCTCCCCAACCAGGGATCGAACCTACACCCTCTCATTGGAAAGCAAAGTCTTAACCACTTAACTACCAGAGAAGTCCCTGGGAAAACAGAAGCTTACCCCCTGGACACCCTGGCAGGTTTATTTAGGGAATACAGAAGAATCATTTAAATCAACATTAAATTTATAATATACAAAGGAGGGCTTCTAAAATCTAGAAAATTGTTTTTGTGTCACATAAATTAGATATTTTCCCTCTGATCTTTCCTGCTCAGCAAAACTTCATTTACAACATGTATGTAAATTATTACATACTTCCATCTGGTGAGGCTGAAATAAATTGTGGTTGATATGATTGCCATTATTTAAAAGAGTAAATTATTTAGGAAGAAAAAACATCTTATTTCTAGGTTTCCTGAGAAGCTGGGTTTTAGAGCCCTCATGAATTGATGGGACCTTCCAGGTGTCTTTAGCCCATGACACCTCTGGGTGGCCAAGTCACAATCTTGCAAACTCAGCCCCAGGGTTGGGTACCTGGGTTCCATCCGGTCTGTCGTCCCCCCTGGAACTATGAACAGCACAGAAGGTACAAGAGTATAGCCCTGGGGACTTCCCTCGTGGTCCAGCAGCTAAGACTCCACACTCCCGATGCAGAGGGCCAGGGTTCAATCCCTGGTGGGGGAACCAGATTCCACATGTTGCAACTAAGAGTCCACATGCTATAACTAGAAGATCTTGCATGCCTCAACCAAGACTCGTGCAGCCAAATTAATTAGTCAGGTAAAGAGGATAGTTCTAGGCAGAAGGCCTTCCCTGATAATTGGTAAAGAATCCTCCTGCAATTCAGGAGACCCTGGTTTGATTCCTGGGTCGGGAAGATCTGCTGGAGAAGGGATAGGCTACTCACTCCAGTATTCTTGGGCTTCCCTTGCAGCTCAGCTGGTGAAGAGTCCGTCTGCAGTGTGGGAGACCTAGGTTTGATCTCTGGGTTGGGAAGATCCCCTGGAGAAGGGAAAGGCTACCCACTCCAATATTCTGGCCTGGAGAATTTCATGGACTGTATAGTCCATGGGGTTGCAAAGAGCTGGATACGACTGAGCGACGTTCACTCACTAGACAGAAAGCATCAACTCCAGACCTAGCCACCTTCTGTAGTATCATTGTTGATGAACTTTAGTGGACGCTGAGACTGTCGTATTTGTTCATGTCTAGGAACACGATGAGCAATGCTTGTTTAGCATGTTTCCTTCAAAAGCCCAGTGTTTTTCAAAATCACATTAAACATATTCTTCCCATGTCCTGAAGCATAAAAGTAGAAAAATGAAATTAATTTCATTACAGGTATATCTCAGAGATTGTGTGTTTGGTTCCAGACCATTGCAATCAACTAGAATCCTGATAAAGCAAGACACATGAATTTTTTGGTTTCTCAGTGCATATAAAATTAGGTTTACTGTCATCCATTAAGTATGAGGTCTAAAAAAAACAATATACATAACTTGATTACTTTATTTAAAAAAAAATGCTAACCATCATCTGAACCTTCAGGGAGTTATAAAATTTTTGCAATAGTAACATCAAAGATCACTGACCATCATAACAAATATAATAATGACAAAGTTTGAAATGTTGAGAGAATTACCAAAATGTGGCACGGAGACATGAAGTGAGCAAATGCTGTTAGAAAAATGGTGCTGACAGGCTTGCTTGACACAGGGTTGCCACAACCTTCAATTTGTAAAAAACGCAATATATGTAAATCACAATAACATGAATTGCAATAAAAAGTATGCCTGTATGTTGTTGTTTGGTTGCTAAATTGTGACCTTTTGCAACCCTGTGGACTGTAGCCCTCCAGGTTCCTCTGTCCCTGGGATTTCCCAGGTAACAATACTGGAGTGGGTTGCCTTCTCCAGGGGATCTTCCCAACCAAGAAACTGAACCCACGTCTCCTGCATTGGCAGGCCGGTTTGTTACCACTGAGCCACCAGGGAAGGCCATATCTCAAGATACATAAGCAAATTAGGCCAAAACCACAGAAAACTGAATAGCTAAAGTAGACAGTAATACCTACCGAAAAAAACACTTTTTGCTCTCAGGAACTTCATAATTTTCATAACTGTTCGATAAAATCTTTTTTTGTGGCAACATATACTTTGTGGGATCTTAGTTTCCTGACCAGGAATCAAACCCCAGCCCTTGTCAATGACAGCACTGAGTCCTAACCACTGGATGACCAGAGAATTCCCAACAAATCTTTAAATTAATGAAGCATAAAGTAATTAAGTCAAGAGAAGAAAGCACTGTTTTCAATGACCAAAAGTTCAAATCAGATTTTAGAATGGGTGTTTGTCCACCTGTTTTAAGATGGGTCGACATCTTAGGTCAGGACCAAGTGCCTGTACAGAGTGGATGCTTTGGGTCAGCATCCAGCTGGCTAAAGCAGACGTTCCCTTTCTATAGGGTAGAAATGAAAAGATGTAGCACTTAACACTAACCATATGCCAACCAAGAATGGTTCCCCAACAGTGGCTATGAAGTTCCAGAAACTGAGGGTTGAAAGGGATCCAGGCTGAGGGCTGTCTCTTAGCCAGAGGCTAGTTTAGGTAGAAAGTCTCTTCTCCTTCAATTCTCTTCGTTAATGATTCTCCTGCCCTTTGCACGTCCATCCATCTATCTGCAAACAAAACACAGGGAGGGAACCCCCAGGCTGCTGGTTCAGAAGCAGGGGCCCACGCGAGTCACTGAAAACTACAGAATATCTGCCCGGGACCCCGGGTCTGTAATCCCCCAGGTCCCACTCACAGACCCATTTTCTGGGAAGAGTAAGAGCAAAATCAAACAAAAGAGCACTATTCTCGGATCCTTTCTTTTATATTCAATTGCTGGGCTAATGCAGTTTTAGAGTCTAGTGCTGAATGAGGATGACTTTAGCCAAATCCAGGCTGTTTTAGAATAAACATAAAATAAATTCAACAGGCCCTGACTCATCAGAATGGAAAATCTAACTGCTCCAGGGAAATATAAAAGAACTAAGATGGGGTTTATTCAGTGCTGAGTTTTGAGGCCCAAAGATGGCCCTCAAAGTTTGGCTCCATCAGGCTTGAGACAGCCAGTTACATAGGGAATCCGAATGTTTAAGGCCAACTTCGGAGTTTTTGCCAAAGTTGTCTTCCAGGAATGTAAGTCTGCACCCTCTCTGGGCAATCCCTGGGAAATTTCACTGTGTTGATACATGCGAGTCAATCCTAAAGGAAATCAACCCTGAATACTCACTGGAAGGACTGATGCCGAAGCTGAAGCTCCAATACTTTGGCCACCTGATCTGAAGAGTCAACTCATTGGAAAAGACCCTGATGTTGCAAAAGATTGAAGGCAGAAGGAGAAGAGGACCATAGAGGATGAGATGGTTGGATGGCATCACCGACTCAATGGATGTGAACTTGGGCAAACCCGGGAAGATGGTGAGGGACAGGGAGGCCTGGCATGCTGCAGTCCATGGGGTCAAAAAGAGTCCGACAGGACTTGGTGACTGAACAACAACAATACATACGAGGGGGCCACATGTGGTGGCTTTGAAACCTATTCTTAATGTCACACCTGGACTTTCTTCTATTTTCAAAGTGTTTCTGTCCTTGGCTGCGAGCTCGCCCATCAAACAGGGTGCTAAGCCATGAACTCCTCAAGGATCCCACCCTACCCTGCAAAAGGTAACTCCTGCCACCCTAGAAGCTTCTCTGGCTCTGTGAAGTGGGGTTCCCTGTGAAGTGGGGCTCCACCGAACCATATGGAGCCCCAAGAGACTAAGAGGATGTATGTCTGAGCCTCACAGTCAAGCAAAAGCTAACCCATCACTTTTCTCAAAAGCCTGAGACTTCCCTGGTGGTCCAGTGGTTAAGACTCTGCACGCACAATGCAAGGGGCTGGGGGTTTCATCCTTTCTCAGGGACCACAGCCCACATGCCACAACTAAGAGTCTACGTGCTGCGACTAAACACACACGTGCATGTCCCAACTAAGACCCAGCAGCTGAATAAAAGAAAGTAACAAAATATTTTTAAAAAGGTCTGATGTCACTGATAAGCTCTCAGCAGGTAGCAACCAGTCAGGGAGGATGAAGATGATCTGATTTTACACCTGGAGTGGGGGGGTTGAAATAAAAGCGCACTGAGGAAGGGCTGGGTGGCCAAGGTCATTTCTGCCTGCATGCACGGGGCAGGCGGGAGGGGGAAGAGTCTCCGACAGCACCCCCGACTCCAGCACTGAACTTGGTTGGGTCTGTCCCTTTTCTCGCCCTGCAGGGGCTCCCCCCAGGTCACAGGCCAATCCCTATTATTGGATCCCTGATCAGAAAGCCGGGACTCCCTCCAGACCTGCGGCCACTCAGACCAGCACTTCCAAGAGGCTCAAGTTCGGGACCAGAGTAAAAATACACAGGGCCTATAAATAAGCCGGGGAATTTCTTCAAGGCCCCAGTGCCACAAGGAGAAGGTGGCACCGCACAAGTGCTCACTCGAACATTTCTCAACGTGTAAAAATAACTTTGATAAAGGCGCAAAGACGCCTGGCTCAGAAGAAAGGAATGGAGCGGCGCCGAGAGCCCACTTCCTGCGCCGCGGCCGCTGGGCCCCTCAGCGCGGGGGCGGGGCGGGGCGCGCTGACGGCGCGCGGACGAGGGGGGCGGGCGGGGCACCCCCACCGGGCGGGCCGTGTGACTCACCGCGGCGGCCCGCGCCTTAAAAGGGCAATCGCTTCCGGTGGCCGACTGGAGGAGGGGCCCACCTGACTCCCACGGGGGTAAATGGCCCCAGTTTGCAAAGGGCCCCACGTGCCACTCCAAGACTGAACCTGGGCTCATACCACATTTTTCAAACTGGTTCCGTCCCTCCCCTTCCTTCTTTTGTCCCTTCTCCTGGGCCTCCTCGGACCTGGTTCCAGCCCTAAGGTGTGCTGGAGCAGCTATTCCTCCTCTCTGAGCCCCGTCATTTAAAAATCCCACTCTTTGGGACTTGCCCTGCTGTCAAGTGGATGAGACTCTGCACTTCAAAGCAGGGGCTGTGTGTGTTAGTCACTCTGCTGCTAAGTCGCTTCAGTCGGGTCCGACTCTGTGCGACCCCATGGACTGCAGCCTAAAGGCTTCTCCGTCCCTGGGATTCTCCAGGCAAGAACACTGGAGTGGGTTGCCATTTCCTTCTCCAGTCGCTCAGCCTTGTCCAACTCTTTGCGACAGTATGGACTGTAGCCTGGCAGGCTCCTCTGTTCATGGAATTCTCCAGGCAAGACTACTACAGTGGGGTAGCCATTCCCTTCTCCAGTGGATCTTCCTGACCCAGAGATGAAACCCTGGTCTCCTGCATTGCAGGCAGATTCTTTATGGTCTGAGCCACCAGGGAAGCTCCAGTGCAGGGGGCGCTCATTCAGTACCTGGTGGGGGAACTAAGATCACATATACCTTTCAGCGAGCCCCCCTCCCCAAAAAATCCCACCCTCCTTTTCCTTCTTTCAGCCTCAATTGTGGGTAAATTATCATTTGCAGGTAAATTGCAGACTGCCTGTCTCCTTATCACTAAGGACAGGGGTTAGCTAAAGAAAAAGACTGTTTTGAGGATGCCCAGTGACCTCTGAGCTGCCCAGTCCAATGGCCTGGCAGAGTTCATTTGCTTGACCCTTCTGTTCCTTGTTCTCTCTGTCTCTCCCTCCTCTGATTCTCCCCTTTCCTGGGCTCCTCTCCTCCCTCCCTCCCTTCATAGGTGATCTCTCCAGGGGTCTTGCCTCCCATCTCACTTTACCACTTCTTCCCGGAGGAGGTCAAGGACTCTCACAGCATTATCTGTCACCCATCCTCTTCCAGCACTGAATCTTAGCCTGTCGTTCCTTCTTCAGTCCCTAAGTCTAGTCTAACTCTTTGCGACCCCATGGAGGGCAGCACACCACGCTTCCCTGTCCTTCACTATCTCCTGGTGTTTGCTTAAACTCAAGTTCATTGAGTAGGTAATGCCATCGTCCTCAATCTTTCCCAGCATCAGGGTGTTTTCCAGTGAGTTGGCTCTTCACATCAGGTTGCCAAAGTATTGGAGCTTTAGCTTCAGCATCAGTCCTTTCAATGAATACTCAGGGTTAATTTCCTTTAGAATTGACTGGTTTGATTTCCTTGCTGTCCAAGGGACTATTAAGAGTCTTCTCCAGCACCACAATTCGAAAGCATCCATTCTTCAGCACTCAGCCTTCTTTATATCCAACTCTCACATCCGTACATGACTACTGGAAAAACCACAGCTGTGACTTTCTTAGCCTGGGTCCCGTTCTAAACTACTTGAACGTCCACTGATTCCTTGAAATTCCTTGAAGCAGTGCCTGATTCCTTGAAATCCTTCCACTCCTTGTAAACTGCACATGACAAGGAACTGGGTCATGGTCCCTGCACCCCCACCCCCATGTCCCTCTTTGCAGGGCTCCCCAAGGTGAACTTCCCTCACTTTGAATTCTGCCCCCTCCAGGCTCTTGCCTAGTTCTTGGTCACATGCCCTGGAAACCTCATTCTGACTTTCATCTACGTCCTTCATTCTCCATCCTCATTTACCTACTGACTGGACTTCCCACCTGGAGGCCCTTGCCATCATCTCTGCACCACTATGAGAGCTGCCTTCGATGTTATCCAAGGTCTCTCTTGATTGCAATTACTGCCCTCAAGCTTCTCCCACTGGATTCCAAAGAGCAGACTCTTGGGTCCCTGAAAAGGTATTCAAATGTTGTGTGTCAGGGAGGAGCATTTCCGCAGAAAAGGCTTGTTTGTTTCATCACATTTTAAAAAGAATGTGGCCTCTCCCATGAAAGAAAAGAATCTAAGGGTTTTGTGTTAAGATTCAAAGTCTTGATGAATCCAAAACCCCATAAGCCATTTACTGCAGCTCAGTCCAGCTTTCCCAAACTTGCTGGTCACAAGAGTGCCCCGAGGCACCAGGTAAAAATCCAGGCTCATTGGCTCCTGCCCTGTGGATTCTGATTCAAAAGGTCTGAGTGGTGGAGTCAGGATGGGGGTGGAGGGAGCCCAGGAATCTGTATAACAAGCAGACAAGTCTAATAGGGAAACACTGGGCTAGAAGAAGCCAAGGGCTTTCTCGCCTCCAGACTTCTGCATTCAGTGTGGGTCCCTCTTTCTGAAATTTCTGGAAATTTCATTGATAAATTCATGTTGATCGTTCAATGTGCAGTTCAGCATTGGTGCCTCTGTTGAGGTCTTCCCCACCATTTTTTTTTTTTTAAGTATTTATTTATTTGGCTGTTCCCGATCTTAGTTGCTGCATGATCTATAGTTGCGGCATGTGGGATCTAGTTCCCTGACCAGGGATCGAACCTGCATTGGGAGCTCAGAGTCTTAGCCACTGAACCACTAGGGGAGTCCCTACCTATATTATCTTTTAATGTTCACAATCTTTTACCCACAGTGAAACAGCTAGGAAAGACCTCTTTAGACCTATTCTGCTGAGTTGGCAAAGAATCTGCCAGCTATGTGGGAGATCTGGGTTCAACCCCTGGGTTGGGAAGATCCCGTGGAGAAGGGAAAGGATACCCACTCCCGTATTCTGGACTGGAGAATTCAATGGATGGTATAGTCCATGGGGTGCAAAGAGTCAGACATGACTGAGTGACTTTCACTTTCACTTTCTTCTAACTTGGAGCACTGGCTTGGATTTTTTTTTTTTTAATTTTTTAAATTAATTTTCTATTAATACTCCCTCACTTAGCATGTGCTTAATAAATGTTACACTAAGTGGTGAATCAGAGTGCGGTTATTAAATAGAAAGTGAAAGAAAGTGAAAGTCGCTCAGTCATGTCTGACTCTTTGGGACCCAATTCTCCAGGACAGAATACTGGAGTGGGTAGCCTTTCCCTTCTCCAGGGAATCTTCCCAACCCAGGGATCGAGCCCAGGTCTCCCACATTGCAGGCAGATTCTTTATCAGCTGAGCCACAAGGGAAGCCCTGGTTATTAAATAAGCTCTTGAAAACTGTGTGCTAAGTCGCTTCAGTTGTGTCCGACTCTTTGCGACCCTATGGACTATAGCCCGCCAGGCTACTCTGTCCATGGGATTTTCCAGGCAAGAATACTGGCGTGGGTTGCCATTCCCTTATCCAGAGAATCTTCCCAACCCAGGGATTGAACCTGTGTCTCTTACATCTCCTGCAGTGGCAAGAAGGTTCTTTATCACTAGTGCCACCTGGAAAATTACATAATGTGCCATCTCTTTGGCTATTCTTGTTTATCCGCCTTTGTGCCCTGAATGAGAATTAGCTCTCGGTCCGTGCAAGAGGTCAGGCAGAGTCTGGACGCCCACCTTAGGGATGCTGTCCAAGACCTTCCCAAGCCTAACATGCTGGATTTCTCCTCCTCTTCAACTAGGACGTTTTCATAGGTGATCATTCAGGGAGTTTCATTCTCCCACTCAGCAGGCCTGTGCTGAGTGCATCCTGGTCCCAGGTCCTTTCTGGGTATGAAGGAGACTGGGAGGAAAACACAGTAAACACATCAACAAGAAAATAAACAACACTAAGTCAGAGATAGGGCTTCCCTGGTGGCTCGGTGGTAAAGAATCCACCTGTAATGCAGGAGATGTGGGTTTGATCCCTGGGTCAGGACGATCCCCTGGAGGAGGAAATGGCTACCCACTCCAGTATTCTTGCCTAGAAAATTCCATGGACAGAGGAACCTAGCAGGCTACAGTCCATGGCGTCTCAGAGAGTCCGGCATGACAGAGTGACTAAACAACATCAACAAAGTCAGAGATAAGAGCTGGGGAGAAAATAAGACAAAATGAGAATTGTGTGCATGAGCGTGGAAAAGATCTCTCCAAGGAGAAGATGATTACATGGAGGTCTGGAGACCCTGGTTTGATTCCTGGGTCGGGAAGATCTGCTGGAGAAGGGACAGGCTACCCACTCCAGTATTCTTGGGCTTCCCTTGTGGCTCAGCAGGTAAAGAATCTGCCTGCAATGCGGGAGACCTGGGTTCGATCCCTCTGTTAGGAAGATTCCCCTAGAAAAGGGAAAAGTTACCCATTTCAGTATTCTGGCCTGAAGTTGCAACTTTCACTTTTCTTTCATTTGGGTAAGAAAGGGGGTGGTCGTGTGAGGCTTTCCCAGCAGAAAGAACAGCCTCTGGGTTGGAGTCGCTGAGGTCCCGCAAAGCAGCCGGATGTGGCCAGAGCAGAGTGGATGAGGAGAGAGACAGGAGAACCAGGTCAGGACCAGGTGGCACAGGAAGGCACAGATGGGAGGTTGGAACCGTAAGTCATGCCCAGCTATGAGCAGGCCTGTGATGTAATTCTGTTTAGCTTATTAGACAGTTATCCCCGCTGCTGTGTGGAATGTGAATTTTGTGGAGCTGGAGTGGAGGCAGGTCACACAGAGGGAAGGTGTTTGAGTGGTCCACCAGACTTGGTCTACCTTTGGCCACGGTAACAGCATTGGAGACAAGGAGTGACAGGTCTGGTTTGTAAGGTAGCCCACGGGTGTGTGTGCTAAGTCGTTCAGTTGTATCCAACTCTGTGAAACCTATGGACTGTAGCCCATCAGGCTCCTCTGTCCATTGGATTCTCCAGGCAAGAATACTGGAGTGGATTGTCATTTCCAGGGGATCTTTCAGACCCAGGGATCCAACCTGCATCTCTTATGTCTGCTACATTGGCAGGCAGATCCTTTATCGCTAGTGTCGCCTGAGAGCCTGTGGCAGAGTCAGTAGCTGTGCAAAGTCCCTGGGGCAGGGACCCTAACTGAGCAAAAGAGCAAGGAAGGTAGGCTGGGCCAAGTGTAGGTGGGTTGTTTGTCTCAGAAGAGAGAGGCATTCTTTGGTGATGTTTGGGTCATCTGTGAGGACGAGAAAGCAGGTCAGAGGCTTGCAGGGGTTTGATAAAGGTATTTATAATTGACCTATAGTTGGTTTACAACACTGTGTTAGTTTCAGGTGTACAGCAGAGTGATTTAGATCTGTCTGTCTATCTTTGTTGTTCAGTCCATAAGTTGTGTCCCACTCTGTGACCCCATGAACTGCAGCACACCAGGCTCATCTGTCCTGCACTATCTCCCGGAGTTTGTTCAAATTCATGCCCATTGAGTCCATACTGCTAACTATCTCATCTTCTGCTCCCCCTTCTCTTCCTGCCCTCACTCTTCCCCATCATCAAGCCTTTTCCAATGAGTTGGTTCTTTGCATCCGGTGACCAAAATATTGGAGCTTCAGCTTTAGCATCAGACCTTCAAATGAAGAGCTATCTATCTATCTATCTATCTATTCTACACTATCTATGTTCTTTTACATTACAGGTTATTATAAGACATTGACTATAGTTCCCTGTGCTTTACAGCAGATCCTTGTTGTTTATCTATTTTATATATAGTTTATCTATTTTATATATAGTAGTGTGTATCTGTTAATCCTATACTTCCAATTTGCCCCCGCTTCCTTTCCCCCTTGGTAACCATAATTTTGTTTTCTACCTCTGTGAGTCTGTTTCTGCGAGAAAGGCATTTAAAAACACCATTTCACAGAGTATTCCTGATCTGAGGAAAAGTTATGTCACTAAAAATGTGTATCTGACCTAGAGATGGCAAGTTCTATTTGATGGTTTATATTGATGAACCAGGTTCTGAAATCTCTCCACTACCCCCAAAACAATCGTCTAAATCCATTCAGCAGGTATAAGCCCTCATGGTCCTGGCCTCCTTGCTCAGGATATTCCTGGATGATTCTATAGAGGGTGAGGAAGAATGGCTCAGTCATTCATTCAATTGTCATTTTCTCCTGGTGTCAATCCCAAGCAGTTTAAAGTTTGCCCAAAATGGCTACAGTCAATTCAGAAGAGATTTTCCATATCTCCCGATCCAGGGACCTCACCCATGACATTCTTCTTTTTCAAAAAGAGAAAATGACCCACTAGGCTAGTAAGAGTCAACTACTCTCCGAATATAGATGACTCTCCCCATTTTTAAAAAGCTATTAACTTGGAGCACCTAGAAGAAAGTAAGCCCAACCTCCTTTTCATCCCTGTCCCAATTTTTAAGAGTTCACTGGAGAGAAATCATCACATTGCAAAGCTTTTGAAATGCCTGCCAGTTGGAGAAAAGTTTCTGTGATCTCAGGGGCTTCCCTGATAGCTCAGTTGGTAAAGAATCTGCATGCAATGTGGGAGACCTGTGTTTGATCCCTGGGTTGGGAAGATCCCCTCGAGAAGGGAACAGCTACCCACTCCAGTATTCTGACCCGGAGAATTCCATGGATGGTATGGTCCATGGGGGCCAGACACGACTGAGCGACTTTCACTTTCTATAACTTCACTTTCTATAACCTGAAGCAGTGTGAGTGTAAAAGCAAAATCAAAAACTAGAGGGAGGAAGGTGCTTATATATATCATGCTTTAAAATGAAAATAATTTTTTTCTTGATAAAAAGGTAACTTAGACCTGACATGAAAGGGAGAAAAAAATTCTGGCAGTCAGGGCACAGAAATTAAAATTTATTTTCCCTGCAAACTCTAAAAACGTTTATATTGGAGAAGAATGCTGGAGGGGTGCATTAGTTCTCAATATCAGAAGGGTGGATTTATCCCAAGGAAATAATTTGAATGAAAACAGCTGAATTTTATGCACACAGATGCTTATTGCTTCATTATTTGCAATATTTTAAGGTTAGATTTATTCTTGACAGAATGGGAGTAGGGTGTCAGGTGTGAGTCAAATGGTCCAATGGCGTTTAGAATTGATGAAGGTGTGGAGGATGGATTAAGGAGTAGGTGAATCAGTACACACAAGAGATGAGGAAGGTTTGACTAAGGCTGTACCCTCAAGGTTAAAGAGGAGAGCTTAGTCAAAGAGATATTTAAGGATCATTTACATGTGTATGGTGAGAGGGGAGGGAGGAATCTAGGGTGCCGCTCTGGGTGGATGGTGGCGTGGCCTGAAAGATGGAGAGTGTAGGTGAATAAGTCTGGTTTCTGTACTTCTGCCTGTCTGACTATTTGGGGGCTGGAATGAAGGGGTGGAGGGTGTAGGCAATTTTAATGCCAAGCCTGAACCACCCACAGAATAACCAGGTAATGCTATAGTGTTCAGTCACTCAGTTGTGTCCGACTCCTTGCGGTCTCTTGGACTGTAGCGCACCTCTATATCCATGGAATTTTCCAGGCAAGAATACTGAAGTGGGTTGCCATTTTCCACTTCAAGGGATCTTCCTGACTCAGGGATTGAACCTGCCTCTCTTGGATCTCCTGCACTGGCAGGTGGGTTGTTTATCACTAGTGCCACCTGGGAAGCTCCGTAACCAGGTAATGGAAGCTGAAAGGACTCAGTGGAGAACGGAGGTCTGAGCTGAGACAGGAAAGTGGCTGCAGATAAGTAACAATAAATATCTTCTGTAAGTTGGGTGAGGTCATGTGTGTCTCCCTTCTTCCCTCATTTTTAAAAAACATTTTATTTGTATTGGGGTAAAACCGATTAACAATATTATGATAGTTTCAGGTGAACAACGAATGGACTTAGCCATACATGAATGTGTATCCATTCCCCCCCAAACTCCCCTTTTATCTAGGCTGTTGCATAACACTGAGCAGAGTTCCCTGTGCTATACAGTAGGTCCTTGTTGGTTATCCATTTTAAATATAGCAGTGTGTACCTGTCCATCCCAAACTCCCTAACTATCCCTTCCCCTATCCTCCCAGCATCCATAAATCTGTTCTCTGAGTCTGTGAATCTCTTTCTGTTTTGTACGTTCAGTTGTATCATTTCTTTTTAGATTCCATATATACCTCCTTCCTTCATCTTGGTCTTCATCCCCTTGAATCTTTCAGAGGCAGCTGATGCTATCTACTGCCTTCTGGAAAGTCTCTTCTCTATCAGCCCTTGAATTCACATACCCTTCATTTTTTCTTTCTACCTCAGTTTCTTTCCTTTTTGTTTTAAATTTTATTTAAAATTAAATATTTCTCCCCAAGTAACCCATTTTTGCCGTTGGGAAGAAAAACTAGAAAATACAGAGGGTGGCTCAGTCGATAAAGATTGCCTGCAATGCAGGAGACTGCCTGGAATGAAGGAGATGATGGTCCCTGGGTTGGGAAGATCCCCTGGAGAAGGAAATGGCAACACACTCCAGTCTTCTTTCCTGGAGAATCCCATGGACAGAGAAACCTGATGGGCTACAGTCCATGGGGTCACAAGCGTCGGACATGACTTAGTGACTATACCACCACCGACCGTGGAAAGAAAAACTAACTCAATATTCTGTAATAACATATGGGAAAATAATCTGAAAAAGAGTGGATCTGTGTATATGTATAACTGAATCACTTTGGTGTACACCTGAAACTAACACAACCTTGTAGATTAATTATGCTCCAATATAAAAGAAAACATTTCTTAAAAAAGAATAATTAAAGCCACAAAGCATTTTGACATACACCCTTACAACTCTTACTGAATGTCCTCCCCGTCACATACATTCAGTGCAGCCTCTTCTGATGAACATTTGTCACAATTAGAACTAAATATTTGCATGCTATCTTTCTAAAAAGCTGAATTGTTTAATGAATGTATTCATATGAACGAATTCTTTAAACACAAATAAGATCAACTAGTACATAATGTTTTGTAGTGTATTTTCCTCATACATTAATATATCATATAAAATTTTTTTTTTTGTGGCCATACTACATGGCATGCAGGATCTTAGTTTCCCAACCAGGAATCGAACCCGTGCCCTGAATGGTGAAAGTGTGGGGTCCTAACCACTGGACCTCCAGGGAAGTGCCGTCATCGTGAATAACCTTTACACACCCATTTCAATTGATGTGATCCTTTTTAATGCTACCTGGTATTGAATTCAACCATATGGCTGAGCCAAAATTTATCTCAACCTTTTATTACTAGATATTGATGATATTTTTGAATTGCCTCTAATCTGCTGCTTTGTACGTACATCTCTAGGTAGATGCTCTGCGGGTCTCCTTTTATTTTTTTCTGAAAATAGAACTGTTGGGTCAAAGAATAAGCCAAGTTTTCAGTTTTGATGGAGGTTGGAAAATTGTCTTCCAAAAAGTCTATCCAACTGCACATCCACCATTTTGCTTTTATAAAACTCCTTTTGTCTCTATTACAAAAATAGTGCTTATGAACTACAGACAGGAGGCGGATAAGCAGCTAGAGGACTTGTGGGTAGCCTGCCACTCCGGTGCTGCTTGATAACCCCTGTTGGGTAACGTTGTCCCACAACTGTCTATGTGGATGCCCCCGGGAGTCAGACTGTGGCTCAAGTGCCAGGTTTACCGTTACTGACAGTATGGCTTCAGGTGATGACTTAATGTCTCCAAGCTTCTGTTTCCTCACCTGTAACTCAAGATGGCAGTAGCAGAAGGGCTGGTTGTCAGAAGGCACAGCAGGGGCATGTGGCTCACCGGTAAAGAATCTACCTGCCAGCGCAGGAGACACGGTTTTGCCCTGGGTCAAGAAGATCCCCTGGAGAAGGAAATGGCAACTCATTCTAGTATTATTACCCGGAGAATTTCATGGACAGAAGAGCTTGGCAGGCTACAGTCCACGGGTCGCAAAGAGCTGGATGCGACTGAGCGACTAAACAATAGCAGTAGCAACAAATGGCAGCATGGAGCTCAGCCCCTGCATGTTACAAGCTCTGAAGCCGTGCTCCTGCATTTCTGCTTGCACTTTGCTTTCCTGCCCCCAAGATAGAAACAATCTTCCTTTGTATCAAGTGGACACTTCTGGTCTCACCTTTTATATGAGCCCCAGGCTTATAGGTTTGATCCCAGACTGTGAATACCACCCATGGTATTTTGCTGGTATTAAGTTTTCTTTTGGTCCCAATCAGATTAGTTATGAGTTGTTCCTCCTTAGCATGCCTGCCCCCATCTTACCCACTGTCATCTTTCCTCAGAGGCACCCAGGCAGAAGCCACCAGAACACCTCCCTACCCCTCCCACAACTGGGTGGTGAACAGTTCTGTTATTCCATGATACGGGGTGGGGTCGGAGTCAGGCTGACCTCAACTGAAATGCTGGCCTTGCTGCTGACACATTATGTGTCCGGAAGCAGTTCCCTCCCTTTTCTGAGCCTCAGTTTCTTCATCTGTAAGATGGGCTGATAGAACTGTCACTTAGGACCGAGGTTCTGATGGTGAAACAACACAGGAAGTGCTTAGTATCTCTAAGGGATGAGCTCTGATGCGCTTTGTCACCGTGATCACTGTTTCTCGCCTTCTCTGGCCTTTGCTATCGCTCAAGCGCAGTCCCAGCCCACCTGTGGCACAGACATGGCCTCCCACTCTCAGCTTTTCCCAGGCCAAATTTCTGGAGGTTTTCATCCACTCGAGACTCTTAATGGTTTGTGACCATCTACAAACTAAAACCTGAATTGTCTTTGCACGGATCCCTGGCCTGTGCCTGTTTCCAGCTTGGTCACTCTGCACACACCCACCTTGGCTGCCACCTCCCCATCTCTGTGTTCACCTCCTGTCCATCTTCCCTGCACAGTTCCCACCTTCTCTGTGGTGGTCCCATCACCCGAATGGACACCAGTACCCCATCTCAGCATCTCCCAGCCCGGTTCAAACATCCTTCCTGCAGCTGCTCCTCCCTGCCCTCCCCCAGGACATTCAGTGCCCCCTCCCCTGCACCCCACCCATGCCCTCCCTCCACCCCACTGCCCTCGACTGCATGCCATGGAAGGTCCATTCCCCATCATGACTCTGCGCCCTCGTGGGAACAGATTCACTTTCTGTCACCTCTGTGTCCACCACCCCCGCCCCAGCTCCTGTCCACAAACCCCCAGTGTTTGCCTGTTAACTGCATTGTTAATAAATAACATTCTCCCAGGATGTCGATGTTCAAAAGTTTACCCACAGGCCAAAGTTTCGCAGAGATCATTTACCTTTCTGAGACTTACTCTGAGATGACAAGTGCGTAGAATTTTTTTAAAACTGAGATACCCCACCCGAACTGATACGGGTGAACTAGGTGCCATGTACTTGTGTGTTGTGACACACGAGTGCCTTGACTGTCGCGTCCCTTTTTCATGATGATGAGGTGAGCGCAGAACGTACGTCACGTATGTCTTTCTTATCCCTGCAAAGGCTGCTCATGACACTTGCCCTCTTCCTCTAGGGCAGGATAACCGGGCTGCTCTATAAAGAGAGGGTGGGGCTCGGACGTGGACTCAGGTCCTTCTTTCCTAAAGGCATGTAAGTTTCAAGTAAATCTGTCTGGTCCTGTTGGGAAAGATGATGCAACGTGACGAGAAAGGAAGTGGGGAGTTGCCTTCCTACTACGAGCTAAGGAATGTCACGTCGCTGAGTGCTCTCACATTCCCAGAAACATGTCGTGGTTGAGAAGGAGGCGGATGACTCAGAGTTCCCTGGGCTGCTGAGCCTGAGCAGGGCTAACGAGGACAGGGTGGTGGAGAGTGCTTGGTGCCAAGTCAGCATGTCCCCCAAGTCTGGGGGCTGCCCTGGCACTGGGCGTGCAGAGACCAACCACGTAAACACAATCCTGTTTTCTCAGAGCTGGAGTGAGAGGTCCATGGGGCGCTTGTGTCTATACTCAGATGTGCCAGCCTGAATTCCGTGAATTCAGCTGTGGTTCTGATTATTCCTTTTGCGGAAACGGGGGTAAGGGAGGGTGGGCGCTCTGTCCTTAGAACAGGCTCCCATGAACAAAGTTCCTCTCTGATTTTCAGAGACCCTGGGGCTTTATGCTAACTTGGCTATTCCTTCCTGGACTTCATTCTTCCTCACTCTCCAAATTAAGCCTTTTTCTAATAGAAAGACCTGAAAAATTATTCCAAGGGCAAGAATTTGGCAACTCTCCCTGAACGCACAACACATGCTTTGCAGGTTTTTTTTTTTTTTATGTTCCACAGAACAGCCACCTGTTCACTCCACCCACCTCTGGGCGCCTGGCCACAGGGCTCATGAGCAGAGAGACGGGACCAGTCACCAGCCTGCCTCACTGGGCAGAGGTTGTCAGCGGCTTTGTCTATCCCCCAGCCCCCCTGCTCCATCCTTAGGTAAGATCCCCTCTGCAGCCTGTGGGTAGTCGCTGTTTCAAGGCCAATAGCCCAAAGCAATGTTGAGCAGTGGGCACCCCCCAGGAGTTATTTACAAACTCATAGTTACTCTACCTGGAAGAAAGAAAACTCAGATTCCCCAACGTCGCCAGTGAGATCCTCACACCCACCAGATGCAGGTGGAGTGGGTGCCACACAGGCTCTGAAGGGTCCCTGAGATGCTCACCAAGCAAACATCAGTTTGTCATGAGAAGCTGAGAAGGCAGCAGGTGGGCACTGTAGTTCTCTACCTCCTGCAGGTGGCCTATTGCAGAATCTCCTAAACTTATCATCCTTGAAACTGGCTCTGCTCCGTGACCCAAGGCCTTGTGCCCATGTGGCAACTAAGCTGATAAAGAGACAGTCCTGCTTGCATTACCTGTCTTCATGGTGGGGGCCTAGAGCCCCCAACATGAATACTGAGCAGCAGAGTGGAGCCAGAGGCTAAGGGTCTGGAGCTGACCAGGAATGGCTCCTGGCTCCCCATTTTCTTTCTTTCTTTTTTTCTAATTGGAATATAACTGCTTTACGATGTTGTATTAGTTTTAGCTGTACAGCAAAGTGAATCAACCACACATATAAGTATATCCCCTCTTTCTTGGATTTCCTTCCCTTTTGGGTCACCACAGAGCCTTGAGTAAATTTCCCTATGTTATACAGTAGGTTCTCAGTTGCTGTTGTTATTTAGTTGCTAAATTATCTCTGACTCTTGTGACCCCATGGACTATAGCTTGCCAGGCTCCTCTGTCCATGGGATTTTCCAGGCAAGGATACTGGAGTGGGTTGCCATTTTCTTCTCCAGGGGATCTTCCTGACCCAGGGATCAAACCTGGGTCTCCTGCTTGTAGTTATCTATTTTTTACATGAAAGTGAAAGTGAAGTCTCTCAGTCATGTCCGACTCTTTGCAACCCCACGGACTGTAGCCTACCAGGCTTCTCCATCCATGGGATTCTCCAGGCAAGAATACTGGAGTTCCCATTTCCTTCTCCAGGGGATCTTCCCGACCCAGGGATCGAATCCAGGTCTCCTGCGTTGGCGGCAGACACTTTAACCTCTGAGCCACCAGGGAAGCCCCATTCGTGTCCGACTCTTTGTGACCCCATGGACTGTAGCCCACCAGGTTCCTCTGTTCATGGGATTTTTCAGGCAAGAATACTGGAGCAGGTTGCCATTTCCTCCTCCAGGGGATCTTCCTTTCCCAGAGATAGAACTCTCATCACCTGCATTGCAGGCAGATTCTTTACCTCTGAGCCTTCAGGGAAGCAGTGTATATATGCCAATCCCAATATCCCGACCAGCTCCCCGTTCTCTGAGCTCATGTTTTAACCTCTCTGGTCATCACTGATCCTCTCTCTCTGTATCTGAAAACCAGGAATAATAGCAGGGTTGCGATCAAGGCAAACCTATTTTTGTAAAGTACCTCCAACAGTGCCTGGACTCCATGATGCTTAACGAACAAATAAATGCAAGATTCTTTCCTGGATGCTGTGAAAGTGCTGCACTCAACATGCCAGCAAATTTGGAAAACTTAGCAGTGGCCACAGGACTGGAAAAGGTCAGTTTTCATTCCAATCCCAAAGAAAGGCAATGCCAAAGAATTCTCAAACTACCACACAATTGCACTCATCTCACACGCTAGTAAAGTAATGCTCAAAATTCTCCAAGCCAGACTTCAGCAATACGTGAACTGTGAACTTCCTGATGTTCAAGCTGGTTTTAGAAAAGGCAGAGGAACCAGAGATCAAATTGCCAACATCCGCTGGATCATGGAAAAAGCAAGAGAGTTCCAGAAAAACATCTATTTCTGCTTTCTTGATTTTGCCAAAGCCTTTGACTGTGTGGATCACAATAAACTGTGGAAAATTCTGAAAGAGATGGGAATACCAGACCACCTGACCTGCCTCTTGAGAAACCTGTATGCAGGTCAGGAAGCAACAGTTAGAACTGGACATGGAACAACAGACTGGTTCCAAATAGGAAAAGGAGTTCATCAAGGCTGTATATTGTCATCCTGCTTATTTAACTTATATGCAGAGTACATCATGAGAAACGCTGGACTGGAAGAAACACAAGCTGAAATCAAGATTGCTGGGAGAAATATCAGTAACCTCAGCTATGCAGATGACACCACCCTTATGGCAGAAAGTGAAGAGGAACTAAAAGCCTCTTGATGAAAGTGAAAGAGGAGAGTGAAAAAGTTGGCTTAAAGCTCAGCATTAAGAAAACAAAGATCATGGCATCCAGTCCCATCACTTCATGGGAGATAGATGGGGAAACAGTGGAAACAGTGTCAGACTTTATTTTTCTGGGCTCCAAAATCACTATAGATGGTGACTGCAGCCATGAAATTAAAAGACGCTTGTTCCTTGGAAGGAAAGCTATGACTAACCTAGATAGCATATTGAAAAGCAGAGACATTACTTTGCCAACAAAGGTCCATCTAGTCAAGGCTATGGTTTTTCCTGTGGTCATGTACAGATGTGAGAGTTGGACTGTGAAGAAGGCTGAGCGCCGGAGAATTGGTGCTTTTGAACTGTGGTTTTGGAGAAGACTCTTGAGAGTCCCTTGGACTGTAAGGAGATCCAACCAGTCCATTCTGAAGGAGATCAGCCCTGGGATTTCTTTGGAGGGAATGATGCTGAAGCTGAAACTCCAGTACTTTGGCCACCTCATGCAAAGAGTTGACTCATTGGAAAAGACTCTGATGCTGGGAGGGATTGGGGGCAGGAGGAGAAGGGGATGATAGAGGATGAGATGGCTGGATGGCATCACTACTCGATGGACGACAGGGAGGCCTGGTGTACTGCGATTCATGGGGTCGCAAAGAGTCGGACACGACTCAGCGACTGAACTGAACTGAACCTGAGAATTCTTTCAGCCACCACCTGAGACAGAAAAAGTTTGTTAGTTGCTAAGTCTTGTCCAACTTTTTGCGATGCTATGGACTATAGTCCCCCAGGTTCCTCTGTCCACTGGATTCTCCAGGCAAGAATACTGGAGTTCCCATTTCCTTCTCCAGGGGATCTTTCTGACCCAGGGATCGAAGCCGGGTCTCCCGCATTGGAGGCAGACGCTTTAACCTCTGAGCCACCAGGGAAGCCCCATTTGTGTCCGACTCTTTGTGACCCCACGGACTGTAGCCCACCAGGTTCCTCTGTTCATGGGATTTTTCAGGCAAGAATACTGGAGCAGGTTGCCATTTCCTCCTCCAGGGGATCTTCCTTTCCCAGAGATAGAACTCTCATCACCTGCATTGCAGGCAGATTCTTTACCTCTGAGCCTTCAGGGAAGCAGTGTATATATGCCAATCCCAATATCCCGACCAGCTCCCCGTTCTCTGAGCTCATGTTTTAACCTCTCTGGTCATCACTGATCCTCTCTCTCTGTATCTGAAAACCAGGAATAATAGCAGGGTTGTGATCAAGGCAAACCTATTTTTGTAAAGTACCTCCAACAGTGCCTGGACTCCATGATGCTTAACGAACAAATAAACAGAAGATTCTTTCCTGGGGAACATTTTGTGGCAGGAGGTGACTTCAGGAGTGGGGTTCCCCATTCTGAGTCTTTCTCAGTAGGGTCTTTCAGGGTTAAATCCCATGGCTCCATCAAATGAGTGTTAACACTGACTTAGCCCAGCAAAGAGCAGGGAGTTTAGGGTCCAGCAAGACTGAGAAGGGAAGGTCTGTGCTGTCAGAAGATGCCATCTTAAATAGCAAAACTCAGGCTTCCCTGGGGGCTTATGGTAAAGAATCCACCTGCAATGCGGGAGACCCAGGTTCAATCCCTGGGTCGAATGGCAAAACTTGTGTTTCCCCAATGAAGGATTCAGATGGATGGGATGGGGCCCTTGGCAGCCCCATTTCTCTACCTCTCAGAAGAGTGCTCCTTCTAAGGGTGATATCAGCTTTGATAAGCTGTTTTATTCACCTGCTAACCTGAGAATTCTTTCAGCCACCACCTGAGACAGAAAAAGTTTGTTAGTTGCTAAGTCTTGTCCAACTCTTTGCGACACTATGGACTATAGTCCCTCGGGCTCCTCTGTCCACGGGATTTTTCAGGTGAAAATACTGGAGTGGGTAGCCATTCCCTTCTTCAGGGGATCTTCCTGACCCAGGGATCGAACCCAGGTCTCCCAAATTGCGGGCGAATTCTTTACCATCTGGGCCACCAGGGAAGCCCAGACAGGGTCCACCCCCAAATCTTCCATCACCAAGTCATGCTGGTCTGAGCTGGAGCCCCATCCCCTACCCTCCCAGGAAAGGTTGTAGATAGAGGCCGCAGTTAAGAAAGACTCAAGCTTGCATCCCTGCAGGACCTGGGCCTCTGTCAGCCCAGGGCCATGGTAGAGGTCCCAGCCTACTTACCTCTGGCCTGAATACGTGAGGATCAGACACACTGGCTCCTATGCTCAGAGGAGACCATGTGCACAAGGTTTCATGTTCTGTGACTGTGGTCTTGAACTTACTAATTTTATCCTTGGTCTTGTGGTTTGTGAATGAGGTTCAGTGGGATAATGAAGCACATGTCAGGGCCTTGGAGTCACACACATGATCTTCTGGTCCACTTCCTGTGGGTCCTTGGCTGCCTAGTGCTCCTGGTCCCCTGGTGCCCTGCAGGACCCAGATCCCCTTCTCTGCCCCTGTCCAGTGACCACTGATACCCTCTACCACCAGTGGGGCCTGGTCCCAGGTGGGAGGAGAGTCAGGGTTGGGGACACACAATCACCCCCCTCTTAAAGTCAAAGGGCTCCCAGGCCCCTGGTAGGGGATGGTCTGTACTCCCAGATACATCTGTGCCACCCCTACCCCGCAACTGAAGAAGTACTCCCGTTAAACAGCAAATGGAAAACACCATGGCACGAGGAGACAGAGACCATGGGAGAAAAGACACCGCTTTCTTCCTGCCTTTTTTTTTTTTTTTTTAATCTTTATTGGATTTGTTACAACATTGCTTCTGGTTTTAAGTTTTTTGGCCATGAGGCATGTGGGGTTTTAGCTCTCCAATCAGGGTTTGAACCCGCATCCCCGCATTGGAAGGCAAAGTCTTTACCTCTGGGCCTCCAGGGAAACCCCTTTCTGCTCTTTGAACAAGGAGTCCTGCATTGTTACTTTGCCCTGGGGCCTGATAAATGAGGCAGTGGCCCTGCCTCGGGCCCTAACTCCTACAATGGGTGTCATTTCACCTTGGCTAAAGAGCCTGGCCTGGCCAGTGCTTTCAGGTTCCTGTACTTTAGAGCTGTCTGTGTTTCGTGTGCTCCTTCTCATCCAGCGCACATGGGCTACAGGAGGAAGCTGGTCTACCGCGCTCGCTTACCAGGGTCCTTGTAGTCCTGTGGGCTTGGCCACTACAGCCAGAGGCCCAGGGTCACCTGATCCAAGCCTGACTTCTCACCTGTGAAAGGAGATTAGGTAATGTGATCTTCAAGATCTTTTCTAGCTCTAAAAGCATCTTATGATTCCAAGCACATGACAAAGCCCATTTTATGATCTGAAAACCCAGAGTGGGAGATACAAGATCTCATGGCTTCCTGGCAACAAACAGCTTTTATGATTATTGGCAATGGAAAGGAGCAGAAAAGGATCCAGACTTACTGCATGAGAATGCACAGCATCTCAGATCCTGGGCTTGGTGGACAATAAAAGGAGAGGTTCGTGAATATCCCTTCTGCCATTAGGCAGAGTTGAATAAGGAAGGCCATGTATAGAGCGACTGAACCCTCTCTGTGACGATGTGCAGGGATTCTTACTCTGTAAAACTTTTGTGTTATTGACAGGAAGAGACCCACAGACATAGAAAACAAACTTATAGTTATTGAGAGGGGAGAGAGGGAGGGATAAATGGGGAGCTTGGGATTAGCAGATACACACTACTATATATAAAATAGGTAACCAATAAGGACCTACTATACAGCACAGGGAATGATACTCAATATCTTATAATAACCTATAAGGGAAAAGAATCTGAAAAAGAATATATATAAGCTGCTGTGTGGCACAGGGAGCCCAGTCTGGCACTCTGTGGTGACCTGGAGGGGTGGGATGGGGGGAGAGGTGTGTGTATAATTATCGCTGACTTGCATTCTTGTATGGCAGAAACCAACACAGCATTGTAAAAAAAATTTTTTTAATTTAAATAATATATATAATGGAATCACTTTGCTGTGTACCTGAAACTAATACAACATTGTAAATCAACTATAGTTCAATACAATAAAATAAAGTTAAAAAAATTTTTATTATTGGGAAATGGATTAAAAGCATGAGGCTTAATTTAGCATCATAGCCTAAATTAGCGTCATATCCTAAATTAACCTAAATCGTATCCTGGGATCATGTGGATCCCAGGGCCCACCATGCTACTGATAGTGAGCCATGTGCGTTCTGTGAGCGTGGGAGCCTTCATGGTTGTCATTCTCCAAAAGATCTCGGAATAAGCTTAGAAAAGATATAAGAAAGTTCCTGAGTGGTGACTGAAATCTGCCCTTCCAGACCATCACATAAATCCAAAGTCACTGAGAAAATACTGACCCTACTCCATGTCCTTGACACTGTCAAATTTCCCAGCGAGGAGATCTTCAGGACACTGTAACCTTACTGACTTCAGATAGTAGATTTCCCGGGTGCCTTGGTCCATCCAAACTCACGTGGAGAACATGACCCACATCTGACAGCCAAGTCCCTTTTTTCCTATCCAAATCTGTGACGGAGATTTTTCCTTTCATAAGAGACTCAAATTTGAAGTTCCCTAAAATTATTTTTGCTTTTTCCCCCACTGGGGCATAGTTTCTAAGACAGAGTATTATCACCTCATTAAATGTGTCAGTAAGTTTTAAAACTTGGGAGAGAAAGTTAGCAAACACAGGGGATCTGCAGAGTTTGCCTGTGAGATTTCCCTATCTTGGCAAGTGCTTCCTACACTCAAGGCTGCGTTGGTTTGTATCATTGGGAAAGGGTTTGGGGAAAATCCAGGTATCAATGTTTCTATCTCATGTCCTTCCAACCTGACCAGTTGTCCTTCAGTTCTTTGCCCAGTTCCACCGATGAATCATAAAGCTCATCATCTTTTGGGACAGAGAATGGTTGGGATTTCAGAAATCTTCTAATTTTGGATGGTCGGGCTGGCCCAGTAAAGGACCAGACACGTGGGAAAGAATGTATGGTGGTGATCGTAATCAGAAAAGTTAACAAAGGCTTTAAAGATTGTGTCATAACAACAGATGCTTCAAGTGGTTAAAAACACCCATATTGTTATTCTTTCTGGCCCAAACTATGCCCTGAGACAGTGAAATTAGCAATGAAGGAAGCTATTCCTTTACTGTGAATGAAAGTTTGGCTGCAGGGTTAAGATGTCTTGAAATGCAGAGAGGAGACAGAGGTTTTATAATAACTTCACCCCTCAGAAATCTTTTCCAGTTGTACAGCAGGTGCAGCAATGTAGAGAAAATATTTGAGGGAAAGCAAGAAGAAACTCTTTTCTCTTCAAAGATGCAATGGGTAAAGATCCCACAGCTTGCTTAGCTAGCAAGGATCTAGCCAATTCCAAGACCCAAAGTTTCTCTCTCTATTGACACATTCTGGAAAAATGACTAAACCTTCCTGTACCTCAGTTATCCCAAGTGCAAAATCAGAAAAATTATTTTAACCTATTTTATGATACTGCAGGGGAAACACAACCTTGGATAAAGCTTGAGAAGTATTCGCTTGTTGTTAACTGTCTCATAAATGTTTAAGATTTCCAGGCCCCCAGGAAGCCTGCATGGTGTAAAGTTACAGCCAATTCACCTGATTGGAATCTGTTGTCAGGGACTTCAGAAATGTCCCTCAGGGACCACAGTGCAATCTGAGCAGGAGAAATCCAGGAGGTGCCTTGTGCAGGAGCCGGAATTTTCAACAGTGTGGGGCTGAACTGGAAGGCGAATTACTTTTGTTCTTTTTTCTTGGGCCACTGCAGAAAGTATTTTTATTTTATCACATACACATTTTCCTCCTTCCCCTGATCATGAACCAGAACATTTTTATAGCTAGGAGGAGTTTTAGGGATTTTCTAGTTATTTCTCATTTTAAAACAGTGGGCCATGGAGCTAAAAGCCGAGTTTTCTGATTCTGAGAATTGTTCAAAGGAACCACTTAGCTCTACCCAGCTATGGCACATGCAGCAGTAGGCTCCCTGCTCCCACTGAGGGGCAAATTCATGCCCAAGAACCTTCTTCCTCAGATTTTGTGGATGTGAATTCTTTTAGAGAAGCCTCTTGAGAGACCCTTGGACAGCAAGATGATCAAACCAGTCAATCCTAAAGGAAATCAACCCTAATATTCATTGGAAGGACTGATGCTGAAGCTGAAGCTCCAATACTTTGGCCACCTGACTCTTTTTGGAAAAGACCCTGATGCTGGGAAAGATTGAGGGCAGGAGGAGAAGGGGGGTGACAGAGGATGAGATGGTTGGATGGCATCACCAATTCAATGAATATGAGTTTGAGCTAACTCCAGGAGACGGTGAAGGACAGGGAAGCCTGGTGTGCTTCAGTCCATGTGGTCACAAAGAGTTGGACACAACTGAGCAACTGTTCAACAAACCTAGGGGCTCAGTGCCAAGCACTGAGCTCAGGACGAGCCCCTCCGTCAATAGAAGCAGATGATGGAGGTGACCGTCATCCATAGAGGCTGCCATGAGCTTGGCCACTTCCCATGTGATCACCTGGTAATCGTCACCACAGTCTTATGAAACAGGCATCGGATTCCTGCCTGAGGAATCAGATGTGTAAGCAACCTTCCCCTGGGGGTGGGAGAATCAGGCTTCACGCCCAGATTCCAAGGCTGGCCTAACTGCCTCTCCAGACCCTGAGGCTTTCTCAGAGAAACCAAGACCTGGGCAGATGACCAAGGCAAGGACTCAGCCTCGGGGAATGGGTGGTGGTAGTTTGGGATGGATTCCTGAAACTGGAGGATAAACTTGAAGGAACGAGGCAAGAAGCCAGTTTACAGACCTAGGGGTCAAGAAGGGCATTGCTAGCTGGACGGTTGGGCTGGGAGGTCTGGGCCCTGGAGTCCACCTGTCACTTAGACACAGATCTGAGCAAACCCAGCCCCTGTTACTTGTGGGGTCTGGAATGTGGCAGTCCTCCGGCCTTCTCACCGGATGTTGCATGCTGAGTCAACTGCCGTTTCAGCTCACTTTAGCAGACAACAGCTGGTCACCCAGCTGGGTGTTCACCTGAGGTCACGGTTCACAGAGTTACAAACAGTAGGGGCGGGGGTGGGGGGCAGAGGGTTGAGGGAGAGGAGTAAACTGCCTGGCTCTTGATCCTGCCTCCCTCACTTAGCAGAGCGTCAGCTTGGGCATGGCTACCCACTCCAGTATTCTTGCCTGGAGAATTCCATGGACAGAGGAGACTGGTGGGCTACAGTCCATAGGGTCACAAAGGGTTGGACATGACTGAAGTGACTTAGCAGTCGTGACCCATAGCTTGGGCAGGTCAGTAAGCCTCTGCGGGCCTTAGTTTCCCTATCTTTACAATGGGCTATTTGATGAAGTGGGTCAGTCCACACAAACACAGGAGAGCAATGCCTGGCACACAGTAGGTGCTCAGAAAGGGGTGGTCATCCTTGATTTCTGCACATGACGGTCACAGCAGAGGGAGTGCTCCCCTGAAAGGACCTCTCCGGGACTTTATCCAGGCTGGGGACACACTGCCTTCTGAGTCAGGCTGTTCCATTTTTGGACAACTCTGACTAAGAAAATTCTTCCTTGCTTCCAGCCAACTCCACCTCCCCACAACTCCCACGCACGGGCCCCAGCTCTGCCAGAAGGCAAATGTCAGAAAAATATTCTTGAAAGAGAGGACATAGAATGTAAATAGGAATGATAGAATCGGGTTGAAGGATTACAGTCTCCCTGGCTTCAGCCATTCGCACTGCCCAGCCCAGATGTGGTGGGGGTGGGGGCCAAAGACCCTTCGGTTCAGTGGGAAAACCAGCCAAGACTCTGCACTCTCCTCTACTCCCTTTAGAAACACGTTCATCAACTCTTCCCTTCATTCTTTGCAGGCCACAGCGCATTGCTAACTGCTGTGAAACCAAGCAACAAGTCACTCCCCAGGAACAAAGGTGACGGCCACTAGGCCGCGGAGCCTTGACCTCATCTCATTTCCTACGTGCCGTCCACCCCATAATCACTGTGCCTCCAGGGAGCGTGCCCGCCAAGCAGCGCGTGCCGTCGGCCTCCTGTTTACAGAGCCTTTCTGGCGTCAGGTATATATAATCATGACCGCTGTGTGTTCCTTCCCTGTCTTCCTTGGCAGGTGCTGTGACATAAGAAGGATGCACACGTCTTTTTTTTCAGGCAGTTGAGACAGCTTATCTCTCCCCCGATACTTGTTAAAAAGGATTTGAAATTGAGTGTCAGTGTTGCAGGGTGAAAAGATTCTCTGAGCTCTGTTGCATGCTGCATATTACCAAAGTGTCTGCTTAAAAATAATTAAGATGCTAAATCTCAAAGCAGCATTTTTTACCACAACAAAAAAATCTTTAAGGATGAAATAGGTAGGTGAAATAATACAACACCGTGGCTTTGAAATGATGTGAGAGGATGCAAAAGTTCATTGAGCTGTACACTTATGGTTTGTGTACTTTCCTCTAACATTGCTTGTGCTCAGTCATCTCTGACTCTGTGCGACCCCATGGACTGTAGCCTGCCAGGCTTCTCTGTCCATGGCATTTTCCAGGCAAGAATACTGGACTGAGTTACCACTGATAGTAAACTTCGTTAAAAAGTTTATATACATATAAAAGTAATCATAGAGGAGGAAGACATAAAGGGCGAGGGGGAGGGTACAGTTGAAACAACATTAACCATGAGTTGGGTGAGTTCTAGTCTATTTCTGTGTGTTTGAAATTTTTCACAATAAAAGAATAGAAATGCAGGAAACATTTAAAATGTGGGAAAAGTGATTTGAACATTTCGAGTATAGATCAGGACTCATGTGTAGACTTCTTTTAGCAGCTCTGGGGCAAGGCAAGCTGTGAACTGGGTACCCAAACGGCCATATCCTGTTCTACAGGATGAGGAAGGCAGCACCCTCAGTTACTACCAGGACACTATGTTCCTCCAAGAGCTTATCCAAGAATCCGAGACAAAAAGAAGGGGCCCCATGGTTGGTCCACAGGTCTTCTTCTCCCAGCCATCTCTGGCTGAACATCACTGTCACCCTCCAGGCCTTGCGGACCCCAAATCTTCCAAGCTCTCTGAGGACTTGGCCCCAGGCACCCTCCAGCCACTCTCAAGGTCAAGCGTAGCCCAAACCTTCCCAACAGAGGCGCTGTGTGCAGCCAGGACCCCCTCTGCACTCCCAGTGCTCACTCTGAAGCCTGGTACTTCCTGCAGCATACCGAAGCTTTCGCCAAATCGCCCTCTCTCACCTTGGGTGAGCCATGCCCCCTCATCACAGGACAATCCAGCTAATCTTCCTCTGTGGACCTGAATTTAAAAAGCTTTTTAGGCACTTCCTTGGTGGTCCAATGGTTAAGACTCCATACTTCTAATGCAAGGGGTACTGACCCAGGGACTAAGATCCTGAATGCTGCTCAGCCAAAAAAAAAAAAAAAGAGCTTTTTAGCTCCTCTCTCCAGTGGGTGCTGAAGAAGCTCAGTTCAGTTCAGTCGCTCAGTCGTGTCTGACTCTTTGCAATCCCATGGATTGCAGCATGCCAGGCTTCCCTGTCCTTCACCATCTCCTAGAGTTTGCTCAAATTCATGGCCACTGAGTCAGTGATGCCATCCAATCATCTCATCCTCTGTTGCCACCCCCTCATCTTCAGTCTTTCTCAGCATCAGGGTCTTTTCCCATAAGTCTGCTGTTCACATCAGGTGGCCAAAGGTTTGGAGCTTCAGCATCAGTCCTTCCAGTCAATATTCAGGGTTGATTTCCTTTAGGATTGACTGGTTTGATCTTGCAGTCCAAGGGACTTTCCAAAATCAAAAAGGGATGCTAGAAGGAAGTGGTTTGCATTTCCCTGCACCTCCGCCAGGGTGAGATCAAAACAACTGCTAAAAGAAGAAGAAGTGGGTCCTGGGCTTTTCCCTCATCAAATCAGATAGCTAAAACTGTCAGTTAAAAAAAAAAAAAAAATCAATAAAGCTGTCAGGGCTCAGAAGTCCACGAGATGATTCTGTTCCCGGGGGCTCAGTGACATTCAAGACTACCTGGAATGAAACTGCTAGACGGACGATTCAGTGATGACCCTGTGAAGTCAGGTCTGGGTGGGGGCAGCCCCATCCCCGCCCCCACCCCTCTGTCATCAGGTGAGAGGTGAGGGCTGGGGACTGGCAGGCAGGGGTAGTTGGGAAAATCTGGGTGTGATTCAATTTGCTTTTCCCCGATTTTACATGTTAACTAGTATCGACCACCTCCTCTTTCCAGGTCAGACCTTCACCCCTTGACGTTGGGTGGGTAAACAAAACACTTGGAGTCCCCAGGCCCCGTCATGCCCTGCCCTCAGCCCATCTCTGGGACCAGCTTCTGGAGTGGACCCCTCCCCACAGGTGGTCTCTGAGCACAGCCATCTCCTGCTTCTCCAGCTACTTCTTGCCTGTCTTTAACCTGGCTGCCTTTCCCCTCCCTGCTCCCTGCACTTGGACACGTCCAAAGGTTCTGGCCTTGGACCTCCCTCCCCCTCCCTCCTAGGTCATGACCACTCCTAGTTTACGGAGGGCACGAACTCCTGCCTGAATCAACAAGGGGCACTGACTCAGCATGTGGGAGTCCATCCGGGCACTGGGGCCTCTCTCCACCACGAAGCCTGGACTCTACCACCTCCATGTACCCACCCCCCTCCCCACAGCTCTGAGGACCCCTGCTATTCACTGAACCTCCTCCCTGGCCCCCCCTACTCCTGCTCCCAATCACAGAAAGTCCTCACAAGACACAGAGCCTGGTGCCTCATCAGCTCAGACCTGCTTGTGCTGCTAAGTCTCTTCAGTCGTGTCCGACTCTGTGCGACCCCATAGATGGCAGCCTACCAGGCTCCCCTGTCCCTGGGATTTTCCAGGCAACAACACTGGAGTGGGTTGCCATTTCCTTCTTCAATGCATGAAAGTGAAAAGTGAAAGTGAAGTTGCTCAGTCGTGTCCAACTCTTAGCGATCCCGTGGACTATAGCTTACCAGGCTCCTCCGTCCATGGGATTTTCCAGGCAAGAGTACTGGAGTGGGGTGCCATTGCCTTCTCCGCAGACCTTCTGATCACCTCTAATTTTCTTCCTAGCAAAATCCCCCAGGTCCTATGATGGGGAGGCTTCTCTGGCCTCAGGGCCTCTCTCCATCCTGTCTCTCAGAAAACCTGAATAGGACAAGGCAGTTGAACCCACAGCTGGGTCCCCCAGTCACGCTCTAGTAATCCCCAAGAATTGCTGCTTCTCCCTGTCTCTTCTTGCTCCCAGTTTTAGGGGAAGATGCTTCTCACTCCCCACTATAGCCTCTGCCCTCACCTTCCTAGATTTTTGGCTAAACCTCAGGTCTTTCATCTATTACTGTCTCTCGGAGCCTTAGACTCCATACCTGCAAAGTAAGGATAATCCTGTCTGCCTGTGAGCTAGGTAGTGCTCAATTTGCCAAGCTGTGATGATGACAACAAAGACCGATCTGTTCCTGATAATTCACAGTTCAGTCCAGAAGGGGCTCCCTGAACACGCATCCCTGCTCCACCAGTCCTTCTGGTGAAGGAACCTGCACCCTAACACTTTTATGCATGTGAGCCCGTTACAGTGCATCCCATCTCCTTGTGTGTAATTGATTCTTGCATCATTGGGAACCATGCAACTCCCAATGGTGGGATTTGCAGAATGGAAGGGCTTGATGAAATCACGGGTCCAGCTCCACATGCTCTCTTGGCATCATCCTCTTTCCCCCTTGCCTCCCACCACTTCTGCCTAAACCCATTTGTCCAACAAATATTTTATTGGGTATCTACTCTGTGCCAGGCACTTTTTCTAAACAATGACAAGGATGGTAATGATGAAGGATGGAGGAAGGGAGAACAGCTTCTGTTTCCTGGGTACATAGTGTGCGCCAAGCACTCACTCATTTGGAGTCATTCAGTTCTCACAATGGATCCATCCGTCTGTTCCCCAGAAACCCCAGTGAAATGGGTGCAGTCATCATCCTTATTTCACAAATGGCTGAGCTGGGGCTAAGCTGCCCAGGGTCACGCAGTCCCAGAAGGGTCCCTGGGATGTCCATCCCGCCTGCCCCCAGGCTGTATCCGCGGCTGTCA
This sequence comes from Bos indicus, assembly GCF_029378745.1. Classification (NCBI taxonomy): domain Eukaryota; kingdom Metazoa; phylum Chordata; class Mammalia; order Artiodactyla; family Bovidae; genus Bos; species Bos indicus. Next base: position 46,021,663 of record NC_091775.1, read on the forward strand.
AAGGGAAGAGATAATAAAAGAGGATGTGGACCAAGAGATAACCTGATAAAGCCAGGGAGCAAAGTGCTGCAGGAAGGGCTCAGGACCCGTATTAGGAGGAGCGTCACAGGGTGACCTTTCACTAAGACCTGGTAGATCAGAGGCCAGGTGCTCAAGGTGTGGGCGGAAGAGAAAGGATGACTAAGGCCCCCGCCATCCAGGATTCGGTCTCAGACCCAGGAGAGGAGCTGCGGGGACAAGATGCAGACAGCCAGTGGAATTCCGGTTTAGATTGTGGACTGCATCCTGGCTTTCTCTTTACGTTAAGTTCCCTGATCTTGGTCACTGTAGGGTGGTGGTATCCGAGGATGTCTTGGTGATTGGCAAACACATGCTGAAGTGTCCAGAGGCACAGTGCCTCCTACTTAACTCTGAAATGGTTCAGAAAAAATATGAATCCAGGTGCAGGCTTCCCTGGTGGCTGAAATGGTAAAGAATCCGCCTGCAATGCAGGAGACCCAGGTTTGATTCAAATGGCTACCCACTCCAGTGTTCTTGCCTGAGAAATCCCATGGACAGAGGAACCTTGTGGGCTACAGTCCATGGGGTCACAAAGACTCGGACTTGACAGAATGACTAACACTTTCAGATGTGTGTGTGTGTGTGTGTGTGTGGTAGAGAAAGAATGACACAGCCTACAGAGCAAAGTGTAAACAATGAATGAACCTGAGCAAAGGGTACGCCTTGTACTATTCTTGCAGATTTTCAGGAAATTTTAAATTATTCCCAAGTAAAATTTACCAGAAGTATATGCACTGAAATAGCAGAACACAAATAGGAAGATCTTATAAAAATCCAATGCATGTGTGCGTGCTCAGTCACTAAGTCATGTTTGACTCTTTTGTAACCCCATGGACGATAGCCCACCAGCCTCCTGGTCTGTGGGATTTCCCAGGCAAGAATACTGGAGTTGGTTGCCAGTTCCTTCTCCAGGAGATCTTCCTGACCCAGGGATTGAACCCAGGTCTCCTGAATTTCAGGTAGATTCTTTACTGTCTGAGCTACCAGGGAAGCCCTAAAAAACCAAACAACACCCATCAAATACTGAAGAATGGGAAGGAGGGGGATGCAAGTGGGAAAGGGAGAGGTAAGAGAATAAAAAAATTGGGAGGGGATAGACAAGAAAGGAAGGAAGGAAGGAAGGAAGAGGGGAACAGAGAAAAAGCGGGGAGAGGAGGAATTCGGGGTCCCTTGCATTCTCACTCCTGACTGGACCCCTCCATTCTTAGGACTTCAACTTTGCATCTCCAGGAGGATGACTCCTAAGACTTTATCTCCAGCTTGGTCAATTGGCCAGTCCTGTATTTGGAATTGCTTGGCACAGGACCCCACAGGATATCCCACTCTAAAGCTCTTCTTTTTCCCCTGCAACAAAAGCTATCTCCCCCAAGGCCATCAACTCCAGATTTCATCTCCTCCCTCACCTTCCTTCCTTGGTCTACATCTTATTCTTTCTTCCTTTTCTGTTCCTCTTCTCTTCAGGTAGCTCCAGCTCCTGTAATCTCTCTGAGGATAGTGATAGGGGCTTCCTGCTTGGGTTCACTGCTCCCAGGGTGTGGGCCTTCCACTCACCAACATTTGTGACCCAAATTTCCTGTAACTCAAGAGTTCTCTCTGGGCTTCCCTGGTGGTCCAGTGGTTAAGAATCCACCTTGCAATACCAGGGACACAGGTTTGATCTCTGGCCTGGGAAGATCTCATGTACCACGGGCCAACCGATCCTGTGCGCACAACTAATGAGCCTGTGCTCTGGAGATCACAAGCCCCAGTGCTGAGCCTACGTGCCACAGCACTGAAGCCTGAGAGCTCTAGAGCCTGCGTTCTGCAACAAGAGAAGACACCACAATGAGAAGCCCTTGAACCACAACTAGAGTAGCCCCCACTTGCTGCAATTGGAGAAAGCCCGCCTGCAGCAAAGCCAAAGATAAATAAATTGAAAAAAAAAAAGAGCTCTCTTGGGTCTGATGTTTTTCATGGATATTTGTTTTAGCTTCCAGCTTAATCATGTTCCTTAAGCAGGCACTAACCCTGTTTCGAGGCTGGATGCAGAGCAGCAGGAGAATAATAGCTACCTAGTCATTTAAGCTCGGAGAAGGCAATGGCACCCCACTCCAGTACTCTTGCCTGGAAAATCCCATGGACAGAAAAGCCTGGTAGGCTGCAGTCCATGGGGTCACTCAGAGTCAGACACAACTGAGCGACTTCACTTTCACTTTTCACTTTCACGCATTGGAGAAGGAAATGGCAACCCACTCCAGTGTTCTAGCCTGGAGAATCCCAGGGACGGGGGAGCCTGGTGGGCTGCCGTCTCAGGGGTCTCACAGAGTCGGACACGACTGAAGTGACTTAGCAGCAGCAGCAGCAGTCAATTAAGCTACCCAAAGAAGTTCTCCTGCTCCCCTGCCATGTTTGGAATGACAATAGGTGTGATTAAAAGGATAAGATCAGGACACTAGGGCTGTTTGGAGGGCCTCATTAGGTGCACCCCAATGTCAGGCCTTATGATCACCCACCAGGCTCTGTAGAAAGGCCTGTTCTGGGTGGCTTTGTATTTTCATGTTTCTCATAGAAAGGATTATTTTTTTTTAAGTATAACATTGTTTTTAGAATATACATTTACTAATGTAAATGTTCCAAAGCTCAACCCAGATTAAAACATACTCCCTAATTGTTTGCTGCTTCCTCGTTCTCTCTTTTCCCAGCCCAAGACATATGTTTTTGATATCACAGCAAACAGCAATTGATTCTATTTCTAGTTGCTTCAAAAACAATTCTAATGGCCTAGTCACTGTCCAAACAAGGCAAAGGCTGGGTGGATCAGCCTCCTTATGTCACAGTCATAAGGAAGGTCCTTGTAGTTAAATGTCTCCCAGCCCCCAGTCCCATATATTTAATTCCTTCTCTTGATATTTCATCCTTTCAGCTCATAAAAGAGAAAATGATGTCATGCCTAATAAATGCCAAAGTAGCCTTTTCGAGAAGTGACACCAAACATGGGCAGAGTGCCGAAGTCTTATTTGCTCAGGCAAACATTCAGACATCTGTCACCATTTAAGTTTTCATCTGAGACGCTGATTCCTACACAGGTTTCAGTGAGGTTTTGATCTATCTGAATTTCAAAGCACTGGGATTTGAGCCCACACAAGATGTACGGGCAAGAATCTCTGTATCACTGAGCGAGCATGTACCAGAACACATACATCCTCCCAGAGACACAATAACATTATCAAGGACTGCTTACTGTGGGTGGATTTAAAAAAAAATTTTTTTTTACTATAATGTAAACTTCCTGTTGCTATTTGAACCAATTTCCTCTCCTTCAGTTCCTGGGGGAGACGGTAAGCAGTTCATCATGATTGTCTGAACAATATGTGAGCATTTCTATAGGAACGTAGCATGGCTGATCTTTGTTCCATGGACCATCTGCTTTGAGTTGTTTGTCCAGGTGTGATGCATTTTTCTCCTTCGTTCCCAAGTTCCTCTCTGTTCCCTTTCGAATTGAAGATGTATGCTGGCTATTCACGGGTTCAGAGGAAAGAAAACTATCTTGGCCACAGATGGTTGAACTGAAGCTCATCAGACCTCAGGCTCAGAACCCCTGGCTTAGTGAGCCCTTCACAGACTCAACCATCACCGAAGAGGAAGAACTCTCAGGAATTCTCTGGTCCAGGCTTCTCCTGTGTGGGCTTCTATGGAAGCTGAAATCATCCACAATTACAGTCTTTAAAGGACACAGGAAAGAGCCATGTCCAGAGTTATCCATGCGTTTGACACCCTCGTCCTCCTGGATTTTCTGCTGAACTCTAACCCTCACCCAACAAATATAACTGGGACAATTCTAGACCACTCAGAACTTTAGCCACAGAGGCCTCTGGGATCAAAGCTGTGCGAAAAAGGCCACCAGGTAGGGGCTAAGCAGAAGGGACATCACTGTGGCCATGGGAAGCTGGGCAAGGTCCCAGGTGGCTTCAGTCTTCCTGGAGAGGTTGCTTCCATCCTCACACCCTCTTCCATCCCATCGTGTCCCTGGACCACCAAAGACAAGTTTGCAGGCAGCATTAAAATAAATTTAAACTACTCCTATAGGGACTTCAGGCTTCCCTGATGGCTCAGCAGGAAAACAATCTGCCTGCAGTGCAGCAGACACAGGAGATGCACGTTCAATTCCTGGGTCAGGAAGATCCCTCGGAGGAGGAAATAACAGCCCACTCCAGTATTCTGGCCTGAAAAATCCCATGGACAGAGGGTTGCAAAGAGTCAGACATGACTGAACACGCACACGTGAACATAAGGACTCCTTGGCAGTCCAGTGATTAAGACACTGTGCTTCCACTGTGGGGGCCATGGGTAAAAATACCGCATGGCAAAGCTGAGCACCAAAGAATTGATGCTTTTGAACTGTGGAGTTGGAGAAGACTCTTAAGAGTCCCTTGGACTGCAAGGAGATCAAACCAGTTAAACCTAAAGGAAATCAGTCCTGAATACTCATTGGAAGGACTGATGCTGAAGCTGTAGCTTCGATACTTTGGCCACCTGATGCAAAGAACTGACTCATTGAAAAAGACCCTGATACTGGGAAAGTTTGAAGGCAGGAGGAGAAGGGGATGACAGAGGATGAGATGGTTAGATGGCATCATCGACTTGATGGACATGAGCTCTGGGGGTTGATGATGGACAGGGAAGCCTGGTGTGCTGCAGTCCATGGGATTGCAAAGAGTCAGATACAACTGAGTGATTGAACTGAAGAATAAAATAAAATACTCCCCATGCTCCTTCCCCCACTTACCCTCTTCTTCTGCTTTCAACTGGGTTTAAATAAACATGACCCCCACTAGTGGCTTTCAAACTTTGCTAGTGGTTCTGATTAATTGAGACCAATGGAAGCTGGATTATGTTCTAGGACTGGGCCATGACACCTGGTCTGTGAGCCCAGACCCAGAGGGGGAGGGCCATCAGGTAAGAAGTTGCAAGGGACGCGCTTATGCTAACAACAACAAAAAATGCATAGTTTATCTAAATTCCTGCTTAATTGGGTGTACTGTATTTATATTTGTTAAATCTGGCACCCGTAAGTGAGGAAGGTAGGCATGATTAGGAAGGGAAAAGGGTTCTCGCAGGAAGGGCCCCCAACCCAACAATAGCTGGGGACTTAGAAAAATTTGAGGGCGGGGCCCTGGGAGTGGAGTCTCCCTTACTTCGACTAAACTTTTGTGTGTGTGTTTCTGTGTATGTGTGAAGTGGGCTTCCCAGGAGGTCCAGTGCTAAAGAATCCACCTACCAAGCAGGAGATATGGGTTCGATCCCTAGATTGGTAAGATCCCGGGAGAAGGGAATGGCTACCCACTCCAGTATTCTTCCCTGGAGAATCCCATGGACAGACGAGCCTGGCAGGCTACCGCTCACAGGGTCTCAAAAAGTGAGCTACAGCTAAGCAACTGAGCACACATCTGAATGCAAAAATACCATAATCAAAGTTAAAAGACTGATGACAATATATCTTCTGCAAACATTAAAAATAAAAATCACTGGCTAAGTCATACAAAGAGGTCTTACGAATCAACAACAAAAAAAAGTTTTCCAACAGAAAAACAGACTATGATTAGGCAATCTGAAAAAAATGATTGATGAGCTGCAAAAGATATCTGAACTAAAATGAGACTTTTTAGCTTATTACATTAAAAAAATTAATGTAAGAACCACTATGGATAAGGATAGGAGTGGGGAATACACTGGTAGAATCTTTCTGGGAAGATACTTACCAATATCCATCAAAGATCTTAAGAAACGTCAGTGTTTTAATGTAAGGAGCCATAAAAGGACAAATGTACAAAGACACAGAAGTATAAGGTTAGCCAACGCAGAGCTGTTCAGTTCAGTTCAATTGTGTCCGACTCTTTGGGACCCCATGAAATGCAGCATGTCAGGCCTCCCTGTCCATCACCAACTCCCAGAGCCTACCCAAACTCATGTCCATTGAGTCGCTGATGCCGTCCAACCATCTCATCCTCTGTCGACCCCTTCTCCTCCTGCCCTCAATCTTTCCCAGCATCAGGGTCTTTTCAAATGAGTCAGCTCTTTGCATCAGGTGGCCAAAGTATTGGAGTTTCAGCTTCAGTATCAGTCCTTCCAATGAACACCCAGGACTGATTTCCTTCAGGATGGACTGGTTGTATCTCCTTGCAGTCCAACGGACTCTCAAGAGTCTCCTCCAACACCACAGTTCAAAAGCATCAATTCTTTGGCACTCAGCTTTCTTTACAGTCCAGCTCTCACATCCATACATGACTACTGGAAAAACCATAGCCTTGACTAGATGGACCTTTGTTGGCAAAGGAATGTCTCTGCTTTTTAATATGCTGTCTAGGTTGGTCATAATTTTCCTTCCAAGGAGTAAGTGTCTTTTAATTTTATGGCTGCAATCACCACCTACAGTGATTTTGGAGTCCCCCAAAATAAAGTCAGCCACTGTTTCCACTGTTTCCCCATCTATTTCTCATGAAGTGATGGGACCAGATGCCATGATCTTAGTTTTCTGAATGTTGAGCTTTAAGCCAACTTTTTCACTCTCCTCTTTCACTTTCATCAAGAGGCTCTTTAGTTCTTCACTTTCTGCCATAAGGGTGGTGTCATCTGCATAGCTGAGGTTATTGATATTTCTCCCGGCAATCTCGATTCCAGCTTGTGCTTCTTCCAGCCCAGCGTTTCTCATGATGTACTCTGCATATAAGTTAAATAAGCAGGGTGACAAAATACAGACTTGACGTACTCTTTTTCCTATTCGGAACCAGTCAGTTGTTCCATGTCCAGTTCTAACTGTTGCTTCCTGACCTGCATATAGGTTTCTCAAGAGGCAGATCAGGTGGTCTGGTATTCCCATCTCTTTCATAATTTTCCACAGTTTATTGTGATCTGCACAGTCAAAGGCTTTGGCATAGTCAATAAAGCAGAAATAAATATTTTTCTGGAACTCTCTTGCTTTTTTGATGATCCAGCGGATGTTGGCAATTTGATCTCTGGTTCCTCTGCCTTTTCTAAAACCAGCTTGAACATCAGGAAGTTCACGGTTCACGTATTGCTGAAGCCTGGCTTGGAGAATTTTGAGCATTACTTTACTAGTGTGTGAGATGAGTGCAATTGTGCGGTAGTTTGAGCATTCTTTGGCATTGCCTTTCTTTGGGATTGGAATGAAAGCTGACCTTTTCCAGTCCTGTGGCCACTGCTGAATTTTCCAGATTTTCTGTGTATAATAGCAAAAAATTAAAGCAAGGACAGTGTCCAACAAGAAGGATTAAGTTACTGGACTACCTTTCAATGGTATCGCATACAGGCATTTAAAATTATATTTGTTGACTTGGAGTGGTATCTACATTAAATGTTACTTGAAAAAGTAATAAAAATGCATATTAAATGATCTCATCTCTTTTCTTCTCCTCTTCTTCCTTCTTAAAAACCTAATTATGTACCACTTCTCACCACTAAGGCGGCTATAATCAAAAATAATGTGTCGATGTGGACGTTCAGAAATTAGAATCCTCAGACCTTGCTGGTGGGAATGAAAATGGTGCAGTTGCTCTGGAAAATGGGTTGACAGTTCCTCAAAAGATTAAACATAGAGTCACTATCTGATGTGATTCCACTAGTAGGTATATTGCAATTGGCAATTGTTCAGTCTCTAAGTCATGTCCAACTCTTTGTGACCCCATGGACTGCAGCATACCAGGCTTCCCTGTCTTTCACTATCTCCCAGAGTTTGCTCAAACTCATGTCCATTGAGGCGGTGATGCCGTCCAACCATCTCAGCCTCTGTTGCCCCCTTCTCCTTCTGCCCTCAATCTTTCCCAGCATCAGGGTCTTTTCTAATGAGTCGGCTCTTCACATCAGGTGGCCAAAGTATTGGAGCTTCAGCTTCAGCATCAGTCCTTCCAGTGAATATTCACGGTTGATTTCCTAAGATTGAGTGGTTTGATCTCCTTGCAGTCCAACAGACTCTCAAGAGTCTTCTCCAGCACCACAGTTCAAAAGCATCAATTCTTTGACACTTAGCTTTCTTTATGGTCCGACTCTCACATCTGCATATGACTACTGCAAAAACCTAAATATATACCAAAGAGAAATAAAAATGTGTCCACACAAAAGCTTATATACAAATTTCACAACACTACTTGTAAGATCTAAGAAATGAAAATAACCCAAAAGTCCATCACGTGATGAATGGATAATTGTGGTCTGTCTATAAATAATGGAATATTATTCACCATAAAAAGAAATGAAGTACCGTTACGTGCTACAATGTGGATGAAACTTTAAAGCATTATGCTTCATGAAAGAAGCCACATACAAAAAACCACATGTTGTCTAATTCGGCTTATATGAAATCTCTGGGATAGGCAAATCCATAGAAACAAAAGGTAGATTAGTGGTTGCTTAGGGCTGGTTGAACTATAAAGAAAGCTGAGCCCCGAACAATTGATGCTTTTGAACTGTGGTGTTGGAGGAGACTCTTGAGAGTCCCTTGGACTGCAAGGAGATACAACCAGTCCATCCTAAAGGAAATCAGTCCTGAATATTCATTAGAAGGACTGATGTTGAAGCTGAAACTTCAATACTTTGGCCACCTGATGTGAAGAATTGACTCATTGGAAAAGACCCTTATGCTGGGAAAGATTGAAAGCAGGAAGAGAAGGGAATGACAGAGGATGAGAGGGTTGGATGGCATCACTGACTCAATGGACATGAGTCTGAGTAAGCTCTGGGAGTTGGTGATGGACAGGGAAACCCGGTGTGCTGCTGTCCATGGAGTCTCAGAGTCAGACACGACTGAGCGACTGAACTGAATTGAGGGCTGGTTTGGGAGTGATTTGGAGTGAAAAGTGGCATGACTGCTAATGGGTAGAGGTTTTTTTGATGGGGATGATAAAAATGTTCTGAAATTGATTGCAGTGATGGTGGTACAACTCAGTGAATATCCTAGAAACCATTGAAGAATATACTTTAAGTGGGTAAATTAAATGGCATGTGAGGGACTTCCCTAGCGGTCCAGTGGCCAATGCAGGGGGCCTGGGTTGATCCTTGGTCTGGGAACTAGATCCTACAAGCTGCAGCTGAAAAAGATCACGCGTGCCACAATTAAGATCCCATGCAGCCAAAAAACAAAATGTGAATTTTATCTCAATCAAGCTGTTTAAAAATCCATTTATGTGGATTGAGGCATAGAGCAAACTTTGGAAGGTATTTTGAATCAAAATGTTAATAGGGGGTGTCTCTGAGTGAGGGATTATCTGAAATTTCCATCTGTGTTCCTTCCAGGATCTTTTGAAGTCTGCAAAGTGTGTGTATTTCAATAGTCAGAGAAAGAAAACAAGTCTCCTTTCTGTTCCAGGACTTAGACCTGGGGACTCTTACAGGTGGGGACCCCATCCAACATTGTACCAGACACAATAAAAATCACCTGAGCCCCACATGCTTTTATCCGTGAAAATATCTGAAACAACTTTGATCATCTTGCTTCTGAAATTATTAGGCTCCAGATAACTAATTTATGATTAGCTGTGACATTCTCAGCAGTTATCATGCAAACTGGGACATTTGTGAAAGAGGGAAGACATGTAATCTACAGATAACATTTTTAAAAATATTTGTTTATTTGGCTGTGCCAGATCTTATTTGCGGCATGTGGGATCTTGTTCCCTGACCAGGGATGGAACCTGGGCCCGCTGGTTTGGGAGTGTGTAGTCTTAGCCACTGGACCACCAGGGAAGTCCCCCCAGGTAGTTTTATAATGAGATAAGATGCTTACAAATCATAAACCAACAAGGCTGATGTTGTGCCACATTTCAGAGATATCCAAACATTATTTCAGGATTTTTTCTCCTTTATTTAGTAGTCAATACAATTTTTCAGGACCCCAATATTTCAAGATATAAAAGGAAATGGCAACCCACTCCAGTATTGCCTGGAAAATTCCATGGACAGAGGAGCCTGGCAGGCTACAGTCCATGGGGTTGCAAAGAGTCGGATACAACTGAACGACTGAACACAATGTTTCAAGATGCTTGAGATCAGCTCAGAGGCCCCAAGCCCCAGACCTGGAGGTGACAATAATGTCAAAGACAGTGCCTGACAAATAATCTGACCTCACTAAGTATCTTTGGACGGATTGATTTAAGGAGTCTTCATATCTTTCAAATCTTATTTAACAAGTGTGGTATTTCCTTTTTTTCAGATTGCTGTAAACACGAAGAACATATATTTGCAACCTTCTGTTAAAAGACTTTCACATCCCTGAAACAGGAATCAAGATGCCTTTTGATCAACTGTTTTGTTGATGAAACAATTCCAGTTTATTTATTTAGTTACTAAAGAACCTTTTTTATGATCAGTTCTACACTCTGTCTAGGGTCTGATATGTCATGTCAGCTCTTACTTGGTATAACATTTCATAACTGTTTGATAGATGCAAAACACAGACACCCATTTACCCTCCAAAGCATACCAGTGTGGTGGTGGTTGTCATTGTTGTTTGACTGAAGTCTAGTTGATTTACAATGTTCATAGAGAATGGACTTCCGGTTGTTGTTTTTAATGCCAACTGTCACTCAACCTTAATTCATCACTGATCCCAAGCTCTTTATCTTTCTTCCTTGGATCTAGTTAAGTTCTTCCCTATCCCATATTTGAATGATTACTTCTTCTTCTGTAACTACTATCTGGTAAGTCTCTGCTAGACTTTATCATTTTTAAGATAAAGTTTGATTTCATTCCTGTTTTACAGAATTGTAGCTACTAGAGGTTCAGTGAATGCAGAGTTTGGTCCAATAGTGAATGTTCATTGACAGAAGCCAATTATTTGACCTAAGATAAATAATCCTCACAAAATAAACTTCGAAGATATAACAAACTAAAATTTTATTTTAAATACTTGAAAATTAGAACTTTTAAAATTGGTAATTATATTTTAAAGGTTTAACATTCTAGTATAGAAAACGTTTCTCAGTGCTACCGACTATGTCACTCCTGTAGGCACAGTTAAAATATTAAATAGGTGTGCATTTCCATATAATGATGGAAGAGTAAAATAGGTTAACTTTCCTGACTTTTCCCTAACACCTTCTCCACTTATTCACACTTTTTATATTCTGTACTGTGTCTGGAGAGATGATTATTTATCATTGATACATGAGTTTGAAGACTTTTCTCTTTGTGAAACTTTGATGTTCTGCTTTCAATTTATCTTCTCTAGTGGCTCAGTCAGTATAGAATCCCCCTGCAATGTAGGAGATGGTTGGATCCTGGGTTGGGAAGATCCCCTGGAGGAGGGCATGGCCACCCACTCCAGTATTCTTGCCTGGGAAATCCCATGCACAGAGGAGCCGGGTGGCCTACAGTCCATGGGGTCACAAGAGAGTTGGACACGATTGAGTGACTAACACTTTCACTTTTTTTTCTGCCACCTACTGGCTTGGTGGCCTTGAACAAGTTACTATCTGTGCCTCAGTCTCCTTATCCATAAAATGGGGATAATGAAATACCCACCTCGTTGGGCTTCGGTGAGAACTCTGTGATATGTGCCAAGTGGTCAAAAATGTGCCCTTCTTATCATAAATAGAAGTATATGTGTTCACTGTTATTACTATTATTAAATAAGTGTCACTCAGTCGTGTCTGACTCTTTGTGATCTCATTGACTGTAGCCTGCCAGGCTCCCCTGTCCATGGGATTCTTCAGGCAAGAATGCTGGAGTGGGTAGCCGTTTTCTTCTCCAGGGGATCTTCCTGATCCAGAGGCTGAACCTAGGTCTCCCACATTGCAGGCAGATTCTTTACTATCTGAGTCACCAGGGAAGCCATTATTATTATTATTATCAATTGTTAATTAGTACCCATGAAAGCTAACTCATGATTGATTACGTTTGATGAACTCTATCTCAAAATGGCAGAAAGGAGAGAAATCAGACTTTCTGGATGGTTTAGAAAGTTTCTGAAGAATATAAATATTGGGATGCCCTTGGTGGTCCAGTGGCTAAGAATCTGCCTGCCAATGCGGAGGACACAAGTTCAATCCTGGGTCTGGGAAAATCCCACACGCCCTGGAACAACTAAGCTGGTGTGCCACAACTACTGAGCTCATGCGCTGCAGCTCCTGAAGCCCTCGTGCCTAGTTCCCATGCCCGGCAACAAGAGAGGCCACAGCAGTGAGCAGCTTGAGTACCACAATGATTGTGGTACCAGAGAGGAGCCTCCTCCTCTAGAGAGGAGCCCTCCCTCACCACTACTAGAGAAAGCCAGCACAGCAACAGAGATCCAGTGTGGCCAATAAATAAATAAGAGCTTTAAAAATCTATATAAATATTAATAAAAGAGTTAATCATGATTCCATAGCATTCTTTATCTTAAATAAAGATCTTTTACTTATCTGAGTGAATGTTTAAAACTTTTAATTATGGAAATTGTCAGACCTACATGAAAGCAGGGAGATTCATGTAAGGAAGCATCTGTGTCCAGACCCACCTTCCACAAGGAGCAACATGCCATCTTATGTTTAACTGAGCACATTCAATCTGATGCCCTACATGCCCAGCACCTCTGGTCATGTGATAGTCAGGACAGCACAGAGCCAGTCCTTCTGCAAAATCAGATTTCTTAATGAGCAACAGCTTTTACTCTTTATCTGAAGAGGTAGGAATCTAGCCCTTACAGCAAATGTTTACTCTCAAGAATCATTTTTCACATTTTTAAATTTAAAATATATTCTGCCTCTTGATAATTAAAGAGGCATAAGTCATTTCAGTTGTTTTTGATCTTGGCTGTGCTCCCAAGTGTCAAATACTTTTGCTCTCAACAGATCAAATAAAAGTTCAAAAACCTCTGATGTCAATAGATTAAGTACAGACTCTTCTTTTAAAAAAATTTTTGGCTGCACCCCACAGCATGTGGGATGTTAGCTCCTCAACCATGGATTGAACCTGCTCCCCCTGCATTAAAAGGCGAAGTTTTATCCACTGGACCACCAAGGAAGTCCCCAAGTACAAACTCGTAATGGTGGCCTTGTATTGCTTCACCAGTGCATTTGTCACCAAGGCACCCACATCCTCAGGGACAGAGAACAAACCTAACAGAGACCTCAGGCTTTGTCATCTCATGACCATCATAGAAAATGCAATGTTTCAAGCACACTGGGGAACAGGTGGGGATGCTCATAGCCAGGTGTCGTTCAGTCACTCAGTCGTGTCTGACTCTTTGCAACCCCAGGACGTCAGGCTTCCCTGTCCTTCACTATCTCTCAGAGTTTGCTCAAATTCATGTCCATTGAATAAATGATGCCATCCAACCATCTCATCCTCTCCAGCCCCTTTCTCCTCATGCCCTTAATCTTTCCCAGCATCAGGGTCTTTTCCAGTGAGTCAGCTCTTCACATCACGTGGCCAAAGTATTGGAGCTTCAGCTTCAGCATCAGTCTTTCCAAAGAATCAGTTCAGTTCAATTCAGTCACTCAGTCCAACTCTTTGCAACCCCATGGACGGCAGCACACCAGGCTTTCCTGTACTTCACCAACTCCCAGAGCTTGCTCAAACTCATGTCCATGTGTGATGACATCCAACCAGCTCATCCTCTGTCATCCCCTTCTCCTCCTGCCTTCAGTCTTGCCCATCATCAGGGTCTTTTCCAATGAGTCTCTTTGCGTCAGGTGGCCAAAGTATTGGAGCTTCAGCTTCAGCATCAGTCCTTGCAATGAATATCCAGGGTTGATTTTCTAAGATTGACTGGTTTGATCTCCATGCAGTCCAATGGACTCTCAAAGAGTCTTCTCCAACACCACAGTTCAAAAGCATCATGACTACTGGAAAAACCATAGCTTTGACTACATGCACCTTTGTCAGCAAAGTGATGTCTGTGTTTTTAATACACTGTGTAGGTTTGCCATAGCTTTTCTTCCAAGAAGCAAGCATCTTTTAATTTCATGGCTACAGTCACCATCTGCAGTGATTTTGGAGCCCAAGAAACTGAAGTCTATAGCCAGGTACCTGGGACCAATAGTTCTGTCACTCACGCGAAGTCTATATAATCTGAAAATACGTTGGGAAGCTGTACACCACAGCAAGTGCATTATAGGTACTGACTCATTTAATCCTTACAACTGCCCTATAAAGAAGGCATGATGGGTCTGTATTCAAGGTTGAAGAACCTGAGTCACAGAGATGTAAAGCAGCTTGCCCAAGATCACACAGCCACAAAGTGGCAATTAGCATTGGGAGGAGATTCTATATAGCCTCTCAAGTAAGCCTTCTCTGATTATCTCGTGTTTCCTCCTTAGCCAAACCATGACATGCATGAAAAACGCAAATGTATAAGCATAGTTTTTGTGTGCATTTTCACACTTCCTCTGTGTCATCTTCCTTATGAGATTTCATGCTAGATTCCAAACTGCTGGAGAGCATGAACAAAAACGAAACAAAAAAAGAAAACCTGAGCACTGAGTGACACTCAAATACCTTCCAGCCAAATGGCAATCACATCAAAACCATGTAACACTTACGGACACTCAAAAATTTGATGATGATAAAAATGTGGGAAAAGAAACAAGACAAGGTTTGTGACAGATAATTAATACCCTGTTTTATCAGCATCTGATGGGTCAAAGGAGCCTAGAAAAGAGAGATGTCTAAGTTCCTTATTTTTACAAAACGCCAACTTTGAGGGTTTCACTTTCTTGTACTTTTCTACTCTTACACACTGGGAACTTCTTATTCCTTCTGGCACCTTTCAAATCTGTGTTTTGATCTCTGTGAATACCTGAGAATACAATCACATTACCTAAGTCACACTTCAACTGCCTTCAGACAAATATGCAAACAAACAGCTTCAGAAAGCTCAGTAATTACCTGAAATCTATGCCAGTGTAGACTGACATCGTGATCAACACAGAACAGGCTGCTGAAATGAGGCAGTTATTGTTTTGCTCAAATCTTTCTTTTAGTTGAAATGAATCACCTAAGTCAGAAAGCAAAGTGATTTTAATAAGTAAAAATCACAGTGACACATCTTATTGTAATATTTACAAAATGTTCTTGACATCATTAAGGCCATGCCCTTGGAAAGAGGAAGGAGGAACATAGAGCATGAAAACATAAACATAGAGCTCTATGACAGGTGATCCCATCCACAGGCAGAGAATCCTGGGGAAACTGGTGTGGTGATTTTTGATTTCCAGCTGAAGAAAGAGACTCAGAGCAATTCAGGAATGTACCCCAAATCACACAGCTAGAAAGGGACCAAGCAAAGACTAGCAGTCAGTTCTGTCCAGCACTCAACGGTCTGCTACTCAGCCTCTCAGAGTTTCCTGAGAAATCTTTTGAGAAATTATGTGGATTCATTAATTTCCCAAAGATTTGACTCCAATCCTATGCCTAATCAGAAAGTAACATTTTCTCAAGATTCGAAACTTAATAGAAGCCCTATTGAGGAAAAGTGGAAGGCAATCAACAGGTCTGAGTTGTCAGATCACTCACTTCAATGACTGGTGAAGATGGTGAGGACCTCAAGATTCTCATTCTCCTCTGCACCCTCATTTAGATGGTAGAAGTTTATATTCACAGTAGTCATAATCCTCCCGGATATAAATGGATTAAACCCATAAGTTAAAAGGCAGACATACTGGGAGAAGTTCTGCCTAAGAGACAACTAAAACTAAAGGACGTGGAAAAGCTGACATTAAAAGGAAGAAAAAAGATACACCAGAAAAATAGTAACCAAAGGAGAATTGGCATACCTTCATCAAAATCACACACAAAAAAATGAACTTTAAGACAAAAACTGTTACTAAATCATGGAAAAATTTTCAACTTACCAGGAAGACCTAAGAATTCTAAATGGATACACATCCAATAAAGTTTCACACCATATAAATAAAAAATTTGTATGTACTACTATAAATTAGTAGTATAGGGAGAAATTGACAAATCAAACGACATCTTTCTCTCAATTATTAGTCAGTTGAGCAGCAAAAAAGAATCAATAAATATATTTAGACAATTTGATTAACAACCTTGATATAATGGACACAGGTAAAATCCTGAATATAACAACCATTTAGAGAAGATCCATTTTCCCTAAGTACATATGAAACAGGTACAGAGATTAATCAGAGGACTTCCCTAGCAATCCAGAGGTTATTAATCTGTGCTTCCACTGCAGGGGGCTCAGTTGTGATCCCTGGACAGAGAATTAAGATTCCACATGCCAAATGGTGTGGCAAATAAATAAATAAAGTAAAGCACATCTCAACAAATTTCCAAAAACAAATCACATACCCATCACATTCTTTGAACACAATCTAATTAAGTAGTGAAAGTGTGAATGTGTTAATTGCTCAGTTGTGTCCAAGACTCTTTGCAACCACATGAACTGTAGCCCACTAGGCTTCTCTGTTCATGGAGTTTTCCAGGCGAGAATACTGGAGTGGATAGCCATTCCCTTCTTCAGGGGATCTTCCCAACCCAGGGATCAAACCCAGGTCTCCTACATCGCTGCCAGATTCTTTACCATCTGAGCCACAGTAGAAGATAAGACCTAATTAAGTAGAGTCAATAACAAAAAGATAAGATGTTTTATACACTAGAACTTAAAAAACAGAATTCTAAATAATTCATGACTCCAAAAAGAAATTAGAATGAAAATTTAGAAATGGTTGGAATAATCATAAAAACTCATACTGCCCATGAGGTTCTCTAAAACTTGTGTATTATAGTAAAAACTGAACTCAGAGGGAATTGCATGGTCTTAAATACTTATATTTGCAAAGAATAAAGGCTGACATTTAATGAGCAAACTCCTAACTAAAAATGTTATGGCAAAAATCACAGCAAAAATCTAAAGAAAACAAAAAGATCATAAAGAAAAGAGCAGGCATCGATGAGTAGCAGAAATATCATACAGTAGAAAGAATCAACAAAGCCTAATGCTGGTCCTTTGAAAAGACTAATAAAATAGACCAATCTCTGGTGATATTGATCAAGAAAAAAGAAAAGACATAAATATTTAATCACCAGTCGAGAGTATTTAACTACAAATACAGCAGAGGTGAAAACCATGAGAGAGGCTTTCTTGGTGGTCCAGTGGCTAAGAATCCTCCTGCCAACACAGGGGACACAGGTTCAATCCCTGATGGAGGAAGTTCCCACATGCCTCGAAGAGCAACTAAGCACCGAAGCTGCTGAAGTCTGCATGCCTAGAGCCTATGCACGACAGTGAAAAGTGGCTCTGGTTCTCTTGCCTGGAGAATCCCAGGGACGGGGGAGCCTGGTGGGCTGCAGTCTATGGGGTCGCACAGAGTCGGACACGACTGAAACGACTTAGCAGCAGTAGCAGCTGGTTCACCGCAACTAGAGAGAAAGCCTGAGTGCAGCCACGAAAACCCACCACTGCCATTAATTCATTCATTCATTCATTAAAAAAAAGCAAAACTTGAGAATACAATGAAGTTTTATGCTGATATATTTGACAATTAGATGAAACAGACAAATTTCTAGAAAAATATAATTTATTAATTGTGACTCAAGAAGAAATATTAATAGAAAGCTTGAAGAATACTATCATTATTTTGGAAAATTGAAACAGTATTAAAACATCTTCCATAGCAAAACACCAGTGTTTCAGAGGCTAGTTCCTCAAAATTTCAAGAGACTCATCATTCCAACCCAACAAAAATTCTTTTAGCACACAGAAAGAATGAAAACATGCTCTCCAACTTATTCTATGAGCTCAGTATATCAGTTTTAAAAATCAGGCAAAGTCAGTAAGAGAAAGGAAAAATACGCCAATCTCATTCATAAACATTGGTGTAAAATTCTTCTAAAAATTAGCAAAATGTATCCAACCATGTTTAAAACAGATGATGTTTTATTTTTCCAGGAATGCAAGGTTGGATTGAAATGAGGAAATCTGTGAATGTCATTGTGTAGTGAAAAATTAACTTCGCCCAAAGACAGATCTGGCTTCTGTCCCAGATCCTGGGAGGTAACCTTTAAACTCTTGAAATTTCCTGAGTAATAGGAGTGTCTTTGTTATTCATGGTGGGCCCCTTGTGACACACCTGAGAGTTTATGCTAATAAGATGACTCAGGGTGGGGACTGGCTGCACCAGAAAGACCAACCAGGTGGTTAGAGAGTTGGGGCTTTGGGGCACTTGAATCCAGCCTGACCTCAGGAGAGGGAGAAAGTCGTTGGAAATGGAAGCTAACCACATGGGCAATAATTTAATCAGCAGAACTTCCCTGATGGCTCAGTGGTGAAAAGTCTGCCTGCCAGTGCAGGAGACACAGGTTTGACCCCTGATCCAGGAAAATTCCACATGCGGTGGAGCAACTAAGCCAGATTTGTGCTACAAATTTGAGCCTGTTGTCCTAGAGCCCAGGACCCACAACTACTGAACCTACGTGTTGCAACTGCTAAACCCCTTATGCTAAATCCCTGCTAAACCCCTAGAGCCTATCCTCTGCAATAAGAGAAGCCACAACGAGAAGCCATGCACTACAAGTGGAGAATGGCCCCTACTCGCTGCAACTAGGGAGGGCCTGCACAGCAACAAAGACCCAGCACAACCAAAAATAAATAAATAAAACTGGGAAAAGAAATATGGACAGCAAAGCTTAGGGGAGCTGCGTGGGTTGACAACACTCTGTGTATTGCCATGCACTGACGCGGAAAGGGCTGTGCATCCCTGAGGACACAGAAGCTTTGTGTCTGAAACCCTCCCAATTTCATATTCTGCCTTCTGTATCTCTTCCCTTGTCTGGCTCTGTTTTATATCCTTTTACTATAATAAGACTGTAACTGTTACATATAGCATGTCCCTGAGCCTGATGAATTATTCTAGTGACCCTGAGAGAGTCCAGGTCCCTGAATTTGTAGCCAGATGCTCTGAGCAGAGGTGGCCTTGGAGACCCCTCAACTTGAGACTGGTGTCAGAAGTCTCAGGCCAACTCGGTAGTCTGGAGGACTGTGCCCATCACCTTGAGTCTGGCTAACTCTTAGTAGTTGAATGAATGAAAAAAAAATTGGGTAAACTCAATGGATGCAAAAAAAAATTAATAAAATTATCTAATTATTTTGATAAAGAAAAGACTTTAGTAAACTAGGATTAGGATAAAACTTCTGCAGCCTGATACAGAGAATATAAATAAACACTATAGAAATGTTCAAAGTATTTTTTTTAAAGTCAAGAGCAAATCACAAATGTCACTATTTACTGCTCTTTCTCTAAATTTACTGGCATTCTAGAGGATATAATAAGAAAAATAAATTCAAGGCATAAACATTAGAGAGGAAGAATCAGGACAGTTATTATTTGCAGATTATATGACTTTCTATAAATAAAACCCAAAGATAGATAAATAGATATTTTAAAATAGTAAGATAATTTAGCACGCTGGCTACCTGTAAGAGCTATGTTAAAAAACCAGTTGCCTGTCATATGATAGATTAACCCTAGAGACAAAATTCTAAGGGAAAAATAAGTCCCAGAAGACCTACTGAAACATAATGCCATTTCTAAAGAAAAATGGTTTTGTAAAAGCCTACAAAACTAAATAATAAACTATCATAAATACATTAGAGACAAATGTCTTTATATTTTAAAAAACAATAAGGTACACAAAAAAGAATATCTACCATAGTATCATTTGTAATAAACTCAAACTGGAAGCAAACTAAATATTCATCAACAAATAAATGAGTAACCAAAGCATCATATTGTTACTGTTCAGTTGCTAAGTAGTGTTTTCGACTCTCTGAATTGCAGCATGCCAGGCTTCCCTGTTCTTTATCATCTTCTAGAGTTCGCTTAAATTCACATTCACTGAGTCAGTGATTCCATCCAACCATCTTGTCCTCTGTTGTCCCCTTATGAAGTGAAGTCGCTCAGTCGTGTCCAACTCTGTGCGACCCCATGGACTGTAGCCTATCAGATTCCTCCGTCCATGGGATTTTCCAGGCAAGGGTGCTGGAGTGGGTTGCCATTTCCTTCTCCAGGGGATCTTCCCGACCCAGGAGTCGAACCCAGGTCTCCCGCATTGCAGGCAGATGCTTTACCGTGTAAGCCACCAGGTATTCCATAAGAAAAACAAATACATTACCGTGAATACTCTCAATACCATGGGTGAAACTCAAAAACTTTATGCTGAATGATAATTTTTAAAAAACTGTCTACAAAAAAGTAAACATTGTATGATTCCATTGATAAGGAATTCTAAAACAGGCAAAACTAATTTATGGAGAGAGAAGAAAGAATAGTGGCAGCCTTTGGCAGGGAGAGATTATTGGTTGGAAGAAGATACAAGGGACTTTCTGGGGAAATGGAAACAAATTTTTTGAATGGAATAGTGGTTCCAAGGGTGTTAACATTTTCCAAATCTCATCAAACTATACCCTTAAAATCTGCACATTTTTCATATATAAATTATATTTCAAATTTTTTAAAAACAGAACATAGAAGGAAGTCTTATAACCTAAAAACAAAGCAAAGACTTGGGACTTCCTTGGTGGTCCAGTGGCTCAGACTCTTGTGTTCTAAATGTGGGGGACTCAGATTTGAATCCTGGTCAAGCAATGGCACCCCACTCCAGTACTCCTGCCTGGAAAATCCCATGGACAGAGGAACCTGGTAGGCTGTAGTCCATGGGGTCACTGAGGGTCGGACACAACTGAGCAACTTCACTTTCACTTTTCACTTTCATGCATTGGAGAAGGAAATGGCAACCCACTCCAGTGTTCTTGCCTGGAGAATCCCAGGGATGGGGGAGCCTGGTGGGCTGCTGTCTATGGGGTCATACAGAGTCGGACATGACTGAAGTGACTTAGCAGCAGCAACAGCAGGGAACTAGATCCCACATGCCACAACTAAGACCCAGCACAGCCAAATAAATAAAAATTATTTTTTAAAAAGCAAAATATACAACTCTTAAGCATTTTGTTTTGTTTTTTGAATTAGAGGTTTTATTTATATTAGGGTGTCATGACCAAGCTTATCATATGTAAAAGAATTCCTTCCCATTAGAATTGAATTCATATAATTCATCTCAATGAGAGATTAACAGAATTTAAACTAAGTGAAAAAGTATATAATCAATCCAACATGCATAAAGGCATTTGATAAAAATCAAATATCTACATTAAGGAGGAAGAGAACAGATTTGATTTGTTCTCACTGACATGCATTGTACTCTTTCATACGAACCTATCACATGCACTGATCTTTTGAAGAGTATTAAGAAATAATGGTTACACAAACTGTGAATATGTTCAAGACCACTGAGTTGTATATTTTTTTAAGATTTGTTTTATTTAGACCAGTCTTAAACTGTTTATTGAATTTATTACAACAAAGAAGTTTCTGTTTAAAAAAAAAAAAAAAGAAGCAATGATTATAATATGTCCCCTACCTATGAGTGAGCTCCGATCCGAGATCGTGTTCCTTAATCCAATTTGTTTGTAAGTTAGCCAAGGTACCCAACTAAAACAACTGTCTATAGAGTACTGTACTGTTCAGTTCAGTTCAATTGCTCAGTCGTGTCCAACTCTGCGACCCCATGGTCTGCAGCATGCCAGGCCGCCCTGTCCATCACCAACCCCCAAAGCTTGCTCAAACTCATGTCCCTCCATTCAGTGATGCCATCCAACCATCTCACCCTCTGTCATCCCCTTCTCCTCCTGCCTTCAATCTTTCCCAGCATCAGGTCTTTACCAATGAGTCACTTCTTTATATCAGGTAGCCAAAGTATTAGAGCTTCAGCTTCAGCATTAGTCCTTCTAATGAATATTCAGGACTGATTTTCTTTAGGATTGACTGGTTTGATCTCCTTGCAGTCCAAGGGACTCTCAAGAGTCTTCTCCAACACCACAGTTCAAAAGCATCAATTCTTTGGCATTCAGCTTTCTTTGTGGTCCAACTCCCACATCCATACATGACTACTGGAAAAACCATAAATTTGACTATATGGACCTCTGTCAGCAAAGTAATGTCTCTGCTTTTTAATATGCTGTCTAGGTTTGTCATAGCTTTTCTTCCAAGGAGCAAGTGTCAATTTCATGGCTGCAGTCACCACCTGCAGTGATTTTGGAGCCCAAGAAAAGAGTCTGTTATTGTTTCCATTGTTTCCCCATCTATTTGCCATGAAGTGATGGGACTGGATGCCATGATCTTCATTTTTTGAATGTTGAGTTTTAAGCCAGCCTTTTCACTCTCCTCTTTCACTTTCATCAAGAGGCTCTTCAGTTCCTCTCTGCTTTCTGCCATAAGGGTAGTGTCACCTGCATATCTGAGGTTATTGGTATTTCTCCCAGCAATCTTGACTCCAGCATGTGCTTCATCCAGCCTGGTATTTTGCATGATGTACTCTGCATATAAGTTAAATAAGCAAGGTGAAAATATATAGTGTTGACGCACTCCTTTCCCAATTTGGAATGAATCTGTTGTTCCATGTCCGGTTCTAACTGTTTCTTCTTGACCTTCATGCAGATTTCTCAGGAGGCAGGTCAGGTGGTCTGGTATTCCCATCTCTTGAAGAATTTTCCACAGTTTGTTGTGATTCACACAATCAAAGGCTTTGGCCTAGTCAATGAAGCAGAAGTAGATGTTTTTCTGGAACTGTCTTGCTTATTTGATGATCCAGCAGATGTTGACAATTTAATCTCTGGTTCCTCTGCCTTTTCTAAATCTAGCTTGAACATCTGGTTCTTGGTTCACATACCATTGAAGCCTCACTTGGAGAATTTTGAGTGTTATTTTACTAGCATGTGAGATGAGTGCAACTGTGTGGTAGTTTGAACATTCTTTGGCATTGTCTTTCTTTGGGATTGGAATGAAAACTGACCTTTTCCAGTCCTGTGGCCACTGCTGAGTTTTCCAAATTTGCTGGCATATTGAGTGCAGCACTTTCACAGCATCATCTTTTAGGATTTAAAATTGCTCAACTGCAATTACAACTGTAATTCAACTCACCTCCACTAGCTTAGTTCATAGTGATGCTTCCTAGGGCCCACCTGACTTTGCAATCCAGGATGTCTGACTCTAGGTGAGTGATCGCACCATTGTGTGATCTGATAACCACCATTGTGGTTGTCTGGGTCACTAAGATCTTTTCTGTATAGTTCTTTTGTGTATTCTTGCCACCTCTTCTTAATATCTTCTGCTTCTCTTAGGTACTGTACTGTACTGTAGTAGGTTTATAATAATTTTCACACAAATAATACACAAAAAACAAACCAACAAACAAAAATATCCATTGTTTTAATCTTACAGTATAGTACCTTGAAAAGGTATAGAGTAGTACAGTCCAACAGCTGGCACACAGGGACTGGCATCAAGTCACCAGGCAAAAGTGTTACTGACTGGAGGAGGGAGGGGGGGTGGGAGATGGTAGAGCTGAAGGATTGTCAGCAGTAGGGGTTGGAGGGCAAGCTGCAATGTCCCTCACATCTGACATTGATGGAATGTATGTTCACATCTTTGAAAGTTGGCAACTTGGGGGTTCATATGTAGGGGGCTTACTGTACTGTTGTGTGTGGGTTTTAGGATAATGTATATTTTCAGTTTTGAGGTAATCACTAAATTGTTTTCCAAAGTGGAATAGTTCTATAATCCCAAAGTTAAGTATAAAGTTTATTTAGATAATAATGCCAAGGGGATTCTGTTCTAAACATTTTTTATTACAACTTAAAACTTGTGAGTGAGTGTACAGTTGTTTGACCTTCTTTCAATGTAGAGCCAAACCAAGCTTTCTCTCTGCACTTGGATCTGCTATTAAAGGTCAGTTGGGTTTTGCATGGACCCCCATTGCTGTGTCATCTACAGAGTCCCAGTGGCTACACATCTCCGATGAGCACTCATTCTGTCTAGAAATGCCCCTGGGTCTGCTTTCCCAGGTGGCACTAATGGTAAAGAACCCACCTGCCAATGCAGGAGACATAGGGACTCGGGTTCTGTCCCTTGGTTTGGAAGATCCCCTGGAGGAGGGCATAGCAACCCACTCCAGTATTCTTGTCTGGAGAATCCCATGGACAGAGGAGCCTGGTGGGCAACAGTCCATAGAGTAGCAAAGGGTCAGACACAACTGAAGCAACTTAGCACACACCACACTGCTTTCCCAGTATTCAAGCATGCCTCCTGCACTCTCCTTAATCAACTCCATTCCTTCTCCAAGAGGAGCCCAGGAAGCCAGCTTCAGCATCACCTGAGAACATGTTAGAAATGCTCAGGCCCTGCCCCAGACCTGCTGAATCAGGAACTTGGGCTGGCGGGAGGTAGGGTGGGGGGAGGTGGGAGGGCAGACTGTGTGGCTCAGCTGGTAAAGAATCCGCCCACAATGCAGGTGACCTGGATTTGATTCCTGGGTTGGGAAGATACCCTGGAGAAGGAAAAGGCTACCCACTCCAGTATTCTGGCCTGGAAAATTCCATGGACTGTATAGTCCATGAGGTCGCAAAGAGTCAGACACGACTGAGCGACTTTCACTCACTCCACTCACTCCTGTGATTCTGACTCACCCTAATATTTGAGAACCACAGTTCTCTACTTTGAACTCTCCCTCCCTTCCAACAGAGCATCCTTTCTCAACCTTCCCTAAAAAACAAAAGCAAACGAAAACAAAAACCCAGAAGTAAATGAACTTCCCACGGCAGGAATCGCCACTTTCCCATGTACCACACTCTCAATTCACAGTCATGTTGTGAGGACAGAAATGATCTTTTCATTTTCAACTTCCAACCCTCAATAGAGTCCTGTTAGTCTGAAGCGTTTCCCAGTCACCCACATCTGTGGACCTCCTTGCCTGCACTCCAGCGGGAGCCAAGATTCTTCTCTTTTTTTTTTTTTTTAATAGTTATTTATTTATTTATTTGGCTGCATCAAGTCTTCGTTTCCGCATTCAGGATTTTTAGTTGTGGCGTGTGAACACTTAGTTTCAGCATGTGGGATCTAGATCCCTGACCACGGAGTAAACCTGGGGCCCCTGCACTAAGAGTGTGGAGTCTTAGCCACTGGACCACCAGGGAAGTCCCTGAAGCCAGGATTCTGTAATAATCTCTTCCTTGCTCTCACCACATCTGCCACCAACACTCAGACTCCATCCTTCACCAGTACCCAGGATACGCTCTTAAAGTGTAAACCGAGGGACTTCCCTGGTGGTCCAGTGGTTAAGACTTCATCTTCCAAGGCAGGGGGTTCAGGCTTGATCCCTCCCATGTGCCTCAGGACCAAAAACCAAAAACAAACAAACAAACAAAAATATATATATATAAAACAGAAGCAGTATTGTAATAAATTCTATAAAGACAGAAAAAATAAAGGATAAAATGGATCAGACTCCCTTCTGATGGCTATTCCACATACTGGGAGTAAAAGTCAGACCCTTCATCTAACCCTAAAGGTCCTCTGTGACCTGGCCCCTTCCCATCTCCTCACATCCCTTGTATCTGGTGTTGGCACTCCTGCTTCCCAACCTCCAGCTACATTGGCTTTCCAGAAACGTGCCAGGCTCATTTCCACCTCAGGGCCTTTGCACAAGCTATTCCTTCTTCCCTAAAGGCTCCCCCTCAGCTCTCTGTGTGACTGGATTCTTTCAGTCATTCAGTTTAAACAACGCAGAGCCCAGAGACCTTCAGGGTCCGATTGGCCAGCTCAGCAACTAGAGCAGAGAATGTATTGTGTGCTCAGAGTAAATGACGAACAAATTTGAGGGGAGAGGTGGCGAACCTGGTTCAGAATAGTTCATTGCATAGGTTGTGTTGTCTGATGCTCTCTGCCATCTGTTCAAAAAGAGCTTGAGTGTAACAGATGAGTGTTTCTCTTGACAGCCTCGTGACCTTAGGTTTGTGTTTTTCTAGATGCATCCCTGGGCTAAAAGGTTTATCCACGTTACATTTTATTGAGAATTTCTAGAAAGCTATTGCTCTCCATGGCTTCCCTGGTGGCTCAGTGGTAAAGAATCGCCTGCTAATGCACGAGATGCAGATTCAATCCCTCAGTCGGGAAGATCCCCCAGAGAAGGAAATGGCCACTCCAGCATTCTTGCCTGGGAAATCACATAGACAGAGGAGCCTGGCAGGCTCCAGTCCATGGGGTTGCAAAAGAGAGGGACACCACTTGGTGACTAAACAACAACTGCTCTCCACAGGTGCTGACATACAAACAAGCCCTCCAAACTCTTTGGATCTGGACTTAGGATGAACAGGAATTCTTTCATTTGCATTCTCAGAGGCCCACAATTATATGCCCTTCTAAAAACCTCTACGTCCTTGCTCATAGATTCCTATCCTGTCCCTAGCTCCCTTCAACCTCTCCCTGTCTCTGCTCTGAGGCTCTTTTGCCTTGGTGCAGCCCGACACCACTGCTGGACAGGAGTTCCCCATGACTGCAAAGGAGCCTTTGAAAACAAGCATCCATCACATCAGGTTCCCAAAAAAGAGCTCCAGCAGCACCTCTGCCTGGAGACAAGTCCTGGAGCCACACAACTTTGTGCCCGCTGGTGCCTTTGCAAGCCTGCTAGAGCTCCACACCGTGCCACCGCCAGCTGGCTCCAGGGAACTCCTGGCTGCTCTTTCCTCCCTCCCTGTCCCTGTCTGTCCCTTCCCTTCTGTTTTATTATTTTTGGCTGTGCTGGATCTCTGTTCCTGCATGGGCTTTTCTCTAGTTGCAGTGAGTGAGGGCTACGCTCTAGTTGTGGTGTGCAGGCTTTTCTCATGGCAGCGTCTTCTCCTGCTGCAGAGCCGGGGCTCTAGGCATGAGGGCTTCAGTAGTTGTGGCTCCTGGGCTCTAGAGCACAGGCTTAGTAGTTGTGGCTCACAGGCGTAGTTGCTCAGTGACATGTGGTATCTTCCCAGACCAGGGATCAAACGCATATCTTCTGCACTGGCAGGCAGATTCTTTACCACTGAGCCACCAGGGAAGCCCTCCCTTTCTTTGCTGATGCTACCCACAGAGCCCCACCCACCTGTGAGGCCGGTGTGTCCTGGCTCAACTTGACCCTGGTGGTTAAGGCAACCTCCGTGCAAGGAGCCAGATTCAGTATAGCCACCATTCCAGGCACAGTCCTGGGCCTTTTTCTGCTCTCCTCATGGATTCTCCCAAGAAAGAACCCTGCCATGATGCTGCAGGGGAGAACACCGAGGCTTGCTTCAATAAGGTGCCCACCACTGGGGGATGGTGGAGCCCCAGGTACACAGCCCTGACATCATCACCTTAGGCTGTCTATGGCAGAGTTGGGCATTGGATGCCAACTCTTGGTTGAGCCCTCCCAGCCCACCTGGAGCCTGCATCCCAGTACCAAGGTGACACCTGCTGTGTGGACTCAAGGTTCACCACATGCACCGCCTGATCCTCTCTGCAGCTTGCCATTCTGACTCTCCAGGAGAAAGTAGGGGACAAGTCCCTGTCCTGGAGCCCCTCCCTCTGCTCTGAGCTAGAACAAAGATTGGATGCCATGGATGGGACAAGGCAGACTGGCCACCTTTCACAGAGGGCCGGATGTGCAGGCCTGCATGGCAGGCAGCCACTCCACGTGGTTGGCAAGGTTGAGTCTGAACAGGATGAAACTTTGGCCTTTGTTACTTTTTATTTTATTTTTTTATGTTTTTAATTAAATTGCCTGGGTCACTGACACCCTGCAGAGATGGTGAAACGCAGCCTTGCATTTTGTTAATGATACACCATCTGTTTGTTCACACTGTGTGATCACATGATCTTTGCTCTGTAGAACACCTCGTCCCACTGGCCTAAACCAGTTTGTGGGTGAAATGCCTGGGAAGAGTGCCAGACCCTTCCTTCCTTCCTTCCTTTCCTTCTTTCTTTTTTTCTTTCTTCCCCCTCCTTCCTTCCCTACCTCTCTCTCTTTCTCTCTTCCTCACACCCTCTCTTCCTTTTTCCCTCCCTTCCTTTCTTTTCTTCCTCTCCTTCCCTTGCTCTTCCTCTTCATTCGCCCCTCCCTCCCTCTCTTTCTCTCACCCATTTTAAGACTACCTACTGACCCCGTTGGTGTTACTGCTCACAGAACCTGATCCCCCCACTTCCACTGCAGTATTCTCTCCTGACTTCTGGAAGGGGCCAGTGGAGACCAGGTAAGGTGGAGACAGCTCAGACATGAGGTGGGAAGGCCCACAGGAGGCATTTGAAGGCAGTACCACCTGTCTACAGCTCAGAGGTTGCAGAGGAATCAGCCAGGACCCCCACACCTCGCGCTGGGGTAGCAGAGCCTGAAGCTGGAGAGCCCCTCTGAACTTACCAGCGAGTGCCGCCACCTACTCAACTTCACCTGTTACATTCCTTCTAACTCATCACACACAGTAATTATATCAAGTCCCTGAAGAGGGTGGTATCCTAGGTATTTTAAAGAGCTTTAAATTTTATTTCTTTCCATGAAGACTGGCCCTCAAAAAGAAAAAGGAATGGAGGCACAGACTCTGATCAGCTGGTGGCAGTTCTGTCAGAGAGACAGACAGACAAAGAGAGAGACAGAGACACAGAGTCAGAGAATGTTGAATGTGTGGTTTGTGGGTACACGGGGAGCCCCCTGAGGAGTGAGGCCCAGACACTGACCTCGAAGAACTTGGTGTTCCTGGGACAGAAGATGAATGGCCATGAAGTATGACTTATAAAACATTCAGAACTTTGGCAGCTCCAAAGCATTGGAATCTCTGCTCTCAGACACGCACCTTTGTATCCTAACTCTGAAAAGCCATGGCTGTGTGAGATTGTGTAACCAGGAGACCCACCACCCCGGTAAGGGAGCTTGTCCTGTAAGAGGGGCACCTCTGAAGGGCCCAGATGACAGGAGCAGCAGGGAGGCTGTGGAGAGGGTACCTGGAGGTGGCTCCCGCCCCTGGCACTTAACTCCTGGGATGTACACACACACACAGAATCACAGCTACACATCTGTTGACGATTCCTATCGTATCCCCTCCACATGTTGGCTCCTTCTGATGAATCCCTTGGGGCTTCCCTCTTTCCTCCCTTCTATCAGATCTCACTTTCTGATTGTAACTTGAGTTGGGATAGGGGGTGGCACACACTCTGTCTGATTTCACCACTTCCTCGGGGGCCCTGATTACCAGGTTAAAGGTGTGCATGCGTGTGTGTGTGTGTGTGTGTGTGTGTGCGTTTATACCAGTTGCTGTTGCTATTCAGTCAACAAGTCATGTCTGACTCTTTTTGACCCCATGAACTGCAGAATATCAGGCTTCCCTGTCCTCCACTATCTCCCAGAGTTTGCTCAAATTCACGGCCATTGAATTGGTGATGCCATCCAACCATCTCATCCTCTGTCGTTCTCTTCTTCTCCTGCCTTCAATCTTTCCCAGCATCAGGGTCTTTTCCAATGAGTCAGTTCGTCGCATCATGTGGCCAAAGTATTGGAGCTTCAGCTTCAGCATCAGTCCTTCCAATGAATACTCAGAGTTGATTTCCTTATGATTGACTGGTTTGATCTTCTTGCAGTCCAAGGGACTCAGAAGAGTCTTCTCCAGCAGCATAGTTCGAAAGCATCAGTTCATTATTGTTCAGCTTTCTTTATGGCCCAACTCTCACATCCATACATGACCACTGGGGAAACCATAGCTTTGACTAGATGGACCTTTGTTGGCAATAGATAGATTTTTTTGTGCAGAACGTGGCTCATGGGGATGATTCATCCTCAGCTGTTTCACACTTGGGGCTTAGGAAATTCATGTCCAATCAGCGGAGAACCAATGGCCCAGAAGTTCTCTTATCAACTTCTGATAGGAGTTTGCAGCCCATAAAACTCAGCTAGCACACTCCCTGCAGAGAAAACACCTGCACCTGGGCTTCTTGGCCCAGAAGGTTGTTATTTAGTCACTGGTGAGTAAAGGGCACCATTGTTCCTCCCCTCCCTTGTCACTAAAGAAAAACAATCTGGCTCTGGCAGCGGGCAACTTGCCGGGGACCCTCACTGGATGCTTCTCTGATAGATCCTGCAGCCCGTGAGAAAAGGAGTGATGGTAGTTTTCCTGGATGAGCAGGGAGTGATGCTGTGATGGTGTTTTCCTGAAATCCCATCAACACTTGCATGCGGACACTGTTTTGGTAAATTAACGCTTCCCAGCACTAAAATCATTCATGTCATTATTTCTAAATAACAAGACTCATGAAAGTGACAGAAGACAGTGGTGTATGACCTGCAACCAGAAAGCAAACACGGAATGCTTTTCAAACTTCAGTTAAGAATTTCAGCCCGAATCTCAGTCAGTTGTGGCAAGGTGGATGAACTGAGAGCCTGTTATACAGAGTTAAGTAAGTCAGGAAGAGAAAAACAAATATGATGTATTAATGCACATATTCATATCCCCTATCACGCTGAAGCTGAAGCTCCAATGCTTTGACCACCTGATGTGAAGAGTCGACTCACTGGAAAAGACCCTGATGTTGGGAAAGATTGAAGGCACGAGGAGAAGGGGGAGACAGAGGATGAGATGGTTGGGATACATCACTGACTGACTGGACATGATCTTGGGCAAGATCTGAGAGACAGTGAAGGACAGGGAAGCCTGGAGTGCTGCTGTCCCTGGGGTCGCAAAGAGTTGGACATGTCTTAATGACTAACCAGCAACAACAACAGCACATATATATGGAATCTAGAAAAAAATGGTGCTGATGAACCTATTTGCAGGACAGCAATAGAAATGCAGAAGTTAGAAAACAGACTTGTGGACATAGTGAGACAAGAAGAAGGTGGGACAAATTGAGAGAGTAGCATTGAAACATATACATTACTATATGTAAAATAAATAGCTGGTGGAAAGCTGCTGTATAACACAGGGAGCTTAACCCAGTGCTCTGTGACAACCTAGAGAGGTGGGAGGGAGGCTCAAGAGGGAGGGAACATATATATACTTATGAGTAACTCACATTGTTGTATGGCAGAAACCAACACAGCATTGTAAAGCAATTATCCTCCAATCAAAAAAAAAAAAAAAAAAGAATTCCAGCCCAGCTTCATCAGTGAGTCCTTGATTTTAGAAATAAAACAGACCATATGCCACCATCACCCAGACTCATGGATGGTGCTTTGGACCAGAGCACGATTCCGTAAGGGAGATCCTGACTCTTGTACGCTGGCTGCAAACACTCCTGCTGTTTCATCTCTCCTTTGACCTGCATGCCAGAATGGGATAACTTTGTGAGCCAAAGAGAGCAGAAATATTTTACTGATGCATCTGCTCTGAAGTAAAATAAGATGCAGAAGGAAGGATCTATGTGTATTCACCCACGAAGTATAAAATGTGTACTAATGGAATCTCTTCCAAGGGAGGGACATTGGCAAAGTGGTTCTAATCCTGGTTGGAAAACAGGTGTTGGTGGCGAAGGGGGAACAGAGTCTTTGTGAGCAGCAATCTCAGGTGAAACCTTCCAGGGGCAGCACATCCTTCCTCTGGTCTTCTCTGACCCTCTGCCCGCCCCTGCCCCACTCATCCTGTATGACCTGGGCCACTCCAGACCCTCCCGTGGGGGAACTCCCACGGTCGTGGGGTTTGTGTCAGATAGGAGAGGCTAGGTCAGGCCATAGTCCTGTGCGACCTCCAAGTCCTATGAGACATGTCCAGCATGGTCTGAAAAATTCTGATCTGCAGAGTCATCTAGGCAGAAGGAGGTTCTACTGGCCGTGTGCTCCCATGGTCAGTGCAGGACGCTGAAGGAAACAGGACAGTGTTCACTGGTCCTTCAAGGTCCCCCTACCCCCTAATGACACACGTTGCCTCTGCTCATGTTTCATTGAGTCAAACAGCCTCCCGAGCCACAAAGAGGGAGGTGCCAGCCCATCAAGAGCCTAGAAAGAGGAAACCCGAGGTTCAGGTAAAGAACTGTAGTGACTTCCCCAGAACTGGATCGTTATGGGTGGTACCTGCTTAGCCAGCACCTGGAGACCCCTGGCTGGAGGGAGGGGAGACTACCTGCCAGCCGAGGCCATGTGTCCACGTGACGGAGGCTGCAACCGGCACGTTCAGTTCCACGGGGACACAAGCTTCTTTCCCTTCTACAGTTGTACCGCTGCTGCCTGCATGGGGCCTGGCGCAAGGAGGCAGTCAGCAAATACTGCTGGGACTTCCCCTGTGGTCCAGTGGTTAAGACTCTGCACTTCCAATGCAAGGGGCACCAGTCTGATCCCTGGTTGGGGAACTAAGATCCCACATGCTGTGCAGTATGGCCAAAAAATAAGAAAATTTTGATAATAATAATAATTTTTAAAACCTCAATTAAAAAAACACTGCAGGAGGCACGAATGCCTTCGCAGCTTGTCACAGTCTTCTGTGCAAGGTGCGTTACCCCATGAGCATTCTGCTTTCTGAGGACATGGGTTTCATCTTGTCCTTCCATGCCTTCCCTCCTTCAATAAGCAAATGCTGTGCTCAGCACTCGGCTTGGAAAGAAAGATGAGAATCAACACACCAACCCTGACCTCTGCCCTCAAGGGTCTCAGATGGTAAAAAAACATAAACAGTGTACTGAGGGTCAGCATCCTGCCAGAGGAGGTGTTTGCCAAATACACGGAAAGGCAAACGGGAGTGTGAAGACAACCCGGAAACTTTCCCAAAGAAAATGAGATTGTCCTCAGGTCTTAAGGAAGAAGAGGGATTTCCCTGGTGGCCTAGTGGTTAAGAAGCCACTTTCCAATGCAGGGGATATGGGTTTGATTCCTGGTTGGAGAACTAAGATCCCACATGCTGTGGGGGAACTAAGCCTGTGTGCCGTGATGAAGACCCAGTGCAACTAAAAATAAATACAATTTTAAAAAGTTTTAATTAAAAAAATAAAATGTACATATTTTAAAAAAGGAAGGAGAGAAGGCATCTCTCAGGTATAAAAGGAAAATGCCAGCATTCACATGTGGGAGACCGCTGAGCAGAAACACGTAAAGTTTTGTTAGCATTTTTTTCCTGCAGGTGAGAAGTCTGCAAGGATGGTCAAGGAGACAGGGCAGACAGTAAATGTTTAATTAAGGCTTTGTGGGTCACATACCATCTCTGTCACATTTTCTTCCTCTCTGTGTGTGTTATAACCCTTTAAAAATAGAAAAACTATTCTTAGCTTATAGGCCATACAAAAACACAAACAAGCTAAGGCACACCCACAGGATGGCTATCATCAAAAAGATGGAAAAACCCAGGCTGGTGGGGATGTGGAGTAACTGGAGCCCGTACCCTGCTGGTGGGGAGGTAAAAATGGAGCCACTGCGGCGGAAAACAGTCAGGCGCTTCCTGAAGAGGTTAAATATAGAGTTACCATATGACCGTGTGGTTCCACTCCGAGGAGGACACCCGAGAGAAATGAAAACATATGTCCTCACAAACGCTGGCATGTAAATGTTCACAGCAGCGTTATTCCAATCAGACAGAAGGCAGAAACAATCCAAATGTCCATCGACTGGTGAACAGATGAGGAATGTGCGCTGTGTCTGTACAATGGAATATATTTAGCCAGAAGAAGAAATGGAGTTTGGATACAGGCTACAATGTGGATGAACTTGGAAAACATCCTGTGATGTTAAAGAAGCAGATACAGGAAACCACCTATTGGATGATTCTGTTTACACAAAGGGCTTCCCCGATGGCTCAGCAGTAAAGAATCTGCCTGCAATGCCTGAGACACAGGAGACATGGGTTTGATCCCTGGGTCGGGAAGATCCCCTAGAAGAGGAAGTGGTAACCCACTGCAGCATTCTTGCCTGAAAAATCCCATGAACAGAGGAGCCTGGCAGGCTACAGTTCAAAGTGTTGCAGAGTCAGACACAATCGAGTGACTGAGCATTTATACTAAACGTCCAGAACAGGCAAATCCACAGAGACAGAAAGATTAATTGTTGCCTTGGGCTGGAGGAGTCAGGGAGAGACAAGGAATGACTGCTAATGGGGGCAGTTTCTTCAGGGGGTGATGAAACTGCTCTCAAATTAGATTGTAATGATATTTGCACAGCTCTGTAAATATACTACAAGCCACTGAATTATATATTTTAAAAGTGTGAATTCTACGGTTTGTGAATTATATTTCTCTCTTCCCTGGAGAGGAAAATGGGAACCCATTCCAGTATTCTTGCCTGGAAAATTCCATGGACAAAGGAGCCTGTTGGGCTTTAGTCCATGGGGTTGCAAAGAGTCGGACATGACTGAGCGACTAAATAACAACAACTGCAACAAAATAGAACCTTTCTGCGTCTGGGGAAGGAGGGCACACGTGAAGCTGCTGCCCCTTCTCCTGCCTGACAAGAGAAAATGGGGAGCCAGGCCCCCCCCGAAAGTGGGAGTGGACAGTGTGGGGGTTTGCCTCACCCAAGAGTCGCAGTGTGCCCCACTAAAAGCATCAGGACATGTGATTATACATTATATTTGTCTCAAGTGTGAATTCAAACAGAATCACAAACTTGGATATGCAAAAAGAGCCTGAGTGATTGTGTCAGCCTGAGCAGGCTGTCCAGTCCAGGTATCTAATCAAACACCAACTGGGGTGTTACCTTGAAAATATCCTGTAGATGTGGTCAATGTCTGCCATCACTGAATTTGAGGAAATGAGAGGATCCCTGATGATGTGATTGGGCCCCACCCAACCAGTCAGAGGCCTTGAGAGCCAACACTGAGGTTTCCTGGAGAAGGGATTCTGCCTGAAGACGGTGGTATTGGACTGGTCAACTTGAGGTGCTTCCCACTCCATCCCATCTTCTTTCCTTATCCTGGGTGGGACCAGGATTCAGGAGAGGTTTACACAGTATCTGAGTGTCACAGAAGGATGGCACAACTGGTCCATGGCCCTCTGCCCTGGCTGCTCCTGAGAGTCACTTGTCCACCAGGTCTTGGGCTCTGCCCTCTAATCCTGTGGCCCTGTGATTGATGCCTACAATCTGTTGGGGCCTCCGGTTGTCAAATGGTATGCTCTTTGTTCTCACTGACCAAATGTGAGGTTTCCTCTTGCCTACTAGTCCTCGAAGTCACTTCTGTGCCTTTCTCAGGCTGAGGGACCACCCCTCTCTTCCTGCCCAGTCACACTGGGTGTGTGGGTCTATGTCAGGCTGGCCCAGAGCCCATCTAAAATAAATAAATTAATTAATTTAAAACTATAAAATTCTAAAAAGAAAAGAAACTAGTTTTCTAGATTGATGCATGTTAATATAACTTACATAAAATAAATTGTTCAATTGCTTAGTCATGTCCGACTCTTCGTGAACCCACGGACTGTAGCATGTCAGGCTTCCCTGTCTTTCACCATCTCCTGGAACTTGTTCAAACTCATGTCCATTGAGTCAGTGATGCCATCAACAGTCCTATCCTCTGTCATCCCCTTCTTCTACTGCCTTTAATCTTTCCAAGCATCCAGATCTTTTTAAATGAGTTTGCTCTTTGCATCAGGTGGCCAAAGTATTGGAGCTTCAGCTTCAACATCAGTCCTTCCAGTGAATATTCAGGGTTGATTTCCTTTAGGATTGAGTGGTTGAATCTTCTTGCTGTCCAAGGGACTCTCAAGAGTCTTCTCCAACACCACAGTTGAAAAGCATCAATTCTTCGGCACTCAGCTTTCTTTATGGTCCAGCTCTCACATCCATACATGACTACTGGAAAAACCATAGCTTTGACTAGATGGATCTTTGTTGGCAAAATAATATCTCTGCTCTTTAATATACTGTCTAGGTTTGTCATAGTTTTTCTTTCAGGGAACAAGCGTCTTTTAATTTCATGGCTCTAGTCACCATTTGCAGTGATTTTGGAGCCTAAGAAAATAAAGTCTGTCACTCTTTCCATTGTTTCCCCATCTATTTGCCATGAAGTGATGGGACTGGAAATAAATAAATTTCAGTGACTAAACCAGAATAAATATAAATTTCTTATAAGTAAAACTTATAATTTCTTTGTATTAAATATATACATACACCAGAATATAATTGCCAAGTGAACTATCTTTATTCTCACCACCTCTGACATCAAATGTGTGGGTTTTCTCCTGCACCAACACCAACTGGGTGTCCAAGAGTTCAGTTCAATTCTGACCTTACCTGTCAGGCCCACAGTTAAGGTCTTGGTCCCACAGGACTATCCTCACTCCAGTTGCCAATCTCATGTCCCCAGGCCACTCATCCTTCTGACAGATGAGCAGATAAGCCAGGGGTTCCCCTATGATTTATCCAAACCCTTCTCAGGTTTGACAATTTGCTGCTGCTGCTGCCAAGTCACTTCAGTCGTGTTGACTCTGTGCGACTGCATAGACGACAGCCCACCAGGCCCATCCATCCCTGGGATTCTCCAGGCGAGAACACTGGAATTGGTTGCCATTTCCTTCTTCAATACATGAAAGTGAAAAGTCAAAGTGAAGTCCCTCAGTTGGGTCTGGAGTACTGGAGTGGGTCACCATTGCCTTCTCCTGACAATTTGCTAGAATACCTCAAAGAATTGTGCGTGCTCAGTTGTGTCCAACTATTTGTGACCCCATGGACTGTAGCCCACAAGGCTCCTCTGTCCCTGGGATTCAGTTCAGTTCAGTTGCTCTGTCGTGTCCAACTCTTTGCAACCCCATGGACTGCAGCAGGCCAGGCTTCCCTGTCAATCACCAACTCCCAGAGTTTGCTCAAACTCATGTCCAATGAGTTGGTCATGCCATCCAGCCATCTCATCCTCTGTCATCTCCTTCTTCTCCTGCCTTCAATCTTGCCTAGCATCAGGGTATTTTCCAGTGAGTCAGTTCTTTACATCAGGTGGCCAAAATATCAGAGCTTCAGCATCAGTCCTTCCAATGAATATTCAGGGCTGATTTCCTTTAAGATTAACTGATTTGATCTCCTTGCAGTCCAAGGGACTCTCAAGAGTCTTCTCCAACACCACAGTTCAAAAGCATCAGTCCCATGGGATTACCCTAGCAAGAATACTGGAATGGGTTGTCATTTCCTCCTCCAGGTATCTTTCCAACCCAGGGATCGAACCAGCATCTCCTGTGGCTCCTGTATTGGCAGGCAGATTCTTTACCACTGTGCCATCTGGGAAGTCCTCAAAGAGCTGAGGAAAGAACTTTACTTATTATTACTGTTTTTATGATAAAAGATGCAGCTCAGGGATAGCCAGATGGAAGAGACACATACACAAGACAAAGCCTGTTGGAAAGATGGGGAGCTTCTGTGCCCTTTCTGGGAGTACCACCCTCCCAGAACCTGGACGTGTTCACCCACCCTGAGGCTCCCAAACTCTATCATTGAAGGGTTTTATGGTGGTTTCAGTACAAATGGATGACTTATGAAATCTTTGGCCATTGGTGACTAACTCAATCTCCAGTCCCTCTTTCCTTGCTAGAAGCTGGTGAGTGCATGTGTACGCTTGAGAGTTCGTGGGTGCTGCTGAAAGTTTAACTGTCTAATCATGTCTTGATCATGCTGACAACCAGCCCCCAACCTGAGGGCTTCCAGCCAAGGGTCATCTCATTCAAAAGAGTCATCATTCCAGAGATGCCAAGGGTTTTAGAAGCTGTATTCCAAGTACGAAGACAAAAACCATTTATCTATTTCCCATTGCGCCACGCTGAGTATACTGAATATTTGTGTTAATCAGTCTGCACCTCCCTTCCTAACAGAGAAACCTATCCCGGTCATCCAAGCGGATTGCTGTTGTTGTTCAGTTCATTAAGTCATGTCTGACTCTTTGCGACCCGGTAGACTACAGCATGCCAGCCCCCCTATCCTTCATTACCTCCCAGAGTTTGCTCAAATTCATGTCCATTGAGTTGGTGATGCTATCTAACCATGTCATCCTTGGTCTTCCTTTTCTCCTTTTGCTTTCAGTCTTTCCCAGCATCAGGGTCTTTTCCAGTGAGTCAGTTCTTCATGTCTGGTGGTCAAAGTATTAGAGCTTCAGCCTTATCATCAGTCCTTCCAGTGAATATTCAGAGTTGATTTCCTAGAAGATAGACTGGTTTGATCTCCAAGGGACTCTCAAGAGTCTTCTCTGGCACCACAATTCGAAAGCATCAATTCTTCGGTGCTCAACCTTCTTTATGACTACTGGAAAACCACAGCGTTGAGTAAATGTACCTTTGTTGGCAAAGTAATGTCTTTGCCTTTTAATAGACTGTCTAGGTTTGTCATAGCTTTCCTTCCAAGGAGCAAGTGTCTTTTAATGTTATGGCTGCAGTCACCATCTGCAGTGATTTTGGAGCCCAAGAAAAGAAAATCTGTCACTGTTTCCACTTTTTTCCTGTCTATGTGCCATGAAGTGATGGGACCAGATGACATGATCTTAGTTTTTTGAATGTTGAGTTTTAAACCAGGTTATTCACTCTCCTCTCTCATCTTCATCAAGAGGCTCTTTAGTTTCTTTTCACTTTCTACTGTCAGGGTAATGTCATCTGCATATCTGAGGTTGTTGATATTTCTCCTGGCAATCTGGATTCCAGCTTGTGGTTCATCAGGCCCTGCATTACATATGGTGTACTCTGAAAATAAGGTAAATAAGCAGGGTGATGATATACAGCCTTGTCATACTCCTTTCCCCGTTATGAACCAGTCTGTTGTTTCATGTCTGGCTCTAACTGTTGTTTCTTGACCCACATATAGGGGTCTTGGGAGACAGGTGAGGGGATGTGGTACTGTTCTGTTAATATGAGAAAAGTCTGAGACTTACAGAAGAGCATCATTGACTTAGGAATAACAGAAGGAACTTCCTTCCACCAGAATGAACTCAATCTCCAGATAAGAGTCCTCCATCATACAGCAAAATAAATGTGTATCAATTGTAGAGGCTGAAGGCCGGGGCATAAAGGACTGAGGTCAGTCAGGCTAGCCAAGGGGAAGACCAGGAGAGGCAGCTGCTCTGAAGGCCACAGGATGTAGGCAGGTGACTGGGAGGAGGAGCTTGGAGAGGCTGTCTGGCCCTTGAAAGACCAGCCCACACTGCAACGCACTCCAGGGGCCTCCTCTGTCCCTTCCCTCCTGCTCCACCAACCATACTCCTAGAAAGGCAGGTGGAGGCTGAAACCATTTTCTTCTGTCAAGCCCTGGTGGAAAATCTAAACAGACATTTTTCCAAAGAAGACATACAGATAGTTAAAAAGCATATGAAAAGATGCTCAGCATCACTAATTATTAGACAAATGCAAATCAAAACTTGAATGAGGCCTCACCTCACACTGGTCAGAATGGCCATCCTCAAAAAATCTACAAATGCTGGAGAGAATGTAGAGAAAGAGGAGCCCTCCCACTTTGGTGGGAATGTAAATTGGTGCACCCTCTGCAGAGAACAGTATGGAGGTTCCTTAAAAAACTAAAAATAGAGCTACCATATGACCTAGCAATCCCACACCTGGGCATTTATTCAGAGAAAATAATAATTTGAAAAGAATCATGCACCCCAGTATTCACTGCAGCACTATTTACAATAGCCAGCACATGGAAGCAACCTAAATGTCCATAGAGAAATGGATACAGAAGATGTGGTACATGTATGCAATGGAATATTATTCATCCATAAAAAATAATGAAATAATGTCATTTACAGCACCATGGATGGACCCAGAGATTATCATACTAAGTAAGTCAGACAGAAAAAGACAAGTATCACATGATATCACTCATATTTGAAATCTAAAAAAAGGTTACAAATGAACTTATCTACAAAACAAAAATAGAGCTACACATGTAGAAAATAAACTTATGGTTATGGGGCAGTTGGGAGTAGGAGGGGAGGGATAAATTTCGAGATTGGGATTGACACATACACACTGCTGCTGCTGATGCTAAGTCACTTCAGTCGTGTCCGACTCTGTGCGACCCCATAGACGGCAGCCCACCAGGCTCCCCTATCCCTGGGATTCTCCAGGCAAGAATACTGGAGTGGGTTGCCATTTCCCTCTCCAATGCATCAAAGTGAAAAGTGAAAGTGAAGTCGCTCAGTCGTGTCCAACTCTTCGCGATCCCATGGACTGCAGCCTACCAGGCTCCTCCGTCCATGGGATTTTCCAGGCAAGAGTACTGGAGTGGGGTGCCATAACATAAAACAGATAACTAATAAGGACCTACTGTATAGCACAGGGAGTTCTACTCAATACTACGTAATGACCTATATGGGAAAAGAGTATAACAAAGAGCGGATATATATATATATAGTATAGGGCTTCCCAGGTAGCGCCAGTGGTAAAAAACCCACCTGCCAATGCAGAAGACATAAGAGACAGGATTTGATCCCTGGGTCAGGAAGATTCCCCTGGAGAAGGGCATGGCAACCCACTCCAGTATTCTTGCCTGGAGAATTTCATGGACAGAGGAGCCTGGCAGGCTACAGTTCATAGGACTCCAAAAAGTCAGACACGACTGAGCGACTAAGCAGGCATGCATGCATATATAGTATAACAGATTCATTTTGCTGTATACACAAAATTAATATAACATTATAAATCAACTATACCTCAATAAAAAATTTTAAAAAAAATAGAGAACTCAAAAAATTTAAAAAGAAAAATAAATGGGACATCTCAAAGAGCAAAACATAATCACATCCAGCTTTATTTCCTGGATAAAAATGAAGTTTATAGTTCTCACTTCTGACCATAGAATTATTTCACATGTAGTGTGGATTTTGTCTTCACAAAATGACATTTGTATTTATGTACGGCCTGCTTTCCCTGGGCTGTCCATCCTAAGATAGAGCCAGCAGCTCCAATAATAATTCCTGCACAGAGTCCATGGGGTCAGTGGGCAGAGAAATGCCACTCATCCATCAATCCTGGCAGCTCAGCAGTTCAGCTCCCCAGAGGCCAGAGATGCTCCTGAAAAGTTCTTTGTCCTCAGGGATGGAAAAAATCCCAGGCTTTGTTTACCCCAGAGCCACCATCCACAACAGAATCTGCTGTCTTTGTATATTACAATAGCAGGAAACTCAGTGATAGAGAATCGGCATTCTTTATCGGGCTTAATTCATTAACCTGAAGATTCACTTAACTTTATCTTTACCACTTCTTAGTTACCAAAAAAAAAAAAAAAAAGGTTTGAAGCCAGCATCAACCCGGAAGTGCCTCCAGTGGGGTTTCTCCCCAGCCAGGCAAAATAAACACACCCACCAGGGCCATCAGCACAGGCCACCGGTGGCAAAGATCCAAGTCACAGCAGCTGGGGTTCTGCTGACAGAGTTGTGGCTCCTCCCTGTCCACACTCACGGCATGAGGCCAGCAGGATATGTGACAAGATTTTCCTTTCA
This sequence comes from Bos indicus, assembly GCF_029378745.1. Classification (NCBI taxonomy): domain Eukaryota; kingdom Metazoa; phylum Chordata; class Mammalia; order Artiodactyla; family Bovidae; genus Bos; species Bos indicus. The sequence goes on from NC_091775.1 coordinate 46,062,911, forward strand.
GGCTGAATAGTAGAAAGTCGTTTTGGCTTAGGGGTGCAGGGTGTTAAGAGAGTCAGGAGATCAGAGTTTCCCAGCCCTGTTCACAACTATAAGCTGACACCCATCTCACCACTCCTAGGTCTGCCGCCGTCTGGTGAAATGGGGTTTTCTATGTGGCTGCTCAAAACCCCGCAGCCCAAATAGCTCATGTCTTGGAGGGGGCAGCTGGCTGGAGTAGGATGGTGGGCGGTGTGGATGGCAATCAGGCAGCCTGTTTGCAGGCAGTCACGTGCTCTCCTCCTTCTGGGTGGTGTCCCCGCCCACATCATGATGAATGCCCTAGAATCCGGCCCGACCCAGAGCAGTAATTTCCTGTGAGTGGAAGGGTCAGGCATATCACTTAACTGATATCAATCTGGATCCTGGAACCAGCTCTGCTGGTAACTAGCCCTGTGCCAATGAGCAAACCATTTATACCTGTCTGAGTTCCTTCATTTGTAATAGTGGGGGGCAGGGAGGTCCTTGATGAGCCAAGTCCCTTCCGTTCTAACCTCTGTGGTATTGTGATTTCCTTTGCAGAAGCAAGTAAAGGAGCAAGGGGACTAAAAGACTAAATCTATCATAGCAAGAACACTGCTCGTGTGTTGATTTTTAAAGCAGCCTTTTAAAAAAACAATTGAGCAGATAAGGAAATGTGTGTGCATACAAAACCGTATGGCTCAGCCTTGACTCAGCTTAGAAGCTGAGGGCAAATGGGTATTCATAAGATTGGATCATAGTAAGCATTCACCCAGCAGAAGAATGTTTCTGTTCTCTTCTCCACTTGGTCTCACAAATCTGCCTTTAACTACTATGTGACATCAGACACTCTTGGATTTTTTTTTAAATCAGGGGGTTGGTATAAAATGTCTAGTAATATTCCTTTGTATGTATGTATCACAATTTCTTCATCCATTCATCTCTCGATGGACATCTAGGTTGCTTCCATTTTCTGGCTATTGTAAATAGTGCTACAGTGAACACTGGGGTACATGTGTCTTTGTCAATAATGTTTTTCTCAGGGTATATGCCCAGTAGTGGGATTGCAAGTGCAGGGAGAAAATATCAATAACCTCAGATATGCAGATGATACCACCCTTATGGCAGAAAGCAAAGAGGAACCGAAGGGCCTTTTGATGTAAGTGAAAGAGAAGAGTGAAAAACCTGGCTTAAAATTCAACATTCAAAAAATTAAGATCATGGCATCCAGTCCCATCACTGCATGGCAAATAGATGGTGAAACAATGGAAACAGTGAGAGACTTTATTTTCTGGCGCTCCAAAACTACTGCAGATGGTGACTGCAGCCATGAAATTAAAAGGTACTTGCTCCTTGGAAGAAGAGCTCTGACAAACCTGGACAGCATATTAAAAAGCAGAAACATTACTTTGCCAACAAAGGTCCGTCTAGTCAAAGCGGTGGTTTTTCCAGTAGTCATGTATGGATGTGAGAGTTGGACTATAAAGAAAGCTGAGTGCCAAAGAATTGAACTGTTGTGTTGGAGAAGACTCTTGAGAGTCCCTTGGACTGCAAGGAGATCCAACCAGTCAATCCTAAAGGAAATCAGTCCTAAATATTCATTGGAAGAACTGATGCTGAAGCTGAAACTCCAATACTTTGGCCACCTGATGTGAAGAAGTGACTCATTGGAAAAGACCCTGAGGCTGGGAAAGGTTGAAGGCAGGAGAAGAAGGGGAAAACAGGATGAGATGGTTGGATGACAACACTGACTCGATGGACATGAGTTTGAGTAAACTCCAGGAGCTGGTGATGGACAGGGAGGCCTGGTGTGCTGTAGTCCATGGGATCGCAAAGAGTCAAACATCACTGAGTGACTGAACTGAACTCAACTGATAGTAGTTTTATTCCAATTTTTTTAAGATATCTCCATATTGTTCTCTATAGTGGCTGTATCAATTTACATTCCCACCAACAGTGCAAGAGAGTTCCCTTTTCTTTATACCCTCTACCTGATTAACCTATTCGCAAGGCTGGGATAGAGATGCAGACATAGAGAACAGGCTTGTGGACACAGCAGGGGAAGGAGGGGGTGGGATGAATTTGGAGAGTATCATAGAAACATATCACTACCGTGTATGGAACAGATAGCTGGAGGGAAGCTGCTGTATAGCACAGGGAGCTCAACCTGCTGCTCTGTGATGACCTAGAGGGGTGGGATGGGGGTAGAGGTGGGAGGGAGGTTCAGGAGGGAGGGGACATGTGTATATTTATGGCTGATTCACATTGTTGTATGGCAACACGACACTGTAAAGCAATTATCTTTCAATTAAAAATAAATTCAAAAATTTCTCTGAAAGTCCAATCAAGGTCATCCCCCATTATGGTGTTTGTCTCTTAAGAATAAATTCATCTCTGAGTCTATCTGTCTCAGCTGACAAACTGGTCCATTTCCTCTTTGCAGACAACACGCTGTGCAATCCATCCTTTTCTTGTTGGAGAATTCAGAGTAAAGGTCAGTGTTCAGTTCAGTACTTTTTTACCCTGAGTCCTTCATTGTAATTTTACCTGTCACTTGACTCTTATTTGAATGATTTTGGGTTTCACTGAGGTACTAATTCTTTGTTAATTCATTCATTCAAGCAATTGTTTAGATTTATAGAAAAGCTGTACAGAAAGTACAGAGAATTACCATATCTCCCCTTCCTCTCCTTATATACAGTTTCCCGTATTATTAACATCTTTCATTCATGGTACACTTGGTACAGTTGATAAGGAAGTATTGATACAGGATTGTTAATTAAAGCTTATAGTTTATGTTAGGGCTCACTCTCTGTGCTGTGCTCTAAGGGTTTTGATAAACACATAATATTATGTGTTCACCATCGAAGTATCATGCTGAAAAATTTCACTGCTGTACAAATCCCCTGGCTCCACCTATTCATATCCTCTCCCTTCCCTATAACCCCTGGCAACCCTTATCTTTCCACCATCTCCCTAGTTTTGTTTTTCCAGAAAGTCATGTAGTTGGAATCATACAGGAGGTATATAGCTTTTTCAGACTGGTTTCTTTCACTTAGTAATATGTATTTGAGGCTTCACCATACCTTTCTGTGGCTTGAAAGCTCATTTCTTTTTATCACTAAATAATATTCTATTGCACGGATGTGCCACAATTTGGTTATCCATTTGCTTACGAAAGAATATTTTAATTGCTTTTAATTTTTAGTGGTGGTGGTTTAGTCACACTAAATTGTGTCTGACCCTTGCGACCCCATGGACTGTAGCCTGCCAAGCTCCTCTGTCCATGGGATTTCCTGGGCAAGAATACAGGTCACCATTTCCTCCTCCAGAGGATCTTCATGATCCAGGGATCAAACCCACATCTCTGCTTGGCAAATGGATTCTTTGCCCCTGAGCCACCAATTTTTACTGATTAGTAAGAAGAAGAAAGAAACTGATTTTTACTGATTTTCATTACTATTACTTTATTGTAAGCTGCCTCTAAGCCTCTTTGGAAGTAAATAGGAATACAAGTTTGTATTGAAATATGCATAACAGTTCACACTACAAAGTTCACTTTTTAAAACCTTGCCAAGTAGAATCAGGTTTACCACAGATCTGGCTAACAGAACTGACTTGTGGGATGACTCTCTTACCTCCAGCCCTGGGAGTCTAGAGCATCCCACACACTTTCTAAGTACGACGTGAACCAAGCATTGCTGTGTCAGGTAGAGAACTCATCAGGGGTTTACCTCAACATGCACAAAAATTACAGACACCAAATTTTCCTGCTTCCTAGCTGGAATCAAATCCAAACTGCTGTTCATCAAGACTCCCAGATGTTGAGAACAGACTTGTGGTTGCCAAGGGTGGAAGGGAGTTGGGGAGGGATGGAGTGAGACTTTAGGATTAGCAGATGCAAACTATTATATAGAGAATGGATAAAAAAGGTCCGACTGTATAGCATAGGGAACTATATCCAATGTCCTGTGATAGATTATAAACGGAAAAGAATATGAAAAGGAACACATATGTATGTATAACTGAGTCACTTTGTTGCACAGCAGAAATTAACAACATTGTAAATCAACTACAATAAAATAAAATTTTTAAAAAAATAACTCCTCAGAAATAAGCAGACAGAATTGCACTTTCCGCTATTCAAGACACTCCAGAATTCTTAATACATAGCTAATTGTTTTTATTCCTAACAATACATTGGAATTATGCAGGTAGAGTATGCACAGCTTGGTTATAAGCCAGAGATTAAAAAGACAGTAGAAGTTCTTCTTGGGGTGTATATTGGGTTACACTTGCCTTCTCTGAGATCTGGGCAGGAGGTCAGAACTGAATATAAACCCAAACTGTTTTTATATTTTTATTAAGATGAAACATGGGTGTCTGGTTTGGGTGTGTGTGGGCTTGTCTTGTCAAACAGCATTAAAAGGCTCACTACAAAACCAAAGCAAAAGAGTGGTCACTTGCCCCATTTAATTTCATTGGATACTTCCAACTCCTGTAGGTCTTTCCCCCCACTTAGACCTTTTTTCTTTTGTTCTCTCCTATTGCAATTTTGTTCTCTTCTCCTTAGTGTTATGTTTGGATGTCTTTGTCTTGTGTGTGTATTTTAGATTCTTGGTTTGCAGTTGCCATGACGTTTTGGATAATGGTCTTTAATAGATATGTGGTTGTTTTCAGTTGCTAATCTCTTGATTTCAAATGCATTTTCGAAACCCTGCATTTGTACTCTCCTCCCCAGAAGAGGACTGTTTTTGATATCATGTCTACATCTAATTGTTTTTTGGTAAAAAGTGAAAGTGTTAGTCACTCAGTCTTGTCTGACTCTTTGTTACCATATGGACTGTAGCCCACCAGGCTCCTCTGTCCATGGGATTCTCCAGGCAAGAATACTGGAGAGGGTTGCCATGCACTCCTCCAGGGGACCTTCCTGACCCAGGAATTGAACCTGGGTCTCCTGCATCACCGACTCAATGGACATGGGTTTGGGTGGACTCTGGGAGTTGGTAATGGACAGGGAGGCCTGGCGTGCTGTGGTTCATGGGGTCGAAAAGAGTCGGACACAACTGAGCAACCAAACTAAAACTGAAACTCCTGCATCACGGGCAGCCTGTTGTGTGGATACTTCTAATTCTTAGCAGATTCTTCTGGTAGTTATTTCCCTACTTTTAAGTACAGGTTTACAAGGGTTTCCCTGGTGGCTCAGTTGGTAAAGAATCTGCCCACAATATGGGAGACTCAGGTTTAATCCCTGGGTCCAGACGATCCCTTGGAGGAGGAAATGGCAACCCACTCCAGTATTCTTGCCTGGAGAATCCCATGGACAGAGGAGCCCGGCGGGCTACAGCCCATGGGGTCTCAAAGAATTGGACATGACTGAACGACTAACACTTTGGCCACCTCATGCGAAGAGCTGACTCATTGGAAAAGACTCTGATGCTGGGAGGGATTGGGGGCAGGAGGAGAAGGGGACGACAGAGGATGAGATGGCTGGATGGCATCACTGACTCGATGGACGTGAGTCTGAGTGAACTCCGGGAGTTTCACAGGGAGGCCTGGCGTGCTGCGATTCATGTGGTGGCAAAGAGTCGGACATGACTGAGCGACTGAACTGAACTGAACTGAACTGAAGCGATTTAGCGTGTTGTTACAATGCTTCCCAGTTGGCGCTAGTGGTAAAGAACATATCTGCCAATGCAGAAGACTTAAGAGATGCAGGTTCGATCCCTGGTTTGGGAAAATCCCCTGAAGGAGGACATGGCAACCCATTCCAGTATTCATGCCTGGAAAATTCCATAGACCCAGGCGCCTGGCAGGCTACAGTCCCTAGAGCCACAGAATCAGACACAACTGAGCAACTAACACACACACACACCCAAGCTCACACACACACACACACACACACACACACACACACACACTTCTATAGGCTTCCAGGTGGCCCTAATGGTAAAGAACTCACCTGCCAATGCAGCAGACATAAAAGATGCAGATTCAATCACTGGGTCAGAAAGAAGGAAATGACTACCAACTCCAGTATTCTTGCCTAGAGAATTCCATGGAGTGAGGAGTCTGGCAGGCTACAGTCCATGTCGTCCCAAAGAGTTAGACACGACTGAACGACTAACACTTTCATTCTTTCACAGTTGATTTACAACTCTGTCTTGACTAATCCAACTTAGATACCATCTACTGTCTTCCCGTTATGGTAGCTGAGAATTTAGTGCTTTGACACCCAATTATAGTTACAGCATTAACTTTTGGTTAAATCAGTCTTTAAAATCTATACTATTAAGACCATGTGAAACATTGTTCACTGCTGGGTCAAATAATAAACTATGATTATAGTTTCTTTCTTTTGCAACTTCTTGTTTGTCTCAAAATTAATAGTTTCCTTATTTTCTTCCTTTCTTCTTTTTTTGGCCACACAGCATGCAGGATCACTGTTGCCTGATTAGGGATCAAACCTGCACCCCCTGCATTGGAAGTGCAGTCTTAATCACTAGACTGCAAGGCAAGTCCCTTTCCCTTTTTAAAGATAGTTGCCTTATATTTTGGATTTCCTTTGTTTTATTCATATCTGTACTTTTCCCCCTCATCCCTTAACTTTCCTTCTTCCCAGCTGATAATCAGTTGGTTCCATTTTTGTCTCCAAGAGGCTCCTTCCTGGAACCCAGGCTCACTGATTGTGGCTAAACTTCGTTCCCCTCTGCCGGCAGGTGCCATAAATTTGTCCTTGGACTTCCCCTCACCACCACCCTGGAAATTCCCTTTGCTCCTCTAAGCCCGCCTTCCTGGGACTTCCTCTTCCTCGTTCTTGGCTATTCAGGTTCCTCCCTCCCCTTCGTGGACCACATCTTCCAGCAGCTTCCTGAGAAAGTATACAGAGCCAGCTGAAAGGTAGGTGCTGGAGTAAGAGAGATGGAGGTCAGAACAGCAGCTTTCTTACTGCCAGGCCTGTTTGGAGGAGGTGGCTCCCTGTCAGCCAGCCAAGGGCACATCCTCCCTCTACACCCTAGAATTAAGTGCACCCACCCAGCTGTGCCGGAAAGCGGCAGCCTCCCCAGATGGGCGAGACCGATGGGACACCTGCTCTCCGCAGGCTGGCAGAGACTGAGGAGCAGAGAGGGAGGGGAGCACGATGAAGTCCAGTTCCTTCTCCCCAGTGTCCCCAGCCATGCAAGTCATAATCCTGGAGAGAAGGCGTGAGTTGAGGGGCGAAGCGGGAGGATGTGGCTAGGCCTGAGCATCAGAATTTTTAAAGTCCCTTGGGTGATTGGATGTAGCCAGGGCAAGAACCTCTGGCCTAAACAGAAGTGAGCAAGTTGGAAGAAAAAAAGGATTACCTTGGCGATTCAGTGGTTGAGACTCCACACTTCCACTACAGGGGGCACAAGTTTGATCCCAGGTCAGGGAACTCAGATCTCACATGCCACAGGGTGCAGTCTAAAAAGAAGTGAGCAGGTGTTTTTTAAGGGCTCCTGTCTCCAGCCCCCTCCTCACCTGGCCTCCTCTCTACTCCACAGGCTTTGGGCTCCTTGCCTCCACCTGCTCTCCTCCCCTGTATCACCAATCCTGCCCCTCTCCCCCTCTATCACCAGTAACAGCTCAGTTGCATGTTTCTCTCTTGTTTCAACTAGGACTGAGTTTGTGTTTCGGTTTTGTGTTCTTCTTATTTTAAGAGAGATTCCACCAGTGGAGTGGATGGAGGGGGGAATAAAAGATACTTTCTGCTATCTCAAAAACAAACCATGGGGCACAGCCCAATTGAATGACTTCTTTTACCAAGAGTTTTCTTACACTTTTTAGAAATGACTCAGAGAGATAACAAATGGATCTATGTCTTTGAAAATATTTCTTGTTTTGAAAGGGAGTTACAGATAAAGGATCTGAGCATCTGCTGCCAAGAGTGGATGGCTTTTAGGTCACAAGTGATGGAGGTGGGTGGTACCCAGACTGCAGGCCTCGGTGTAGTGGAGAGGGGAGCACAGCCAGACTCTCTCCTTACGAAGCCTCTTTAAATGATATGATATAGTTCCGTTTATTATGGTAACTTCCCCCAATAACCCCTTTAATCAGCACCACACAACAGAATCATTCATCTTCCCCTACGTGAGCAGGGAGTCTAGTTTTGGGCACTCACCAGCAGCTGCACAATTTTGGCCTAAGCCTCACTTTTAACATCTCTGAAATAGACATACTTTTATGTGTGCCATATGCCTCTAAGAGTAAACATGAGGTACCGATTTGATCACATATGATGAGTTAAAAGGCATTTATCAGAGGTGTTACCATTATAATTCACCCAATCCTTTTTCCTCCAAGTCCAGGGGGAAGTCTCAACTGGGTGGCAGCCTTGCACAGGACATATCCTTCTGCATGACCTAAATAAATAAATTAAAAGTTTCATTCTGCTTTCACATTCAAATAACAATTGCCAGGGGATCAGAAAAAGCAAAGTGCAAACATAAAATAGTCTATATTTTTAAGCAAGTTGTGCAGCTAAATTCCTATACAATATCCTGGGAAGGAAGAATTTAGGGGATCATGCTAGATGGTGCTAGTGGTAATGAACCCGCTTACCGATGCAGGAGACATAAGAGACTAGGTTCCATCCCTGAGTCAGGAAGGTCCCCTGGAGGAGGGCATGGCAATCTACTTTAGTATTCTTGCCTGTAGAGTCCCATGGACAGAGGAGCCTGGTGGGCTACAGTCCATGGGGTCGCAAAGAGTTGGACACACCTGAGGCACCTTGGCATGCACTCATGCACCACATTTAACTTAGAAATGAACTGGGGGCAAATCACACTGTAGCAGTCTGCTCCAGCTGCCATGACACAACACGGCAGACAGCAATAGAAATTATTTTCTCACAGTTCTGGAGGCTGAAGGCCCAAGGTCAAGGTCCAGCATGGTCAGGCTCTGGTGAGAGCACCCTTCCTGTCTTGCAGATGGCCACCTTCTGGCTGTGTGCTCACAAGATGGGGAGAGACTTAGGGTATCTCTTCCTTTTCTTATAAAGACACCAGTTCTGTTTGGATTAGGGCCCCACCCTTGTGACCTCATTTAACCTGACTTCCTTAAAGGCCCTGTCTCTGAATATAGTCTTATTGAGGGTCAGAAATTCAACTCATGGATTCAGGGGGACACAATTCAGTTCCTCCTCTCACATGTGGGTTCTGTCTTCCTGAATGAGCAGTGATAGAAAAAGTGAGTGTCTGGGACTGTAGCCAGTGTCTAGTCTAGACCAGAAGTAGAAATAAACTGGAATTTCCAGAATTAAAACTGTGGATCATGGCCAAGCTGATCTCCCAGGCTTGGGGGAGCTTTCCAGACTCTGGGATATCAATATGAACTGCCTCCTGAAAGCCCTAATGTCTGCTCGCTGCTCATTAATGCTTTTGGAAATCAGCTGAACCCTTGTAAACATTTAACCGCTGTTCTGAAGCATAGCTGCCTTCACACTGATGATTCTGGAAGCATTTTCCTTTGATAACTCATTGGAGGAGGTTGATGGAAATACTACATTTCTGAATCTGAAACCGCAAGTAAGATTTAAGTCTCTGCCTGTTGGCGTTGAGGTCAGAGGATCTGCCACCACGGAATTCAAAGTTCTTTGTGGTTTGACATAATAGCTACCTATTAAGTTTGCCTTCTGCTTGACCTGTGCAACTGCCATTTAGGAAAGGGAAAGCTGTCATCCGTCATGTGTCTTTATAAAGAACTTCTTTAAACTTTATCTTATGAAACTGTTTTCATAATTATTTAGCTTTGCTCCATTTCCAGAGCCTGCACAAGATGTACAAAGAGAGAAAAAATGCAACCCTTTAGGATCAAGCCAAAAAAATCTTCCAAACTAACAAGAATAAAAGGGGTTGGTAATTTTTTTTTAAAAGAACGTAAATCATATCATGGGTATTCCCTGGTGGCTTAGATGGTAAAAAAATCTGCCTGCAATGCGAGAGACCCAGGTTTGATCCCTGGGTCAGGAAGATACCCTGGAGAAGGAAATGGCAACCCACTCCAGTATTCTTGCCTAACATATCATGAAATAGGCCCAAAATAAAATCTACTTTATTAAAAAAAAAAACAATAACAAACCTGCCAGATTTTGTTCTGGTGTTCCTTGAGTGATTCCTTCAGCATGCATCATCCAACATCATTATGTCCACACCCCTCTACAATGATATCTAATGCTCAGAATGCTGATCCCAAGGCCCAGTACATCCTGAGTCATAATTCATGACGAACTAATTTGCAGTGGAAAACTGAAAAGAGCACCGAAATATTTGGTTTCTTGGATAATTTGCTGACTTTTAAGTCATATAAAAGCTGTATCTTTATGCATATTTTTTAAAGTTCATTATGAAGTATACTGTCAAGGTAAGAGAATAGAACATATTTTGTGTAACAGTTTGTGCACTTGATTGATAATTCTAAAAATTGGGCAAAATATATAGGCTTTGTTTGTACTTTTGCCCAGGCCCTACAAAGGTTAGAGCAGACCTACCTTCCACAACATGCCACTCCAGACTCCTTTTATCTTTATGTTCTACCATCCTTAGCATGTCACTTTCGGCTTTGTGGATTCTGACCTCATGGTTCAAGGTGGCTGCTCCAGCTCCAGTTTCATGGCCACGTTCCAAGGAGGAAGATGAAAACAAAGAAGAAGAGGATAAGGCGGCAGTGTATCACAAAAACAAAGTATTTAGATTGCAAAGATAATTGTGGTTTCAGGCAGTGAATTTTAAATCATTAAAGCTAGGTTGAAACACATCTTTATTAATCAAAATAGGAACCATTATTATCAACACATTTTTGCCAAGGAGAAATAAGTTTGCTTATTCCTGTAGTGTAAAGATCCATGCTTTGGGATTCAACGAACTGTTGGAAAGCATTTTCTGCATACTGCTGGTTGTGAAGGGTTTTCCTTGCAAAAAGTTGTTGAGATGTTTGAAGAAGTGGTAGTCAGTTAGTGAGAAGTAAGGTGAATATGGAAGATGAGGCAAAACTTCGTAGTCTAAATTGTTTAACTTTTAAAGTGGTGATTGTGCAATGTGCAGTCAGGTGTTCTCATGGAGAATTGAGCCCTTTCTGTTGACCGTTACTGCCTGCAGGCATTACAGTTTTCGGTACATCTAATTGATTTGTGAATTAGAATGAAGAGACATCACTTGGCTGACAAAGGTCCATCTAGGCAAAGCTGTGGTTTTTCCAGTAGTCATGTACAGATGTGAGACTTGGACCATAAAGAAGGCTGAGTGCCAAAGAATTGATGCTTTTGAACTGTGGTGCTGGAGAAGACTCTTGAGAGTCCCTTGGACTGCAAGGAGATCAAACCAGTCAATTCTAAAGGAAATTAACCCTGAATATTCATTGTAAGAGCTGATGCTGAAGCTGAAGACCCCAATACTTTAGCCACCTGATGCCAAGAGCCAACTCATTGGAAAAGACCCTGATGCTGGGAAAGATTGAAGGCAGGAGGAGAAGGGGACAACTGAGTATGAGATGATTGGATGGCCTCATGGACTGGATGGACATGAATTTGAGCAAGCTCCAGAAGGTGCTGAAGGACAAGGAAGCCTGGTGTGCTGCAGTCCGTGGGGTCACAAACAGTCGGACATGACTGAGTAACTGAACAACAACAAAAGCAACACTGATTTGCTGAGCATACTTCTCAGGTGTAACGGTCTCGCTGGGATTTAGAAAGCTGTAATGGATCAGACAGACAGCAGACCACCAAACAGTGACCATGACCTTTTTCTGGTGCAAGTTTGGCTTTGGGAAGTGCTTTGGAGTTTCTTCTCTGTCCAACCACTGAGCTGGTCATCACTGGTTTTCATATAAAATCCACTTTTCATTGCATATCACAATCCAATTGAGAAATGGTTCATTGTTGTGTAGAATAAGAGAAGAAGACACTTCAAAATGACATTTTAAAAAAAATTTGTGGTCAGCTCATGAGGCACCCACTTTTTCACCTTTCCAGTTTGCTTCAAATGGGGAACAACCCTAGAATGGTCAACACTGAGTTCTTTGACAAAGACTGGTGCGGGGAAAGGTGAAGGCAAAAGGAGAAGGGGAATACAGAGGATGAGATAAGGTTAGATAGCGTCACTGACTCAATGGACATGAATTTGAGCAAACTCCAAGAGATAGTAAAGGACAGGGAAACCTGGCATGCTGCAGTCCATGGGGTCTCAAAGAGTCAGACACTACTGAGGGACTGAATAACAACAGCAATTGGAGAAAAGGAGATAATGGTTATTAAACAGGCAAGTACCAGTGTCTGCCACATGCAAGGGCCAAGAGCAATGACTCCTAGGGATGCCTGGTCCCAGGATTCATGAGTCACGTGAAGTTGCCTAATCACACCTGAGTGACTGTCCACACCAGATGCTACTGACAGGTCAAGGTTCTGATGGACCTGAACGTGGAACCTGGGGTAGAGCTGAGACCACAGACAAGGGGGCCATCAGGGAGCCCAGCGTGGAGCAGCTATGGAAGAAAGAGGCACATGGACCAATGCACAAGGTTTCCAAATTTGTTCTAGAAGGCCACCTGGCAACTCATCTCAAAAGCTTTGAGAAAATAGGAACTTGCACTTCTGAAGAGGCTGATTATAGCTCAGCTCAGATTATAGCTCCACCCAGGTCCTGGAGTTATTCTGAGAACAGGTGACTCAGACTGCCCATTTTTTTGAGCTCCCTCAGGACCACCTCTGGACATGAGTTTGAGCAAACTCTGGGGATTAGTGGAGGACAGGGGAGGCTCGCATGCTGCAGTCCATGGGCTTGCAAAGAGTCAGACACGACTTAGCGACTGAACAACAGGACCTCCTGTGCCTTTGTGCCTCCATCAGCCAGAGCTGGTTTGAGTGGCAGTCTCAGATCTTCCATGTGAAGGGCCTGAGGGGCAGCATTCTGGCAGACAGTGAGATGAAGAGACACAGCAAAGCTGCCAGGCAGGATTTGCACAGCAAGATGCTAGCATTTGCAGATTATTTTTTATTTAGGTTGCTGGGATGGTAGTGGGGGGATTAATGGTAAATTTCAAACACAATCACCGAATCTCAACCTATATTAAAAATGTTTATTTAAACTTTATCACATTTAAGGAAAGACATACTCTTCAGTGTTAGTCATGTCCTACTCTTTGGGACCTCATGGACTGTAGCCCACCAGACTCCTCTGTCCAAGGAATTTCCCAGGCAAGAATACTGGAGTGGGTTGCCATTCTCTTCTCCAGGGGATCTTCCCAACCCAGGGATCGAATCCGGGTCTCCTGCATTAGAAGGCAGATTCTTTATGGTCTGAGCCACCACGGAATGCCACACAAGAAGTTAAGTTCCAACTGAGAGTCCCAGGGATTGAACCTGGAGCCTCATGCTTAATTTACTCTAAATGAATTCCTTTAGGAAAAGTATAATTTATCAGCAAGTTCTAAAGCAATGTATTTTGTGACAAATGTAGATTCAAAGTTAAGTATGTATTGATGGCATCAAAAAAAGAAATGATTTTATAGATTATTTGGAAATTTTTGCATTTTTAAAACTAGGTTTTAATAACTGAGGTTTTTATTTATAGATAAATCACACTATTTTTCCTTCTAAATGACAAATGGGAAGGTTCCAGACTACCAGTTGAAAGCACCCTCAGCAAAAACACAACCTGGGTGTGCATAATCTTTATTCCTAAAAAATGACAAGCAAGATTGGACATCATTGTCCTTTCAGATCAGATCAGTCGCTCAGTCGTGTCCGACTCTTTGCCACCACATGAATCGCAGCACGCCAGGCCTCCCTGTCCATCACCAACACCCGGAGTTCACTGAGACTCACGTCCATCAAGTCAGTGATGCCATCCAGCCATCTCATCCTCTGTCGTCCCCTTCTCCTCCTGCCCCCAATCCCTCCCAGCATCAGAGTTTTTTCCAATGAGTCAACTCTTCCCATGAGGTGGCCAAAGTTTCAGCTTCAGCATTATTCCTTCCAAAGAAATCCCAGGGCTGATCTCCTTCAGAATGGACTGGTTGGATCTCCTTGCAGTCCAAGGGACTCTCAAGAGTCTTCTCCAACACCACAGTTCAAAAGCATTAATTCTTTGGCTCTCAGCCTTCTTCACAGTCCAACTCTCACATCCATACATGACCACAGGAAAAACCATAGCCTTGACTAGACGAACCTTTGTTGGCAAAGTAACGTCTCTGCTTTTGAATATGCTATCTAGGTTGGTCATAACTTTCCATCCAAGTAGCAAGCGTCTATTAATTTCATGGCTGCAGTCACCATCTGCAGTGATTTTGGAGCCCCCCAAAATAAAGTCTGACACTGTTTCCACTGTTTCCCCATCTATTTGCCATGAAGTGATGGGACCAGATGCCATAATCTTCGTTTTCTGAATGTTGAGCTTTAAGCCAACTTTTTCACTCCCCTCTTTCACTTTCATCAAGAGGCTTTTGAGTTCCTCTTTACTTTCTGCCATAAGGGTGGTGTCATCTGCATATCTGAGGTTATTGATATTTCTCCCGGCAATCTTGATTCCAGCTTGTGTTTCTTCCAGCCCAGCGTTTCTCATGATGTACTCTGCATAGAAGTTAAATAAACAGGGTGACAATATACAGCCTTGACGAACTCTTTTTCCTATTTGGAACCAGTCTGTTGTTGCATGTCCAGTTCTAACTGTTGCTTCCTGACCTGCATACAAATTTCTCAAGAGGCAGATCAGGTGTTCTGGTATTCCCATCTCTTTCAGAATTTTCCACAGTTTATTGTGATCCACACAGTCAAAGGCTTTGGCATAGTCAAGAAAGCAGAAATAGATGTTTTTCTGGAACTCTCTTGCTTTTTCCATGATCCAGCGGATGTTGGCAATTTGATACTTTTAGCTTTTAATTTTGGAAAATTTTAATTTGGATCTGATGAAAACAACTAAGAAAGCTGGGAAACCATATTATAGCCAATTTGTGGAAATGTTATCATTCTGGTGGTGCAGCGGTGAAGGATGCACCCGCCAGTGCAGGGGACACAAGAGAGGTAGGTTCACTCCCTGAGTCGGGAAGATCCTCTGGAGAAGGGCATGGCTACCCACTCCTGCATTCTTGCCTGGAAAATTGCATGGACAGAAGAGGCTGGCAGGCTACAGTCCATGGCGTCGCAAAGAGTCAGCCCCAGCTGAGCACACACATGCACATACACACACATCTTGCCATTTAGCCTTTATTTCTCATCATCAGTGTTCCTTAAGCTTTCTTTAATCCAAGAGGCATTATGGTTAGAAATTTAAAAATGGGGACGTCCTTGATGGTCCAGTGGCTAGGAGCTTCCCCTGTGAGGGCACGTGTTCTCTCCTTGCTCGGGAACTAAGACCCTGCATGCCATGTGGCACAGCCAAAAAATAAAGTAGAATAAAATCTGTTCTAAAAAAAGAAATTTAAAAATGAAAATGATTTCTGTGTACCAGACTGAGGGCCCAAGGTGTTGATACAACTCAAGGCTCAGAGAAAACCAACCAAAGATTAAGTTTAGTCATTGTTCTACTTTAAAAAATAGAAATGGAAGCATGTCACTGCTGTCTTTAAGGCTGTAAACCTTTGGGTCTACCACGACAAACTTCACTTCCTCCCAAATCTCTTGCTGATATCTCAGATTCTTGAGCTCAGGGCCCATCTTTCCAGTCCACTGACTGCTCCTCTGTCTAACTCTGCTCAGATGTCCTGTAATTTCTGTGACCAGAGAAGACATTCAGCCATGCTGTCCCTCGGCCAAGATGAACTAAGCCTGCGCCCCCAGAGAGCTGGTAAGACAGCAGCTGTAGAAACATACAGTTCTGGGTTTCAACATGCAAACGACCACATTTCCTTGACCCCGGGTGTCCTCGGAAACATTCCCCACCAATGAGTACAACTTCTGCTCTTGGAATGTGGTAAACTGAGAAATTCAACACAAACACCCCAATCTGACAGCCTTCCTTCTGGCCTTTCATGGCATTATTTATGGAGCTAGATTTTCGCAAATGCATTCCTTTAGGTTCAAGGTTTTAGACTTTTTTTTTTTCTTTTCATTTTTCCCTTCAGCCCAGAAACTAAATTTTTTCCTAAAAGGAAGCTGGTCGTGGTTCTCTTGTTCTACGGTATGGGCAAGTGGACTGGGTCAGGTTTCAGTCGCCCTGTAATCATCCTGCCATTCTGATGGCCAACCAACTTCCTTTTATGGAATTGCTTCTTCCCCTTCAGGGCAACCTGATGGGACTGAAAACCCTGGCTCAGGCCTCCCACTGAGGGCTTGAAAGGACATGCTTCCAGGTCTCCCAGAACCAGAACCGGAACTGCATCATTTCCATTCCAAACCCAGGGCCCACACCACACATCCCTTCTAAGAGCCAGTGTGGCCCTTCTAATGCATTCCCTTTTGCTTAAATTCAATTCTAACCAGTGCTGCTGCTGTCTGCGTGCTCAGTCGTGTCTGACTCTTTGTGACCCCATGGACTGTAGCCTGCCAGGCTCCTCTCCATGGGATTCTTCAGGCAAGAATACAGGAGTGGGTTGCCATGCCCCCCCTCCCCCACCAGGGGATCTTCCCGATCTGGGGATCAAATCCATGTCTCTTATGTCTCCTGCATTGGCAGGTGGGTTCTTTACCAGCTGAGCCAACTCTACCAGTGACCCCAGTGTAAACCACAGGAGCCCATCCCTGTCTGTTCCAGTCAGAATTCTGGGCAGAAATTAGCTTTAGCTCAAATATTGATATATATTGGAGTAGGAAATGGCAACCCACTCCAGTACTGTTGCCTGAAAAATCCCATGGACAGAGGAACCTGGTGGACTACAGTCCATAGGGTCGAAAAAAGTCAGACACGACTGATTGGCTGAGCACGCATTGATATATACTCTCTGTCAGAAAAAATGTGGACCTGTTAGGTACCAATGAGATGTGCTCAAACCTCCTGGAAGTCTGTCCCAGAGATGAATCCTCACATAGCCACAGTTGTTTTTACTAAAGTATTTTCTTTTCTTTTCCATGAAAATCTTCAAAGGATTAATACAATCTTCTTAGAATGGGATTATGGGCCTCACACCAAACTCTGCATGAAACATTCATTTTAAGGAGCATTCATTCATTCAGAGTCCTGGGGTCAATTCTGGGAAACAATGTATCCAGAACGTTGGGCATCTGGAACCGGAGCTAGAGCTCACGGAAACCCAGGCACCAACTTCAATTTCTCTTACCCAGTGAGGATATGACCTGAAACTGAGTTTGGTTCAAGAAACAAGAGAATCCAATGTTGATAAGCACTTTCTTGAACACCACCGTGATTGCTGGAGCAAGCTCTTCTTCAGTGAGGATAATGAGCCCAGGGTATAAAAAGTTCAAGGACATAGAAAAAAAACATAGACTGTATTGATGGGCCCCTTTGTGTCCATGGGTTTCCCTGATTACACAGTTGGTAAAGAATCCACCTGCAGTGCAGGAGACCCCGGTTGGATTCCTGGGTTGGGAAGATCCTCTGGAGAAGGGATAAGCTACCCACTCCAGTATTCTTGGGCTTCCTTGGTGACTCAGCTGGTAAAGAATCCACCTCCAAGGCAGGAGACCTGGGTTCGATCCCTGGGTTGGTAAGATCCCCTGGAGAAGGGAAAGGCTACCCACTCCAGTATTTTGGCCTGGAGAAGTCCATGGACTGTACATTCCATGGGGTTTCAAAGAGCCAGACAAGATTCAGCAACTTTCACTTTGAGTCCATGGAGGCGTCCACTTTGGTTCCTGGAAAGCTACTCTGAGTTGTATCTCAGAATACAGTATGTCCCCTACATACAAACTTTCAAGTTTTGAACTTCCTAAGATATCAACATGCATTCCACAGTGTCAGGTGTGACTGACATTGCAGCTTGTCCTCCATCTCTTACTGCTGATGATCCTTCAGCTCTGCCATCTCCCACCTCCTATCCCTCCCCAGTCAGTAACTCTTCTTGCCTCTTCACTTGATGGCAGCCCCTGTGTGCCGGCTGTTGGACTATACTATTGTAATTTGCAAGGTACTGTACTGTAAGATTAAAAATGTTTCCTATATTTTTTGTGCTTTTTATGTATTATTTGTGTGAAAAGTATTATAAACCTATTACAGTATAGTACTATATAGCTGCTGCTTGCTCCTTGGAAGGAAAGCTATGACAAACCTAGACCCCATGTTAAAAAGCAAAGACATCGCTTTGCCAACAAAGGTCCATACAAAGCTATGATTTTTCCAGTAGTCACGTATGGCTATGAGAGTTGGACCATAAAGAAGGCTGAACGCTGAAGAATTGATGCTTTCAAATTGTGGTGTTGGAGAAGACTCTTGAGAGTCCCTTGGACAGCAAGGAAATCAAGCCAGTCCATCCCAAAGGCAATCAGTCATGAATATTCATTGGAGGGACTGATGCTGAAGCTGAAGCTCCAATACTTTGGCCATCTAATGTAAAGAATGGACTCACTGGAAAAGACCCTGATGCTGGGAAAGATTGAAGACAAAGAGGAAAAGGGGATGACAGAGGACAAGATGGCTGGATGGCATCACTGACTCAATGGACATGGGTTTGAGCAAATTCCAGGAGGTACTGAAGGATGGGGAAGCCTGGCATGCTTCAGGCAAGAATTATATAGCTAATTGTGTTAGTTGAGTATCTAGGCTAATTTGTTGGACCTACAAAAGCACTCTCAAAGTGGAGCTCATTCATATGTTGGGGTCTTAGGGTACATCTGCTTCCACCCTTGGGAAGGAAAGGCTGCCCCACTTCCTATGAGCCTTTGTTCAAAAAATATGGACTTTAACCTAATCTTATAGAGAAGGTGTATGTGTGGGCTCTTCCCACTAGATGCTAATCCAACCAACATACCAAGATGGTGTCAAAACTGAAATTGGCATCACCATTCTTGCAATATTCATCCAGTTGAAAGAAGAACCAGTGAACTAGCTATTGCCAAGATGGAAACAGATGAGCCCATGGTGTGAGGCCAGGGGTGGTTGAAAGAATTATATCTGTAGAATTTACCCAGTTCCCTAGAGGAGACCATTTATGATCAGTGATGACTCAAAGGAAGTTGACTTAGGGCAGTGTAGTCCAATGACTGCTTCCTGGCTTTCCCAACCCTATCAGTCTGGGATGTGGGGCAGCTCTGGATCTCAGAGGGAGTCAAAAACGTAAGGAACCTCAGGGCATTTTGCTGAAACAGAACAAGAACAAAAGCCAGAACCCTCTCAAACTTCTAGACCTCACTACCATGATCACAGGAGGATGGGATCAGCCAGATTCCAAATATGGGGACTTTCTTTTTTCCCCAGAACTTTTAACTGTTTATTTTGTATGGGGGGTAGAACTGATTAACAATGCTGTGGTAGTTTCAGGTGAACAGCCACACATATACATATACATGTATCCATTCTCCCTCGAACCCTCCTCCCATCCATGCTGCCATGTAATACTGAGCAGAGTTCCACATACTATACAATAGATCCTTGTTGGTTATCCATTTTATTTATTTAATTTTATCTTTGAAGCTTCAGTATATTTTTCATTAATTAATTATATTCAGTTCAGTTCAGTTCAGTCAGTCACGTCGACTCTTTGCAACCCCATGGACTGCAGCACACCAGGCTTCCCTGTTTATCACCAACTCCCAGAGCTTGCTCAAACTCATATCCACCAAGTCGGTGATGCCATCCAACCATCTCATCCTCTGTCGCTCCCTTCTCCTCCTACCTTCAATCTTTCCTGGCATCAGGGACTTTACTTAGATTGGCCATTGTTTTACTGTAATATCATTCTTTTTTTTTTTATGTGGAAGTCTTTTTTTTTAACACCAAAAACATTCTGTGTTGGGGTATAGCTGATTAATAATGCTGTGATAGTTTCAAGTGGACAGCAGAGGGACTCAGCCATACATACACATGTATCCATTCTCCCCCAAAACCCTCTCCCACTCCCACTGGCACATAACACTGAGCAGAGTTCCATGTGCTATACAGTAGGTTTTTGTTGGTTATCCATTTTGAATATAGTAGTGTGTACATGACCTTCCCAAAGTCCCTAACTATTCCCTCCCCCCAGCAGCCATACTTTGCTTCTCTAAGTCTGTGAATCTCTTTCTGTATTGTAAGTAAGTTCATTTGTATCATTTATTTTTAGATTCCACAAATAAGGAACGTCATAGGATATTTCTCCTTCTCTGACTTATTTCACTCAGTTGGAACACGCTCTAGTTCCATTCATGTTGTTGGAAATGGCATTATTTCATTCTTTTTAATGGCTAAGTAATATTCCATTGTATATCTGTACCACATCTTCTTTATCCATTCCTCTGTCAATGGACGTTTAGGTTGCTTCCATGTCTGGGCCATTGTAAACAGTGCTGCAATGCACAGTGGGGTGTGTGTATCCTTTTGGATCATGGTTTTTCTCCAGATGCATGCCCAGGAGTGGGATTGCAGGATCACAAGCTCTATTTTAACTTTTTAAAGAAACCTCCATAAAATGTGGGGACTTTCTACAGGACAGACAACCCAGGTTCTCCAACAAACAAACATCATGGAAAAAAAGGAGGAGGGGGTTATTTCAGCTTGAAAGAAGCATAAGAGATCTAACAGTCAAATGCAATATGTGGATATTGTTTGGATCCAATTTTGAACAAATTAACTGTAAAATCCCATTATTGAGGCCCTGGGGGAAATTTGAACTCAGTTGGGTATCAGATGATTGCAGCACTTTGTACTGTGTCATCCTGGCCAAGCTGGAGCTATATTTCTGTAGATCCCTTTATTGAAGTAGTTCTGGGTTAGTAGAGGCCAAGAGAGGAATTCTCACCAGACTTGGGAGACAGAAGCTCTCCAAGGTTGCGATGATGCCATGCTGGACAGGGGCACAGAGGAATCAGTGGATTCCAGCTTGTCTTCCTCTGTCCCCACCCAACACTTCTCCCAGTCCACCAACTCTGCAGGCCTACGGTGGTCCTGATCCCATCCCCAGATGCTTGGCTGTGGTTCACTCTGACCCAAGCTGTTACTATTTTACAGTTCAATTCAGTTGCTCAGTCATGTCTGACTCTTTGTGACCCAATGGACTGCAGCACGCCAGGCCTCCCTGTCCATCGCCAACTCCTAGAGTTTACTCAAGCTCATGTCCATTGAGTTGGTGATGCCATCCAGCCATCTTATCCTCTGTCGTCCCCTTCTCCTCCTGCCTTCAAGCTTTCCCAGCATCAGGGTCTTTCCAAGGAATCAGTTCTTCGCATCAGGTGGCCAAAGTATTGGATTTTCAGCTTCAGCATCAGTCCCTCCAAAGAATATTCAGGACTGATTTCCTTTAAGATGGACTGGTTTGATCTCCTTGCAGTCCAAGGGACTCTCAAGAGTCTTCTCCAACACCACAGTTCAAAAGCATCAATTCTTCGGCGCTCCTCTTTGTTTATAGTCCAACTTTCACATCCATACATAACTACTGGAAAAACCATAGCTTTGATTAGACGGACCTTTGTTGGCAAAGTAATATCTCTGCTTTTTAATATGCTGTCTAGGTTTGTCATAGCTTTTCTTCCAAGGAGCAAGTGTCTTTCAATTTCATGGCTGCAATCACCATCCCCAGTGATTTTGGAGCCCCCCAAAAATTAAATCTGTCACTGTTTGCTCTGTCTCCCCATCTGTTTGCCATCAAGTGATGGGACCAGATGCCATGATCTTAGTTTTCTGAATGTTGAGCTTTAAACCAGGTTTTTCACTCTCCTCTTTCACTTTCATCAAGAGGCTCTTTAGCTCTTCTTAGCTTTCTGCCATAAGGGTGGTGTCATCTGCATATCTGAGGTTATTGATATTTCTCCTGCCAATCTTGATTTCAGCTTGTGCTTCATCCAGCCCAGCGTTTCTCATGATGTACTCTGCATATAAGTTAAATAAGCAGGGTGACAATGTACAGCCTTGACATACTCCTTTCCCGATTTGGAACCAGTCTGTTGTTCCATGTCCAGTTCTAACTGTTGCTTCCTGACCTGCATACAGATTTCTCAAGAGGTAGGTCAAGTGGTCTGGTATTCCCATGTCATTAAGAATTTTCCAGAGTTTGTTGTGGTCTACACAGTCAAAGGCTTTGGCATAGTCAATAAAGCAGAAGTAGATGTTTTTCTGGAACTCTCTTGCTTTTTACTATTTTACAGGTATTTTGTTAATTGTGTTAGGTTGATAGTTGTTGCCCTCAGAAAGACTGAGCACAGAAGGACTGATGCTTTTGAATTGTGATGCTGGAGAAGACTCTTGAGAGTCCCTTGGACAGCAAGGGATTAACCAGTCAATCCTAAAGGAAATCAACCCTGAATATTCATTGGAAGGACTGATGCTGAAGCTGAAACTCCAATACTTTGGCCACCTGATGCGAAGAGCCAACTCACTGGAAAATATCCTGATGCTGGGAAAGATTGAAGACAAAAGGAGAAGGGGACAGCAGAGGATAAGATGGTTAGATAGCATTACTGACTCAACGGACATGAATTTAAGCAAACTCCAAGAGACAGGGAAGCCTGGCATGCTATAGTCCATGGGGGTCACAAAGAATTGGACATGACTTAGTGACTGAACAAAAGCCACAGAAAAAGTCTTCTTCTGTCCCAGGCACATACTGAAGTGTTAATGGGTAAAATTATGTCCTGTGTGCAGGATGATGAAACAGCATTGAGAAACAGCGTTGATTAATAAACTGGATGGGGGGCCTGAATATTCACTGAAAGGACTGGTGCTGAAGATCCAATACTTTGGCCACCTGATGCAAAGAGCTGAATCATTGGAAAAGACCCTGATGCTGGGACAGATTGAAGGAGGAGAAAGGGACGACAGAGGATGAGATGGTTGGGTGTCATCACCTTTTCAATGGACATGAATTTGAGCAAGCTTGGGGAGTTGGTGATGGACAGGGAAGGCTAGCATGCTGCAGTCCTTGGGGTCGCAGAGTCAGACATGACTGAGCAACTGAAGTGAACTGACTGGGCCTTGCTTTATTCACTGTGTGTATCTGGTTTGCTTGAAAGTGCTCATGATAAAATTTTGGGTGGAAGGGGGAGTTAAGGAAATGGCCCAAAGACCCCCCTTCCTGGACTACAAAAGTATAAAATGGGGTGGTGGGCAGGGTGGGGTGAGAGCTGACCAATTCTTCAATTAAAAAGAAAGAGAAAAAAACTAAGAGGGGCAGGAATCTGATGAACACATTCACATCCCAGAAAAGCAAAGAAAACCACTTAAGTCTTCCTATTCCTTTTAAACCATTTAGAATACATTTTAGCATGTGTGAGCTGGTCTGGCTGTTCTTACAAAGTTTAAGAAATCTGTGACCTTGGAACTCTGAGACGTGTGTCAGATATTGAATCTTTTTTAATGGTGGTTGGAGGACTGTGTTTCAGACATCAGTATGTACTTTTTCAAAGGTACATTCTATACTGAATTCTTACATATTTGAGATATAGAACTTTTTTTTTAAGGAAAAAATGTAAAAATCTGCATCGTCTCAGAGGCATTGTTTTGGTTAGGAGGGAAGATGACAGGACTGCAGCCAACCAAAGCAGAAAGGCAGAGAATGGCAAGGGGCCTGCGGTTTTGTTGACGAACGCTCTTCTCCAAGGCTGAACTTCTTGGAAAGGGGTTTATTTTGTTTCACGCTGACCCAGCTCCACTTCTAGGTCATTTTAGGATCTCAGTTGGTGGCCACAGCTTTTGAGGTTTTTGAGCCAAGCTCCTTCTTTAAAAAAGGGGGGAAGGGGATATTATTTAAGTACAAAGATGTTATATGGACAATATTAAACAAAATAAAATAGATTTTTTTCTTGGAAAACTAAATTCTCAGTGTTGGTAGAGTGCATCAAGTCAGTGAACTCAGACACAATGTGCATCTGACAGAAACAACATCAAAAGGCAAAATACTGCACAATGTTTTTAAAGTGATAAAAGCCATTCCTGGAGCCCTAGCTCAGGATGTGAGAGCAAGGAGGGAGGAAGTTGGAAAGTCAGACAAAACAGGGTGCCCCAGGCAAGACGGAGGGAGTAGGATGCAAACTCAGAGACACAGACAAGGAGATAGTCAAGATGCAAAATGCTAACCCCAGAGGAGGCACCTGCTCTATCCTCGAGGTTTGCATGAGGCTCCTGTAACTCTCTGTCCCACAATCAAGTAACAGTAACATGGGTGGGGAGCTGAGGCACAAAGTCTTCTAAAAGGTTCAGTTCCTGGTGGTCTTCCCTGGGAAGGAGATAAGAATTCACCACCCCAAAATCTTCCTCTTTGGCATAAGAATTATTTTGAGTTGAAAGCAATTGAGAATCAGCAAATGCAGGAGAAGCTCTCTGCTCTCCCCTTAACTGCCTAAGATCAGGGCACACATTTGCAAGTGTGAAAGTGTCCTCTGTCCCCACTCGCACTCCCCAAATCCCACGGTCCCACCCCACCCCTGTACCAGAAGAGGAGAGAACTCATGACAGAGATGAAGAGTGACAGCAAGCCGAGGTGGTGTCAGACCTGCCGGGACTACCCCAGCAGTCCAGTGTCTGAGACTGTGCTCCCAGTGCAGGAGGCACGAGTCTGATACCCGTTCAGGGAACCCCGCATGCTGAAACCAAGACCTGGGGTGTGTGTGTGTGTGTGTGTGTGTGTGCTCACGCATGCTGGGCTCAGTCATATCTGAATCTTTGCAAGCCCATGGACTGTAGCCCGAAAGGCTCCTTTGTCCATGGGATTTTCCAGGCAAGAATACTGGAATAGGTTGCCATTTCCTCCTCCAGGGGATCTTCCCAACCCAGGGATCGAACCAGAATCTCTTGTGCCTCCTGAATTGGCAGGAGGATTCTTTACCAGCTGCACCACCTAGAAAGACCTTGTAACAGCCAAATAAATAAATCAGTATTTCAACAAACATACAACAGCCCTGACTATAAGAACTTTTATCTTCCATTAGTTCCCCCATATATTTTCTACTTTCTTCCCCAGGATTTATCATCTCTTGAAGCCCAAACTCTCCTTCCTTGGTTAAAAATCTTTTATGATATCCCCAAATCTACTGATTCTTTGAGTTCTACTTTGTTAATGTGAACTCTCATTTATGTAAATGTGTTTTAAACTTGCATATTCTGCCCCCCTTAAACTATGTTTTTTCATTTAATTCTAAGTCCCTCAGCACAGAACCTAAGAGGGTGGAGGAAACATTTTTTTCTTCCCCGACACCTGCATGCAAGGACTAATTAAAATTAAAACACAAATCAGAGCCCTCTGCTTAATTCCCAGCCCCCATGAAAAAAACTCACTGAAGGCAGTTAAGATCGTGAGGCTACCATGACTTGGCAAAAGAATTCATTTCTATAATAAATCACTGGCCCAGACCCTTCCCAGGTCCAAACAGAAAGCCCAATATCAGGGTGACCTGCTCAGACTTTGACACAGCACTCACTCACTCAGCAATGGTTGTACAGGTTTCTACCATTACTGTGTACCATATTTTTTTAAAGAGTTTTGTTAAGACATAAGGGCTTCCCAGGTGGTGCTGGTAAAGAACCCACCTGCCAATTCAGGAGATATAAGAGACTCAGGTTCAATCCCTGGGTTGGGAAGATCCCCTGGAGGAGGAAATGACAACCCACTTCAGTATTCTTGTCTGGAGAATCCCATGGACAGAGGAGACTGGTGGGCTATAGTCTATAGGGTCACAAAGAGTTGGACATGACTGAAATGACTTAGCACACACATTTTAAGGCATAAAGTAAAACAGACAAAAGATAAAGTGCACATTAGGAAGTGTACAATTAGGGATTTCCCTGATGATTCAGTAGCTAAGACTCCACACTCCCAGTGCAGGGGGCCCAGGTTCCATCCCTGATCAGGGAACTAGATCCCACATGCCTCAACTAAAGATCCCACATGCCTCAACAAAGACTGAAGAGCCAAGATCCCACAGGCTGCAACTAAGACCCCGAACAGCCAAAATAAAAATTTTTGTAAATGTGTGCAGTTAGAAAAGCTTTGTGTGTTCATACATCCATGAAACCATCATTCTAATCAAAATAGTGAGCAGTACCATTACTCCCCTGAAGCCTCCTCACTCCTTTCTGATATTATAGTATTTTTAGGTACTGAATTATGTTTGTGAATGTAACATCATTGCATTTTAGACTTTTTTGGCAATTAGCTTAGCCTTTTGGCTCTTCAACCCTTCTCCTCTGAATCCCTCCTGATATCCACCCAATCTGGACATCTTTACTCCAAGCTCTCCCAATCCTCATCACCACTTACCACCTGCACCTCCCCACCAAGTCCTCTTGCCACCATCCTAAGACAAATTCCCTCAACTCAGGGACAGTGGTTAGGGTCTGTGATCTGTGAGCTCACAGGGCTCCAACGGCTCCTGGGGAGGGGTATAGATGTGAAGGAGGTGCAAAGCTTGGACAAACCAGACTCCAAGAGATGGAATGCTTATGGAGGTTCAGTTTTCATCTCCAGTTATACCATCTAATGAATTTGAAAATCTTTAAATAGAATTCTGATGTCATTAAAAAATAGCATTTCATATTACTTGAAATAAATACTAAAATTCCAGCATTGTCATTTTCCTGTGACATTGACAAAAGCATATGTCACTGGACTGAGTCACCCTAAATAAGATAGTTTTTATCTTTGAGGTGTTTGAGCTCTGAGGTGCTCATATAATCCATGCATGAGGATCACTTATATTAGATTAGACATTTATATTAGAACTTTCTATAGTTGTCCTGGTCTTACTTCTATTTTAAAAATCCCTAAGATGTACCACTTCTCAAGGCAGATGCAATGTAAAATTAAATTTTCAACTGAAGTATGTTATAACTCGAGTTGTTCTGAGGATTTTTGTTTTGTTTTGTTTATTAATTAATTTTAATGGAAGCAGACATTAAATCTAGATTAATTAAAGAAGATTGAATCTTCTTGAAATGTTACATTTAAATTTAAGGAGTACCTTTAGACTTTCAAATTCTTAGTATTAACTGAGTTGTATTTTTCTGACATTCTTAATTAGCTTTAGGAAAGTTGAACTGAGCAATACTGAGGTATTGAAAACCTATTTAAATGACAAAATTATCTGAATAACAAACAATGGTGCTAACTCGCATTTTAACAAGTGAACAAAACCTTAAAGGATATATTTAACTGCCTTTTCCCTTTCAGAGATATGATCTCATAATTGCATGGAATTACACCTGAGATATCAGATGTCCTGTGCTTACCTTCTACGTGCTCTGCTGGAGGGAAGCTAAGATCCTTCATTCTTTTCAGACAACTGGTTCTTCAAAGACGCTGACAAACCAGATAGTCCAGAACTGCACACTCTGGAGCTAATTCCACAAGCAGCTGAGACCAGGATGGATGGATTCTTGGATACAGATAGGGAAGTAGAGAGAGGAATGGAGAGGCTGCTGAACCAGGAGCACTTGTGCAAAGTAAACATGAATTCTGAGGTGATGATAGACAACACAGAACTTTAAAGGTGCAACCAAGGAAATGGAAGCTAAAAGCTTGCAAGTGGCCCTTCCTGACCTCCCTTACGTGTCTCCCCTTTCCTTTCCTTTTTTTTTTCTCCCTTTTTCCTTCTCTTAGCATCTTGTCCCTTTCTCAATAATTAAGTCTGTAATTCATGAAGGTCAATAGAGCAAAGGAGGTGTGTGTGAGGAGAGGTGGCCCAGAGAGGGGACTCAGAGCTCAGGATTCTATGCATATTCTAGGTCCAGATAGGGTGTCAGAGCCGATAGAGGGAGGAAGTCCACATGGGGGAGGAAGGGTGGAGACTGATTCTATACAGGGCATGGATCAAATAAGTAAGTATACTTAGAAAAATGGGATCTAGGTTTCTCACTGTAAGAGAAAGGAATTGCAAATATGGAAATAGAGAAGATGAGAAAGAGCCCTGTGATATTGGATTGAAATTGAAGGTGTTGGTGTGAACTCAAAGGTGTCAATAAAAGTACACATGGAAATGAATGTGTGTGTGTTGACACATTCGTGTATTTTCTAGCTCTGTCTACCGAGAGGTTCTTGGTGCAGCAGTAGCTCCATAGCCATGAGCACACCTAGTGCCCAGATCGTGGTTTCTAAGTACCATTCCCCACTAAAAGCTCCTTGGAGAAGCAGCTGGTTCTAGGGCTAGGACAGGGTACGTAGAAGTCGAACCTAGAACATCTATCTGTGTCAGAAAAAAATATGGAAATGCTCAAAGGATGACAGGGAAATGTCACAAAGACACAGAAGTCAGCTTGAAGGGGCTCAAATATAACACAATTTGAGCATAAAAAGAATTGTAACGGATTACAACCCATTGAGGGCTTCCCAGGTGTCACTGGGGGGGTAAAGAATCTACCTGCCAATGCAGGAGATGCAAGAGACTCAGGTTTGATCCCTGGGCAACCCACTCCAGTATTCTTGCCTGGAAAACCCCATGGACAGAGGAGCCTGATGGGCTACAGTCCACGGGGCCACAGAGAGTCAGACACAACTGAGAGACTGAGTACATACATAACCCATTGAATAAAACAGAAAATCATGAATCCATACTGAATTAAGGACTTGATAAGAAATGGGATGTTTTCAGTTCCTCCCTCAAAATATATATTGAGACTTCCCTGGTGGTCCAGTGGCTGGGACTCCAAGCTCCCAGCAAGTGGGTGCGGGGGCCTGGCTTCCATCCCTGGTTCCATCTCTGGTTCCATCCCTGGTCAGAGAACTGGATTCACATGCTGCAACTGGGAGTTTTCATGCTGCAGCTTCAAAGTAGGGCCTGGCACAGCCAAATAAATAAATAAATAAACATAATTTTAAAAAATACATATTAATCACAGAGAGCAAAAGAGTGGTTTCCTGGTGAAGAAGCCTAGCAAATGCCATTTTATCTAATGATGGAACAATTCACAACCCTGCACCACGCGTGATAATGCCATAAAGAACACAACCTCACCTCTGAGCTGTGTCTGCTAAAGATGCACAATTTAAATCTAACCATGAGGAAATATCAGGTTTCCTGGGTAGTGCAGTGGTAAAGAATCTGCCTGCTAATGTAAGAGACGTTAAGAGATATGGGTTCAATCCCTGGGTCATGAAGATTCCCCAAAGAAGGGAGTGACAACCCACTTCAGTGTTTGTGCCTGGAAAAATCCTGTGGACAGAAGAGCCTGGCGGATTACAGTCCTTGGGGATGCAAAGAGTCGGACACGACTGAGCACACTCACATAGATGAATGAGGAAACATCAGACAAATGAAAGTGCAGGAAGAGTCTACAAAACAACTGTCCCATTCTCTTCAAAAATAACAAGGTCACAAAGGTCAAGGAAACAGTGAGGAAGGGTATATGACACAATCAGTACATGACCGTGAACTGGATCCTTCCACCATAAAGGCCATTCTTGGAACAACTGACAAACTCAAGTGGTGTCTGAGAGTATGGTGATGGTGATGAGTCGCAGCTAATTTCCTGGTGCTGATGGTTGATGGCAGTTATGGAGGAGCATGTCCTTGTTTGTAGAAGTACCAGCTGACGTATTTGGTTTTGATGGGTCATCAGGTTGGCAACTTACTCTTAAATAGCTCAGGAACAAAGTTTTTTTCTACTGTATTTGCAACTTTTCAGTAGATCTGTGTGGTTAGTAAAAATATATCAAAAATTTAAATAAATAAGGCATCGTATTATTTTCTCTTAAATATATGTCTTAAAGGAGTTCATTCACCACCTCAAAGAAGTCAGTCTAGAAGAAATCAGACAGTAGGAGGGAGACCTTCCCTGGTCTGGATGAATCATTCCTTCTTTTTGCCTTTCCCAACCAAAAACCCAGGACAGAAACTCTCCTTGGGAATTTTTGCATGACCCCCAACTTGGCCCATCGCTGCTGTTGTTGTTCAGTTGCTAAGTTGTGTCCGACTCTTTGTGACACCATGAACTGCAGCACTCCAGGCTTCCCTGTCTTTCACTATCTCCTGGAGTTTACCCATCAAAGTATTTATCAAACTTTAATTGTTACTGGCCATTTTCTTATAAATTCTATGAGTCTGAACACATTGTCTGACTTGGTCACTACTGTATGCCCAGTTATTGTTTTTTAGTCACTGAGTCATGTCCAGCTCTCTTCGACTCCACGGACTGCAGCACACCAGGCAACTCTGTTCTCTACTATCTACTGGAGTTTGCTCAAATTTATGCTCACTGAGTCAATGATGCTACCTAACCATCTCATCCTCTGCCACCCCCTTTTCCTTTTGCCTTCCATCTTTCCTAGCATCAGGGTCCTTTCTAATCAGTTGGCTCTTCACATCAGGTGGCCAGATTATTGGAGCTTCAGCTTCAGCAATATTGTATGCCCAGAGATTAGGGCAATTCCAGGTTGTTTAGGAAAACCACACTATTTTCCCCTACTCTCAAGTCTTCACTCCTGACACCAGATGTGTGTGGGTTTTCCCACACCAGACAATAGTCCAGCCCTCCTGCAGACACCAACTGCATGTTCTATGATTCAACTCGGTTCTGTTCTGTCCCAAAGGGCAAAGGCTCAGTCCCACAAGACATCCCCCACTCCAGTCACCAGCTGCAAATCCAGGTTGTCATCTGTGCTTCTGACTGGCTGGTTATGAATCAGGATTCCTACACTCCCCTTCTTGGATTTGAGCAGATGCTAGAACGACCCATAGATCTTAAGAAAACACTAACATTTATTGGTTTATTATACAGAAAAGGATAACGTGTACAAGTGAAGAAGTACACAAGGTCCCAAAGGTCCCCAGCCCAGGAACCTACTGTGCCCATGGAGTTGGGGGTGAGTGTGTCACCATCCTGGTCGGGGGATGTGTTCACCAACAGGAAGCTCTCTGAACCCTGTACTTTGGGGATTCTTATGGAGACTCCATCATGGCAGCACGATGGATCCTTAAGTCATTTTCCAGCTCCTCTCTCTTCTCTAGAGAATGGGAGGCGATGCTGAAGGTGCCAAGCTTCTAATCATGGCTTGGTCTTCTGGTGACTGATCCCTATCCTGGAGCCATCCAGGAGCTACCTCTTAAGAACAAAAGGTGCTTCTCTCACTCAGAAAATTACAAGGGTTTTTAGGAGCTCTGTGTCAAGAACCAAAGTCAAAGATAAAATGGTAGAACCTGGGGCAGAAACACACACACACACACACGCACACACACACAGTAATTCCTGAGTAAGAATTTGCTGAATGAACAAAAAAATAGTTCACCCTGACCCCAAAGAAGTCTTTCCCTGTAGTTATGGAACTCTTTTTTTCTTTTTTGAAGTTAAGTGTGTAGTCACTCAGTCGTGTCTGACTCTTTGTGACCCCATGGATTATAGCCCACCAGACTCCTCTGTCCATGGGGTTCTCCAGGCAATTATACTGGAGTGAGTAACCACTCCTTTCTCCAGAACTCAGTTCTGACCCAAGAATTGAACTCAGTTCTCCTGCAGTTGCAGGCAGATTCTTTAACTCAGATTCTCTAAGCCACCAAGGAAGTCTTTTTTTTTTTTTTACTTTTATTTATTTTGGGGGACAGGGGTACCATGCCACACAGCATGTCAGATCTTAATTCCCAGACCAGGGATCAAACCCATGTCCTGTGCATTGGAAATGAGGAGTCTTAACCACTGGACCACCAGGGAAGTCCCTATGGAATTCTTTCAGTCAAATAATTAAAAAATAAAGACCAAGGGACACTGCTGAATTGGTTCTGCTGGAGCCCTTTGCCCTCCATCACGGAACCATCCTGAGATTTTGCAAAAAGACTCTTGTGTCTTGGCCAAGGAGGCCTGGAGAGGCCTGGCGTGAGCCACTGCCATAGATCACCATGACCTTGTTCTGTGAAGGGCTCTCAGTAGGGAAATCTAAAAAGGAAGAAAGTCAGAGAGCTGCCAAGGGCTTCTGAGCAAGGGGTCTCGGATTACAGCACGGTCACCCAAGTTTCAGACTCTCAGTAATGAGGTTATTGAGTGATGCGGATCCTCATAGAAGGATGCCAGGCCTGAAGCACTCGGAAGGACTTTCTTTAAAGACAACTGTTTTATGTGACCCAAGGACGCTGTAGCCCAACCCCTTCAAAGTCTACACACTTCCCACAAAGCAAATCTCCCTGGATTTTCTCCCTGTGAATCCGGGCAACCTCTAGGGCCCGTGGCAGAGCTGACTTCTTCGGTTCAGCCTTTCCACTAGGAAGAGTTTGTGTAAAAAAGAAACCAGTATTCCTTCCACAATGGGGACAATTGTTCCCAGTTACCACATCCCCTTAAATGTTTACCTTTTTTGTTTCACAATCTCACAGGAAATGAGAGGGTCAAGGGTGTTTGAGTCCCCTCTTCCCTTCTGCTCGAGACTTAAGGAGATCACTGTTTTCGCAGTTGCTCAAAAAGGAAATGGTAACAGGTAAGAAATGAACACTTCACCAAAGTCCCCGGATGACAACTATGGGTTTCAACCTAATTCCCCAGCAACTGTGTGAAATGTTTCACTGGAATGACAGAGGGATGAACCTTGGTTGAACTTTTCCTGCTTTCGATGTGCTTCTGGGACATTAGCAAATGGGGCTGAACATTTTAACCATTTCTATTCATCCATTGTATGCCATTGCAGGATGAAAAGCTGGCCAGAGAGATGAGGTTCCTTACTCACCAAATGCATGAGGGGTGGTGATACAATGCTGTGAAGAACTGAAAGGAGACCTGGGGACTTCCAACATTCCCCTCTTCCATTTCAGACTCATTCCTCATGATCAGACTGCTACCAGTTTGGTTTTTTGGTGAAGTCAGTACTTACATGAAGATCCATCCATAGGATGGTCCAGCTGGTACAGAAGTGGGAATGTACCTCTACCACAGAAAAGCAGAGGAAAACCTCTGTGGGCTAGAGTCTCTTAATACACCAGTTCAGGGACTTCCCTGGTGGTCTGGTGGCTAAGACTCTGAGTTCCTAGTGCAGGGAGCCCAGGCTTGATCCCTGGTAGGGGAACTAGATCCCACATGCCGCAATTAAGAGTTCACATGTTGCAACTAGAGATCCCACATGCCGCAACTAAGACAAAGAGCAGCCAAATAAATAAATGCATATATTTTTTTAAATGTGTGAGTTCAAGTTATAGAGTTGAATACCTTTAAAGAAAACTCTTGAGAGTCCCTTGGACTGCAAGGAGATCCAACCAGTCCATTCTGAAGGAGATCAGCCCTGGGATTTCTTTGGAAGGAATGATGCTAAAGCTGAAACTCCAGTACTTTGGCCACCTCATGCGAAGAGTTGACTCATTGGAAAAGACCCTGAGGCTGGGAGGGATTGGGGGCAGGAGGAGAAGGGGACGACAGAGGATGAGATGGCTGGATGGCATCATCGACTCGATGGACATGAGTTTGGGTAAACTCCAGGAGTTGGTGATGGACAGGGAGGCCTGGCGTGCTGCGATTCATGGGGTCACAAAGAGTCAGACACGACTGAGCAACTGAACTAAACTGAACTGAAGGACATTTGTAGCTTTTTCATTGCCTTGAAAAACAGCACAAAATTATTTCCAAAACTTAGAAATTTATAATTCAGTTTTAAATACGATCATCATAACTGAACAAAATCAATGGTTTTCAATACAAAAAGAGCTCTACCTCTGAACTTACAAATTTGTGTGCAAGCCTTCTCTCTGCCACTAACTTAGCTGAGTGATCCCAGGGTTAACTGCTTAATCATTCTGTGCCTCATCTGTTAAATGGGGAAAGTGACACTATGTTTCATAGGCTTTCATGAGGGTGAAAAGTGTTAATACAAATAGAGTGGCACCTGCTGCTGCTGCTGCTGCTGCTAAGTCGCTTCAGTCGTGTCCGACTCCGTGTGACCCCATAGACGGCAGCCCACCAGGCTCCCCTGTCCCTGGGATTCTCCAGGCAAGAACACTGGAGTGGGTTGCCATTTCCTTCTCCAATGCATAAAAGTGAAAAGTGAAAGTGAAGTCGCTCAGTCGCCTGGTACAGTAAATACTCAAATGCTCATTTCGTCATGGTTGTGTTGTTCCAGCACTTTCAGAAAGTATTTTGTGTTTGGGAAAGAAACTGAATGTTAAAAAAAGTGAGAAGAGAACCAACAAAAAGTTTTAAAGCCACCAAAACCCTAAAATGGACAAATCCTCACATAGACCAAAATGTGCACTTTCAAGTTTGAAATAATTTTTTTAATGAACATTGAAGTTTGGCCTGCATTTTCAGATGACAACGGGGAGTCCACTATGGCTTTCCTAGTGGTACTTTCAAGACTCTTCCCATTGTCAGTGATGCAAACTGAATTCAAACTAGCTTAGTAAGAGGATGTCTGGGCAGCCTGAGGTAAGCACAATGCAGAAGGCAAGAATGGAGTTTATCTTTAGAGGCAGACAGGATCCATGGCTTCTGATGCCCCCTGAATGTCCCCTCACTCTCACCTACCGAGCCATCAGTCAGACCGCCTGGCTTTGAAGCTGCTTAAATCTTGTCTCTCTACTGATCCTCTCTCTACATGTAGCAGGAGCTGTGGTTGCCAGCAGCTTCCAGTCCCACATCCTAGTAACTCCAAAAGCATGGAGGAAAATTGATATACCCTCTCAGACCCACCCAGCTTGGAAAATCTTGAGGAAGAAGTAAGGTTGACGTACTTTGGGTCACCTACCCCTACATGCATGGGTGCTCAGCCTCTCAGTTGTGTCCAACTCCTTTTCAACCCCATGGACTGTAGCCTCCCAGGCTCCACTGTCCATGGGATTTTCCAGGCAAAAATACTGGAGCAGGCTGCAATTTCCTATGCCTGGGGATCTTCCCCACCCAGGGATCGAACCCATGTCTCCTGTGTTTCCTGCATTGGCAGGCACATTCTTTACCACTAGTGCCACCTGAGAAGCCCAGCTAACCCTACACCAAGTCTTAAGACCTGGCTCTGAGAGAGAAGAAGGTGGGAAGAGGACAGAGACTGATCAAAATAATGAGAGAAAAGGAGAGGAACGAAAGCAGCAGGTGTCCACAGTGACCTCAGCGACTCCTGGAGGACCAGTCCCACTGTTATAAGTGCTTTATGAGTCAGAGTGCCTTTGAGTTAAAATGATTTTAAATAATAAGTTCATTTGTATCAGTTTTTAGACTCCACAAATAAGTAATATATGACGATCAAAATAATGAGAGAAAAGGAGAGGAACGAAAGCAGCAGGCGCCCACAGTGACCTCAGCGACTCCTGGAGGACCAGTCCCACTCTTACAAGGGCTTTATGAGTCAGAGTGCCTTTGAGTTAAAATGATTTTAAATAATAAGTTCATTTGTATCAGTTTTTAGACTCCACAAATAAGTAATATATGATATTGTCTTTCTCTGTCTTGACTTACTTCATTTCATATGCTTATCTCTAAACCCATCCATATTGCTGCCAATGGCATTATTTCATTCTTGTTTATGCCCAAGTAATATTCCATTATATATATACCACATCTTCTTTATTCATTCATCCATTGATGGACACTTAGGTTTTTTCCACAGACATAGAAAATTATCTTGGTTACCAAAGGGGAAAGAGGAAGGAGGGGTAAATTAGGAGTTTGGGATTAATATATATACACTACTATATATAAAATAGATAAACAACAAAGACCTACTATATAGCACAGGGAACTATATTCAATATCTTATACTAACATTATATAATAACATTAACTTATGGAGGTAGAGAAGACTCTTGAGAGTCCCTTAGACAGCAAGGAGATCAAACCAGTCAATCCTAAAGGAAATCAACCCTGAGTATTCACTGGAAGGACTGATGCTGAAGCTGAAGTTCCAATACTTTGGCCACCTGATGTGAGGAGCCAACTCATTGGAAAAGACCCTGATGCTGGGAAAGATTGAAGCAAAAGGAGAAGGGGTGGCAGAGGATGAGATGGTTGGATAGCATCACTGACGCAACGTACATGAGTTTGAGCAAACTCTGGGAGATGGTGAAGGACAGGAAGCCTGGTGTGCTGTAGTCCACAGAGCTGCAGAGTCAGACACGAGTTGGCAACTGAACAACAACTATAACTTATCATGGGAAAGAATCTGATAAAGAATAGGTGTATATGTATAACTGAATCACTTTGCTATACACCTGAAACTAACACAATATTGTAAGTCAACCATACTTCAATTTAAAAAAATTTAAGGATTTTATAGCAAGAAATCATATTAATGATCAATAGCATGTATTAGGCTCTCCTGGGGACAGACTTGTTCGTGACCATCCATCCCTTCATCATTCTTGAGAGTTCCATTGGATGTAAAGTTCTGTTTATCCAACAGCCAAGGGTGCTGCCCTCCTACCAGGCCCGGGGCAGGCACCGGGTGTAAAAGACAAGCTGCCAATTGGGGGTGGAGGGAGAAGAGTCTCAAAAGACAGAGATCCGCAGAGAAGGGACAGCTGGCCCGGTCCTCAAGGAATGACTTCATTACGGAGCTAGAAATGGATGAAAATAAGCATTTCAAAATCCACTTCAAACCCTTGGATTTCAGTGACTGTGTAAAATTCCACTGTCTAACACAGTTGTAAAGTTGGGTTAAGTGTGTTTTTTCGGTCTAGCTCCGTCCTCTGACTTCCTTACACTTTCAAGTTCGTTTCTAGTCCCTTAGGTCTGTCTGGAAGTTCTAAGAAAGATCTTTTTTGTACATTTTGCTCAACGATTCAGAGGAACGGTTTGTTAGGGTTTGTCATGAACTGACACAGGCCCACCTCCAGGTCTCTGGGGAACCATATGAGGCCTTTTCCAGAGTTATTTCCAGAATAAACAAGGCTGGAAGGAAAGGCCGGCCTCGCGTCACCGCGGCCGCAGCTTCACGTCTCCACTCAGGGCCAGGGGAAAGAACTCCTTGACCTTCTGTAAACATTTCAACACAGTCAGTTCTCTGAGGAATTCGAATTTGTTTTTTTTTTTTTTTTCCTTTTAGTCCACTCTGAAACATCCATGAAAAAGGCACCTTTTTTTTTTTTTTTTTCCCTATTGCCATGAGCTCTTTAGTGATGTTGAAAATTTCCACCATGATATTTTTACGGCTATTAACAAAGGAATTCAACAGCCAAAAGTCTCGAGCAGAACACTCACAAAAGAAGTGTGGAAGTACATGTTACCCCAAGTGGCAATGGGAAGAGTTCAGAAACAGTCTACATGATGGAGAAATATTTCTTGCCACCGGTGCCACCTGCTAAGTTAGAAACACCCAACGCCCTAAACATGGAACTTACAAAATGAAAACACAGTGATGGTATGAAGACAGAATGTTACCTACATATTATAAGTATTTATACTACCAGTCTGTCATTGACATGTATACCAGGGGAAATGTGGTGGCCTGTGTTCCAAAAGGGATTCCTAGGACTTCCACTGGCCCCCTCCCTGACGGCACACATGAGGGAAAAAAATCTTTAAATTGACTATTATGGGAAAGGGACTCCAAAGGTATTTTGAGACTAGCTGTGTTGCCAAAAGTGGGAGCTTGAACTCATCTTTCCCTTAGCTGCTCCTCTGTTTCAGGAACACTTGATGAACCCAGAGTTATTCAAATAGAAAACCCAGGTGTAGATGGTATTAGTCTCCTGGGGTCAGGAAGGCTACGGGACGGGGAGGGGACCATGATCAACTGGAGAGGGCAGGTCTGCCTCCAAAGACAGCTCTGTTTACCTCCAGACAACTGGTGCCAATGCACTAGTATCATGGTCCCTCCTCATGTTTTAAGAGAAAGCCGAAGTCTCCAAATTTTAAATATTGAAAACTAAATAAGGACTTCCTTGGTGGCTCAGTGATAAAGAATTTGCCTGCCAAAGCAGGAGACACTTCAATCCCTGCAATGCGTGCACCACCAGGAAGCACCGTGAGTCAGAATGATAGGCCAAAGACAGCCTGGAAACTAATCCCATCACCAAAAAACCAGAGACTGTGAGCCACTTGGCAAGCAACTCTCCTGGATTCCCTTACCCTACTGTTCTCCGTCCGGGCACCCTTTTCTAATAAAGTCTTTTGCTTTGTCAGCATGTGTTTCCCCTTAGACAATTCACTTCTGAGTGTTAGACAAGAGCCCACTCTTGGGCTCTGGAAGGGGTCCCCCTTCCTACAGCAATATGAAATATATTTGGTCTTTGCCCCCTGTTTCTGGCACAGAGTTCCTAAAACCCTTGTACTTCCCTGAGCCATGAGAGTGTCTTTTGCCATTCATTAACAAAAGGTGTGAGCTCCTTTTGATCACACTTGAGTTTTTGTTAAAAAGGTGACTCTGGGTGGGGGCCCTAGATTGCCTCTAATGGAGCTGGTCACCAGAGGACCAAATGGTGTGTCTATAGTGGGGAAGGGAGGGAGGTGAAGATTAAACTCTATAAAAACTCTTGAACAACAAGTTTTGATGGTGAGATGGTGAATACGGGGGAAAACTGTGAGAGTTGTGTGCACAGAGAGGGCAGTAGCAGCTCCCAGCAGCCACCCCTCACTCCCCATTCCCTCAGATCTTGCCTTGGGCATCTCTGCAATTCAGCATTCCTGAGTTGTGTCTCTCATAATAAACTGATAAGCATAGGAAAAGTGCCTTCTTGGGTTCTAGCAAGTAATCAAAATTTAAGAGGGAGTGGTGGTGAGACAGGAAGGGGACAGGGTACAATCTTAACAAAAATGACGCTGCTGTTGAGAACATGACATAAACTGGTTAGAACTAACTAGGTCCAAGATTAAACCAGTCAATCCTAAAGGAAATCAACCCTGAATATTCACTGAAGGCCTGATGCTGAAACTGAAGCTCCAATACTTTGGCCAGCTGATGCGAAGAGCCGACTCATTGGAAAAGACCCTGACGCTGGGAAAATTGAGGGCAGGAGAAAAAGGGCAACAGAGGATGAGATGGATGGCATCACCAACTCAATGGACATGAATTTGAGCAAACTCTGGGAGATGGTGAAGGACAGGGAGGCCTGATGTGCTGCAGTCCATGGGATGGCAAAGAGTCAGACCTGATTTAGTGACTGAACACATACATTGGTCCAAGACGGTGCCTGAGTCAACTACCTGGCGTGGGGTGGCAAAGAGTCAGACACGACTTAGCCTCATATGCTAAGCATACATATGCTTACATATGCTCAGTATGTGCCCATTGTCATATATCAGCAAGCTAAATAACACACCCACAGGCACCATGACAGGCCAACCATAAAAGGCCAAAAAGTGGGTGGTGGCCTAATTCTTTGGAATCCCCATCCCTTTTCCAAAACAGTTGGAATAATCCTCCTACTCATTAGCCTGTGAAATTACCCACTCCTATAAAAACTGACAACACTGTACCCTGGTGTCTCTCACCTTCTGAGATGGCCCACACTCTGTCTGTGGAGTTTGCATCTCCCTGAATAAACCTTCTTTCACTTTACTATGGCTTACTCTTGAATTCTTTCCAAGAATTCAAAACCAAGAACCCACATTCAGCAGCCAATCCCAGGACTACCCTAAGCCCTGAGATGTGACTGACCTCTCATGCCCCACTTTCTCTCCTGCAACTGTGGGGCCAGCTGGTCAGAAGTACAGGTGGCCCAGGACTTGCACCTGGCTTCTAATGTGGGAGCCGTCCTGTAACACTGAGCCCTTAAGTTGTGGGGTCTGCATTAACTTCAGGCAGTTAGTATCTGAACTGAATTGAATTGCAGGGCTCCCAGTTGGTGTTGGAGAGTTAAAGAAAGTGTTATTGACACCAGAACACTAGAACACTCTGCTGCTGTTGCTGCTGCTAAGTCGCTCCAGTCGTGTCCAACTCTGTGCGACCCCATAGTCAGCAGCCCATCAGGCTCCCCCATCCCTGGGATTCTCCAGGCAAGAACACTGGAGTGGGTTACCATTTCCTTTTCCAATGCATGAAAGTGAAAAGTGAAAGTGAAGTCGCTCAGTCGTGTCCGACTCTTCATGACCCCATGGACTGCAGCCTACCAGGCTCCTCCGTCCATGGGATTTGCCAGGCAAGAGTACTGGAGTGGGGTGCCATTGCCTTTTCTGCCAAAACACTCTAGAGCACCCAAATCTCAAGACTTGGGCCTCACAATTTCCAAGTCAATATATCTGACATCCAGTTTTAAGTTCCCTAGTATCATCTTCTGTTACATCAAAGTTTCTTTGAAAGGAATAGCCCAGTCTTTGCAAGAAGGGTGTGAGAAGTGATGGAGGTGCCCAACAGGAATGTAACAGGTGAAGCCTGGACTCAGAGCCTGATGGCTGACTCAAATGGATTTATTTGTACACAAGTTACGATCTTGTGGAGAGGAATGTGGTGACAAACAGGTCAAACAGAACTTCCTGCGGTGAGGCACGTACCATTACCAAACTCAGGCTTGGCTGCTTGTGGCTTAAAAGTCAATATTTGAGAGGCAAGTATTGTTTGGTAAGGAAGTGACAGTTGCTCAGTCGTGTCGGACTCTTTGTGATCCCATAGACTGTAACCTGCCAGGCTCCTCTGTCCATGGAATTCTCTAAGCAAGAACACTCAAGTGGGTAGCCATTCCCTTCTCCAGGGGACCTTCCCAGTCCAGGGATCAAACCCAGGTCTCTTGAATTGCAGGCAGATTCTTTACCATCTGAGCCACCAGGGAAGCTCCTGGAAATTTTCCTTTATTTAGAAAAATAACATGGGGAGAAGGTAGACTTGTGTCCAAAAACCAACTCTGAAGATTCTGCTCAACCATGAGCCTTTTAAAGGGAGAATCATTTGGGGAGAGGGTCAGAATCTTTGCATCTTCCTCTATATGTGGACTTTCCCCTGATTGTTTAGTGGTGAGGTAACAGGGCGGTGCTTCAGGAATCTTGTGCTCAGCCTGAAGTTACCATCCTCCACCTGGATGGGGGCCTTAGTTCCTACTGAAGAACTCAAAGATACTGTTATGTCTATTCCTTTAGGAGAAACAAGGACCCTGCCCCTTGTTTAAATTTCATTTAATTTTTAAAACATTTAAGTAATAAAACACTGTGTTCCATAAACAAAAGGACAGTTTAATATCAGAAAACCCACCAATGTAATTCACTATAATTCTGGTTTAGTGGAGAAAATAATACTACCATTTTAATAGACACAGAGAAAGCATTTGATAATGTTCAACACCTTTATTATTTAAAAATGATTTATTGGTAAGGTTGTATACCAAGGACATAAAACAAATATTATGCCTAATAAAGAATTTGAAATTCAACAAGTCAATGTCAAACAATTATAAAATATATAAATACACACATATATGCATATTTGCAATCTCACTGTGACTGGCAGAATTCTAAAATGCAATCTCCCACCTAAATTCCAGGCCCCTGGTACATACACACCTTCTTGCAGCTATTCAATCAAATACTGGGCACTGCCAGGGAGAGGATTTGCAGATGTAATTAAGGTACCAAACTAGCTGGCCTCAAAATAGGGAAAATATTTGGGTAGGCCTGATCTAATCACATGAGCTCTTTAAAAGCAGGGTTTTCTCTGACTGGTCACAAAAAAGGGAGTCAGAGATTTGAAGCATGGAGGGTTCACTGCACCATTGCTGGTTTGAAGATGGAGTGAGTTCCATGGCAAGGAATGTACGCAGCTTGTAAGTATTGAGAACAGCTCACAGTTGACAGCAAGGAAGTAGCACCTCAGTCCTACAACCCCAAGGAGCTGGAAAAAAAATTGCCAACAAGAAACAGATTATGTCTGTAAGCAGATGTTCCTGCTGAGCTTCCAAACAAGAACTAAACCCAGTCCGTATCTTGATTTTAGCCTTGTGATATCCTGTGCAGGAAACTCAGCCACACCATGGCAGACTTCTGACTTACAGAACCTTAAGTTAATAAATAGGTGCTGTTTTACACTGCTAGATACACAGTGATAGAAAATAAATACTCCCTCCACCCAAAATTTTTTCCAGACCACTTATGCCTGCAGTGAATGTGCATGTTTTCCTTTTACAAAATGAAATCTTATTGTATGTACTATTTTACAACCAGCAAAATGTTCAGTTTGCTAAATCCCACCAAATCAAACACTTTGTTGAAATTTTCATTGGAATAACATTAAATCTATAGGTTGCTTAGGGAAGAATTGGTATGTTTAACAGGTTATGGAAATAAGTCAGACAGAAGAAGACAAATATGG
Source organism: Bos indicus (assembly GCF_029378745.1). Classification (NCBI taxonomy): domain Eukaryota; kingdom Metazoa; phylum Chordata; class Mammalia; order Artiodactyla; family Bovidae; genus Bos; species Bos indicus. The sequence goes on from NC_091775.1 coordinate 46,105,058, forward strand.
TATGATATCACTTCTATGTGGAATCTTAAAAAACCAAACTTGTGGAAACAGAGAGTAGAATGATGACTACCAGGGATTGGAGGAGTGGGGAAGATGTTGGTTCAAAAGTACAAACTTTCAGTTAGAAGATAAATAAGATCTGGCCATCTAATGTACAGCATTGCAATGACAGATAACAATGTTGACTATATACTTGAAATTTGCTAAGAGACTAGATCTTAAATGTGCTCACCACAAAAAAGAAAAAGCAATTATATGACATGATGGAGAAGTTAGCTAACACTGTGGTGGTAACCTCCAAATTGCAATATATATGTGTATCAAATCAACACGTTATAGTTACTCAACATTATATGTCAATTATAAAGCTCAATAAAGCTGGGGGATAAAAAAAGGGAGGTTATGTCTTCAAAAGCATGCTATAATTCTCCATTTGTTTAAGTCTTTAATATCTGCTAGGCAAATTTTATAACATTCTCTACAAAAGTCTTGCTCATTTTTATTATGTCTATTCCCAAGTACTACTGCAAATGATATTGTTTTATTACCTGGTTTTCACTGTTGGTGGTGTGGCACCATTGTAGGAATGATCTTTGGGTTTTGATTAAGTAGGCCCATTTCTAAAATCCTTTAATAATGTATCTGTATATTCCTTAGGATTTTCTAAGAAGACAGTCAAATGCATCTACAATGATTTCTTTTTTCTTTTTAAAATCTTATTGAAGTAAGTTGATCTAAACTATTGTGTTTAATTTCTGCTATACAGAAAAGTGACCAAGTTGCACAAATATATATTATTTTTATACTCTTTTCCATCATGATTTGTACAGGATATTGAATATTGTTCCCTGTGCTATACAGGACTTTGTTGTTTATCCAGAATGGTTTCTGCTTTACTTCTGCCTTTTCAATTCTATGTTTCTTTCCTTTATTGTCTTATTGCACTGACTAGACTTGGTGTCTTTGAGTTGTTCCTAATTTTAAAAAGAATATTTTTAATGCTTCACCATTGTTTGAGTTTTGTTGTAGTTTTGCTTGTTTGTTTTAAATAAATTATCTTCATTCAATTAAGGATATTCTTTTCAGTTTAAGGGTTTTTTTTAAATTATAGATGAATATTAAATTTTATAACTTGCTTTTCTTCATTGATTTGGGGCAATCACATCATTTTTTCCCTTTAAGCAACTGATGGGAAAAATTATAATAGATTTTCCAGAATAAACTATCTTTCTCATATAATCTTTGAATCTATTTGCTAATACTTGCTTTTAACAGCTATATTAATGAGTGAAATTGGTTAGAAGTTCTCCTTTCTTGTACCATTTTTTTTCTTTTCCCTCCTATTTTTTTAAACCATATTTAAATTTGTTTACATGATGATTTTGGTAGTGTATTCTTAGATTGTAACTAACTTTTTTATTAATCAAATTTTTTATTGAAGAATAATTGCTTTACAGAACTTTGTTGTTTGCTGTCAAACCTCAACATGAATCAGCCATAGGTACACATATATCCCCTCCCTTTTAAACCTCCCTCCCATATGCCACCCCATCCCACCCCTCTAGGTTGATACAGAGCTCCTGTTTGAGTTTCCTGAGCCAAACAGCAAATTCCCATTGGCTACCTATTTTACATATGGTAATGTAAGTTTCCATGTTACTCTTTCCATATATCTCACCCTTTCCTCACCTCTCCCCGTGTCCATAAGTCTATTCTCTATGTCTCTTTCTCCATTTCTCCCCTGTAAATAAATTATTCAGTACCATTTTTCTAGATTCCATATATATATGCATTAGAATACAATATTTATCTTTCTCTTTCTGACTCACTTCACTCTGTGTAATAGGTTCTGGGTTTATCCACCTCATCAGAACCAACTCAAATGCATTTCTTTTTATGGCTGAGTAATATTCCATTGTGTATATGTACAACTTCTCTATCCATTCACCTGTTGATGGATATCTATGTTGATTCCATGTTCCAGCCATTATAAACAGTGCTGCAATGAACAATGGGATACGTGTGTATTTTCCAATTTTAGTTTCCTCAGGGTATATGCCCAGGAGTGGGATTGCTGGGTCATATGGTGGTTTTATTCCTAGTTTTTTAAGGAATCTCCATACCGTCTTCCATAGTGGCTGTATCAATTATATTCCCACCAACAGTGCAAGAGTGTTCCCTTTTCTCCACACCCTCTCCAGCATTTATTGTCTGTAGACTTTTTGATGATGGACTTCCCTGGTGGCTTAGACAGTAAAGCATCTGTCTACGATGTGGGAGACCCAGGTTCGATCCCTGGGTTGGGAAGATCCTTTGGAGAAGGAAATGGCAATCCACTCCAGTACTATTGCCTAGAAAATCCCATGGACAGAGGAGCCTGGTAGGCTACAGTCCATGGGGTCGCAAAGAGTCAGACATGACTGAGCAACTTCACGTACATATTCTGACTGGTGTGAGGTGATATCTCATTGTAGTTTTGATCTGCATTTCTCTAGTAATGAGTGATGTTGAGCATCTTTTCATGTGTTTGTTAGCTATCTGTATGCTTTCTTTGGAGAAATGTCTATTTAGGTCTTTTTCTCACTTTTTGATTGGGTTGTTTGTTTTTCTGGCATTAAGTTGTATGAGCTATTTGTATATTTTGGAAATTAATCCTTTGTCAGTTATTTCATTTGCTGCTATTTTGTCCCATTCTGAGGATTGTCTTTTCACCTTGCTTATAGTTTCCTTTGCTGTGCAAAAGCTTTTAAGTTTAATCAGGTCCCACTTGTTTACTTTTGTTTTTATTTCCATTACTCTAGGAAGTGGGTCATAGAGGATCTTGCTTTAATTTATGTCATCCGGTGTTCACCTATGTTTTCCTCTAAGAGTTTTATAGTTTCTGGTCTTACATTTAGGTCTTTAATCCATTTTGAGTTTATCTTTGTGTATGGTGTTGGGAAGTGTTCTAATTTCACTCTTTTACATGTAGCTGTCCAGTTTTCCCAGCACTATTTATTGAAGAGGCTGTCTTTGCCCCATTGTATATTCTTGCCTCCTTTGTCAAAAATAAGGTACCCATAGGTACACGGGTTTATTTCTGGGTTTTCTATCTTGTTCCATTGGTCTATATTTCTGTTTTTGTGCCAATACCATACTGTCTTGATGACTGTAGCTTTGTAGTATAATCTGAAGTCAGGAAGGTTGATTTCTCCAGCTCCATTCTTCTTTCTCAAGACTGGTTATTTGGGGTCTTTTGTGTTTCCATATGAATTGTGAAATTTTTTTGTTCTAGTTCTGTGAAAAACGCCACTGGAAATTTGATGGGGATCACATTGAATCTGTAGATTGGTAGTATAGTCATTTTCACAATATTGATTCTTCCTACCCAGGAACATGAAATATCTTTTCATGTTTATGTCTCTCTATTTATGTCATATTTGATTTCTTTCATCAGTGTCATAATTTTCTGTGTACAGTTCTTTTGTCTCCTCAGGTAAGTTTACTCCTAGATATTTAATTCTTTTTGTTGCAATGGTGAATGGGATTGATTCCTTAATTTCTCTTTCTGATTTTTCATTGTTAGTATATAGAAATGAAAGTGATTTCTGTGTATTGATTTTGTATCCTGCAATTTTGCTAAATTCACTGAGTACCTCTAGTAATTTTCAGATACTATCTTTAGGGCTTTCCATGTACAGTATCATATCATTTGCAAACAGTGAGAGCTTTACTTCTTCTTTTCTCATCTGGATTCCTTTTATTTCTTTTTCTTCTCTGATTGCTGTAGCTAGGACTTCCAGAACTATGTTGAATAATAATGGTGAAAATGGACACTCTTGTCTTATTCCTGATCTTAGGGGGAAAGCTTTCAGTTTCTCACCATTGAGAATAATGTTTGCTGTAGGCTTATCATATATGACTTTTACTGTGTTGAGGTAGGCTCCTTATATGCCCATTTTTTGAAGAGTTTTAATCATAAATGGGTACTGAATTTTGTCAAAAGTTTTTTTCTGCATCTATTGAGATTATCATATAGTTTTTATCTTTCAGTTTGTTATTATGGTGTATCATGTTGATTGATTTGTGTATATTGATGAATTCTTGCATTGTTGGAATAAACCCAACTTGATCATGGTGTATGAGCTTTTTGATGTGTTGCTGAATTCTGTTTGCTAGACTTTTGTTGAGGATTTTTGCATCTATGTTCATCAGTGACAATGGCCTGTAGTTTTCTTTTTTTGTGTTGTCTTTGTTTCTGGTTTTGGTATCAGGGTGATGGTGGCCTTGTAGAATGAGTTTAGAAGTACTCCTTCCTCTGAAATTTTTTTGAAAGAGTTTTAGAAGAATAGGCATCAGCTCTTCTCTAAATATTTGATAGAATTCTCCTGTGAAGCCATCTGATCCTGGGCTTTTGTTTTTTGGGAGATTTTTGATCACAGCTTCAATTTCAGTGCTTGTAATTTGGTTGTTCATAATTTCTGTTTCTTCCTGGTTCAGTCTTGGAAGGTTGAACTTTTCTAAGAACCTGTCCATTTCTTCCAGGTTGTCCATTTTTTGCCATACAGTTGTTCATAATGGTTTCTTATAATCCTTTGTATTTCTGCATTGTCTGTTGTAACCTCTTCTTTTTCATTTCTAATTTTGTTGACTCGATTCTTCTCTCTTTTTTCCTTGATGAGTCTGGCTAAAGGTTTCTTAATTTTGTTTATCTTCTCGAAGAACCAGTTGTTGTTTTATTAATCTTTACTATTGTTTCTTTCATTTCTTTTTCATTATTTCTGCTTGAATTTTTATGATTTCTTTCCTTCTACTAATTTTGGGCTTTTTTTTGTTCTTCTGTTTCCAGTTGTTTTAGGTGTAAAGTTATGTTGTCTATTTAATGTTTTTCTTGTTTCTTGAGGTAGGATTGTATTGCTTCCCTCTTAGAACTGCTTTTGCTGCATCCCATAGGTTTTGAGTTGTCATGTTTTCAACTGTCATTTGTTTTAAGAAATTTTTTGATTTCCCTTTTGATTTCTTCAGTAACCTGCTGGTTATTTAGAAATGTGTTGTTTAATCTCCATGTGTTGTGTTTCTTACAGTTTTTTTCTTGTAATTGATATCTAGTCTCATAGTGTTGTGGTTGGAGAAGATGCTTGATATGATTTAAATTTTCTTAAATTTACTGAGGTTTGATTTGTGACCCAAGATGTGGTCTATCCTGGAGAATGTTCCATGTGCACTTGAGAAGAAGGTGTATTCTTCTGCATTTGGATGCAATGTCCTGAAGATATCAATAAGATTCATCTCATCTAATGTATCATTTAAGACTTGTGTTTCCTTATTAATTTTCTGTTTTAATGATCTGTCCATGGTGTGAGTAGGGTGTTAAAGTCTCCTACTATTATTGTGTTACTGTCAATTTCTCCTTTTATGTCTGTTAGTGTTTGTCATATGTATTGAGGTGCTCCTATGTTGGGTGCATAGATATTTACAATTGTTATGTCTTCCTCTTGGATTGACCCCTTGATCATTATGTAGTGTCCTTCCTTATCTCTTGTAATCTTCTTTATTTTAAGGTCTATTTGGTCTGATATGAGGATTACTACTCCAGGTTTCTTTTGCTTCCCATTTGCATGGAATATATTTTTCCATCCTCTCACTTTCAGTCTGTATGTGTCTTTAGGTCTGATGTGGGTTTCTTATAGACAGCATATATATGGGTCTTGTTTTTTTATCCATTCAGCCAGTCTGTGTCTTTTGGTTGGAGCATTTAATCCATTTACATTAAAGTAATTATTGATATATATGTTCCTCTTGCCATTGTCTTAATTGTTTGGGGTTGATTTTGTAGATCTTTTTTCTTCTCTTATATTTCTTGACTATATAAGTCCCTTTAACATTTGTTGTAAAGCTGGTTTGGTGGTACTGAATTCTTTTAACTTTCACTTGTCTGAAAGCTTTTTATTTCTCCATCAATTTTGAATGAGATCCTTGCCAGGTACAGTAATCTTGGTTGTAGATTTTTCCCTTTCAGTACTTTAAATATATCCCACCATTCCCTTCTGGCCTGCAGAGTTTCTGCTGAAAGATCAGCTGTTAAGCATATGGGGTTTCCCTTGTATGTTACTTGTTGCTTCTCCCTTGCTGCTTTTAATATTCTTTCTTTGTGTTTGGTCTTTGTTAGTTTGATTAGTATGTGTCTTGGCATGTTTCTCCTTGGGTTTATCCTGTATGGGACTCTTTGAGCCTCTTGGACTTGACAGACTATTTCCTTTTTCATGCTGGGGAAATTTTCAACTATAATTTCTTCAAAAATTTTCTCATACCCTTTCTTTTTCTCTTCTTCTTCTGGGACCCCTTTAATTCGAATGTTGGTGCATTTGATATTGTTCCAGAGGTCTCTGAGATTATCCTCAGTTCTTTTCCTTCTTTTTACTTTATTCTGCTCTTCAGAAGTTATTTCCATCATTTTATCTTCCAGCTAACTGATTTGCTCTTCTCTTTCAGATATTCTGCTATTGATTCCTTCTAGAGTATTTTTAATTTCAGCAACTGTGTTGTTTGTGTTTATTCTTTAATTCTTCTAGGTCTTTGTTAACAGATTCTTGCATTTTCTCCATTTTGTTTTCAAGGTTTTTGATCATCTTTACTATCATTATTCTGAATTCTTTTTCAGGTAGTTTGCCTATTTTCTCTTCATGTATTTGGACTTCTGTGTTTCTAGTTTGTTCCTTAATTTGTGTAGTATTTCTCTTCCTTTTCATTATTTTTTTTAACTTATTGTGTTTGAGGTCTCCTTTTCTCAGGCTTCAAGGTTGAATTCTTTCTTCCTTTTGGTTTCTGCCCACCTAAGGTTAGTCAATGGACGTGAGTCTGGGTGAACTCTGGGAGCTGGTGATGGACAGGGAGGCCTGGCGTGCTGCGATTCATGGGGTTGCAAAGAGTCAGACACGACTGAGTGACTGAACTGAACTGAAGGTTGGTCCAGTGGTTTGTGTAAGCTTTGTATCAGGTGGGATTTGTGCTGGGTTTTTGTTTGTTTGCTTGCTTTTCCTCTGATGGGCAAGGCTGAGTGAGGTGGTGATCATGTCTGCTGATGACGGGTTTGTATTTTTGTTTTGTTTGCTGTTTAGGTGAGGTGTCCTGCACAGGGTGCTACTGGTGGTTGGGTGATGGTGGGTCTTGTATTCAAGTGGTTTCCTTTGTGTGAGTTCTCACTATTTGATACTCCCTAGGGTTAGTTCTCTGGTAGTCTAGGGTCTTGGAGTCAGTGCTCCCACTCCAAAGGCTCAGGGCTTGATCTATTCTCCATTGCCTTTCACAGACCTTTGTCAGGGACTCATGGTCTCTCCACAAGGATTTGGCTAACCTTTGGTGATTTGGTAGGCCACACACTATTCTAATCCAGGGGCTGTCAAATTTCCTTTTTCTCCTTCGTGTTTAGTCTAGTTTGACTTGCTCACAGAGTGCCCCACATAGAGAACTTTAATCTGGCACTTCAAACCCAAGTTCTTTGAGAGAAATGACTGTGGTAACTACACCTCCGTTCTTCCAGCTGTATGAATACCAAGGATACTCCTCTTGTACATTTTTGTCTGGTTTTGCTCTCATGACTATACAAATCGATTCCAGTTTCAATAAATTAGTTAAGGCATGTTCACTTCATCTCTCTCAGTTAGAAGAGTTTGTGCAAAGTTGGAATTATTTCTTCTGTGAATGTCTGGTAAAAGTTATCAGCAGAATCACCTGGACTTGACATTCTCTCAAAGGAAAATTTTGATTTGTGTTTCAATTTCCTTAAAGAGTTTAGAACCAGTCAGGTTTACTTTTTCTTCCTGAGCCACTGTTGTTAAGTTACATTTTTCTAGGAATTTATCAATTTGTGATCCTAAAGATGTTTTTAATGTTTTCTGACCATTTTAAGCTCTGCGTATCTGTATTTATCTGCTCTATCTGTATTTATGTGCCCCAATTCAGTCTTAGTACTGTTGATTTGCACCTTCTGTCTTCCCATCTTGATCAGTTTTATTGGGGTGTGTGTTTGGTGCATGGCATACACAGTACTTAGAAAGAATAATAAGTGATTCTCCTATAGCAGCACATCTGTAATTTTCATGTACATATTATAGTTATATACATACGGTTATGCTCCAATATGCTACTGGAGTTCAGTGGAGAAATAACTCCAGAAAGAATGAAGGGATGGAGCCAAAGCAAAAACAATACCCAGCAGTGGATGTGACTGTTGATAGAAGCAAGGTCCGATGCTGTAAAGAGCAATATTGCATAGGAACATGGAATGTCAGGTCCATGAATCAAGGCAAATTGGAAGTGGTCAAACAAGAGATGGCAAGAGTGAATGTCGACATTCTAGGAATCAGTGAACTAAAATGAAATGAAATGGGTGAATTTAACTCAGATGACCATTATATCTACTACTGCAGGCAGGAATCCCTCAGAAGAAATGGAGTAGCCATCATGGTCAACAAAAGAGTCCGAAATGCAGTACTTGGATGCAATCTCAAAAACGACAGAATGGTCTCTGTTCGTTTCCAAGGCAAACCATTCAATATCACAGTAATCCAAGTCTATGCCCCAACCAGTAAAGCTGAAGAAGCTGAAGTTGAATGGTTCTATGAAGACCTGCAAGACCTTTTAAAACTAACACCCAAGAAAGATGTCCTTTTCATTATAGGGGACTGGAATGCAAAAGTAGGAAGTCAAGAAACACCTGGAGTAACAGGCAAATTTGGCCTTGAAATATAGAATGAAGCAGGGCAAAGGCCAATAGAGTTTGGCCAAGAGAACGCACTGGTCATAGCAAATACCCTCTTCCAACAACACAAGAGAAGACTCTACACATGGACATCATCAGATGGTCAACACCGAAATCAGATTGATTATATTCTTTGCAGCCAAAGATGGAGAAGCTCTATACAGTCAGCAAAAACAAGAACAGGGGCTGATTGTGGCTCAGATCATGAACTCCTTATTGCCAAATTCAGACTTAAATTGAAGAAAGTAGGGAAAACCACTAGACCATTCGGGTATGACCTAAATCAAATCCCTTATGATGATACAGTGGAAGTGAGAAATAGATTTAAGGGCCTAGATCTGATACATAGAGTGCCTGATGAACTATGGATGGAGGTTCGTGACATTGTACAGGAGACAGGGATCAAGACCATCCCCGTGGAAAAGAAATGCAAAAAAGCAAAATGGCTGTCTGGGGAGGCCTTACAAATAGCTGTGAAAAGAAGAGAAGCAAAAAGCAAAGGAGAAAAGGAAAGATATAAACATCTGAATGCAGAGTTCCAAAGAATAGCAAGAAGAGATAAGAAAGCCTTCCTCAGCTATCAATGCAAAGAAATAGAGGAAAACAACAGAATGGGAAAGACTAGGGATCTCTTCAAGAAAATTAGAAATACCAAGGGAACATTTCATGCAAAGATGGGCTCGATAAAGGACAGAAATGGTATGGACCTAACAGAAGCAGAAGATATTAAGAAGAGGTGGCAAGAATACAGAGAAGAACTGTACAAAAAAGAGCTTCATGACCCAGATAATCACGATGGTGTGATCACTGACCTAGAGCCAGACATGCTGGAATGTGAAGTCAAGTGGGCCTTAGAAAGCATCACTACAAACAAAGCTAGTGGAGGTGATGGAATTCCAGTTGAGCTATTTCAAATCCTGAAAGATGATGCTGTGAAAGTGCTACACTCAATATGCCAGCAAATTTGGAAAACTCAGCAGTGGCCACAAGACTGGAAAAAGTTAGTTTTCATTCCAATCCCAAAGAAAGGCAATGCCAAAGGATGCTCAAACTACCGCACAGTTGACTCATCTCACATGCTAGTAAAGTAATGCTCAAAATTCTCCAAGCCAGGCTTCAAAAATACATGAACCGTGAACTTCCAGATGTTCAAGCTGGTTTTAGAAGAGGCAGAGGAACCAGAGATGAAATTGCCAACATCCACTGGATCATGGAAAAACCAAGAGAGTTCCAGAAAAACATCTATTTCTGCTTTCTTGACTATGCCAAAGCCTTTGACTGTGTGGATCACAATAAACTGGAAAATTCTGAAAGAGATGGGAATACCAGACCACCTGACCTGCCTCTTGAGAAACCTGTATCCACGTCAGGAAGCAACAGTTAGAACTGGACATGGAACAACAGACTGGTTCCAAATAGGAAAAGGAGTACACGTCAAGGCTGTATATTGTCACCCTGCTTATTTAACTTATATGCAGAGTACGTCATGAGAAACACTGATGGTAGAAGCACAAGCTGGAATCAAGATTGCCGGGAGAAATATCAATAACCTCAGATATGCAGATGACACCACCCTTATGGCAGAAAGTGAAGAGGAACTCAAAAGCCTCTTGAGGAAAGTGAAAGAGGAGAGTGAAAAAGTTGGCTTAAAGCTCATTCAGAAAACCAAGATCATGGCATCTGGTCCCATCACTTCATGGGAAATAGATGGGGAAACAGTGGAAACAGTGTCAGACTTTATTTGTTGGGGCTCCAAAATCACTGCAGATGGTGATTGCAGCCATGAAATTAAAAGATGCTTACTCCTTGGAAGGAAAGTTATAACCAACCTAGATAGCATATTCAAAAGCAGAGACATTACTTTGCCAACAAAGGTTCGTCTAGTCAAGGCTATGGTTTTTCCAGTGGTCATGTATGGATGTGAGAGTTGGACTGTGAAGAAGGCTGAGCACGGAAGAATTGATGCTTTTGAACTCTGGTGTTGGAGAAGACTCTTGAGAGTCCCTTGAACTGCAAGGAGATCCAACCAGTCCATTCTGAAGGAGATCAGTCCTGGGTGTTCTTTGGAAAGACTGATGCTAAAGCTGAAACTCCAGTACTTTGGCCACCTCATGGGAAGAGTTGACTCATTGGAAAAGACTCTGATGCTGGGAGGGATTGGGGGCAGGAGGAGAAGGGGACGACAGAGGATGAGATGGCTGGATGGCATCACTGACTCGATGGACGTGAGTTTGAGTGAACTCCAGGAGTTGGTGATGGACAGGGAGGCCTCGTGTGCTGCAATTCATGGGGTCGCAAAGAGTCTGACACGACTGAGCAACTGAACTGAACTGAACTGAACTGAATACAATATGGCTAAAGTATTATTGTATTTTGTACCAGTCATTAAATGTCTTATTTTAAGCTACACTGCTGTTGAGTGGAAGATGTAAGGTAGATACTATCTGTGTCTCACTGGTTACAGTTAGAGGTCGATACCCTAACCTCCAAGGGTCCATATCAATGATGTTGAGCTTACAGACCAATTCTTGCCATTACACAGGACAAGATCTAATTTTTGGATAAAAGATTAGAAGAAAAATTTTAATTTTATTGCATAGCAACTTTTTTTTTTAACTCTTTTTTTTTTTAAATTTTTGCCCAGATCTCTACAACACAGTTCCATTTTCACAAGCACACCTGATGACTGAATCAAGAAGATAATTTAGGCTTCCCAGTGGCTCGGTGGTAAAGAATCTGCCTGCCAATGCAGCAGAAGTGAGTTCGATCCCTGGTCTGGGAAGATCCCACATGCCACGAGGCAACTGGGCCGTGTGCCACAGCTATTGAGCCTGTGCTCTAGAGCCTGGGGGGCAACTACTGAGCTCACATCCCACAGCTACTGAAGCCCACACAGCTTCTAGAGCCTGGGCTCCAGAACAACAGCAGCCTCTGCAATGAGAAACCTGCTTGTCACAATTAGAGAAGAGTTCATGCAGCAACACAGACCCAGCAGAACCCAAAAATTAATTAATTGAAATTTTAAAAAAGAAGATAATCTTAATTTTGAAAGTCTACATATATTCCATGAGGCTGAAAGTCTTGTCATATTTAAACGGGGGAAAAAATCCCCCCACCTCCAAATTTTCATTTTTCCTGACTTGACCTCATGCAAAAAATGTTATCACCACTGGACTAGATAATTCATTTATTAATCAATCATGTCCTAGAAATGAAATTAAGAAGATAGACACGTGGTCTGAGGGTCTTGGTTCAGGGAAAAGGGAAAGATATCCATTTTAAATAGAGGAGGGGCGGTTTCCGTGGGATCCGGGAGGTGGCTTAGGTGCTTTACGTCAGGTTTTGTACAGTTCTCGGTCTTCTCTCCACAGACTCCCTAGGCCTCGCCTCTGATTTCCCTATGTACCACAACAGTAGCCAGAAGAGGCACTGGACTTTCGCCAGGGAGGAGCAGCTGGCGCGGTTACGGCCGATCCAACCGCAAATTCAAATGCAAAGCAGTGGCGGAACCGGAAGGTGAGGGCTCGGGCTACCGCCCTTAGGCCTTGGGCTCTGAAAACTCTTGCCTGTCCCTCCCTCCCCCAGGACTTACCCCACACCTCCCTCCCGCCTCTTAGGCGCAGAGTGCGTTTATCCATCTAATCAACAGCGAGCACCTTGCCAGGTACAGTAGGTAAGGAGATGGACAACGCCGTCCATCCCCTCAGTCGAGCGGCGGACTGTATAGTCAGTAACAAGGCAAAGAAGACCCTTGTAGGATGCTAATGTACCAGGGGTAGGTTTCTCTTAGTGGCTGGTGTGGAGAAGATGGGGAAGGGACTTTCCCGGCGGACAGAGCCACAGGTGCAAAGGAGGAGTTCAGAAATCGCAGAGCTGGTCTCCAGAATGCTCTTGATCGTGTGTGGCGGAAGCAGAGTGTTTGAAAGGCTGGAGAACACAGGCAGGGAACTTGTAAGCGGAAGTTCTTCCAAATGACCCAGTCTTTCTTGAACCTCATGAAGAAATAACGCTCTGCAAATATTATGAGAAAAGATTATTGGAATTCTGTTCGGTGTTTAAGCCAGCAATGTCAAGATCTGTTGTGGTGCTAAGTCATGTGCAACTCTTTTGTGACTGCGTGGACTGTAGCCCGCCAGGTTCCTCTGTCCATGGGATTTTCCAGGGTACAGCTTGTATGTATTTCAAGAGCTTTTATCTTAATAACTCAGTAATGAAATATCACCCCTGAATAATAATGCTCACTTGTGAATTTTTGGCTTGCAAAGTAGATGAATTCAATGTATCTAGACCACAGTTTTGCTGGAAATCTGTGGGAGAGCCCTCTTGTACAAGAGAAAGCCCTCGAACAGATTCTGGAATATGAACTGCTTATACAGCAACTTAATTTCCACCTTATTGTCCACAATCCTTATAGACCCTTTGAGGGCTATTATAGACCCATTGATTTAAAGACTCGCTATCCCCTGTTGGAGAATCCAGAGATTTTGAGGAAAACAGCTGATGACTTTCTTAATAGAGTTGCATTGACGGATGCTCACCTTTTATACACACCTTCCCAGATTGCTCTAACTGCCATTTTATCTAGTGCATCCAGAGCAGGAATTACTATGGAAAGTTATTTATCAGAAAGTCTGATGCTCAAGGAGAACAGAACTTCCTTGTCACAATTACTAGATATAATGAAAAGCATGAGGAACTTGGTAAAAAAATACGAACCACCCAGACCTGAAGAAGTTGCTTTCTGAAACAGAAGCTGGAGAGGTGTCACTCTGCTGAGCTTGCACTTAATGTAGTTACGAAGAAGAGAAAAGGTTACGAAGATGATGATTATGTTTCAAAGAAATCCAAACATGAGGAGGAAGAATGGACTGAGGATGACCTGGTAGATTCTCTCTAGCCATTTGAAATTGATTTGTCAATGCTAACTAATCATCAGACAGATGAAGCATGTCTGGCATTTAACTGTATTTGTGAAAGCATCAAAATATATTAAACTTTTCTATTCATATTATTTAAAATTTTTTCCTTTCAGGGTAGCTTTATGTGAAATAAAACATCTTCAAAGGAGCCAGAGTAACACCAGGTTTGGGTAACCTTACCCCATCATGATTGATATCAAACTAAAGCTATAATTTGCCAAAATAAATAAATAAATAGAAAGGGCATTTTTCTCTGTCTGACATGAGAGCCAGGAAGACAAGTAATTAGCTAAATATGTTTATTCACTCACTCACCATGTATTCATGTAATATAAAAAATGACAATAATGTGTCTGTCTCTAGTATCCCTCCAGAAGACCCAAAGCATTCTTTTGACTTGGTAACTATGATTTATAGATCTTGTCTCTCAAATATAATCAACATCTTAACTGCTTCTTCTTCCTAAAAATAGTTTGGATTATATTTCTTTAAATATATGTACCACACACTTAAGATCCTCCCTGGTGGTTCAGTGGTGAAGAATCCACCTGCAGTGCAAGAGATCGGAGTTTGATCTCTGGGTCAGGAAGTTCCCCTGGAGAAGGAAGTGGTTACACACTGCAGTATTCTTGCCTGGGAAATCACTTGGACAGGGAAGCCTGGCAGGCTACAGTCCTTGGGGTCGCAAAGAGTTGAGCATGACTGAAACGACTAACACTTTCACACTTTCACCCTATACTTATCCACAGGGTACTGACCTACTAATTGTCCAGTCACTCAGACTGCCCTTGCAACTGGTCCCTTTCACCTTGAAACTTCAAAGTATCAAGGCCACATTGCTTCCCTGTGCTGCTCCTTTATTTGGTAATCATAACAAATGCTTAGCACATTAGGGTCCTAGATAAAGATTGACATAATCACAGATTCTATCCTTGATAACCACCAGCTTCAAAAATCAGTTGCCTTTGTACCTCAAAATAGGCAATGCAAACCATAATTACTTGCTGCTATGACATCTACCTAGGGCTTCCCTGGTGGCTCAGTGGTAAAGAATCTCTTGCCAAGCAGGAAACTTGGGTTTGAATACTGGTCTGGAATAATCCTCTGGAAAAGGAAGTGGCAACCCACTACAATATTCTTGACTGGAGAATTCCATGGACAGAGGAGCCTGGTGGGCTACAGTCTGTGGGGTCACAAAGAGCTGGACCCCACTTAGAGACTGAACAACAGCAACAGGGATAATATCTATCTGCAGCACATGCGTCTTAGCTGCACATCAAGCTGTGAATTCAGGCCAGTCGAGGTGTGTTGGGAAAGGCAGATCAACTGGACACAGGAAGCTGGGGGGTCACTGTGTCCTTGAGGGCTTCAGGCAATGTCCTAGGCTCATTCCTACTGACTTTCTTCTCCTTTAGTGAAGGGACTTCCACCCCCTCCCTTTCGTTTACTAGGAATTATCTTTACCTAATATGTTCTTACTTCTCAGTCTGTGGGTTTCATTATTTTGCAGCCAGTTTCAAACTCTGGGGGGTGGGGGTGGGAAGGAAACCTCCCCACTGCAAGATAGCCATGGTAGAGCAAGGGGGTGAGGGTGGTACCAAGAAATGACAGGCATGCCAGCTGGGACCACAAGGCGTACGGTCAGTGCAGTACATCTGTCTGCACTGAGTACCGTCGGCAGGACATCTGCAGACACAGATCCATGTGGCAAAGCAGAGGTTCCGTGAGCTTTTAGGAAGTCATTATGATGGCCCCTCAAAATTATGTTTGAATGGATGACACTTGAGGACATTGAGCTAAGGGAGATAAACCAGCTACAAAAAGACAAATACTGTACGATTCCACTTCTAGGAGGTACTTGCTGCTGCTGCTGCTAAGTCGCTTCAGTTGTGTCCGACTCTGTGCGACCCCATAGACGGCAGCCCACCAGGCTCCACCGTCCCTGGGATTCTCGGGCAAGAACACTGGAGTGGGTTGCCATTTCCTTCTCCAATGCGTGAAAGTGAAAAGTGAAAGCAAAGTCGCTCAGTCGTGTCAGACTCTTCGTGACCCTGTGGATCACAGCCTACCAGGGTCCTCTGTCCATGGGATTCTCCAGGCAAGAGTACTGAAGTGGGTTGCCATTGGTACTTAGAGTGGTCCAATTCATAGAGACAGAAAGTAGAAGGTGGTTGCCAGGAGTGGGGGAGGGGAAATAAGCTGTTTAAGGGCATATAGTTTCAGTTTTGCAAGATGAATAGAGTCCCGGAGATGTAAATGCAACTTTACTGGGGTAACTGTTGTCGCTGTTCAGTAACTAAGTTGTGTCCGACTCACTGTGACCCCATGGAGTACAGCATGCCAGGCTTCCCTGTTCTTCACTATCTCCCAGAGTTTGCTCAGATTCCTGTCCATTGAGTCAGCGATGCTATCTAACCATCTCATGCTCTGCCAGCCCCTTCTTTTTGTGCCTTCAATCTTTCCTAGCATCAGGGTCTTTTCCAGTGAGTCAGCTTTTGGCATCAGGTGGCCAGAGTTCTGGAGCTTCAGCTTCAACGTCAGTCCTTGAGCTTCACATCAGAATTGTGGTGCTAGAGAAGACTCTTGGCAGTCCCTTGGACTGCAAGGAGATCAAACCAGTCAAAATATCAACTATGAATATTATTGAGATAGAATATATACAAAATAAAATAGATATACTTTAAGTATACAATTTGATGACTTTTGACAAATATATATTAATAATATATCCATGTAACTACAATCACAATGAAGATATAAAACTGTATCGGGGATTTCACTTGTGGTGCAGTGGTTAAGACTTCACCTTCTAATGCAGGGGATACAGATTTGATACTTGACCAGGGAACTAAGATCTCACTTGCCTCTCTGCCGAAAAACCAAAGCATAAAACAGAAGCAATATTGTAACAAATCCAATAAAGACTTTAAAAAATGGTCCATATCAAAAAACAAATCATAAAAAAAAATATATAGAACATTTATAACACTCCAAACTTCTCTTGTGTTCTTTCCCAGTAAATCTGGAGCAAACACACTTGACCCAAGGCAACCAGAGATCTGCTTTCTAGGCTCAAGTTGTCCTTCCTAAAGTGTCACATGAATAGAATGATACAGTAGATACTCTTTTGCACCTGGCTTCCTTCACCTAGCACATTTTTTTAGAAAGTCATTTATGTGAATCATTAATTTGTTTCTTTGTATTGAGTAATAATGTTTGCATGGATATATCACAATTTATGTATCCACTCACCTGTGGATGGACAGTCTGGTTATTTCTAGTTCTTTGGCAATTATTATTAATAAAGATGCTATAAACATTTGTGTGCAAGTCTTTCTATAGACTTACGTTTCATTTATCTTGGATGAGTAACTAGGAGTGGAATTGAATCATACACATAAATTTATGAGAAACTGACAAACTGCTTTCCAAAGTGATTGGACAAGCAATATGTGACAGCTCCAATTTTTCCATTCTCTCATCAATGCTGGTATTATCATGCTCTCAAATTTTAGCCATTCCAATGAATGTGTGTGGTTTTTCTTTTTGTGTTTCCCTGATCTCCAGTGATGTTGAGCATTTCACCTGCGTTTTGCATTGTAAATACCGTCTCCAAGTCTGTGACTCACTTTTTAACTTTCTTAACAGTATTGTGGCAAGAGAAAAAGCTTTAACTTTGATGGAGTTCATTTTTAAAATTTATTTTCTTTAAATATTTTAATTGAAAGATAATTGCCTTACAGAATTTTGTGGTTTTCTGCCATAAATCAACAAGAAACAGCCATAGGTACACCCATGTCCCCTTCCTCCCATCTCCCTCCCCGCCCCCCACCCTTCAGTCTGTTGCAGAGCCCCTGTTTGAGTTCCCTGAGTCATATAGCAAATTCCCATTGGCTATCTATTTTACATATGGTATTGTACATTTCTGTGTTACTCTCTCCATACATCTCCCTTTCTCCCTCCTCTCTCCTCTCTCCTCCTGTGTCCATAGGTCTGTTCTCTATGTCTGTTTCAATGGAGTTCATTTTCAAATTAGTTTTTATGGTTCGTGTTTTTGTGTCTTAGTTAAGGAATTTTTGCCTATCCCAAGAGTTCAAAGATTTTTCTCTATGTATTCATCTACAAGTTTTGCACTAAGAGACATGATCCATTTCAATCATATCCCTTAACTTTGTGTAGAACATAAGGTAAACATCAAGGCTCCTATTTTCCATGTTGATATCTGTTTTTTCCTGCACAATTTGTTGAAAAGACTCTCTTTTCTCCCAAATGAGTTATCCTGCCCACTTTGTCAAAAGTCAATTGACTAAATATATGTGGGTTTATTTTTAATACTCTATACTATTCCATTGACCTATGTGTCTGTCTTTATACCAGTACCACACTGTCTGATTATTGTAGCTGAATATTTTATCCTCAAATCAAATAATGTGAGTCTTCCAACTTTGCCCCTTACTTTCAAAATCTTTTTGGCTTTTCTAGATTCTTTCCATTTCCAAATAAATTTTAGAATCAGCTTGCCAATTTCTACAAAATGTCCGCTGGAATTTTAGCTAGGATTGCAATGAATCTATAAATCAATTTGGAGACAATTGACATCTTTTCTTAAAATTGAGTCTTCCCATCCATGCACATGGTCTACCTATTTATTTATATCTTTTAGAATTTCTCATAACAATATTTTGGAATTTTCAGTGTGCTGATCTCATATATATTTTGTTAAGATTACCCCTGGGTGCTTCATGATTTTACTAGCTATTATAAATAGCTTCTAAATAGCTATTGTAAACAGTAACATTTGAATTTTCAATGGTATATTGTTAATATATAGAAATCCAGTTGATTTTTGTAAATACCTTGGCCTTGAATCCTGTAACCTTGGTATCATGCTCAGTCAGGTAGTCATATCCGACTCTTTGCAACCCCATGGACGGTAGCCTGCCAGACTTCTCCATCCATGGGATTTTCCAGGCAAGAATACTGGAGTGGGTAGCTGTTTCCTACTTCAGGGAATCTTCTGACCCATGAATCAAACCCAAGTCTCTTGCATTGGTAAGTGGATTCTTTACCACTGCACCACCTAGGAAGCTCTCCTAATACCTTACTAACTTTACATCTAATAACATTTGGTAGATTTCTTGGGATTTCCTACATAAAAAATTTTATTATCCATGAATAAAACTAATTTTACATCTTTCTAAAATGTATACTTTTAAGTTCCTTTTCTTGCTTTATTGCACAGATCAGGATCTCTAGTAGAGTACTGAATAGGAAAGACTGGAGTGGGCAGCCCTGTCTTTTTCCCAATCTCTGGGAAAAGCATTCTGTGTTTCATCATGAAGGATATAGTTAGCACTAGGTTTTTTTGTAGATATCCTTTATTAAATTGATGAAATTCCTTTCTATTCCCCATTTTCCATCAGTTATGAATAGGTACTAAATTTTGTCCAAAGATTTCTTGGCAGTGTATGACATTCATTTGGGGAATGCATCCGTGGAGACACCATGTAGAAAAGAGTTAACGTGGCAGTCCTGAGACTGCTGTACTTGGAAAGGTCTGTTTACAAGATTGCCCTTTGGCTGTCAGCTGGGACATAAGTTTTGGGAGGTTTCCCACCATTCTCAGAACTGATGAGTGGTTCACTGTGCCTAAACTGTTTTTATAAGCAATGTGGTTTATGTTGAACACCTCCTTTTGTTCTAGAAGTCTGGAATTTTGGTATGTGCCAAGCAGAATGCCTATGTGACTAGCTCCCAAGAAAAACCCTGAGCAAAGTCTCTCTTGAGCTTCTCTAGTAAAGAGTATTTTATTGTGTGTTGTGACAACACACTGCTTTAGGAATTAAGCACATGAGTATGACTATATGCTGAACCCTGAGTTCTAAAGAATCACTGAACCTGAAGGTAGTTTGGGGACCACCAACAGAGCATAGATTTGTCCTTTATTCTGTGAGTCATATTTGTTGATTTTGAAAAATTAAACCAACCTTGAATTTCTGGAATTTTGATAAATATCTTCCTTATGTATTATCCTCTCTGCCTCTCTCTTCCTCTCAAGATATATTTATATATATTGAAAGGGAGATTGTTAATGTATTATTAATGGGGAATATTGGCCTATGGTTTTATTTGATAATAATAATTTTGTCTGGTTTAAGTATCAGTGTAATCCTAGCCTCATAAAATGAGTTGGAAATGCTACCTCTTCTGTTTTCTAAAAATTTGTGTAGGATAGGAATTATTTCTTTCTTAAATATTTGTTAGAATTTTCCAATGAAGTCATTTGGGAAGAGCGTCTTTTTTGTCAGGGTTTTTAAATCACAAATTTAATTTCTTTAATAGATGCAAGATTTTTCTATTCTTGAATCAGTTTTAATAACTTGTATCTTTCAAAGAATGTGTTTCATTTTAGTTTTCAAATGTATTGGCATTGAATTGTTCAAAATATTCCTTTATAGTCCTTTTATTATCTGTAGGATCCATGGTGATATCATTCCCCTCTTTTTTAATTTTTTTTTTAATTGGGATATAGTTGCTTTACAATGTTGTGCAACAAAGTGAATTAGCTATATGTATACATATATCCCCTCCTTCTTGGCCCTTCCTCCTGGTTTATCAATTTAATTAATCTTTTCAAAGAACCAGCTATTAGCCCACTGATTTTTCTCTATTGTTTTTACCATTTTCTGTTTCATTGAGCTTCCACTCTTCTCTTTACTTATGCTTATGTTTGGTTTAATTTGCTCTTTTTTCTAGTTTCTTAAGGTGGAAGCTTAGATATTTAATTTTAGACATTTTTCTGATATATGTATTAAATGCTATAAGCATCTCTCTAAGCAGTGCTTCAGTTCCATGACACAAATTTTGATATATTGTGTTTTAATTTTATTTAGTTCACAATGTAT
The DNA here is from genome assembly GCF_029378745.1 of Bos indicus. NCBI lineage: Eukaryota > Metazoa > Chordata > Mammalia > Artiodactyla > Bovidae > Bos > Bos indicus. The sequence continues at coordinate 46,125,622 of NC_091775.1, forward strand.
TCTAATTCCTGCTATGATTTCTTCTGAGACTTATGGTTATTTAAAAATGTGTGTAATTAAGAAATACTAGATTGAGTAATATTCCATTGTATACATGTATCACAACTTCTTTATTCATTCATCTGTCAATAGACATCTAGGTTGCTTTCATATCCTAGCTATTGTAAAATAGGGCTGCAACAAACATTGGGGTACACATGTCTCCATCATGTTCCTCTCAGGATATATGCCCAGGAGTGGAATTGTTGGGTCATGTGGTAGTTTTATTCTTAGTTTTTTAAGGATTCTCCATACTGTTCTCTACAATGCCTGTTATCAGTTTCAGCTATGAAAAAGAACATGAGTCAGTCCTAATGAGCTGGATGAACACAGAGCCTATTATACAGAGTGAAGTAAGTCAGAAAGAGAAAAACAAATAACATATATTAACACACACACACACACATATATATATAGAATCTAGAAAGATGGTTCTGATGAACCTATTTACAGGGCAGGAATAGAGATGCAGACATGAGAACAGACTTGTGGACACAGTAGGGGAAGAAGAGGATGGGATAAATTCAGAGTGTCATTGAAACATATGCATTACCACATGTGAAATAGATAGCCAGCAGGAATTTGCTGTGTGACACAGGGAGCTCAACCCAGTGCTCTGTGACAACCTAGAGTGGTTGGATAGGGTGGAGGTAGGAGGGAGGTTCAAGAGGGAGGGGACACATGTATACTTATGGCTGATTCATGTTGATGTATGGCAGAAACCAATACAATATTGTAAAGCAATTATCCTCCAATTAAAAATAAACTAATTAAAAAAAGAAATACTAGAAATTTTATCTTCTTAATATTTAGAGATTCTTCGGAGATTTTTCTGTCTTGTGTTATTATTGTTTGATTACTTAATTTTAACTAAGTTCCAGAGGCAGGGAATTGGTAAAAGTTGGTACGATACCTTGGCTGTTAAACTATTTAATTTACTTAGCCAACAGATTTTTTTTCATGGCTGCTGCAAAGGTAAATTTCAGACACATATTCCAAATTAATGAAATTTTAATATGAATGCTGACATTTAACATTATATGCTTTAAGTAAAACTATTAATGATTTTTAACAACCATTACATTTAAACACTCAGGTTCTTGTGCTTTTTAAAACTTTTGAATTTTAGCTATTTGGATCATTAAACTTAAAACAAATTTAAAAAATCCCTAAATAGGTGGAACACAGAGGTTTTTAGAGCAGCAAAACTACTCTATGTGCTTTGTTTGATACTTACCCTTATATACATTTATCCAATGTCAAGAGTGAACTCTAATGTAAACTATGGACTTTGGGTGACTATGATGGGTCAGTGCAGGTTCATTGATTGTAACAAAGGTACCACTCCAGTGGGGGATGCTGATGGTGGAAGAGGCTGTGCATGGTGGGGCGTGGGGGAAGAGGCGGCACGTGACCTTTCTCTACTTTCTGTTCAGTTTTGCTGTGAACTTAAAACTGCAGTAACAAATCAAGTCTGTTTTTAAAAAGTAATAAGATTTGGTGACACTCCAAATGCTAGATTAATGTTCCATACTATTTTTGCATCTTTTTTCTGCTCCTAAATCATTTCAGTTTCTCTAATCCCATGTGGTTTCAAATGTGACTTTTAAAAAACTCCCCCTTAAACTTCAATAAGCTTTGCCGGGAGTGACAGTAAAATTACTTAGATTAAGCCCATAATATTTCAGAAATGAAGCATTTTGAGGGCTCAATCAAGTCCCCAGGATGTGAATCAGCTATTAAATTAACATCTTAAGGAAAAAGTTCCCCCTTCCCTCGTCACTCACTGCTTTCCCTACTCAGAGTATAAAATCAGCATTTCATGTGTTGTCCAGCTGTCTCTCCTAGGAGTTCACTGGAGCTTGGTAAATAATATCAGAACTGAGTCATTTATGGTTGAATGACACAGAATGAAGAATAAATGCCTTGCAACCAGTTCCTGTTGCCTAATATGGACTAAGAAATAGACACTTTAACTAAAGTGCCCCACCTGTGACCAAGTGAACCTTTCCCTACAAGGGTGTTGATCTGATTTCCTGATCAAAAAGGAATCCAAAAATACTTTAAATGATCTGTCTGGACCTGAAAGCAAGCCTATTTTCTTTGCTCAAGGGCCTTGTCAACACGAGTCTACTGGGTTTATTCTTTGACTAACTGAGGGTATTTTACCTTTTTTTTGAAGATTTTCAGTTAAAGCTGCTTTTTTATCCTAACAAAAGGTCATATGGCCCAGCGGTCCTACAGGTGACTAGAGTTTATTGCATGGGGAGCAGAAACAAGTTAACTGAAAACAGAGAACTCATATTTAGAACTTGGCAGGTGGTGGGGGGGGGTGGGAGTGGAGAATGGCAGTGGTATTTTAATAGGTTTTTTGTGTGTTTTTTTTCCCAAAACAACTATCCATTCTGCTGTGACTTAAAAACTCCCAAACAGCAATACTTCAGATAATTTACATCACTAGTCTCTAGGCCTCCTTACGCACTAACAAAGGAAATTTCTTGGAGAAGTAGGACAAATGAGGGTAGGATGACAGCTTTCAGATAACTGGACTAAACTTTAAAAAGCCATAAGGAAAGGCAGTCCTTTTCCTAGGAAATGAAAACAGATTAATAAACCAGATGACTCATAAACTGCTTTCAAATTGCAAAACTGATAATGAATCACTGAAGAAAAACTTTGTATCTCTGAAAATCTGAGTTCCCTTAAAAATGAACAAACGCAGCCTCTGCTGTTCATTAGCATATTCTCATTCACCGACCTGAAATAACCTTTGGATGATCTTAAAATAGATCAGCTTCTGCAAAACAGTGCTTGGAAATACATGTTTGAAAACCTGATTTGGGTTCTAGATTTCTTTTGAATGAATCATAAGAGTCTGGATGATAAAAAGAATTATGTTTAGAAAAATGTATTAAAACAGGCATTGGCTAAAAGAATATTGGAAATTTCTTCTAGCAGAAATCTGTGTGTTTCTGAATTTTTCTTCAGAAGGCAGTTCCCCTGAACTAAGACTCTAGTTGAAGAGCAACATGGTAAAGAGGAAGTGGCCTTGACCGTCACAGCTACCGATTAACAGGGGAAAGTGTTAAAAGTAGAGATGGACAAGGTGGTTCATTAGGTAAAAAGCCATTAAGAATAGATACATGTATATGTATAACTGAATCACTTTACTGTACACCTGAAACTAATACAACATTGTTAACCACCTATTTGTCAATGCAAACTAAAAAGTTCTTTAAAAAATTAGCCAAGACATCAGAATTTCTATCACATTGTTTAAGAATCTACACTATCACAGGATATCGAAGAATCTACACTATGCTCTTTCAGAACTGGAAACTAACGGATGACCTAAGAAGGCTCCCAAGACCTGGTGAATAATGTCCACACGGAGATGATTTTAATTATTAACTGCAGAGTAACCTTAGACTTTTGTCCAACTTCAGGACCAAATGAGGAAGGACAGTAGTAACAAAGATGGCTTATTATTTAATTGACAGAAAGGTTTGGAGACCTTGAAGGCAGATAAAAATAATATTGAGTGTTGGGAACTTTTTCATGTTTATGTAAGGACAGTTTTACTACCAGTAGTTAGGAAACTGAAATATAAATAAACAATAAAAATTTATCTAGACCATGTAAACATTATGGGTTTTACAATTTGACCTGAAAATCTCCTAAGATTTGCTTGCTGGATGTCCAAGAGATAACCTCTTTGGATTTTAAACCCCAAAAAGGGAAGGGTGGATAAGAAAGGATCCTGAAACCAAATGGTCCTCAACTCCAAAGTCTATATGCCAAGAGGATTTTAAATTCTCTTTACTTTAGGGTAGAGGTAAGGTAGATGTAAATATTTTTCTATCAACCTAAAGGTTAGTCTATTTTTTCTCATGGGACAACTGCAGAGCATTTACACCCTGAAGACCCGGGTTTCAGTCCCTATTCTGCCACTTACTAGTAAAAGGTTCAGGAAGTTATGCAACCTCTCTGAGCCTCAGTTTCCATCTCTATAATGGGGGCAATAGGAACTTCCTCGGCAGTCTAGTGATTAGGACTCCAAGCCTCCACTGCCAGGGACCCAGATTCAATTCCTGGTTGGGAAGATCCCTCAAGCTGAGCAGCCCAGCCAAAAAAGAAAAAAAAAAAAAAAAATATGGAGGCGATTAAAACATCTTACATTTGTGAATAGTGTAAAATATGTGAAAATCCCATGTGGGCACACCATGAATGTTGAGTCGATGTGAATCTTAAAGCAAGCAGGAATCATTACTTTCCATCTATAATATTTCATGGTTAAAGTATTTTTAAAAAATCATGATTATTCAGAGAAAAAACTATACTTTCAAACTCATTACCAAAGATATTAGTTTCAAAGATTGTATCTGTAAGACAGCATTTATTGTTTAGTCCCTAACTCTTGTCTGACTCTTTTGGGAGCCCGTGGACTGTAGCCTGCCTGGCTCTTCTGTCCATGGGATTTCCCAGGCAAGAATATTGGAGTGGGTTGCCATATTCTTCTCCGCGAGATGTTCCTGACACAGCCATCAAACCCACTTCTCCTGTTTCTTGCATTGGCAGGTGGATTCTTTACCACTGAATTACCAGGGAAGCCCAAAGACAGCATTGTACAGCCATAAAAGATTCGAAATACTCATCTGCAAACCCTTGTAATTACCTTAGCAACTGTGATGAGTAAATAAATAGATTTTATTATATGGAGAGAGCAGAAACTGTGTCTCTGTGTTGACCACAGTCTTCTGACTGTAGTAAATACAAGTACACATGGAGACGAGTGTTTACAAGGAACCCGAAGGGATTCTGATGTTTTCTAGCCTCCCTCACTTCAGTCCACTCCCCTGTGGAAAATGTCGCTTTTACTGACCACGGGTGAGCTGCCAGCCCCTTCTGATTTATGGTCTTTTCCTGTGAACTGCCTCTCTCAGCGCTAAAAGCAGGATGTTATGTTCATATTTGTTTTACCTCTCCCCTCTCACCAGGAGTTTAAATCTACTTAGATTAAGAAACCAAAATCTCCACTATGCTGTTTCATCTTTGGTTGAAGTTCAATGTGTCAACCTACTCACCACCTAAGGACCCTTTGCCCTTCTCCTCACCTACAGGGATGGTGTGGAAATCACTGGATCCCAGAGAGACACACAAAACCAGCTCATGTTTGGGGAGTGGACATGTCTCCCTATGAATCCTTGGGGGCTCTCATGAGAGTGTGGCATTTAAACATTTAGATTCCCTTTAAAAAAAAAAAAAAAAAAAAATATATATATATATATATATATATATATATATCATTAAGTCTCTCCCAAGATTTAAAAAGTGAAGTAGAAGGAGTGACTTCATATTTGAATGAAAGAGGCAGTTCATTGGGTGGAGTTAATAAGGGCAGAGGTGAGTCATGGAGTCCTGGGTTGTGAATATAATTACAGCCCATTTAGAAATGAGCACGTATATACATGACCTTTATTCTCCACTAAAGCTGCAGAAACGTTCACTTCCAACCTGACATAGACAACCCGTGGAAATGCATCCAAACGACAGGAGCCAGACATCTGATATGTTCCCAGAGATTAGACGGTTCTGAGCAGATGAGGAGTTGAGAAACACCACACTCCCATTAATCACACACCTAGAGGGTGCAAGGGATCCAACCACCAGCAAGCTGCTCTCCGCAACTCAGGTGGTGTGAGTGGATGATAACTTCCCATGTTGAGATGACATCTCTCAAGTTCCCTATTCCGTGATGTCACCATTTTCCAGCTTCACGCTGACTCAGCCCTTTGGAGAAATTGTTACCCTTTCCTTCCCCTTCAATAACCCCTGCTATTTGGAGGCTTTTTCATGGTGCATACACCCCTGAGTTTGTTAATTTTCTTCTTTGACATCTCATCCCCACCCATCTCTCCCATTATGTTCTGTCCCCACTGATCCTCTTTCTTCACCTCTAATACTATTTTGATAAGGCTCCCCATTTGGCTTTCTTTCACTCTTGAGTTTATCCCTTACATGGCTGCCAGCTTAGCATCCCCAAAATGCTCTTGGCAAATTTCATGGCTCAGCTCAGAGGTTACTAGTACCCTCCATTGTCTCCAAACTCCTTGACCTGATTTTTAAAGACAAAATCCAGCCCACATCTACTTGGCCAGATTTTTCTCCTGGAACTCATTGGCTCCAGGATAACTGATGGCTGCCCCTCCTTAACATACCCATTGAGTTTCAGGCCTGGCTCTTGGCCTGTAAAGTCTCCTCTGTACCCTTCCCAGTGCACCCTCTCTGAGCAACCTTACCCAACCATCACTTGTCTTCTTTATCCGTTCAACTTGAACACACAGTCGGCCACACACTCAGACACCAGCTCTTCCACAAAGCAGCCCTGATCCTCTGAGCCAGAGGGACTGTCCCCACCCCTAACTGCTCATGACCACTTGTGACACACACATATCACCAACTGCCTGATCTGAGAGTTATTTCCCTGTTAGATTATAAGCTCATTGGCGATAGGGACCACGCCTTACTCATCTTTTTTATGCTCTGCAGTGCCCAAAGCAGTGTGTGATTGAAAAACTATCTGTTGAAGGAGTAAACAAAGGAGTTAAGGGGCCCTGCCAGAGCAACAGACGTCTCGACCCCAATTCATAGACCTCCTTGGTGCCCTGCTTAAAGCCAAGCTCACGCTGGTTATCCTTTGACTTTAAGAAAGAGCCATCATTTCACAGAAACAGTCTAGACAAAATCAGCTGGAAACAGTAGAGGTAATTTCCTAGATTCTTTGGACAGATAATCTTGCTTTGAAAGGTAGCAAAACAGAAAAGTTTAAAGTTTTCTTTATTATTTTTATAATAACATAATATAATTTATATAATAAATTTATTTATAATAAATTATTATTAAATTAAAATTATGAATTTATTATAAATTATAACCTATATACATTATTATGATTTATAATAAGTCATTATTAAATTTATAATAAGTTATTATGTTATCTGTTGTTTTCTATATTAAAAAGTTTTCTGAATTAAAAAAGAAAGAAGGAAAAGAAGGAAGGAAGAAAAGGAAGGAGAGAGAGAAAGAAAGGAAGCAGGAAAGGAGGAGGATAAACCAGGGTCCATCTCATTATTCATCAGAAGTTGTGGCCACTTACATGCGATTTCACAATTTTGTTTGAGAAATTAATGTGTAATAAAGAAAATAAATATCACACATTTCAATATGCCTATAATTATCCAGGACATACATGTTAGAGGTCAACTGCCAGTGTTTTGAACACGCTGCTCAAAAATACAAGTTATCTGAACAGTATGCTGCTGCTGCTCCTGCTAAGTTGCTTCAGTTGTGTCCGACTCTGTGCAACCGCATAGACGGCAGCCACCAGGCTTCCCCATCCCTGGGATTCTCCAGGCAAGAACGCTGGAGTGGGTTACCATTTCCTTCTCCAATGCATGAAAGTGAAAAGTGAAAGTGAAGTTGCTCAGTCGTGTCAGACTCTTAGTGACCCCATGGACTGCAGCCTACCAGGCTCCATGGGATTTTCCAGGCAAGAGTGGGGTGCCATTGCCTTATCCATCTAAACAGTATGGAGGTTCTTTAAAAAACTAAAACTAGAACTACCATACAATCCAGCAATCCCACTCCTGGGCATACATCTGGAGAAAATCATAATTTGAAAAGATACATGTGCCCCAATGATCATTGCAGCACCCTAGTGATCATTTGGCAACCCACTCCAGTACTCTTGCCTGGAAAATCCCATGGATGGAGGAGCCTGGTAGGCTGCAGTCCATGGGGTCACTAGGAGTCGGACACGACTGAAGCAACGCAACAGCAGCAGCAGCAGCAGCAGTGATCATTTACAATAGCCAAGACAGGGAAGCAACCTAAGTATCCTTTGACAGATGAATGGATAAAGAAGATGTGATACATATATACAATGGAATGTTACTCAATCATAAAAAAGGATGAAATAATGTCATTTGCAGCAACATGGATGGACCTAGAGATTATCCTACTGAGTTAAGTAAGTCAGGCAAAAACAAATATATGGTATCACTTGATGTGAAATTAAAAAAAAATTATACAAATGAACTTAACTCATGAAAGAGAAACAGACTTACAGGCTTTGAAAACAAACTTATGGTTACCAAAAGGGAATGGTGGGGGAGAGGGATAAATTAGGAGTTTGGGATTAACATATACACACTACTATATATAAAATAGGTAATTGACAAGGGAACTCTACTCAATATTCTGTATTAACCTATATGGGAAAAGAATCTGAAAAATAATTGACGTATATTTAACAGAATCACTTTGCTGTACACCTGAAACTAACAGAGCATTATAAATCAGTTATACTACAATACAGAAATCTTTTAAACTTTTAAAAATACAAGCTATCCTAGTCAGATATAACAATGGAGTACTATATAAGGGAGGAGGTGTCACATGTACTGAGTACCATATCCTAGCACCAGGAGGTGACATACTTCAACACACATGCTCTCTTTTTCCTTCCTCCTCCTAAAATGTCCACCCCTTTATAAGTAGCATTGCAAAATCTCTGGTCAAATACATCAAAATGTCCTGAAATTAAATGTCATCTCCCCCTTACCACTCATCTCTTTCCAAGTTCACACCAGTCTTCTCCCAATCGCCCACGGTTTTTCCTGTCCATGAACATTTTGGTGCTAAACACCATGTGTTTCTTATAATAACGACACTAATTGGTCCCTACCACGTCATGTGGATTTCAAAGACACTCAGAGTTACTTTATGACCATCAGATTATTAATGTGTTTTTAATTGACATGGTAATTCCATAAAGTAATTAACAATGATGCTCTCCACTGAGGAAACTAAAGCTCAGAAAGATTACATCATCATCCCCAGGATACTACAAGGTCAAAATAAGACCATAACTGGAAAACAGCGTCTTTTAATTCAGTGCTATACTTGAAAGACGATGCTTCCTTATCTTTGCTCATGGTGTGCTCTGAAAGATACAACCGGAAACCAGGAGCAGGACATTTTTAAAAAATAATGCTATTTTCTAAAAATGGCATCACACATTTAATCCTCAAATATTCAGTTATCTGAAAAATTAGTGTGTTATTTTTTCTTGTCTGGGGAGACCTGACCTGTCTCCAGAACTTGGAGATTCTTTTCCTTCTTCAGAAGAGTTTGTGTGCTTCCTTCTCTGGTTCAATAGAGCCTGTTAACTGCTCTCTCTACTTCGGGTGCTAAGACACAATTCAGATCATGTCACTTCTTAGCTCAAACACCTCCAGTGGAGTCTTCCATCGCTAAGAGTGAAAGCCAAACTCTATGCTGTGAGGCCTTTTATGATGTGGCCCCAGATCCATCTCTAGCCCCAATCCCAACTACTCTCCCCATCAGTCAGTATATTCCAGCTATGCCCTTATGTTCCTCAGGCACACTCCTGCCCCAAGGCTTTAACACATACTCTTCACTTTGTCTGGAATCAGACGTCCATATGACTCACATACTACAAATATCTTGACTCAAACGTCACCTCTTCCATGATGCCTTCCCTAACCACTTGATCTATCATTTCAACTGCCTCCTTGCCTCCACCCTGGAATGCTTAAGATCCTGTCCTTGCCTAATTTTTCCCCCAGCACTTAACACTATCCAACACATTGCACTGATTTATCTTCTGTGTTGTCATGCCCCAGTACCTCTGTCCAGTGAGCACAGTGGAATAGAAACACGCATCTCTGTGTGGGGGTCACTATGTGCAAATGTGACTAATGCTGTCATAAACTGTGCTCTATCCCTTTTATACTACTGGTAAGCACTATTACAAAGTCACTTGTGGTTGGAATTACTTTAAAACTCAGAATACTATTAGTTTCCGGTGAATAATTCCAAGAAACATGGTGCTTGGGGGAGAATTAACATGTTTTCAGAGCAGCACAAAAAGCTGCCTGCTTTGGATCCAGGGGGAAAAGACTATGCTGCCGAAGTCATTTTCCTGTTTAGGAAACCACAGTATGCAGCTCAGTAGATATTTGGAGATTTACTGTACTCTGATTCATTCAGAATGAGATTCCACATGATAATATGTTTCTTCAAAGTGTTTTGGAAGAAAGTCATTTCCATTTCAGCTCATATTTTTTTGTTTAAAGAAATGTACCATTTCCAAGTTTAGTAGTTACTGTATTCTACCAAAAAGATTTTTATAAGTTACTCAAAAAGATTTTTAAAAACGAAGGAGCTTCAGAGCAGAGTGATGAGGTGATGGCTGGGGTGTGGGATGGAGAAGAGGTTTAAATTCAACTATTCAACTAAATTCAGCATCCACTGAGTGCTTTCCATGGTGTGTCCCCAAGCAAATTATTTAGCCACACTTTTGCCTTATTTTGTGCATCTATAAGAGTTGAAGTGGGGATTTCCCTGGCATCCAGTGGTTGAAACTTTGCCTTTCAATGCAGGAGGGTGTGGATTCAATCCTTGGTTGGGGAGCTAAGATCCCACATGCCTCAGGGACAAGAAATCAAAACATAAAACATAAGCAATATTGTAACAAATTCAATAAAGACTTTAAAAAATGGTGCACATTTTAAAAAAAATCTTTAAAAAAAGTGTTGAAGGGGTCTGTCACCTATGCAGAAGCTGACTGTGTATATCCCTTTACCCCAAGAAATCAAGGTGGGTACAGCACTTGGCTGCCAGTTCAGCCCTAACTCCGCTCCTATCTGCATCTTAGCAGCTGCCTCCAGAGATGAGAGTTGGCACCAAAGGACTAAATCCTTCCCCGTGCCATCTTCTGTTTGGCAGTAGAGCTCTGGGCCCTGTGTCAGTTTCCATTTTGGTCTTACTTGTTCCCTGTTCCTGCTGATCCCAGTCCAAAACTCCTGAGCTTGCATGACAGCTACAAAACCAATGCCCAGTGTTACCCATCCGAACTACTGGATTTGAAGATCACTGCATATCTCATGAGATTTGCAGGAAGCAAATGAGGTGACGATTGAGAGTCTTCATGGAAAGTTCCCTCCAATGGCATCCTCATATATCTTGAGTGCCCTAAAATACACACCAAACAACCCTCTGTTTTCTTGGTGCCTGTGTTTCCAAATGTAACTTTCAAATTTCAAAGTTTCACAGTAACTTACAAATAGTACATGTTCACAGAACCAGGTTTTTGTTGGATGAATTTTTCAACATTGAATATCTGAAGGGATATTTATCTGTCTATACAAAGAGAGCTTAATCATCTTTCAACACTGAGCTTTTTGAAAGAAAAGCACTATCCATTTATGCAAAAGGAAGTGTGATAAAACGGAATTATTTAAAATAATTTAAAATGCATGAACCATGGCCATTGTAACACCAGAGGAATCTGAAGCACCAGATGAAAAAAGGCTAACTTCACAGCCACAGGAAACCTTCACTTTTTATCCCTGTATTCCAAACATTGATTACCAATAAACTGTGGTATGTTTAAACAATGGAACTCTGCAGGCAATAACAGCAATAAATATTGCAACATGGATATATTTCAAAAACCCTGTGCTGAGTGAAAGAGGCTTTACACAAAAGAGTTCAATTAGATGTTTCCATTTTTATGAAGTTCTATAACAGGCCAAACCAATAGACAGTGGAAAACAATTAGAATAGCAATTGTCACCAGAGGCTGAAGCAGGAGGTAATCGGATAAGAGTCAGAGGATATTGTGAGGTTATGGTAAATGTTCTACATTTTGTTAGGGATTTGCATTAAACAAGTGCATGCATTGTCAAAACTTATCCGGTGGTACACTTAGGATTAATGCATTTTATTGTATGTGGAGTTTTACCTTAAAAGGAAAAAGTACCCATACATGAAAACTGAACTCTGGTTAATGATGGGCATGCTTTAGTGTGTAGGGGCAAAGTATACTGATGGCTGCAACTTACTGTGAAGCACATCAAAAAGTAAGACTTGTGGATAACAGAGAAAGGGAAAAAAATTAAATTAAAAAAGTAAGATTTATGTGAGAAAAGAAAGATATGTGGAAATGTTCATGGGCCTGCTCATTTCTGTAAAAGAAATATAGGAAGGATAAATCAGAAACAACTGAGGGCTTCTCTGATGGCTCAGTGGTAAAGAATCTGCCTGCCAATGCAGGAGACACAGGTTCAATCCCTGGTCCAGGAAAATCGCACCTCCTGTGGAGCAACAAAGCCCGTGCAGCACAACTATTAAGCCTGTGCTGTAGAGCCTGGGAGCCGCAACTGCTCAGCCCACTGCTGCCACTACGGAAGCCCAGGTGCTCTAGAGCCTGTGCTCCGCAACAAGAGAAGCCACTGCAGTGAGAAGCCCAAGCCCTGCAGCTAGAGAGTAGCCCCTGCTCGAAGCAACTAGAGAAAAGCCCGTGCACAGCAGCAAAGACCCAGCACCACCAAAAATGAATTGATTAACTAATTACATGTTTCAAAAAGAAGGAGAAACAAATGAGACTGGTTATCTGCAAGGAGTAGATGGAATTTGGTGGAAAGAACGTATATTTCTTTATGCCCTGACTTTAATAGCAATATTTTATTTATTAATCTATTTATTTATTTGTGTGGCTGCATCAGGGCTTAGTTGCAGCATGTGGGATCTTCGCTGTCAGATCTTCCATTGTGGTGCACGGACTCTCTAGTTGCGGTGCACAGGCTCAGTAGTTGTGGCACGAAGGCTTACTTGCTCCACAGCATGTGGTTTCTTAGTTCCCTGACCAGGATTCAAACCCATGTCCCCTGCATTGCAAGGCAGAGTCTTAACCACTAGACCATCAGGGAAGTTCCTAGCCCTGACTTTAGAATCACAGCCAAGTTTCCCACATTGCTCTCCCCTCCCAGGTAATAAATATAAATTTTTAAATCAATCAAGATGTGAAGGAAACCCCAAATGGAATACAAACAGTAACAAATGAACTTAATCATTTTAGAGATGAATAACACAATCACACTGAAGAGGGTGGTGAAGAAAAGGACTAAGTGAAGGAACTTTGGAAAACAGTATTCTGTCTCAGTCACTCAGTCGTGTCTGACTCTTTGCGACCCCGTGGACTGTAGCCTGCCAGGCTCCTCTGTCCATGAAATTTTCTAGGCAAGAATACTGGAGTGGGTAGCCATTCCCCTCTCCAAGGGATCTTCCTGACCCAGGGATCAAACCTGGGTCCCTTGCATCACAGGCAGGTTCCTTGCTGCCACTGGTGATCCAGTGGCTAAGACTCAACCCTCCCAACGCAGGGGGCACTGGTTCCATCCCTCGTCAGGGAACTGGATTCCCCCATGCCACAGCGAAAGATCCTAACACGGCCAAATAAATAAATAAATATGCTTTTTTTTTAAAAAGTCAAGGTTATTAAAGACAAAGACTGGTGAACTGTCATAATTGGGAGTCTAAGGAGACACAGCCACTAAATGCAAGGTGGGTTGCTAAATGCAGTTTGCACCAGCAAAGGGCATTAGTGGGGAAATTGATGAAATTCAAATAAGATCTGTAGATTCATGAATAATATTAGGTTAATGTGTTATTATCTGGCTTCAATCATTGTATTATGTTTTGCAAGACATGCTAACATTAGGGGAAGCTGGTAAAGGGTATTTGAGATCTCTCTGTATTATTTTTGCAACATTTCTCTAAGTCTAACATTATTTCAAAATGAAAAGTTAAAAAAATAAGACAGCTTGATGGACAAATAGGTGGTTACATTACAAATAAATATATAATATTAAAATGCTAATTGCAGAATCTAAGTGATAAGTACAATTGTGTTCAGTTTGTACAGTTTTCTCAACTTTTCTGTAAATTTGAAACTAGTAAAAATAAAGCAATGGAAACATCCCATTTTTAACAAACTGAATTTAACTTTGATTTAAATTTAAATGTATCTGGTCTTAACATAAAGACCTTTGTCATTGTAAATTTGACCCGAGTAAAGTGGAATAAAGTGACTTGCTGATCAAGATGGCACAGAGGAGACCCACGATCTGGAGTTAGTAATCAAAGCAATCTAATCTCAGGACTTCCCTGGAAGTCCAGTAAGTAAGAATCTGCCTTGAAATGGTGAGATAGCATCACTGACTCAATGGGCATGAATTTTAGCTAACTCCAGGAGATCGTGAAGGACAGAGAAGCCTTGGCACACTGCAGTCCATGGGGTCGCCAAGAGTCAGACATGACTTAGCAACTGAACGACAACAACAGGGAACCAAGATCTCCCAAACTGCAGGACAGCTAAGCCCATGCGCCACTAACTAGAGAAGCCTGTGTGCTACAGGGAAGGCCCAGCACAGTCAAAACCAACAAAAGCAAACAAAGAAATCTAATCTCAGCAACAAAGAATCGAGTAAACAAGAGCAAGAGGAGACATCCAAAATCCTGTACGTAAAAAGGAACGATTGCCTGTATTTTTAGGTTCACAGAATCCTCTGGCTCTAGATGTCACTTTAGAGACACAACCTCATCAAGAAGCTCACGCTGCATGTCCTAGTCAAGGTCTATCCTGTGAGTTGAGATCAACTTTATCAAGCTGCCGATTAGAAGAGGGAGGAGGTGGTAGCATCGGCCAAGTCAGGGCTGGTGTAAGTTGGTACAGTTGCCTTATTTAATATTATTTAATTGCTAGATAAACTGATTCTGTGAATCAGCCCCACAGTAAAATGATGTAACAAGCAATAAATCTGTACTGGTAACCTTTGGTGTTCTGTATGAATGTGCATACTGTAACCCACATATTTATCACTTAACTCGGGAAATGGTAGAGTTGTAACGAGATACACACATGTTCCTTGGAGACTGAGAATCAAGGAAGAACATGATCTTCATGCTCTAAAGATTCACAGATCAGGAAACGTCCTATGAGATAATTCAGAAAGCTTCTGTCTGGTTCCCCGTACAGAACAGGAAACGCCAAATGTCCGATTTGGCCCTATGAGGGTAATTCCAAAACCTAGTCCTCCTGGGAATTCAGAAAGGAATCAGACTCAGAAGGTGGAGACTTCATCGGGTGTGAAACGTATCTCATCCTACAAGTGAATTGTTAGCTCTTGAAAACTTTGTAATACACAAATACATTTCAAAGCTGGAATGGAACTGAAACACTTTCCCAGGTTGTCTTTGAACATGTGTAGTACAAAATTTAGATATTTCGGTATAGAACCAACAGACCATATGTGCAGAGAAGGAAATTTAATCCCTGATCGTGACCCTTTCGGATGCAGTATTGGTGACAGTTTTCCTAAACCCTCCTCCTCTTTTAGGGCACAAAGGGAAATCTTTCCTACACATGATTCCATGTGTAAAAGGGATGTTCAGTGTCTCCAATTGAATTCTAGGTAGTTAATAATTCTGACTAATAATTTTAAAAAACAATAATAGCTAATATTCATTAAATGCCAAGTGCCCTATACTCAGGATTTAGATGTATTAATCCATTTAATAATAAAAATTTCTTCCCCAGTAGGACACAGAGCTGACCTATCGTTTATTGGCAATTCTAGCAGATAGAGTGATGACCGTGAGCATAGTCTTTGAGACTCCTCCGCTCCTCCACAGCTTGCTTGATTTTTTTTTTTTTTCTCTTTTCTCGTACACACTGAAGGTTTGCCAAGGATTGAATCGAAAATGAATCCAGCTGCATTTATTTAAAAACTGCCAAGTAGGGCCACTCCTCCAGGCAGTACTGTGCTATTCATTTATAAACCAACATGGCTCACTCAAACCACATGTCTCCCTCTGATCTTCAAAAAACATGCATTTATAGAGAAAAGCCATTTTGTGACACAGCTATATTCAAGCCTAGAAAAGAACATGAGACATAAAAAGAATAGTATACACAGATTCACTCCGACTCTGCAATAAGAATCTGACATGCTATTAATAATAATTTTAAAAAAGCAATCAAAGAATATTTCATTCTAATGGGTATTCCGTTCATATAATTTTTTAAAAAAAATAAAAGGAGGGGAGGTGAACATTAATCCTTTTCCAGTCATCTTTTTCAAAAGCCAATGAGCTCTCATTCTTTTTCTGAATCAGGACATTTAATAAGCACATTAGTTGGGATTAATATAAACACACTTTGTTGTTGTTTACTTGCTAAGTCTGATTCTTTGTAACCCTATGGACTGTAGCCCATCCAGCTCCTCTGTCCATGGGATTCTCTAGGTAAGAATACTGGAGTAGGTCGCCATTTACTTCTCCAGAGGGTCTTCCCAGATCAGGGATAGAACCCAGGTTTCCTGCATTCCAGGCAGATTCTTTACTGCTGAGCCACTTGGGAAGCTTAAGTCAACTATATTCCAATATAATATAAAAAAAGATTTAAAGCACATTTGATTCAATATATCTGACACATGATTTTTCATTGTGTCTTTCTTATTAAACGAGTCTGTTTTTAAAGATGGATTGGTGTTAGTTCTGTTCCTACAGCTGGACCACACCGTGAGGATTACTAACATGCCATTTGAGGCACAGACTTGTGCAGGTACTTTGTCTATAAGAAAATGACCCGGTTCTCCCAAGTGATAAAGCAAGTGTCTCCCTTCCTCACTCTACCACCCAACCAGCTCTGTTCCCAATGGTAGAGTGAACCACTTCGTGGATTCAGGAAAAAGACATTTGTCTAATAGAGCTTAAGCTATCCACTTGACATTTGGGCGTTTTAAACTCCCTGACTCTGTCTCCAGCTGTAAAATTTTAAATGGAACTTCTCAAGCTTCCCTGGTGGCTCAGTAGTAAAGAATTCATCTGCCAATGCAGGAGACATGGGTTTCATTCCTGGTCTGGGAAGATCCCACATACCTCAGAGCAACTAAGCCCGTGAGCCACAATTACTGAGGCTGTGCTCTAGAGCCCACGAGCAGCACCTACTGAAGCCTGTGTCCCCTAGAGCCCATGCTCTTCAGTAAGAGAAGCCACTGCAATGAGAAGCCTGTGCACTGAAACAAAGACCCAGCACCACCGAAAATAAATAAATACGATTTTTTTTTTCAAAAATGAACTTTGCAAGGGACAAGGAGGCAAGGTTCATACACCTCCACAAATGACAACCATGTCCCTTTCAGGGTTCATCTTGGAGTTCATGCTGCTCCTCCTCCAGAGCTGACCCTACTGTTCTGTTGGCCACAGCCTCACCCTTAACACAGCAGAGCCCCTCTTGGTAGATCAAGCCTTCAAGCCTCAACTTGCCTTCTGTTTAACTATAAATGTATCTATACGTTCTCCTTGCCTAATAGGATCTGTGTTTCTGAGTGTAGGTGCCATAAATCCCCTGCTGTTTTTGATTTCCTCAAGCTCTCTCTCTCTCCACTGCTGTTTCTCTTGTCTACAATTAAGCTCCAGTGAGACAAGCATTGACATATATACACTGTCATATGCAAAACAGATAGCTAGTAGGAACCTGCTGTATAGCTCAGGGAGTTCAGCTTCATGCTCTGGGATGACCTAGAGGGGTGGAGGGGAGGAGGGGTAAGAGAGAGGCTCAGAGGGAGGGGACATATATGTCCATACAGATGATTCACTTGGTTGTATAGCAGAAACTAACACAACATTGTAAAGCAGCTATCAGATCAAATCAGTCACTCTGTCGTGTCCGACTCTTTGCGACCCCATGAATCACAGCACGCCAGGCCTCTCTGTCCATCACCAACTCCCGGAGTTCACTCAAACTCACGTCCATCGAGTCAGTGATGCCATCCAGCCATCTCATCCTCTATCTCATCCTCTGTCGTCCCCTTCTTCTCCTGCCCCCAATCCCTCCCAGCATCAGGGTCTTTTCCAATGAGTCAACTCTTCGCATGAGGTGGCCAAAGTACTGGAATTTCAGCTTTAGCATCATTCCTTCCAAAGAAATCCCAGGGCTGATCTTCAGAATGGATTGGTTGGATCTCCTTGCAGTCCAAGGGACTCTCAAGAGTCTTCTCCAACACCACAGTTCAAAAGCATCAATTCTTTGGCGCTCAGCCTTCTTCACAGTCCAACTCTCACATCCATACATGACCACAGGAAAAACCATAGCCTTGACTAGACGAACCTTTGTTGGCAAAGTAATGTCTCTGCTTTTGAATATGCTATCTAGGTTGGTCATAACTTTCCTTCCAGGGAGTAAGCGTCTTTTAATTTCATGGCTGCAATCACCATCTGCAGAGATTTTGGAGCCCCAAAAAATAAAGTCTGACACTGTTTCCCCATCTATTTCCCATGAAGTGATGGGACCAGATGCCATGATCTTCGTTTTCTGAATGTTGAGCTTTAAGCCAACTTTTTCACTCTCCTCTTTCACTTTCATCAAGAGGCTTTTGAGTTCCTCTTCACTTTCTGCCATAAGGGTGGTGTCATCTGCATATCTGAGGTTATTGATATTTCTCCCGGCAATCTTGATTTCAGCTTGTGTTTTTTCCAGTCCAGCGTTTCTCATGATGTACTTTGCATATAAGTTAAATAAACAGGGTGACAATATACAGCCTTGACGTACTCCTTTTCCTATTTGGAACCAGTCTGTTGTTTCATGTCCAGTTCTAACTGTTGCTTCCTGACCTGCATACAAATTTCTCAAGAGGCAGATCAGGTGGTCTGGTATTCCCATCTCTTTCAGAATTTTCCACAGTTTATTGTGATCCACACAGTCAAAGGCTTTGGCATAGTCAAGAAAGCAGAAATAGATATTTTTCTGGAACTCTTTTGCTTTTTCTATGATCCAGCAGATGTTGGCAATTTGATCTCTGGTTCCTCTGCCTTTTCTAAAAACAGCTTGAACATCAGGAAGTTCACGGTTCACATATTGCTGAAGCCTGGCTTGGAGAATTTTGAGCATTACTTTATTAGCGTGTGAGATGAGTGCAATTGTGTGGTAGTTGGAGCATTCTTTGGCATTGCCTTTCTTTGGGATTGGAATGAAAACTGACCTTTTCCAGTCCTGTGGCCACTGCTGAGTTTTCCAAATTTGCTGGCATATTGAGTGCAGCACTTTCACAGCATCATCTTTCAGGATTTGGAATAGCTCAACTGGAATTCCATCACCTCCACTAGCTTTGTTCATAGTGATGCTTCCTAAGGCCCACTTGACTTCACATTCCAGCATGTCTGGCTCTAGGTCAGTGATCACACCGTCGTGATTATCTGGGTCATGAAGATCTTTTTTGTACAGTTCTTCTGTGTATTCTTGCCATCTCTTCTTAATATCTTCTGCTTCTATTAGGTCCATACCATTTCTGTCCTTTATCGAGCCCATCTTTGCGTGAAGTGTTCCTTTGGTATCTCTGATTTTCTTGAAGAGATCCCTAGTCTTTCCCATTCTGTTGTTTTCCTCTATTTCTTTGCATTGATCGCTGAAGAAGGCTTTCTTATCTCTTCTTGCTATTCTTTGGAACTCTGCATTCAGATGTTTATATCTTTCTTTTTCTCCTTTGCTTTTCGCTTCTCTTCTTTTCACAGCTATTTGTAAGGCCTCCCCAGACAGCCATTTTGCTTCTCCAATAAAAAATAATTCATTTTACAAAAGCCTCCATCACCTGGCACCTGAAGAAAAAGATTTTAGCTTTTGCAGGATATCCCTAAATCACTGCATTCTCCTTTCTTCTGGTGCTCATTTCAGCTTCAACCTACTTCTTGAGTCTGTCTGCTTCTTTTATCTTCATTGCCAGGATGCTGGTCCAAGTTATCATTAGTTCTGGACTAATATACACTAAGTAAGTAAGTGAAAGTCGTGCTCAGTCATGTCTGACTCTTTTCAACCCCATGGCACTGTGTGTAAAATAGGTAAATAGTGGGAAGTTGCGGTATAACAGGGAATTCCGCTCAGTGCTCCGTGACAACCTTGAGGGGTGGGATGGGGGTGAAGTGGGAGGGAAGCTCAAGAAGGTGGAGATATGTGTATAACTTATAGCTGATTCACATTGTTGTATGGCAGATACCAACCAACATTGTAAAGCAATTATCCTCCAATTAAAAATAAATAAAAATTAAAAATAAAAAAACAAAAACAGTATGTACTCCCTTAATGCCCTTTGGCCCTCTCAACCCACTTTCCAAGTTGCCTGGAATATTCTTCTCTCTGCCCCCACCCCCAACTATTTCACTCCTACTCATCCTTCAGGTCTGAGCTCAAACCTCCCCAGGGATCTTTCCTTGACCTCAAATGAGGTCATATTCCATGCAGGGCACCTTGTTTCTTCCTGCTGAAGCACTGACTCAGTTTGTGATGACTGATCCACTTACTTTGGGTCCCGAAAATCAGTGCCTACATCTCCCATGAGACCCTAAGATCCACAAGCACAAAGCTTCTGCCCCCTTGCTCAAGTTCATGTCTACAACGAACGGTACAGGTCCCAGCCCTTCTCGGAAACTCAGTAAATACTTTCATCAAATGTCAATCTTTCAGAAGGTTGGACCATAAAGAAGGCTGAGCACTGAAGAATTGATGCTTTCAAATTGTGATGGTAGAGAAGACTCTTGAGAGTCCCTTGGATTGCAAGGAGATCAAACCAGTCAATCCTAAAGGAAATCAGTCCAGAATATTCATTGGAAGGACCGATGCTGAAGATGAAGCTCCAATACTTTGGCTACCTAATGGAGAAGAGCTGATTCACTGTAAATGTCCCTGATGCTGAGAAAGATTGAAGGCAAAAGGAGAAGAGGATGGCAGAAGATGAGATGGTTGGATGACATCACCAACTCAATGGACATGAGTTTGAGCAAATTCTGGGAGATAGTGGAGGACAAGGAAGCCTGGCACTCTGCAGTCAAGTTCAGTTCAGTTCAGTCGCTCAGTCGTGTCCCACTCTTTGTGACCCCATGAATCACAGCACGCCAGGCTTCCCTGTCCATCACCAACTCCCGGAGTTCACTCAAACTCACGTCCATCGAGTCAGTGATGCCATCCAGCCATCGCATCCTCTATCTCATCCTCTGTTGTCCCCTTCTCCTCCTGCCCCCAATCCCTCCCAGCATCAGAGTCTTTTCCAATGAGTCAACTCTTCGAATGAGGTGGCCAAAGTACTGGAGTTTCAGCTTTAGCATCATTCCTTCCAAAGAAATCCCAGGGCTGATCTCCTTCAGAATGGACTGGTTGGGTCTCCTTGCAGTTCAAGGGACTCTCAAGAGTCTTCTCCAACACCACAGTTCAAAAGCATCAATTCTTTGGCGCTCAGCCTTCTTCACAGTCCAACTCTCACATCCATACATGACCACTGGAAAAACCATAGCCTTGACTAGACGAACCTTTGTTGGCAAAGTAATGTCTCTGCTTTTGAATATGCTATCTAGGTTGGTCATAACTTTCCTTCCAGGGAGTAAGCGTCTTTTAATTTCATGGCTGCAATCACCATCTGCAGTGATTTTGGAGCCCCAACAAATAAAGCCTGACACTGTTTCCACTGTTTCCCCATCTATTTCCCATGAAGTGGTGGGACCAGATGCCATGATCTTGGTTTTCTGAATGTTGAGCTTTAAGCCAACTTTTTCACTCTCCTCTTTCACTTTCATCAAGAGGCTTTTGAGTTCCTCTTCACTTTCTGCCATAAGGGTGGTGTCATCTGCATATCTGAGGTTATTGATATTTCTCCCGGCAATCTTGATTCCAGCTTGTGTTTTTTCCAGTCCAGCTTCTCTCATGATGTACTTTGCATATAAGTTAAATAAACAGGGTGACAATATACAGCCTTGACAAACTCCTTTTCCTATTTGGAACCAGTCTGTTGTTCCATGTCCAGTTCTACCTGTTGCTTCCTGACCTGCATACAAATTTCTCAAGAGGCAGATCAGGTGATCTGGTATTCCCATCTTTTTCAGAATTTTCCACAGTTTACTGTGATCCACACAGTCAAAGGCTTTGGCATAGTCAATAAAGCAGAAATAGATATTTTTCTGGAACTCTCTTGCTTTTTTGATGATCCAGCAGATGTTGGCAATTTGATCTCTGGTTCCTCTGCCTTTTCTAAAACCAGCTTGAACATCAGGAAGTTCACGGTTCACATAGGATCACAAAAAGTCAGACATGACTTAGCAACTGAAAAAACAACAACAACCTTTCAGAAAGAGAAGGCTGGACTTATGGTCCCTACTCCCTGCTTCTCATTCTCTGCTCATCACCACAGCTCTTCCAGTCACATGGATGACTTCCTAATGGTCAATACTATCTGCCTTCAAGACACCACGCTCTCCACGTCCTCCTAACTTCCAGGATAGGTTTCTGCCCTCCTTATCTTTTGGCCTCTTTCCCAAACTCCTCTTACTTCCTCCTTAAATGCTGATTTCCCCTCAGAGTCTGACCTTTTTGCTCTAATCTATCTTTATCTATTCATTGACCTTTGGATACCTCTCAGGATCTGATCAAAGTTACAGACACATTCCATTGCAGCATGACAAGTGGAAACTCACAGAGAACACTGTTTGTCTCTGCTGGTTGTAGAGTCTTGGGTTCTAATCATGGAACCACTGTGGATCCCAGTTAGGGCCTCCTTCCACCTGCTCTCCTGGCACCATTTCCCAATTCCAACAACTGTCTGTCTGCTAAATTTCCTTCTGGCTCTGAATTCTTGAAATGAAGCCCTGATTTCAATTCATTCTTTCTATTGCTTCCTAGTTGGTCTACAAACACTGTCAACAAGGAAACTCTTATTTCTTTCTTCAAACCTGCTATTTTCCCCTTCTTTTCCCATCTCAAGCAGTTGCCCCAAAGTAGATATCTTTTTTACTTTAAAGAGTATCTTTTTTTAATCCATGGTATTTCTACAAAACCAGCCAAGATTCTTCCCAGAAGAAAAAAAGAAAAAAAACTTTAATTTTCTCAATCCAAATTGTTGGGGGGTTGTTGCTTGGTTTCTTTCTTTCTTTTTTTTTATTTAATAATTGAAGTATAGTTGACTTACAATGTTGTGTTAGTTTCAGATCTCAATCCAATTTTTCCAACAGTTTTTCAAAATGCACTCAACCTCTTTCTTAAAAACAAACCAATTCTAAAACTAACGAATTAATAAAACACACAGGTGCAAAGAAAGGAATGATGAAATAATATTAATAGACCCCACCCATTCGTCAATCCACCAAAAATATAATAAACGTGCTAAGGAACAAATGAGGAAGAAGAGAGTGTCCTGGGCATGAAATTGGGGGAAAAAAAGAAATGCCATGAATGTGGCCCACATCCTGATCACAGCACCTCTGGAAGTCCTCTTACTTTATGAGCTATCACAATTGTGCTTCCCTGGTGGCTCAGTGGTAAAGAATCCACCAACCAAAGCAGGAGACATGGGTTTGATCCCTGGGTTGGGAATATGCCCTGGAGAAGGAAATGGCAACCCATTCCAGTATTCTTGCCTGGGAAATCCCATGGACAGAGGAGCTGAGTGGGCTACAGTCCAGCAGGTTGCAAAAAGTTGGACACAACTGAGAGACTGAACAGCAATATCACAATTAGGCTCCAAAACATCTTGGCCTGCCTCCCCCCTGACCCCTTACTTTGTCAAACTAACCATCAGCTCTGCTGTGGTCATTCCACCAAGGGTGCATCTCCACTCTGTTTTGGCTTTTCAAATTCTTCTCAAGGTCCAGGACAAATGATTCGTGTAGGGGCAGCCTGTCACCATCTAAAGACCTCTCTCTGTCTCAAGCAGAACTCAAGCTCCACCTTCTCAACAAAGCATTCCCCGATTCAACCATGTCAGCAAATGCTTACTGGGCCCTATTATGTGTATGCGCTTCCCTGGTAGCTCAGCTGGTAAAGAATCCAGCTGCAAGGCAGGAGACCCTGGTTCAATTCCTGGATCAGGAAGATCCACTGTAGAAGGGATAGGCTACCCACTCCAGTATTCTGGCTTGGAGAATTCCATGGACTGTATATTGGGTAGCAAAGAGTCGAACACGACTGAGTGACTTTCACTTCCTTTCACTATTTTGTGCCCTGTGGAAGGGTGGTGGTGGTGAAAAGGGGCTGCTGAATGTACTAGAATAGAGAGGAGAATGAAAGGTGAAAATAACATAGCCTCCAACTCAAGCTGTCTATTGTCCAGCAGAACAGATTTTCAGAAACAGAACTAAAACCAAGTGAAATGCTAAGCCAAAAGGCACAGACGTTGTGGTCCAAGCAGAGCCAAAAATAGTTTCTCCTTTCTCCAAAACTGCATCATATTTGTACTCCTTTGTGGTTCTATGATTCTTATGTGCTAAACGCTCACAATTGGTTCAGAAAGCTTTCTGAGGGCAGGAACAATGTTTTTCCTGTTTCTAAAGAAGCCTCAAGAACTGGTCTTTGAATGGAGGAGAGGGAAAGTGGATACAGAAGGGATAAGAGGTCACCCCATTCAAAGGAATGTAAGTGAAAATGAAAGTGTTAGTCACTCAGTCGAGTCTGACTCTTTCTGACCCCATGGATTGTAGCCCACCAGGCTCCTCTGTCCATGGAATTCTCCAGGAAAGAATACGGGGGTGGGTTGCCATGCCTTCCTCTGGGGGATCTTCCCAACCCAGGGATCGAACCCAGGTCTCCTGCATTGCAAGCAGGTTCTTTACTGTCTGAGCCACCAGGGAAGCCCTTCTTTTTCAAGGAATGCATTATTTATGTGCCAAAGGACACACATCAGAATTTTCAACCAATGACGTTGTCAACTGCATTGGCCTCAAAGCATCCTCAGTTGAAAGCTAAGATAAAATGTCTTCCAAGATCTCTTAGTGGCAATTGAGAACTACATTTGAGGAAAAATGAATCAAAGTATCTGTGTCTAAATCCCACCGTTGGACTTCCCTGGTGCTAAGACTCCACGCTTTCAATGTAGGGGGCCCAGGTTCGATTCCTGGAGAGGGAACTAGATCCCACATGTCACATCTAAAAGACACCATATGTCGCAACTGAGACCCGGTCCAGCCAAATAAATAAAAATGTTAGTTGTTCAGTAGTGTCTGACTCTTTGGGACCCCAAGGACAGTAGCCCACCAGGCTTCTCTGTCCATGGAATTCTCTGGGCAAGAATACTGGAGTGCATTGCCATGCCCTCCTCCAGGGGAGTTTCCAAACCCAGGGATCAAACTGGGGTCTCCTGCATTTCAGGTACCATCTGAGCCACCAGGGAAGCCAAAAATAAATAAGTAAAAACAAATTAAATTAAAAATAGAATAAAATAAACCCTACTGTTATCATCCCCAGAAGGTGCTAGCAATGGTCGAAAGTGCAGTGAGCCAGGTCAAGTGGAAGCAGACGCAGCTCTGGGCGGTCGGCCTGGTACATGTCCAGCTGGTACAGTAGGTGGTTCGCTCTGGTCTATGAGTCACCCATGAGGGAAACTGCAGTTCTTCATCAGGACTGTAGGCGCTAAGATCCGGTATTTGCTTTTAGACCGTGGGAGCAAAGGAAAATACAGCAGAACAGCTGGGAAACAAATTCCCTTCTGACTCCACAGAAAGCTTGTTCCTGCCAAGTCCCTTTCCGTCCTAGAGACAGGGGTCCACAAGGATGTGTGCCTTCCTGTCCTTCAAGTTCGTTTCTTTTGCCTCACTTATCACTACATCCCCCACTCCTTTAAAATGATACTGAGCTTCGGACTCTATTTTGTAACACGAAACATGACAAAAATATAACATTGGGCAAGCAGCTGGAGACATTTCCATTTCAGTGTTTTTCTTTTCTCCCTGCCAATACTGCTTATTCAGCAGTTTTGAGATCCCAGATACAAAATATTTGTTAGCTTGTAGGCTGGCACGATTTTACCTCTTCCTATTAAGGCAGTTTCCTAACTTCATATGATTCTTGTCACCTGTGTGACTGAAATAAGTATTTGAACCCCATCAAACACTACTGGACAGAGAGAGAATTCTATAAGCTTTAGAGAATGCAAATTAACACTCACTCCTTCTCTTGATTTCGAGAGAGGGTGAACAGCTTTGTCAGGAAACAATTCTCTTGGAAAATCACTTGAATTCCAGGAAAAACCCTGAATAATTGGAGTAAACCAGCTGTCAGAAGAACTCATGTGTTTTAGGAACTATGGTTTAATGTTCAGTGGCTAGAGTTAAAAGATTTTTTTTCTATATGGCTAGGCAATATTTTTTTTTGTTTAACTCAATTCATTTTTCAATTCAAAGTTCTAACAACACATTTTTCCTTTACTAACATTCATGTTTGTGGCACACGCAGTCCTGTAGTTTCAGTGACACTTTTCCTGAGCTGGTTCTTCCTGTGAGATGTCAGTTATCAACCATATGTATTGGGGCATTCCTATGGAAAGGAAGATTCTCTTGTAGAGAATCTGCAAAATGCATAATCTAGTTGAGGAGAAGCAAACAAGCTAATTATGCCTAGAGGTAATATCCAGCCAGATAAGCATTGTCATCGCCCTCTGTAGTTTTCCTGGCCTACAGCTCTGTTAAAATGAAGGAGTAACATTGCAGAAGAGAAAATGCAAAATCAGCAATATCTCACCTTCAGTTAATTGGAACTCTGCAGAGAAGAAGAGAAAGATTGGTCAACAGTCAAAGCAGCAACAAAGGAGTCCATTAAGTCTCATCACACAGCAAGGAGCAGACACAAGGACAAGAAGTGGTGACTCCCTGGGACAGGAAAGAGAACCACTGTAGAACAAGCCAGTTTGGAGGCAAAAAGCTCGAAGTCTCTCCAGAGACCTCACATGCCATCCCTATAATGGGATAGAAAAGCCACCTGCACATAGTAGGTCCTCAGGATGCATGTTTGATGAATGATGGAAAACGACTTTTTAAAAATATTTATGTATTTGGCTGTGTTGGGTCTCAGCTTGTGGTAAGCAAGATCTTTGTTGTGGCATGCAGGTTTCTCTCTAGCTGTGGCACTCAGGATGTAGAGCAAGTGGGCTCAGAAGAGGCTTGCAGGCTTAATTGCCCCAGGGCACGTGGGAACTTAGTTCCCCAACCAGGGATCAAACTCACATCCTCAGCATTAGAAGGCAGATTCTTAACCACTCAGCCATCAGGGAAGTCCACGGAGAATGACTGTTTTAATGATGATCTAAATAATGATCCAAGACCTCAGTAATGAGATCATTGTATTTAATTGTGCTTAGGTATGGCCATAGGGGCTTCCCAGGTGGCTCTAGTGGTAAAGAACCCACCTGCCAATGCAAGAGACATGGGTTTGATCCCTGGATCCAGAAGACCACAGGGTCACAAAGAGTTGGACATGACTGAAGTAACTTAGCACACACACACATAGGTATGGCCAGAAGCAGACAACTCTTTACAATTTCTTTTTACAAAAAGCTTTTTATATAGTAAAGCAAACATCAGGCCTGGACAACAGTTCTATTGGTTCTAAAACAGAATCCACGTGTTGTCTTGGAAACAATGAAATTGTGTCCTGCTACAACAGGAAATGGCCAGGTGTAGAAATCTATATGATAAAGAATGCCTGCAATGCAGGCGATGCAGGAGATGCTAGTTCGATCCCTGTGTCAGAAAGCTTGCCTGGGAGGAGGGCATGGCAACCCACTCCAGTTTTCCCTGGAGAATCCCATGAACCGAGCAGCCTGGCAGGCTACAGTCCATGGGGTCTCAAAAGAGTCACATGTAACAGAGACACTGATGTATAGAACAGTCTTATGGACTCTGTGGGAGAGGGAGAGGGTGGGAAGATTTGGGAGAATGACATTGTAACATGTAAAATATCATGTAAGAAACGAGTTGCCAGTCCAGGTTCGATGCACGATACTGGATGCTTGGGGCTAGTGCACTGGGACGACCCAGAGGGATGGTATGGGGAGGGAGGAGGGAGGAGGGTTCAGGATGGGGAACACATGTATACCTGTGGTGGATTCATTTTGATGTTTGGCAAAACTAATACAATTATGTAAAGTTTAAAAATAAAATAAAATTAAAAAAAAAAAAAAAAAGAGTCACATGTGACTGAAGCGACTAAGCACACACAGAAATTTACACAAAAGGGCCTTTTTAATTTCCATTCCTATGGAGCAATTAGGAATGTGGTAAAATGTCTTTACCACATGGAGAGATGAAAGAAAATTGCTCTGTCTGATGTATTATTTTTAGAATTAAAAAGCATCCTGGATAACCAGTAATATCTCACATTTGTAGACGCCAACATCCTTGCTTGTCTCTCCAGCCTTGCTCTCCCCGAAGTCTCTCTCCATCCCCTTATTGACAACTCCATCCTCTGGCCATTCAGGCCAAAACCCTAGGAATCATTGCTTTCCCTGACATCCTACACCCAACCTATCAGCAAATCCTCTTGGCCTTTCCTTCAAAACAGATCTAGAATCTCACTGCATCTCAGCACACCCGCCACCAGCACTCTGGGTCAAATCACCTTGTCTTCCACTTGAACTGTCACAAAGCCTCTCAACAAGCCTCCCTGCTTTAGGTCTTGCTCTTTTGAAGCAATGCCATACTCAGGTCAGAGGGACTCGTCTATCATGTACTTAGGCACTTCAGTGGGGCCCTGTGGGCTGCAGCCACCAAGCTTGGCAGTCCATGGGATTCTCCAGGCAAGAGTACTGGAGTGGGTGGCCATTCCGTCTTCCAGCTCTTAATATGTACAATGGATCTACACCCCTCCTCTGCTCAGACCCTCCCATGGCCCCTTCTTATGCAGAATAAAATTCAAAGTCCTCAATTCCTCATGCTCTCCCTGCAGCTCACTCTGCTCTAGCCCACTAGCCTTCTTGCTGGTCCTTGAAAATGTCTGCTCTGCAATGCTGTCCTCTGTCTCTGGAAAGTTCTTCCCCAAATATCCTTCTAACTCACTCCCTCACCTCCTGCAGGTGCAAATGCCACCTCCAGGAAATCTTCCTTACTAACCTATTACAATCGGAAACAGACCCTCTACCACCTCACCTGGCATTTCCTATCCTCTTTTTTTTTTCTTTTTAAACCTTTTTTAAAAAAAATTTATTGAAATGTAGTTGGTTTACAATATCATGTTCATTTCAGGTGTACAGCAAAGTGATTCAGTTATATATATATATTCTATTTTAGATTCTTTTTCACTATTGTTTATTATACGATATTGAGTATAGTTCCCTGTGCTACAAAATAGGTCTTTGTTGGTTGTCTGTTTTATATATAATAGTGTGTACATGTTAATTAGAGATACTAAGGGAACATTTCATGCAAAGATGGGCTCAATAAAGGACAGAAATGGTATGGACCTGAAAGAAGCAGAAGATATTAAGAAGAAGTGGCAAGAATATACAGAAGAACTGTACAAAAAAGATCTTCATGACCCAGTTAATCATGATGGTATGATCACTGACCTAGAGTCAGACACCCTGAAATGTGAAGTCAAGTGGGCCTTAGAAAGCATCACTACGAACAAAGCTAGTGGAGGTGATAGAATTCCAGTTGAGCTATTTCATATCCTAAAAGATGATGCTGTGAAAGTGCTGCACTCAATATGTCAGCAAATTTGGAAAACTCAACAGTGGCCACAGGACTAGAAAAGGACAGTTTTCATTCCAATCCCAAAGAAAGGCAATGCCAAAGAATGCTCAAACTACTGCACAATTGCACTCATCTCACATGCTAGTAAAGTAATGCTCAAAATTCTCCAAGCCAGGCTTCAGCAATACGTGAACCATGAACTTCCAGATGTTCAAGCTGGTTTTAGAAAAGGCAGAGGAACCAGAGATCAAATTGCCAACATCCGCTGGATCATGGAAAAAGCAAGAGAGTTCCAGAAAAATATCTATTTCTGCTTTCTTGACTATACCAAAGCCTTTGACTGTGTGGATCACAATAAACTGTGGAAAATTCTGAAAGAGATGGGAATACCAGACCACCTGACCTGCCTCTTGAGAAACCTGTATGCACGTCAGGAAGCAACAGTTAGAACTGGACATGGAACAACAGGCTGGTTCAAAATAGGAAAAGGAGTCCACATCAAGGCTGTATATTGTCACCCTGCTTATTTAACTTATATGCAGAGTACATCATGAGAAACGCTGGACTGGAGGAAGCACAAACTAGAATCAAGATTGCCGGGAGAAATATCAATAACCTCAGATATGCAGATGACACCACCCTCATGGCAGAAAATGAAGAGGAACTAAAAAGCCTCTTGATGAAAGTGAAAGAGGAGAGTGAAAAAGTTGGCTTAAAGCTCAACATTCAGAAAACAAAGATCATGGCATCCGGTCCCATCACTTCATGGGAAATAGATGGGGAAACAGCGGAAACAGTGAGAGACTTTATTTTGGGGGGCTCCAAAATCATTGCAGATGGTGACTGCAGCCATGAAATTAAAAGACGCTTACTCCTTGGAAGGAAAGTTATGACCAACCTAGATAGCATATTCAAAAGCAGAGACATTACTTTGCCAACAAAGGTCTGTCTAGTCAAGGCTATGGTTTTTCCAGTGGTCATGTATGGATGTGAGAGTTGGACTATAAAGAAAGCTGAGCACCGAAGAACTGATGCTTTTGAACTGTGGTGTTGAAGAAGACTCTTGAGAGTCCCTTGGACGCAAAGAGATCCACCCAGTCCGTCCTGAAGGAGATTAGTCCTGGGTGTTCATTGGAAGGACTGATGTCGAAACTGAAACTCCAATACTTTGGCCACCTCATGGGAAGAGTTGACTCATTGGAAAAGACCCTGATGCTGGGAAAGATTGAGGGCAGGAGGAGAAGGGGACAACAGAGGATGAGATGGTTGGATGGTATCACCGACTCAATGGACATGAGTTTGGGTAGGCTCCGGGAGTTGGTGATGGACAGGGAGGCCTGGCGTGCTGCAGCTCATGGGGTCGCAAAGAGTCTGAGTGACTGAACTGAACTGAACTGAACATGTTAATTCCAAACTCCTAATTTGTCCTCCCCTTTCCCCTTTCGTAACCATAAGTTTGTTTTCTATTTCTGTGAGTCTGTTTCTGTTTTGTAAATTAATTAATTTCCATCATTTTTTTAGATTATGCAGATAAGTGATATGGTATGGTATATTTGTCTTTGACTTCACTTATATGACAATATCTAGACCCATCCATGTCATTGCAAATGGCATTATTTCATCCTTTTTATGACTGAGTAATATTTCATGGTGTATAAATATTTCATCTGTTGGTAGATATTTAGGTTGCTTCCATGTCTTGGCTATTGTAAACATTGCTGCAATGAACACTGGAGTACATTCATCTTTTCAAAATAGAATTTCCTCCAGATACATGCCCAGGAGTGGGATTGCTGAATCACCTGGCAACTACATTTCTAGTCTTTTTTATGACCGTTCTCCATAATGGCTGCACCAGTTTACATTCCCGCCAACAGTGTAGGAGGGTTCCTTTTCTCTCCTGCCTTCTTATTCTCCAACACTTGCCATCAGCTTACATACTCCACATCTGGCTTTGTTTACTAACAGACTCTCCCGACTAGGATATAAACCTCAAGAGAGTAAGAATGTGCAGCTGCATGTTCATCGCTGTGTCTCCAGCCCCCACAACAGTGCCAGACCCAGAGTAAGGGGATCAGTATCTGAACAAATGAGAACCGTGATAGATTCAATATTCTGTTTTGGGCTAGGTTTCCTTCTATTTCAGTGAACACAGACCTGGCACCTCCTGCCAGGTCTTACTCCTGGAGTAAGGCACACGCCTTACTTTACAGCATCTAGACGTGTAGAGATGACAGGGAGAGACCAATCCTGCCTTCGTGGAGCTGACATTCTGGTCTAAAGAAGGAGACATTAGAACAGCAAGTGTCAGGAAGTGCCAGGAATAGAGATGTTCAGGAAGTAGGTCACAAGGACCCTCAGTCTAGCCTAAGGAGTCAGGAAAGACCTGCCGCAAAGTGATATTGAAACTGAGACCCTGTTGACGGTACCATTGGCCAGATACAAAGAGAAGATGGAGTATTACAGGCAGAGGAAAGATCAGGACAAACTTTGGGGCTGAGAAGATTAGATCCAGCTCCCTGAAGGGTAATGAGAGGACAACAACAGAGACAGAGAGACATAATAAGGAGCAGCAGCTCCAGAAGAATCCTGGACTTGGTTTTTGGGCAGGGAGAAGT
Source organism: Bos indicus (assembly GCF_029378745.1). Lineage (NCBI taxonomy): Eukaryota > Metazoa > Chordata > Mammalia > Artiodactyla > Bovidae > Bos > Bos indicus. The sequence goes on from NC_091775.1 coordinate 46,157,643, forward strand.
CAGGCTTTAAGTGATATCATCAGATTTGCAAGTTTGTAACATTCGCTCTAGAGTAATGGAAAGGAACTGGGAGACAGGCAAGAATGGATGTGGGCAAATAATTTAGGTGGCCAGAGCTGATAGAAGCTTGCACTAGGCTAGTGGTCATAGGAAAGACATACCAGCAATGTAGTTTATGAGTTTATATAAAAAATTCACCCTTACTTAGATGCTCCGTGTCCCTCAAACCTTCATGCTTCAAATCACCCAACAACCTAAACAATGAGAGAAGAGAGCTATAGATGAGCTAAGATCAAAATGATTCTTTTATTACAATTGTATGTATTATTTTAGAAACACTGCAAAGTATGTTAATAGTATCTTATTATTTATTTTGCAAGAGTAATCAAAACAAAATATTTTAGAGCATTCGTCAAATTAAATGTGCCATTAGCAAAGTACAAAAATGACTTATTAATGGTGCTGAAGAAGGGAAAGCCCAGAGAGGTTATTCATTTCATTTTACAAATGAGGAAATTTAAGCTCAGAGAGGTTAAATCACTTTCCCAAGGTAACACAGCAAAGAAGTGAGAAGTGCTAGGACTTTAACCTAGGCTTTTGGACACCAAGCCTGGTTTCAATCCACTGACTTTTCCATACAGAGTCCATCAGAGTCCTTTGATGTATGACTCTGATTTAATGCCTTCTTATGGCAACCCACTCCAGTACTCTTGCCTGGAAAATCCCATGGACGGAGGAGCCTGGTAGGCTGCAGTCCATGGGGTCACGAAGAGTTGGACACAACTGAGCAACTTCACTTTCACTTTCACTTAGGATTTTACTAATGAGAAATAATTTCACTTGTTTATTAAGTGTAACCTATGTGCACAACCGGTCTCCCAGGTGGCTCAGTGGTTAAAAAAAAAAAAAAAATTCTTCCTGCAATACAGGAGATGCAGTTTCCGTCCCTGCGTCGGGAAGATCCCCTGGAGAAGGAAATGGCAACCCACTCCAATAGTCTTGCCTGGAGAATTCTATGGACATTGGAGCCTGGTGGGCTGCAGTCCGTGGGGTCGCAAAAGAATTGGACAAGACAGTGACTAAACGACAGTATGTGCACAACGCCAGGCTCTCTGGACACAACGACGGATAAGACTAGATGCTGACCTCAAGGGACTTGCAGCTTTATACATGGACAATGATAACACTGTCAGCAAAATGCTAAAGGACACAAGAGTACAGGATGGCTAGGGCGTGTCTGGGGAGCACAGATCTGGGTGCGGGAAAGGGTAGGGGCAGGGAAAACTTCCTTGAGGAATTGTCATACAAGTTATTCAAAGATGGGTCTTCCAGGAATCACTAAAACCTCACTCTAGAATGAATTCCCAACGTGGAAGCACTTTCCTGCCTGTATCACATTTTCTTTCTAAAATAATGACTTCAAGTTACTTCCAGAAAGAGCTTTAGAAAGTGATTCTACGAAGTGAGTTTGCACACAGTATATCATTGGATTCCCACAATTATCCTGGGGAAACAGGCCAGCTAGGGGTTATAATTTCTATTTTATAAGTGGAGCAAACAGGGACTGGAGAGTTTAGATGACATTGTGCAACATCATACAACCAAGCAGAGAACTCAGTCAGAACCCAGGTTTCTATACTTCTGGTCAACCCTGTTTCCATTGTGTAGACAAGACATTCTTTCCTTCCTGACCACTTTCTTTCCTTCAGGCACTGTGTACAAACTGAGGCCCTCAGGCCTGTGAGCTGGCTGGTGAGAACATTCACAGAATAACTCACAAATGATCAGAAGATAAGTTAGTGCTTGGTAGGTACATTTGTAAATGAACCAATCAATTTAATTCAAAACAAACATGCCCTGGGCACACTATCATTAATTAAGAACTTTCCAGCAAGACCTGGATGATAATTTTGAAGGGAAGAGAGGGAGAAAGAACGACAGGAATGAAGAGTGCAATCTACTCCTTTTTATCAGGCCGGGAACAAGATGTACTCCTAAATTCTAGGAGTACACGTTGTTTTTATTTAACTAATTAGTCACAGGTTAAATGAAGCAACTGAAAAAAACAAATGGCAAGAAGGAATCCACACGCTGATGTTGGTCATCAGAGAAACAGAAAGACATGAATCGCCACCTATGAAAAGTAGGAAAACAAATTCACCTCAAACAAAAATGTCAACTTCAAGGTAATTTTTCCTTAAGGGGTAATCTCATCAGAGATGTGAAAGGAATTCACAGCACTTAGAAAGAGGAAGGTTGTGAACTAGATCCCTAACATTTACCAATGCACTCCCAGGACACGTGGGTGTGCAGTGGGGCTCGGCTTTGCAGGGTCAGTTATTATGCACAAGCGTAGGAAATCAGGGGACGTGGTCTTAGATTTATGGGGGTGAAATATGTTCAAGGGACTTCGGGGGCTCGGCCTCACTTTCTAATGCTAGAAAGCCCTGGAATTCATTTTCTACAAGTCCCTTGTGACAGGGCAGGCAGATCCAAGCACTTTTTCTCTTGAACAAAGGAGCAGCCATGCCTCAAGCCCAGTCCAACCTGAAATACCAGATTTCCTAATGAGAAGTCAGCCCAGCGGCCTGCCCCAGCAACTTCCTACTCTATTTAACCCCTTCCTTCCCTCCTGTAGGTCCCCAGAATTCTGCCTGCAAATACCATGAAGACTATGTGAATTTAAAATACATGTATATCTCTGAAAATCCTCATCTCTGACTACTTTTTAGATAGAAACATGAATCACATTCTCATACACACATCATCAACCCAAACAGCAAGTGAGAACACTGCAGGAGACAGTGAATAAAATAGTACCGCCAGGGCTTCTCTGGTGGCTCAGTGGTAAAGAATCCACCTGCCAATGCAGGAGACATGGGTTCGATCCCTGATTAGGGAAGATCCCACATGTCTCAGAGCAGCTAAGCCTGTGTGCCAGAACTATTGAGCCTATGCTCGAGAGTCTAAGAGCCACAACCATTGAAACCCGAGAGCCTGGAGCCTGTGCTCTGGAACAAGAGAAGCCCTGGCAGTGAGAAGAGCCCGCACGGCAACTAGAGAGTAAGCCCGCACTCGCTGCAACTAGAGAAAAAAAGCCTGAGCAGCAACGAAGACCCAGCACCGCCAAAAATAAAAAAGTAAAAGTATTTTAAAAAAAAGAAGTACTGCCAATCACTATAAAGTTATACATGCATCTTTCTAATTCACATACTTTTTTGGATAAAAAGAATAATATTTCCAATCATTTTTCTAACTAGATCACCGTAAGATTTTGAGCTGGTTCACAAATAATAACGGCCACTCTCTTGGCTCAGTTGGTAAAGAATCGGCCTGCAATGCAGGAGACATGAGGGACATGAGTTCAGTCTTGCCTGGACTCATGGACAGAGTCCCATGGACAGAGGGTCCTGGTGGGCTACCGTCCATGGGGTTGCAGAGTTGGACAACCAAGCAGGCACCCACAAATAATATAGATCAGATGTCTCTTAAGTCACCAAAAATCCTATTATTAATAAAACTTTACACACTCCTATCTAGTAATTGAAAATACCAAGTTCCAAACTGAGTTTCTATGATTCCGATGGTTGCAAATCCTGTTGTCCTTTTTAAAAGTCAGTCTTAAGGCTCTGGATTTTAAAGTCTCGTCATCTTTTAAAATCTCACTTAATACACGTAATAGCAGTATCTCTGTCTCTTCTTTTGTTTAACTTATGTAGATTTTGGAGGGTAAGTATTAGATACGAAAAGTTTTGGGAGTTAAAAATCCTGTGAACAGAAAAACAGTGAAATCTGAAGCACACCTTTTTAAAAACTAATAAAGAAATGTAAATGAGAGTTAAATGTTTTCTCCCCTGAAAGAATGAGCTATACCTTCTTTATTTTTCCTATTTTCTTCTTTTTTTCTCTGCTTATGAATTTAGGAAAGATAAAAACGCAAATACTCTTTGATAGCCGAAATATAGAGAAAATGAACATTTTAAAACACTATTGCTAAGAGTAGTGGTTTAGTTGATAAGTGATGTCCAACTCTTTTGCAAGCCCATGGACTGTAACCCGCCAGGCTCCTCTGTCCATGGGATTTCCCAGGTGAGAATACTGGAGTGGGTTGCTATTTCCTTCTCCAGGGGATCTTCCTGACCCAGGAACGAAACCTGTGTCTCTTGCATTGGCAGGCGGATTCTTTACCACTGACTCACCAGAGATGCCTTCGGTAAGAGTATAAATGAGTTTAAAAAAAAAAAAAGAGTATATATGAGTAAAACCCTATTTGGAAAATAAGCTAGCAATTAGTATGCAAAGACTCGATCATTTCCTTTGATTTGATCATTCTGCTTTGTGCTTTGATCTATTTATTCTAAGGAAATAATCAAAGGTGCACAAAAGTTTTGGATAAAAGATGTTCAATTCAGCATCATTTATAACAGTGAAAACTGGAATCATCCATGGGAGAATTGAAAAATGAAACTGCATTTCCCTGACCACTAGTGGCCAAGAGACCTGCCAGAAGTCTTTACCTCCTACTTCTGGAGAGCCGAAATATAGAGAAAGTGAACACTTTCAAACACTGTTGGTAAGATTTGTTGTTTAGTCGCTAAGTTGGGTCCACCTCTTTTTTGACCTCATGGATGATAACCTGCCAGGTTCCTCTGTCCATGGGATTCCCAGGCAAGAATACTGGAGTGGGAATACTGTACATTAATGTAGCTTAATCTGTGCACTGCATTCTTCAGGAACCAAGTCACTGAGTTCAATAAATTGTAGGCAATCTACCAATCAATCAAGGCTCTGACTAAAATAACTAAAATTCAAGAACTGCATTAAACTTTTCTGCCCAAGAGTATACAAGCCCTTTATTTAAAAAGTTTTTCATTTTCCTGAGTAAGAACCCTACCAACAAACAGCAATTTGTTGCGACTGCCTTTAACATGATCCAATTCTTTATCTTACAAATAAATACAGCCATAACCTGGGAAGCCCTTTTATTTATTAACATTTAACTAATATAATTAAATGAATAATAAAAAAATAAAGTATTTTTAAAGCACTTTCTCTAATGAGATCTACGCAATGCATATAATGACTTCCTCGAGGAATGAGCAATGTGACAACTAGCTTGTCACAACCAGTGAGTGTTCGAGGAATTTTACTTGCATTGATTCACTGAGACTTCACTGCAGTGGAGGAAGTGGGAGCTACTATTATCCCCTTTTACAGATGAGTAAACTGAAGTATGAGAGCTTGAGTAATTCACCCAATAACCTGGCTGGGAAATGGCAAAGCTAGAATTAGAAACCAGGCAATCAGCATGGAGGTCTCAACCTCCTCAACCACATTGCTATTAAAATACAATGATTACATACAAATGAAAGAATTAAAACTTATATAACCTAGATTAATATTGAGAACACGTTGGGCTTTTGGTAACATAGAAGCAGGGGAGGCAGGGGGACTTCTCTGGTGGTCCAGTGACTAAGACTTCACACTCCCAATGCAGGGGGCCTGGGTTCAATCCTTGGTCAAGGAACTAAGATCCCACAAGCTGCAATGAAGATTGAAGATACCACGTACTGTAACTAAGACCCAGTGCAGCCAAATAAATGAATATATATATATATTTTGAATAAATGAATATATATATATGTATATGTATAAAGAAGCAGAAGAGGGAAAGAAGAGTTGATCACAAAAGGTTTATCAAGGAGGTGATGATGCCAAACCCTTCACTGATCCTCATGGAGGGGAAGTGACTGGCAAGGGATATTCTAGGCCCACAGCACCATGTGATCAAAAAGACAAACCCAGGAGTGATGGGCTTGTCCCTGAGGCTGGAATACCAGTGATCAGGAGGAAAAAAGGGTGGGCAAGGATTAGAAGACAAGGTCTGTTTTATCTTGTCCCTATCTTTTCTGTGTGTGTCTCTCTGCTTTTTAAATTATTATTATTTTCTTTCTGGAAGAAATAAAGATGAAAGAAATTTAAGTGGAGGAATGACATAACCAAGTACGTTTTCCAAGGCGCCACCACTTGGGGAACAGTGTAAGAGGCAGTTGAAGAACGGAAGATTTGGGAGTTATAAAGACCAGTTTGGAACTTCCCTACAGCTCAGATGATAAAGAATCTGCCTGCCAACACAGGAGACATTGATCTGTTCCCTGGGTCGGGAAGATCCCCTGGAGAAGAGAATGGCTACCCACTCCAGTATTCTTGTCTGTAGAAACCCACTCCAGTGTTCTTGCCTGGAGAATCCCAGGGACAGAGGAGCCTGGTGGGCTGCCGTCTATGGGGTCGCACAGAGTCGGACACGACTGAAGTGACCTAGCAGCAGCAGCCCAGAATCCCATGAACAGAGGAACCTGGCGGGCTACAGTCCAGGGGGCGACAAAGAGTTGGACACGACTGAGTGACTAAGCAGCCACAATAAGAAGACCCGTTAAAATGCAAGAAGGGAAAGCAGCTGCTGAGCAGCTGGATTGAGAGGAAGGGACAAATGAAGAGTTTTATTTACCAGACAGAGTTCAGGGCTTTGGTCACCAATTAGATGTGAGAGATGAAAGGAAGAGTGTGACAGATAACTGGCTAATGACAAATTACCTAAATACATATGTATGCATGTATTTTAGAGGCACCACGCTGAGTAAACTACTTTTCAGAAGACCACATAAGTTCCAAAGAGGGGAATTTGCATTTTTTCCTTCCTTGTATTCCCCCTCCTTATAATAACATCCTGAATCACAAATGTTCTGTTTTCACTTTTAATTACTGAGTCACCTCAAGATAAATACAGTAGGAAAGAATTGGTTTCTCAATCATCTTTCCAACATCAAGTTTCCTTTGAACTTATTTAAGACCGATGGAATCCCATTGAATACAGACAATCCCTAGTAACCTTGTTTTTTAGAACATAAAAGTTGTTTTTAAAGTACAAACCTGATTCTGACATAGAAATGCCAATATCATAAAAAAAAAAATCTCCTCTTGACCTTTTTCAAATTTTATCCGTTAAGTAGTCAGTTTCCTAAAATACATTTAAAGGAATACAATGATACGTTTATGTTCTGGAGTATAATTAAACAATGAGTTTGAGGATCTTTGTTGAGAGTATTTGAGGATCTTCGTCTAGAGTAAACGTGCCTTTGTCTCATCAAATTTGCAATTTTGCTCTCACTCAGGGGAGCAAATTGTCCAAATAGTTGTCAAAGACTGATAAAATTAAAAACTAAGGAATATATATTGACCATACACGATAAAAGCCTTTGAAAACTACTAAAAACACTAAAAAACGATTATTACTGACAACCAGAGAGCGGCATCTGAAAACCCCATATGAGACACAGTAAGGATGACACACCAGAGAAGCATGTAACAAATCCACTGTTCTCAGAGACAGGACACAGATCTCTGCTAAAGCTGTGTGTCCCGACCTCCATGGCTAGGAGGCTGAATTACAGCCTAATTAGAGTCAGAGAAGAAGGCTTTGTCTCTTTCTTCTCCCAAGAGGTACAAAGGTAAAGCTGGAATTGTAATTTGCTGGGCGGCCTAAAACTCCATCCTCTACAGTAAGAGAAAAGTATATAAGGGAAAAGCCTTAATGGGAATATAAGACATCAGAGCCATGACAAAGAAAGCAAGTTTAGAAAAATGACAAGAGTACATGTATTTTTTCTAAATCCAGTAACATGCCCTTTTAGCAATAAATGTTCTTACTAAGTAATAATGGAAATAAGAAAAAGTATACAGGCTTTGAAGGCAGACGGACCACCACCACTTGGGAGCTGTGTGACCTGGGACAAGTTACTCACCTCTCTGACATATTACTTCCTTCATCTGCAAAGTGGTGGAAATGATACCTGTAATTACAGCTTTCAAGACATTGTACAAAGATTAAATGAAATAATCAGTTCAGTTCAGTTCAGTCGCTCAGTTGTGTCCGACTCTTTGCGACCCCATGAATCGCAGCACACCAGGCCTCCCTGTCCATCACCAACGCCCGGAGTTCACTCAGACTCACATCCATCGAGTCAGTGATGCCATCCAGCCATCTCATCCTCTGTCGTCCCCTTCTCCTCCTGCCCCCAATCCCTCCCAGTGTCAGAGTCTTTTCCAATGAGTCAACTCTTTGAATGAGGTGGCCAAAGTACTGGAGTTTCAGCTTTAGCATCATTCCTTCCAAAGATATCCCAGGGCTGATCTTCAGAATGGATTGGTTGGATCTCCTTGCAGTCCAAGGGACTCTCAAGAGTCTTCTCCAACACCACAGTTCAAAAGCATCAATTCTTTGGCGCTCAGCCTTCTTCACAGTCCAACTCTCACATCCATACATGACCACAGGAAAAACCATAGCCTTGACTAGACGAACCTTTGTTGGCAAAGTAATGTCTCTGCTTTTGAATATGCTATCTGCTAAGTCGCTTCAGTCATGTCCGACTCTGTGCGACCCCATAGACGGCAGCTCACCAGGCTTCCCCGTCCCTGGAATTTTCCAGGCAAGAACACTGGAGTGGGTTGCCATTTCCTTCTCCAATGCATGAAAGTGAAAAGTGAAAGTGAATGAAAAGTGAAAATGAAGTCGTAAGTCGTGTCCGACTCTTAGCGACCCCATGGACTACAGCCTACCAGACTCCTCCGTCCATGGGATTTTCCAGGCAAGAGTACTGGAGTGGGTTGCCATTGCCTTCTCCATGCTATCTAGGTTGGTCATAACTTTCCTTCCAAGGAGTAAGTGTCTTTTAATTTCATGGCTGCAGTCACCATCCCCAGTGATTTTGGAGCCCCAAAAAATAAAGTCTCTCACTGTTTCCCCATCTATTTCCCATGAAGTGGTGGGACCAGATGCCATAATCTTCGTTTTCTGAATGTTGAGCTTTAAGCCAACTTTTTCACTCTCCTCTTTCACCTTCATCAAGAGGCTTTTTAGTTCCTCTTCACTTTCTGCCATAAAGGTGGTGTCATCTGCATATCTGAGGTTATTGATATTTCTCCCGGCAGTCTTGATTCCAGCTTGTGTTTCTTCCAGTCCAGCGTTTCTCATGATGTACTCTGCATATAAGTTAAATAAACAGGGTGACAATATACAGCCTTGACGAACTCCTTTTCCTATTTGGAACCAGTCTGTTGTTCCATGTCCAGTTCTAACTGTTGCTTCCTGACCTGCATACAAATTTCTCAAGAGGCAGATCAGGTGGTCTGGTATTGCCATCTCTTTCAGAATTTTCCACAGTTTATTGTGATCCACACAGTCAAAGGCTTTGGTATAGTCAAGAAAGCAGAATAGATGTTTTTCTGGAACTCTCTTGCTTTTTCCATGATCCAGTGGATGTTGGCAATTTGATCTCTGGTTCCTCTGCCTTTTCTAAAACCAGCTTGAATATCAGGAAGTTCACGGTTCACATATTGCTGAAGCCTGGCTTGGAGAATTTTGAGCATTACTTTACTAGCGTGTGAGATGAGTGCAATTGTGCGGTAGTTGGAGCATTCTTTGGCATTGCCTTTCTTTGGGATTGGAATGAAAACTGAACTTTTCCAGTCCTGTGGCCACTGCTGAGTTTTCCAAATTTGCTGGCATATTGAGTGCAGCACTTTCACAGCATCATCTTTCAGGATTTGGAATAGCTCAATTGGAATTCCATCACCTCCACTAGCTTTGTTCATAGTGATGCTTTCTAAGGCCCACTTGACTTCACATTCCAGCATGTCTGGCTCTAGGTCAGTGATCACACCGTCGTGATTATCTGGGTCGTGAAAATCTTTTTTGTACAGTTCTTCTGTGTATTCTTGCCATCTCTTCTTAATATCTTCTGCTTCTGTTAGGTCCATACCATTTCTGTCCTTTATCGAGCTCATCTTTGCATGAAATGTTCCTTTGGTATCTCTGATTTTCTTGAAGAGATCTCTAGTCTTTCCCATTCTGTTGTTTTCCTCTATTTCTTTGCATTGATCGCTGAAGAAGGCTTTCTTATCTCTTCTTGCTATTCTTTGGAATTCTGCATTCAGATGTTTATATCTTTCCTTTTCTCCTTTGCTTTTCACTTCTCTTCTTTTCACAACTATTTGTAAGGCCTCCCCAGAAAGCCATTTTGCTTTTTTGCATTTCTTTTCCATGGGGATGGTCTTGATCCCTGTCTCCTGTGCAATGTCACGAACCTCATTCCATAGCTCATCAGGCACTCTATCTATCAGATCTAGGCCCTTAAATCTATTTCTCACTTCCACTGTATCATCATAAGGGATTTGATTTAGGTCATACCTGAATGGTCTAGTGGTTTTCCATACTTTCTTCAATTTAAGTCTGAATTTGGCAATAAGGAGTTCATGATCTGAGCCACAGTCAGCTCCTGGTCTTGTTTTTGCTGACTGTATAGAGCTTCTCCATCTTTGGCTGCAAAGAATATAATCAATCTGATTTCGATGTTGCCCATCTGGTGATGTCCATGTATACAGTCTTCTCTTGTGTTGTTGGAAGAGGGTATTTGTTATGACCAGTGCATTTTCTTGGCAAAACTCTATTAGTCTTTGCCCTGCTTCATTCCGTATTCCAAGGCCAAATTTGCCTGTCACTCCAGGTGTTTCTTGACTTCCTACTTTTGCATTCCAGTCCCCTATAATGAAAAGGACATCTTTCTTGGGTGTTAGTTCTAAAAGGTCTTGTAGGTCTTCATAGAACTGTTCAACTTCAGCTTCTTCAGCATTACTGGTTGGGGCATAGACTTGGATTACTGTGATATTGAATGGTTTGCCTGGGAAACGAACAGAGATCATTCTGTCATTTTTGAGATTGCATCCAAGTACTGCATTTCGGTCTCTTGTTGACCATGATGGCTACTCCATTTCTTCTGAGGGATTCCTGCCTGCAGTAGTAGATATAATGGTCATCTGAGTTAAATTCACCCATTCCAGTCCATTTCAGTTCGCTGATTCCTAGAATGTCGACATTCACTCTTGCCATCTCTTGTTTGACCACTTCCAATTTGCCTTGATTTATGGACCTGACATTCCAGGTTCCTATGCAATATTGCTCTTTACAGCATCGGATCTTGCTTCTATCACCAGTCACGTCCACAGCTGGGTATTGTTTTTGCTTTGGCTCCATCCCTTTATTCTTTCTGGAGTTATTTCTCCACTGATCTCCAGTAGCATATTGGGCACCTACTGACCTGGGGAGTTTCTCTTTCAGTGTCCTATCATTTTGCCTTTTCATACTGTTCATGGGGTTCTCAAGGCAAGAATACTGAAGTAGTTTGCCATTCCCTTTTCCAGTGGACCACATTCTGTCAAATCTCTCCACCATGACCCGCCCGTCTTGGGTTGCCCCATGGGCGTGGCTTAGTTGTATTGAGTTAGACAAGGCTGTGGTCCTAGTGTGATTAGATTGACTAGTTTACATGTAAATAAATAAAGCCTCTAACACAATGCCTGGCATATACCACAAATGTGTGATTGCACGTGTGCTCAGTCTTCTTCGACTCTCTCTGACCCCACGGACTGTAGCCCACCAGGCTCCTCTGTCCTTGAGATTTCCCAGACAAGAATACTGGAGTGGGTTGCCAATTCCTCTTCCAGGGGATATTCTGGACCCAGGGATTGAACTTGCTTCTCCTGCGTCTCCTGCAATGCAGGCAAGACTCTACTGCTGAGCCACTGGGGAAGCCCAGACCACAAATTGTTGTTACAATAGTGTGCCTGAGGTTTTTCTTTGACTTTGTATTTGTAAAAGAAAAATCAGTTGTTAAATGTTTTCCCCTTCTAGCACAAAATAAAGCAAAGTTGACTCTTCTCTTCCTGCCTGTCCAACCCCAGCCTTGTCTTATGATTTGAATCAGGGTCAAAAAAAAAAGAGAGAAAGAAACACCATCACCACCACCCTTGCAAAACCCCAAATAAAAAAACTTGAGTGCTTTCTGTATGGGACCAGGATCAGACTAAGTGCTAGTGTAGACAAGAACACAGAAAAAGGATGATCTCTGTCCTCATGAGTCTTGCAATACAAATAAGAAAGTGAGATCTCCACAGACAAAGCATCTAGAATAAAGCTTAAAAATAAAAGATCCAGTATAAGACGAGACGATACTGACAGAATCACCATGGTGAAGCACAAGACGGGAGAATTGATGCTTTCAAACTGTCTGTGGTGCTGCCGAAGACTCTTGAGAGTCCCTTGGACTGCAAGATCAAACCAGTCAATCCCAAAGGAAATCAACTCTGAATATTCATTGGAAGGACAGATGCTGAAGCTGAAGCTCCAATATTTTGGCCACCTGATGTGAAGAGCTGACTCATTGGGAAAGACCCTGATGCTGGGAAAGATTGAAGGCAAGAGGAGAAGGGGGTGGCAGGGGATGAGATGGTTAGATAGCATCATCGACTCAATAGGCAGGAATTTGAGCAAACTGTGGGGAGATAGTGGAGGACAGAGGAGTCTGGCATGCTTCAGTCCATAGGGTTGCAGAGTGTCCCACGACTTAGCGACTGAACAAGAATAATGCTCAAATTCTCTATGGTGAAGGACCACTTTTAACTTTCAATCCATCATGAACCAAAAAGTGGTCCTGTTGCCTGTGGCTGTAGAACATCTGGGGCCACATCCAACTCATCACTTGAGTTTGACAGCACTCGGGGGCTCTATGCTTTGTCAACAAGACGAATTCATCAGTCACATCCTTAGATGCTGAGGGTGATGCTAAATTGCCCAAGTCTTTAAATGCTGTTCTCTGCTCATCCTGTTGCAGACTGTAATAGTTTCTGGACTAGTTTTGAACTTGTAGTCTGTGGACTACTTTCCAAGTTGTTTAGAGTTGGACCTAAGGGGCAGGCTCTTGGTTGTTGTAGTAGGAGCAGCAGTCCACAGACTGAGAAGGTCTAGGGGCTGGGATGAGCCTTGCATGGACTGGGATAATTGTTTTGATCACAACTGGGAATAAATCAGTAGAATTTGGGGCAGGACCTAAAAACATAGAGCAAGCAACTCTGGATATCTAAATTTGCTTCTATTGTTCAATCGTTAAGTCATGTCCGACTCTCTGTGACCCCATGGACTGCAGCACACCAGCCTTCCTTGTCCTTTACTATCTCCTGGAGTTTGCTCAAATTCATGTCCATTGATTTTATGATGCCACCCAACCGTCTCATCCTCTCCAGCTCCCTTCTCCTCTTGCCTAAAATTTTGCCCAGCATCAGGGTCTTTTCCAATGAGTCAACCCTTCACATCAGGTAGCCAAAGTATTGGAGCTTCAGCTTCAGCATCAGTCCTTCCAATGAATATTCAGGGTTGATTGCCTTTAGGATTGACTGGTTTAACCTCCTTGCTGTCCAAGGAACTCTCAAGAGTCTTCTCCAACACCGCAATTCAAAAGCATCAATTCTTCGGCAGTCAGTTTTCTTCACAGTCCAACTCTCATATCCATACATGACTACTGGAGAAACCATAACTTTGACTAGATGGACCTTTGTCAGCAAAGTAATGTCTCTGCTTTTTTATACACTCTCTATGTTTGTCTTTTTTTCCCAAGGAGCAAGCTTCTTCTAATTTCATGGTTATAGTCACCATCCACAGTGATTTTGGAGCCCAAGAAAATAAAGTCTGTCACTGTTTCCATTGTTTCTCCATCTATTTGTCATTAAGTGATGGGACCAGATGCCATGATCTTAGTTTTTGAAATGTTGAGTTTTAGTCCAGCTTTTTCACTCTCCTCTTTCACTTTCATCAAGAGGCTTTTTAGTTCTTCTTCACTTTCTGCCATAAGGGTGGTGTCATCTGCATATCTGAAGTTATTGATATTTCTCCCTGCAATCTTGATTCGAGCTTGTGCTTCATCCAGCATTTTGCATAATGTACTCTGCATTTAAGTTAAATAAGCAAAGTGACAATATACAGCCTAGATATACCTTTCTGAATTTGAAACCAGTCCATTGTTCCATGTCCTGTTCTAACCGTTGCTTCTTGACATTATACAGATTTCTCAGGATGCAGCTAAGTTCAATTCAGTTCAGTTCAGTTGCTCAGTCGTGTCCAACTCTTTGTGACCCCATGGACTGCAGCGTTTCCAGTCCAGGCTTCCCTGTCCATCACCAATTCCTGGAGCTTGCTCAAACTTGTCCATTGAGTCAGTGATGCCATCCAACCATCTCATCCTTTGTCATCCCCTTCTCCTCATGCCTTCAATCTTTCCCAGCATCAAGGTCTTTTCCAATGAGTCAGTTCTTCGAATTAGGTAGCCGAAGTATTGGAGTTTCGGCTTCAGCATGAGTCCTTCCAATGAATATTCAGGGTTGACTGTCTTTAGGATTAACTGGTTTGATCTCCTTGCTATCCAAGGGAGTCTCAAGAGTCTTCTCCAACATCACACTTGGAAAGCATTGATTCTTTGGCACTCAGTTTTCTTTATGGTCCAACTTTCACATCAATACATGACTACTGAAAAAACCATAGCTTTGACTGGATGGACCTTTGTCGGCAAAGAGATGTCTCTGCTCTTTAATGTGCTGTCTGGTTGGCCATAGCTTTTCTTCCAAGGAGCAAGCATTTTAATTTCATGGCTGCAGTCACCATCTGCAGTGATTTTGGAGCCCAAGAAAAGAAAGTCTGTCACTTTCTATTGTTTCCCCATCAATATGCCATGAAGTGATGGGACTGGATACCATGATCTTCATTTTTTGAACGTTGAGTTTTAAGCCAGCTTTTTCACTCTTCTCTTTCACTTTCATCAAGAGGCTCTTTAGTTCCTCTTCACTTTCTGCTGTGTCATCTGCCTATCTGAGGTTATTGGTATTTCTCCTGACAGTCTTGATTCCAGCTTGTGCTTCATCCTGCCTGGCATTTTGCATGATGTACTTTGCATATAAGTTAAATAAGCCAGGTGACAATATACAGCCTTCTCACACCCCTTTCCAAATTTGGAACCAGTCTGTTGTTCCATGTCCAGTTCTAACTGTTGCTTCTTGACCTGCATACAGATTTCTCAAGAGGCAGGTCAGGTGGTCTGGTATTCCCATCTCTTGAACAGTTTTCCAGTTTGTTGTGATCCACACAGTCAAAGGCTTTAGTATAATCAATGAAGCAGAAGTAGATGTTTTTCTGGAAATCTCTTATGTTTTTTTTCTATGATCCAACAGGTGCTGGCAATTTGATCTCTGGTTCCTCTGCCTTTTCTAAATCCAGCTTGAATATCTGGAAGTTCTTGGTTCATGTACTGTTGAAGCCTCATTTGGAGAATTTTGAGCATTACTTTGCTAGCTTGTGAGATGAGTGCAATTGTGCAGTAGTTTGAATATCCTTTAGCATTGCCTTTCTTTGAGATTAGAATGAAAACTGACCTTTTCCAGTCCTTTGACAACTGCTGAGTTTTCCAAGTTTGATGGCATATTGAGTGCAGCATTTTAACAGCATCGTCTTTTAGGATTTGAAATAGCTCAGCTGGAATTCCATCACCTCTGCTAGCTTTGTTTGTAGTAATGCTTCTTAAGGTCCACTCGACTTCACATTCCAGGATGTCTGGCTCTAGGTGAGTGATCACACCATTGTGATTATCTGGGCCAGTAAGACCTTTTCTGTATAGTTCTTCTGTGTATTCTTGCACCCCTTCTTAATCTCTTCTGCTTCTGTTAGGTCCTTTTCACAATAGAACATAAACTTCAGGAAGGTGGGAACCATGTCTCCTGCTTGTCTGACCCTGGAAGCCCCAGAGCCTAGCCCAGTGCTTGGTATATAGTAAAGTGAAAGTGTTAGTTGCCCAGTTGGGTCCGACTCTTTTCTACCCAATGGACTATTGAGCCCTCCAGGCTCCTCTGTCCATGGAATTCTCCAGGCAGGAATACTGGAGTGGGTACCCATTCTCTTCTCTAGGAGATCTTCCTGACCCAAGGATCGAACCCAGGTATCCTGCATCACAGGCAGATTCTTTACTGTCTGAGCCACCAGGTAAGCATGTATACAGTAGGCACACAATAAACAGATGAAGAATTGGCCAAAAAAAAAAAATAGAAGCTAATGAATGTGCTTACTAGTTGTAGCCCATTAATCTCACCTTTTTCTTGTTTATACTCTGACTAGAAATATTTATATCCTTTATATAGTTAATGTAATGAAGAATATGTGAAAAGAAAATAAAGAAACACTGGGAAAATATGTGGGGTAAAAACTTGATCCATGTGGTAAGAGAAAAAACAGAGCCTTGGTATTCATAGGGGATATGCTTTAAGGTCATGGGAATAGAGAATTGTCACATAGGAAGATGACTGAAATATCTTTATATTATTTGGTAATCATTATGGGAGGTAGAAACATGTTTAGATATGGCTGCCTTTTTCTCTTCTCCTGCTTCCCTCCTCCCAGTAAAAGCCAGACATGTTTTTATAAGCTGAATTAAACTACTCTGGGGAATTCATTTACCAGTATAAGGTTATCTTTGTTCACTCACTTAACCAACACTTGTGGGAACATACACTGTTTTAGCTTCCAGGAGCACAACAGTCATTAAACAAACTCAGTTTTGACCCGCGTGGCACTTCTGTGCCCGGTGGGGTAGTAGGACAAGACAATAAAGCAATAAATAGATTTACTGCTGGTGATAAATGCTATGAGGTGGTGTGACATAGAGTAATGAGAGGGAGGTTACATTGAAGCCACCAAGAATGAGAAGGCAACCATCAGAACAGCCAGGGAAAGAGCACAGGTGGCACAGGTGGTCATCATGAACCAGGGAAGAGCTTCACCCAGTCCATTCCTCTGATGGCATCTCTCACCACTCCACCTTGACTCACTGGTCCTCGAACACGCCAAGCAGGCTTTTGCCTCAGGCCCTTTGCCCGAAGTGTCTTCCAGCACTCTACTTGTTCACTTGACTCAGATCTATGCTCGATAAGGTAACGATGCTACAATATCCCTTCCTGTGTTAATTCAACACATATTGATTGAGCATCTATCGTGTGCCAGGCACTGCTTCAAGCCCTGGGGGTAGATTGATCAAATGCAAGATTAATTTCCTGCTCTCACAGATCCTACATTCTACTTAGGGACAGAAAACAAACAAACAAAAAAAACCCATAAAATGTCAGATAGTGGTACATGTAAGAGGATGAGCTTCTATTTTAGGTAAGGTGGTCAGAAGAGGCTTCCTTGAAGAAATAAGGTTTGAGCAAGGAGCTGCATGATCTAAGTAAGCCATGAGAAGACTGGGGAATGGGTGGGGGAAATTAGAGACAGAAACACAGCAAATTCAAAGTCCTAAGACAGAAACTATCTTTCAGAAGACCGCAGGAAGCAAAGACTTCCCTGGCAGCCCAGTGTCTAAGATGCTGCCGCTCTTCCAATGCAGGTGTCCTGGGTACTATCCCGAGTCAGGGAACTAGATCCCACATGCTACAACTCAGGGTTCCCATGCTGCAACTAAAGATCCTGCATGCTGCAGCTAAGACCCAGTGCAGCCAAACTTAAAAAATCAACAATAACACAGGAAGCTATCTCAACAAAGCTGTTATGTAAAAATTCCATTACAAATGCTGTGTCGCACACAGCTATATTTAAAATGGATAAACAACAAGAACCTACTGCATAGCACAGGGAACTCTGCTGGATGTTACATGGCAGCCTGGATGAGAGAGGAGTTTGGGGGAGAATGGATACATGTGTATGTATGACTCCATCCCTTTGCTGTTCACCTGAAACCATCACAAACATTGTTTGTTACTTGTGCTGTGCTTAGTTGCTCAGTCATGTCCGACTCCTTGCTGTGACCCCACAGGCTTTAGCCCGCCAGGCTTCTCTGTCCATGGGGATTCTCCAGGCAAGAATACTGGAGGGGGTTGCCATGCCCTCCTCCAGGGGATCTTCCCAACCCAGGAATCGAACTGGGGTCTCCTGCATTGCAGGAGGTTTCTTAACCAGCTGAGCTACAAGAGAAGCCCATCTGTTACTTGGCTATACCCCAATACAAAATTAACAATTTTTTCTTTTTTTTAATGTTGTGTCCCTCCAAAAGGATATGCTGAAGTCTCAACCCCCAGAACCTTACAATGTGATCTTATTTGGAAAAGGAGTTAGATAATTAGTTAAGATGAGATCATAGTGGAGCTAGGGGGACCCTTCATCCAATATGACTAGTGTCCTTAAGAGAAGATCATGTGGTGATGGGGGCAGAGATGGCAGGAAGGCAGCTGCAAGTCAAGAAACTCCAAGGACTGTTGGCCACCATCAGAAGCTGGAAGAGGCAAGAAAGAATCCTACCTCCAAAGAGGATGGCCCTGCTACATTTTGACTTTGGAGCTGTGTACCAACACGTTTCTGTTGTTCTAAGCCACCCAGTTTGTGGTGCTTTGTTACAGCAACCCCAGGAAACAAATACAATGCCTATTAGAAATTCAAGGCCTGGAGTTGAGGGGAGAGTCTGCGGCTTAAGGAGGTCAGTTTGGAGATACAGTTATAATACCATTAGCAAATAGACTAGACTTCACTATAGAGAAGAATCCACCAGTCTGCTACAAACAGACAACTGGAGTTACACATATGTGAACAGAGGTCAACTTTTGAATTAGCAAGATGGTCTATATTCTAAGACACCTACACAAATTTAAGAGCAGAGTGATCACCATAGTATCAGATTAAATCAATGCCACAGCAAGAGCAAAGCAGAAAAAATCACCATATAATGGTAAACCATTAGACAATAAAAGCAGAACACTATGGGGACTTCCCTGGTGGTCCTGTGGCTAAGACCTCAGGCTCCTAATGAAGGGGACCCAGGTTCAATCCTTGGTCAGGGAATTAGATCCCACATGCCACAAGAAAGACCCAGGGCAGTCAAAATAAATAAATATTTTAAAAGCAAAAAAAAAATAAAACCAAAACCATTACATGAAATTCATGTTCCAATGAATATAATAAAAATGTCTTCAGTGGTGAAAATGGGATCAATAAACGTATATAATGGTACCTGGAATCTCAATACTTACCCAAGTGACAGAATTAAATATCAAAGAATTAGACAGAGAAAGTAACCCTGGGTGACACAAAAATGGGACAGTGAGCAGGCATAAGTGGAGAAAACTGGAAGGTCAAAGTCAACTTCCTTTAACAGTATACAATCTCTCTCCTAAAAGCTTCCGAATTCTAGAACAGAATGTGGTGATAGTCTTAGATCTAAATAAGACCCCAAAAATGAATGAAAAGAAAAGGTATCTTGAAGTAATCTAAACCTACACACTAGGAAACAACATTCTAGAATGCGATAAAATTCAGAACATCAGACTACTTCTCATAGTGACTACGAAAAATATAACACATCCATTTACAAAATGCTATCTTAAATTAGGGCTTCCCAGGTGGCACAGTGGTTAAAAAAAAAAATCCTCCTGCCAATGAAGGAGACGAAAGAGATGAAGGTTTGATCCCTGGGTCAGGAAGATCCCCTGGAGTGGGAAATGCAACCTTCTCCAGTATTCTTGTCTGGAAAATTCCAAGGACAGAGGAGCCTGGCAGGCTGCAGTCCATAGGGTCTCAAATGAAAGGTCCTGTTCATTAGGCTTTTGGGGGTGACGAAAGGTTGCCTGGGAAGACGGTCTACAGTGGTTGGCCTGGCTGACTGTTTAGGCCGGGTGCAGAGCTCTGGCCCCAGAGCTCAGGCCTCATCTGGAGGGAGTAGGCTGGGTTTTTCCTGGAGAAGCTGTTGTTCCCTTTACAGAAACTTTCCTACATTTTAATTTTTCTTTTCCTTTTCTAAAAAGTCTCTGAAGATGCCCATTTTTAACGAAATCTCATTGCATCTAAACTCCGGGTCCAAATTTGTATTCCAGCAGCCTGATAATCAAATTAAAAACTGTGTAGAATCCGTTCTAACCAACAATGATTCTCAGACTCCAGTGACTGTAAGTGGGTGTCTGGCAGCGAGAGGGATTTCCTGCCTGCTGTGTTTGATGAAATCTCTAGTTATGACATTGTTATGTCACCAAGACACATAGCTTGCCAAACCTCATCCAGGACATTTATGTGGGTTTTCCCGAATTCCCTTCAGCAGCTTAAATCCTCGATGCGATTGCCAGCTACCAGAGAAATTAAACAGGGAATATTCAGGAAATCTAAAGTGACTAACAGTTCACAGTTGCACAATCATTTCTCACAGCCATTTTCCATGGCTGGGAAACAAACTTGAGGGTACAGTGGAACCCAGGAAAGTGTTCACACAGTCTGAGGTCCAGAGTCTACAGACATATTGCAGATACTTCTGGTTCTATTCCTGGAAGGACGGTGTTTCTGTCATGAACGTCTCTGCCTGGGGCTTGTTCGATGATGTCCCAATAGTTACGATTAAACACAATCTGAACTGTGTTAGCAAAGGTCAATGTTTAAGTCTTATAGGTACATGATCACCTTTCCCTCCTAAAAATAGTGAATTCCTAGTGTTGGGAGCTAGCCAAATCTGCTGCTGCTGCTGCTGCTGCTGCAAAGTCGCTTCAGTCGTGTCTGACTCTGTGAGACCCCAGAGACGGCAGCCCACCAGGCTTCCCCATCCCTGGGATTCTCCAGGCAAGAACACTGGAGTGGGTTGCCATTTCCTTCTCCAATGCAGGAAAGTGAAAAGTGAGAGTGAAGTCACTTAGTCGTGTAAGTGAGAGTGAAGTCACTTAGTCGTGTCTGACTCTTAGAGATCCCGTGGACTGCAGCCTACCAGGCTCCTCCGTCCATGGGATTTTCCAGGCAAGAGTACTGGCAAATCTAGACATCACTTAATAGTGTTACAGGACTTTCAGAGATAAAGGTGTCCAGGAAGAAACTATGATTCTTAGGAAAGTAGAAAAGATCAATGTCAGCTGTCTAAGCTCATTCATAAGTGTATGCAAACAGAACAACCAAAGGCCAGAAAATACAACATACTACTGTTTGAAATGGACTGAAAAGAAATCTTCCACAAAATGGAAAACAGAATTTTTGGATAAGGATTATAGACTTCTGGAATCCCCTCTATTTTTAGACATAATAAGAACCAAAACCTTCCATGAAAACTTAACTTTTTATAATAGGCTTGTTTAATCTCAGACTTCCCTGTGGCGGTTAATTTATATTTATATATAAACTGAATTATATATTAAGTTGTTTATTTGCAAAATAAGTTGCATGCACTATCTCTGTCCCCATTCATCCTGTAACTAACAAAGAGAGGTGGGGGTGGGGGAACTCAAACTCTCTAAAATCCTGCTTGGGTAAAGTGTCCTTTGTATCTGCAGACCCATCTCACAAACTCATCAAATGTTACACTCAGCGCTTGTCTACCCTCCAGGATATGTGCTGCCGCCAGATGGAAATTCCACTGACTAAATTAAAACACACTAATTGGGCATCAAATTTCTCCTGAAAATGTTCCTTCCCAGCATCACAGATGAGGTATCGTGTGGGTGTCGGATGTACGACTAAGAGGAAATTCATTCTTTCTGCCCAAATAAATCATTCAGATTCACTTTGCTAAACTTTCTTATTGGTTCCTGGAAATGATCAAACGTAGGGTGTGGGAATCTAACTGCTCAAACATTCAAAAGGTTTATTCAGTGAATGGGAAAACAAGAGTAGTTGAAACGAGACAGCTAAATCATTTATAATAGATAAGATGTGGTCTTCTGCAAAACAATACTAGAAAGTCAAAGGCTACATCTGAGACACAGAGGTGTACAGATCACAAAACGGGATGTGCACAAGTATTTTCGCCCTCGAAATAATTTGCTAAAAGTTTTGAAGAACCAATTTTAAGACTTTCTGTTCCAAGATTAATTCCTAATTTGTAGTATCACCAAAAACACACTGTATAACAGTAACCTTATAGTCAAGGAATTTTCATCAATGTATCATTCAGGTTCATGAATTGCAATGACTATAACAGTTCTCTAGCTATTGTGCAGCTTTCATGATGATTAAATGATAACTTGAGGCACCTTCCCTGGTGGTCCAGTGGTTAAGACTCCACCTTACAATACTGGGGAATTGGGTTTGATCCCTGATTAGGGATCTAAGATTCCACATGTTGCAGAACAACTTAGCCCAAGTTCCACAACTACTGAGTTATCAAGCTGCAGTAAAGATCGCACATGATGCAACCAAAATCCTGCACGCAAAACTGAGACCCAAAGCAGCCAAAGAAAGAAAAATACTTTTTAAAAAATAAAAATAAAATACAACTTGAACCTCCAAATTTTGCTCAGAATAGTTGACCTGACCTAAAGGCCACTGAGGATGTCTATTTTATTTTATATTGGACTATAGTTGATTCACAGTGTTGTGTTAGTTTCAGGCACACACAAAGTGAACTGGTCATACACATACGTATGTCTATTAATTTTCAAATTCTTTCCTCATTTAGGTTGTTACAGAATGAGCAGAGTTCCTTGTGCTATATAGTAGATGCTTGTTATTCATCACTTTTATGTACAGTAGTGTGTATATGTCAATCCCAAACTCCTAATTTATCCCTCCTCCCAACCTTTCGCCTTTGGTAACCATACGTTTGCTTTTTATGTCTGTGAATCTCTTTCTGTTTTGTAAATAACTTCATTCGAAACCAAGGATGTTTATATAGACATTAAAAGGCTCTGGATTCCTGAGATCAAAGTCAACATCAACAGTGACAAATGAAGTTAATAGCCTTTTGGCATGAATTCAGACTTAATAGGAAGTGATGAAGACCCTCCATGGTCTTCCTCCCCCAAACCAGTAACATCGTGAGAAAAACACTTTTAGAGGCAGATTAGACAAAAACCTGACCAGTTCAGTTCAGTCCTCCTCAAAACTCAAAGATCATCAAAAACAAGAAAAATCTTAAAAACTGTCACAGTACCAAGGAACCTAGGGGGACATGAAGACACTGTTTTAGGTGGGCTCCTGGAACAGATAAAGTACATTAGGTAAAAACTAAGAAAATCTGAATAAATGATTCACTTTAGCTGATAATCTATCAATATTGGTTCTTTAATTCTAAGTACTATAAAGTTTATTTTAAACATACTTATGCCTATTTTTTTATATGCCATAGCTTCGTGTCTATCAGTTCAAATAAAAATTATATAGATAGAGAAAACCAAAAAGAAAAAGATGAAAGCACTAAAATGTTAACATCTGTGGACTCTGGGTGAAGGTACTAGAGAATTCTTTGCACTAACCTTGCAACTTTTCTGCAAGTCTGAAATTTTGTCAAAATTTTAAATACTTGTCATAAACAAAAAGAGATATATACTAAAATGTATATACATATATTTGTAACATGTGCAATAGACAATGAATTAATTCATCAATATATAAATCATAAGAAAAAACAAATGCCACAATAAAAAAAGAGAAATGAGCAAATAAACCACAAAAGAAATATGAGGGCTAACCATCATATGCATATGCACGTATATATACATATGTACATATGGATACACACACACATATATATATACATATATTCAATGTGTATGTATATATATACATATATATGTATATATATTCAACTTCAGTACCAATAGGAGAAATGCACATTTTCTGAGAGCTATGCAAAAATTTTGTCTACTAAAGCAACCCTCAAAAACAAAGAAACAAGAAAAAAAAATCTGAAATTAACCCAAAACTCCAAAGTTGAAGAGCATATCATTAACTGAACACTGTACTTCTACTAGGTGTCCCAAAAATCTGGTTGCCATTTAGCAACTGAAAAAGTTTTGAAAGATGATCCGTCTCTTTGATTCAACATTTTCTTTACTTGGTAGAATTTATCCTGAGGAAAGAAGCAGAGAGATGGAAAATTACATACAAGGCAGTTCATTATAACATTATTTAGGAGACTTCCCTGGTGGTCCAGTGGTTAAGACTTCGCCTTCTAATGCAGGGGGTGCGGGTTCAACCCCTGGTCAGGGAGCTAGGATCCCACATGCCTCCTGACCAAAAAAAAAACAAAACATAAAAAGAAGTAGTACAGTGTAACAAATTCAATAAAGACTTTGAAAATGGTCCACATCAAAAAATCTTTAGGGAAAAAAACATTACTTATAATAATATTATGTTCAGAGTCTAATACTCGAGACTGGTCGGTCATCATACAGATACAATCGTGCTGTATCCGTATGATGGATTACGAAGTAGCTATGAAAAAATCCTGTTGTGAAAGGGTGCTTAGTGACAATGGGGATAATATCGTTGTTAACAATACATGCACTGTCAACAGCAGTCATCTTTGGGTGCTGTCATGATTTTGTGGGCAGTAACTTTCAGACACCATGAAAAGAGATTCTACACGGTTGTAGGATATAAGCACAGCTGCGATTCTATTCTTGATGAATGCAATGGCTCTCATGGAGGCTGATGAGCCTTAGGAAGAGCTAAAGATGAGAAATGGCATGGGCTTCATGATAAAATACTGAATTTTCCCAACTTGAAAAAAATCTATATATTCACCCATTTTGCAAGTATCTAAGTAGTCAAAATCGTTTGCTAGGGGCTCTGTGAGGGAAGTGGAGAAATCTACAAAGTTGGATAACGGATATTCTCTGTTCTAAACGAGTTTACAATTTAGCAGGGATGGTCAAAACAATTTTACAAAAAACTATAATACAAGGCAGAACACTGGAGGAGAAAGTATATTCAATTGAGATGAAAATTAAGGACAGGGTATCTGAGAGGAGATCTGCAAAGAGACTCATTTTTTAACTGGCTGCCATTGCCATGGGAAACAGCAGGGATGAAATGTGCAAGGATAGTACAGGGAACAGAGTGAAAAGGGAGAGATGGGGGGAAAGGCTTATTCAAGAAAGGAAGTAGAGGACTTCCCTGGTGATTCAGTGGTCAAGAATCTGCCTGCCAGTGCAGGGGACACAGGTTCGATCTTTGGTCTGGGAAGATTCCACATGCTGCAGGGCAACTAAGCCCATGTGCCATGAGTACTGAAGCCTGTGCCCTGGAGCCGGCACTTCACAAGAGAAGCCACCAAAATGAGAAGTCCAAAAACTGCAACTAGAGAAAGCCGTAGTGCAGCAACAAAGACTCAGTGCAACCAAAAATACAAATAAATCATGTTTTTAAAGAAAGAAAGGGAGTAGAGGGAGCTAAGGATTGGAAAGATTCGCTAAAGACAGATTAAAAAGCCTTAAACACCCATCTGAGAAGTTTGAACTTAATATGTTAAGTAAAGTGAAGTGAAAGTTGCTCAGTCATGTCCAACTCTTTGCAATCCCATGGACTATACAGTCCGTGAAATTCTCTAGGCCAGAATATTGGAGTGGGTAGCCCTTCCCTTCTCCAGGTGATCTTCCCAACCCAGGGACTGAACCCAGGTGGCCCATATTGCAGGTGGATTCTTTACCAGCTGAGCCACAAGGGAAGCCCAAGAATACCGGAGTGGGTAGCTTTTCCCTGCTCCAGCGGATCTTCCCGACCCAGAAATTGAACTGGGGTTTCCTACATTGCAGATGGATTCTTTACCAACTGAGCTATCAGGGAAGCCCATGTTAAGCAAATGTAGTTATTAAAGTTTCTCCCAGTGATTTGAAAGTCTGAGAAAACCTGCTACCTCAGTCTGTAAAGAATCTGCTTGCATTGCAGGAGACCCAGGTTCAATCCCTGGGTCGGGAAGATCCCCTGGAGAAGGAAATAGCAACCCACTCCAGCATCCTTGCCTGGAAAATCCTATAGACAGAGGAGCCCGGCAGGCTGCAGTCCATGGGGATGCAAGAAGTTGGGCATGACTTAGTGACTTTCACTTTCATTTTCAAGATGAATCTGACTCTCATTGCTGACTTCCATCCAGAGAAATCTTCCCAGTGCAGAACAATGCAACTGCAAACAAAATATTCTAAAACATCCTCATAAATAGGTTGCTAAACTGGCAAAAAAGTAAGTAAAATCTTCAGAGACCTGACAAAAGAAGAAAGCCTGACTCTAAGCAGGTAAGAAAATGATGAAGTTGGCATTTGCTCTGAGGGCATCAGCCATTTCCTGATGGCCTAGACCAGAAGTCAGAAAACTATGGCCCAGGGACTAATCTATCACCTCTTTTTATAAATAAAGTTTTATTGGAACCCAGCCCTACACATTCATTTATGTGTTGTCCCTAGCTGCTTTCATTCTAAAATAGCAGAGATAAGTAGATGCCACAGAGACCATGTGGTCTGCAAAGCCTAATATATTTACTCTGTGACTCTTGGCAAAAAAAGTTTGCTGACTCTTGGTCCTGAGTTTTCATGGGTTGAGTTTATGGGATTGGGGAAACAAACCCAGGCATGTGCATAGAGTAGGATGCCTCATGAAAGAGTGAATAAAATTGGGATCCTAAAAGGTGACACCTTCTGTAGATGAATTAGGAGAATGCTTGTCTGAAAAGGGAGATGAAGGGGATACTTGCTTGTTCATATCTTAGCTGCAGTAGAAAGGAAAATGTTTTCTTTGAGAATTCCTACCCCAAGTCCATCCTCACATAGGTCAGAACCCACATTATCTCTGAGATGGTCCAAAAAAAGTCTTAGCCAAAACTTCAGTTTATTGAAGTGATCCTGTCTCAGAAGTGCCCCTAGGTGTCTAGCATAAACAAACAGGAATCCTTGAATTCCCATAGATAAAGTTCCAGAGAATCAAAGTTTCAAATCAAAAAGCACAAAATGCATGAGGAAACAAGTTACACAAGGGAAAAAATTGTCAACTTAGAGTTTTATATACATGAAACTATCTTATAAGAAGGAGGGTTAAAAAAAAGGACATCTATAAGCCAACAGAAACGGATAGATCTTTCAATTAACATATCACCCCAAAAGGAATGTTCAAAAGAAATATATTGTAGAGAGAGAGTAAAACTAAGCAGAAAAAACAAACATCAAGAGTAGACCCACAAAAAAAAAAAAAAAAAGACTGCTGATATTGGAATTATTAGAGACCAAATGTAAAACAGTATGTCTACTATAATTTTAAAAATAAAAGAAAATATCAGAGAAGAAAAATGAGATTATTAAAAATGAACAAGCATATTTGAAATAGAACCAAATACAATATCTAAAAATGACAAGTATGACACTGATATTGTTGTTGTTCAGTCACCCAGTCATGTCTGACTCTTTGCAATCCCATGGACTGCAGCACACCAGGACTCCCTTTTCCTCACCATCTCCCACAGTTTGCCCAAGTTCATGTCCATTGCATCAGTGCAATAATGTTGATATTACAAAGTATATTAATGTTAAGTAGCAGATGCAGTGAAAGAGAATAATAACAGATTGGAAGATAGATGTGAAAAAATTATACAAAATCCAACACAGAGAAACAGAAATAGAAAATACAAGAGAGATAAGAGACACAAAGGACAGAGTAAGAAGGTTTATTACTCATCAAACTTATAGAAGGGGAGGAAAGAATAGGGAGGAGGCAAAAGAAGTAATGCCTAACATTTTCCCAGAACAAATGAAATACAACATTCCTCAAATATAAATGAAAGAACTTCCATAAACCAGCAATGATCAACAAAAAGAAAGTCTTTAAAGACAGAAAGAAAAGATGATACCTGCAAGAAAAGACAATTAAACTGACCAATAATTTTTCATCAATAATGATAATATTAAAAGACAGTGAAATAACACTTTCAAACTTCTGAGGAAAAAATTGTCAACTCAGAGTTGTACATACATGAAATCATCTCTTGAGAAGGAGGGTGATAAAAAAAGACATCTACCAGCAAACAAAAACTGATAGAATTTTCAATCAACATATCAACTTCCAAAGGAACTTTCAAAAGAAATATATAGTAGGGAGATAAAAAACTAACCCTAAATAACATCTGAGGGACAAAAAGGCATGATGAACAAAAAAGATATAAAGTTAAATTAAATAAATATTGACTATATAAACAATGATAACAATGTCTAATTAGGGGTGATGGAGAAAGGGAATACAATTATAAACAATGCAATGAAAAGTGGGAGGCAGCAATTTGAGTTAACATATTCCCAAAGTTTTTATCGTATTTTTCAGGAGGATAAAAATAATCTTTTTAGACTTTTCTATGTCAAGTATGCATTTTACAATCTATATAAGCACATTAAAAAAGAAAAACAGAGGGTAAAACTTCTAAATTGGGATGAGAAAAATATAATAAGTACCAAAAAAGCCTTTCCTTTCTCCAGGGGATCTTCCCAACCCAGGTATCCAACCCAGGTCTCCTGTATTGCAGGCAGATTCTTTACTATCTGAGCCTCTAGGGAAGCTGAAAACCAAGGAACTGATCCCAAATCTGTGCATTTGTTTTTCCCTTTTCTTCTTATTTCGCATTCACTTTGTAAACACTGCCAAGCTTTGGTGCAGGTCTCCACATCCCAGGATTAGAAGAACTGATGCCCTAACAAGAAATGATAATGCAGAACTAGGAAGATAATTTAGCCGCCACCACAGCCCCGAATTAAAACTCTTTTGGTCACACAATACCCATGGCAATAAGAGTGACATCTCTAACATGCAAACTTAAACCTTTTTAATGCCCACCCTCCCCTATTTTAGCACCGAGTCTGAACTTCAGTTCTATGATGACCTCCAAGACCTTCTAGAACTAACACCCCAAAAGATGTCCTTTTCATCATAGGGGATGGGAATGCAAAAGTAGGAAGTCAAGTGATACCTGGAGTAACAGGCAAGTTTGGCCTTGGAGTACAAAATGAAGCAGGGCAAAGGCTAACAGAGTTCTGCCAAGAGAAAGCACTGGTCATAGCAAACACCCTCTTCCAACAACACAAGAGAAGACTCTACTGATCAGATGGTCAATACCAAAATTGGATTGATTATATTCTATGCAGCCAAAGATGGAGAAGCTCTATACAGTCAACAAAGACAAGTCAGGAGCTGACTGTGGCTCAGATCATGAACTCCTTATTGCAAAATTCAGACTTAAATTGAAGAAAGTAGGGAAAACCACTAGACCATTCAGGTATGACCTGAATCAAATCCTTTACGATTTAACAGTAGAAGTGACAAATAGATTAAAGGGATTAAATATGATAAACAGAGTGCCTGAAGAACTATGGATGGAGGTTCATGACATTGTACAGGAGGCAGTAATCAAGACTATCACCAAGAAAAAGAAATGCAAAAAGACAAAATGGTTGTCCGAGGAGGCCTTACAAATAGCTGAAAAAAGAGAGAAGTAAAAGGCAAAGGAGAAAAGGAAAGATATATCCATCTGAATGCAGCATTTCAAAGAATAGCAAGAAGAGATAAGAAAGCCTTCCTCAGTGACCAATGCAAAGAAATAGAGGAAAACAATAGAATGGGAAAGACTAGAGATCTCTTCAAGAAAATTAGAGATACCAAGGGAACACTTCATGCAAAGATGGGCACAATACAACAGAAGTGATATGGACCTAACTGAAGCAGAAGATATTAAGAGACGTGGCAAGAACACACAAAAGAACTATATAAAAAAGATCTTAATGAACTCAGATAACCACAATGCTGTGATTACTCACCTAGAGCCAGACATTCTGGAATGTGAAGTCAAGTGGGCCTTAGAAAGCATCACTACGAACAAAGCTAGTGGAGGTGATGGAATTCCAGCTGAGCTATTTCAAATCCTAAAAGATGATGCTGTGAAAGTGCTGCACTCAATATGCCAGCAAATTTGGAAAACTAAGCAGTGGCCACAGGACTGGAAAAAGTCAGTTTTCATTCCAATCCCAAAGAAAGGCAATGCCAAAGAATGTTCAAACTACCTCACAATTGCACTCATCTCACACGCTAGCAAAGTAATGCTCAAAATTCTCCAAGCCAGGCTTCAACAGTATGTGAACCAAGAACTTCCAGATATTCAAGCTGGATTTAGAAAAGGCAGGGGAACCAGAGACCAAATTGCCAACATCTGTTGGAACATTGAAAAAGCAAGAGAGTTCCAGAAAAACATCTATTTCTGCTTCATTGACTATGCCAAAGTCTTTGACTATGTGGATCTAACTGTGGAAAATTCTGAAAGAGATGGGAATACCAGACCACCTGACCTGCCTCCTGAGAAATCTGTATGCAGGTCAAGAAGCAACAATTAGAACCTGACATGGAAAAGACTGATTCCAAATTGGGAAAAGAGTATGTCAAGGCTGCATATTGTCGCCCTGCTTATTTAACTTATATGCAGAGTACATCATGTGAAATGCCAGGCTGGATGAAGCACAAGCTGGAATCAAGATAGATAGGAGAAATATCAATAACTTCAGATATGCAGATGCCACCATCCTTACGGCAAAAAGCGAAGAGGAACTAAAGAGCCTCTTGATGAAAATGAAAGAAGAGAGTGAAAAAGTTGGCTTAAAACTCAACATTCAAAAAACAAAGATCATGGCATCCAGTCCCATCACTTAATAGCAAATATATCGGGAAACAATGGAAATAGTGAGAGACTTAATTTTGGGGGGGCTCTAAAATCACTCCAGTATTCTTGCCTGGAGAATCCCAGGGGCAGGGGAGCCTGATGGGCTGCCATCTATGGGGTCGCACAGAGTTGGACACGACTGAAGCGACTTAGCAGCAGCAGCAGCAGCAAAATCACTGCAGGTGGTGACTGCAGCCATGAAATTAAAAGATGCTTGCTCCTTTGAAGAAAAGCTAAGACCAATCTAGACAGCACATTAAAGAGCAGAGACCTTACTTTGCCTACAAAGATCCATCTAGTCAAAGCTGTGTTTTTTCCAGTAGTCATATATGGATGTGAGAGTTGGATCATAAAGGAAGCTGAGCACCGAAGAACTGATGCATTTGAACTGTGGCGTTGGAGAAGACTCTTGAGAGTCCCTTGGACTGCAAGGAGATCAAACCAGTCAATCCTAAAGGAAATTAGTCCTGAATATTCATTGGAAGGACTGGTGCTGAAGCTGTAGCTCCAGTACATTGGCCACCTGATGCAAAGAACTGATTCATTGGAAAAGACCCCGATGCTGGGAAAGATTGAAGGCAGGAGGAGAAGGGGACAACAGAGGATGAGATGGTTGGATGGCACCACTGACTTGATGGACATGAGTTTTGAGCAGACTCCGGGAGCTGGTGATGGACAGGGAAGCCTGGCAGGCTGCAGTCCATGGGGTCGAAAAGAGTCGGACACAACTGAGTGACTGAACTGAACTGAACATCTAATGGCAGAAAGGGAAGAGGAACTAAAGAGTTTCTTGATAAGGGTGAAGGAAGAGAGTGAATAACCTGGCTTAAAACTCAACATTCATAAAACAAAGTTCATGGAATCCAGTTCCATCACTTCATAGCAAATAGATGGAGAAATAGTGGAAACAGGGACAGATTTTTATCTTCTTCGGCTCCAAAATCACTGCAGACAGTGACTGCAGCCACAAAATTAAAAGACATTTGCTTCTTGGAAGAAAAGCTACGACAAACCCTTGACAGCATTTTAAAAAGCAGAGACACCACTTTGCCAAAAAAGGTCCATATAGTCAGAGTTATAGTTTTTCCAGTAGTCATGTATGGATGTGAGAGTTGGACCATAAGGAAGAATTGATGCTTTCCAAGTGTGGTGTTGGAGATGACTCTTGAGAATCCCTTTGTCTGCAAGGAGATCAAATCAGTCAATCCTAAGGGAAATCAACCCTGAATATTCACTGGAAGGACTGATGCTGAAGATGAAGCTCCAGTACTTTGGCCACCTGATGCAAACAGCTCACTCACTGGAAAAAGACCCTGATGCTGGGAAAGATTAAAGGCAAAGGGAGAAGAGGGTGACAGAGGATGAGATCGTTGGATGGCATCACCGACTCAATGGACATGAGTTAGAGCAAGCTCTGGGAGATGGTGAAGGACAGGCCAGCCTGGAGGGCTGAAGTCCATGGGGTTGCAAGGAATCAGACATGACTTAGTGACTGAATAACAACACATATTGAATCCTGATTGGGACCAGGCCATGATCTAAATACTTTTAGGTGTACAATCTTATTTATCTGAACAGTAACCCTACAGAGTAGGAAGCACTGTTAGCCCCAGCTCATAGCTAGTGACAGAGTGGGGATTCAAACTCATCCCTCCAAATACAGACCCTTCATCACGGCAGCATTTTCCTTATTCTTCTTTTACCCTGAAGAAAAGAAAATCTCTCTTACCAGGGAACCAACTTGGTAAAATCACACCACGTTGGCCTTTTAAAAAATATTATTTTTATTTCTTTGGCTATTTCAGATCTTAGGGCTTCTCAGGTGGCAAAGTGGTAAAGAATCTGCCTGCCAATGCAGGAGACCCAAGACATATAGGTTTGATCCCTGGGTCAGCAATATCCCCTAGAGAAGGAAATGGCAACCCGCTAAAGTATTTCTGCTTGGAAAATCCCATGGACAGGGAAGCTTGGTCCACAGGGTCGCAAAACAATTGGCCACGACGGAGCACACACACAAGCACTGGCTACATACTGGCTTTGTAGGGTCTTACTTGTGGCTCGTGGGCTCTTTAGTTGTGGCATGTAGGATCTTAGTTCCCTAACCAGGAATCAAACCCAGGCCTCCTGCACTGGAAGCAAGGAGTCTTAGACACTGGACCTCCAGGGAAGTCCCCATACCAAGTTATTTTAGAACTAAATCCAAAGAAGTAAATAGCTCTAAGTTTTCCTGCTTTCATATAATGATGTAACTTTCCATATGTGTTGTGTGTGCTGAACTATTAGCTTGTGCCTATATAACCATACCTCATCTATGTTGGTGGCAGTGAAGGAGTGAAATGTATTTCTGAAATCTCTTAATGAAGAGCTGACATTAATATTTTTAATTAATTAATTAATTTGGCAAGGGGCTAGAGCACACCCTACTGGCCAGCTCATGGGAAATACAGGATTTACTTGGAAGAAAATGTCATGTTAAAATTTAAAGATAAAAATCAGATTAGTGTTTCAAAGAAATTTGAAAAAAATTGTCTTATAAACATCTATACATTAATGTATCTATAGGGCAATAAAAAAAGGGTTTCAAGTTCTAGAAATGGGATAAAACTAGAAATATAATAACTGCCAACAGCATCAAATGTTTGTTAAGGGAGCATTAAATGAAAAAGTGGCCCAGTTAAAAGAAAACTATACAAACAGCCCTCCAAAACTCATACTAAGCAAATACAGGTAGGCCCTGGCCCTAACACTTAAACCAGTAGACAGATAAATTAAAACCAGCCTGTTTGGTCTTTTCCCAGGCTGAATATACTGCATAAATATATATATATTTAGGGGGAAAGCTAAGAAGGTGAAGTAATATCCTTCATTAATATCCCTGGGAAAAATGGAAGTTGTAAAGAAAAGCTTTTTCTATGAAACTTTTCAAATGACTGCTAAATTTGAAAGCTCCATGCAGACTTTGTTTCGATGAGGCAGTCCTCATGGGTGAATCTCAGCCCTTATCAGTGTGAGTGTCTGAGTGTCTAAAATAATCCACAAAGTTTATTGGAAATACTGTGTGTATATATATGTATGTATGTATGTATATTTCCAATACATGTACATGTGCATGTATCTATGTGTGTGTGTGTGCCCAGATGTTTCCAAAACGTAAAGTGACAACTAAACAAATGAGCTATATGAAATGCAATTCTTTTATTGTCATGTATTTTTTAGTTGCACACATCTATAAATTAGTTTTTTGAAAGTGCATATCTATATATATCATGAATAGAAAAAGCTCTAGGACTAAGCAGTTATGCAGAAAGTGTCTCACTTTAAAATATATCTCTATAAACAAGTCAAAATACAAAAACATCTGTAATCAAGATGAATAAATGCCAAATTGTGATCCTCTTCTGCAGGATTCATGTAATATCAAAACAGAAATTCAGAAGGGTTGCAAGGCCCCTCTCTGGCACAATGTGAGCTTACACACAACTTGCAAAGATGCTGGGAGAGGACAGACAGGAACAATGTCCTCAGGAAAGCAGAGATTGTGATCGTAAGATTTCTGAGCCAGAACCTTCCCCTGTTCTTACTCCAAGGACAGCCTCTTCTTACTCTTAGAGAAGCACAAGTGTAAAGTGACATTCTGGGTCAATGTGATATAAGTCTAATGTTCTAGATGCTATGTTTAGAATCTTTTATATAAAATAACATCAGATAATATAAATTCCTTGGGAGGTGACCTCAAAATTAGATGGATTTGGAGAGATGTGAAAAAACATTCTGACTTTAAATGTATTCCTTACTGGAGATAATTTAAAACATGCTAGATTCAGTACAAAGAAGGTACTTTCCCCCCTAAACCTCTAGACTAGTGTTCTAATCTGTGAAAAGTCACCAAATGATCACTTGATAAACACAAAAGGCTCATTTCAACTTGCTTAGCATTTTCCTTTTAAACTCTTCCCCAAATATTCCACATTATTATTGACATGCTAGTGCTATTACAAAATATTATTAATAGAGTCTTAGATAAGAGATTTGTGGGGTTAAGTCTTCTCATGTAATTCGTCCACAGCTGAGAAAGCCATATTATGTGAATATCATTATAAGCAAAATTCAGTAAGCCATCAGCTATAACTGGTTTTTCCTCCAAAATGAATAAATCAAAATGTGTATTTTGGGGAGGGGGATAAATTAGGAGTTTGGAACTAAAATATACACATTCTATCTAAAATAGATAATCAATAAGAGCCTACTGTATAGCACAGGAAACTATACTCAATATCTTATAATAACCTATAATAGAAGAGAATGTTAAAAAAAGAAAAAATTATACATATATATATATAACTGAATCACTTCATTGTATCTCTGAAACTAACACTACATTGTAAGTCGACTCTATTTCAATAAAGAAAAATTTTTAAGATGTTTATTTTGCAAATTTTAAATAGATCAGAAGAAAAAAATTGGATTCATGAGGAATGACTCCTGTGATTTTGTGGGTTTTGTTTTTTTTTTATAATTTACCAAAACATTAGCCCCTCATTCGGCTCCCAGCTCCCAATCCTATAGTGAGTATCCTGTTGATCTTCTTTCTCTAAAGAAGGGGTGTGTTTGATGGTTGCTCTAGTGATTATCACTGTTTAATGAATGGGAGAATGTAAAAGCTCGCCAGTAAGGCCAAAGCCCAAATTACAGCTGTATTGTGGCGACTTGAAATAGTGCAACTAGGGTTCCTTTTGGGTGAAACTTGAGCTCTGCTAAGTCCCCATTCATTAAATGCTGGACTGTGAGGTCTGAAAAGATGTTCTCTGGCAA
Organism: Bos indicus; assembly: GCF_029378745.1. Lineage (NCBI taxonomy): Eukaryota > Metazoa > Chordata > Mammalia > Artiodactyla > Bovidae > Bos > Bos indicus. The sequence goes on from NC_091775.1 coordinate 46,192,790, forward strand.
GTTCCCATGCTGATCCCTTTTTTACACTGATAACAGTTGTATGGGTAAGCTGTAAACTTTAGTGAAATCAAAATGGGGTTGGGGGAAATCTGTGTAACTGTGAATCAAAAAATCTAGTTGATTCGTAAGAAAGTTAGCATTAGTTATGCCTAATTGCCATCATTTCCTAAAATAATACCAAATGGCAATAAGAAAACTTAACAGAAAGATGGAACAACTGAACTGTTGATAAGTAGCCTAGCCATGAAAATGACCTAAGAAAATGACCCAAAAGAGCACATCAAAATGGGGAGATAGAGTTCTCTTGGCTAAATATCTTGCACATAAAAGAGTTTTGTTTTCTTGTTTTATCTTTCTTTCTTTTCTTTTTACTTTCTTTCTTCTTTTTTTTTTTTTTTGGAGTTTAAGGCCTTGAATTCAAAATTAGGCCTTTGAATTAAATTTAAAAGAAAGTAAGTAAATAACAGTGTGGAGAAGGCAAATCATTTCGTGCAGTGTAAAGTTAATAGTTAACCTGATAATGAGGTCGCAATCTCATTCCATATGTTAAACTACCCCAATTAGGCAGCGCTAAATGTCTAACTATCTGGCATTACTGCTGAAATGCAAAAAGGGCCTCTGCAGAGACCAAAGAGGTCAGCAGGAGGTCTCTGGCCTCTACTCAACAGAGTACCATTCAGGGGATTTGTTCTAGTTAAAACTGGAGGGTTTCTGTCTGTTTGCTTTTTTTCTTACTTTAGTTACTCTTGGTTTGTTATCATTTGTATTATTTATTTTACGGTTAAACTATAAGCCTAAGTTGCATCACTGGCGCCCTGAGAAACCTCCTCCCGCCGGCTCGCTGGTGTTTTGTCCTTGGACATCAGTGGCTGCCCTGATGCCAAGAGATGTTGAGGTCTGCGTGGGTCTATTAAGTAAACAAGAGATTGGAACTCAAGCGGACACCGGGTTGTGGGTGGCGGACACCTTCTGGAAGCCCGTGGCCGGCCCTATCCGAGTCAACTGCCAACCAGGCCTGGGCTCCATGTGCAGACGTGTGGTCAGAGGAGAGATGGCCCGGCACCCACACGAATGTGGCCTCGCTGACCCTCGCCGTCTCACACTGTGTCACTCTGCCCACGCTGTCCTCCGATGCCCCGCTCTGTCCTTTCTTGTCTTGCGCAGACCCTTGATGCCCCGCGCTGTCCCTCCCACACCTTGGCCCGCGGGCCTCGTGGTGAGTGTGGGTCCTGCAGGCGGTAGACGCGCCCCCCACCCGCCTCTCCAGGCCGGCTCGCAGAGGCTCTGCTCGCCTCCCCGCGGTGCCTTCGGCCCACCCACGCGGCCCGCGGACAGAGGAAGAGAAAACCCTCCCCAGGGCTGCAAACGACGGAAACCCCGTGCGAGGCATGGCGCCACCTTTGGTTCGGGCAGGAACCGCGGCCGAGGCCGGGCGGCCTGCACTCCTCAGAGGAAGATTCAGGGGAAGGAGTGCCCGGAGGCGGGCAGCAGCCTCCCGGATTTGGGAGAGCAGGGGGACGCCCGGGCCGCAGCAGGCCAAAAACACGTCCCTCGGGAGACAAAGACTGCTTCCCTGGCGAGGGGCCACCCGACGCCAGTGGACCCCACGAGAGCACCTTGACCGCGACATCGCCCCTTTAAGGGGCTTGAGGCCGGGATTGGCTGCGCGGTGGAGGTGGGGCGGTGAGCGGCGACGTCACGGCCCCGCCCCCTTACTATATAGTGAGGCGGCTGCGATAGCGACGACGGCGGCCGAGTGCGAGCTTGGAGTGCGAGCGGGAGCGAGCGGCTGGTGTTGGGCGAGGCGCCTGCGCGGTGTAGGGCCCCTGAGCCCGAGTCGCTGAGACAGCCGGGACGGACATGCGCGGGAGGGCGCCGTGGGGCAGCCGCGGCTCTGCTGGGGTAAGGGGCCTATGGGCCCGGGGCGGGAAGGGCGGCGCCGCGCCCCTCGGGACTCCGGGAGGCTCCCGACGCGGGGCGGGTCCCTGGGCGCGAAGAGGGTCTCCCGGCGCGGAGTCTCCCGGGACGGAGGGAGGGGCCGGCCCGGCGCTCTGGAGACGCGCGGCTCCAGGAGCGGCGAGCTGGGGTCCTGCGGCCGCGGGTTGGCGGCGGCCTCGGGCTCTTTCCTCCTCTTTCCCGGGGCTGCGCGAGTCTGGTCCACACCGCGCGCCCGCAGACTGGGTCGGAGAGCTGCTGGGGGCCGGGATCGGCGCGGGTTCTGACCCACGGTCCCACTGCTTGGTCTCGGCGACGACAGTCATCCCCAGTCGGTGTTCTTAATTCATCCGAGCAGCCCTGTGCCCTTCTCCTCCCAGGAACGCGATTCTTTGCTAGAACGTCCTAAATGCTGTCTCAAAAGGGAAAGAACTGCAGAATTGTGTTCGAAACGTGAACGCTTATTAGATATTTCGCCTCTGTGCCTGTGTGCATTTATATGTATATCGTAGTCTTGTACAAATTAGATGACTCTTTCATCAGGATTAGTACCGTATTGGTACGCAAAGTCTTTATTAGGATTTCGTCATTGCTTGAAAGAAACCAGTCTCTTACCTGATAAAAAAATATGAATAGATTGTTAGTCATAAACTTAAGTGCAGTCAGAATAGAGACTGTAGCTTTAAAAGAGATGTGTTGGTGACTTTAGGTACACCTGCAACACAGGTAGGGCAAGACTGGTTTCTAGGCAACTGTCAGGGGTGAAGAAAGGTGAGGTTAAAATGCTTTTTTCCCCCCTTCTCTTCTGGAGAACAAGTGTTCTGCAAAATTGCAAGCTTTTATAAATCTGTTAAGAATGCAGTGAGAAAGCATTTGTTGAGAAGACTGAGGCATCTGATTAAGTTCACCATACCTTGTCTTGCTTTCTTTTTTTAAACTGCATTTCTGGTTTTTTGTTTTTCCTTTTTCTTTTCTTTTTTAAACCTCACTGGAATTATGTAGTTGTAAGTGGAGTTTTTCTTAAAGGCATTTTGATACCCATTTCAGGAAATGACCAAGTTTTGTTAAGACCAAAATGAAAGAAATCAGGTCCTTGTTAACAGGCTGACAGTGATTGGTTATCAGTATGTTATCAATCAATCAGGCCCCTTTGCAGATATTAGCAAATTTGAAGAGAACCACAAATTGGTTATAGCATGGAGTTCATTGCCTTCACTTCAAGCACAGAGGTTTCCTTTTCATCTGTGTGTTCTTGTGGACACTCACTGGGACTAACAATGTATAACCCCACAGATACTAGATTGTAAACTCCTTAAGGGCAGGAACCCTGCCTTGCACAGCTTCTGTCTTAGGCAGCTTTGCACGTTAGTTGATGATTGATAATTTCCGGAAAGCATGTTTTACATTTTAAAATTCAGCAGGGTTGCACCAGTCACTGATAAAGCTCAGAAAGCAAATCTGCTTTTTTCGAATGGCTGTTATGAAATGTCTGAATTATTCGTATTTTTGACAGATAGGGAGAACCAGCATTGTGATGCACTGGGTTTCCTACTTTAAGTTCACAGTGGACGCTAGTCGCTCGGTTCTGTGAGATTTAATTACAGTGTACACCTGAGTTTTTGTGTGGAAAGAGCTCTTAACTGCCGCTCCTCGGAAGCCAAACCAGATAGTACTTCCCTTCTGCTGGTAGTAATGGTAGCTTTTAAAAGCAAGTCACCCAAATTACAGGTGCAATCTAACATGCTGGAAACTGACCTGAATTTCTGCATACCATCAGGTTTCTTTAGAAAGATGAGCAGAGGAGGGGAAAGGTGGTGCCAAGGGTAATTCCAGGAATTTGAATGTCACCGTCTCCCTCTAGCAGAGGCACAACTCTTTTCTTGATCTAAATACAGTTGAATCGGTACAGCAGCATCAGGATTCCTGGAGCATCCTTTGGTGCTGCTGTTTGGTCATGCATTTTAAAAGCTGATGGATAATTTCGTTTTAGAGAAACGAAATCTCGTTGTGGCATTCTGGCATTATCCGCACAGCATAAACACATGCTTTTTAAAGATAGATAAAATTGGTAAGTTTCGAGGGTTCTGAACCTAAGTGACTAGCTTCATACAGCAATTATTTTAAGGTAAGGAAGAGTTAGCATGGGATTCAGATTTCAGAAGAGAGAATAAAAGAATTCTGCCATTTGGAGTCACTGCTACTTGAATCCAGTCCCTGTACCATCAAATTGGGCAATATTACCAAAAGGCTGTTGAATGTATCTTTTAAATACGGGGCTGTGGCTACATGAGTTAGCCCTTTTCAACTCCAGAGTGCCATGATTCCACAAAACATTACAGTCTAACAGAAGACACAGTAGGAAGATAAGGATGGGAAGATACCATCCAAGAGCGCTTGTTAAATAAAGGTCCCCCCAGAATATGAAACTCGACGAGTCACAGGTTGTCTTTTGAAGATACTGTTCCCCTCTGCATGAAATGCTCTCCTCCTGAGTCTTCTCACGGCTGCCTTTTCTTCATCCTTTAGATTCACATTTGAAAAATCACACAAGAGAAGCCTGCCTTCACTGCCTGCGTGAATAGGTCCTCATCCCTCCTTGTCCTCTTATTGTTCCCCATTTGATCCCTTGGCAGTGACCACAATCTGAAACTGCATGCCTGCCTGTTACCTCTCTCCTCGCTAGACTGGGCCTTCCTCAGGCAGCACCATGTCCCTTTCAATGAGTGTCGTATCTAGTCAAAAAGAGTAAGCATCTGGTAGCTGTTTGTGAAAATATCAGTGAAACCGTGCCCTCTTAAGAAACCATGAGCTAAACACAGGAGCTGAGTTCAGTCTTGCTCTGCCCAGTGGACCAGTGCTCGGGTCCTGTTCTGTGTATCAGTCTCCCCACCTGTAACCAAGAGGAGGAGAAACGTGGCTGTCGCCTACAAAGCAGACACTCTAGAAAGGAGAGGTGAGGAAAGTGTAGCTAGGAAGATCCTGGACCGTGCTGATCCTTAGCAGATAGGAGGATGCTTCACCTCACTTCACCCCCTCCTCTGCAAAATGGAGATCATGATCCCTGCCTCTTCTTACAGGGATGTTGTGGGGATCAAGTGGGATGACATGTTAGAAAGTGTTTTTTCATTTGTGGAACACTTTCCAAATACAAGACATTCTATCATTATATTCTGGTTCTTACAGTAGAGCCTGATTATAAGACTCTATTGTAATAATGCCTCACAGAGATCCAGGCTGGGAGTAGATTCAAAGGAGGCTCTCTGGGTATATGTTGTGACCCCTTTTTATGGGTGAAAACAGACCTGCATTATTATCAAACGGATTATATCAAGCGGAGCGTCCCTGTGTCACTAAAGGTCGAGGGTCTCAAAGAACTGTTTGAGGTGGTCACAGAATAGATCAATACCTTAATCCCCTCTCTCCTTTTAGAGGATAGATAGGACAGAACTGCAAGTAATAACTCTTACTGGAGATCTGAGGGACTGGAGCTTAAATAGGAACTTTGATACACTAAAGGTAACCCAAGAAAAACTGTTACCAGTCAACAGAGCCCCAGGACAGTCTGTCTGAGCCCCCCCAAAGACTTGGGCTCCACAGTGGCTCAGATCATCCATCCGTCGGCAAGGTGTGTGGGAGAACCTGGCTCAAGCCTGGAGCCTAGGTCCCTCAGCTCTGTGCCTCCAGTTCCTTGTCTGTAAATGAGGGTAATCACAGGCACCCAGCTCCCAGGGCTGTGGATTAAATTAGGTAATACACATGAAGCACTTAGAACAATGCCCGTCAGATAAGCATCCAGGGAACTAGTGATTATGCTTGCTGAGTTTCTGTTCTCTGTAACAATCCCAGGTTACCCACTGGGTGACTTAAACGCTCGTTAAATAAATTTGAAGTTTGAAAGACACGCTTCCCATCATTAGACTATTGTGCTCATCCTCATTAAGATTTGAATAGAAATCCTGTATCTCCTACAATTGGAAACCTACCATGCACGTGTCTGAAAGGAATAATATTTTTCCCTCCAGTGTGTATGTGTTCTGCTGATGCTAGTGGTGCTCTGTAGGGAAGGGACAAAGGACAGAAGCATCTGTTCTTGCCGCGGGGTGTTTCTGCTGTGTCACCGGGGCCGTGTGGGAGACGGCGCGAGTCCAGAGGCTGGCAGTGACCATGGAGTTGAATAAATAGGTTTTCCATTGGCTTGCCATTTCTTAAAATACTTAGCTAGAAAATATAATGAATTATTCCTGAACTTAGGTCATCCAGCTTTGACTGTGACAGAGTGAAGGTGAAATATTCTCCTGGTCGCATTGGTTTTTACCACCTGCCAATGAGCTATTATGTACCAGGCCTGGAGCTGCATGAGGAGGAAATATGTCCATTCCCACTGGGCCACTCATTTCTTCACAGAAACCACGGAGTTTCATTCCATGTTGTTAACTTTGTTCAACACCCTTGTAAGTCATCTGGGCATTCAGGGTGAAGCTGTTGATGCTTCCACAGAGCGGCCCCTACCTTGCGGCCCCCTCTCTTCCTCTGCCCTCCGCCCCTCGGCAGATCACACCTGTTAAAATCCGAGCAACACCCTGAATTAAAGCCAGTGATTTTTGAAGAGCCTTCTGCTTTCAGTGAATCAACTCAGACCACACAACACCATAGCAGTTGTGAACACGGAATGTGTTAGGTGAGGAGCAAATCAGTAGGTTTTCTCATATTCCTAATAAAAGTGAAAACCCTCTAGAACAGCCAGACTGAACGTTCAGTGCAGATCGCTCGGCCATTAGTGCTGTAGACACTGATCACAGGAAAAATAGTGAGGTTTGGTTTGGTTTTCTTTTTTTTACTTTGCCAAAGGTGACTGTTTTAGACATTTTCAGAATGAAAGATGAGTTGGTTTCTTTGAGGGGTTGGGGGGTATCTAAAATCCTGGTATTTGTCACAGTCTGAAGTCTGTTTCTTTTTTCTCAAATTTTGGCTCTAAATATAGTTACCTGATAGCTCCCTGGATATGGAAATTGTTAGGGAGGTAATTGTTAAATGCAGCTGAGGAGACCATTTATCACCCTGAATAAACAGAAATCAGGTTCTTAAACCAGATTGAAAGAAGGAAATTACATCACACTTTTAAATAAGGAAGCACTGAGTAGAACTGGATGAGTCGTGTGACAAAAATGTGCCCCTCCCCCTCTCGTGGATTGCTTCTGAGATTTATTAATGAGATCTGTGGCCAGGTAAGCATATCTAGGTTACTGTCTTAAGGTAGCCTGGTTTTTTAAAGAACAGTATCAAAGAGGTTATCCTCAAACAAAAAGCATGTGATTTCACCTATTTAATAAAGAATGTGGAATGTGCTTTTGGGTGTACCCCCCCCCTTTTTTTTTAAGGAAAATGAGCTTAAATTTAGCAGCAAAAACACAGTAGGTGCCTTATAATCCAGAAGAGAAGGTGACATTGTGTCTGTTGTTAGGAAGCCCCTACCTGATTGCTTTAAGCAAGCATGTAGTAACAGCTGCTAGTTTGGAAAGTTACAGTGTTAACCATTTAAGCTTCTAATCTTTTTACTGCTGCTGCTAAGTCACTTCAGTGGGATCCCATAGACGGCAGCCCACCAGGCTCCCCCGTCCCTGGGATTCTCCAGGCAAGAACACTGGAGTGGGTTGCCATTTCCTTCTCCAAATCTTTTTACTACCTAGTCTCAAAACCGTCTGCTTTGGGCTTTGGAAATGAATTTAGTGAGCATTCCTTGCCGGCTCCATGTCCCTAGACTTGTATTATAATTGACCAGTGTCACCAAATGTTTATCCCTTACAAATCTGTGCTTTTTCCCTTCTTCACTGATATATATTATAAATTACATGAGTCTTTCATGTAATTACTTTTTTAAAAAAAATGAGGTGAATGTTTTCTCAGAGTCCACTTAATAAGCACGTGTTAGAGATGAATGAGGCCAGGATCTGTTGAAGGAGGGGAGGCGGAGAGTCCTGTTGTAGAAAATCAGCATGATAGAAGGGGACTAGGGCACAGCACAGAATAATCAGGCCCTGGAGACACTTCTCTGGCTTTTCTGGAGAAAGCAGGTTCACGGAGAAGATAGCATGAGAACTGCCCTAAAGGATATGTTGATTTCTAACAGCAGTTTGGGGAAAGGAGAAGCAAGAGCTTGAAAAAGGTTGGACTGGGGCCTTGTTCCGGAGGCCTTCAATGGCAGGCTGAGCGGCATGTATGGAGAAGCCTTTGAAGGTCTTTGAGCAGCGGAAGATCTAAGCTGGAGCTTAGGTTAGGTCAGGGACAGAGATCCAGCGTGTAGGGTGGATTGGGGATCTTCATAGCCGAGGCAGATTAGGACAGAAGGAAGATAGATTTGAGAAAAACAGCATAGAAATGAGCTCTGGCCCTTGGTGATTCAACGCACGTCTGCTGTGGCTCAGGATAAAAATGGTGCCTTTGGGAGACGTGTGGTCTGCTTAGACCGTGAACTAGTTTGGGAAGGGAGTGTGGCAAGAGGGGTTTGGTTTGTGGAGTTCCAGATGCCAGGGGACCATCCAAGTGGAAAGGTAATCACCAGACAATAGGACATACAAAGTGGAGGCTTGAGCCAGGGCTGGACCTGGGATTCAGGAGCTGTGATGTGGGGTTGAAGCCCTCTACGGGGATCAGAACTCAAGGCGGCGCTAACCCTAACCCTAACCCTAACCCAGGTTGTTAGGACAGAAAGTAAAGGGGCAGTCTCAAGAAACAGATGGTTTTAGGGTTGTCCTTTGTTTTTCCTTGAATTAAAAAAAAAAACAAATCAAGTGATGTTAATAGGAAAAAGGAGTTCATACCTGCCATTGGTATTGAACAGCATTTTCGACCCTAAAAGGCTAAAGATTAGTCCACATATTTCAGAGGAGCTTCCATACCCAAGATTATGGAGACCCTGGTCAGTGTGCTAGGCTGCCCAGATGCCCATCAGGTTTCGTGTTTCTGCATTTCATCACCCAGTGCCATCTTGGACTTGTAGATCCTGGTTTTCCCCAGGACAGGGGAGGGGGTATCTTTTGCAGTTGTTTTCCTAATGAATCTTAAGGCAGAGCTCGTTTTGCACATGTAAGGGGACAAAATTCACAACACAACAGTATCAGCTTCAGTTTCCTTGAGCTCTGCACACATTTCTTTTAACTCAGGGTTGACCAATGGATGGATCCACCACCCCTACTCCAAGGAGTACATATATTGAATGCTTCTAGAGTTTTTTAAGAGGCATAAAAGAATTCCAGGTGGTTCCGCCCCACACCCACAGTTTATTGCCTGGGGAACACCCTGTAGAAGTTGGCTTCTGGACCCCGAGCAGGCTGCCCTCCTGGGAGTCCACCGAGGGGGGAGTTATTCTCCAGAAGGAGAGAGAGAGAGCAGTGACACTGCGGCGGAGCTCCCCGTGCGAGCCAGTGGGAGGTTTGGACAGTTTCATAACACAGCCCATTCACAATTCCCCATTGAAATGTAGAGGCAGGTCACCTTCGATGAATGCACAAAGACGCTATTGTGGTCACAGCGAGCTGCCTTAGTGAACACAATTCTTTTTATACTAAAAAAAAAAAATTTTTTTCCCTTTAAGAAAGCTAACAAGTAGGTGATAGAAACAATGACCGAAAAATAACTTTTTCTAGAACATATACAGAATGTTAAGGGACCATTGACGACGGAGGGCCAGGATTCCGAGGCCATTTCAGCAGAGGCGATGGTTACACAATCACTCTGTTGAAAGCGAAGATTTAGATGGCATTAGGAGTCTGACACACAGTAATTACTGGTAGTTCTTGTTGGCCTGCAGACAGGTGGGGGCTGGGCCTCCACAGTCCCCCGCAGCACTTTCCTGTAATCTGGATGGGCGATCTTCAAACGTGTGCTTTCAAACCACTTAAATACCATATTCTCCTTCCTCTCTGGCCTTTCATTTTTCTATCACCACAGATACACTCCCTGTTGTCCTGCCAGCGCTTGTAGATCTCTTAGGAAGAGCACTCTAAAGCACCGGGCAGGGTCAGAGAAGAAGTGTCTAGCAAATCTTTTTCTAAAGCTTGTCTTTAAAATTTTTTTCTTAGAGCTTAAACTGAATTCAAAGGAAGTAAAAACACATTTCGCTGTGTTCCTAATCTAAAAACCAACCCTCAAAAACAACAGAAAAGACCTCCCCTAAATAACTTAGATTTCTGAAATGATGGGTTCCCCCCTGCTTCTTTATCTTTAGAGACTGATGAAAGATAAAGTTTGACTATTAGAAATAATATTTTAAACCTATTAAGTCTCTGCCTGGTATATTCAAACAGCTGACTTTGGGAGAGTAAAAAAGCTGAGAAGTGGTAATTGGGCCCCCGGTCCTTTGTCACTGAAACAGTACCTTCTCTACATTCCTTTTTACGAAAAAAAAAAAAAAAAGAATATTTGCAGAGTGTTTTTCTAGACCCTTAACTTAAAAACAGCTCTGTGCCTTACATATTGTATACATTCAGTTGATACTGACAATACTAATAGTTTGATGGCGTTGTACAAATATACATTCAACAAACGTCTCCTTACCCAGCACCTGCTCCTGTTCAGGTGGTGATAATTAATGACTGGTACACAGCTTCTTTCCTGAGCTCGCAGTCTCGTAGGGGGTGACAGATCGGTCCCTAAAACAGAACCCTGACCGTGTGCCGCCTCCCTCTGCTCCGCACACCCATCTCTCGCACTCATGTCAGCCACAGCCCTCAGCGCAGCACCCAGCTCTCTCGGTTTGTGCAAACACAGTTGCCGAGTGGATGAGAATGGGTCATAAAGTGTATGTACACATCACAGAAGGGGTCACTGTGACGCAGAGGGCCGACAGGGTATGTTCTCAACTTGTTCTAAGCGGATATGAGTATCTGAAGAGGGGGCAGAGACGGGTGCTAATCATGAGTACACCTTGCCAACGGATACAGGAAACTAAAGAGAGGCAGTAGGGACTGAGGGGAGAGGGGAGGGTTGGAGGGCTCTGAAGAGAGGGGCGGCTGGATTAGGAGAAATTGCACTGACTTGGCCTCTGTCACCCATGCCTCACAGCGAGGCGGCACATAAATTACCAGGCACTCCACCGAGGAGAATGCAGAGAATGCAGACCGCAGTTTGCCTTCAAAAGGGAGGAGGATGCTGTCCAGGCCTCTGCCCGAAGCCGGTCATCCTGCAGAACTTGATTTTTTTTTACAGAACAGGAGTGAGTGTCCTCTGTGCATGAGGACGTCTCGATTCCTACACAAGTAGTGTCTGGAGAATTTGTCTTCCCGGGGCCCATCTCCACCCCCCCGCCACCACCCCCCACCCCTGAAATACAGAATCTAAATAAGTGCTGGGCTTGTGGGGTCATCAAGTGACAGCTGTAGACCCTCTGCTTCATCAGAGCGTTGGGTCTTAGTGAACAGTGGTGCTGCCATATTGAACACAGTAATTCCTGAAATGACTTTCTTAGCTTGGGACAGGGTGGGGTGCAGGGAGTAAGGAATGAGCTCCACGCTCAGCACAACCACACGGGCAGGTCGGTCTACTAGGAGGCTGGAGAGACGTCTGTGTGAGGCCTCTCTGTGTGCACTTGTCTGCCCCCCACGCCCAACCCCAAGGTCTGCCCTGGCCTGAGACAGACTGTTTCTCATTGGCTGAAAACACCTCAAATCTTAGTATTTATTGCATGCATGCTAAGTTGCTTCAGTCATATCCGACTCTCTGCAACCCTGTGGACTGTAGCTGCCAGGCTCCTCAGTCCATGGGATTCTTGAGGCAAGAATACTGGAGTGGGTTGCCATTGCCTCCTCCAGGGCATCTTCCCAACCCAGGGATGGAATCCACATCCCTTAATACCTCTTGCATTGGCAAGGAGGTTCTTTACCACTAGTGCCATCTGGGAAGCCTGTATTTAACACCACCACCCCTACCCCCAAAAAAGACTTTTAGTGTCGGTATTTAAGTAACCTCATGAAAAGTAAGAACTCAGTAGTGTTACGACGTGCTGCGGTCCCTGGGGTTGCAGAGAGTCGGAACCAACTTGGTAACTGAACAGCAGCAACAGCAAATGTAAACCTGACTGGGGGGAAGTCTGTAACTGGATGTTTCTGTTCCGCAGGCCCTGGAATTCTCTCCCCTCAAGTTCCTCGTGTTTGGGGATTGTTTACCCTGCTCTTAACCTCCTCTGTACCCAACCCTCCCCCCCACCAGGGAATGAAAGCCACCGGTTGACCGTACGCATCCCTGGGCATCACAAGTCTGAAGACGTCCCAGAATAAGGCACAATGTCCATGGCAGGAGTGGCTGCTCAGGAGATCAGAGTCCCGTTAAAAACTGGGTTTCTGCACGATGGCCAAGCCTTGGGAAGCTTGAAGGCCTGCTGGGGTGGCCGCAGCGAGTTTGAGAAGTAAGTGCAGGATGTGGGGTTGCCAGAGCCCCCAAGCGGGTAACATTGGAGCGAGAGAGGGGACGTGGTTGCTACTTGTTTGTGACCCAGATGTCCGTCCTTCCCTTTCAGCGGCTTTTTAAACATCGACCCAATAACCATGGCCTACAGTCTGAACTCCCGGGCGCAGGAGCAGCTAACCTCCATCGGTACGTATCCAGAGCGTCCTGAGAACCCAGGTGCCCTCAGCATAGGGAGAGGAAGCTAGCAGCCCCGAGGGAGCCTGTGCCCCAGTGCTGTTTTCTAAATGAGGAAGTGACCGAGGCCATTTCCGACAGGAGTCTGACCCCTAGTGGCAGCAGATCCTGAAGTAAGCGTGTTCTTGTCAGGCTCTCGGTGGCTCAGCCGGAGTCACTGGGTCTCTGTGTGGAGGCGTGAAGCCACCCCAGCCAGGAGACACACTGAACTCTCCAGAACCTCGGACATGAGCTCTCTTCTTCCTTACTAGCTTCGAACACCTGTTTGAAGGTAACAGAATAGTACAGATACTGACAGAAACTTAGACAAATGTGTGTATCATCAGCCCTTCTAGATTTTTGCCAAGGGCTGCCTGTCACGTCGCGGGTGAGTCTCCCGGCTCTGGGTATCGCAATGGGCCAGGTGAGGCCTCGTCTTATCTCAGGCCTGCCCTGCGTGTCCTGGGTGGCCTGTCTTGCAAATGGCCAGGTTGGTGTGGCCTGGCTCCCCAAATTACATGCTGTTCACCTTCCGTGGACTTCGCACATGTCACAGAACCTGTCTGGGGCGTGTGGGCGTGCGCCGTGCACACGGCCAAGACGATGGAAGAGATAATTTGTTCTTTGAACCAGATCAGGTGCGTTCCCCGCCTCCGGCCCTTGATTACACCCGCAGCAGTTGCCTGGGTGTGCTCAGCGTTCCATCAGCTGGTGTTTCACCACGAGTGACCCAGCCGAAGGCGACAGGAATCCAGGCTGCTGGGGTGGGGTCCAATTCCCTCCATGGGGAGAGCACAGACCATCCTCCATAACCTCTCGTTTCCTTCCAGGGCGCACCTCCAGATCCACCCCGATGAGCAGCAGCCACTGTGCAGAGCACGGCCCCCCTCCGAAGTCCCGCCTGCCTCCCCTCATCATCCCCCCAAGTGAAGGCTGGGGGCAGCAGGAGCAGGACCGGGTGGCATGTGGACTGAAGAAGCTGGCGGTGAACGGGGTCTGTGCCGCCACACCCCCGCTAACCCCTGTCAAGAGTCCCCTGTCCCTCTTCTCCAGCTCAGCGCCCTGCGAGCGGGGCTCCCGGCCCCTGCCGCCACTGCCCATCTCCGAGGACCTCACCCTGGACGAGACAGACTGCGAGGTCGAGTTCCTCACCAGCTCGGACACGGACTTCCTTCTGGAAGACTGCGGGCTCTCCGACTTCAGAGCCGACGGCCCCGGCAGGCGCAGCTTCCGAGGGTGCGGACAGATCAACTATGCATATTTTGACACCCCAACCGTCTCCGCCGTGGATCTCAGCCAGGAACCCGACCAGGCTGCCGGGGCACCGAGTGCCAACCCCCCTCCGCCCCAGGCCCACCGGAGACTGAGGAGGTCTCACTCAGGCCCCGCGGGGTCCTTCAACAAGCCGGCCATCAGGATCTCCAGCTCCGTGCACAGGGCTTCTCCCAATTCCGACGACGACAAGCCTGAAGTTCCCCCTCGGGTCCCCATCCCTCCCCGGCCGGCCAAGCCAGACTACAGAAGGTGGTCGGCCGAGGTCACCTCCAGTACGTATAGCGATGAGGACAGGCCCCCCAAAGTCCCACCGAGAGAGCCCTTGTCCCGGAGCAACTCGCGCACCCCAAGCCCCAAAAGCCTCCCATCTTACCTCAACGGGGTCATGCCCCCCACGCAGAGCTTTGCCCCCGACCCCAAGTACGTGAGCAGCAAAGCCCTGCAGAGACAGCACAGCGAGGGGGCTGCCGGCAAGGCACCCTGCATCCTGCCCATCATTGAAAATGGGAAGAAGGTGAGCTCCACACACTACTACCTGCTCCCTGAGAGGCCACCCTACCTGGACAGATTCGAAAAATTCTTTAGAGAAGCAGAAGAAACACACGGGAACACCCCTGTCCACCCCCTCCTGGCCAATGGCAGTATCTCTTCAGCCCCAGACAAGCTGGACCTAAAGCCACGAGTGGACCCGGGAGGCCATGTGAAGCGCAAACATTTCTCCTACGTGGTTTCTCCTTAGACCCTGGAGTCCCGGCTCAGCAGAGGTGCCATGGAAGCGAGTGGTTCTCTCGCAGTTCCCCAGACCTGTCAAGGTTCCCTGGGAAAGTGGTCCAGATCACAGGATCAGAGAGTCGAACTCTCCGTCTGAACGGGAAGAGCTTAGAGAGTCGGGAGGTGCTGAGGTGCTGAGCATCCCTGACCGTGTGAGCGTCAGAGAAAAGTCTGCTCAAGCCTGTCATTTAAAGATGCGCTGCAGGGAGGAAGGACAAGGACACGCATCTGTGTGCACGCTGCACGCCTGCATCTGCACTTGTGGTAAAACCATAGATTCCAGTTGCAAGTTAACCCAGTGGTTCCTGTCTTAGAGTAATATATATTTAGAACAAGAAAAACTCAAGCTGGAGGATGGCTCCTGAGAGACTGAACATTGAGCAAATGGGAGAGAATACAGTATTGTTTAGCTCAGAATCATAAAATATTATATATATATATTATTATTATTTTTGCATAATAAGGTTGAAGATTGCCAGCTCTGAGGCCTCTTCTGTTTTGTCTCATTTATTTTTGCAAGCAGTTTTTCCATGGAGGGCAGGCCGTACATTCTTTCCATGACTTCACCTGCCTGCTTTAAGTCGTCCTGAGACCTGAATCCTGTAGGTCTTGCTGGAGGGATGGCAGCAGCTTTGGTACCGTATTCTCACCTGTCTGGGTCTCACATGAACAATGGGAAGGTAACAGAATAAGTCACTTTTCCTTACCATTCCTTCTCTGTTCCACCCCCAGGAAACACATGGGGAAAAGCAAACTCTTGGCCAGTGTTGAGGATGTCAGTTGAGGCAATGAAACAGTCAGCTGTTGGGTTGAGAGTATCTGTGTGGAGATGTGTGTTGTGGGTTTCTTTTTTTTTTTTTTTCCCTCCCCTATTTTAGTTGCATATGAATAAACAAATACAACACAAGCTGGCCTTGTGTTGCTGGTTCCTCTTCAGTATTTCCTGGGGATTATTTGCTTTCTAAGTAAAACCCTTCTGACCAACAGCCCAGTATGTCTTAAGACCGGAGGTCATGTCACCTACTTTGGAAGCTCTCACAGCAGGCTGCTCCGCTCGGATCTGGTGAGACACAGAGCTTGTGTTGCACTTCCACGTGCTTCGCTGTATTTATCTTGTGTAGAGCAGCACAGAAGAGATGGTGCTCATTAACAGAAGTACCTTACTACAATGTTCTCCACATTAAACAAGCTGTTTACAGTTTAAACTGCTGAGTGATGTTATTTGAGCTATTTAAAGCTTATATTTTAGTATGAACTAAATGAAGGTTAAAACATGCTTTAGAAAAAGGCACTGATTTCTGCATTTATGTGTACAGTATTGGACAAAGGATTTTATTCATTTTTGTTGCATTATTTTGAATATTGTCTTTTCATTTTAATAAAGTTATAATACTTATTTATGACACCGTTAATAATGTTTCTTGCCTACACTCTTATACAATTTTGTGTCTCGGGTAGTATGACAACTTGACCATTTTTAAGCACAAAGGAAGATGTTTTACAGTCTAATGTACACTTGAAATTTACCATCATTCCCTAAAATGAGAAATAATTTGAGCAATTTAGATTTAAGTAGTATACAGACAATGGCAAAAGTGAGCTGTTTGTATTTACCTGCAACAATTTAAAGGGTCCTTTGAATTGATGCTGGTATGTTGCCATGGAAACAGTTTCCATGTGGGAAGGGATGTCCCCATCAAGTGGACTGTACCAGGAAGGAACCAGCTCTGACGTGGACGTGACATGTCTCATCTTGGGCTTGAGGACTAGGTCTGGATTGCCCTGGGTCCTTTGGAAGGCCCTGTTTTTTGCTTGACCTGAGGCCCCCAAAGAAAGTACAGCCTGCTCTGGTCTCTCAGAGTCACAGTTTTGGGAAGCAGGAGGATACAAGGATGCTGTTGGGGAGGGCACCCTCCCGTCCAGTGTCACTCGCCTAGTTTTCCTTTGCTCTCCTCTGCCCTCAAGCTTCCCACATGACAGCAAAGCTGCCGTGACATTGACTGCATCCTCGTCTGTACTGGGTTTCTGCCAGTGTCAAGAGTGAGGATTCAACACACACAATCTGGGCTGAAAGTCCAGCGCGGGCTCTTTCTAATGACCTGTTGGGCGATTCTTCAAAATCTGTATGTCGGTTTTCTCACTGGTAAAGTTAATAGGGGGGCAGGGGTGATGCCTATGGGAATTACCTTTGACAATTACATGTAAACCAGTAACTAAATGTAAACACAGTGAGGGCCTGGTCTGAGTTGATTTTGTGATTCTCTGTTGCTCACCCTAAGCCCACAAGTTGGACATTATTTCTGGCATTTAACAGATGAAGAAATGGACTTGAGTTCATTTATCAGACATTCGTTGAGTAACTACATGCTTGGAACACACACCCAGGAATTTGAAGCAGTACATAATGACCATTTGTGATAAACCCTAGGAAGGCATTGAACGGTGGTGGTGACAGGATAACAAAACACCCCCTCCCCTTGCTGCATCCCCCAAGGTGATAGGGTCTGAAGGGGTGGAATCTGAGCTGAAGGAAGCAGAGTGAACAGGGAGGGACAGGAGAGGAGACACTGAGGCCAGAGGAGAGCTGGGTGTTTTCCAGAAGCCAGAAGTTATACAGTGAGATGGACAATGGGAAAGGGTGGTCGGTACCACACAGAGGTCCAAGCGGAGGAGGGATGCGGTGGGATGTGTTTTCAAAAGGCCAGTTGTATGGAGAATAGATTGGAAACAAGGAAACTTCAGGACAGGCTGTCAGAATTGAGATCCGAGCGTCAGACGGTGGGAAGGAAAAAAATTGGCTTTGAAGATAATACTTCAAGGTAGAAACAGAAGGCTGGGGACCTTAGGTGGGAGACAGTCCCAGTATGTGGCTTGGGCTGCCATAAGTATCCCCCAGCTTTCTGCAAGCCTTTTCTTTGTATAGTGGTCAAGTTGTTTAGTCACCAAATCATGTCTGACTCTTGCAATCCCATGGACTGAAGCCCACAAGGCTCCTCTGTCCATGGGATTCTCCAAGCAAGAATACTGGAGTGGGTAGCCATTTCTTTCTCCAGGGAATCTTCCCAACCCAGGGATGGAGTGCATGTCTCCTTCATTGGCAGGCAGATTCTTTACTGCTAAGCCACATGGGAAGTCCGTTGTGGTCAAGACAATCTTTAATTCATTGTGTATTTGCTTCACTCTTCACCTTTGAGTTTTCCTTGATTTTGAAAGAATGTTATCTTTTTTTTTTTTTTTTGGTCGGGGGCAGGCTGCGTTGGGTCTTCATAGTGGTGTGCAGACTTCATTAGTTGCAGCCCACAGGCTCAGTTGCTCTGGGACATGTGGGATCTTAGTTCCCTGACCAGGGATCGAGCCTGTGTCCCTACATTAGAAGGTGGATTCTTAACCACTGGACTCCCAGGGAAGTCCTGCAAAAATATTATCTTTTCCTCTTTCTTCTTGGCCATTGCCACTAGCAACCAGAACGTTATCCATTTGCCAACTCAGTCCTCGTCCGGCACACAGAGCAGAAGGAATGCTAGGACAGCCCTGGGCCTAGGACAGCCCTGGGCCTGCTCTCTTAGTGTTGATAAGGCCATTATGTCGAGGAAACGGCCACTCTTAGCAGCCACTGAATGCACTGTTGAGGTCTCTTCCCATACCCAGTAACAAAGCTCTGGCTTTAAGTCAGGAAATGCAGGCGCCTCTCAGCTTCCCACAGTCTCTGTTCCCCATCCATGGGAGACCATGGCAGAGCAGGACCCAGCCCTATAAAAATAGAAGGAATTTATTATTAGGGATTGTTTCATGGTAGAAAACAGAAGCTAAGTTCAAGAGGACTGTTTTGTAAGTCAACTCCAAATCTGAATTATATTAAATTCAAAGTCTCTCTAGGCTGCAACAATCAAATATACATTGCCAATCTCACAAAGTTCCACATTCTAATGAAGTTTAACCTGGTTTATATGTTGCTTATTTCTCCTTAGGTCTCAAGGGCTGTCTTAACTATGTCATGAAAAGATTAAGAGGATGTTTCTTCAATGCTAGGGCCCTGAGTTAAAACAGTAAAGTTGTAGATTTTTCTAGAGCAGTTCATAGGAAAGAGAAATACATCCGCCCACTGGTTCAAGAATCAAAATGTTTATTATGCTGTTCTCTATTTTAGTTCTCCCTTTTTTTGGCTGCACTTCTAGGCCTACGAGATCTTATTTCCCAAACCAGAGAGCAAACACATGCCCTCTACAGTGGAAGCATGGAATCTTATCTACAGGACTGCCAGGGCAGTCCCAGTAATTTAGTTTTTAATTTCATCACATAATCTATTATTTTAGGGTACATGGAGACTTTTTCTCAAAAATAAGCTCCTGGTTATTTCATATATAGCTTGTCTTTCTTTTTTTTTAACTTTCATTTTGAGATTAATGATAAATTCTTAAGTTTCAAAATCAGTACAGAGAGGTCCCCTGGACCCAATAACCAGATTCCCCAACAATAAGATATAATCATCGTCCATTATCAAAACCAGGAAAGTGAGGACTTCTGGTGGTCCAGTGGCTAAGACACTTCCACTGCAAGAGGCGTGGGTTCAATTCTTGGTCGGGGAGTTCCGGGGTACGGCCAAAAATAACCCCAGGAAGCTGACTACATTGTCACAACACGCATAATACAGAATTTTATTTAGCAATAGTTACATCAAAATAGACTTAGGTCCTACTTTTAAAAATTAACTTGGAAATTTGTTCTGTCATTCTGTTAGGCAATTTGTGAAAAACTAATAAAGCTTTAAAACTATGTTACCTTGTAAAAATTTCTACATTTTGGTAATGGCAGTTGAGAAGATAGAACTGACTCATGTTCATTTTGATCTGCCAAGATTTTCTGCAAGATTAATTTTCATTAACTCGAGTAAGGATATTACTTCATGAGGATTCATGAATGATTTTTCCTTTAAAGGCCTTCAGATAGACGGAGACTTAATGTTCCGTATCTTTGAATCTGAACTTGAGACAAGCCAGGAGGCACACTGTGAATTCCTAAACCAGTCCTAAAGCTTGAGGGGTCGGTGTTTGAATGCTTGTTCTTAAGAAAGTAAGTTTGGGTCAAACTAAAACACACTCAGGGACTTGTTTGCTTTGCAGACGAGGCCATTTGGCAAATGTTCTGACCCTTCTCCTCTCCACATTCAAACCTTACACCTTTTAAGAGAAGTTTTGGAGTTTTATTTGGAAAAAGTAGAGAGAAGTAAGAACGGGATAGAAGGTTCAAGTCCATTCAAAGTTGGCTGCCTCTCCTTTTATCAGGACTAAGTGAGGGGCTTCCCTGGTGGTCCAGTAGTTAAGAGTCCGCCTGCCAATGCAGGACACACGGGTGCAAGCCGTGGTCTGGGAAGATCCTATGTGCCTCGGGGCAACTAAGCCTGTGCGCCACGACTACTGAGCCCACACGCTCTAGGGCCTGTGCTCCACGACGAGAAGCCTCGTACGGCATCTAGGGAGTAGCCCCTGCTCACCTTAACTAGTGAAAGCCCTTGCGCAGCAACGAAGACCCAAATAAATAAATTATTTTTTTTTTTTAATAGCTCAGGGAATGAAAAAAAAAGACTGAGTGAAATAATGTAACTCAAGCATGCGTAATGCAATCTGAGGGTGTGAATTTTCACGCTTGCTTTTTGCTTGCCATGTATCAAATTTCAAGGTATTTCTTCCTCAGCCACCCAGATCTGTGACTAGAGCGTGTTTAAACAAGCGCACCTCGGCTCCCATGTGATATGCCCAGAACTCAGTAGCAAACCTACGTACACCACGCATGTTTCCCCACACTTGCAGAAGTGCTTTCACGCCAGAGCAGCCCTCGACAGCCCTTTGTTCCTCAGCCCGTGGCCACTTGCGGGTGGAGCTGCTTGGGAAGGTTTTCCCTGCCTAGAAAGAGAGCTGCTAGCAGGCCACTAGGCTTACACGTGCCTCCCCTATGCCATCGGCCTTCACCCCGTGATCTCATAAAACGGCCAGGAACCCCAAGCGAGCCCACCTGTAGCAAGTCCTCTAAAACAGCATCCCTTATGGCAGATAACCCTGCCCTTCCCCTTCCCGCAACCAAAGCAGAAGCTGGCAAGGGGGGAACCAACTGGTTATAATCAAGGGACCAATCCCTGGGAATGTAGGAGCATTCATCATCTTGACTTTTTGCCCTGATGCAGAAAGGCAGCAGCTTCATTCCTTGGCAATCACTGTGGATCTGCGTCAAATAAACATCATCACACGCTTCTGGTGTGCTTCTTCAAAGATTGCAGTCATGAGGGATGAGCCCAGCACCTCCTCCGGGGACTGCTTGACTTCTGTCCCCTCCCCTCTTGTGTAAGGCAGGATGAGTCCGTCTGTCTGGCTGAGCCCAGAGCAGCCCCCAGCTTAGTGTGCAGGAAGCTTATTTTGCTGGTTTCCCTGGCCGTGCTGGGGTTCCTGCAGGTACTGGTGTCCTGTACACAGTTTTCTGTCTATTGACAGTAACCAATCACAGTTCCTGGCTAAGCAGAAGTCAAGGCAGGATCCCAAGGCACAGGGAGGCCTGGGAGCCCAGCTCAGCGCACCCACAGCAGCCCAGATGCATGATAAGACTTGTCCACGCATCGTCCCAGCCCAGGAGCCTCTAATTACACGTCTGGGGCTCACAGGAGCCCAGGTGGCCCAGCTCACATGATCCCAGAACTGTGAAGAGATTGCGGGAACAGTTCTCACTGCCCTCGCAGCCGGGTGGGCGAGGCTCCTCTGAGCCCCGTGCGTCATTTCAATATAAATTATAACAACCGCCTTCCAAAGACAACAAGAGTGCATTTAACCAGGCGGCTCTTCTCCAAGCATTGCCACCATTATATCCTCCCATCAAGGTTCCGACCAAACTCTACCTTTGCAGTCTTTCCAGCTCAACTTTCCACCTCCTCCAGACCTCCAACTTGAATAGCAGAAAACTGTTGGGCCTCGTAGCAGAACCAATGCAAAAAACACAATATCAGGTCCCCAAGCAGCTGGGTTTTCCCCCATACAATAAAGCTGTGGCCCACGAGGTGGATCGTGGGAAGCCACTTTGACTAGTGGTTCCTGTTCCTGCAGCTCCTTGACCGTATTGACAGCCAACAGAAATTTCTGTTTCCCAGGGTCTTCATAAAGCACACTGAAATCTGTGAAGACATCAGCATCCACCTTACAACCAAGCCATCTTCTTTAAAAGAAAAGACACCTGGGGACTTCCCTAGTGGTCCAGAGTCTAAGATTCAGCGCTCCCAATGCAGGGGCCCAGGTTCAATCCTTGGTCAGGGAACTAGATCCCACAGGCCATAACTAAGACCGGGCATGGCCAAATATATAAATACATTTTTTTTTAAAATAGAATATATAAAAAGAAAAGACACCTGTGCGGAGCCAAGCAACAAAGTCACTGTCACTGGAACCAAAATCTCAACTGGCACATGCTGGTCAGCAGCTTATTCAGGAAAGAAAGCTGAGCCGTGGGAGGGGGTAACACAACAGGTGTTGATCCTGTCGTCAGTCAGCTGTGTGGGAGGATTTTGAGGAGAGCAGCCAGAAATCTGTTTTTGTTTTCAAAGCTATAAGTTTGTTATCTTTTTTTTCTTCCGAGCTCACTGGATGCTGAATTAGTTCGATTGTTCCTTCTGTAAGAAACCACACACTTTAATGGGATTAAGCAAATAGCCACTTATCTGGTCATTGATAAGGATCCTATAAAGAAATTGATTTATCAAACTGAAATCCTCATTTTATTGTTTTTTAAAAATATTTATTTCATTTACTTGACTTCACCTGGTCTTAGCCATGACACATGGGATCTTCAGTCTTCAGTTGCAGCACGTGAACTCCTGTTGTAGTATCTAGTTCCTTGATCAGGGATCAAACCCAGGCCCCCTGCACTGGGAGCACAGAGTCTCAGCCACTGAACCACCAGGAAAGTCCATGAAATCCTCATTTTAAATATTTTCCTCTAAAGCTTGGCGTATCAGGCTATTGTTCAGTCTCTGACTCTTTTTGACCCTATGGACTACAGCATGCCAGGCTTCCCTATCCCTATCTCCCGGAGTTTGCTCAAATTTATGTCCATTGAGTCAGTGATGCTATCTGACCATCTCATCCTCTGCCATCCTCTTCTCCTTTTAACTTCATTCTTGCCCAGCATCAGGGTCTTTTCCAATGAGTTGGCAGTTCACATCAGGTGGTCAAAGTATTAGAGCTTCAGCTTCAGCATCAGCCCTTCCAATGACTATTCAAGGTTGATTTCCTTTAGGATTGACTGGTTTCATCTCCTTGCAGTCCAAGGGACTCTCAAGAGTCTTCTCCAGCACCACAATTCAAAAGCATCAATTCTTTAGCACTTGGCCTTCTTTAGGGTCCAACTCTCACATCCACACATGACTATTGGAAAAAACCATAGCTTTGACTAGACGGACCTTTGTCGGCAAAGAGATGTCTCTACTCTTTAATATGCTGTTTAGATTTGCTATATCTTTTCTTCCAAGGAGCAAGCACCTTTTAATTTCAAAGCTGAAATCACCATCTGCAGTGATTTGGGAGCCCAAGAAGACAAAATCTGTCTCTGCTTCCACTTTTTCCTTTTCTAGTTGCCATGAAGTGATGGGACCTTATGCCAAGATCTTAGTTTTTTGAATGCTGAATTTCAACTCAGCTTTTTCACTCTCCTCTTTCACCTTCATCAAGAGGCTCTTTAGTTCCTCTTCACTTTCTGCCATTAGAATGGTATCATCTGCTTATTTGAAGTTTTGATCAATCTGTAGACATCTGTTTATGTCTATTTTTTTCCTCAAATCTATTCTTAATGATTTTATGTATTCAGTAATCCTAACAAGACAGTTTTCTGAATACAGAGCTTTCTCTGAACAGCCTTATAGGCAAAAAGGGGTGTTCTCTTCCTACCCTGGTGGCTCAGATGATAAAGAATCTGCCTACAATGCAAGAGACCCAGGTTCAGTCCCTGGGTTGGGAAGATCCCCAGGAGGAGGGAATGGAACACACTCCAGTATTCTTGCCTGGAGAATTTCACGGACAGAAGAGACTGGCGGGCTACAGTCCATGGGGTCGCAAAGAGTCGGACGTGACTGAGTGACAACACACACACACACCATCCCACCCAGGGTGCATTATAATTCTGTCCTTACTTAATCCCCACCCAGTGCTCATTTCCAGCTATGCAAACTCACATTATTCTTTCTGAATCATACAGAAGTGCCACGCCCTGAGTTGCACATAAAACTTTGCCGTATTATTTATGCCTCAGTGTGTCCTGACACAAGTTGTGGCTGACTTAGAAGAGCCCATTTATACTTTTCTGGAATTATTGATTACCTCATTTCCCCATAACTGGTTCTAGGTGGGAATTTCACAGAAAGGTTTCCTTCTAAAATTTTGTAGTCTGATTTTGAGGCTATGCTTTCAACTCCTTTTCTGGTTACTAATTCTGATGTTGGAAGGTCCTTTTCCTAAAGTTGGAGCTTATTTGGAGTGGTGCAGAGCCCTTATTATTTTTTTTTTAACTGCCTCCGTTTATTTCTGGATGCTCTGGGTCTTCACTGCTACGCAGGGGCTTTCTCTCATTGTGGAGAGTGGGGGCTACTCTCTAGTTGCGGTACACAGGCTTCTCGTCGAGGTGGCTTCTTTTGGTGCAGAGCACGGGGTCTAAGTGCACGGGTTTCCGCAACTGCGGCACATGGTCTCGGTAGTTGTCAGAGCCCCTCTTGTAGTTCACAGCCGGGGATGTAACACGGCAGGGCTGTGGGGAGTCCATCCACGGCTTAACACGTATAGCCCTCCTGCCTCCCTGCTAAACATCTCCTGAAATCTCCCGAAATGAAGAATAAAAGCCAAAAACATCTCTTTGGCAGTGCAGACTGTTTCAGGAATTCATGAAAGACGCAGAGCAGATAGGTGTGGTCTGATGGAGCAATCGGATCAAAGGGAAAGGAAGGCTAAAATATTCGCAGGCAATGACTTCTGTGAAAGCCGTTCCAAGAGTTCTGCGAAAGTTCTGTGTTTATGGGCACAGAACAGGAAGCAGCCCTGGGGCAGTCGTCAGGGTGATTATCTGCGGAACCACTTGCAGAGGATCTGCTGGCCAGCCGCTCCCACCCCCAACCCTGCGCTAAGCCGTGCCAGTGAGTGTCTGCCTCCAGGCTAGAGTGCTGGTGTCCAAGAGACAGGCCCCAGGTGACAAGGAAGTCTCCAGGTGGGGTGGAAAGCCCTACCTGATGAAAAGGACCCGTCCCCACTGCACACCCTGTCCAGAAGCACGGACCCTTCCTCTTCCTAGGACACAAGATCTGAGCCTGGATCCACTGACAGAAGGGGAGTTTTCAAACACAAACATGAGCATAAAAGGAAAAATCATTGAAACTTTGGGAAAAAACTAATATCAAGAAGAGCACAAAACTCTATAAACAGAGACCAGCACTCGTGCAAACATTTCACAAAGCAAACACATGAAAATAATCCTCAGAGATTAGACACAGTATTACATGACACAAAAACAAGGCATTTAAAAAAAAAAAAAAAGAAAAAGGGCTTCCCTGGTAGCTCAGCTGGTAAAGAATCCACCTGCAGTGCAAAAGGCCCTGGTTTGATTTCTGGGTGAGGAAGATCCTCTGGAGAAGGGATAGGCTACCCACTCCAGTGTTCTTGGGCTTCTGTGGTGGCTCAGTTGGTAAAAGAATCTGCCTGCAATGTGGGAGGCCTGGGTTTGATCCCTGGGTTGGGCAGATCCCCTTGAGGAGGGCATGGCAACCCACTCCAGTATTCTTGCCTGGAGAATCCCCATAGACAGAGGAGCCTGATGGGCTGCAGTCCATGAGGTCGCAAAGAGTTGAACACGACTGAGTGACTAGGCACATACGGAAAAAAAAGATCCAAGGAACAGAAAAGGGGAAGAAAAGTAAAGACACAGAATCTGAGGAGGCAGGAATGAAGAATGGAATGAAAGAAATAGTATTAAAATGTAACAGAGATTTCTCTAGTGGCACAGTGGTTAAGACTCTCCCTTGCAATGCAGGGGACAAGTGTTCAATCCCTGGTCGGGAAACAAGATCCCCCATGCCTTGTTGTTTTTCAGTCGCTAAGTTGTGTCCAACTCTTTGCGACCCCATGGACTGCAGCATACCAGGCTTCCCTGTCCTTCACTATCAAGAGTTTGTTCAAACTCATGTCCACTGAGTCAATGATGCCATCCAACCATCTCATCCTCTGTCATCCCCTTCTCCTCCTGCCTTCAATCTTTCCCAGCATCAGGGTCTTTTCCAATGAGTCCAATCTTTGCATCAGGTGGCTGAACATGCGTAGGGGTACTGAGCCCACATGCCACAATGGAAGATCCTGTGTGCTGCAGCTAAGATAGACAAATAAATAAATATTTTTTAAAAATCAGAATAGAAGGAAATTTCCCAGATCTGAAGAAAAGATACAGGTCTTCACATGGGAAGGGCCCTCAGGTGACAAATGACTTACCTGGAAATAAGACACACCCAGACACCTTTCCCAAAATTTCAGAATACCAAGGAAGGAGGGGGAAATACTTTCCAAAGAAAAACAAGGAGACACTTATCTACAAAGAGTTAGGAATTATAAGTCCCAGCAACACAGGATGTTGGAAGAAAATGGAGCAATATCAATATCAAGAATCTAAGAAAAAATGACTTTGATCCCAGAGTCCTTTTCCCAGCCAAATCAGCATTCCGGTGAAAGGCCAACAGGGAGTATTTAGGGCATATAAACCTCAGGACTCTGTAACTCTCAGATTTGCTCTCTGAAGGAATTCCTCAAGGTGAAATAGAGCAAGAAAGGAAGAATCCAAGAAGGAGAAAACTGTGTTATCCAACGGGCCAGAGGCAAACAGGACAGCCATTACCACTTCTCGTGAAATTTAAATAATTTCTACACATCTCGTTGCACAGTTAAAAAATTAATAATAACAGAGAATTAAGATCCCAGATTAATTCAGGGAAAAGGAGAATGATGGGGGAAGTGAAATCAAATGCATGTTTTCATCTTTTTGGAG
The DNA here is from genome assembly GCF_029378745.1 of Bos indicus. NCBI lineage: Eukaryota > Metazoa > Chordata > Mammalia > Artiodactyla > Bovidae > Bos > Bos indicus. The sequence continues at coordinate 46,219,430 of NC_091775.1, forward strand.
AAGAGGATAGAATTGATTAATTCTGGATATTGAAGGAAATGGCAACCCACTCCAGTATTCATGCCTGGAAAATCCCATGGACCGAGGAGCCTGGTGGGCTACAATCCATGGGGTCACAAAGAGTCGGACACGACTGAGCGACTTCTGTGTGTGTGTCTGTGTTAGTATACATGGGGCTTCCCTGGTGGCTCAGTGGTAAGGAATCTGCCTGGAGACATGGGTTTGACCCCTGGACCAGATTATCCCTGAAGAAGGAAATGGCAACCCACTCCTGTATTGCCTGGAGAATTCCATGGACAGAGGAGCCTAATGGGGTATAGGCTTCCCAGGTTGCGCTAGCGGGAAAGAACCTGCCTGCCAATGCAGGAGAGGTAAGAGACGTGAATTTCGATCACCTAGTGGGGGAAAATCCCCTGGAGGAGGGAATGGCAACCCACTCCGGTATTCTTGCCTGGAGAATCCCATGGACACAGGAGCCTGGCAGGCTATGGTTCATAGGGTGGCAAAATGTTGGACATGACGGAAGCAACTGAGCATGCAATGGGCTGTAGTCCATGGGGCCACAAAAAATCAGACATGACTGAGCGACAGAGCACACACAGTGTATATTAAAGATCTGGTGGTCCAGTGGCCAAGACTCTGGATGTGGGGGGCCTGGTTCAATCCCTGGTCAGGGAACTAGAGCCCGAATGCCACAACTAGGAGTTCGCATGCCACAGCTAAGACCCAGTGCAGCCAAATAGATAAAAAATGTTTTTTCAAAATCTACAGGATGAGTTTCACTTCAGATAATAGCACAGAAGCTTGTGTCAGATTCACCCAGCCTACTTGTGACAACTGTATACTCAGGAAAAATATAAAAAACAACTATGTAAAGGTGCTGGAAAGGAACCAGTGCCCTACGAGGAAGGAATCCAGGGGTGATCCATGAGTAACCAGCTTTCCCCTGAGAGTTCTTAATTTTCTCTGCACACAAGAAACAGAACTCAAACAGAAAGCAGCCGTCTTGTTGTTTAGTTGCTAAGTCACACCTGACACTTCTGTCAGCCCGTGGACTGTAGCCCACCAAGCCCCTCTGTCCATGGAGTTTCCCAGATAAGAATACTGGAGTGGGTGGCCATTTCCTTCTCCAGGGAATTTTCCAGTTCAGGGATCGAACCCACATCTCTTGCTTGGCAGGCCATCTTACAGTGCTGAAAAGATAGAAGTTGGGTTTCAGGCCTGCCAGAGTAGCTGGGAATTGAGGGAGGGCAGATCCCAAAAGGAAGAACCCCCCAAATCTGTGTACAAACACCCCTTCAGTCCTTGGCTGGTTCCAGGACAGTATGTTATGGGTCATGCCTCCAAGGAGCCTGGCTGAAAGTGACACCTGGAGGGGCAAAGGATGGAGCTGAGATTTCAGCAGCTGCCCAACTGCATACACAGAGTTTGGAATTTAAGTCCACTCAAGTTCGAGGTGCATGGTAAACCTCTTGGACTTTCTACTAAAACCCCAGAAGGGTGATGTTTTAGAAGTGAGGCCCACATCCCAGACTGAGGGCAAAACTGAAGTAAACCTACCCGAACAAAGCAGAGAACTAAACTGCCATGGGATCAAAGCTTATCTGCCAGTAATTGAACTGCTTTCTAGAACAAAGTTTCTCACCTTTCAGAGGAAGATGACAGAAACCACTGTACTACAGTGCATCGCCCATAATGTTCAGGGTACATCAGAATTTATGAGACCTGCAAAGAAGCGGGAGAGTGCATCCCATAATCGAGAGAAGAAAGTCCATAGAGGAAGGCCCACAGAAAAGCCAGGTGCCAGACTTAGTGAAGACGTGAAAATAATTATTATACGTGTTAAAGACTTGACAGGAAAAGATGGATATAATGGGTGAAGATTTAGGGTTGACTTTTTCTAACATTTATTTATTTGGCTGGCCAGGTCTTAGCTGAGGCACGTGGGATCTTTGTGGGATCAGTGGGATGAGTTGTGTCATGCAAACTCTTAACTTGCCACATGTGGGATTTAGTTCCCTGACTTTTTCTAACATTTATTTATCTGGCTGGGCCAGGTCTTAGCTGAGGCATTTGGGATCTTTGTGGGATCACTTGGGATGAGTTGTGTCATGCAAACTCTTAACTTGCCACATGTGGGATTTAGTTCCCTGATCAGAGATTGAACCCCGGTTCCCTGCACCGGGAGTGGGGAGTCCTAGCCACTGGACCAGAAGGGAAGTCCCTAGGGACAACTTTTTAGGAATGATATAGAAACTGTAAAAAGAGAGCCAAATGGAAGTCTTAGACCTGAAAAATGCTATACCTGAAAAAAATTTTAGGAGTCTGACAACAAATTAGATACTGCAAAAGAAAGGATTTTTAATGTGAACATGAAAACAAACTTTGAGGTAAGGAGAAGGTATTCAAGGGCCTTCCCAGGTGGCTCAGTAGTAAAGAATCCACCTGCCAATGCAGGAAACACAGAAGACTTGGTTTCAAACCCTGGTCAGGAAGATCCCCTGAAGGAGGAAATGGCAACACACTTGCCTGGGAAAACCGGTGGACAGGAGAGCCTGCTGGGCTACAGTCTGTAGGGTTGCAAACACTCAGACACTACTGAGGGAATGAGCATGCACACACGCACAGGTGGTATTCAAACTACAGCACAAAAAGAAACAAGACTACAAAATTGTCTCAGGAGGGATGGTAGAAACTGGATGTACGGCTCCTAAAACACTTGATGAAAAAGAAAATGAAACTTTAAGAAAATGATTAATCCAACAAATGGTGAGAGGAAATTTAACATGAAATAACCGTGGTAAAAAGCAAACATAAGATGGTAAGAATAAGTCAAAACATTTCAGTAATCACAGAAGGGGAATAAGTTAAATTCCCATTAACCCTCTTTGACATAAATTGCAACAATGGAAATAAAAACAAAATACAAAAACAAAAATAAACAAATGGGACTGAATTAAAGGCTTTGCACAGCAAAGGAAAAGATAACCTCAGAACAGGAGAAAATATTTGCAAGCCACGCAACCAACAAAGGATTAATTTCCAAATTAATTTCCAAAATATACAAACAGCTCATACAGTTCAATATGTAAAAAAGCAAACAACAACAACAAAAATAAGCAGAAGACCTAAATAGACACTTCTCCAAAGAAATCATACAGATGGCCAATAGGCCAACTGCACTAATTATTAGAGAAAAGCAAATCAACACTACAATGAGGTATCACCTCACTCTGGTCAGAATGAATCTCACCAAAAAGTGTATAAATAACAGATGCTGGAAAGGTAGAGAAAAAGGAACCCTCCTCCACTGTGGGTAAGAATGTAAATTTGCAGCCACTATGGAGAACAGTATGGAGGCTCCTTAAAAAACTAAAAATAGATATCATACTACCTTCAGTTCAGTTCAGTTGCTCAGTCATGTCCGACTCTTTGCAGCCCCATGAATTGCAGCACGCCAGGCTTCCCTGTCCATCCCCAACTCCCAGAGTTCACTCAGACTCAAGTCCATCGAGTCAGTGATGCCATCCAGCCATCTCATCCTCTGTCGTCCCCTTCTCCTCCTGCCCCCAATCCCTCCCAGCATCAGAGTCTTTTCCAATGAGTCAATTCTTCACAGGACCCTGCAATCCCATCCTGGGCACGTATCTGGAGAAAACTCTAGTTCAAAATCATACATGCACCCGAATGTTCACTGCAGCACTATTTACAATAGGCAAGGCTTACAAGCAACTTAAATATCCATTAACAGATGAATGAATAAAGAACATGTGGTATAGTTGGACACAACGGAATATTTCTCAGTCATAAAAAGAATGAAGTAATGCCATTTGCAGCAACATGGATGGACCCAGAGATTGTCATAATAAGTGAAGTTAGCCAGACACAGAAAGACACATACCACATGATATCGCTTATATGTGGAATCTTAAGAAGAAAAAGATACAAACGAACTTATTTACAAAACAGAGGTAGACCCACAGACAAAGAAAACAAACTTATGATTATCAAAGGGGAAAGAGGGAGAGGGATAAATTAGGAGGTTGGATTTAACAGATACATACTACTAAACACAGAACAGATAGCCAACAAGGACCTACTATGAATATATAGCACAGGATACTATACTCAATATTTTGAGTATAGTATGAAAATATATTCCCTATAAGAGAAAATCTGAAAAAGAACACACACACACACACACACACACACATACATGTATAACTGGATCCCTGTGCTATACACCTGAAACTAACAGGACATTGTGAATCGACTATATTTACATAAAATAAAAAGCAACAACAGCATTAACAACAAAGATGAGGGTAACCTTTTAAAATAGAGACTTTCAGGTTAAGTTAATAGCAACCAAATTGATATATTATTCACAGAAGACGTATGTAAAAAAAAGTTATATATTGGTTGCAGCTCCTTTTGAATATTAACAGAAATGCCAATTAACAGTGGCTAACAAAAGAGCTTATTTTTCTTGTTGAAGTCTGGAAGTATGTGGCTGCTGCTGTTGGTTCATGAGTATAAGGGTGGTACCTTAGCAATTCTCTTGGCTTTTTGTTCATGGTCACAAAATGGTTGCCAAGGGTTCAGGTATTGCATCTGCACTGAAGGTAGGAAGCCGAGAAAAGCAACACTGTTCACGTGGCTTCCTCTTTTGGGAAAAGCAAAAACCTTCCCAGAGCTCTCAACAGACTTCTGCTGGTGTTTCAATAATCAACACTGTTGTTAGCTGGCAAGAGAGGCGGTCACCCCAGCTTACTTAGTGAAGGTAGACAAGAGATGGAGATTGCAAAATGAATGTTCTGTAGCCAGTGAACAGTGTCTCATACAGGTTCAAAATATTGGGATGGAAAAGACACACTAGGCAAAAGCTGATAAAAGGGCAAAGAGTGGCTGCAGAGAGGTGAAGAGCTATCTAGAAGCTCTAAGCAGGACAAGCTACAGACTCAGCACACATTCCCACTCCCGTAATTGTAGAGGCTGGAACATAAAAGCTTAATTTCTGACGCTCTTTTGCAGCGAGGTTCTAGACGTGAATCGTTGTTGTTGTTTAGTTGCTAAGTTGTGTCCGACTCGTTTGCAATCCCATCGACTGTAGCCCACCAGGCTCCTCTGTCTATGGGGTTTTCCAGGCAAGAATACTGGAGTGGATTGCCATTCCCTTCTCCAGGGGATCTTCCCAACCTAGGGATCAAACTCAGGTCTCCTACCCTGCAGGTAGATTCTTTACCACTGAGCCAGCAGATAAGCCCAGATGTGAATTAGGTTCTGCCAACTGCATGGACCTGCATGAGATTTGGTAGCTGCAACTGAGTCAGAGACAGTTCTGCTGACAACCAAGGTCATGGAGATGAATATAAAAGATTGGCGGTAGCCAGACAGAGCATTTCAGGGTTTTATCAGCAGCTTTGTGGGTAGATTATGGTCATTGTGGTAACAGCTGCAGCAGCAGTAGCCTCCTAGCCCTGGCTTCTTTATGCCTGAATCGAAACTACAGTGATGCGGTCTTCAACTCAATAGTTCTGGGGGAGGCTTCCTGATTACCATGACTCCAATTTTTCCTGTGATTTTTATAACCACCTAATTTCCTGTTTTAAACCCCTTTGAAATCAACCCTGAATATTCATTGGAAGGACTGATGCTAAAGCTGAAGCTCCAAAACTTTGGCCACCTGATACGAAGAGATGACTCCTTAGAAAAGACCCAGATGCTGGGACAGATTGAGGGCAGGCGGAAAAGCGGGTGACAGAGGACGAGATGGTTGGATGGCATCACAGATTCAATGGATGTGAGTTTGAGCAAACTCTGGGAGACAGTGAAGGACAAGGAAGCCTGATGTGCTGCAGTCCATGGGGTCGCAAATAGTCGGACATGACTTAGCAACTCAACAACAGAGTCTTAAAATGCAGTGAGTAGTTTCTGTTTCCTACACTGAGCTCTGAAATTGATCACACACACACTCGGGTCTTAGAATGATAGGGCCCCTCAGGTGACTTTCTGAAGCAAGTGTAAACTCTCTCTGGGAGGAATTCAAAATTATTCTGAAGCTCAAAGAATCCTACAGAATTAAAAATAAAATAAAATGAACACTTCTGAAGCAAAAACCATAAAACACACAAGGAAACAAAGCATTATAAGTAAAAACAGCAGGAACCACAGACAGCAGAGACAGAAATGCAAAGACTTTAGATTCTAGAATTATCAGACACACACTGCTATATTTAAAACAGATAGCCAACAAGGTTAGCACTTGTATAGCAAATGGAACTGTATAGCACATGGAACTTTGCTCAATACTCTGTAATATCTAAGTGAGAAAAGAATTTGAAAAAGAATATATATATATATATATATATATACACACACACACATAAGTAAATCACTTTACTGTACACCTGAAATTAACACAACATTGTCAATCAATTATACTTCAATATGAAATTTAATTTAAAAAGAGTTATCAGACATAGAACATAAAAAATATAGGTTTGGTATACTTAAATAAACATGTGAATAAAACAAACAGATTTGAAAAAGACTAAAACATTTTAAAATAAAATTAATATGTAATGATTAAAAAGAATAATTCAAAAGACATGTAGCCACCTGGTTGGAAACAGCTGAAGAGTTAGTGAACTCAATGATGGATCTGAAGAAATTATGAAGAATGCAGTACCAAAATACAAAAATCTGGGAAAAGAGATGTTGAGAGGTATGAAAGATACTGTAATAAAAGGAGACAAATTACATTATCTGGAAGAAAAGACAAGGGAATAAGGAAGAAGCAATGTTTGAAAAAATGATGGGTGAGAATTTGCCAGAATTGTTGAAATATATCCAGGCTTGTACAGTAATGCTTAAAATTCTCCAAGCCAGGCTTCAGCAATACGTGAACCATGAACTTCCAGATGTTCAAGCTGGTTTAAGAAAAGGCAGAGGAACCAGAAATCAAATTGCCAACATCCACTGGATCATTGAAAAATCAAGAGAGTTCCAGAAAAAACATCTATTTCTGCTTTCTTGACTATGCCAAAGCCTTTGACTGTGTGGATCACAATAAACTGTGGAAAATTCTGAAAGAGATGGGTCAGGTCAGACCACCTGACCTGCCTCTTGAGAAACCTGTATGCACGTCAGGAAGCAACAGTTAAAACTGGACATGGAACAACAGACTGGTTCCAAATAGGAAAAGGAGTACATCAAGGCTGTATATTGTCACCCTGCTTATTTAACTTCTATGCAGAGTACATCATGAGAAACGCTGGACTGGAAGAAGCACAAGCTAGAATCAAGATTGCCGGGAGAAATATCAATAACCTCAGATATGCAGATGACACCACCCTTATGGCAGAAAGTGAAGAACAACTCAAGAGCTTCTTGATGAAAGTGAAAGAGGAGAGTGAAAAAGTTGGCTTAAAGCTCAACATTCAGAAAATGAAAATCATGGCATCGGGTCCCATCACTTCATGACAAATAGATGGGGAAACAGTGGAAACAGTGTCAGACTTTATTTTTGGGGGCTCCAAAATCACTGCAGATGGCGATTGCAGCCATGAAATTAAAAGACGCTTACTCCTTGGAAGAAAAGTTATGACCAACCTATATGACATATTCAAACTCAGAGACATTACTTTGCCAACAAAGGTCCGTCTAGTCAAGGCTATGATTTTTCCAGTAGTCATGTATGGATGTGAGAGTTGGACTGTGAAGAAAGCAGAGCACCGAAGAATTGATGCTTTTGAACTGTGGTGTTGGAGAAGACTCTTGAGAGTCCCTTGGACTGCAAGGAGATCCAACCAGTCCATTCTGAAGGAGATCAGTCCTGAGTGTTCATTGGAAGGACTGATGTTGAAGCTGAAACTCCAATATTTTGGCCATCTGATAGGAAGAGCTGACTCATTTGAAAAGACCCTGATGCTGGGAAAGATTGAAGTCAGGAGAAGGGGATGACAGAGGATGAGATGGTTGGATGGTATCACCAACTCAATGGACATGAGTTTGGATAAACTCTGGGAGTTGATGGACAGGGAGGCCTGGTGTGCTGTGGTCCATGGGGTTGAAAAGAGTCGGACACAACTGAGCAACTGAACTGAACTGAACTGAAGCAACATAGCACTTAGCATAATTGATTTACAATGTTTCAGCTATACAGCAAAGTTATTATCTCTCTACATATATATATATATTTTTTTTCTTTTTCAGATTCTTTCCCAAGAATAGACATTTTTAAACTAAACTTTAAACTGAATGAGAACATAGAGAAAAGTACACAGATCAAAAATATATGACTCAAAGACTCCCCTGGTGGCTCAGTGGATATGAATGTCCCTGCCACTGAAGGGGACACAGGTTCGATCCCTGGTCTGGGAAGATTCCACATGCCTCGAGCAACTACACCAGTGAGCCACAACTGCTGAGCCTGTGCTCTAGAGCCCTTCAGCCACAACTACTGAAGCCTATGCACCACAGAGCCTGTGCTATTCAAGAGAACCCAGTGCAATGAGAAGCCCATGCACCACATCGAAGAGTAGCCCCACCCTCTGCAACTAGAGAAAGCCCGCACAAAAACAGTGAAGGCCTAGCACAGCCAAAAAATAAATTAATAAACAAAAAAATATATATATATGACTCGGGACTTCCCTAGTGATCCAGTAATTAAGAACTTGCCTGCCAGTGAAGGGGACACGAGTTTGATCCTTGGTCTGGGAAGATAGCATGTGCCACGAGGCAACTAAGCACTCACAGAACAGAGCCTGTGCTCCACAACAAGAGAACCACCGCAAAGAAAAGCCTGTGCACCACAACTGGAATCGCTCAATGCCATCCCCTCCACTAGCTTTGTTCGTAGTGATGCTTTCTAAGGCCCACTCGACTTCACATTCCAGGATGTCTGGCTTTAGGTGAGTGATCACACCATCGTGATTATCCGGGTCGTGAAGATCTTTTTTGTACAGTTTTTCTGTGAATTCTTGCCACCTCTTCTTAATATCTTCTGCTTCTGTCAGGTCCATATCGTTTCTATCCTTTATCGAGCCCATCTTTGCGTGAAATGCTCCCTTGGTATCTCTAATTTTCTTGAAGAGATCCCTAGTCTTTCCCATTCTGTTGTTTTCCTCTGTTTCTTTGCATTGATTGCTGAGGAAGGCTTTCTTATCTCTTCTTGCTATTCTTTGGAACTCTGCATTCAGATGCTTATATCTTTCCTTTTCTCCTTTGGTTTTTGTGTGTCTTCTTTTCACAGCCATTTGTAAGGCCTCCTCAGACAGCCATTTTGCTTTTTTGCATTTCTTTTCCATGGGGATGGTCTTGATCCCTGTCTCCTGTATAATGTCACGAACCTCATTCCATAGTTCATCAGGTACTCTATCTATCAGATCTAGTCCCTTAAATCTATTTCTCACTTCCACTGTATAATCATAAGGAATTTGATTTAGGTCATACCTGAATAGTCTAGTGGTTTTCCCTACTTTCTTCAATTTAAGTCTGAATTTGGCAATAAGGAGTTCATCATCTGAGCCACAGTCAGCTCCTGGTCTTGATTTTGCTGACTATATAGAGCTTTCTCCATCTTTGGCTGCAAAGAATATAATCAATCTGATTTCGGTGTTGACCATCTGGTGATGTCCATGTGTAGAATCTTCTCTTGTGTTGTTGGAAGAGGGTGTTTGCTATGACCAGTGCATCCTCTTGGCAAAACTCTATTAGTCTTTGCCCTGCTTCATTCCGTATTCCAAGGTCAAATTTGCCTGTTACCCCAGGTGTTTCTTGATTTCCTACTTTTGCATTACAGTCCCCTATAATGAAAAGGACATCTTTTGGGGGGGTGTTAGTTCTAAAAGGTCTTGTAGGTCTTCATAGAACCATTCAACTTCAGCTACTTCAGTGTTACTGGTTGGGGCATAGACTTGGATTACTGTGATATTGAATGGTTTGCCTTGGAAATGAACAGAGATCATTCTGTCGTTTTTGAGATTGCATCCAAGTACTGCATTTCGGACTTTTTTTGTTGACCATGCTGGCTATCCCATTTCTTCTAAGGGATTCCTGCCCACAGTAGTAGATATAATGGTCATTTGAGTTATATTCACCCATTCCAGTCCATTTTAGTTCACTGATTCCTAGAATGTCAACGTTCACTCTTATCATCTCCTGTTTGACCACTTCCAATTTGCCTTGATTCATGGACTTAACTTTCCAGGTTCCTATGCAATATTGCTCTTTACAGCATTGGACCTTGCTTCTATCACCAGTCACATCCACAACTGGGTATTGTTTTTGCTTTGGCTCCATCCCTTCATTCTTTCTGGAGTTATTTCTCCACTGATCTCCTGTAGCATATTGGGCACCTACTGACCCAGGGAGTTCCCCTTTCATTATCCTATCATTTTGCCTTTTCATACTGTTCAAGGTCCACGTTCAAGCTACTCCACGTTCAAGGTCAGGAGGGGTGGCCGTGAGGAGATACCCCTCATCCAAGGTAAGGAGCAGCAGCTGTGCTTTGCTGGAGCAGCCGTGAAGAGATTCCCCACGTCCAAGGTAAGAGAAACCCAAGTAAGATGGTTGGTGTTGCGAGAGGGCATCAGGGGGCAGACAGACTGAAACCACAATCACAGAAAACTAGCCAATCTGATCACACGGACCACAGCCTTGTCTAACTGAATGAAACTAAGCTATGCCATGTGGGGCCACCCAAGACAGGCGGGTCATGGTGGAGAGGTCTGACAGACTGTGATCCACTGGAGAAGGGAATGGCAAACCACTTCAGTATTCTTGCCTTGAGAACCCCTTGAAAAGTATGATAAGGCTACTTAGTTATAAAAAAAATAATGAAATAATCCCATTTGTACCAACATGGATGAACCTAGAAATGATCATACCAAGTGAAATAAGTCAGAGAAAGACAAACATATGACAAACCAGTCCATCCTAAAGGAAATCAGTCCTGAATATTCATTGGAAGGACTGATGCTGAAGCTGAAGCTCCAAGACTTTGGCCGCCTGATGGGAAGAGCTGACTTATTGGAAAAGACCCTGATGCTGGGAAAGACTAAGGGCAGGAGGAGAAGGGGATGACAGAGGATGAAATGGTTAGATAGCATCACTAACTCAAAGAATATGAGTTTGAGCAAACTCCGAGAGATGGTGAAGGCCGGGGAAGCCTGGCATGCTGCAGTCCATGGGACTGCAAAGAGTTGGACAAGAATTAGCGACTGAACTGAACTTATATATAGAATCTAAAAAAATGATACAAATATACTTATTTACAAAGCAGAAATAGACTCACAGATATAGAAAACAGTCTTATGGTTACCAAAGAGGAAAATTGGAAGGAGAGATAAATTAGGGGTTTGAGATTAATAGATACAAACTATCAAATATAAAATAAATAATAAGGACCTACTGTGAACTATATTTAATATCTCATAATAACCTATAATGGAAAAGAATCTAATATATATGTATTTTGAATATAGATATATAGGAAAAGAATCTAGTATATATATATATAAATGAATCACTCTGCTATACCTTGAAACTAATAGATCATTGAAAATCAGCTATATACATCGTTGTTTTTTAAGAAGTGTGAAAAGGCAAGCCACAATCCGAATGATATCTGCAAAACATAAATTAACAGGGCTTTTGCTTTTTCTTCTTTATTTAAATTAAAATCAAAACCAGTTCACTCACTTCTCCCCTTTTCTTCTCATGTAAATAATAATGATTAATATCCAGAATGTATAAAAAATCCCTACAAATAAAAAGACAAAAACTCAACAGGAAAATGAGCAAAAGAGAGTCATTACACAGAAGAAACCCCAAGAAAAATGCTTCCTGAGTAACCAGGAAAATGCAAAGTAAAGCCTCCAGGAGATACTATTTCACATGCACCAAACTAGCAATAACTTAAGAGTTTGATAATAACTAATGGTCTCATGGGCCACCTCATGCGAAGAGTTGACTCACTGGAATAGACTCTGATGCTGGGAGGGATTGGGGGCAGAAGGAGAAGGGGACGACAGAGGATGAGATGGCTGGATGGCATCACTGACTTGATGGACGTGAGTCTGAGTGAACTCCGGGAGTTGGTGATGGACAGGGAGGCCTGGCGTGCTGCGATTCATGGGGTCGCAAAGAGTCCGACACGACTGAGCGACTGATTTGATCTGATCTGAATGGTCTCATGATATGAAGCAACAGTCATTCTTTCTCACTGCTTGTGGAGAATAAATTGCCAGAACTGCTTGGGAAATGGCTTAGCAATTCCTAGTGCAGGAGTTCTTAACCTGTATATGCAATTAGAGCTCAGGGGGTCCATGTACTCGAATGGGAAAAAAAACAATGTCTGTGTTTTCACTAACTGTAACTGAAACTTGCCATTTCCTTCTGTTACCAACTAAACTTTTGTGTCACTAGTACTTGTGACTTCTACAAACCAAAAGAATACAGATTTTGTGTATCACATTGAATTTGTTGCAGGTATCTCAAAACCACTTTGCCAACAAAAGTCCGTATAGTCAAAGCTATGGTTTTTCCAGTAGTCATGTACAGATGTGAGAGTTGGACCATAAAGAAGGCTGAACACTGAAGAATGGATGCTTTTGAACCGTGGTGCTGGAGAAGACTCTTGAGAGTCCCTTGCACTGTAAAGAGGTCAAATCAGTCAATCCTAAAGGAAATCAACCCTGAATATTCATTGGAAGTGTTGATGCTGAAGTTGAAGCTCCAATACTTTGGCTTCCTGATACGAAGAGTCAGCTCATTGGAAAAGACCCTGATGCTGGGAAAGTGAAAGTGAAGTTGCTCAGTCGTGTCTGACTCTGCAACCCCATGGACTGTAGCCTGCTAGGCTCCTCTAGGATGCCTCCAAGATAGCCATGACATCCATGGATTCTCCAGGCAAGAATACTGTAGTGGGTTGCCATTTCCTTCTCCAGGGGATCTTCCCAACACAGGAATTGAACCTGGGTCTCCCACACTGCAGGCAGACTCTTTACTGTCTGAGTCACCAGGGGCTCCTGATGCTGGGAAAGACTGAAGGCAAAAGGAGAAGGAGATGACAGAGGATGAGATGGTTGGATGGCATCACCGACTCAATGGACATGAGTTTGAGCAAACTCCGGGAGACAGTGAAGAAGAGGGAAGACTGGCGTGCCGCAGTCCCTGGGGTCGCAGAGTAGGACATCAGTGAGCAACTGAACAACAACCGGAGAAACTCTGGCCCATATGTATCAGGAGATGTGAGCAAAACACTGGGAGCCTGGAAAGGGCTTAAATATTCATCAGCAATACAATGGATAAACGGTGGAATATGCCTGCAGTATAATTACATTTTTTTTTAAAGCACTTGAAGACTCAGGTGGCATTGAGCTTGATGCCTTATGGACTAATAGCATAGTATTATCCACAACTCAGAGGTAATTTACTCTGTTGTAAGTATGATGAATGTCTATTATTCTTGTATTAGGGATGGAGAAACATATGTAGCTGAAAAAGCTTATGTTGTTCAGTTGCTAAGCTGTGCCGCATTCTTTGTGACCCCATGGACTCCAGCACACCAGGCCCCTCTGTCCTCCACTATCTCCCAGAGTTTGCTCAAATTCACGTCCATGAGTCACCATTGAGTCAGTGATGTTATCCAATCATCTCATCCTCTGCCGCCCCCTTCTCCTTTTGCCTTCAAAGAAGTATAACCAAATATTAAAGAAGAAGGTGAGCGCATTCCTGCTTGCCAACTTGTCCATTATTCTAGAGTTGATCCGCTGCTTAAGGCAAATCAAGGGGAGGGGCTAAGGCTCTAAGGCATGACTATCAGTCTCTGTATCATCCTCTTTTACCTGTCTCTCACCCGGTAGGTGTTAGTCGCTCAGCTGTGTCCGACTATTTGGGACCCAAAGGGCTGTAGCCCACAGGCTCCTCTGTCCATGGAATTTCCCAGGCAAGGAGACTGGAGTGGATTGCCATTCCCTTCTCCAGGGTATCTTCCCAACCCAGGAGTCGAACCTGGGCTTCCCGCATTACAGGGAGATTCTTCAGCATCTGAGCCACGTAACTGCCTCTAACACCCGAGGGCTAGTCATTCAGGGAGGCTAAAGGAGAAGGCTACTTTTATGAAACTGACCACATATGACATTGGGGACCTGAGGATCAAGGCAGGTGGGCCCAAGGCCGCCACCCTACAGGCTGGAGCGGAGTGGGGGCTGGAGGGACCAGCCCTCAGGACACAGGCATTCAGGACTGACACTGGCTACATTCCATGTGTCTTTTAAAACAAAGCACAACTCGCCCTTCAGTAAACTGTGAAATATTATTCTCCACTTGAACAAAGAAATCTGAGCCAAACACGCCTTTGTGACATTCTCACTTTTGCTTGGTTTTGAAGAAAACCTCTCAGGCAAAGCTGGGACATCTATGGAGGCCCCACGGCCAGATTCTGGGTTGCTCTCCTGCAAGGCAGCGCCTGGTATCTCATCATCATCAACCCAACATCTATGTCTGCACACGGCTCCTCTGTTCCCCACAACTTTTCTTCTTCTTTTTTAAGACAATGAACTTTCCTAATGTTATTTTTAAGCCAAGGAAAAATCTCCAAGAGCAGGCTGAATTAAAAAACAAAACAAAATGTTTAAAGTGAAAACCTGAGAATGTGATCGCAGGCAGAACTGAAAAAGCAAAACAGCAGCTGAGGTGTGAGGCCTGGGGGGAGATTGCAGCTGATCTGGGATTGCAGCTGGCCCAGGACTCGGGGAACCTGAAACAGACCCTGCGGGCCGCAGGAAGCCCAGATGGCGATGCTGATGGCAATGGTGATAATGACGGTGATGATGCTGAATCCTTCCTCAGCAGCAGGCCATGTGAGAGCCCTGGCCCTCCTGCCCTAGGCACCTAGAGGCTGGAGCTGGGATTTGTAGGAAGAGGCTAGCAGGGTGTGTCCAGCCCAGATGCTCCTCAGTCCCTTCCTGTGCACCTCACTGACTCTGCCCCACATGTGTCTGGGGCAGGGGGTGGTGGAGGTGCAGTGGCCCTGACCTGCAGTAGTAGGTAGCTCCATAGGTGCCCAGGTTCCTGACCGAGGGCTAAGGCAAGGAGGTTTTTTTTTTAAAAATAACTAACTATACTAAAGGAAATCAACCCTGAATATGCGTTGGAAGGACTGATGCTGAAGCTGAAGCTCCAATACTTTTGGCCACCTCACTTGAAAAGGCCCTGATGCTGGGTAAGAGTCAAGGCAAAAAAGAGAAGGAGGTGACAGAGGATGAGATGGTTGGATGGCATCACCAACTCAATGGACATGAGTTTGAGCAAACTCTGGGAAGCCTGGCATGCTTCAGTTCATGAGGTCGCAAAGAGTCCGACTGGACTTGGCAATCGAACAACATGAAGTGATTCCTCAGAAAAAAGGAATGTCTTCCTCATTCCTTGGAGAAGCAACAGCCTAGAATATAGAACACATATCCAGACTTTAAGATGATAGTGTTGGTCACACTAAAATCATACTTTACATTTAGTGCTTCACAGTTTAAAAAACGTACTTCCCCCTTTATGGCCGCCTTTGATCCATGGGCAACCTGTAGCACAGGATAAAGAGACGGCTTCTCTTCTTTTTACAAGAGATGATGACAACTTTGCAGGGATATTGGGAGAACTGAGTTGCATGACGTAGTAACAAGCAAGCACATGTGCTCGGTCACTCAGTTGTATCTGTGATATTTTCCTGGCAAGAATACTGGAAGAGTGAAAGTGAAAGTCACTCAGTCGTGTCTGACTCTTTGCAACCCCATGGACTGTATCAGTTCAGTTAAGTTCAGTTGCTCAGTCGTGTCTCACTCTTTACGACCCCATGAATCGCAGCACACCAGGCCTCCCTGTCCATCACCAACTCCCGGAGTCTACTCATGTCCATCAAGTCAGTGATGCCATCCAGCCATCTCATCCTCTGTCATCCCCTTCTCCTCCTGCCCCCAATCCCTCCCAGCATCAGGGTCTTTTCCAATGAGTCAACTGTATAGTCCATGGAAATCTCCAGGCCAGAATACTGGACTGGGTAGCCTTTCCCTTCTCCAGAGGATCTTTCCAACCCATGAATCGAACCCAGGTCTCCTGCATTGCAGGTAGATTCTTTACCAGTTGAGCCACAAGGGAAGCCCAAATGAAAGTGAAAGTTGCTCAGTCCTGTCTGACTCTTTGCGACCCAGAGACCCAGTTCTCCAGGCCAGAATACTGGAGTGGGTAGCTTTTCCCCTTCTCCAGCAGATCTTCCCAACCCAGGAATCGAACCAGGGTCTCCTGCATTGCAGGTGGATTCTTTACTAACTGAGCTATCAGGGAAGCCCCAACTAAGCCCCCAGCTGAGCTATCAGGGAAGAATACTGGAGTGGGTTGCTATTTCCCCCTGCAGGGGATTGTCCCAACCCAGGAACTGAACCCATGTCTCCTGTGTCTCCTGCATTGCTGGCAGATTCTTTACCACTGAGCCACCAGGGATGGCATAATGTAGTAGCCAGCCTATAAATAAGTAGAGAAAATTTATCTAAGATGTGATCAGCAAGGGCTTTCCTGGTCATCTAGTGGTTAAGAATCTGCCTGCCAATGCAGGGGACACGGGTTTGATCTTTGGTCCAGGAAGATCTCACACACCGCAGGGCAACTGCTGTGCTGCAGCTACTGAAGCCGAGCACCCTAGAGCCTGTGCTCTGCAACACGGTAAACCACTGAGAGGAGAAGACCAAGCACAGCGATGAAGAGTAGCCCCTACTCTCTATAACTAGCGAAAGCCTGCGTGCAGCAACGAAGACCCAGCACAGCCAAAAACAAATAAATAATTTGTTTTTTTAAAAGAGAGATAATCAGTAAAAAAAAAAAAAAAGGACAAAACAGTGACATATGTAAGGATTCCTTTTGTATCAATTGTGAAAGGTTAGAATTGGACATGGAACAACAGACTGGTTCCAAATAGGAAAAGGAGTACATCAAGTCACCCTGCTTATTTAACTTATATGCAGAGTACATCATGAGAAATGCTGGGCTGGAAGAAGCACAAGCTGGAATCAAGATTGCCGGGAGAAATATCAATAACTTCAGATATGCAAATGACACCATCCTTATGGCAGAAAGTGAAGAGGAACTAAAGAGCCTCTTGATGAAAGTGAAAGAGGAGAGTGAAAATGTTGGCTTAAAGCTCAACATTCAGAAAACTAAGATCATGGCATCTGGTCCCATCACTTCATGGGAAATAGATGGGGAAACAGTGTCATATTTTATTTTGGGGGGCTCCAAAATCACTGCAAATGTTGATTGCAACCATGAAATTAAAAGACACTTACCCCTTGGAAGGTAAGTTATGACCAACCTAAATAGCATATTCAAAAGCAGAGACATGGCAACCCACTCCATTACACTTGCCTGGAAAATCCCATAGATGGAGGAGCCTGGTAGGCTGCAGTCCCTGGGGTCAGTGTGAGTCAGACACGACCGAGCGGCTTAGCTTTCACTTTTCACTTTCATGCATTGGAGAATGAAATGGCAACCCACACCACTGTTCTTGCCTGAAGAATTCCAGGGACGGGGGAGTCTGATGGGCTGCCATCTATGGGGTCGCACAGAGTCGGACACGACTGAACTGACTTAGCAGCAGCAGCAGCAGTCAAGGCTATGGTTTTTCCAATGGTCATGTATGGATGTGAGAGTTGGACTGTGAAGAAGGCTGAGCGCCAAAGAATTGATGCTTTTGAACTGTGGTGTTGGAGAAGACTCTTGAGAGTCCCTTGGACTACAAGGAGAGCCAACCAGTCCATCCTAAAGGAGATCAGTCCTGGGTGTTCATTGGAAGGACTGATGCTGAAGCTGAAACTCCAATACTTTGGTCACCTGATGCGAAGAGCTGACTCATTGGAAAAGACCCTGATGCTGGGAGGGATTGGGGGCAAGAGGAGACGGGGATGACAGAGGATGAGATGGCTGGATTGCATCCCAGACTCGATGGACATGATTTTGGGTAAACTCCGGGAGTTGGTGATGGACAGGGAGGCCTGGCGTGCTGCAATTCATGGGGTTGCAGAGTCAGACACGACTGAGCGACTGAACTGAACTGAACTGAACTGAAGGGCTTCCCTGATGGCTCAGATGGTAAAGAATCTGCCTGCAATGCAGGAGACCTAGGTTAGATCCCTGGGTCAGGAAGATCCCCTGGACAAGGCAATGGGTACCCACTTAAGTATTCTTGCCTGGAGAATCCCATGGACAAAGGAATCTGGTAGGCTACTCCATGGGGTTGAAAAGAGTCAGTTAGCCATCCAGTCAGCCCTGGGCCCTCCCTGCTCTATTCAGCACCTGGGACACAGCCCTTCCTTCATTTTATTCATCAGGCTTTCACTAAGAATCAAAATCACCATCACCAACCCCCTGCGGAAAAGCAGTTTGGCCGTCACTTCCCTAGGGCACCACTGCCTAGGGCCTCAGGGATTGCAGCTTGGCCACATCTGTCCAGTGAAACGGCTGGGAAGGCTGTGGCCCAGAGCTGCTGAGTCAAGGTCTCAGAGCCGCTTCCTGCAAGAGGGATTTGCTCCTTTCAGTCGAGGGGACTGGACTCTGGGTGAGACTTATTTCCAGACCCCAACCCCTCTCTAATTCTACAACCGGCCTTGGGCAGGCACCGGGGATCCCAAAGCCACAAAGGTGAGCATGAAGGAGTTCAGTTCAGTCGCTCAAATCCAGGTCACTTGGAAATGTGGACAGCACCCTTCCTCAGTCTTTGTGACCCCTTGGACTGCAGCACACCAGACTACCCTGTCCATCACCAACTCCCGGAGCTTGCTGAAACTCATATCCATCGAGTTAGTGATGCCATTCAACCATCTCATCCTCTGTCATCCCCTTCTCCTGCCTTCAATCTTTCCCAGCATTAGGGTCTTTTGCAATGAGTCAGTTCTTTGCATCAGATGGCCAAAGTATTGGAGCTTCAGCATCAGTCCTTCCAATGAATATTCTGGACTGATTTCCTTTAGGATTGACTGGTTTGAATTGATCTCCTTGCAGTCCAAGGGACTCTCAAGAGTCTTCTCCAACACCACAGTTCAAAAGTATCAATTCTTTAGCGCTCCTTAAGGAGCCGCATAAGCTTTCCTTATGGTCCAACTCTCACATCCATACATGACTACTGGAAAAACCATAGCTTTGACTAGACAGACCTTTGTTGGCAAAGTAAAAGTGATTCCCAAAGTGGGGTGACCCTTGAATGAGGAGGAGGTCCAGCTGGATGGACCACACACCTAAATTCTAAGTCCAGATCACTTGGAAATGTGGACAGCACTCCTCCTCAGGTCCCAAGTTCTCTTTCTGGGCATCATGGCCCCCTCCCACCTTTTTTTCCTAGAAGGAGGAGATTAGGTGTGTTTAGTTTAGGAAAGAAGTTGACAGATAGAGAGGGTGGAGGCAGTTAAATGTTATTGATATGCCTAAAGCCAGTAATTCCTGACCTGGCCAGAAAAGGCCCAAGGTTTAGATAAAGCAGATCCTGGAACCCCCACCCCAAACACAGGGGAAAAAAGTCTCCTGGACTCTGATAATTTGAGCCTCTTAAAAATACTCTTTCCCTTTTGTCTACTTGGAATCACCTTTCCTTGCCCCCTTCCTGCAGATCACTCAAATTCCAGGGAGCTGAATCAGAGGTGGGGGTTGCTGGTACAATATGCTTGTGACTTGCAGGAGCTTTGTTGTCTTTTCAAACGAAATAATCAATTTGTTTCCTTTTTCTTTTTTGGCCCCAAGGCATGCAGGATCTCACTCTTCCAACTAGGGACTGAACCCATGCCCTCAGCAGTAGAACTGCAGTCTTAACCCCTGGACTGCCAGGGAAGTACTGCAAGAGTTTTTAAGGTTCACTGTTAATAATGAATAATAAATGTCAGTAATTTGTGACTTTTGACGTAGCAGGTTTTGAGTCTTTCTTCATTGAAAGTATATTTTATAGACCTTTCAAATTCATCGATCTGAACTCCAGAGTCACCAGCCTACCACAAGGGCTCCTTCTCTGGCCAAGGACACAAAGTCTCCACGTGACCTTGTGTTCAAGATGGAATCTCGGAAATGGTTTCCCTCTTACCCACATGTGTGCCCACCTCTGGGGTCCTCATTCTTGCTCCCCATGGGGTCCTCTCTCAACAGAGCTGACTGGACCAAGAAGGGTCAAGGCCCTCATCTGACTATTTCCAGTGGCGCCAGCTCCCTCTCCAACCCCACCCCTCAAGCAAGCCCTCCGAAACCCCGTGCTCCACCTCACCCTAGCCGCAGGGCTTTAGCTCTTACAGTTTCTTCTTCCTGGAATGCTCTCAGCAGATACCAGGTCTCCCCCCAGGCCTTTTTTTCAGAGGCCTCTCTACACACCCTGCTGAACAGTCTGTCACTATCTCTTCTCTCTGCTTTTCCACATAGAATGTAGATCTTTTCCTCTCTCCCGACCCCACATATCCATTTTGGATCATAGAAAAAGCAAGAGAATCTCAGAAAAACATCTACTTCTGTTTCATTGACTATGCTAAAGCTTTTGACTGTGTGGATCACAACTGTGGAAAATTCTTCAAGAGATGGGAATACCAGACCACCTTACCTGCCTCCTGAGAAATCTGTATGCAGGTCAAGAAGCAACAGCCAGAACCGGACATGGAACAACGGACTAGTTCCAAATAGGGAAAGGAGTACGTCAAGGCTGTATATTGTCACCCTGCTTATTGAACTTAAATGCAGAGTACATCACGCAAAATGCCAGGCTGGATGAAGCACAAGCTGGAATCAAGATTGCTGGGAGAAATATCAATAAACTCAGATATGCAGAAGACACCACTCTCATGGCAGAAGGCAAAGAGGAACTAAAGAGCTTCTTGATGAAAGTGAAAAGAGCAGAGTGAAAAGCTGGCCTAAAACTCAACATTCAAAAAACAAAGATGATGGAATTCAGTCGCATCACTTAATGGCAAATATATGGGGAAACAATACAAACAGAGACAGACTTTCTTTTCTTGGGCTCTTGGGCTCCATAATCACTTCAGAAGGCGACTGCAGCCATGAAATTAAAAGATGCTTGCTCCTTAGAAGAAAAGCTATGACAAACCTATGACAAATTAAAAAGCAGAGACCATTACTTTGCTGACAAAGGTCAGTCTAGCGCTTTGGTTTTTACAGTAGTCATGTATTGATGTGAGAGTTGGACCATAAAGAAGGCTGGGCACTGAAGGATTGATGCTTTCCAAGTGTGGTGTTGGAGAAGACTCTTGAGAGTCCCTTGGACTGCAGGGAGATCAAACCAGTCAATCCTAAAGGAAATCAGTCCAGAATATTCATTGGAAGGACTGATGCTGAAGCTGAAGCTCCGATACTTTGGCCATCTGATGTGAAGAGCCAACTCATTGGAAAAGACCCTGATGCTGGGAAAGATTGAGGGCAGGAGAAGGGGATGACAGAGGATGAAAAGGTTGGATGGCATCACCAACTCAATGGACGAGTTTGAGTAAGCTACGGGAGTTGATGATGGACAGAGCAGCCTGGAGTGCTGCAGTCCATGGGGTCACAAAGAGTCAGACACAATTGAGCGACTGAACAACTCTACACAGAGGATCTAGGACAGACTGTGTCTCCCAATGCTTACTCCAGCCCCAGGATTAGGCTCAGCAGATAGTAGGTGCAGCAATGCTGATAGCTGCTGATGGAGCCGGACCTGCCCTCAGGTCTCAGCTGAAGCCTCAGTGGTCCCCACCCCTCATGAGGTCTCTTCTGTTCCCTCTCCTCACATCCTTTGAGGAGCTGATCAAAACAAGAAGCTCATCAAAACAAGCAGTTATCATCTGCATTTTTAGTAATGAACATCCACCTTGTCTTCTGGTTCAGGGGTCAATCTACAAACTGCAGCCTGAGGGTCCAGCTCTGCTGCTGCCTGGTTTGGTGAAGGGGGTTTTGCTGCACAGCGGTCCTGATGGCTGGCTGTGGATGCTTCTGTGCAGCCTGGTCAGAGCTGAGCAACGGTGATGGAAGCTTGACAGCCCATACACCTTAAGTACTGACCACCTGGCCTGGCCTTTTCAGAAAGTTCACTGATGTCCATGCTGTGCCCAGGAGGAAAGGAAGGATAGCCAACGACGAGGCCACCCAGCAACGCACGTTCTCTGTGTTGGGCAGTTTTACTTCATAGCTCAGCCCTCTGCCGTCAGAAGTTCACTTCCATCTCATCAGTCCCTTATAAATGATTCCAACACAAAAGTCAAGGGAATTGACACGTGTTCAGAAGTCCAGGAGCTGTCCTGCTCTAGGTGTAGACAGACCTTGGGTCAAGCCTCATCCTCAGCTTCCTACCTCTCATTCTGGAGCCATGCTAGGGCAGTCCTCCTGAGCACTTGGCAGATAGAACCGAAGCAGGCAGGATAGGTCCCAGAACAGAATCCCACTGGCTGACGGGTCTCACCTGGGCTGTGTGGTCAGGTGTGCTGGGCTGACTGGATGGGCCCACGCCCTGGGTTCAGCTCACCCACCCCACCTAGGGACCTGGGCATGAAAGAGCTGGGTGCTGTTCCCTGAGGAGGGGGGAACAGGCAAGGCCAGCCTTGAGAGGTTCTCAACTCCCATCTCAGGACTTTTTCTGCAACAGGAGACAAGGAACTGACTTACAAAAATTCACCAGTAAGCCAACTGCGTGGGTATCTTTAATAGCACATTAGGGATACAGTTAGTTAGTGAATCGGAGAGAAGTCACAAGCCTCTTTCGTCTGTTTTATGTGTTTTCACATGCTGTGCGAACCATGTCCCCTGTTCAGTTATTTTAGCAGCTGGATCAACAGTTATGAGCTACCAGTTTTGCTGATGGTTCAGATGGTGAAGAACCTGCCTGCAATGGAGGAGACTGGAGTTCGATCCCTGGGTCAGGAAGATCCCCTGCAGAAGGGCACGGCAACCCACTCCAGTATTCTTGCCTGAAGAATCCCATGGGCAGAGGAGCCAGGCTGGCTTTAGTCCATGAGGTTGCAAAAAGCTGGACATGACTGAACAGTAGTTACGAGCTGCAGACGAAGCTGATACCACTTGGTTTCACACAAGAAAACAGAGACCAGAGAGAAAAGAAGGAACAGGTGGTAGTTTGCTAAATGCCCTATTTATTTTGCAATCAAGGTTCAGAAATGAGGGGATATAACTGGTATCTCTGCATAGCTGTCATGTCAGAGCCACAAATGGATGGGGAGGGAGTGAGGAGGATGGCTTCTCAATACAGTGACCACCCCACCTTTTAAAAGTGAACACAACGAGGCTGGATTACAAATGGCCTGTCTCTCTGACCCATCATCAAGCCTCTCCACTTTAATCTTTAAGAACCAGCGGGGCCTTCACTTGGTCGGCCACCTCCTTGCCAACCAGCACCTCGACGATCTTCAGAGCAAACTCAAAGCTGGTTCCTGGCCCCCGGCTGGTAAGGATCAGGCCATCCTTTTCCACACGGTTCTCGGAGTAGCTGTAATGACCTGGGAAATAAAAACAAAGAAGGGTTACATCCTCGTGGGCTATGTAGGACAGCCATGAACACCACTCGACACTTCCATTCCCTTACCACACACTACTGCCTCACAGCAATGAAAATACAAACGAGCCAAAATTTTAAAAAAAGCAAAAGCTCACAACACCAACACTGTAGCCAGTCACTCATAACTCTATTAGGCACCCCCAGCTCTCAGAACACAGCAGGACAGAAAGAGAGAGGGTTTCTCTGAATCCCCTTTCCTGCCTAAGCACAGACTGTCCAAAAGGAACGCAGCTATCAGAAATCCCCTCTGGGAAGTTCTATCAATCAGAAGAGAAAACCAGGAGCTGATACTACACCCAGACAAACCTTGTCACAAACTATCATTCCTCCCATCTACTCTTCAAAGGGCCCCTTCATCTTTCTGAAAAGCCAATTACCTTCCCCTGAGAGGCCTGTCTCCCCTTTCCCCATTAAGATGGAATTTAAGCCAGAATTCTAAACCACCTCAGGGAGTTACTCATTTTCCCCTGGGGCTCTTCCATGTAAACATGAGTTCTAGTGCTTAGTTGCTTGGCTGTGTCTGACTCTGTGACCCCATGGCCTGTAGCCTGCCAGGCCTCCGCTGTAGCCCCCACAGCCCCCATGAGGGCTCCTGCATTGGCAGGCGGATTCTTTACCACTAGCACCACCTGGGAAGCCCAAACATCAAGTACACATGTCAACAGACTTCGTTCTTCTCCAGTCACCTGTCTCCTGTAACAAGGGTCTCAACCAAGAACTCGGAAGGATACAAGGGAAAACTACTTTTCCTTTCCTATAAAATGCTGGAGGAAGGGGGATGTAGGGGAACCAGTGCTGAAGGCAGAAACGACCTGTAATATACTGACCCCCTGGGTGATGCACACTTTCTGCTGCCTCCAAAGCAAATAAGCAGAAACCACACACAATGTGCCATGGGTGGGGAGAGAGAGGTGCAAGTGGGGAGAAACCTACTTTCTCGTCAGACACTGCCTGCTTTCGGAGGCCACAGCTGGCTGTATCTTTGCAAATGTAATAAGAAAACAGGCTGCTCCTATATTCTCATGAAGTAAACACTACCACCTCCGAGGAGATCTGAGGGCTCAAAGCTGGGATTCCCTGAACCACCCTGCACCCTCACATTCCACATCAGACGGTCACCAAATCCTCCCACTGCACAAGCACCAGGCCCGAACTCCTCACATGCAGCAGCACCCCACGTGGCCTGGCCCCGTGACCCCGCAGCTGCCCTGAGGGCCCACTCTCCCGCCTGAAGCTTGCAGCTCTGCTACAGAGGGCACTGTAGTCCTTCCGGCCCTGGAGGAACTGCCCAGGCTGCTTCCTCTGCCCAGAAAGCTCCTCTCAGAAACACTCCTTTGAATTCAGCATGGACCCCTCTCTCACCAGGCCCCCCAGGTCACTCTTATCATGCACCCTCCCAGCACCCAGGAAACCATCTGGCTCCCATTTACCTCTGGTCTGTGCAACGCTGAGCCCTCACCTACCCGTCCAGTCTAGAACGCTAATGGCACCAGGGAGGTACTCCCAAGTGTCAGGTGAAGGAAAGATCGAATGAACACTCCCTGCCTGCTGCCTCAATGCAGGACCTCTGCGTGCAGAGACCCCCTTCCTCCTGCCTTTCCCTCCACTCTCAGCACCACCAAACAGGGGACGTTCCACAGTGCAAACCAGAGCATACCCAGGTGCCCCCCATGAGAAGCCTTCACCGCTTTCTCTGGCATCTTGAAGTGACCCTCAACTCCACATCATGGTACACAAGCCCTGAGGCCCAGCCTGTGCACAAAGACAGGGCAGAAAGAAGCCGAGGGGAGACAAAGAAGAACCCACGGGAGTAAACAGCGACCTGGATGGGACAGAGGCCACGGTGAGGACATGGAGGCCCGAGGTGTATCTTGGAGATAAAATGCCAAGACCTTGCAGAGGGACTGGACGTGGGGAGACACCAATGAGGACTCCTGGCTGCCTGGCTGCATGGTGACACTGCTCAATGACAGGACATGATGGACTAATAGATTCAGGGCCAGGGTCAAAAGCCCACACGGGTCCTCTATGCAATCCTGCCCCACCTGATCCCTGCAGTCCCTGCTGCTGGGCCTGCAGCACTGCACGACCTCTGCCCCCTCCCCCTCTGAGGAGCCCCGAGAACATGGCTTGATCTTGTCCCCTTCTCTGTCCCCAGAGCCCAAAGAACTCAGGAAATGCTTGTCTGATGCTTACACAGAACAGTGCACCTGAGCAAGATGCTCCCGCTGCACCAGCAAGCTTTAGAGACCATGTCCTTACGAACCCGTCCTTTCCCAGGGATGAACACCACTGCCCTGCTTCAGGGCTTCCTCTCCTCATTACAAATCAAGTCACCAGTGAAACAACTGACGACAGTCCGGGAGCGCTCTCCCAGTTACCCTTCTACAGAAGAAAAGGGGATCCCTGGTCTGCAGGGGAGTGGTTTTCCTAAGCTAACCTCATCTACTGTTGGTTAGAGATCATCCCAAGTGCTGAAGTAGAGAACCCGGAGCCGAGATGGACACCAAGACACAGGCAGTGAAGGCAAGGCTCTGAATGATTCAGGTAACAACCTCTTTGTGGGTAAAATACTACACATACGGATTACACTGGTTAAAAATGTTTAAAAATTCCGGTTCTTCTCAAAAATCTCAGTCAGGAAGAGCTAAAGGTCTGCTTACAGAGCACTTCCACCTAGCGGTGAAGATGGAGAAAAACGACACCCGCATGCCAGTCCATTCCTGGTCAACCTGCAGGAGGTGTTCATTCCTTTTTACCTTTAAGCAAACACCCCAAAGCCTCTCTCAAAGCCCAGAGATGAAGCAACGGGGGAGGCTAGGGGCCACAGGGTAGTAACCAACAGCCGCTTTCACCTGCACACCCTCACCTTCGTGGTCTGGGAGCCCCAGAGACACGGTGGCCCAGACAGCCCTAGATCATTACTATCCAGCCCCTCCAAGAAAAGCCACTGACCCCTGAGCACATCAGCTCAGGTATCAGTCTGCCAGATTCAAACCTCAGTCTGCTAGTTAGCAGCTGTCTGACCTCCCTGTTTTTCTCTTCTGTAAAATGGGCATGATGCCAACCCCAACAGATTGAGCCCTGGCGATAGCGGTCCGTCCACTCTGCATCCCCAGCACTCAGCCAGAGCCAGGCAGAGTCAGGCACTGACTGGTGGGCCCTCTGACACAGCTTCAGTGACCCACAGACGTCCAGGTGTGTCACACACACTGCCTCATGGAGCCCGTCAACAGCCCCGAGAGGCAGGAGCTACCTATGGTCCTCCTCAGGTGACAGATGGGGAAAATGAGGCCCAGCGAGGTCACAGGACCAGCCCTTGGGGGCAGGGAGGGGTGGGGCTGGAGCCACATTGGAGTCATCTGCTCCGGAGTCCCTGCTCGTCCTGGGAGCCGGCATCCAACCGCTCAGTAAACCACACAAATGAGAACTGAACAAATCTTTGAAGTCACCCCTTCTTTATTTTAAAGCTGAGAAATGGAAACACTCTGTCCTTCAGATTGGATGGCTTATGTAAGTAAAAAATGTCACATTGCTCTTAATTTGAAGTTCACGATGAGGACAAGCAGAAGGGCCTCCTCACCCAGGAAGTGATTACAGCTCCACTTCTCAGAATGCAGACACTGCAAATGTCTTTTTCTTTCAAGAGGCCTTGCTGACTGAACCCAACGCCTGGTGACTTCAGTGTGTGTGGGCCTCATGTGGACAGACATGGGGCCCCAGTTCCGGACCAACTCAGGCAAGCGGCCTGTTCCTTCGTCGGTGAAGCCCATACGTGCCTTACTGGGTACCTGGGCTGCCAGGCTCGAGATAACACATGTGAACGTGCCCTGTAAGTGCCCAAGAGTCAACAATCTCATATTCTTCTATTTCTGATCAGCCTTGTCTTCCTGAGGTGTTACGAGGAAAGAGCCACAAAGATACACGAGCAGATAACGGGGAACATGTTCCACTCATTTCTTCCTTCTCACTAGTCGTTACTGCTAAAGGAAGCCTGATTCTGCTCTTTCTGACCCTCCAAAACCCCATTAGCTCCAAGTAAACTAAACCCCTAAATTAAAAATTGCCCAGAAGTCAGAGCCTTAAAAAAAAAAAAAAAAATTTCACATAGAAGGTTTTATTGACAATTTATCTTTCTATCAACCAGAAAACAACTATAGATTTTTCAAAAAAGACATCACTACTACCTTGGATCAAATCTAAGAATATGCAGAATGTCCAACACCAAGAGTGAACCCTAAGGTAAACTATGGACTTTGGGTGGTGATGACGTGTCAGTGTAGGTTCATCGACTGTTACAAAGGTACCGTCTTGGGGGGAAAGGAAGCGGATGGGGAGGGAGGTGGGGATGGGGGCACACAGGGTTTATGGAAACTCTGTACTCTTTGCTTAATTTTGCTGTGAACCTAACACTCCTTTAAAACATAAGGTCTGTTGGTTTACAAGGCAGTAAAATGAAAACTGCATCACTTTACTTTCCTATGAAAGGATGAACGAAGAAAGAACATGGACTTCCCTACTTCTAGTTCAGAGGAAGTCCAGAGCAGAACTGATACAGCGAGAAAATCTATCAGTGGCACAGCTATTTTCAAGTCTGCTCTTGACATTATCAGTCTTTTGACGTAGCCACTGGCTGCTGGTTAGCGGGTGTTTTAAATGGAGCTGGTCACCCAGTCTCCCCACTGGTAAAACGCCAGCTGAGCCACTTATGATTTCCAAGTGGGAATTTCTGATTCCCTTGCACATATCCACACCCAGCGTGACGTCCCTTTCTCTATACAGGTTTTGGTCTCTGCTCCCTTCGATATGCACGCCAGGCACAGGTGGCAGAGGAAGACACTTCCTGGCTGGTGCTCTGAACCACACACCAAGAAGCACTGTTTCTGAGGCAGCATCCATCGTGACACAGCTGCACAGCCAGGGTCACAGTGACCCTGCTGTGCCCCTAACTATACACTGCCTCGTAATTTGAAATTTGATGCATTTTTAAATTTGGTGCACATGTCTTTGCAAGATATTAACTCCTGGAGGGCAGAGACGACATGCGTTTTTAAAAACATAACCTCCAAGTACCAAGTAACATTAGAGAAATGATAAGTTAGGGGAAAAGAAAGGTATAATGTTAGGTTTGAAAAGCAAGCTGCAGAACATATTTAGTAGCTCTCATTTGAGTAAAAACATTAAACTACAAAGGATAATGAGTATGTACAGAGAAAATTCTAGAGTTACACAGGAAACCTAACAGAAGTTACCTCTGAAAAGTAGAAAGGAGGTAGGGAAGTCAGAGAGAAGCGAATCATTTACCTTTATTTCATTCCTTTCTGTACTGCTTGTTTTGTTTTTTTCTTTTTTTACCATGAATAGAAAATTGTTTTTATAAAAATAAATGCATAAAAGTTAAATGTCTGGCTGATATTAATATTTACAAAGGAACCTGTCAATGAAGGAGCAGGCCTCCTCTGCAGGAAGGGAGCAATGTCCATTTTACTCTGGACTGTGGGCAAAAGGGCACCCTCTGAAATTGCCACCAAGGTTTAAATTTTATCCTCAGACTGCTGGCAAAGTATTTAGCAAACTAGTTAAACTGGCATTTGCAACCACTTCAATCTGTGACCACAAGGAACCCGGCTGGCCTTTGGCTCAGCCCCTGTACCCTGTTAGGCAACCTGCACACAGAGACTCACCCCATTAGCCGGTCTTTCTCATTAAAACACTTGCAAAGAAAGTGAGGAACACATCACAACCCAACCCACAGAGAACCCCTATGTACAAAAAATCTTCCAAGTGGGAGACAACGTCACACCACAGCTTTCTGAGTAGGTCTTTCTGCACGTTAGAACGTAAGCATGTACTTACTTCCGTTCATCATTTTGTCTTTAGCAAGTGGGTGTGTTGTAACTTTGCTTCCAAAACCTATTTCATGAGCCAGCAGAGCTGTAGGACCTAAAAAGATGAATAAAGAGATTTAAGTGTGTACACAGAAAAACCCATGTTTTAAAAACTGCAGCAACAAGAGCATTCTTTGAATCAGGGGGCTCTTACCTAAAAATATACTTATGATTCTAAAACTAAACACTTACTAGTATGAGAGGTAAAGTATGTTTATAATCAACCATCTGCAGAACACGTGTGGCAAAAATGTACAAACTCAAAACACTTCAATAACCACTTAATCAGAAAGATTTACCTTTATACCTAAGGAGCAAACAGATAAACAAACCATGCCCCCTCAAGGAACAGGTTGCAAGTGTACCAGGGGTACAAAGAATGGGAGACCATCAAGGGTTAAATGTCTTGCCTCTTTGCAAATGGAAGACTTAGTTATATATTGAACGCAACCAGCATGCTCTGAACCTCTGGGCTTGACTGCTACTTCATGGACTAATTTTACTTTTCTACTTGAAAATGAAAGATAAGCACTCACCCATCTACCCAAATGTATCAGGTGGCATATATTAAATGACTATATTAAACTGAATGTGACATTTTCCCAGCCCCACAGGAGACAGCCATGAAATGCCTACATGGCTGAGACACAGAGGTGCTGGCGTTTCTTTTTACAACCACGCACTGAAGAGAAGAGTACAGCACAAATGTCCACTGTGGTCCTCTACACTGTCTCTCTTAAAATGAAGGTTAAAAAAAAAAATGCAGGTGCCAACTTGAGACTTTAATGAGTGGTCAACTTTACTGATAAATCATCTTGTAACAATTCTCAATTAGAGACTAAAATCAGAAAGATTTCTTACTTTTTGTTATTTTAAATCTATTTTTTTTAAAAAAGGAGTCCCTCTACCTTTTTTCTCTAAGTCACCAAAAATTAAAAAAAACAAAAACTTACTAACACCTCATGTCAAACCTAAAAAACTTCAGAAAAACACTGTGACCTTCTAAATAGTTAGGGCACTTCAGCTAAGGTCCCAAGACAGACTCGCGCACTTTTAGCTCCAGCAAACCCAAGCACTCGCTCTTCTGACCTTTCATATTTCAACACGGTTCCAAGGAAAAAGTAGTTACATAAACAGACCTACGGGCAACTCAAGATCTTAGCAGCTACTAACAGGAATATCAAACAAGTATCATCTAATTACATAAGCTGTCGGTCTAACATCAAGTGTCGGTTTTAGACCAAGTCCTCATTTATAACTTACATCAAAAGTCTCTTAAACATGCCTGATGTCGCCTCCCTCCTTACTTGTATTCTGTATATAAGAGCTGTGTTTGGAAGCAAATTTTAAAAGTCTGTCATAATTATCACTCAATTTTATTTGAATGGATTCATTATCTTTCTTATTTTGTGAGGTTTTAAGAAACAATCATTTTCTCCAGTACATTTTAGAGCAAATTTCAAGAGATGATGGATCATACTTGAGGACAGTGGTCATACGGTGAGTTAGGAATTTTTAGGTTGCTCCCTCCAGGTGATAAAATTGTTACCTATAATGATGTTAATAAATGTATGGTAAATTCAAAATTATGGCTTTCTGGGCATGAGAATCCTAGTTGGGGGCTTCCCTGGTGGCTCAGGGGTAAGGACTCCACCTACCACTTCAGGAGGCACAGGTTCCATCCCAGATCTGGGAAGATCCGACATGCCACAGAGCAGCTGAGTCAGTGCACAACTACTGAGCCTGTGCTCTAGAGCCCGAGAACCACAACTACCGAGCCCACGTGAGTCCACATGCCCAATTACTGAAGCCCAGGGCCTGTGCTCCACAACAAGAGAAGCCACCGCAATAAGAAGCCTGTGTACCACAACCGAGACTAGTCCCTGCTCTCTTCAACTAGAGAAAAGGTTGTACAGCAATGAAGACCCAGCACACAGTCAAAAGTAAATAAATTATATATATATAAATACATAAGGGTCCAGCTCTGCGCTGGGAGCAGAGGGCACAGTGGACAGAATCACCCCGGAGGACCAGAGGCAAAGTCAACAGCGCCACCATGTGGTTACTTATGGAAAGGGTCCTAGCCTCTCCAGGCGTCCCAGAGCTTGAGCCTGTACCTGGAGCCCAGCACCTGCCAACTGGCTTCCATACCCCTCACGCCTCCCCCTCTCCCCTAATCTCATTTTATTTCTCCAGAAAGCCTCCCTTCCAGGTTCTTTCTCTCACTTTCACTCAGTATTAGGGGTTAAGCTAACATTCCTTCAGTTCAGTAAACTGTTCCCAACCCCTAAGTGTAAGCTTCATCTTGTTCTCATCTACTGATTGAAACATCTGAATCTCTGCCATTGCTCATTCCAATCTCTCCTCAACACACGATCACACTTCTCTGGTCTTCTGCAGCACCCAGCAGAGCAGTGCAGGACATTCAACCAGACGACATGTTACCAGCGCCGTTTACTTTACAGCATGGATGTAAATGATAAGGGCTGCATGCCTTGACAGCCTGGGAGTCGATCCTGCCTCAGCACAACACTGGGAACCAGAAGCAGCTCAGGATTCTGCTACTTCAGTGACACAAAATGACAAACTGACATGTGATTTTTTACTTTCAGCTGTCCTAAGGGAACAAACCCAACGCAAACCCTTCCTTTTTTTCTTTGGTCTAAGCACTAAGCACAAAGAATGCGACAGAGGTGAGGGGTCAGCATGTGGGGTGGGGTGGGGTGAGGTGGGGTGAGGGTGGACTGGACTAAGTCCATATTCAACTAATACCACCTATGTCCTCCTCCTTCTTAGTATCTTCTACTTCTGTTAGGTCCATACTGTTTTTGTCCTTTATTATGGCCATCTTTGCATGAAATGTTCCCTTGGTGTCGCTAATCTTCTTGAAGAGCTCTCTAGAAGAAAAGCTAATACCAACCTAGACAGCATATTAAAAAGCACAGACATTACTTTGCTGACAAAGGTCCATCTAGTCAAAGCTATGGTTTTTCCAGTAGTCATATATGGATGTGAGAGTTGGACCATAAAGAAAGCTGAGTGCTGAAGAACTGATGCTTTTGAACTGTGATGTTGGAGAAGACTCTTGAGAGTCCCTTGGACAGTAAACCAGTCAATCCTAAAGGAAATTAGTCCTAAATATTTACTGGAAAGACTGATGCTGAAGCTGAAACTCCAATACTTTGGTCACCTGCTGCAAAGAACTGACTCACTGGAAAAGACCCTGATGCTGGGAAAGATTGAAGGCAGAAGAAGGGAACAACAGAGGATGAGATGGTTGGATGGCATCATCGACTCAATGGACATGACTGAGTTGGAGCAAGCTCTGGGAGCTGGTAATGAACAGGGAAGACTGGCGTGCTAGAGTCCATGGGGTCGCGAAGATATGGACATGACTGAGTGACTGAACTAACTGATGTCTTCCTCCTTAAGGAGCAGTGCAGCTACTTGGGCTTCAGTGTCTTTTAGCAAAGAAATCCTTAAGCCACAAGGGCAGGTCAGAGGTCAGTACTGACTGGAACCCAAAGACAAGGACTGCCAGGTGGATGCCCCTCAGTCCTTCCTGGTCTCTTACTTGGGGGTTCTCACACACTCAAGTCTTAGGGTCCCTTCAGCTATTAGTGTGAGTTATATTTATCAGTAACTGCCATGCCAGAAATTAAATTTTGAAAGGTTTATGAGCTAAGAACACTCAGCACACAAGCCATGCCTGAATGATGCCATTGTCATTCTCTGATGTAATTCCTATGAGAATTAAAAGTAAAAAGGCAAATAATGTGTGAGCAGTATCTGCTCTGCCCTTACAAACCCTCTGGAAAGACTGTGAGAACGACTGCTCTAAGGCACAGTCCCCAGACCCCCAGCCTATGACTATGATCTCTTTTAAAAAGTCTACCGTATTGAACAAAATATCGTGTCATTTTGTCTAACCATCCATTCATTTGCTTATCTGTTCTCTTGATAAAACATTTAATGAAGACCTATGAATAAGGAAAGCGAAAGTGAAGTCGCTCAGTCGTGTCCGACTCTTTGTGACCCCATGGACACCAGGCTTCTCCGTCCATGGGATTTTCTAGGCAAAAGTACTGGAGTGGGTTGCCATTTCCTTCTCCAGAGACTTCCCGACCCAGGGATCGAACCCAGGTCTCCCGCATTGTAGACAGACGCTTTACCATCTGAGCCACAGGCACCTGCCAAAATTACACTATGAAAAAAATGGAAGATGGTGGAATATCATCTATTAGAGCAAAATGAATGGACTTTAAAATGGTATCAAAAACCAAAGGACTGATATTACTAGGTCTCAAAGATGTGAGGACCCCTGCAAAGCACCACCATCCTTACTCTGAATCATGTGGCAGAGAACATACAGTACCTCAGACTTGGAGCTGAACACTGAGGATCAGGTGGGAAGCCCCCGGGGCAAGCTCAGGGCAGATCTGTGATTGTTAACGCTGGCCTGATTCTTGCTGACCTTGTCCTGGCAGAAGTCCTCTCTGGCACTGGGACTGGCTGGAACAACTGTTTATTGAATTCCAGAGGGGCCTTGCTTTCCTCCAGGTCCATCATACATAGAAAACAATAGGTTCCACAAAATGCACACCAAAGGCAGGGAGAGGCAGAAAACGGAGTAACTGCAGTCACTTCTGACATGATACCAACCTCATGCCCCCAACTAAACACACTGACACAGAAGCCCTTCATGCTTCAGGAAGTGGAAGAAGTACTGGGAACACAACCTTGTACTCAAAGACAACCCTGTCATGTGTATTTTGAAGCAAGCTGCTGCAATTCATGGGGTCACAAGAGTCGGACACGACTGAGCGACTGAACTGAAGACACCCTTGGACAGGGGCTGGCCTGAGGTTACCTGCACAGATGGCAGCGATGAGGCCCTTCCTCTTCTCTTGTTCCTTCAGTATCTCCTTCACAGCAGCGGACTAGTCAGAGAACCAAAGTACATCAAGTTGTCATTAAGCCACAGCCAATCTCGGCTAGAAACTTTGGTAGAATCTGGTTTTAGCTTAACCACAACAACTTCCATCTGTTTTTCAACAACATTGCTAAATCCTCAATATGAAAACTATCAAATTCATAGTGTTTCTACAGGCTTAAACCCAACCACAACGTTTATATAGAAAAGGGTACCCTCTCCTTAAAGATGTTTAAAGATAAGATGAGAAAACTATTTCCCTTGGGCATGCTAACCTTTGCCATCTTATACTCTAGGGATACAGCAAAGAGGAAAGGTGCTGTTTGGGCTTTTTTTTCAGATAGCAAAGTGAGGAGAGTGCCCCAAGGTCCCAAATGACTGACTTGACCTGGTTCATGAGTTTCTGTCTCATGAAGTCCCTGACTCTCTCATCTCCTTTTCTCTTCCCTCCTGCAGGCTGATGCTTGACATAACAGAAGAAACAGTGGCTTCCTTTATACCATTTCTCATTCAAGCTGGCAGCTCTAGGCCCCTGCAATCTCCCTCACTCCAATGGCTGAATAGACAGCCAACCTCTTACCTTTCAATGCTTAACCCTTCACAAGCACAAAATAAATCATTCTGTTGCTATTGGAGGGGGGCAGTAATCTTACATTTGGACTCTATTCACAGAATCTATTCACAACTGTTCCACCAATTCTGCTTACTTCTACAGTAGATGTTATTAGAAATGACTTTTTAAAAAATTAAGCTGGAACACCGTTTTGTTCATCTTTTCCTATTCTATTCACAGCCTCCTTCCTGAAATATTTTAATAACAAAAACAACAGAATACAAGATGTTGGAATACTCTCTTTACATACTTTACCTCGGATAAATTCTGTGCACCCAGATTACCTCCTGGAAGAACCACCACATCATAAGGTCCCTGTAACAGTTTAAAAAATAAGAAAAGTGAAAATGTTTTATTTGAAATGTGCATTAAACAGTAACACATTCACATGTTAAATATGGTCACAGCAAAAATATTGTTCATAGAGAAAGTTAAATAAATCAAAGTTTCTCTACAATGGACTACTGTAACTAGCCAACAATGCAGAAAACCTCCATATACTAGTAACACGAAATGATGTCTGTGCTGCAGAATTCCAGGTGTAGCATGATCTCATTCTTGTAAAAACAATAAATGTACGTGAATGCATATGTGTGTGTCTACACACAAACACACCCCCCCCCCCCATACATGTGTACAGTATAGATACTCATGGACAAAGGAAACTGCCAACTGATGCAGGGAGCAAGGAAGGGAAGAATAAGAAAGGGACATTAACAGTAACACGTGACTTTGTGTTTGTCTACATTGTATGGATTATTTTTCAACAAGAATGTACACAGTAATAAATTAAAAAAAAACTCTAGAAGGCACAAAAGAATGTTTTAACCTTAAGTAAAATGGAACTTGGGGTATTAAAAAAAATGACACAATATTTTATTATCTCAGATACTAAAACACCCTAGAAATCTAATGATTTCAAACTTGCTTAAATTATGAAATAGAAATTGATTTAATACAGTATCTTAAAATGTTAAAAAAGTTTTTAAAAAAATTTAGTCATTAAGCAAACAACAAAATGAAAAATACATTTTTACTCCAACATATACTATTTAGTTACTTTTAAAGACTATGAAATGTCCTATGTTGTTTCAAAGCCAAGCAAAACTTAAAATCTGTGAAGTATGAAAATTTCTTTCACTCCATTTAGAAACTGAACAATAAACAGACACAAAATGTAACCACTATTCCAGAACACCCAGACCCTACAGGACAAAAAAGAACAGGGAAGAAACACTTACTGCTACTCTCTCATTTCTAACCTCCTATTTAGAGATCCAACAACTACAAAATATCAACATTCTTAAACTTCACAATCTAGCACTGAGATATGTGAATTTATCAGAGAGGAATACATTTTTCTATGCTTTTGAGGAGAGCCAGGCACAGGGAATTCTACGCCCAGGCTCCTCATAGCACAGAAAAGCTGTCATGGGTGGTGATCTGCCCCATCCCTGCTCTAAAAGGGTGCACCCCACACTTCTATCACATTGGCCCTTGAAGCCTGAGCCCCGTGAAAGCGCAGGCTCAAGTGGCTGGTATGTGTGGGCAGGCATGCTTCTGAGGAAAGGGACCACAGCTCTTGACGGATTCCCAAAAGCGTTGGTTCCCCATAAAAGGAAGAACCTCAATTCTGAAGATACTGAAAAAATGACACAATTTAAGGAGAACTCACTCCTCCTTTAATCCAACCACAAATCAAGTATGAGTTGTTCCGTGTAAAATGAATCACATAACCCCACATCTGTGTCACTGATAAAGGAAAGATAAGAAACAGCTTTCGAATAAAGGGTAAGAAATGAATGGGAAATGTGCAGGTGACTCTCATACTAAGTAATGTAGTTACAGAAGGAGGCAAGGCTGCCTGTATGAGCCAGAACACTAGTGATGGTGTCCCGCCCATCCACCCACACCAAACACATGAGGTCAGGGACCTGCCAGGTTCTGAGGATACAGAGTGGAAAAAGGCAAAGTTCTCCACTCCCCAGGACTTAATTTAGTGCTGAAGACCTCTAAGCAAAGTAACTTTCTTAAAATAAGTCTGCGCTAATGACAGTTTTAGATGTAGTTAAGACAGAGTTCAAGAAACTGATAAAGAAGCGGTAGGAAGGAACGATTCCAAATCTAGAGAACAAACCTCTTTTTTTGCATCTTCCAGACTGGCATCAGGACAAATGACAACATCTCGGCTACACTGTACCGGGTCTTTTCCAGCCAGACCTGCAACGGTGACCTTAATCTAAGAGGAAGACGTCATCATGATATTTAAGAACACTGAACATAAATTTAGAGTAACATTTTCACAACTGGCCTGTGTTTTAAAATAACCTGGCAGGAAATACTGCAACAAAACCATGCTGACTTTAGGCTATTAAGTTGGCTAAATATATTTAACCACTAATCTGTCCCAGTTGGTCTGACAGTATGAATTAAAGATGCTGTCCCAGTACCCATCTGCTTAGCCTCCTTTCTTTTACAAGTGTTCTTGTCTGTGTGATAAATCATATGATCATCCTATCGATAAAACACCTTGCAAAGTTGCTGTTGCCATTTAATCCTCCTGGTATTTTCATAAGGTAGAAATGCAAGTTAAGACAATGAAATACTACTCCACTGCCCTGCAAAAATTCACAAAGCTGACAATACTGAGAACAATAGGAATTTTTCTCACTGCTGGTGGGCCCAAATATCAGTACTTTGGAGAGTCACTTGACAAAATCTAGTAACATCATATATGCAAGTAGTAATTCCTTTCAGGCTCAGAGCCTAGAAAAACTTTCATATCTTTAAACAAGAAAAACCTGCACAAGAATATTACAAATGTTCAGCTATAAGATAAATAAGGATTAGAAACTAATGTACAACAGGATAGGTACAATTAATACTGTTATGTTTAATATGCAAAAGTTTTTAAGAGTAATTCCTAAGAGTCCTCACGATAGGAAAAAAATATTTTTCTTTTACGTCTTTACTTTTGTATTGATACAAGATGATGGATATTCACTAAACTTATTGTGGTCATCATTTCATGATATATTTAAGTATGCTGTACACCTTAAACTTACACAATGCTATATGTTGATTATATCTCAATAAAACCAGAACGACCAAAAAAAAAGTATTACAGCACTATAATGCTGTAAAACAATGCAACAGAGGAATGGAGACTGGGCATATTCCCATAGTGCAATATTAAGCAGCAGTTTTAAATAAATCGCATCTACATTCTTTACTACAATGTGATTAGTTCACTTATTTAAATACTTGATTCATTCACTGACTGCTTCTCTGCCTGTTTCTTCAACTGTAACAAGAGGTTGGCAATAACTCTTAGGGTGGTTTTAACGTTTTAAAAACTAGTATAAATGCTTAGAATGGTATCCACCATTCAGTAAAGGCTACTTAAGCATTCACTATGGTTATGTGGGCGTATAAAGGTTTATAATGCAGATATGCAGAGTGAGAACCACAGTCTAATGTTACTTTAGACATGCTTGGGCTGGATTCACATCACTGTGAGGAGAGCAGTTATTTCTGGGGCCAGAAAGGGAATTGAATTAGGGAAATAAAGAGAGCTTTGCAATGTTTATTCCTTTAAAACATTTGTATCTTCAAAAAACAAGTCTGAAAAAAATATAGTAAAATGTTAACTATTAAGTTGCAGACAAGTAATTATTACACAGCCTCTGTACTGTTGCGTATGTTTGAAATATTTCACTAAGAACATTCAACACTACTTTATCCAAAATTACTTATAAGAATTCAAAAATGCTTTCAAACGGAGGAGGGCTAAAAAACTTTGAGGGACTTACTCCAGCTCTTCTCATGACATCTACAGGGATAACCGTCTCCATTTCCTCTGCTCCTTTAGCCAGGATGACTAGAGCTCTTTTTGAAGCCATTTTTACGTTGTATTTATTAAAGACTCAATTAAAACAAGATTTTCAAGAAACTTTCACTGCAACCGTAGAAGACCTAAAAACAAGATTAAGGAACACTTTTAAGCAGAGTAACCAAGTGCTTCCCAGGGAAAAGATTTTGATAGGCAAACACAATAAAACAGCATTTTTGGTTAATATTGACTTAAACAGAACTTCAGTTCCTGTTTTTTTGAGATGACATCACAGCAAGATTGCCAACACGTTGGTTAATGTTCAGATTTCATCACGTTTATAAAAATCTAATTTCTAATATATTGTAAATGAAGCTTTCCAACACCTAAGCACATAGGCCTTCCATTTCACACAATTCAGGGAGAGGGAAATACAAAGCCGCCTTTTTTCAAGTACTATTTCACATAGAAAAGGCTGAACTTCATGGATAAAAAAAGAAATACTGTCTTTAGCAATTACCCCCTGAGATTTTTGGAGGGGATTTTATTTTTTAGTTCCAGTAACTGCACTAAATTTTCGGGGGCGGTTAACAGTGTTACATATTTGAACACGCTTTAAAAAAAAAAAAAAAACGGAGAAAAATGGTAATTCCCCCACGCTACAGTCAATCCTGATAGATTCTTCGCACTTAGCTCTCTCGTAAACGACAGCCGCTGTGCCGGGGTCTGAATCGCTGTTAGCCTATTTTTCTGGACTTTGTTTCCCATGCATCACAGATTTTAGTAAACGATGTCAACAAACAACATTAACTAGCTCCAAGCTGGTGCGATGTTATGCACGCAAATTCTAGAAGCTTCAGCGTTGCTACTACGCTGGCGAGCGAACGGCGCCCTCTGCGAACCCTGGGAGACCGCCTCCTCCTCAGACGCGGCCGGGTCCGCGCCGCTTCGGGGACCCTCTACGGGTCCAGCGGGCGGCCCGTGCCCCGACGACCTGAGCTTGCGCCGCGCTCCCCATGGCCCAGACCTGAACCTCGCCTCTCTTCCCACAGCCAGCCAGCCTCGGCCCGTTCCGTCAGCAATTCTGCGCCAGTGACGACTGGGCCAGTACCGCACTAAACCGGGACGCACGCAAGCACGCACGCCGGCACGCACGCGCGCCGTCAGGCTTGGCCTTCAGCCCCGCACTGCGCAGGCGCGCGCCGCCCTGCGTGGCTCCTCAGTCCCGCACTGCGCAGACCCACGTGGCTCGCCTCGCGTGATGTCATATCCGGCCGAACTCACCTTGGGGAACGTGCGGTACCTCCTGCCCTTCTGCGTGTAGATTGTACGCCTAGGCTTGATTCCATTTGAAACAACAAGCGAAAGCGGAGTCTTCTAAACTCACGCATTCTCCCGAAATCTCCCGCATCCGAGGGACGGCCCAGCGTGCCCCCAGCGCGCGCTGAATTTAACCCGTTTTTCATGCCTGCAAGCCAGACGTTTTTCTCTGTGCTCGTCTGGAGAGCCGCGTGGGTTTGCTTTAAACCCGCATTTTCACAAAATAAAATAGTTCCTTCTTGCTTCCTCTGTGCCCTCGGGGCTTTCTTTGCATTGTTCTGTTTCTTGGCGCGCGTTGTCCAGTCACCTCCACTCTTTTATGACTCTTTAAGGTCCCCCCAGTTTCTCTGTGACTGATTTGGCTAGTGGCTAATTTCACGTGTATTTGGTTCTCATAATAGTATTTTTAATAGAGTTTAATACTGCATCCACAGGATTTGAATAGGAGCTGAACACCGAAGTCAGGGACACTAGATTGGGTTTCAGACCAGTTTTTTTTTGTTTTCTAGTGCATAATGTGGAGAAGGAAATGGCAACCCACTCCAGTGTTCTTGCCTGGAGAATCCCAGGGACTGGGGAGCCTGGTGGGCTGCAGTCTATGGGGTCGCAAAGAGTCGGACACGACTGAAGCGACTTAGCAGCAGCAGCAGCAGTGCATAATGCAAGTTATATGTAGCCTGTTAAGTATGCAATAGGATTATGTCTTAATAACAGTATATGCTTTATTTAAAAAATATTCCTAAAAAATGCTAGCCATCAACTGAGCTAATGAGTCCTATCTTTTTCCTGATGAAAGGGTTTTGCTGGTGGAACCTGGGATATTGATGACTGACAGTATAGGGTGATGCTTGCTGAAGGTTGGGGGTGGCTGTGGCAATTTCTTAATAAAATTTGTTGGATCAATTGGCTCTTTCCTGAAGTGATAAGGCCCACATTGCTGGGGGGGGGTGGGGGGTCTCATTGTTAACGTGGCTCATTATGTTGACCTGGCAAACAAAGAATAAAATCACAGTGATCCTTGAGACTGACCAAATTGCCCAAATAACATTCTGGTTTGTCACTGGCGCCTATCTTCTCAAAGCTGCGAGACCACCAGATTCCAGACCTCCAGCTACATGACCACAGGACTTAACTACAGGCTAAAAATTAACCATCCCTTCAGAAAATTTTTCATTGGTGGGATATAAGAAAGACCTCACCAGAAAGGGAGGACAATAGTTCTCCTCAAGGGCCAGTCTCCCTCTCATTTCCCTCTAATAAATTTCTCTTTTCTTGCCTGAATGCCCGGCTCGCACTCTTTTTCTCTGCACTCCCCTTAGAAGGAATGCAGAGATAGAAGGAGTCATTCTATCACGCAATACTATTTGGTAAAATTTTGCCCACGGCAAAGCTTTTTTAAAATCGGAATTCTCTCAAACCCCGCTACTGCTTTGTCAGCTAAGTTTGTCATTTTATAAATCCCTTGTCATTTCAATTTCACAGTGTCTTCACCAGAAGTATATTCCCACTCAAGAAACCACTTACTTTGCTCATCCGTAAAAAGTTACATCTCATCTCATCTGAAGATAAAGTTTTATCACGATATTACAGCAACTGAGTCATCTTCAGGCTCCACTTACAGTTCTGGGAGAATTAACAAAGTGCACCACAGAGACACAAAGGGAGCAAATGCCGTTGGGAAAACGGCATTGGTAGGTTTGCTTGATGCAGGGTTGCCACAAACGTTCCATTTGTAAAAAACGAAATGTCTGTGAAGCACAAGTAAATGCAATAAATTGATGTATGTCCATGCTTGATTAATTAATTTATTGAAATTGTAATCTTGTGAAAATGCACAAAGGAAACCTAAATCAGAGTGGAGTGGGGAAACCATGAAGGGAGGGTCTAATACACATATCACTCACTGCA
Organism: Bos indicus; assembly: GCF_029378745.1. Classification (NCBI taxonomy): domain Eukaryota; kingdom Metazoa; phylum Chordata; class Mammalia; order Artiodactyla; family Bovidae; genus Bos; species Bos indicus. The sequence continues at coordinate 46,261,496 of NC_091775.1, forward strand.
CCTCACAGGCTCGGGGAAAGAAAGAAAATTTCCTTTTGACACAGCAACAAGCTGCCCATAATTGCAGCCAATGAAAAAAAACCACTACAGCCCTCCCCAATTTCATTCTAAAATCTAATAAATGTTGACTTTCCCTTGGCTTCCTAAACTTGCCTATGGTTCACCATAGTTAGTTGGGCTTGTCCTGAGTTGGCAATTTCTCTGCTATTCCCAAGTAAATTCAGCCCTCTGAATGTCTTATTTTTTTAAGGTCAACAATCTCAAATTATGTTTTTAGAAGTCTTTGATTAGTGATACTTTTACTAGTTTCAAAACCCCAAATGATAATGATTCCATAGAACAGATGACTCCTAGCTGGGTCTCCATCCAATTCCATTCCCACCTTCTAGGTAACCCACCTTCTGGGTCCCCATCCAATTCCATTCCCACCTTCAACGTTACCTAGAAGGTAAGGTTGTTATCTTCTAGGTAGCAACGTTCTTAGTTTCTTGGGCATACGTCCAGTATTTCTTTATGCATTCACAAGCAAATACAAATACTATTGTTTTCCTTTCTCATAGAAATGTAGCAGACTATTTTGTTATACACTTCCCTTCCTGCTGCCACTACCATGTTAAGAATACCTTGAAGATTTTCCGTATCAAAAAGAAGTTCCTCATTTTATTTTTCTCCTGAACAAAATAGTATGCCACTGCGGGTGGGCATGTTCCATATCTTATTAACTGCCGTGTGCATGCTCATTTGTGGCTGACTCTTTACGACCCCATGGACTGTAACTGCCCAGGCTCTTCTATCCATTGGATTTCCCAGGCAAGAATATGGGAGTGGGTTGCTATTTCCTTCTCCAGAGGATCTTCCCAAGGATCGAATCCACACCTCTGGAGTCTACTGCATTATCAGGTGGATTCTTTACCTCTGAGCCACATAGGAAGCCCTTATTTACTGGTGTCCTACTGTCAACACTTAGGTTATTTCCAATTGTCTTCTGTCAAAAGCACTGCATTGAATGATCATATTCTTAGGTCCTACTTGTGCAAGTATAACTGGAGGGTAAGTTTCCAGAAGTGGGAAGTACATTTGATTGACTCCATATAAGTTGAAGCACTTAGCATTCTCACCAGTAATATGAGGTCAAAAAGGATTTTTAAATGTCAGTGTTTTTCGTTTCAATTTAAATTGAATATTAATATTAAAAATTAAATTAATATTAAAAACATGTATCTTCTTAAGAAACAACAGGCTGTTTTTGTTTACAAAACACTTCCATACATTTCATGTGACCCTTACAATGGTGGTGAGAGTGGTTTCTATTTTTTTTAAAATTGTAAATAGATTATTAATGCAACACTATTTTATGCATGCATGCAAAAAATTTAAGTGTCTTCAATCATGTTGCATTTTAAGAAGAAAAGGTTTGGGGAGTTCTTGAATGATGTCACGTTTGGCTATTTGCAAAGGAGGGAGGCAAATATTGCCCCCTTTTAATTTTGAAGTAGTGTGGGAAATAGGACAGAGAGGGAGAAGAGGCAAGTGGTCAGGAGGTGCTTCAAGAACAAAGGAAGAAAAAAAAAAAAAAAAAAAAAAGAACAAAGGAAGGATTTAGGTAGATGAAAGGAAAACTAAGAGAAAACAAGCTGTTTTGCTCCAGTGTCCACAGCAAACATGTAAAGAGACAACCATGCTGGTGGCCTGCTGCAGCATGAGACAGCCGTGACAGAATTAAAATGGCAAGATGACGCTTAGTAAAAGAGAGAGAGAGAATTTGAGTTACCACTCCTAGCTACATCACCATTATGATCTGAAATGGACCTTCGTGGGAATTTTCACCAAATGAATACACTGCATACAGTTTTCAAAACTCAAATGCTTCTTAGGGTAGATTGGATAATTTTTCAGAAATATTTTCTTTTTCCTCTTCATCTACAGCCCCTTGACTTTGGGCTTGTCCTTGCTACCATTCCATTTGGCTAATGGAATGTTAACAGACATGAACTGATCAAAGCCTTGTAAAGCAGTAACGTGATTATGAGGCTTGCTTGCTTGTACTTTCGCCTTGTCATAAGGAAGACCTTTTCCCCAGGGAACAGAAAGCAATACCCAGGTTTTGTTACACAGCCCACTAATACTGCCTGCAAAGACTCATCATGAAAAAACAGCTTCCTGACCCCATTCTTCATATCCCTCAGCCCTGCTCTCCAGCCCTCCTCTCTTCAACTTTTTAAATGATTTCTTCTGGTGATATTTTAAAACAATATACTAATACTGTTATTTCTTACATGTTGGTTTTAGACATTGTATATTGACTTCCTGGCGGGTATGAGATGCTGAGGTTGAGGTCCAGACGGATGAAATGACTATATAACGTCCTGCAGAGTCTTTGTCAAATTCAGATGTTCTGATGTCAGATTTCACACTATAATCACCATAGAGTCTATCAATATTACTTATTAATAAATCAGCAACTTGACACCCTTCAACCTTATAGTTCATACTTATTTCTCATTACACATTTACAAAACAAAGTCAAAAAATTAAACCATTTCCCCTAAAAACCTTGCTCTAGTATGAGAAATGAAGACACCCCCTAGTTCAGTCCCTTGTTTCCAGGTAAAACAATAATGTCATCCTATCCACTACATTTTTCAACTTTGACAAGTCTTTAGGCCTTGGGGCAAGTAGAAACTAAAACACTCTCCCTGTTTTCAAGGAGCTTAAAATTGTCAGTTTCTTGCAGCTGTTACAACATGTATTTAAGAGATACTGATCTGCTTTATTTTGGGGGGCTCCAAAACCACTGCAGATGGTGATTGCAGCCATGAAATTAAAAGATGCTTACTCCTTGGAAGGAAAGTTATGACCAACCTAGATAGCATATTAAAAAGCAGACATTGCTTTGCCAACAAAGGTCCGTCTAGTCAAGGCTATGGTTTTTCCAGTGGTCATGTATGGATGTGAGAGTTGGACTGTGAAGAAAGCTGAGCACAAAGAATTGATGCTTTTGAACTGTGGTGTTGGAGAAGACTCTTGAGAGTCCCTTGGACTGCAAGGAGATCCAACCAGTCTATTCTGAAGGAGATCAGCCCTGGGATTTCTTTGGAAGGAACGATGCTAAAGCCGAAACTCCAGTACTTTGGCCACCTCATGTGAAGAGTTGACTCATTGGAAAAGACTCTGATGCTGGAGAAGGGGACGACAGAGGATGAGATGGTTGGATGGCATCACTGACTCGATGGCCATGAGTCTGAGCGAACTCCGGGAGTTGGTGATGGACAGGGAGGCCTGGCATGCTGCGATTCATGGGGTCGCAAAGAGTCAGACATGACTGAGCGACTGAACTGAAATGAACTGATCTGCTTTGTGGAGCTCACAACCCAACAATAGAGAAATGGTGTTGATAATGTGAGTGAAGGACAGTAGGATGTGCCACTTTCAAATATGCCATTTCAAGATATCAATTATTTTGAGTTAAAGGGACATGAAAAACAATAGGCGCAAGAGAGGCACACTACCGTTTTTCTTTTTTCCCAAGGCAGATGCTACTCTTCTGTAGTAAGTGCCCTCCCTACACCAAAAAGAAAGAAACATGCATAATACTAGAGAGGGAGTTGAGTCTACCAATTTGCACAGAAAGACTCTTAAAATAATTGCCATCTTCCTCTGATTTTCCTTTCTTCCTCTGATTGACTTCCCACAATTCCCACTTTCAGCTCAATCCAGTGTATATGCACTTAAGTTTTTTGCCTCTTCTTTGAGTCCTCAATTCCTTAGGAAGTCTCCCAGATCATGGTAAAGCTTATACTAATTTGTATGCTTTTTCTCCTAAATCTTATGCCAATTTAATTCCCAGGTCCAGCCAGAGACGTTAAGAAGGTAAAGGTTTTGCCTCCCTTACATTCTCAGCAGCCAGCCATGGTCCTTCTGATCCTGACTCTAAAAAGCAACTTCTTAGAATTAGCCTGATCACAATAAATAGAAAAGAAACTGCTGCCAGGTTTATTCTTTTTTTTTTCATGAGCCACTTATATGTTGCATCTCATCTTAATAAAACTAATTTTCTATGAATATATCCTTCTATTTCATTGATAGCACTTATTCCAGCATTTTCTGTCTTTTGTTTACTTATTATCTGTCTCCCCTTAACCCTGTGAATTCCATGATAGGAACCTCCTGTCTTGGTCATCGCTGAATCCCTAGCATCTCTTGCAGCCCCTGGCACATAGCAGGTGTTCAATAAACACCTGCAAATATCATCTTAATTTCACCCTATAGTACGTTCTTTCCTTTCTTTGACAATGGCTACAGATTTAAATAATTTAAGTTCAGTTCAATCGCTCAGTCGTGTCGGACTCTTTGCGACCCTATGGACTGCAGCATACCAGGCTGCCCTGAGCCAAACTCCTGGACTTGCTCAAACTGTGATGCCATCCAACCAACTTATCCTCTGTCGTCCCCTTCTCCTCCTGCCTTTCCCAGCATCAGGGTCTTTCCCAGTGAGTCATTTCTTCGCACCAGGTGGCCAAAGTATTGAAGCTTCAGCTTTAGCATCAGTCTTTGCAACGAATATTCAGGACTGATACATGTGTACAATACTGCAGTTTACGATGTGATTTCAACCAATTTCTTATTCCTATTCTAACCTCATTTCCTATGTCAAATTCATTTCACCAGAGGGTGAATGGGTAATACTACCCTATACTAACCTAACCTGTTTTCTATTCACCGAAAGGTGGTGGAGCTACCTTACAGGGATGGGGGTGCTAACTGCAGTTACTGGACATAAAGAGGCCATTTGTGGCATTAAATAAATGTATTTTTCAACATCCAGTAAAGGCTGGGTTCAGGGCACTCCCCAGACAGGTCCAGCAGAAATGGCGAATTCCCCTGAGAGCCCCCAAAAGGTTAGGCTGGCGAGACCGGAGAAGAGTGGGCGAGCCCTGACATTTGAGGCAGCGCTGGCGCAAGGGGGGAAATTCTGACACCGAGGTCTGCGAGGGGCCCGAGGATGGCTTCGCTTCTACTCCCACCCCGTGTGAAAAGCCCCCCCAAGCGTGGGCCACTTAGCACAACTCCCACGGGCCGCCGGGCGCCGGAAACCGGCCTGCCGACCCGCAGTGACGTCAGACCCACGTCCGTCGACCCGGACGCGCGGCGCTTGGATTGGTCGAGCAGCGCCGCCGTGGGTGGGGCGTGAGGGGGCGGAGCGGCACGCGTTCTCAGCTCGGGCGGGCGTCTCTGGCCCTGTTTCCCGCAGCGTGGAGCGGCTGTGTTAGCTGCGCTCTCAGGGCCACTTCCTTGTGGGCGGCGAGATGTGTCTGAAGGACACGACCGGTCACATCGGGGTCACCGCACCCGTGGGATCGCTGCCCCTTAGCAACTCTGCGGACTTCCGGGGAAAGTTGCGGCCTGCGAGGGGGAGGCAGGAAATCGACGCTCCCCACTTCATGGTCTCAGATGGGCTTTGGTGGCCGAGGCCAGTGGGTGCGCGAGGGAACGACAACACTGACCCTGTCCCCGGTCTCTGAGTCGTGTTGTGTTGAGGAATCAAAACCCAGGCTCTGCAGCATCCAGTGGATTCACCTCATTGATAGCTTATTGGAAAACCTGCAGAGCCTTGTGAAAAGCAAGACTACGTTTTTTCTCATTTTTCCTGGCAAAATAGTTGCTACCATGCTCTCCTCAATTGGCATCTTATTTCTGGAAGTAGAGTAAGATCTGATAATGGTTTCAACATGGGTTATCTTACGTTTAAAAAACCCTTTTCATTTGTAAAATGTGAAGAGTAACGTTTGTCCATTGGGCTTCTCAGTTGGCACTAGTGGTAAAGAACATGCCTGTCAATGCAGGAGATGTAAAAGACTGGGCTTCCACCCTTGGGTCTGGAAGATCCCCTGGAGGAGGGCATGGCAATCCATTCCAGTAATCATGCCGAGATCCGACTGAAGCAACTTAGCTCTGCACAGCACCTGTCCATAGCTTGGCGACGCCCTAGGTCTCTATAAGCTCAAAGGAATTGAAATGTTGAATCCCTTCTTGTTATTCCCTATGGTAGTCCTTTAATTCTGCTTCAGTAATGTCTTCAGATAATCCAGGAGCCATGCCAGTCTTTCTCTCAATAGGCAAGGCAATCAGCTTTCACCCAGCAACACATTTGAAACTAGCAGAACCTTCCTGACTTCTACGGGTTGACTGCATCTTGTATCCCCTTCTTTTCTTGAGGCCCATTTACTCTGAAGATTGTTAAACTATGACTGCACCCGGGTGAGAACAAAATATTTTGGAGACTTTTGCATGTCTGCATGGGTCTGTGGATGTGCTGACTTTGGCAGTGTGCAGCTATATAGGGGATTAAAATCCATAGAAGAGTTGTGGAGGACAGTGGGATCCCTCCACACTGTGCTTCAAAACTTGTTTCTGCCTGATCTTCCATATTCTGACCTCTTACTCTCCCTCACTTATTTTTTCTGTTCCTTGAATACATTCTGTATTTGGCTTCTTCACGCTTCCACATAGCAGTTCCCTGTAACTGGAATGCCCTTCTGAAAGTATGTACCGTAATTTCAATGCAAAACCCAATTGCATTGCCAATCCCTCCAGGAAACTATATTTGCATATTATTTTGTCCTCCTAATATAGAATTTATAAGGCTGTGCAGCCTTTAAAAAATTACATGTATAAGCTTCTTCCTTCCTCTCTACATTGTGACCACTTTGGGATGGTGCCTTTTCTATTTATGCCTCACAGAACAGACCTAAATCAAATCCCTTACAATTATAAGGTGGAAGCGACAAATAGATTCAAGGGATTAGATCTGATAGAGTGCCTGAAGAACTATGGATGGAGGTTCATATGGACATTGTACAGGAGGCAGTGATCAAGACCATTCCCAAAGGGAAAAAAAATGCAAAAAGGCAAAATAGTTGTCTGAGGAGGCCTTACAAATAGCTGAGAAAAGAAGAGAAGTTAAAGGCAAAGGAGAAAAGGAAAGATATACGCATCTGAATGCAGAGTTCCAAATAATAGCAAGGAGAGATAAGAAAGCCTTCCTCAGTGATCAATGCACAAAAATAGAGGAAAACAATAGAATGGGAAAGACTAGAGATCTCTTCAAGAAAATTAAAGATATCAAGGGAACATTTCATGCAAAGATGGGCACAATAAAGGACAGAAACAGTATGGACCTAACAGAAGCAGAAGATATTAAGAAGAGGTGGCAAGAATACACATAAGAACTATACAAAAAAGACCTTAATGACTCAGATAACCACAATGGTGTGATCATTAATAGAGCCAGACATCCTTGAGTCTGAAGTCAAGTGGGCCTTAGGAAGCATCACTACAAACAAAGCTAGTGGAGGTGATGGAATTCCAGTTGAGCTATTTCAAGTCCTAAAAGATGATGCTGTTAAAGTGCTGCACTCTATATGCCAGCAAATTTGGAAAACTCAGCTGTGGCCACAGGACTGGAAAAGGTCAGTTTTCATTCCAATCCCAAATAAAGGAAATGCCAAAGAATGCTCCAACTACCACACAATTGTGGTCATCTCACACGCTAGCAAAGTAATGTTCAAAATTCTTCAAGTCAGGCTTCAACAGTACATGAACTGAGAACCTCCAGATGTTCAGGTTGGATTTAGAAAAGGCAGAGGAACCAGAGATCAAATTGCCAACATCCACTGGATCATAGAAAAGGCAAGAGAATTCCAGAAAAACATCTATTTCTGCTTTCTTGACTATGCCAAAGCCTTTGACTGTGCGGATCACAACGAATTGTGGAAAATTCTTCAAGACATGGGAATACCAGACCACCTTACCTGCCTCCTGAGAAATCTGTATGCAGGTCAAGAAGCAACAGTTAGAACTGGACATGGAACAATGGTCTGGTTCCAAATTGGGAAAGGAGTACATCAAGGCTGTATATTGTCACCCTGCTTATTGAACTTAAATGCAGAGTACATCATGTGAAATGCCAGGCCAGATGAAGCACAAGCTGGAATCAAGATTGCTGGGAGAAGCATCAATCACCTCAACACAGATGGCACCACCCTATGGCAGAAAGCAAAGAAGAACTGAAGAGCCTCTTGATGAAAGTGAAAGAGTGAAAAAGCTGTCTTAAAACTCAACATTCAGAAAATGAAGATCATGGCATTCATCCCCATCACTTCATAGAAAATAAATGGGGAAACAATGGAAACAGTGACAGACTTTATAAATCACTGCATATGGTGACTGCAGCCATAAAATTAAAAAATACTTGCTCCTTGGGACAAAAGCTATGACTAACCTAGACAGCATATTAAGAAGCAGAGACATTATTTTGCTAACAAAGGTCCATCTAGTCAAAGTCATGGTTTTTCCAGTAGTAAGGTATGGATGTGAGAGTTGGACCATAAAGAAAGCTGAGCACCAAAGAATTAATGCTTTTCAACTGTGGTGTTGGAGATTCCCTTGGACTGCAAGGAGATCAAACCGGTCAATCCTGAATACTCAATCCCTGAATATTCATTGGAAGGACTGATGCTGAAACTAAAGCTCCAATACTTCAGCCACCTGATGAGAAGAACTGACCCATTAGAAAAGACCCTGATGCTGGGAAAGATTGAAGGCAGAAGCAGAATGGGACGACAGAGGATGAGACAGTTGGATGTCATCACCAACTTGATGGACATGAGTTTGAGCAAGCTCCAGGAGATGGTGCTGGAGAGGGCAGCCTGGTGTGCTGAAGTCCATGGGGTCACAAAGAGTTGGACACGACTGAGCAATTGAACTGAACTGAACACAGAACAGCAGAACCCATTCAAGAAACACTTACTGAGGGCCTGTCATGTGCCCACCTGTACTCTAGGTGCAAAGGAGATGGAGAGAGAGTGGTCAGAGGAAGGCTTTTAATTTTTGAGGAGGAAACCTGGGGAAACCTACAAAAGAGGGAGGAAGAGATTTTAGTTGAGAGAGCAGCAAAGTCAAGGCCCTGAGGCAGAGATATGTTTAGTATGTTAAAGAACAGCAAAGGAGTCAGGCCAAAGGGAAATGGTGGGACGCAAAGCAGGAGAAGATTGGGGGTCAGATCATGACACACTTGCATTAGGCATTCAAGAAATGCTTGTTGGATTGAATTTATTGAATCAATAAGGGATGGAGAATAATGACAGTTGTTACTGTCATTTCTCCAAGGAAACATGGAGATTGCTTTGGTGGGATAGACCCAATACGTATGTATAGAGTATTCACAACCTGCACACAAATACGTTGGAACTCTTATTCAATGTGGTGACATTTCACTGAAAAAAAATCTTAATGAAAACCAGTGTTTTTTGCAGTGATTTTTCATTAGAATGGAAATCCAGAAGATGAGGAGGCAGATTTCCTGGAGGAAGAAATGGATTGATACCACTCCATTGCATGGAATTATTTGATAGATAATACTGATCATTTTTTGAAAGTTCAGACGGAATGCACTTTTGCTTTTATTGATTTATTTTATTGGCTGTGCTGCAAGGCACGTAGGATCTTAGTTCCCTGACCAGGGACTGACTTGCCCTTGGCAGTGAAAGCATAGAGTCCTAACCACTGGACCACCAGGAAATGTTAGTCATAAAAAAGAATGAAATAATGTCATCTGCAGCAACATGGATGGAACTAGAGATTGTCATAATGCATGACGTAAATCAGAAAAAGATAAATATCGAATGATACTGCTTATATGTGGACTCTAAAAGAAAGGGTAGAAATGAACATATTTACAAAAAAGAACTAGAGTCACAGATGTAGAAAACAAATTTATGATTACTGAGGGGAAAAGAGGGGAGGGATACATTGGGAGACTGGGATTGGCATACACACACTACTGTATGTAAAATAGATAAACAATGGCTACCGTATAGCGCAGGGAACTCTTCTTGTTACTCTGTAATGACTTATATAGGAAAGAAATTTTTAAAAAATGGATAGGGGACTTCCCTGGTTGTCCAGTGGTTAAAACTCCATGCTTCCAATTCTAGGCATTGGATCCCTCGTCTGGGAACTAAGCATTTCGATCTCTGGTCTGGGGACTATGATCCCACATGGTATGTGGCCCAGCCAAAAAATAAGTAAAAGATAAAAAAGAGTGAGTATGTGTATGTATAACTGATTCACCTTGCTGTACAGCAAAAACTAACATAACATTTTAAATCAACTATAGTCCAATAAAAATTATTTTTAAAAAAAGTTTGGAAGGAAACAAAAACTATCTCCTAATGTTGTCCTGCTTTTCATTTGCAAGAACAATACTTGAATATTTGTCAAAAAAAGTTGAGTTTATGAAATAATCAGATACATTTAAAAACCTCTACCTTCCCACGGGCTAAAGTGAATGCTAGGGGCAGGAAGCCAATACCCTGTAAGCAGAATTTGGCCTTTGGCTTTGAAGTCATAAACTTCAAGGATGTGTTGCTTGTTGGAGTGATATTGCTGTGGCAACAGTCTTCATTTGCAGCCCAAGCCTTCGTGGTTCATAGCAACTCTCTCTCTCCAGCAGAATTAAAAGATACAGAACCCTTGCTTACTTAATAGTTTTTGGTAACAAGCTCTTAACTTTAAAAATTTTTTTAATTTTAGTATTATTTTGGTTAGTTTGGCTCCCTACAAAAAGTGGCTACTACGGGCTATTGATGCGGCTCTTTTTCTCAAAGTCAGTTTCTTGGCGATCATTCACGTAGATGAGATCGAGTGTGGTTTTCAACTCAGCTTGCAAACCACCGAGTTGACAGTCTCAGTCTTGGTTGCTGAGTCAACATATCTTTTTATTCATTCACAGAAATGAGCAGCTCCATTACATGTAGCTCTGATGTAGCTCTGAGTTAGTCACAACAGGTAGTCAAAGGTTAAGGTAGCGTTGGAACGAGACTGTGTTCTAACCCTGACTTCTCTGTTCCTTAAATGTGGCAATGTGTGTGTGTGGTGGAAAAATATTGGCTCTGCATGTGACCTGTCTGGGTTCCATCTCAGTTCTGCCCCATGCTAGCTAAGTGATCCTGAACCAATTACTTATCCTTCATGCTTTGGGGTCCTTATTTGCAAAACAGGGATAACTTCAAAGGTTCTTGTGAGGATTAAAGGAGTAAATAGAGAAAAAGCTAGACCATTGGCTTAGAGTAATACTACTATTAACACTTGGCTGTTACCTGAACTTCTCTCAGCTTCTGTTTCTTTCCCATTAGGACAGTAACAATAATTCTTACCTCCTATGATTGGTAAGAGGCTACATAAAGTATTTAATGTGCTGAAACACAACCCATCTGCAATGCAGGAAGCAACCTGTATTTGCCATTATTAAGACTGTGCATGTGTGCTCAGTCATGTCCAACTATTTGCCACCCCAAGGACTACAGCCCACCAGGCTCCTCTGTCTGTGAAATTTTCCAGGCAAGAATTCTGGAATGGGTTGCCATTTCCTTCTCCAAGGGATCATCCCAACCCAGAGACTGAACCCAGGTCTCCTATGTCTCCTTTATTGGCAGGTGGATTCTTCACCACTGCACACTTGGGAATTATAAAACATTTATTTATCAATAGTTGAAATCTGTTTAAATTCAACGCTGATAGGCTCACAAGAGAGGAACAGAGAAAATGATATACCATGAAGATGTACCATCTTAGTGAAGGTGAAGGATAGAATGTATAGGTAGAGTTTTTGCCTTAAGATACAGTGATAGGATATCATGTAAGAATTTGAAAAAAATAAAGTGAAGGTAGCTCTTCTTGGAGAACAAGCAAATTCCTAGAGCTAAAGATTGAGGGCAGAAGGAGAAGGGGATGACAGAGGATGAGATGGTTGGATGGCATCACTGACTCGATGGCCATGAGTCTGAGCGAACTCCGGGAGTTGGTGATGGACAGGGAGGCCTGGCGTGCTGCAGTTCATGGGGTCGCAAAGAGTCGGACATGACTGAGCGACTGAACGGAAACCTATTTGAGCTTTGTGTACCTGCCTCAAAACAAGAGATTTATCTTAGCATGCATGAAAGTTAGCAAAGAGATTTGGTACAGGAGTTGTGATGCTTGGTTGTGGGTCCTCACTTGCCCAAGGGGCACAGATAAAGTTCAGGGGTCTGTGGATTTGGATGAGGAAAATCACATCTTTCATTTTCACTAATCTCTAATGGAAACTTAGCCTTCAATTTTGAATTTAAAATTTCACAAAGCATAGCCAAAGAAACAGTCCTGTGGTATTTCACTGAAAGAAATTAGTTATTTCCATATCACATTACGGTTCTTGCTGATATCCCCAAATACCACTTATGCTCATGGTGAATCTGAAATTATGACAGTAATGTGATCATGAAGAAGCCCATGTATTATATCACAAATCGGTTTTAAATATTTGGTAGTATATTTCGATACGATTGGTCTCCTTTGAAATCCTTTGTATTATATTTACAAACTCGAGAGCATTATTCTGTGGAGTCCTGCAAGCATTGGGGCTACAAGATGAAAGGTTAAGTCTTTGGTAAGAGCATGGGCTCTGGAGTCAGACAGCTGAGTTTGACCCCTTTTTCAGCTCCTTTCCAGCGAGGGGACATTGGGCGGTCTACCTAGCTTTCTTGGTGCCCTTAGGATGAAGGCTATTGTGAAGTATAACTGAAGGAACTATGTAAATATAAAACTGCCTTGCAGGTAGTAAACCCTCAGGAAATGTGAGCCATTTGCAGAAAAGCAATTGTGGGAAAAGAAAACTGTACAGCTTCAGTTGGGGTTTATAGATGAGCACAATTTCCCGAGGAAGAGAGAGAGAAGTAGAATTTTAGGTCATGAAGAAATAGGCAGGCTCTGAGACTGGAGTAATTCATTCATTCCCTCATTCCCTCATTCATTCACTCACTCACTCATTCAATAAAGGTTTCTTAACTGCCTACTACATGCATCTCAACACTTTCACTATTACTTGTGCACCTTAAGCAAGTGTAGAAATAGAGCTTACACACCCTACATCATTTAAAGGTGGCAGGTCCAGCCAGTGTTAAATGTGTTCTGTTTTCCTACTTCAACAGAGAAATCTTCAGACTTAACAAAATAAAAAAGGTATTGCTTTTATGTGACAAAAGTGGGGAAAATATCAAAGATGACTGGGTTTTATTTCTATGGATACCAGTGTTCTTTGATGGCCTGGAAATGTTTGAATGGGCCATAAAGACATATAATTCATAAATTAGTATATACTTGGTGCATAAAATTTATTTTTCTTGCCTTCATTTTCATTTGTTATAGTTGAGATTTTGTGTTTTGATGACAGCACCTTGACTTAAAGGATTAAAAAATGCAATATAATTGCACTTGAATTATAACGTATGTGTGTAATGTAAAATATATATGTGAGTATGAAGAATTTTTAAGTTAAATTTTTTTTCACGTTTGTTTTAAAGTTCTTTTTTCGACTTCCCTGGTGGCACAGTGGATGGGAGTCTGCCTGCAAATGCAGGGGACCTGGGTTCAATCCCTGGTCCAGTAAGATCTCACATTGGTGGAACAAATATGTCTGTGCTCCATAGCTACTAAACCCTCGCTCTAGAGCCCAGAAGCCAAAACTACTGAAGCCTGTGCACCCTAGAGCCTGTGCTCTGCAACATGAAAATCCATCACAAAGATAAGCCTGAACACTGCAATGAAGAATAGCCACTGCTGGCAGGAGTTAGATAAAGCCCAAGCAGAGCAATGAAGACCAGCCAACAGTAAATACATAAGTAAAATTTTTTAAGTCATTTTTCTTCTAAAAGTTTCAAAATTATCTATTAAAACAGGATACTTGTTAAAAGTCAAATATCTAAAATTGTTTAAATATATCTAACCTTTTTACTTTGTGAAATTCAATTAAATTTTATTAAATACTTTTATAAAAAGTAAAAACGTCTGCCATTCTGGGATTCAGTGTCCTAGTATATTCCTGTAAGGAACCAATATTACAGTTCTCATGCTACTTACTACATAGATGGAGATTTGAGTGATATGATGTTGCAAAGCCTTCTTCAGATTTCTTGTGCAACTACTTTTTAAAATACATTTCTTTCTTTAAAAAATTTTAAATTAATTAATTAATTTGGCTGCCCAGGTCTTGGTTGCAGCATGCTGGATCTAGTTCCCTGGCCAGGGATTGAACCCAGGCCCCCTGCATTGTGGCCGAGGATGAGATGCTTAGATAGCATCACTGACTCAGTGAACATGAGTTTGAGCAAACCCCAGGAGATAGTGAAGGACAGGGAAGCCTGGCATGCTGCAGTTCATGGGTTTCAAAGAGTCAGACATGACTTAGTGACTCAACGATGAACAGCAGCAACAACCCCTGCTTTTGGAGCATGGAGTCTTAGCCACCGGACCACCAGGGAAGTCCCTTGTGCAATTATTTTGAATTCCATGGTAATTCACAAGGAATTTGAGAACCATAAATGGGAACATAAATCGTGTCAAGATCATAGATACTTGGGACTTCTGGGAAGTTATTTGTTGTTGTTGTTCAGTCACTAAGTTGTGTCTGACTCTTTGTGACCCCATGGACTGCAGCATGCCAGACTTCTCTATCCTTCACCATCTCCTGGAGTTTGCTCAAACTCATGTCCATTGAATTGGTGATGCCATCCAACCGTCTCATCCTCTGTCATCCCCTTCTCCTGCCTTCAATCTTTTCCAGCATCAGGGTCTTTTCCAATGAGTTGGCTCTTTGCATCAGGTGGACAACGTATCTGAGTTTCAGCTTCAGCATCAGTCTTTCCAATGAATATTCAGGGTTGATTTCCTTCCAGATCAACTGGTTTGATATCCTTGCTGTACAAGAAACTCTCAAAAGTCTTCTCCAGCACCACAGTTTGAAAGCATCAATTCTTTGGTGCTCAGCCTTCTTTCTAGTTCAACTCTCACATATGTATATAACTACTGGAAAAATGATAGCTTTGACTAGATGGATAGCTTTGTCAGCAAAGTGATGTCTCTGCTTTTTATTTCACAAAGTATTCTTGCATAATCTGTTATTATTCAAGAGTGTGTTGCAGCGTAGGTCTCTGAGGAGGATTTGACTAATTGATTTGCCTTTCCCAGTCCTTGTACCTCAGTGGCTCACACTCCCCGAGGTGGGGCTGCTCTGCTGGAGAGCAGCACAGCACAGAGACTGTGTCACCTTGGGTTTCAGGATGGAGAGAAGAGCTGTGGGGATGTGTTTACCTGGGGCCAGACAGTATTATCTCCGAGGGCGGTAGGGCCATTGGGACCATTATGCTTTCCCTACGCCAGCATGAAGCGCCAGAACTCCAGCCACCGAGGCACCATGTGTTCATTGTGTCTGTTGGATCTGTGGGCCCTGCCCTGGACAGAACAGATTTTATGCAACAGTGTGTTTAGCTTGATGTGTCTCTTCTGAGTATCTGGACATATGCAAAGCAGGCCTTTATTTGCCCTCTTGTCCTGGGCGCTACAGTGTTGGAGGTGGTCTGAAGTTGGAGGCACAGATCTATGGGTCACTCACAGAGACCTGGCTATCACACAGAGAAAGCATGAAGAGGCAGGAAAAGCCTATTTGATGGCTGCTGACATCCCACTTTTCTTTACAATATGTGCTTCCTTCTTTGCTCCACTCTGCTTTCTTCCTCTGATTTCCCAATCACTTTCTCTTTTCCATTTCCTTTTTAGTTGACCCATTCCCACGTGTCAGAACTCCTATTGGCATCACGAGCCTCGACTATCCCTAACAGAGACTGTTCCCTGAGCTGGATGGATAGATGCTTGGGGGAGGGGTGGGGACACTGAACCTTGAAAAAATCCACCTTTGGGGAAATAGGGGCTTCTCTGGTAGCTCAGCTGGTAAAGAATCTGACTGCAATTTAGGAGACCCCAGTTCGATCCCTGGGCTGGGAAGATCCCCTGGAGGAGGGAACGGCTACCCACTCCAGTATTCTGGACTGGAGAATTCCATGGACTGTATAGTCCATGGGGTCGAAAAGGGTTGGACATGACTGAGCGACTTTCCCTTTCACTTTGGGGAAATAACAAGTGCAGACAGTGAATAATCTATGGTTGAGATTACTTCTAATATGTGTACTGGCAGGACAGGACCATATTTTATAGGAAGCTTGTTTTGAGGGTCTATTTCTCGTTCTCTAAGTATTGTATTTTATCTTATTTAGAGTAGTTGAACCTTCATGCTGTTTAGCCTCAAACTATGCTCACTTGAGATATTCAATCTTAGATCTGCAACCAATCAAATTAAAACAAAATCTCTGCCCTGGCTTAGAATGAGATGTTTAGAATATGATGAAACAAATATTATTGCTAAAGTTGTTAGTGTTGATACTTTGTTGGGGTTATCTCTGATTTAGTTTGGGAAGGCTTTTTGAAAGAGATGATTCTTTTGTTATTGCCTTGAACAGTTTAGAAGGCTAAAATAAATAAAGCAATGTGATATGTATTTTAAGGCAAGTGAAAATTGTACTAAAAGAGTATTACATCTTTGGCTAGCTTAAACATTATAAGCATCTAGCTAGCAACAGAATTGCTTTAGCCTCCTATCATTATTTTATCAAACAAGAATGCAGTAATGTGAACATTATCAACCTCTTGACACACCCATATGAAGCTGTCTGTACAGTCTTCGGTAGACTAATTCTGAAGAGGCTGATTTTGTTTAACTGTAGGCTGGTAAAACTAATCTTGAGAATCTTTTGAGCTCAGTAAAAACTCTTATGTCATTGGCTAAGATTCAAAAAGTGAGCTAATTCCTGTGCTAGGAAACAACACATAATCACTTTCAGGGGAGGTAATACCTCTGCCCACAGAATATCCAAAATGTAAATTAGCAAGCAGAATTGAGTTAAATAAAAATATAGTCCAGTTAAATGTCAGACTGTCATGTTAAACCCAGAACCCCACATATAAATGAGGTTAGGCTGTGACGTTGCAAGTGTTAGGAAATTATCAGCAGTGAAATTTCTACATTGTGATGCTCCTACATTTGGCCAACTCTGCTGAAGTTGGTGGAGGAGCTCCCACAGTTATCACAGGGAGAATGGCTCTCAGATGATGCTCAGAATCCAGGAATAAATTCATAGATAGCCCAGGCATTTTTCTTCTTCTCTCTTGCCACTTGCCCTGGTTGCTTTACTGATCATTGCTATGGGAGGCTAGGGGGGGAAATTTTTGTAACAATAAGTCTTATAATCACAGTTACTCCTTTCTTGAGAACTATGTGCCAGGCATTGAACTAAGCACTTCATAATCACTGTTTCATTTAATCCTCTCTAAATGAAGATGGGTACAAGGATCCTGTATCTGTAAGGTATGGTTGGAAAAGCCGAGATTTAGGGAGGTTCTCAGCCTTTTGGCTAAGGTTAAGTGTAGTGTGGGGGCTTGCCAGGTGGCACAGTGGCAAAGAATCTCCCTGCCAACGCAGGAGACACAAGAGACGTGGGTTTGATCCATGGGTCAGGAATATCCCTTGGAGGAGGAAACGGCAACCCAGTCCAGTATTCTTGCCTGAGAAATCCCATGAACAAAAGAGCCTTTCGGGCTATAGTCCATGCAGCTGCAAAGAGTCAGACACGACTGACTCTGTCAAGAAACAAGTTTCCCCAAGAAACTTGCCCAAATTTGCATGACCATCAAGATAGCAAAACCTAGATTTGATCCAGATCACCCTGACAAGAAAGCCTGGACACTTAACCACGTGCTATACTCTACTATTCCCCTTTCATGGGGTGTGGGTGAGGTTGATAAAATTGGGGCATGAGTAACAAATCAAAACCACAGTGAGATATTTGACACCTACTTGGATGGCTATAATAAAAAATTTTGTTGTTGTTGAAAGAGAAAAACCCACAGAAAACCAAGAAGTGGTAGCAAGGATGTGGAGAATTTGAAACCCTTATTCATTGCTGGTGGGAATGTAAAATGCTGCGGCTGCTGTGGGAAACAGCCTGGTAATCCCTCAAAAAGTGAAACAGAATGACCACACAATGGAGCAATTCCACACTCAAGAGAAGTGAAAACATGTTCATATGAAACTTTGTACAATGATCTTCATAGCAGCATTATTTGTAACAGTGAAAAAGTGGAAATGACTCAGATGTCCATCAACTGATGAATGGATCAACAAAATGTGGTAAACCTACAGAATGAAATAGAATTAAGCCCTGAAAAAGGAAGAGAATACTGATACATGCTGCATCACAGGAGAACCTTGACAATACTATACTAAGTGAAAGCAGTCCAACACCAAAGACCAGCTAGCATATGATTTTATGTATAAATATATGAAATGTCCAGAACTGGCAAATTCATTGAAACAGAAAGTAGATTAGTGGCTACCAGGGGCTGGGAGAAAGAGGATTGAGGAGTGATACTAATGGATATACAGAGCTTCCTTTTGGACTAACAAAAATGTTCTGAAATGATATACTGGTGAAGGCTGCACGATATAGTGAATATTCTAAACTCCACTGAAATGTACACATTTAAACAGGTGTAATTTATGTACAGTTTCAAAGGTTGACTATATATATATATACATATACATATATATATATATATATATTTAAACAACTTCAGATCAGATCTGGAAAGTCCTTGAATACTGGACTACAGAGTCCAGGTTTTCTTTTGTACACAACAGGAAGCCATGAACATTTCTAAGGAGGTTGATGGCATAATAGGAGTTGTGGAGACATGTAAGGGGCTTCTCTGGTGGCTCAGATGGTAAAGAATCCACTTGCAATGTGGGAGACCTGGGTTTGAAAGATCCCCTGAAAGAGGGCATGTATTACGCACACGTGCGTGCATGCTAAGTCACTTCAGTCAGGTATGACTCTTTGCAACCCTATGGACCCCATAGTGTGCCAGCCTCCTCTGTTCATGGAATTCTCCAGGCAAAAATACTGGAGTGTGTTGCCATTCCTCCTCTAGGGGATCTTCTTGACCTAGGGACGGAAACTGTTTGGATCTGATAGAAAAACATCTGTCTTACTGGAAATCATTCTTCCTCTTAGTTCCCTTACTTGTCTTCCTGAGGGCTGCTAGCTGGACTCAGTGTTTTAGCATTTTGAAAACATCCTCCTCTTCTTCCTGCTCCTCCTCCTCTCCTGATCCTCTTATTCTTTTTTTTTTTTTTTTTTAATTTGAAATAACGATTTTATAAAATCCTTCACGGGCTTCCCAAGTGACTCAGTGGTAAAGAATCCGCCTGTCAGGGTGGGAAAAATGGGTTTGATTCCTGGGTCAAGAAGATCCCCTGGAGAAGAGAATGGTAACCCACTCCAGCATTCTTGCCTGGAAAACTCCATGGACAAAGGAGCCTGGCAGGCTACGATCCATAGGGTCACAAAGAGTCAGATATGACTTATCGACCAAACAACAATAACAACAAAAACCCTCATGGATCACAGCTTCACCCAGTGAAGTCCCCAGCCACATAAATTCTGTTTCCTTTGTCTCCAATTCCCCTCCATTTCTTTCTCCTTCTTCCATCTCACCCACGCAGCAGTCAAAAGGGAGTCGAATTGTCCTTGGTTCAACCTGCTGATAATTTGGCCAGACTCATTGCTCCAATGTTCTTTTTGCATAATGCCCTCCTCCTCCTCATATCAACTCTTAGGGATCATTTGCAGCTTAGTTACTTCTCTGATGCCTGGATCATCAGCTGCAGTAAATAAATTATAGCTAGAGCATCACTAGTACTATAGTGATTAACCCTGTTATTATAGGGTTAAGGGGTAGTAATTGACAGGAGTGCTGATCTTTCTTTAGAAGTGGGTTTCTTCCCTCCAATATGTTGGTGGTGGTTTACCTGCTAAGTCGTGTCCAGCTCTTGCAACCCTATGGACTATAGCCGGCCAGGCTCCTCTGTCCATGGGATTCTCCAGGCAAGAATACTGGAGTGGGTTGCTATTTCCTTCTCCAGGGAATCTTCCCAAACCAGGAATCGAACCTGGGTCTCCTACATTGGCATGTTCTTTACCAACTGAGCTACAAGGGAAGCCCGTTGAGGGCTTCAAATACTTTGAGGATGCCTTAAAAGCTTTGGCACGGAGAACCACTTTCAAGTGACAAAAATGAGTTTGCCAAAGTCATCTGAAACAAACAAACAAAAATGCCCTAACAGTAGGGGGCTGCTTTTAGTTTGAATTGCGTTATCAAGTCGGGACAGACACTCTAGGAGACTTTAAGGTCACCAAATACCAAGTGAGCTATTATACATCAGAGCTGTCTCTGGGGATTTCCCATGAGGCCCCGCCCCCCTGAGTCACCAAACTCCCCTCTTTGACCTGCAGCTCTTCTCAGCTGCAGATCTCACTGCTCTGAAGACCAAGGAGGAGCAAACTTCTTCAGCAGCCCTGGAATCTCCAGGTTTGTCCATTTGGGGAGATGGTTGGGGGTGGAGAAGAGGAACCGAGTAGGGATGAGGATGGAAACTTTGTTCCCTTTATACGTTTCTAGACTTTCTTCCCTTCTGATTTCTAATGACTTTCACTCCACAGCCCATTAAATAAAGACCAGGAACCTGGCCTCTAGAGATTGCTGGACTCTAGTTTTATGACTGCAAATCTCAAAATGAACAAATACATAACTATTAAGAAAGTGTGATAGTGAGTTCAACATTTTAGCAATTAGGTGTTGTAATTCCACATACTGTTTGGACAAAGGAGGAATTTTAATAATGAGGTGTCTTCTCATGGAGCTGAACTGTCGGATTCTCTTTTTAAGGACTGTTATTTCGGTGACAGTACGCCACTGCCATTGTTGAAATCTAGATGCTAATGCTGAATATCTATGAAAGTCCCCAAAAGTTCTTGCTATTGTTATTTCTGCATTTTGGCAAAGCATGTTGGAAAGTGCACTCATAGACTTTGGCAAATCTGCACAAAGCTGTGTGTTTAATCATGCAGGTCTTATCATAGAAGTTTCTATGAATTCACTATCTTTTCTGTGGTATTCCATCATTAATTGCTCTTGAGAACCCCTGAGTTGTGATCTTGTAGAAATGCACAGGTAATAAATAGGTGAACTGTTGATAACTATGAAAGGAGAAACCACCTCATCCTTGAAACTTTTTACTTTCTAGAGTGGGTATTTGTGAAACCAGCTACTTTGATTAAAATTCTGTTGGACTCTGCTTGGCTAATAAATCTCTGCAAGATTTCATCATGGGAAATGGCTATTACAACATAGTGGCTACTGTGCTATTGGTCATGAATCTTGAGAGGACACGATCACTGCAGGATTTCTGTAACTGTTCAGCAGGTAAGAACCAAATTATCACGTGTGCTTCATCTGTTGCAAACATGGTTTGGTTAGTCTGGTAGTCAGAGCTAATTAGCTCTGTTTTAATGATCCTTTAAAAAATTAAACTATAGTTGATTTATAATATTGCATTAGTTTCAGTGTGTTAGCTGCTCAGTCATGTCCGATTTTACCTCATAGACTGTAGTCCGCCACGCTCCTCTGTCCATGAAATTCTCTAGGCAAGAATAAGGAGTGGGTAGCTATTCCCTTCTCCAGGGAATCTTCCATGGTTCACACACACACACACATATATGTCTGTGCTTGTGCATGCTAAGTTGCTTCAGTCATGTCCAACTCTTTGTGACCCCATGGACTGTAGCCCACCAGGCTCCTCTGTCCATGGGATTCTCTAGGCAAGAATACTGGAGTAGGTTGACGTGCCCTCCTCCAGGGGATCTTTGTGTATATATATATATATATATATATATATATATATATACACATATACATATACATATACATATTGCAGTGTATCTATTAATCCCAAACTCCTAATTTATCCCTCCCCTCCATTAATATCTTTTATTCATTCATTTACAAATATTTCTTGGATGCTGCATCTTAGCTGTGTGAACATAGCCTTCTCTCTTAATCTCTCGTGTCTCAGCTTTGTCATGTAGGGGTGATATGAGCACCTATCATAGGATTGATTGCTGGAAGGACTGTATGATGGGCTTAGATCAGTGCACAGTACAGGAAAAGACCTCAACAAATAGCTTGGTGTATGAGGACAAGTATTCAGACTGGGGGTGCAACAAGGAATAAGCAAGTGGCTTAACAGAGTGGGAAAAGGCTGCTGCTGCTGCTGCTGCTGAGTCGCTTCAGTCATGTCCGACTCTGCGCGACCCTACAGATGGCAGCCCATCAGGCTTCCCCATCCCTGGGATTCTCCAGGCAAGAACAATGGAGTGGGTTGCCATTTCCTTCTCCAGTGCATGAAAGTGAAAAGTGAAAGTGAAGTTGCTCAGTCGTGTCTGACTCAGCGACCCCATGGACTGTAGCCTACCAGGCTCCTCCGTCCATGGGATTTTCCAGGCAAGAGTACTGGAGTGGGTCACCATTGCCTTCTCGGAGGGAAAAGGCCGACACATTTAAATGTTAGTGTGCCAATAAAGGACATTGATCTCCCCCTTAATCCAGTCATACTGGTCTCCCAGATCGATCAAGAGAAACTCTGTTTTATTCAATAGATTAAAAAAACTTTTTCTGTTGATTTTTTTGTTGCTATATCTATACTTCACTGTTTTTAATTCTATGATTACACTTAAGGAAACCTTGCAGGTGGATGTTTTGAGGTTTTCTTTGGCTGTATTGTGTCTTCATTGCTGTGTGGGCTTTCCTCTAGTTGTGACAAGCAGGGTCTACTCTCGAGTTGTGGTGCATAGTCTTCTCATTGTGATGGCTTCTCTTTTTGCAGAGCATGAGCTCTAGGGTACTTGGGTTTCA
Source organism: Bos indicus (assembly GCF_029378745.1). NCBI lineage: Eukaryota > Metazoa > Chordata > Mammalia > Artiodactyla > Bovidae > Bos > Bos indicus. Next base: position 46,284,230 of record NC_091775.1, read on the forward strand.
ATACTTGTGGCTCATTGGGCTCTAGAGCACAGGCCCAATAGTTGTGACTCACAGGCTTATTGCTCCCAGGCTCGTGGGATCTTCCCAGATCAGGGATCATACCCATATCTCCTGCATTGGAAGGTGGATTCTTTATCACTGAGCCACCAGGGAAGCCCTAAATGGATAATTTAAAACAGTCGATCAACAAATAAAGTGTGTTGCTATGTTACCTAGAAATCGAATCTTTATTTCATATTCTGGTTTTCTTGTGAACTTCATAATACTTCAGGTGATGACTGTCCATTGAAAAACATGAACAGCTCTTATCTTCCCTTTTTAGGTACTTTCTGTGGGAAAAGCAATCCAGAGCTCTGCATTTCTTGTCCTTTAAACAGTTTCTCCAGCACAAGTGGACAGAAGTCCTGTGACATATGCAGAAAGTGTGAAGGTATGATTAAAAAATGTAGTCTTTATGCCGATATGTGTTGGAAAGACAAGTTTTTATTCCCTAGTGTACTAATCTTGCTTGAAAGTCTGAAGTGTCAGGTCGACTGATTCCTCTGCCAATAGGCAGGGTCCAGTAAAATAATTTAGTGTAAGAGCCAACACTGGTGGATTGAGCTTTTTGAATATTAGAGGAAACATTCATTGGACAAGAGAGAATTTTTTTAATAGCAGAACGTAAAATGTCTTCTTTAGTTATTTAAAAGTAAGCTTTGTACTCTGAGGTCATTGTTTGTTCAGTCACTAAGTCGAGACTAACTCTTATCTGACCCATAGACTGTAGCCCACCAGGCTCCTCTGTCCATGAGATTTCCCAGACAAGAATACTGGAGTGGGTTGCCATTTCCTTTTGCAAGGGATCTTCCCAACCCAGGGATTGAACCCGAGTCTCCTGCATTGCAGGACGATTCTTCACCGCTGAGCCACCAGGAAAGCCCCTGAGGTCATTAAGGAACGTTATAAGTAGAACGGGCATAGTTTTTATTGCAGAACATGAATTTGCTTCCTGCTTTTGGAGGTCAAGGGTCGGTGTAACCCTGATGGACTTTGTAGGTATTTTCAGGATCAAGAAGCCATGTTCCTCCACCAGCAATGCAGAGTGTGAATGCATTCCGGGATTCCACTGCGAAGGGGCAGGATGTTCCATGTGTGAAAAGGACTGTAAACAAGGTCAAGAATTAACAAATGAGGGTAAGTTTCCTCTTGTAGGGTGCAAATTTGTTATCTAGACTTACATCATTCGCTTAGTTCATGGTCCTTTGATTATAAAACAGATTTGTAGAACCTTTAAGTAATAAATAATGAACCATGGAGTCACATATCTGATATTTGCAAAATTACTTTTAGGTCAATGAAACTAATTTGAGATGACAACATTTTTCACCAGAACCATGCTTTTTCATGCATATACAATACCATACATATAATTAGAATAAAACCTTTAGTCACATTAGGGTTTCATTTCAAGAAAAACTGTTGAACAATCTGTGTAGATTGTATTAAGCTAATAACTTTATTACAGGATTATATTTATCATATACTGCTCAAGAAGAATTGTTTATCACTAATGAAATTCAGGAAGAATTGTTGGATAATCAGCACAGATCATATTAAATTAATGACTTTATTGTTATGAAATCATGTTCATCTCAGGGAAAGTTTAAAATGATAAAAATGCTTCCTTTTATTATTCCTTTAATTTTTATAAAAGGTTGTAAAGACTGCTCTTTTGGGACATTTAATGATCAGGAACATGGCATCTGTCGACCTTGGACAGAGTATGTATCATTTCTTTTTGCTTAAAAGTAAAGTGTCTGGGTTAACTTTTCCAACTGATGCTTAAAAATTTTTTAGTTAATTAATTATTTTAATGGAGGATAATTGCTTTACAATGTTGTGTTGTTTTCTGCCATGCATCAACATGATTCAGCCATAGGTATGCATATGTTCCCTCCCTCTTGAACTTCCCTCTCACTCACTGATGCTTTTTTAAACCTGTCAAGTGTAAATATTGAGTAACTGTGCAAATAGGCAGCATGGGAATGGTATGAGGTCATTGTGACTGGTTTGCCAAAATGGGCATTTTCTCCAGGAGTAATGCCCAGAACAGCTATGTCAGATTTGCAGTGGAACTTAGTTACTGTCTGCCCCAAGGGTTCTTCTGTCTCCCTCCAATCTCTTTGCTGCCTCTAATATTTCCTTATTGACCAGTCCACTGATAATGATATAGAAGAGGGTAAAGTATGTTTCCTTTCCTCAGAATGATTAACATAGACTTGGGCAAATAAGACCATCCCAGGCAGTCAAACAGCCAACAGTGTGTTTTGTATGCCTTTGTTCTTTTTGCATTGTGTTTTCTTACAAGATCATTTTTATTATTATTTTACATTTACATTCTTATTGTGTTTTACAAAAGTATTGATTCATAGCACATTAGAAAGTTTTGTTTTTTATTTTTGTTTTTTTGTCTTTTGACACAAATAGTTCTGAGCAGTGAAGTGACTCTGTGTGGAAAGTGGGACTGAACTGGCTTTGGGGAATGGGTGGGTTCATGTTAGGTAAAGGACAGGGGAGAGACACAGGACAATGATGATGATGGTGATGATGACCACAATCATGTGCTTACTTGTTCAGTCATGCCCGACTCTTTGCGATCCCATAGGCTGTAGCCCACTGGGTCATCTATTCATGGGGATTCTCCAGGCAAGAATACTGGAGTGGGTTGCCATGCCCTCCTCCAGGGGATCTTCCCAACCCAGGGATTGAACCTGGGTCTCTTGCATTGTAGGCAGATTCTCTCTGATCTGTCATATGCCAATACATCATGGGGTTAGGAGATCCTAACCCTATGAAGGAGACCCAGGGTTCGATCCCTGGGTTAGGAAGATCCCTTCAAGAAGGGAATGGCTACCCACTCCAGTATTCTTGCCTGGGAAATCCCATGGACAGAGGAGCCTGGCTGGCTACAGTCCATGGGGTCGCAAAGAGTCAGACACGACTGAGCAACCATCACACACACTACTACTACAACCCTATGCTAAGCTGTCTGTCCTTTCTGTGTGCCAGAGATGCTCAAACACACTTAAGAAGGTGGAGGTGACAGACAAACCATGCAACAGCCTGATGTAGGCTATCATGGGCCAGGTTCTGCAGACTGGGAAGGAAGAAGAAGCCAGTTAGGCAGGTAGCATGAGATGGACTGTGGAGAGCCATGAAAGCCAAGTGAACACTGGAAGAAGCCCGACGTTCAGTGAAGTTTTTCAAAATATCCTTGCTTTGCCTATAAACCCAGATCCACATACCCTTGTCACTAGAACTGCTCAATCAAGTAGAAAATGTCAGTCTTTTAAAATTAGAATGATCTGTACCTGAATTAATTATTTGAACTCTTTTCATTGGACTCTCTAAGCTGTTCTTTGAATGGAAAGGCTGTCCTTGTAAACGGGACGAAGGAAAGTGACGTAGTGTGTGGACCACCGTCATCTGACTTCTCTCCAGGTGCATCCTCCACCATCGTGCCTGCCCCTGGGAGAGAGCCAGGTAGCTGGTTTGTTGCTGTTAAATAAGTGAATGTATCATGGCCATTCTGGTTGGCATCTAAATCACCCCAATGTCCTGATGTCTTGCATATCAATCTATAGCAGGCACCTCCGACACACCTTCTTTCTCTTACCCTGGCTTCAAGAGACCCATCTCTTTCATCAGTGTTTATTATTTAGTCTGGGTTACATATATTAATGAGCAGAGCAAGGTGAGATTCGATCCAAATAGACACTAACCCCTTTGATCTTGCCGAATAACGATAGTGATAGAGTCCCATGTTTCCTATATCCTAGAAGGCCAAATCAGTTAATTTTGTGGGTCTCTAGAAAATTACTGGGCTTCCCTAGTGGCTCAGTGGTAAAGAATCCATCTGCCAATGCAGGAAACATGGGTTCAATCCCTGGGCCAAGAAGATCCCCTGGAGAAGGAAATGGCAACCCACTCTAGTATTCTTGCCTGGAGAATTCCATGGACAGAGGAGCCTGGTGGACTACAGTCCATGGGGTCGAAAAAGAGTTGGACACGACTTAGTCACTAAAAATCAACAACAAAGGAACATTATTAAGGTTTTTTGTTTTTTTGTTTTTTTTTTTAAGTTTTCTTAACAAGCAAGCAGGCAAATTTACTAAAAGAGCTGGTGGGAGATGCCTGAAGCACCTCTTCTCATGGTGAAGAGTTTAAAAATGCAAGTTTACATCAGCATATTTGGAAAATTATATTTTTGCCTCAGTTTTCCTTTTGCTCTTTTTTGTTTTGCAAGCTTTAAACTTTTTATTTTGTATTGGCTATTTTGTTAATAGCCAATTAACAGTGTTGTGGTAGTTTCAGGTGAACATTTAAGGGATCTAGCCATACATGTATACATGTATCCATTCTCCTCCACACCCACCTCCCATCCAGGCTGCCATGTAACATTGAGTAGATTTCTATGTGCTATGTAGTAGGACATACAGCAGTACATACACAACCTTCCCCAATTCCCTAACTATCCCTTCCCCCCATTCTTCTCCCCACAACCATAAGTTCGTTATCTGAGTCTGTGAGTCTCTTTCTGTTTTGTAAGTAAGTCCATTTGTATCGTGTCTTTTAGATTCCACATATGAGGGATGTCAGATGATATTTCTCCTTTTGGTCTTTTTCTACAGGTCTCACCTCCCAGATCGTCATCTTCTTCCTTGCCCTGACATCAGCTGCCATGCTGTGCCTGGCGTCCTTCGTGGTTCTCCGTTTCTCTGTGATTAAGCAGGGCAGAAAGAAGCTCCTGTATATATTCAAACAACGTAAGATGAATGTAAAAGTGTGAGATATCAGCTTTCTGAGGCTAGACGTTTTGCAGTAGAAATAAAAAGATGATTTTTTTTAAATTACAGAAGTTAGGTCAGTATAGCACAGTGGTTATCAAGCAGGACAATTTGGTCCCACGGGGACACTCAGCAGTGTCAGGAGACAGGTTTGATGGTCAAAGTCTAAGAGGTGGTGGAGCGGGTGCTGTGCTCTGGTATCTAGTGAGTGGAGGTCAGCAATGCTGCTAAAATCCTATATGCACAAGACGGCCCCACAACAAAGAGTGACCCAGCCCCAGAGGTCCATGGCTGAGGTGGAGAAAGCTCAGTGATGGCAGAACATAGCCCAAAGGTTCTGGAAAAATTACTACTTTAAGTATGCTGCAGCCTTCGACAACTCTGTGTATGTGTGTGTGTGTCCACTCAATAGTGAATACAGGACACTGAAAAGAGGAATCAAAAATAACATTGCCCCATCTAGCATGACTTCTCTGGCTGGTAAATGACCTTGACCTGAGCTAGACCCACAGCTAGAAGAGAGCCTAGAGAACTAAAAGAGAGTTTGAAGTGGTTTTAATGGGATGAGTTATTAGGACACTGATCTGGATTAAATGAGAATTTCAATGATGGATTCCACTCACTACACAAGACACTATTTCTATAAGGAACTCAGCAAGTGTCTAGCACAGAGTCAATATTCACTAAACAAAAGCTATTAATATTTATTCCAAAAGGCATATAGATGGAGGCAATTTGCATTTTTGACTTTGTGGAGGACAGAACCTTAGATAACAGGAAAGACTTACTAAGAGGAATTCATATACAAGAGGGTCACTCAGAGAGCTCTGTAATGTAGCCCTGCTGCTGCTGCTAAGTCGCTTCAGTCGTGTCTGACTCTGTGCGACCCCATAGACCGCAGCCCACCAGGCTCCCCCGTCCCTGGGATTCTCCAGGCAAGAACACTGGAGTGGGTTGCCATTTCCTTCTCTAGTAATGTAGCCCAGGCCATCATAATATGATTAGAGAGTGCCTACTTGTAAGTTGCTAAAAATATAGGAGGATAATTGCTTTATATCTTGCATCGATTTCTGCTATACAAAAACATGAATCAGCCATAGGTATAACATGTCTCCTCCCTCTTGAACCTCCCTCCCACTCCCCACTCCCTCCTTCCCCTCTCAGGTTTTTTGTGTTACAAGGAACTTTCCACTAGCTATCTGTTTTACATAGGATAATGTATATGTTTGGAGTAGGAAATGACAACCCACTTCAGTATTCTTGCCTGGAAAATTCCATGGACAGAGGAGCCTGGCAGGTACAGTCCAGGATCGCAAAGAGTTGGACAGACTGAGCAGCTAAGCACTCACATATGCAATGCATATGTGTTAGTATATAGTATTTGTTTTTCTCTTTCTGACTTACTTCACTCTGTATAACAGGCTCTAGGTTCATCCACTTAATAGAACAGACTCAAATAAAACAATTATCTTCCAATTAAGAATAATTTTTTTTCTTAAAAAAGGCAAAGACCCTGGAGACAAAATATCAGTAATAATGACATAAAGTCCTGCATTATCTCAAGAAAATGTCAAAAATATGTATAATTTTTTTTTAATATAGGAGGGAAAGAACTAGTAAAGTCTTATCTAAAGATGCAATACACTGATTTGTATAAAGGTTCTTTTCGGAAACAATACAAAATCTTTTCAACATTTTGAAATACACAGAAAAAAATGCATGCATGTAAAGTTTGCATGTATTTGAGCTAAGTTGCTTCAGCTGTGTCAGACTTTGTGCAACCCTATGGACTGCAACCTGGCAGGCTCCTCTGTTTAACAAACTGTAAAATGAACACCTGTGTAACCCTACTCATGTCAAGAAATAGAACACACTCTGCTCCCCGGAAGCCCTTCTTATGTTCCTTCCAGATTAAAAACCCTCTCTCTGCTAGTGCTAACCACATCTAGATTCTTACTGTGTTCACTTCCTTGCTCTTATTTATAGTTTTGCTACCCAAGAACATGGTTTAATTTGGCTGCTTGTGAACTTCAGACCAGTGGAATCACACTCTATCTGTTCTATATTTTCCTTCCCCCTTTCACTCAACATTGTATCTTTATGATTCATCCATGTGTGGCATTTATCTTGAGTTGATTTCCATTGTTAAATGTTCTTCTATTGAAGGACTGTATCACAGTTTGTTTATCCATTCTAATATTCCTGGCCAATTGGGTTGTTTCCGATTTGGGGCTCTTACAGAGAATAATATTTGGATATTTTTGTCTATGTATCTCAGTGTACATAGCACGTTTCTTTCTTTCCTTTTTTTAAACCTAGGAATAAAGGTGCTGGAATATGTATCTTGGTCCTTCAGTTCAGCTGCTCAGTCATGTCCAACTCTTTGCGACCCCATGGACTGCAGCACACCAGGCTTCCCTGTCTATCACCAACTTGTTCAAACTCATATCCACTTGGTCCATAGTACTAGATTTATAAAACTTTTTGAGAGTGATAGGAGTCCAATTAGCAGCGTATGAGAATTCTTTTTGCACCAGTCCCTGCTAACACTTAGCATTATCAGACTTCTTAATTTTTATCTGTCTGATGGGTGTGTAGTAGTGTCTCGTGGTTTTAATTTGCATTTCCCTGATTACTGGTGAGATTGAACATCTTTTCATGTTATGTTTGGTCACTAGGATTTCCTCTCCTGCAAATCACCTGATCTTTTGAGCCTTTTCCCATTGGGTTGTTTGTCCTTTTCTTACTAATCTATAGGAATTTTTTAGTCTACTGTTTATGGTCTGCAAATATATTTTCCGACCCTGTGGTTTGTTCTTTGATTTTCTTTTTGAGGTCTTAACCTCTGATTTAAACCTTTAAATTCTCACCAAAACTTCTGATTTAAACAATTATCCGTCCCAGCTTTACCCCAAACTGCAATAAAGGTCTTTATAAAATGGTTTTCAAAAGTATTTATGAGTAATTAGGGAGTTTCAATGGAACTGTCATCAATTTAAAAAATTTTTAGGTTATTTTTTAAAACTTTCTATTTTGAAATAGAGATTCACAGGAAGTTGTAAAGACAGTACAGAAAAGTCATACGTGCCATTCATGGGGTTACATCATATTTAACTATCTGGTAGCTCAGCTGGTAAAGAATCCTCCTGCAATGCTGGAGATCCTAGAGATCCCCCAGAGAAGGGATAGGATACCCACTCCAGTATTCTTGGGCTTCCCTGCTGGCTCAGATGGTAAAGAATCCGCCTGCAATGCCAGAGACCTGAGTTCAATCCCTTGGTTGGGAAGATCCCCTGGCAGGGGACATAGCAACCCACTCCAGTATTCTTGCCTGGAGAATCCCCATGGACAGAGGAGCCTGGTGGGTTAGAGTCCATAGTGTCGCAGAGTCGGACATGACCGAGTGACTAAGCACAGCACAGCACACAGCACATAATATGAAAACCAGGCAGTTGACTGGCACACTGCGTGTGCTTAGTTCATGTGCATGTGTACGCTCAGTTGCTCGGCTGTGTCTCTTTGTGACCCCCAGGGACTGTAGCCCACCGGGCTCCTCTGTCCATGGGATTCTCTCAGCAAGAATACTGGAGTGGGTTGCCATTGTTTCCTCCAGGGGATCTTCCTGACCCAGGGATCGAACCCACATCTCCTGCATCTCCTGCTGGCAGGTGAATTCTTTACCATGAGCCACCTGTGTTTAGTGTATGTCATTTTATCACCCTTGTAGATTGGTGAAACCAGCAGCACAATCAAAATGCAGAACTATTCCATGACTATTACATTAGCGCTGTTATGAATAATCATGTACAGGACTTGTGTGGACATAAGCGTACATATCTTGAAGATAAATGCCCAGGAGTGCAATTACTGGGTCATGTGATAAGTATGTGTTCATTTTTTAAAGAAACTGCTAAACACTTTTCCACAGGAGTTGTACCATTTAACATTCCACCAGCAAGGTGTGAGAGATCCAGTTTTTCCTCATATTTGTCAGCATTTTGTATTGTTGCAATTTTTAATTTCAGTTGTTTGAAGAGATATGCACTAAGATCTCAATGTGGGCTTAATTTGCCTTTCCCTAAAGGCTGAACATTTTTCATGCACTTATTTTCCATCTGTCAGTCTTCTTCAGTGAAATGTTCCTTCATGTCTTTTACCCATTTTCTAATTAGATTGCCTATCTTTTGACATTTGAGCTATTTTTTAAAGTTCCAAGATATGAGTCTTTTATCAGATATGAGGTTTGGAAATATTTTCTCCAGTCTGTCACTTGCCTTTTCATCCTCTTCACATGATCTTCTGCAGAGAAAAAGTTTTTAATTTTGATGAAGTCCAACTGGCCACTTTTTAAATTTATGGGATTACATCTAAGAACTCTTTATTAAGTCCTAGATCTCAAAGATTTAGACTTTCTCCTATGTCATGTGCTAAATGTTTTGCATTTAAGTATACATTTCGTTTTTAGTTAAGTTCTATATAAGGTGTGAGAGTTTCAGGTCAATATTTTAAAATTATTATTATTTTTGCCTATGGGTGGCCAATGGCTTCAGCATCATTTATTGAAAAGATTATTCTGCTTCCATTGAAATAATATTGCATTTTTATAAAAACTCAGTTGGCTGTGCTTGTGTGAGGACTATTTCTGGTTTCTCTCTTCTCTTCCATTGGTCTGTGTGTTTTTCCTTCTGCCAATACCACACAGTCTTGGTTACTGTAGCTGTGAAAAAGTCTTGAAATTAGGTATAGGGTAGACTGAGTCCTCCCACATTATTCTTCTCTTTCAAGATTGTTTTGACTATTCTAGTTCATGAAGAGAATTTTAGGATAATCTTATCTCTATCTACAAAAAGTCAGCTGGGATTCTGATAGCAATTGTGTTAAATCTGTACATCAGTTCAGGAGGAATTGAGATCTTTCCTATGTTAACTATTCCAATCCCTGAACACAGTGTGTCTCTCCATTTATGTATATTTTCTTTGATTTCTTTCATCAGTGCTTTGTAGTTTTCAGCATACAAGTCCTGCACGTGTTTTTTAAATTTAGGCCTTAATATTTAAATTTTACAATTGCAAATGATATTGTATCTTAAATTTTGTTTTTTGACATGTTCATTGCTAGTATATAGAAATACAGTTGGTTTTTTTGTACTTTGAGTTTTGTCCTGTGATTTTGCTGAACTTGCTTACTAGTTCTAGGGTATTTTGTAGATTTCTTGGGATTTTTTATGTAGATTGAAATGTAATCTGTAAAAAAAAAAAAGTTTTGTCTTTTTTCATTTCCAGTCTATATGCCTTTTATTTCTTTTCTTGCCTTATTGTGCTAATTAGAATGTCCAGGACTATGTTGAATCATAGTGGTCAAAGTGGATATCATTGCCTGCAAAAAAAACCTCAGGGCAAAAGTATATAGTCTTTCATAAAGTATGATGTGAGTTACAGATTTTTAGTAGATATTCTTTATTAAGTTGAGAAAGTGCTCTGAAGGTTTTTTTTAAATCATGAATTAGTGCTAAATTTTGACAGGTGCTTTTTTGGTATCAATTGATTTGATTATGTGATTTTTCTTCTTTAGCCTGTTGAGATGGTGAATTCTATGGATTGATTTTTGAATTTCAGACTAACCTTACATCCCTGGATTAAAGTCCACTTAGTTATAGTATATAATTATTTTTATATATGTCTGAATTCTCTTGACTAATATTTTGTTAAGAATTTTTGCAGCTATATTCATGAAGAATATTGACCTGTGGTTTTCTTTTCTTGTACTGTCTTTGTCTGGTTTTGGTATCAAGGTAATATTGACTTCCTCAAGTAAGTTGGGGCTTATTCCCAACTTATTCTGTTTTCTGGAAGAGGTTGTGTAGAACTGGTGTTAGTTCTTCTTTAAATAGCTTTGTCTCGTGAAGCTATCTGAACATGGAGCTTTCTTTTTGAGGCTTCTTAATTACAAATTCAATTTCCTTAATAGGCCGCTGAAGTTGTTTAATTTATATTGAGTGAATTATGATAGTTTATGTTTTTTGAGGACTTGGTCCATTTCATCGAAGTTGTCAAATTTATGTGCTTAAGTTACTTATACTACTCCCTTATATCCTTTTGTTGTATACAGGTTGGTAGTGATATCACCTACTGATACTGGTAATGTGTGCCATTCTCCTTTTTTCTGAATAAGTTTTGGTACAGATTTCTCAATTTTATTGATCTTTTCAAAGAACCATCTCTTTGTTTCATTGATTTTCTTTGTCGTTCTATTTTCAATTTCACCAATTTCTGCTTTTACCTTTATTATCTCCTTTTTTCTGCTTGCCTTGGATTTATTTTGTTATTTTTCTATTTAGATGGTAGTTATGTTATTGGTTTGAGAGTTTTCCTCTTTCTATAAGAACTTCCTATTGTAAGTATCCTCAGTACTAAATTAGCTGTGTCCACACATTTTGATATGTTGTTTTCCATTTTCTTTCAGTTCAGTGTATTTTTTTGTGTTTCTCTTGATTATTTAATAGTGTGGTTTTTAGTTTCCTAGTATTTGGTGATTTTTTTGTTTTCTTTCTGTTGTTGATGTCTATTTTGATTCCATTATAGTAAGAGGACACCCTCTGTGTGATTTCTTTTAAATTTGCTGAAGTTTGATTCGTGGTCCAGGTCATGGTCTGTCTTGATCTTTTTTCTATTATTGTTGTTCAGTCACTCAGTTGTGTCCAACTCTTTGTGACCCCATGGACTGCAACCCTCTAGGTTCCCCGTTCTTTGCCATCTCCTGGAGCTTGCTCAAACTCATGTCCATTGACTTGGTGATGCCATCCAGCCATCTCATTCTCTGTTGTCCCCTTCTCCTCCTGCCTTCAATATTTCCCAGCATCAGGGTCTTTTCCAATGAGTCTGTTCTTGGCATCAGGTGGCCAAAGTATTGGAGTTTCAGCTTCAGCATCAGTCCTTCCAATGAACATTTAGGATTGACTGGTTTGATCTTCTTGCAGTCCAAAGGACTTTCAAGAGCTTTCTCCAACCATCACAGTTCAAAAGCATCAATTCTTTGGTGCTCAGCCTTCTTTATAGTCCAACTCTCACATCCATAATGACCTCTGGAAAAACCATAGCTTTGACTATACAGACTTTTGTCAGCAAAGTAATATCTCTGCTTTTTAATGTGTCGTCTAGATGTCAGCTTTTCTCCCAGGTAGCATCTTTTTAATTTAATGGCTGCAGTCACCATCTGCAGTGATTTTGGAGCCCAAGAAAATAAAGTCTGTCACTGCTTCCATTGTTTCCCCATCTATTTGCCATGAAGTGGTGGGACCAGATGCCATGATCTTTGTTTTTTGAATGTTGAGTTTTGAGCCAGCTTTTCCACTTTCCTCTTTCACCTTCTTCAAGAGGCTCTTTAGTTCCTTTTTGCTTTCTGCCTTAAGGGTGGTGCCATCTGCATATCTGAGGTTATTGATATTCCTGGCAATCTTGATCCTGGCTTGTGCTGCATCAAGCCTGGCATTTCTCATGATGTACTCTGCATATAAGTTAAATAAGCAGAATGACAATATACAGCCTTGATGTCCTCCTTTAGACACTTGAAAAGGTAGATAGACTGTACTATAAATATAAATTTAATCCTATTGATTGATAATGTTGCTGAATTCTTCTATATCATTTCTGATTTCCTGTCAAGTTGTTCTATCAACTCTTGGAAGAATGCCATTTAATTCTTCGAATATAATTGTGAATTTGTATATTTCTCTTTTCAGTTTTATCAGTTTTGCTTCACCTATTTTGTAGCTCTGTTGTTTGTTGTATACATATTTAGTACTGCCATGCTTTCTTGGTGAATTGACTCTTAATTATGTAAGCTCCCTCTCTGTGTCTGGTAGTTTTCTTTGTTCTGAAGTCTACTTTATCTGATAGTAATATAGCCACCCTTGCTTTTTAAAAATTTATAATATACATGGTGTATCTTTTTGCATCTTTTTACTTTCAACCTTCCTACATTTTTATATCTGAAATAAATTTCTTGTAAATAACATATAATGGTCACACTACTAATTTCTGTCATCTTTTGATTGGTATATTTTTAAAATGTACATTTAATATAATTACTTATATGTTAGGACTAAAGATGTTATTTTATTTTGTTTTCTGTTTTCTTTCCCTGGCTTTCATTAGAAATTCACTGTCGTTTTTGGCTCTTCCCCTCTAAGTGATGTGTTACTTCCCTCTGGCTGCTTTCAAGATTTCTTTTTGTTTCCAGAACTTAAACTGAAATGTGCCTTGGTGTGGATTTCCTTGGATAGTCCTGTTCAGGATTCACTTAGCTTCCTGCATCTGTAGATTTAAGCCTTTTTCTAGATTTGGCAAATTTTCAGCCATTATTTCTTCAAATACTTTTTCAGCCCTACTCCCTTTATCTTCTTCAAGGACCCCAGTGACATCAATATTAGTTTGTTGTTTTTTTTTCCCCCATTAGTCCCACATGTCCCTGAAGCTCTGTTCACTTTTTCCCCAGTCTTTTCTCTCTGTTCAGATGCGGTAATGATTCTTTCCTTTCCTTCTTCTCCATTCTTGTGCTGAACCCATTCACTGATATTTTAAGTTTTGGTTATTGTAATTTTTCAGTTCTAAAATTGCCACCTGATTCTTTTCTAAGATCTTGTTTTTCATTTGTTTCCAGTGTGTTCCCAATTGCTTGTTGAAGCATCCATCTTTTTGATGGCTACTTTAATATCCTTGCCAGATAACTCTAATATCTACATCACCTAGACCTCCTCAGGATGGTATCCTTGTTATTGCTAGACATGTGTGGCAGTTTGGGCTCCCCATTAAGCCTCTACTCATAAGACTCTGGCTAGGTTGAGGGACTTTGTTCCTGCTCCCCACATGGCTTCCACTGATAATAAGTGGATGGGATTGGGGGTGACCTTGATACTGTGAGTGGTGATGAAGTCCTAACTCTCCACTAGGACTCCTCTGATGCCACCCTAATAGGTATGGGCCAGTGAGCCTTGATAGCACTTGGTAAGAGTGTAAGTCTAAGTGCTCTACTGGGTCTTAGTGGTGGGCTTAGGTGTGGGACCACTTTTATTAGTCCACTTTTACAGTTCCCAGTCCAGGGCATATGAAGCAGAAAGAATACTCAGGGAACTTAAGGCCATAGCTCCTTGGGTTCCAAGATCCTTAACTGGTCTACTTTCTTGCCACCTTTCAGGTTCTTCTTATGTTTGTTATATAAAAGGTCCAGCATTTCCAGCAATACTTAGCAGGAAGAATAGAAGAAAGTATGATTACTCTGTCTTTCCAGAATCAAATTTTCATTTAAAAATTAATCTTTGATGCTATTTCTAAAGGAAAAAGACATCTCATTGGGAATCCTGGGTATTTTGACAATTTTTTAAAGACCTTGGAGATGGTGTGCTTGTTGAGCTTTGATTATTTTTTTACAGTTAAGAAGCATATAAAGTTGGGATAGGGCCTTTTGCTTTGTCAGGGTATAAAAATATACCTACATATATATTTATATATATATTTTAACTGATACTATATTATGTATAGTATTTATATATATATATATATATATATATATATATATATATATATTTAACTGATATACCTATATATATGGGCTTCCCCTGTGGCTCAGTGGTAAAGAATCTGCCTGCCAGTTCAGGAGATATAGGTTCAGTCCTTGAGTTGGGAAGTTCTCCTGGAGAAGGAAATGACAACCCACTCCAGTATTCTTGCCAGGGAAATCTCATGGACAGAGGAGCCTGGCAGGCTATAATCCATGGGGTTGCAAAGAGTCGGACATAACATATATATATATTTATATGTGTATATATATATATTGATGGACTTGGGTGTGAGGCCACAGTCATATATGTATGTGTGTGTTAGCTATATATAAATTTTAATATATATTTTAGAATTTCAAGTTAATCAGCAATAGCACAAATAACTTTACACTAACATGTAAATGAAAATCTGGAAGCGAGTGCGTAAATCAGTTCTTTACTTACTGATTGATGGAAGCAGTAGGAGTATATTTAACATCTCAGAGCCATAAGCATTTCATTCAAAAGAAACCATCTAATGTGTAATCTAAGTAACCCTCAAGACTAAAACATGTGTTGCTGAATTGAAACTGCAATCATGTTTGGCATATGACTAATTTTATGCTATAATGACTCATGCTCAAGACTGTTTTTAGTTTTTGTGGACACTAAAGAAACTAGTTTGTTCAGGACCAATAAAACAGTACTAGGTAAAAAGAAAAAAAAATCTTAAATAATCCTGAAAATTTTTATATTTGCTATAACCTCTCTGGCTGATGAGTTTGTTCAAACTAAAGCTGAGAATGTTTGCTGTTTAGAGATATTCTGCAAATGGGATTTATGGAAAATGGATGTTAAATGATTAAAACAGACAATGAAAGATAACTCTTCTAAATTACCTTTTAGCATTTATGAGACCAGTACAAACAGCCCAAGAGGAAGATGCCTGCAGCTGCCGATTTCCAGAAGAAGAGGAAGGAGAGTGTGAACTGTGAAGATGTGTTGGGACTCTCTTGAGAAGAATCGCAGGAGAAATATAAAGGATCCCACTATTATACTTTCTAAAACATCATTCCAGATCACACCCAGGATTACCCCAACAAACTTTTCCTAAATGCTAGTGAATTGGCCTTTGAAGATATACCACTTTTAACAGAACAGAAAAATGGGACAGAACTGGTGGTGAAGGGGGCATTTTGTACATACTACTTAAGAGGTTCAGGCTAGTTTTCTTGAAACCGAGAGAAGTATATTTTAAATTTAATCATGGAATCCAATGGTGCAGCTAAAATGATAATCAAAATCAGTTCTATTTTTTTCTGGTGCTCATATGACGTGTGTCAATAAGCCGTAAAATGCAGACAATATCCCCGACCAGATTTTCCACTGGTTCAAGCATCCTCAACAAGGGCCTCCTCCACTGTCAGGAGAAAGAATGATGACAATCATCATCATGGCCCAAGTTTGGGGTCAAGAGCAAAAAAATGGAAAAAAAAAAAAAAAAAGACAGACCTTGGGACTTCCCTGGTGGTGTAGCAGTCAAGACTCCATACTCCCAATGCAGAGGGCACAGGTTTGATCACTGGTTGGGGAGCTAAGATTCCCTCATGCTGTGTGATGCAGTCAAAAATAAACAAAAAGGGAAAAAAAGAAAAAAAAAGCAGACCTTGATGAAGAGTTCTGAAAAGAGTTCATGGGTATCCTGTGGTCCTCTCCATCTTCACATCTTCTGCCTTTGTCCTACTCCCCTCTGAGTCACAACTTACTTTTTTATATTCTTAAAAAACTTTAACCATAATATTTGATACACATAAACTAGGAGACCCATGAACACATCACCCAACCAAGCAAGAGTTGCCAAACTCCCATGGGCCAAATCTGAGATGCCATGTGCCTTCATATGGTTTTGCATGTATAAATAGTTAAAAGCAAATCAAAATAAGAATATTATCTCATGACACATAAAATTAGCTGGAACTCAAATTTTGGAGTCTCTAAGTAGGTTTTTTGGAAAACACAAGCCACCCGCAGGTGCCCTTTGCATTACAACAACAGAGTTGAGTAGTTGTGACAGAGACTGCATGGCTCACAAAGCCTAGAATATTTAATAACTGACATATAGGTCAAAGTCAGGATCAGAGCATCCATCCTTGTGCTCCTTCCCTCCTTCATCTCCTATCCACCTCCCCACCCCAAACCCAGAAACTTCTCCCAGGAATGTTGTCTATCATTTTCCTGCCTTTAAAAGACTCATTTATCACATAATTATGTACCCCACAACTAGTTTACTTACTTTTGTTTGTTATTGACCTTTATGAAAATGGTATTATGCTATATGGAAACTTACTGTGCTTTAACCACTGGAAAGTATATTTATAAGACTCACTCATGTTATTTTGTGTAGCTAGAATGCTTTCATTTTGACTGCTATATAGTCTTGCAAATATACTATTATTTATCAAATCCACTCTAAACTACAGGACATTTGGGTTGTTTCCAGGTTGTTTTTTTTAATAATTATGGAAAACATTGCTATGAATGTTCTTTTGTGTGTTTCCCATTGATGAGTGTCTCTAGGGAAACTTCCTTATAGTAAGAATTTCTGGATCTTAAGGCATTTGAATGTTCAACTTTATGAGCTAGTACCCATATCAGTAAGGATGTGCTAAATTACGCAGAAAGAACAAGTGACCCCACCTCCAAAGTCTTAATGGGTCACAACCACACAGAAGAGGTACGCTTCTGGCTGTCATGATATGCCCACTGCAGGCTGGCTGTGACTCTGTCCCATGTTATCTCACTCTGGGATTTAGGTGTATAAGTCCCAGAGCACCTTCTCCTTGGAACACTGACCAGCTCATGGCAAAGGAACACAGGTCACTTTGCTCATATTTAGTTGACTAGATTCTAACTGTAAGAAAAAGTCATGCAGCCGACTATGGGTAACTACAGGGCGGAAAGTATAATCTTCACACAGGGAGGGGCAGCAAATATTTCTGAGCAATAAAGCGTCTTCTGCAGGACTGAACTGCTTTTCACCGCGGTTGTTCTAATTTGTGCTCCTGTCAGCAGTGTACGAGCACCCCATTACATTTCACCCTTGCCACCCTCGGGTATTTTCAGAGTCTTAATTTTGCCAACCCAGGGAGTTTAGGATGGCATCTTACCATTCTCTTATTTGGCATTTCCTTCATTACTAATGGGTATCTTGTCACATTTTTATACCAATTTTTTTCTTTTTTGAGAAATGCTAAGTTGTCGTTTTATTATTGATTCATACAAGTTCTTTACGTAGTCTTGATAATAATCTTCCATTACTTATATGTGTTATAAATACCTGCTTTATTTGCAATTTTTTCTCTTTTTGTAGTGTCTCTCTTTGTCTTGACGGGAATAAGAGGCAAAGTTCTTAATTGAATATGGTTAAATTTACAACTCTTTTACTAGTTAACATTTCTTTGGTGTCCTGGTTAAAGAAATCTTTTGCTCCGCCAATAGCATAAAGATCTTTCCCCACATTTTATTGTAAAAGTTTTAAGTTTTGTTTCTTATATTTAATTCTAATCAATCAGGAAAAATTTTTGTGAATGCTATGAGTAATGATCCAATTTTGAGTTTTTTATATGGATAACCATCAGTCCCAGTATCAACTAATCAATAGGCCATTTGTTTCCTTATGGATCTGTAGTACACCTCTGTCATTTCCTAAATTTCCCTCTGTCTATGAGTGTTTTCTGGGATCTCTGTTCTATTACATTGGCCAATTTGTCTGTCCTGTGCCCCTACACACTGTCTTTGTTACATTGTTTAATAATAGCCCTTGAACTTGGCAGGACAAGTCTTTGATGTTCTTCAATAAAGTTTCATAAAATTTCTCTATAAATTGTACAGCTTTTGTTAGATTTATCTCTTAATTCATTGTTGTTGCTTTTTAAATGACTTTGTTTGTTATTGGAGTAGAGAGATATCATTGATTTTCTTATATTACTTTCTAACCAGTCTCTTTCCGAAACTTTCCTATTATTTTTAGGAGTATGTATGTGGATTCTTTCAAGTTTTCTATATAGACATGTTATTTGTGATAATAATAGTTTCTTTCTTTTCTAGTCTTTTATATTTTATTTCATTTGCTTGATGTGCTGCTTGGCTTCATGCCAGGACCTCCAGTACAGTGTAATAGTCTTTTTAAAGTCTTATTTATAGGGAATACTTTCAGGGTATTATTATTTCTTTGGTAAATATACTCGATCAGATTGAGGAAGTTCCCTTCTATTCCTGGTTTGTGAAGAGGGCTAGTTTCCATTTTATAATCGGGAAAGGGTGTTGAATTACATCAAATGACTTTTCTGGAAAGAAAAAAGGCATTTGATTATAGATAACTCAGCCAATGGTTCTGTCATGTTGATTTGGATCAAAACTTCAGTCACATTCCAAGAAAATTTCTGCCTGAAAGAAATTTAATGCAGCAACAGGTATAATAATAGGTATTCCTTCTTCCTCCTTAAAATATGCTTTGGTGTATGATGTAATAAAGGTGGCACTTGTGGTAAAGAATCCACCTGCCAATACAGGAGACACAAGAGATGCAGGTTCGACTCCTGGTTGGGAAGATCCCCTGGAAAAGGAAATGGCACCCTACTGCAGTATTCTTGCCTGGAGAATCCCATAGACAAAGGAGCTTGGCAAAGAGTCAGATACAACTGAATCCAGCACACAGCAAAGAATATGTGTTCGGAAAACATTTGCTATTTTAATTTAAGTCAAGGAAGTACCTTCCATTAGCTTTTTCTTTACTATTTTGGTAAGAGTTTGTTGTTTATAGTAAAAGACTGTAATGTTTGTGGAGGATTTTCTGAAACTTTCTAGGAAATCTCATCAAACCCATGAAAAAGTAACAATGGGCATGATTAGTCTTCCAGAACAAGAACATTTGAGATTTGATTTGGACACTTTGACCAACTCTGAATGGCTCATAGGCAGTCTCTGGCTGTTAATTTTGGGAACCTGACGAGGATGCTTCAGGCAAGAGTCCTGTTAACCCGGTATTCTGGCAAGAATAAGAGAACAGTCATTGGTGGTACAATCCTTTGAAAATAAGAGGCAGGGACACCCTGGAAATCCAGTCGTTAAGTCTCCATGCTTCCACAGCAGGGAACATGGGTTTGATTCCTGGTCAGGGAACTAAGATCCCACATGTTGTGCAGTGTGGCCAAAAGATATAAATGAACAAAGTGGTATAAAATAAGAGGCAAAGCAAAGCTGAGGGATTTTACCAGTGCTGCTTCAGAACAGAGTTAGGTGTAATCTTTTTATCTCTCTTCCAAACTGCAACGCTAAATTCCAGCATGGCTTTCACTCTCCACTTTGGCGCCTTTATGTTTAATTCTCTGTTGCCCATTATTCATAAACACAAAGGGACTGATCATGCCCCGCAGGCTTGGGTCACCCAAGATAACCTCATCTGTCCTAGATTGTAAACACAGAAAATCCACAATTTATTCTACTTATCTGACCTAGGCTGTGTTTATTACACAGACTGTACCACAGTTTTATCATAGTATATTTTGGCATAAAGTCTAAATGGTATAAATGAAAAACACAGGAACTTGGGGGTATGAGTCATCTTTCCCCCTAAATGACAGTTAACGAAGAATGAAAATCAAGACAGAACTTAGTGATCCCCTTTTGGGACAGAACTTAGTGATCACCTTTGGGGATTAATTTAGGAAATCCACTAGTTAAGTTGAATAGAAGTTGCTCTGGTCCAAAGAAATTAACCTATTTAGGGATGGACAAGTTGGAAACAGTCTTCCAAGTGTTTCAAAACAAGCCTTGGTGACTTCTAAAGCAAATTTTGATTTTCTCCTCTGGTGGCAGGTGTCAGTCTGATGGAAACTTCTGATATGAGGGGCACTGGGTGGCTCTAATGTGTGCCTCCCTCCTCTGCAGAGCAGAGCTTTCCACTGTGGGTGGGTGTATACTCAGACCACAGAGGGTGTGAGTTATGTGCGGTCTGTGTGTGGCGGGGCCAGCAGCGCAATCATTACGTATGTTTTTTTAAAAGGGCTCTATAAAAAGCATAAAATAAAAAGGACTCTATAATAAAACATAGCTTTCACAGGAAAAAGGAATACCTAAGAAAATTCCTAGTTTAAAAAATGTCTCTACCCCTTGCAATGTCAAATCATAAAGGCTAATAGTAAATTGATGTGATATTCTTTTTTTATTAATTTTTTTTAATTGGAGGTAACTTTACAATATTGTATTGGTTTTGCCACACATCAACATGAATCCACCACAAGTGTACATGTGTTCCCCATCCCGAACCCCCTTATCTTTAGTCGTGGTGAGCAGGGGCTACTCTTCGTTGTGGTACACAGGCTTCTCATTTCGGTGGCTTCTCTCGTTGCAGCTCACAGGCTCTAGGGCACGTGGGCTTCGGTAGTTGCAGCTCACAGGCTCTAGAGCAGGCACGGGGTCAGTTATTGTGGAGCACGGGCTTAGTTGCTCTGAGGCACGTGGGATTTTCCCGGACCAGGACTCAAACCTGTGTCCTCTACCTTGGCAGGCAGATTCCTAACCACTGGACCACCAGGGAAGTCCCTGATGTGCTATTCTTTGTAAACACCAGAAACAGACTTTAGTACCAAGCTACGTGAAAGATTTTGAGTCTGGGATTTCTTTGGCTCCAACAACTTACTTTTTATTCACATATAAAGATGAATGCCATTTTTTTTAATATCAATATTGATTCGGATAACTTTGTTTCAAATTAAGTCACTGAACCTTTCAAACAACATGCCTTTTACAAATTCATGGAAGTGGCTGATTCTGACAAACCCAGGGAAGGGACGACTGTGAAATACAAGGGCCTCTTCGTTGGACTTGCATCCTCCAGATTCTCTGATCAGCCCCATGCTAGGACACCAAGACAACAGACCCACCTCCCTCTTGTCAGCTTTGAGTCCAGGGGACTGACTAACACAGTGTTACCAGGACTTATTACATGCTAGGAACAGAGCAGGAACTAGGAGGCGAGAATGCAGCCTTCCTGGAGCCTCCAGGTATGTCAAGAGACAGCTGTGTGCTAGGGA
This sequence comes from Bos indicus, assembly GCF_029378745.1. Classification (NCBI taxonomy): domain Eukaryota; kingdom Metazoa; phylum Chordata; class Mammalia; order Artiodactyla; family Bovidae; genus Bos; species Bos indicus. The sequence continues at coordinate 46,305,688 of NC_091775.1, forward strand.
GCCTGAATGCTCGGCGGGGAAGCATACACATAGCAAGGGTGGAGGGAGGGCTTCCTTGGCGGAGGGTGAGGACAAGTGGGAAGAATAGGTGATATCTACTCAGGTTGTGTGTTTTCCAGAAGGAGCAAGGTGCCCAGGCAAACAGGAGGGAGGGTCAGGGTCAGGGGATGGGCAGAGGAGGTGAAGGAAGCTGCAGGTTGTTGTCCGGTCACCAAGTTGTGTCAGACACTTTGCGACCCCACGCCGGGCCTTCCCGTCCCTCACCACCTCCCTGAGTTTGCCCAAGTTCATGTTCATTGAATTAGTGATCCAACTAATCTTGTCCAACCATCTCATCCTCTGTTGCCCTCTTCTCCTTCTGCCTTCAATCTTTCCAGCGTCAGGGTCTTTTCCGATGAGTCGGCTCTTCGCGTCAGATAGCCAAAGTATTGGAGCTTCAGCATCAGTCCTTCCAGTGAGTATTCAGGGTTAATTTCCTTTAGGATTGACTGGTTTGATCCCCTTGCTGTCCAAGGGACTCTCAAGAGTCTTCTCCAGCACCATAGTTCGAAAGCATCAATTCTTTCATGCTCTGCGTTCTTTAAAGTCCAACTCTCACATCCATACACGACTGCTGGAAAGACCACAGCCTTGACTATATGGACCTTTGTCGGAAAAGTGATGTCTTTGCTTTTTACTATGCGGTCTAGGTTTGTCCTAGCCTTCCTTCCAAGAAGCAATCATCTTCTAATTTCACGGCTGCAATCACTATCTGCAGTGATTTTAGAGCCCAAGAAGAGGAAATCTGTCACTGCCTCCACATTTTCCCCTTCTATTTGCCATGAAGTGATGGGACCAGATGCCATGATCTTTGTTTTTTTAATACTGAGTTTTAATCCAGCTCTTTCACTCTGCTATTTCACCCTCATCAAGATTCTCTTTTGTTCCTCTTCACTTTCTGCCATTAGAGTGGTATCATCTCCATATCTGAGATTGTTGATATTTCTCCCAGCAATCTTGATTCCAACTTGTAACTCGTTCAGACCAGCTTTTTGCGTGATGTGCTCTGCATATAAGTTTAATAAGCAGAGTGATAATAAACAGTCTTGTCGTACTCCTTTCTCAATCCTAAACCAGTCAGTTGTTCCATGTCTGGTTCTATTTCTTCTTGACCCACATACAGGTTTCTCAGGAGACAGGTAAAATGGTCTGGCATTCCCATCTCTATAAGAGTTTTCCACAGTTTGTTATGATCCACATAGTTAAAGGCTTTAGTGCAGTCAATGAAACAGAAGTAGATGCTATTCTGGAATTCCCTTGCTTTCTCTATGATCCAGCGAATGTTGGCAATTTGATCTCTGATTCCTCTGCCTTTTCTAAACCCACCTTGTACATCTGGAACTTCTCAATTCAAGTACTTCTGAAGTCTAGCTTGAAGGATTTTGAGCATAACCTTACTAGCATGGGAAGTGAGTGCAATTGTCTGGTAGTTTAAATATTCTTTAGTACTGCTCTTCTTGGGAATTAGGATGAAGATTGACTTTTTCCAGGTCTGTGGCCACTGCTGAGTTTTCCAAATTTGCTGACATATTGGGTGCAGCACTTTAATAGCATCATCTTTTAGGATTTTAAATAGCTCAGCTGGAATTCTATCACCTCCACTAGCTTTGTTTGTAGTGATGCTTCCTAAGGCCCACTTGACTTCACATTCCAGAATGTCTGGCTCTAGGTGAGTGGCCACACTATCGTGGTTATCCAGGTCTTTAAGGTCTTTTTGTACAGTTCTTCTCTGTATTCTTTCCATCTCTTCTTGATCTCTTCTACTTCTGTTAGGTCTTTACCATTCTAAGCTGCAGGTTAGCAGGGACCACATACTCAGATCTTAGAACCTAAGTTAAGAAGCTCAGATTTTCAACTTTGGACACTGACAAGGGAGCCAGGGAAGGGACCTGATGTGCTTTGCATTTTAGAAAGATCTCCTTGACTACAGTAAGGAAAATGAATTAAAGAGATCAGGAACTCTTCCAGGAGGGAGACTCATCTGGCTGGGGGAGGTGAGGAATGAGGCCCTGATTCCTGGCTTGGGCAGTTAGGAGGACAGTGGTACCATCAGCAGAAGCAAGAAACCCTGGAGGAGGAAGAGGAAAGTCAGCCCTGGACCCTTTAGGATACCTCAGTGGAGGGGCCAAAGGATGGGTGGAAGTGGGTGAGGAGATGGAGGACAGGCAGAGGCCAGGATGACCTGGCAGAGGCTCAGGGCAGGGTCTCCAGGATCAAGAAGATGATGGCAGACTCAGGGTGACCCAAGGTCACCAAGATGCCATGACAGTTGACAATGAAACATGCACTGGGTTTAGCCACAAGGTATTAACCTTAATGAGAGGCTTTCAGGGGAAAGCCAGACTATGGGAATCTGGGAATTCATGGTGAGTGACAGCAGGTGAACTCAAACCTGTCAAAAGTTAGTGAAAAAAAGGTGTTGGGGGTGAGAACTGGGGAGCCACATGGAGTCATGGGGTCTTGGGATAAAACAGGGATGCCCAGTTAAATTTGAACTTTAGAGAAGCAATGAATAATTTCTCATTATAATAGGTCCCACTATCTGGGACATGCTTTTAGCAAAAATTTTCTGTGGTTTATTTGAAATTCAGATTTACCTGGATGTCTTTTTTTCTCCTTCTTGTTTTGGCCACACTGAGGGGCTTGTGGGATTTTAGTTCCCTGACCAGGGATTGAAAGTGAGACCTTGCAGTGAGAGCTCAGATGGACCACCAGGGAATGCCCATGGGTGTTCCGTATTTTTATTGCTAAATTTGGCAAACCTCATTAAAGCAGAGTATTTGGTTCTCTTTCAGTGGAAGAGACTTGAGCAAGGTGATGTGCAGATGTTAAGGACAGAGTCTAGAATGGGAATCAGGTGGGGGCACCCTGATGGGTGGAGAGGGCGTGGCTGGAGCACAGGTAATGAGGGTGGAGGTATCCAGCGGGGCCGGGCAAATGCAGATGCTGGTAGCTCTCTGGGCTCCATGGAGGGAGAGGGGGTTGCCTGCTACCAAGGTCTCTAGGATCCTCTGCCAGCACTGGGTTGGTGAGGCATGTATGGAAGGCTGGAGGATGGGAGATAAAGAGCCCATTTGATTGGAGGCATGGAGAGCTCATTTCAGGTACAGCTTCACCCTGCAGGGGCAGCAGTCCAGCTCCACCAGGGCTGAGGTTCCTGTAAAGGCTCCAAAGAGGGGGAGTGGACTTCCTCCCACCCTCACACTCATCCTGCCTGCCACCCCGGGGTTTTCCAGGAGAAACAGAGGTCAGCGGGAGAAGGAAATTGATGTTGGCAAGAGTTGCAAAAAGATTCCAAGTTCCAGTTGTACAAATTAACTATGTACTTACTATTATATAAAGGCCATTCCAATACATCATTCAATCTTTCTGAAGACAGGTTACCAGTAACACTCAGACTAGTGGGTGATGTTAGGGCACCAGTAGCTACAGTGTCCTGCAAAACAAGCTTTTGTGGTGCATGGAATTTCGAGAAGGAAATAAACCTGTAAGGAAGGAAATGGATATCAGCAAAGGAAAGATGTCAACTGAAAAAGTGCTTCCTTCCTCCCTCCCCACTTTCACCTCCCACCCCACCGCGCACCCCAGCTTTATGGGATAAGAGGAACTCAGAATCTTAATACCAGAAAATGGCTTTGACCATGACAGAGACTGGGCTGTATAGGCTGTTGTATAAATTGTAACCTGGAGAGAATTCACTGTCACCAATCATCCTCACCACCTAACATCACCTTGTATATATCTTTCTTTATTGTATGCCTACCACTGACTCTCTGCTGTGATCCTTGGAAAGTGTCTGTGACTGTGGGTTGAATGAATGAGTGAAAGAATGACATCAAGGAGGCACACTAGTAGCCAGCCATTTATCGAACGAGTGGCAAGAAAATATTCCTGCAACACCAACTCTCTTCACTTATTGTAAGAAATCCTGCCAAAATTCCTACCTTTTACCCAGTGAAGCCAGGTTGGGGGAGCTGCTCACTATGGTTCCTGAGAACTCTAAGACTGGCAGTGGTGTATTTTCTTTGAGCTTTGATCACGATTGCTACTCATACCATCAGGGAGAGGGATTTGCATGACAGCTGTTGTTTAGTTACTAAGTCATGTCTGACTCTTGGGACCCCACGGACTCTAGCCTGCCAGGTTCCTTGGTGCGTGGGATTTCCCAGGCAAGAATACTGGGGTGGGTTGCCATTTCCTTCTCCAGGGGATTGTCCTGACCCAGGGATTGAACCCGCATCTCCTGCGTTGGCAGGTGAATTCTTTTCCATTGGCTGAGCACCATATAAGTGTTCTTTTCCACTTTGGGATAATTGGGGGGAAACTTAAAAGATTTTACCTTCCATTTGAGAGGCACACCATTCCCTTTGCATTCTGACTTTGCTTCTCTTCAGAGGATCTGAGACTTGGATGGGATTTCAGTTTCTGCTCTTGGTGTTGGCAGGATCCTGGGAAATAAACAGTTTACCCCAGTGTGGAAGAGACAACCTGTCAAACACAGAGAGCTGAGATGAGGTGGCATTAGATGAACACAGGCTCGCATACTTGTTCTGTCGTTAAGTCGTGTCCAACTGTTTGCGACCACGTGGACTACAGCCCACCAGGCTTCTCTGTCCTTCACTATCTCCCAGGTATTGCTCAAATTCATGTCCATTGAGTCAGCAATGCTATCTAACCATCTCTATGCATGCACGCATGCTAAGTCGCTTCAGTCGTGTCTGACTCTTTGTGACTCTATGGACTGTAGCCTGCCAGGCTCCCCTGGTCCATGAGATTCACCTGGCAAGAACACTAGAGTAGATTGCCATGCCCTCCTCCAGGGGATCTTCCCGACCCAGGGATTGAACCTGAGTCTCTTATGTCTCCTGTATTGGCAGACAGGTTCTCTACCACTACCGCGACCTGAGAAGCCTAACCATCTCTAAGAAATCCCAAATTGTGCTCTTTCGAGATTTCTTTTCACTATTATTAAAGAAATGTATAGCAAACCAGAATCTTTGGTGAACTCTCCCATCTGATACACCTAATAGACAGCTTGAGGCCATACAGTATCTGGGTTCAGTTCATGGGCATTGGACTCAGCCAGTTTGAGGTTTGATCCCTGTCGCCATCCCTTTTGTCTGAGTCAACATAATCCTCTAACGAGGATAATGGTTTCCTCCTGCCTAAAATGTCATGGGACAGTTGCATAGATGACATAAATATGACATTTATCACCATCCCCTTTGCAAATCAAGCACTCAAGGAACGATCTTACGTTCTTCTTAAATAAGCATGAACAGCACATTAAGCTGTGCTCAGTGCAATAGCACCTCTCTTGAGCAATTTAGCATTCCTGATTGCAGTCAATGCCAATAACTCAGTGTAATTATAATCAGACATCCTGCAGTCATGGTGTTTCCAAATATAGACACTGACTGGTCTGGTCCTCAGAGGTCCCAAGAAATCAATCCTGGCAAAACTGTCCAAAGTGGAGTTGCCTGCTCACCTCCTGTGCAACTTGGCAGTCTGATAACCACTGCTGTTTTCCAATTCTTCCTCCTTCACTGAAACAAATACAGGAGTATTTGCATGCACTTCCCTCTACTGTAAAACATTCCATTTATTAAACTTTACAAGTGAATTCTGAGTATATGTTTGACAGTGAAACAGTGTTTCCTTATTTTAAAAGACAAAATCCTGCATGGCTTGTGTGCTGTGTCACTCAGTCGTGTCCAACTTTTTGCGACCCCATGGACTGTAGCCCACCAGGCTTCTCTGTCCATAGGATTCTCCAGACAAGAATACTGGAGTGGGTTGCTATGCCCTCCTCCAAGGGATTTTCCCAACCCAGGGGATCTTCAAACCTGGGCCTCCCACATTGCAGGCAGGTTCTTTACGGTATGAGCCACCCGGGAAGCCCACATGGCTTGTGTAACAAATACATGTTTGGTGCTTGAAATTACCCCACGCTCTGCTTATTCCTGTCTTGCAAGAACACTGTTTGAAGAACATGTTTTTATTTTTATTTTTTGAAGAACATGTTTTTAAAACTGGAATTCTTCTTCTGGCATACAGATCTCAAATATGAGGCATTCCTGAAATAAATTTAAATGTTCACAGAGAATACTATGGAAAAATCATTCTCTATTAGAATTTTTAGATATCAATGATTAAGTTTAATAATTTTTAATATACAAGTTTTATTTTTTATATTTTTTAAAGTTTTTTAATGTGGATCATTTTTAAAGTTTTTATTGGATTTGTTACAATATTGCTTCAGTTTCACGTTTTGGTTTTTTGGCCTCAATGTATGTGAAATCTTAGGTCCCTGACCAGGGATCGAACCTGCACCCGCTGCATTGGAAGGTGTCGTCTTAACCACTGGACCACCAGGGAAGTCCCTGAGATACAAAATTTTAAATAAAGATACAGAATAAGAGTGTTAAAACAACCTCAAATGTAACTGCTTAAGTTGCTACAATAATGAGTAAAAACAAATTTGTTTTCAATAATACATTTTCAATGATATTTTTTAATTAGGCCATTCCACTCAACTATATATACTTATTAATTATTAAATTGAATATTAATACAGCAATGAATTTCTTCTCTCATTCTCATGAATAGTTTTATAGAGCCCTGGAGGTGAAACTGCTAGACGACAGGGCATGTGAATTTAAAATGTTTGTAGGTACTGTGCAGCACAGGGAACTCTATTCAGTACTCTATAATGCCCTATACGGGCAAAGAATCTAAAGACAGTGGATGTGTGTTTATGTATAAGGGATTCACTTTGCTGTACATCTGAAACTAATACAACATTGTAAATCAACTATACTCCAATGAAAACAAACAAACAAAAAACATATAAAAGGTACCCAAGTGACACATCTTGGTAGAAAGTCATATTTTCTGATATGAAAAAAAGTAATATTTTAAAATATTGACCTGTAGATTCAGTGATGTTCCATTAAAATTTTTACCATTTTGTGTTCTTCATGGAATTTAACAAACATTTTCTGAAAGGTATTTCAAATACCAAATAACCTGGCTAATCTACATCATTACTTTCCAAGAGTCCATCCTTCATGTGCTATCTAGATTTATTATTATATAAATATAGATTTAGAGGAAGCAGTTAACATTTATTTTCTATTTCAACACATGTTCCAAATTGATTAAAACAATTAATCAAAATATTTTGCATTTTAAAATAAAATAAAAACGTTTATAGGTGTTGCAAAATTGTCCTTTAACAGGGGCTAGCAGGAAGAATGATGAAAACGTTCTGGAAATAGTGGCAATAGTTACACAACAGTGTGAATGTTCATTTTTCCCTCCAAAGTTTTCTAATGACGTGTTTATAATGCAATATTCTGTAATTCAATCATTTCTTTTTCAACTGAAGCACAGTTGACATGTAGTAGTATGTTAGTTTCAGGTGTCCTCCATAATGATCTGACAATTTCATACATTATAAAATGATCAGCACAAAAATTCTAGTAACCATCTCTCCTCTTATAAAGTTATTACAATATTACTGACCATACTTTTAAAAACTTTTATTTATTCATTTATTTTGGCTGTGATGGGTCTTCGTTGCTGCGTGGGCATCTCTAGTTGCAGAGAGTGGGGTTACTCTCTAGTTGCGGTGCAAGGGCGTCTCATTACCATGGCTTCTCTTGTTGCAGAGCAGGGCTACTAGAGCTCAGGCTCACTAGTCGTGGCACTGGGGCTCAGCTGCTCTACCACATGTGGAATTTTCCTGGACCAGAGATCGAACCCGAGTCTCCTGCATTGGCAGGCAGATTCTTTACCAATGAGCCACCATTTCTTTTATTTATTGAAATATAGTTGACTGCTGTGTTATGTTAGTTTCAGGTGTATTCTGTAATGATCTGACACCTGCATTTATTATAAAATGTTCAGCACAATAATTCTAATAACCATCTCTCCCATGTAAAGTTATAACAATATTGTTGATCATAGTCTTTAAGCTGTATATCATACATAGCTGTTGCTTATTTGTTATATAATTGGAGGTTTGTATCTCTTAATCTTCTTCATCTATTTTGCAACTCCACCAGTCCCCTCCCTTCTGGAAACCAAATATTTGTTCTCTGTATCTGTATGTTTTCATTTTGCTTTTTAGATTCTATGTATAAGTGAGATCATATGGTATTTGTCTTTCTCTGTCTGACATTTCACATAGCATAATGCTCTCTAGATTCATCCATGTTGCTGTAAATGGAGAGATGGTCTCTCTCTCTCTCTCTTTTTTTTTTTTTTTTGCTGAGTAATATTCCATTCCAGTAACATTCCATTGGAATACTCCATTTCATTCCCATGTGGCTCAGTGGTAAAGAATCCGCCTGTCAAGCAGGAAATGTGGGTTTGACCCCTGGATCAGGAAGATCCCCTGAAGATGGAAATAGCAACCCACTCCAGTATTCTTGCCTGGGGAATTCCTTGCACAGAGGCGCCTGGCGGCTTATAGTCCATGGGGTCACAAACAGTTGGACGTGATTTAGCAACTGAACAACAATATTCCACTGGTCCATCCATTGATGGATGCTTGGGTTGCTTTCCTATCTTGGCAATTGTAAATAAAGCTGCAGTGAACATTGGAGAGCAGATATCTTTTCAAATTAGCATTTTTGTTTTCTTCAGGTAAATACCAAGAAGTGAAATTGCTGGATCATATGGCAGTTCTATTTTCAATTTCTTGAGGAACCTCTGTGCTGTTTTCCACAGTGGCTGCACCAATTTACATTCCCACCAGCAGTGCACGAGAGTTCCCTCCTCCCCACAGCCTTGCCAGTACTTGGTATTTGTTCTTTTTAATGATGGTCGTTTTGACAGGTGTGCAGTGATACCTTATTGTGGTTTTTACTTGGGTTTCCTGATAATGAGTGATGTTGAACATATTTTCATGTGTCTACTGGACATCTCTATGTCTTCTGTAGAAAAATACCTATTCAGGTCCTTTGCCTGAATTTTTTGAGTTTTTTTGATGTTGAGTTGAATGAGTTCTTTGTATATTTTGGATATTAACCCCTTATTGGATATATTGTTTGCAAATTAGTCCTCCCATTCAATAGGCTGCCTTTTCCTTTTGTGGATAGTTTTCTTTCCTGCGCACAATTTTTTTAGTTTGATGTAGTCTTACTTATCTATATTTGCTCTGTTTCCCTCTGCCTGAGAGATACAACAAAAAATTTTGCTAAGACTGATGTCAGGGAGTGTTCTCCCTATGTTTTCTGCTAGGAATTGTATGGTTTCAGATTTTACATTAAATTTTTAATCCATTTTGAGTTTATTTTTGCATATGATGTGAGAAAGTAGTCCAGTTTCATTCTTTTGCATATAACTATCCAGTTTTCCCAAAATAATTTATGAAAGAGTTTGTCTTTTCCCCATTATATATTCTTGCCTCTTTTGTTGCAGATTAATTGCCGACATAGGTATGAGTTTATTTCTGGGCTCTGTATTCTGTTCCAATCATCTATGTGTCTGTTTTAGTGCCAGTAACATATGGTTTTGATTATAGTCATCTTGTAGTATAGTTTGAAATCAGGGAGGATGATACCTCCAACTTTCTTCTTCTTTCTCAACATTGCTTTGGCTATTCAAGGTCTTTGCATTTCCACACAAATTTTGCATTGAATTTATAAATTGCTTTGGGTGGTACAGTCATTTTAAGAATATTAATTCTTCCAATCAGTAAGAAAGGTAAAACTTTCCATTTGTTTGTATTGTCTTCAGTTTATTTCATCAGTGTCTGATAATTTTCTGAGTACAAGTCTTTTCAGTTCAGTTCAGTCCCTCAGTCATGTCTGACTTTTTGTGACCCCATGGACTGCAGCACACCAGGCTTCCCTGTCCATCACTGATTCCTGGAGCTTGCTCAAACTCATGTCCATCAAGTCGGTGATTCCATCCAACCATCTTATCCTCTGTTGTTCCCTTCTCCTCCTGACTTCAATCTTTCCCAGCATCAGGGTCTTTTCTAAGGAGTCAGTTCTTCGCATCAGGTGGTCAAAGTATTGGAACTTCAGCTTCATCCTCAGTCCTTTCAATGAATATTCAGAACTGATTTTGTTTAGGATTGTCTGGTTTGATCTCTTTGCAGTTCAAGGGACCCTCAAGAGCCTCTCCAACATCACAGTTCAAAAGCATCAATTCTTTGGCACTCAGCTTTCTTTACAGTCCAACTCTCACACTGGAAAAACCATAGCTTTGACTTGACAGACCTTTGTCGGCAAGGTAACATCTGTGCTTTTTATTAGGCTGCTAGGTTGCTCATAGCTTTTCTTCCAAGAAGCAAGTCTTTTAATTTCATGGCCACCATCAGCAGTGATTTTGGAGCCCAAGAAAATAAAGTCTGTCACTGTTTCCATTGTTTCCCCATCTATTTGTCATGAAGTGATGGGACTGGATGCCATGATCTTAGTTTTCTGAATGTTGAGTTTCAAGCCAGATTTTTCACTCTCCTCTTTCACCTTCATCAAGAGGCTCTTTAGTTCTTCTTCACTTTCTGCCATAAGGGTGGTGTCATCTGTATATTGAGGTTATTGATATTTCTCCTGGCAACCTTGATTCCAGCTTGTACTTCATCTAGCCTGGCATTTCTCATGAGGTACTCTGCATATAAGTCACATAAGCAGGGTGACAATATTCAGCCTTGATGTACTCCTTTCCCAATTTTGAACCAGTCCATTGTTCCATGTCCAGTTCTAACAATTCTTTTACTTCCTTGGCTAAGTTCATTCCCAGGTATTTTATTCTTTTTAATGCAGTTGTAAATGAGACAGTTTTCTAAATTTCTCTTTCTGTTATTGTTGGTATATAGAAATGCAACATATTTCTGTATATTAATTTGTATTCTGAAACTTCAGTAAATTTATTTGTTCTAATAGTTTTTGATGCTGTCTTTAGTATTTTCTATCTATAATATCATGTCATCTGCAAACAGTGACAATTTTGCTTCTTCCTTTTCAATTTGATTTATTTCTTCTTCTTGTCTGATTTCTATGGGTAAGACTCCCAGTACTTTGTTGCTGTTCTTCTTTATTATTTTATTTATTTTGGCTGCTCTGGGTCTTTACTGCTTTTTGTGCAGGCTTTCTCCAGTTGAGCTGAGCAGGGGCTACTCTTCATTGTGGTGCGCGAGCCTCTCACTGCATTGACTTCTTTTGCTGGTGAGCACGGGCTCTAGGTTTGCAGGCTTCAGTAGTTTGTGGAACACATGCTCAGTAGTTGTGGCTCATGGGCTTATTTCCCAGAGGCATGTGGGATCTTCCAGGACCAGAGATCGAAACTGTGTCCTCTGAATTGACAGGCGGATTCTTAACCACTAAGCCAGCAGGGAACCCCAAGACTTCCAATATTTTGTTGAACAAAAGTAGCCAGAGTGGGTATCCTTGCTTGTTCCTGATCTCAAAGGAAATGCTTTCAGCTTTTCACACTTGAGTATGATGTTGGCTGTAGGTTTATCATGCATGTGTATGCTTAGTCGTGTCCAACTCTTTGTGACCCACTGGACTGTAGCCTGCGAGGCTCCTCTGTCCATGGGACTTTCCAGACAAGAATGCTGGAGTGAGTTGCCATGTCCTCCTCCAGGGGATCTTCCCAATCCAGTCCCACATCTCCTGCATTGCAGGAGGTTTCTTTCTAAGCCACTGGGGAAGCCAGGTTTATCAAATATAGCCCTTATTATGTTGAGGTTTTTATCCTCTATATCCACTTGTCAAGAGTTTTTATCATAAATGGATGTTGAATTTTGTCAAAACCTTTTTCTGCCTCTATTGAGATGATCATATGATTTTCACTCTTCAATTTGTTAATGTGATATATCACACTGATTGATTGGCAGATACTGAGTCATTCTTGCATCTCTAGGATAAATCCCATTTGATCGTGGTGTATGATCCTTTAAATGTATTGTTGAATTTGGTTTGCTAATATTTTCTTAAGATTTGTGTTATTAAATTTATTGAGAATTGTTTTGTGGCCCAGCATGTAATTTATCCTGAAGAATGTTCCATGTGCACCTGAAAAAAATGTGTATTCTTCTGCTTTTGGATGGATTGTTCTGTATATTATATCTATTAAGTCTACCTGATCTAATGTGTCATTTAAGGCCACTGTTTCCTTATTGGTTTTCTGTCTGGATGATCTGTCCATTGATGTAGGTGGGGTGTCAAAGTTCCCTACTTTTATTGTATTACTGTCAATCTCTCCCTTTATGTCTGTTAATATTTGCTGTATGTATTTAGATGCTTCTATACTGGGTGCATATACACCTAAAATTGTTACATCTTCTTGTTGGATTGATCCTTTGATCATTATGTAATGTCTTCCTTTGTCTTTTGTTTGTTTGAAATTCTGTTTTGTCTGGTGTAAGTATTGCTACCCCAGCCTTTTCTTTCCATTTGCATGGAATGCATTTTTCCATTCTCTCATTTTCAGTCTGTATGTGTCTTTAGATTTGAAATGAGTCTCTTGAGGCAGCACATATATGGGTCTGAGGTAGTAGATAGACTGGGCTCCCAGTTGGCTGATTTACAATCAGCCAGCCTCCTCTTTGCATTTCCTGAGATAAGAGATAGGTGGGTTCCAGCTAAGAAATTTACAATCAGCCTCCGTTTGCTCTTAGTGAAAGTGAGTTGCTCAGTTGTATCCAACTCTCTGTGACCCCCATGGACTATACAGTCTATGGAATTCTTCAGGCCACAATACTGGAGTGGGTAACTTTTCCCTTCTTCAGGGGATCTTCCAAACCCAGGGATGGAGCCCAGGTCTCCTGCAATGCAGGCAGATTTTTTACCAGCTGAGCCACAACGGAAGTCCTTAATAGAAGTAACAATATAAACAAGGTAGTCTTTGTCTCTTGTAAACACCTCAAGGGAATGATCATGGCAAGAACACAGAGAGGCAAAAACCCTGTCTGAGTAAAAGATAATGGAGACACTACATATGTACATAAAGGCTCCTTGGAATAAAAAAGTCAGAGGATAATTCCAGACCATAATGAGTCTTGCTTGTCCCGGAAGCCTTTACTTCGAGATCCTTCTTAGCTAAGATGTGCACACCCCAGGAGAGGGTCCTGAGACAAATTAACCAGAGAGGGACAAAGCAAGATGCTTGGCCTGAGGGAAGACTAAGACTGGAAAAACTGCCCCCTGTTAAAGGATTTAAATTCCCAAAGGCATGACTCTCTGAGCTCACCCATGAGTCTTTCTGCCTGTACTTTTCTTTTCAGTAAACTTCTTACTTTACTCTTTTCCTTTGGCCTCCTCACCTGAATTCTTGACTAGGTAGGCAAAGACTAGGGACCTTAACCCTAACTGCTAGCTCCTGTGATCCAGTGGTTAGGATTCCAGATCTAAGACCTTGCTTTCAGCTACCGCTTACTGCTGTTTGCTTCCAGCAGTTTGTTACCACTTACTGCTATGTGCATCCAAAATCAGGTCTAGATTTTTTTATCCATTCGGCCACTCTATGTCTTTTGATCAGAATGTTTATTTCATTTACATTTTTAAGCTTTAAGTATAGTTGATTTACAATGTTTTAGGTGTACAACAGAGTGATTCAGTTTTATACATATATGTAACTGAATCTATATATAGATTTTTTTTTCTTTCATAGTTTTCATATCTCTACTTGTGGTTTTTTCTTTTCCACGCAGAGAAATCCCTTTACCATTTTTTTTTGTAAAGCCAGTTTAGTGGTGCTGAACTTTTCTAGATTTTGCTTATCTGTAAGACTCTTTATCTTTCCTTCAAATATGAATAAAAACCTTGCCAGTAGAGTTCTTGGTCATAGGTTTTTTCCCATCATCACTTTGATATAGCATATCATTTCCTTCATGCCTGCAGGGTTTCTTCCCTTGCATGTAAGTAGCTACTTTTCTCTTGCTGCTTTTAAGATTCTTCTTCATCTTTAATTTTTGTCATTTTAATTATAGTGTGTCTTGGTTTGGATTTCTTTGGGTTCATCTTGTTTGGGATTCCTGTGTTTTCTGTGTCTGGATGTTTTGTCTTCTTTCTCAGATTAGTAAACGTTTCTTCTAATAAATTCTCTGCCTCTTTCTGTTTCTTCTTTTTCTAGGAGCCCTATTATGTGAATTTTAGCTGGTTCCTGGCCTGATTTGGCCTTTAAAGACAGATGTACTGGGGGCTCATCTTCCCAGATTGAGGAGTTAAATGTGGAGCTCAGATTCCTCACTGTTCGGGGAGGTTCTCTGCAATTATGATCATTTGCCCATGTGTCAGTTGTCTGTCTAGGTATGGCAATCATAAGTAAACTGTTTTCTCGAGTTTTATGAGTTGTTATTGCAAATTATTAAACTTGAGGGAGGGGTCATGGGGTTCCCTCAATTTATAGCTCATCAATCAGAAATACTGAAGGAACTTGTGATAGGCATTGGAAGAGAGGCAGTCTTATGGGACTGAGCCCTTGGCTTATGAGGTCTATTCTAACACCAGTATTTAGTGCCAGATACGAACTGAATTGTAGGACTTCAGGTTAGTGAATTAGTTGGTGTGGAGGGAAAAGAAACAAAAATACATACATCTGATGTCAGAAATCAGAGTAAAGTGGTTTGACTACAGAGTCAAGTGATTTTCTTCTTCCCCTCCCAAGCCTTACTCTCCATGCTCTGTGTATCAAGTCTTAATCAGACCCAGTTCCCAACCCCCTACAGTCTTCCACTGAGTCCTCTGGAACCCAAAGTCATTGTCACAAAACCCCCTGAGTGCAGTCTTCCTGGTCCTGCCTAGTGGTCCTCTGGCTGACCACCCAGAACCCTGTGCCCTCTGCAGAATCAAAGTCTAGGGGCTGGACTTGAGTTAGAGTCGCCTCTAGGACTCTTCCTTTCTTGTAACAAACATTTTAGCATCAGGCTCAGTAGCTTCCTCCCCACCATTAGCCCATTAACATTGTATTCTTCCCTCCACTCCCCCAGCCACACCACATGGCATGTGGGATCTTAGTTTCCCAGCCAGAGGTCAATCCCATGCCCTCTGCAGTGGGAACATAGGTTCTTAACTACTGGACCATCAGGGAAGTCCTAAGCATTGCATTCTTATTATAAACTATCCATGACCCATCTAAAGTTGACCTCCTTTCTCCTAACACCTCATTCATCACTCCTTTTGTCAAGGCTAGAGGGAACTTGTCTTTTCCAACAACTGCACCATCTTAAAAAATTCTGGTTTTAAGCATCCCCCTAACCTGTGGCTGCACCATTCAGTTCCAGCTTACATTCTCTACTACTGACAACCTCAAATTCTTCATCAGCCTGTAATCTGCAGATTGGATAACATTTTCCAGTCTAGCAGCCCATTATATTTTTCATAGTTGTTTTTGAATCGAAGTATAGTTGATTTACAATGTTGTGTTAGTTTTGAGTGTATAGCAAAGTGATTCATATATATAATATATATGGTTGGTGATGGACAGGGAGGCCTGGCATGCTGCAATTCATGGGGTCGCAAAGAGTCAGACATGACTGAGCGACTGTACTGAACTGATATGTACATATATTCATTTTCAGATTTTTCCCTTATAGTTATTCCTTGGGCTATATAATAGAATCCATTTTTATATAGTACTGTGTATATGTTAATCCTCAACTCCTAATTTTTAAAATTTATTTTCATTTTTATATTTTTAAATTTTAAATTTGTATCATTTATTTTTATTTTTAAATTAAAAAATTTTTTGGCCACACCACATGGCATGGAGGGTCTTACTCCCTAACCAAGAACTGAACCTGTGGAAGGGCAGATTTTTAACCACTGGATCACCAGGGAAGTCCTTCAAACTTCCAACTTATGACCCTATCTTCCCCTTTGGTAACCATGAGTTTGTTTTCTGTGTCTGTGGATCTATTTCTGTTTTGTTTGTAAGTTTATTTGTATAACTTTTTAAAAAGATTCCACATATAAGTGATACCAAATAATAGTTGTCTTTCTCTGTCTTAGCAGCCCATTCTTGCTTTTTCTTCCCCCACCTTAGATTCTATGATGTGCTGTCCCTCCAGTCCCTTTCTACTAACAAGCTCACTGGAAAATCTCACCCCAGTTGAATTCCGCTCCCTGATTGCACTCCAGAAGCTGGCGGGGCTGGAGAAAAGCTCAATGAGATGCCTGCTTTCTCATCACACGTCCCATCGGAGACCTCCAGGTTTCCTCATCATGACCCATCGCCCTACATTTCCCTGGTCAGGTGGCTTTCTGCCATGTCCAGATGACCATCTTGAATTTTCCCCTCTCTTCTCAAATTTCAATAACCTCTGCTTGCTTCCCTGTCTGATGATAACCCTTTTATTTTCATTGAAAAAAGCAGGAAACCTCAAAACAGAATTTTGGCTGGCTGAATAATGGCCTCTCAAAGCTATCCACACCCTGACCCCCAGACCTCTGACTGTGGCGCCTTACATGGCATGTGTTACCTCCATGGTGGAATTAAAGTAAGGATCTTGCAGTAGCGGGATTATACTGTGATTACATAGGGAACACTCCAAAAATGAGGGCAATTTCCCTATTTTAGGGTTATCTGATTAGCGACCTCAGTTCCATTTGTGGGGGATATCTTTAGAATTCTGCCCACCACATCACCCATGCCTGCATCGCCCTTGTTTTGTTTCATTTTCCATCAAAGCACTTAACATCATTGAACATAAACACACACATATGTATTATAACATACACCTTATGTGTTACGTGCGATGTGCTATGCTTAGTCACTCAGTCATGTCTGACTCTTTTGCAACCCCACACACTGTAGCCCACCAGCCTCCTTTGTCCATGGGATTCTCCAGGCAAGAATACTGGAGTGGGTTGCCATGCCCTCCTCCAGGGGATCTTCCCAACCCAGGGATCAAATGCAAGTCTCCCATACTGGAGGCAGATTCTTTATCATCTGAGCCACCAGGGAAGTCCTATATGTTATATACACACACTCAAATAAATACCATATATTGGACCATTAAGAAGGCTGGAGAATCGATACTTTCAAATAGTGGTGCTGGAGAAGATTCTTGAGAGTCCCTTGGACAGCAAGGAGATCAAACCAATCAACCTTCAAGGAGATCAACCTTGAATATTCACTGGAAGGACTGATGCTGAAGCTGAAACTCCAATACTGTTGCCACCTGATGTGAAAAAAGACCCCGATGCTGGGAAAGATTGAAAGCAAAAGGAGAAGAGGGCAGCAGAGGATGAGACGGTTAGATAGCATCACTGACTGTGCTGAGTCAATAGTCACAGATGAATGAATAGAACAGACAGGAGTCTGAACAAACTTCTGGAGACAGTGAAGGACAGGGGAGCCTGTGTGCTGCAGTCCATGGGGTCACAAAGGCTTGGACACAACTTAGCAACTGAACAACAACAAACTACATGATGGCATGCCAGGGTCCAGCCCCGGTGGAGTCAGGGGTTTCGAAGGGGAACGGCTTCGGCGATCAGGATACGATAGAATTAAAGATAAAAAGAGTGGTTAAATAAGGATAGCTCAATGAGAAAACTCAGTGGAGAAAAGAGGCTGAGTAACTTGGTTTACATGGAAAGCTAATAAAATTCCAAAATAAGGAATTTACGTCACCTACATAGGCCACAGGTGTCCTACCATTCTCCCGAAGGAGAGGAGACACTAAGGCCTCCTGGGTCAGATCTTAGAAGCCCAGGCATAATTAGTAGGCTTGAGGAGTCTCCACGCTCCAATTCAGCCAGAAGGCGAGAGAAAGAACGACATGGGGAGACCAAGTTTCGGTGAACAAGGCCCGCACTTTATTTTCCAAAGTAGTTTTTATACCTTAAGTTGTGCATAGAGGATAATGGGGGAAGGGGTAGAGTTAGCAGTAAGCCAGGCTTTCTTTCTGCAAACTTAATCATATGCAAAAGTTTAGGTGAATTACATCATCTTCTGGCCAGGGGGCCTGTCAACATTTTAAGATCCTTTCTTCAGAAAACTTATTTTTCTCTAAAGGTGATTATTCTAAAGTCAGGCACCACCCTCCAAAAGCATTAGATAAAGTTGCATTCCTATAGGGCAAAGGTGTGGTGGGCTATAACAAGAAAAGAATTAACTCAAGGGTCCAAGGTTACAAACATTAAAGCTACTACTTACATTCCTATACACCAACTATATTAATCAGTACACTGCCAGGGACACAGTAGGTAAGGGATATGGAAACTTAGCAGCAAACATTGGCCCAACAAGTGAAACCTCCTTCACCAATACAATTTCTAATCAATCTTTTAACTGCTCAAAGGAATCTGTATTTAGACAGTTTAGAACATCTCATGCCTCTCACGGTTGGGAGGCTGTGAACAATCACATGTGGCCGGAATAACCTTCAGAGGAGTTTGTAAGTTGAAACACTCTTATCACGCCCAGGAACTTTATCAACTGGAGCTCTAAGTTAACTCTTTTCCAGAGAGAGGTGGTGGGGGACAGCCCCCCATAAAGTCAGAGCTGTAGGTGAGAGCACAAAGCAGTAAAGTAAGCAGACTCTGGTTTTGCGGGTAGATGCTCAAGAATTTCCAGGGGGACTCCTGAGGCTCGATCCCGCCTTTGCGTATGCCGAGCCTCCTTCCTCATGACCTTTGCCACGGGCGGAGTTCCTCACGCTGGATCCCGGCATCAGCAGATAATAGGCTTTACTCAAAGTCTTTTGACTTTAATGTTAATCACTTGCTTAAAAAAAAAAAAAGAAAAAAACAACTTTCATAGCACATCTAGATGGGGGTCTGACCAAAGTCTGGTTACAACAGCCTAACCAAACTGGCATATAAAATTAACTATCACTGAGGTACTTAACTGTGTTGGCAATGTTTATTTCCTAAACCAGGTGGTAGAAATACAGGTATTTATCAAATTATTCTTTAAACCATATTTCTATATCTAAAATACTGCATGGCCTTCCCTGGTGGCTCAGATGGTAAAGAATCCGCCAGCAATGGGGGAAACCTAAGTTTGATCTCTGCATTGGGAAGATCCCCTGGAGGAAGGCATGGCAACCCACTCCAGTATTCTTGTCTGGAGAATCCCCTTGGACAGAGGAGCCATGGCTACCATCCATGGGGTCCCAAAGAGTCAGATACGACTGAGCGACTAAGTACAGCACAGAAAATACTGCATATAGAAATTTAAGAGTAAGTAGTAAACACAATAATAAGAATGCATTCTTGAAGTACTAGAATAGAAACAATTACACATTATACACATTCTGTAAAAAGCCTAAAATAAAAATTTCTATAGAGCCATAAAGTTTAAATTATAATGAAATTGATCCAAACAGATTCTAATATAAATTTGGGGGAAGTTTTACTCCAAGATTTGAACTTTAAAAATCACAGAAACTTAGAGCCTATTACACAGAGTGAAATAAATCATAAAGAGTAAAACAAATATAGTATACTAATGCACATATATGGAACCTAGACAGATGTACTGATGAACCTATTTGCAGGGCAGCAACGGAGATGCAGACATAGAAAACAGACTTGCGGACACGTTGGGGGAAGGAGAAGATGGGACGAATGGAGAGTAGCATGGGAACATGTACACTACCGTATGGAAAATAGATAGCCAATGGGAATTTGCTATATGACTCTTGGAGCTCAGACCATCCTCTGTGACAACCTAGAGGCGTGGGATGTGGTGGGAGGTGGGAAGGAGCTTCAAGACGGGGGGACAGATGTATAAGGCTGATTCATGTTGATGTATGGCAGAAACCAGCACAAAATTGTAAAGCAATTATCCTCCAATTAAAAGTAAATTAAGATGTATTTTTAAAAAGTAAAAACAAAACATCACAAAACCCTAAAATTCTAACTTCAGTAGTTTGTGTGCAGCAAACTTTTTTCACCTAACTCTTGTGTGAAAAGTGTATCAAATGGATAATAAAACACATGGCTCATTTTACAAATTTGGGGTACTAGTCAAGGAGAATAAGGAATAAGTTTGTTTGGAGGTTTTTTTTTTTTGGTTCTTGGGTCAGAGATTAGCCTACTCAGATTCTAAAAGACTGTGGCTCGTTTTCTCCCTCCCCCCCCCCGCCCCCGCTCCCTCCCTCCGTCCTTTCTTCTTCCTTTTCTCCCTCCCTTTTCCCTTTTCTCTTTCTATACTAAAGATGTCACCCAAATATAAATATAATAACATGTGTTCTTGCAAACCTTGATCTTTTAGATTTCATCTAAAAAAAAGTCAATCAACTGGAAAGAGCAAAATCCCTCTACCACCAGAGGGCAGTAAATACCACTCGATGCAGTCCTCTGGGGTGTGCTCAAAGAGTGTTGGATGGGAAAGGAACAAAATATTGAATTCCTGCCTCTCCTTCTGTGGATGGAAAGAAGCTGGCTTGTTTGAGACCATGGAGCTAGTTGCCATAGTCTGTTAACCTCAGAGGTTGCCAGGCCCCTAAACTGAATGAATTTGTAATAGCGTTATTTCAAATTGAATGAATGAGAATGAAATAGTGTTAGTGTGTGTGTGTGTGTTAGTCACTCAGTTGTGTTCGACTCCGCAATGCCATGGGTAGCCCACCAGGGTCCTCTGTCCATGGGATTCTTCAGGCAAGAATATTGGAGTGGATTGCCATCCCCTCCTCCAGGGGATCTTCCCAATCCAGGGATCGAACCCAGGTTTCCTGCAATGAAGACAGATTCTTTACCATCTGAGCCACCAGGGAATGAGATAGGAGGTAACTTATTAGGGATACTCTTCTCCAATAATTTAGTCTAATGATTGTGTACAACTCATCAGAAGAAAGAAAACATGTGCTCATGGACAGGATATAAGAATAGAGGAAAAGCAATGCTGAACAAGGCCATTTTAGGGCACATATGACCTAATGTGGAGAAGGCAATGGCACCCCACTCTAATACACTTGCCTGGAAAATCCCATGGACGGAGGAGCCTGGTAGGCTGCAGTCCATGGGGTCACTAGGAGTTGGACACAAATGAGCGACTTCACTTTCACTTTTCACTTTCATGCATTGGAGAAGGAAATGGCAACCCACTCCAGAGTTCTTGCCTGGAGAATCCCAGGGACGGGGGAGCCTGGTGGGCTGCCGTCTCTGGGGTCCCACAGAGTCAGACACGACTGAAGAGACTTAGCAGCAGCAGCAGCAGCATGACCTAATGTTAATAGAAATGATTTCCAGGGCCTTTACCAAAGTGGTAAATTTGTTGGGACTTACCCCTAGCTCCAGGCTTCCCGCCTGCCAATACAGGAGATGCAGGGGATGTGGGTTTGATTCATGGTTAGGGAAGATCCCCTGGAGGAGGACATGGCAACCCTCCCCAGTATTTATGCCTGGAGAATCCCATGGACAGAGGAGTTTGGCAGGGTGCAATCACTAAGAGTTGGACATGACTGAAGCGACTTAACATGCACCCTTACCTCCAGCGAAAACCCTCTTCCCTGACCAGTTGGCTGGACCCCTTCAGAAGAGGAGCGTCTAACCTGGAGCCCAAAGAGACTGGAAGATACTTTCTTTCATTTAAAAAGCACTGGTAAGAGTGGGGTAGAGGCACATGTTAGTTCTATCAGGACAAAACTTACATGAAAAAGTCAGGTCTTTATAACCCCCATATGGAGGCCGTCAGTGAGAGCCTGAGACACAAAGGCTGCCAGCCTGATCCCAGCTGCAGCTGTTGGACCAGGTGGAGGACGGCTGCCATCTGCAGTCCTCTCAACCCAAAAGACAGAGCCCCATGGCCTTGCCCCCGCCTCCCCAGGTCTCTCCCATCTCATCTCTCACTTCTTCCTCTCATCCCCTCTGCTCTAGGATCACTGACTTTCTGTTCCTTGAACCCACTCAACACTCCTGCTTTAGGGCACTTGAATTTGCTGTTTGTTCTGCCTGGAATGCTTTTCAACCAGACCTAACCCCCAAAGGCTCAGCCTCATACATTCAACTACCTGCTGGATGTGTCCATTACAGGGTCCTCACAGATGGGTCATGCTCATAATATTCCAACCTCGTCATGCATTCTTGCTTTGTGTGTGACAGTCCTGCATTGACCCTGGTTCCTCCACTATGATGGCTGAAAAGTTACTTAGCTTCTCTAGGTCTGTTCCCTCATTTATAAAATGAAGACAATAGCACCTACATTACAGGCTTTTTGTGAGGATTTAAATGAAATTTTACATCTAAATCATGTAGCACAGGGCCTGATCCATAGAATATATTGGGTTAGTCAAAAAGTTCATTCAGGTTTTTCTGTAACATGTTATAGAAAACCTGAATGAACTTTTTGGCCAGCCTGATACCTCAATGAATGGCTACCTTCACAGTAAATTATAGCGTGATGTTACTGTTGTTTAGTGGCTAAGTTGTGTCTGACTGTTTGCAACACCCTAGACTGCAGCACACCAGGCTCCTCTGTCTTTCACTGTCTCCTGGAGTTTGCTCAGATTCACGTCCATTGAGTTGGTGATGCTATCTAATCATCTCAACCTCTGCTGCCCCCTTCTCCTGTTGACGTCAGTCCTTCCCAGCATCAGGGTCTTTTCCAATGAGTCGGCTCTTCGCATCAGGTGGCTAAAGTATTTGAGCTTCAGCTTCAGCATCAGTCCTTACAATGAATATTCAGGGATGATCTTCGTTGTGGTGTGTGGATCTTTAGTTGTGGCATGTGGGATTGACCAGGGATTAAACCTGGGACCCCTGCATGGGGAGTGAGAAGTCTCAGCTGTTGGGCCACCAGGAAATTGCCTGCAATATTACTTTTGAAAACTCAAATACTAATTATGGATGAAGTGAAAACACAGTTTGGAGGCTTAATTCACACATTCAAGTTCAAATAAAGTCTTTATCAGATAAATTAAAGGCTTTAAATATCTTTATTTAAATATCTTTATTAAATAGAAGATTCCACTCAGCACTTGTGATATTTCCCTTGGAAAGGGGTCTCAGAATAAACTGAAATTAGGAAAGATGGCATTTCCCCACCCTCACCTCACTTTCCACCTATTGTCTGGATGACAGAAACACAGAATGTCATTTAACTCAAGCACTGATACAAAAATCTCTGCTGCCTCTGACATTTAGCATCTTAAGCACTGGCCCAGAAAAACAGAGCATCCTCTGATGTACATTCAACTCTTTTAGTTCAGTTACAAAACATAATTCCTGAATGAACTCTAATGATTCTTGAATAATCAATGGGAGTTGGTTAAAAAGAACAAAATAATGCCCTTGAAGCAACATGGATGGACCTACAGATTATCATACTAAATGAAGTAAGTCAGAAAGAGAGAGACAAATACCATGTGATACCACTTATATGTAGAATATTAAAAATAATACAAATAAGTTTATTTACAAAACAAAAACAGACTCATGGGCATAGAAAATAAACTTATTGTTACCAAAGAGCAAAAAAATGGGGTGAGGGGGATAAATTAGGAGTAAGGGATTAACAGATACATACTACTATAAAACAGATAAGCAGCCAGGACCTACTGCATAACACAGGGAACTATATTCAATATCGTGTAATAACCTATAATGGATAATAATCTGAAAAAAATACATAGGTATAATGATCAACGGAGAAGGCAATGGCACCCCACTCCAGTACTTTTCCCTAGAAAATCCCATGGACGGAGGAGCCTGGTGGACTACAGTCCATGGGGTCGCTAGAGTCGGACACGACTGAGCGACTTCACTTTCACTTTTCACTTTCATGCACTGGAGAAGGAAATGGCAACACACTCCAGTGTTCTTGCCTGGAGAATCCCATGGACGGGGAAGCCTGGTGGGCTGCTGTCTATGGGGTCGCACAGAGTCGGACACGACTGAAGCGACTTAGTAGCAGCAGCAGCATAATCAAATTGGGTTCCATCCCTGGGTCAGGAAGATCCCCTGGAGGAGGAAATGAATCAGTTTTCTGTACACCTGAAACTAACACAGTATTGTAAATCAATTATATATCAGTAAACATATACACTTTTTATTTAAAAAAATTTTTAAATTGAAGTATAGTTGATTTACAATGTTGTGTTACTGCTGTATAACAAAGTGATTCAGATATACATATATATACATTCTTTTTAAATATTCTTTTCCATTATGATAAACCATTATGGTTTATCATTGCATATTGATTATAGTTTTCTATACAGTAGGACCTTGTTTATCCATTCTGTATACAAAATCTTACTTCTATTAACCCCAACCTCACTTCATCCCTCCCCCAACCCCCTCCTCACTGGCAACTACTAGTCTGTTCTCTATGCCCATGATTCTGTTTCTTTTTCATAAATTATCAAATAATTTATGAAATTCAAATGATAATTTGATTAATTGTTTCACATTTTAGGTTCTACATATAAGTAATGGCATTTGTCTTCCTCTTTCTGACTTATTTCACTTAGTATGTAATCTCTAAACCCATCCATGTTGCGGCTAATGGCATTATTTCATTCTTTTTTAACCAACCCTCCTGTTTTGTTCTTTTTCTTCAAGATTGCTTTGATGATTCTGATCATTTATGGTTTCATATGAATTTTAGAACTATTTCTTCTCGCTCTATGAAAAATGTCATGGGTAATTTGATAGAGATCACATTAAATATGTAGATTTCTTTGGGTAGTATGTAAATTTTTCCCCCTCAAGTGCTCTTTATAGTTAAAAAAAAAAAAACCCTTGGCACCACCATCATTATCACACCTAACACTGGTTGAGCACATTGCTGTACTAACACTTTTAATCCCCACACCAAACCTAGGGGTAAGCAATGTACTCATCCTCAATTTGCTAATGAAGGAACAGAGAAGCAGAAGGAAGAAAAATGTCCAGAGGCAAGGTGGGATTCCCTTCCTGAAAGTCTGCCCTGAGCCTCATGGATCAAACGTCAAAATGTTAGCAAATAGAGCCTCTGCCCCTTCAACCTTCCCCAGCTAATTGTCACCTCAATTATTCCTCAGTCCCAGAGGTGATTCCCAGACACCCAGCCATCATCTGGACACAATTCAGTTGGTCAAAAGTCATGCCTATGAAGCAGGGCACTCAAAGTTGGTGCTGTGGGACAACCCAGAGGGATGGGGTGGGGAGGGAAGTGGGAGGGGGTTCAGGATGGGGGAACACATGTATACCCGTGACTGACTCATGTCAATATATGGCAAAAACCACCACGATATTGTAAAGCAATTAGCCTCCAATTAAAATATATAAATTAATTTTTTTTAAGTCATGCCTAAATCTCTCACTTAACAAGTGGTCTAGTGCGGCAGAAGCACAGCACTTTTCGCCCGCTTCATCTTAGACATTGAGTCTTGGATGAGACGGCAGGGGCACTTTTAGCAGCCGGGTCGTCCTGTTGGCTCTGGCAGCTGATGAAAACCTTGGCGTAGAGACAGCACTAAGAATGGAGAAGGAATGAAGAGAGGAGTACAGACTTTTTCGGGAAGAGCTACCTCAACCCAACCCCGTTATTGAAAGAACAGAAGAGCGGTGACTCAGAGATGATGCATCAAAGGCCAAGGCTGGTTCCTATGGGTGGGGGTGGGGGCAGGGAACAGAACCTGGTGGAGGGTGGGGAGAAGACAGCGGAGACTGCTGAGTGCTTTTCCGGAATTGCTGCATTTTAGAGGAAAGTGTTGTCTCTGTGAAAGGGAATTGTGAGCTGGAAGTGTGGTTTAGGTGAAAAAAGTTGTTGAAGACACAGATGTGGATCATAAATATAGATGTATAAGTTAAACTTCAAGGCTAGCCTGACAAAGCAAGTAATGAATCCAAGAGTCAGGACTGTTTCGGGCTCTTCATTTGATGGAGAGAAGCAACTGTTTAACATTTGAAGTCTTTAAATGTGCTCATTTCCTCATTGATCCTCTAAATTCCTAGGCCCCTTATGCTTGAGCCAGGGCAAGAATTCTCAGCATCTTCTTTCTACACGTCCACTTTAGGTTCCTCATGGCAGATCATTTCTGCTTTTGAGCCTAGCTGCAGTTAAACCTATAAAATGTCAATCTAAATGGTTTCATGTTAAAAGAAAAATGATCACCAATGAATATCCCAAGTTCACTTCTAATCTAATCTGTTTTAAATTTCAGGTATTTTTAAAGTAATGTGTTTATTGTTGCAGATAAAGTTAATGCTTCAACTTGATGCTATGAGTGATCACATTCAGTATCAGGAAGAAGAATTTTGTCCTTCTGCTCCGCCAATCTCTGCTTTAGCAACCAGATTGTAAGTATGTCCCCAAGCCCAAAGGTAACGTAGAAGTCCCTCTGGACATTGGCACCTGCTATGTGAGACCCTACACTATAGTGAGAAACACTTTATAGGGTGTTGCCATTATGAAAGGCCACTGCAGGGCCCCACAAATGGAAAAGGCCACTCCAGCAACTTAATTCCATTATGGAATCTCTTAAGAACTGGAAAAAAACAGAATGACGATTTTTGTGATATTGCCATGGTCATGTTGACGGAATCATACCACCTGCTACTTGGCAGTCAAGAACAGGGACAGCTCAGAGAGAAAAAAATAAAAGCTGAAATACAGCCTGTAAGAATGGCCAAATCTGGACTTTAAAGCTGCAGAAGAGTTACTGTGTAATATAATGGCTGTATTGATGAACTGAAGCCCAAAGTGAGAGAAGGGCAAGAAAAATTGTGCTCTAGGGTTAATGCCCGGCTTCCCTGGTGGCTCTGTGGTGAAGAATGCGCCTGCCAATGCAGGAGATGCAAGAGATGCAGGTTCGATTCCTGGGTCAGGAAGATGCCCCAGAAAAGGAAATGGCAATGACTCCATTATTCCTGCATGGGAAATCCTAAGAGGAGCCTGGCGGGCTATAGTCCATGGGGTCGCCAAAAAGTCTGACATGACTGAGCCACTAAGCAACAACAACACAGGGTTAATGCCGAAATTTGAAGACTGGATTGTGTTTGGCAGCTGTGAGTAGGTCCTTTATGAAATGTCAGTTCTTTTGCCACCTGGCACCACCTGCTCCCAAGTCCTTCAGAAACGTCTGCCTTTTAATGGAAACATGTAACTCGAAAATGCTGATTCCTCTAGATCTTTAAGAAAGCAAATACTACTGCTTTTGTTTTCTCAAAGGTAGAATGTTCAATAACTGCCTCTGTGCTGTGTTCAAGGCGAGACCAGTCCACTGTGGCTGGGTTGGTTTCCTCAGGGTTCTCACACATGTGATAGTTCTACACGGGCTTTAGCAGTGCTGGTGGTAGTGCGTGGGTCTGTTAAAAAATGGAGGATGAAAAGAAAGGAAAACTGTTCCAGTTAAAAAAACTTAATGACTTTTAAAAATGATTTTTAAGAAATATTTATGTATTTGGTTGCAATCGGTCTTGGCTGCGTCATTCAGGCTCTCTAGTTGTGACACAGGCTTCAGAGCAGGCAGCCTCAGTAGTGGCAGCATGTGGGCTTAGCTGCTTCATGGCACGTGGGATCTTAGTTCCCTGACCAGGGATCAAACTTGCGTCCCCTGCATTGCAAGGTGGATTCTTAACCTCTGGACCACCAGAGAAGTTCTTTTATCTACTTTTGAATCTAATAAAACTTAAATCTGTCAGCAATATCGATTTTGAGCCTATTGTATGAAGAAGGCTGACCTAGATTTTGCAAGATTTCTTCTCTCTGGAGTTTAAAAGCTAGAGCAGCCACTATATTATATATAGCTATTCTGGAAATATTCCAGGGACAAAGGAAAAGAGAAAGTAAAGAGCCAGAGAGAACCCACGGAAAAAGCAATTCCAGGGCACTCATTGGAGGCTGATCCTGTATGGATTGGTTACTAGGGCTGTGTAACAAACAGCCCCAAAATGTGATGGCATAAAACAATCATTTTAATATATTCATGGATTACATGTCCTAGGAATCAGTCTCTGCCCACTACTTCCTGCTGGTTTACATAGCATGCTTTTAAGGAGTGAGGATTCAAATGGGTTCACAGGTAACTTGATTTTGGAAAACTGTGGAGGTTTACAGAAGGAACTATATTTGAGCAGCTGTTCTCAGTGCAACATTCAAATCTGTAGAAACATACCAAGGCTCATTGGATGAACATTTAGAATATTAGTAAATTGCTTGGAGATTCCCAAAGTTCTACTTTAGAGGATCAGACCATGTGACTGTGTTTTGTTATCCTTATTTTGTGTACTGTGTCCAAAGTTACTTTTTATTTTTTTCTAGTTTTTTTTTATTTTTAATTGGAGGATAATTGCATTACAAAGTTGTGTTGGTCTCTGCCATACAACAACAATCAGTCATAAGTATAAAAAGTTACAAATTAAACAGAGTGAAGTAAGTCAGAAAGAGAAAGAAAAATATTGTATATAAATGCAAACTAGAAAAACATCTACTTCTGCTTCATTGACTATGCTAAAGCCCTTAACTGTGTGGATCACAACAAACTGGAAAATTCTTCAAGAGATGGGAAAGCAGACCACTTTACCTGTATCCTGAGAAATCTATATGCAGGTGAAGAAGCAACAGTTAGAACTAGACATGGAACAATGGACTGGTTCAAAATTGGGAAAGGAGTAAGTCAAGGCTGTATATTGTCACCCTGCTTATTTAACTTCTATGCAGAGCACATCATGTGAAATGCCAGGCTGAATGAAGCACAAGCTGGAATCAAGATTGCCGGGAGAAATACCAATAACCTCAGATATGCAGATGACACCACGCTTATAGCAAAAAGTGAAGAACTAAAGATCCTCTTGATGAAGGTGAAAGAGGAGAGTGAAAAAGCTGGCTTAAATTCAACATTCAAAAAATGAAGATTATAGCATCCAGTCCCATCACTTCATGGCAAATAGATGGGGAAACAATGGAAACAGTGACAGACTTTATTTTCTTGGGCTCTAAAATCACCGCAGATGGTGACTGCGGCCATGAAATGAAAAGATGCTTTCTCCTTGGAAATGACCAATATAGACAGCATATTAAAAAGCAGAGACATTATTTTGCCGACAAAGGTCCATGTAGTCAAAGCTATGGTTTTTCCAGTAGTCATGTATGGATGTGAGAGTTGGACCATAAAGAAGGATGAGCAACAAAGAATTGATGCTTTTGAACTGTGGTGTTGGAGAAGACTCTTGAGAGTCCCTTAGAATGCCAAGAAATCAAACCAGTCCATCCTAAAGGAAATCAGTCCTGAATATTCATTGGAAGAACTTATGCTGAAGCTGAAGCTCCAATACTTTGGCCACCTGATACAAAGAGCCACCTCATTGGAAAAGACCCTGATGCTGGAAAAGACTGAGGGCAGGAAGAGAAGGTGACGACAGAGGATGAGATGGTTGGATGGCATCACCTACTCAATGGATATGAGTTTGAGCAAGCTCCGAGAGATGGTGAAGGACAGAAAAGCTTGGCATGGTGCAGTCCATGGGGAAGCAAAAAGTTGGACACGACTGAGTAATTGAACAACAGCAACAACAATTATCCTCTAAGAAAGATAAAAAATAAAAATTAAAAAAAGCAAAAATACCCATTAGTAAAACAAAACAAACAAAAAAAGTGTTCATGCTTTTTGTAAAGTGTTTGTTCTAAGCACATTAAATGTCTTTCGAGGGTTAAAAAATATAACATGCTCATGGATTACGGAATTCAGACAAGGGTGACTTGTCCCTGCTCCACAAAGCCTTGACCTTTAGCTGGAGAAATCTGGTGCCTGGAAGCAACGCAATTGCTGAGGTTAGACTCACCTCAGAATCACCTTCACTGCCATGCCGCGCTGGCACCTGGTGGTCTGCGGAAACCCAGCTGGGGCTGTTAGTGAGAATCCCTATGCATGGCTCTCCTTGTGGTCTGGGTTTCTCATGATACAGTGGCGTCAGGGCAGTAGCTGCTTACACAGTGACTTAGGTCTCCAGAGGTGAGTGTCCTGGTGCAGGATTACTTTTTATGACCCAACTACAGAAATCACACAGGGTCTCTTCCCCACATTACGTCTGTTGCAAGTCACAAGGTGGAGGAATTTTGTTTTATTTTGGATGCACCGAGTCTCTGTTGTGGTGTGCAGGCTTCTCCAGTTGTGGCACGCGGGCTTAGCTGCAGCATATGGGATCTTAGTTCCCCAACCAAGGATCAAACCTGGGCCCCTGCGTTGGGAGTGCAGAGTTTCAGGGAAATCCCAGTAGTGTTTGTTTGTTTTTAATAAGGTATTCCTTTAAAAAAATTTTTTTTAATTATTTATTTTTGTCTGGGATGGATCTTCAATGCTCTTTGCATGGGCCTTCACCAGTTGCAGAGAGTGGGGTTACTCTTCTGTATGGTATGCGGGCTTCTCCTGTTTCGGAGCACAGACTTCAGGCGCACAGGCGTCAGTAGTAGCAGCAGGCAGGGTCTAGGCACGCAGGCTCAGTAGTAGGGTTAGGGTTAGGGTTAGAGTTTGCCCAGCTCTGGAGCTTCAGCTCAGTAGCTGTGGTTCATGGGTTTAGTTGCCACGTGGCATGTGGTATCTTCCCAGGCCAGGGATTGAACCCTGGCCCCTGCACTGGGAGTGCAGGGTCTTAACCACTGTGCCACCAGGGAAGTCCCTAGATGCTGTCTTGTTCACACAGTTTGTTCATACAGTTGGCTCTTGAGATTTCTAAAGGGGAAGCAAAAGAAGGGATCTGGTGATCTCTTAGCTACTTATTCTTCATCTCTACTGCTTTGATCTATGGAGAAAGCCAAGGAGTTAGGCAAGATATTGCTTGATCAAAAGATTTGAAAGGTGTGTTTTGGACTAGAGATGAGTAGAGCAAGGGGATGCCTGGTTTAAGGTCAGTGACAATATAATTTTGCCAAAGTGACAGGACAAAAGGGGGCTTCTGCAGAGAAGCCTTTCCTGTAGAGAGCTCTCTCCTGTCAAAAACTGCTTATGAGAGGGACCACCCACCCCCTCACAAGATACATCAGACCCCAGAACCTGAGCTGCTACCACAATTCTATACTGAATTCTATATTTTCAATCCAAGTAAAACAAGTTCTAGTGGTCATGATTCTTAGAAAGAAATAATGTCTTGACTTTCCTAGTGATCCAATGGTTAAGAATCTGTCTGCCAAAGAAGGGGACATGGGTTGATTCCCTGGTCCAGGAAGATTCCACGTGCCACAGGACAACCAAGCCCATGTACCACAACTACTAAACCCATGTGCCCTGGAGGCCCTGCTCCGCAGCAAGAGCAGCCACCACGATGAGAAGGCTACCCGCAACTAGAGACCTTCGTCACTGCAAATAGAGAAAGCCTGCCTGTGGCAATGAAGACCCAGCACACCCAAACAACAGCAGCAAAAGATAGATTAATTAATTAAAAAAAGAAACAATGTTTCAGAATATAAATGATAGTTTATTGATGTGTGCCATACTAACCGTGGTAAAGAAGAGGAAGAAAGAGAATAAAGCCCAATAAGATCAACTTCATAACAGGTTTAGCTCATCTTTCAGTAAAATGTATATAAAAGAATTCAGTCATAGATCAGTTTGAAGGACATTCTTTGAACTGTAAGACCTGCCGACGCTGAGAAACTTCCAGTCTCAATGACTAGGAAAGAATCCATCAAATTCCCTCAGATACAATCTAACCTTTCAAATCAATGAAAATGGCTTTCCCTCTAAAAACTTTGGCCTTCCCAAATTAACAGAACTAATCTACCTACAGAGAGATCCAGAGGGTGACCCTCCAATCCTAACACTCACGTGGTAAAGACTTTAAGACAGATCTCACGTAAGAGTAGAAGTTGTATTTAATGCAAATGAAATCTCCCACTGTAATGTAATTACACTTTACTGCCGGCAAAATGCTTTCTTTAAAATGCAATTCAGTTCACACTGATTAAGTTATACTGCCCCATATATTTAAGCCAACAAGATGAGTACAGGATACAGACTAACCATGATATCAACCTTGTGAAGGTCAAAAGAATGACAGACACACTCTCCAGGCTTAGTTTTTAAAAATTGTTCATGTAAGGAAAATATTTCCTTGCATGCTTCTAACTGAGGGCCTGAATCTGGTCTACAGTTCACCGAAAGAGGTTGAAGTTGTGTGTGGTCTCTTCATCGGTGTTTTGAATGCAAATGTTACTATTTAAAGATTGGCCTAAAGTGTGACATTGAGACATCTATGAAGAAAAAAGGAGGAAAAGAACAATTTTTAGCCTAATTTGTGTTATTATTTAGACAGAGTTTCAACTTCAGTGACAAGTCCTCCTTCTTTAAAAATCTTTTCATTTTATATTAGAGTATAATTGATTAACAATGTTGTGTTAGTTTCCAGTCTACAGGAAAGTGATTCAGTTACGTATACAAGTATCTATTCTTTTTGAAGGAGGAGGAAATGGCAACCCACTCCAGTGTTCTTGCCTAGAGGATCCCGTGGACAGAGGAGCCTGGTGGGCTGCTGTCCATGGGGTCGCACAGAGTTGGACACGACTGAAGTGACTTAGTAGCAGCAGCAGCATTCTTTTAAAAATTATTTTCCAATTTAGGTTGTTACATAATATTGAGCAGAATTCTCTGTGCTATACAGTAGGTCTTTGTTGGTTATCTATTTTAAATGTAGCAGTGTGTATTGGTCAATCCCCAAATACCTAACTATCCCTCCCCTTCTTCCCCACCCCTCTGCCCTCCCCCCACCACCCATAACCCTAAGTGTGTTCTCTAAGTCTGTGAGTCTGATCCTGTTTTGTAAATAAATCCATTTGTATCATTTTTTTTTAGATTTCCCATATTTTTTTCTTTTTCTGACTGACTTCACTCAGTATGGTCATCTCTAGGTCCATTCACGTTGCTGCAAATGGCGTTATTTCATTCTTTTTAATAGCTGGGTAGTATTCCATTGTATATATGTATCACATCTTCTTTGTCCATTCCTCTGTCCACTGACATTTAGGTTGCTTCCATATCTTGGCTACTGTAAATAGTACTGCAATGAACATTGGGGTACTTGTATCCCTTTGAACCATAGCAACCCATCTGGAAGGGAAGAAATCAAAGTATAAAGAGCAACTACTTGGGACCTCTGAGAAGTAAATGATAGATGAACTGGTAGGGAAATCAAACTTGAAGGAGAGGTGGAAGATTTTCTGATTCTCCCCTCCCCCTTTTCTTTCTGGTTTTGGGCCAAGGGAAGCCCCAATCATAGAATAGGTCAACTCTTTTTTGGGGGGAGTCAAAGAACCAAGAAAAGGGGCCTATATGAACCACAGCATAGAAGAATTCTTGTTTTCTTTTTCCTTTCTCTCTCTCTTTTTTCTCTCCAGGCCCTGCCCTGAGACCCCCAGCAGCAGACCTATAAAGTGCCAAGGAAAAGCAGCTGGATTTCTAGCCGAAGGACTGAGAAAGGGACCCATGGGAATCAGCAGAGAGAGAAGAGAGTTGGGGAAGGGATCGTCTAAGTCTATGTATGAATAAATGCTTGCCCTTGAACACAAATATATATATATATAGTTGCTGTTTGTTCATGAAGTTATGGCTGATTCTTTGTGACTCCTTTGACTGTAGACTGCCAGGCTCCTCTGTCCATGGAATTTTTCCAGGCAAGAATACTGGAGTGGGTTGCCATTTCCTTATCCACAGAATCTTCCCAACCCAGGGATCGAACCTGTGTCTTCTGCATTGGCAGGTGGATTCTCTACCACTGATCCACCAGGGAAGCCCTGTATCGCTTTGCTGTACTCTTGAAACTAGCACAGCATTGTACATCAGTTATACTTCAATAAGAAACAAGTACCTCCCAGCTCTCCCCGCAACAAACAACAAACAAATGAAATAGAAATCCCACAGATAGAGTCAGTTTATAGCACCAATAATATACTCCTACTCCCAAGTGAAAAAATTTAGATCTGCACAAAATCTGTATGTAGGCATTCACAGCAGTGTTACTCATAATCACCAGAGACTGCTCTTCCAATAGCGAATGAATAAACAAATTGTGGAACACAAGTAAATGTAATACTTCAAGATAATGAAAAAACTGAAATATGGACTCAGATGAATCTCAAATGCTTTATGCTGAATGAAAGAAGCCAGACCCGAAAAGTTCTGTGCTGCATGATTCTATTTAGTGGATATTCATGCAAAGGCACACTTTAGGGATGGGAAAGGGATTTCCAGGATGTGGGTGGGAAGAAGCACTGACCACAAAGGGTCAGTATGAAGGGATCCGGAGGTGTGGGTAGAACCATTCTGCACCTTGATTATGGTGGTGGTTACATAACTATCAAATTGTCAAATCTCATAGAACTGTACAGCAAAAATCATTCACTGCATACTAATTCAAAATCAGAGAAATGAAAAAACATAAAGAACTTCACATTTATCTGAGTGCAATCTGAGCTATCAGTCCAGTTTCTAAAGATGGTGGGGATTGCAAAAGAGAAGTTTTAAATCAACAAGGATATGGGAGAAAATTCCCTTTCATCATTGCTTTATTCTGATAAAATAAAGAAGGGAAATAAATGTTCTGTATCATATTATTAAAATACTAACACAGTCAACAACTGTCAATGGATTTTTTTTTAAAAGAAGAGGATAGGGACTTCCCTGGTGGTCCATTGGTTAAAACGACAGGCTTCCAATGGAGGGGACATGGGTTTGATCCCTGGTCGGGGAACTAAGATTCCACATGCTGCCAGGAGAGGCAAAAAAAAAAAAAAAAAAAAGCAGAATAAAATAGGATATTTCCTTTTAGAAGAAAAATATTCATGAGGTCAATAAAGTGATGTCAAGTTTCCTTAAATAACATGCATCATGGATTTCTCCCTCCAGAATGCACTAAACTTTGGATCGTTCTGGCATTTTTTTTTTCCCCTTAATTTCAGGAGGGGTACTGAAATCCCTACATTCATTCCCTGTGCCTGAAATAAAAATATAAAAAGCAAAATATAGGTCAAGTGCAGAAATAAAATTTCCTTATTGTCATACAACTCCATCTTCAGCAGGGAACGACAAACATTCAAAGCATATTTTAGCTGTTTTCTTTGAATATCATACTGTTGTTGGAGCAGCATTTTGTTTTGAAATCTATAGACTAGATCGATGTGCATCTGTTCAGGGGAGTGTCCTGTGTATAAGGCTTCCCAGCAGGAATGACCATGAATTGGTCTGCAACTGTGTCCAATTGTGTGTGAAAACATAAGCCCATTAAATGGCTCAGAACATTAAGAACAAATATTTCTCAATACTTTGTAAATGGGAATATTTGTAAGTACTGCTGCTGCTGCTGCTGCTGCTGCTAAGTCACTTCAGTGCAACCCCACAGACAGCAGCCCACAAGGCTCCTCCATCCCTAGAGTTCTCCAGGCAAGAATACTGGAGTGGGTTGCCATTTCCTTCTCCAAAGCATGCTTGCATGCTCAGTCGCTTCAGTCATGTCTGACTCTGTGCAACCCCACGGACAGAAGCCCACCAGGCTCCTCTGTCCACGGGATTCTCTAGGCAAGAATACTGGAGTGGGTTGCCATGTCCTTCTCCGTTGTAAGTACTGAATATTTTAAAAAACATGTTATAACAATGTCTTTTCAATGCCAAACAAAACCATACAATTTTCTTCAGCCATTTCTCAAAAAGAATTTTTATTCCCATGTGGTGACTCAAAATCTTAATTAGGTGCAAAAACACAACTAAATATCAAGTATAAAAATTCTTTCATAAGATAAAAATACATCCTCCTGTAATTCAAACTGTGAAATTAATCCATTTTATTAACCTTCAATTATAGGAGCCATAGAGTATGCTTATGACCATACTTAACTTCTATTAACAAAATCCAGAAATGGGCTTCAGAATTAACTTTCTAAATAATACTGATTTAATTCCTTTTTAAAAAGTTTATTTGTGATAAAACTGTGGAGTTGTTTAAAATCTGACATAAGGAAGCCCTATTAGAACCCATTTCTTTTATTTTGGGCATTCTTGTAAATGACAAGTCTGTTCAAAGCCCTTAATCTGATCCAGCATTGACTGATCCAGCTTCGGTTTGGATCCTATGAATTAACATTGAAATAATTTCTGCTACATTTATTTAAAATTAACACTAGCTTGAAACCATCTTGAGCATCTCTGTCTGAGCTGGATACAGCTACCTAGAAATGGCAAAAAAAAAAAAAAAAAAAACTTTCTTTTTTCAATTTGATAAATATTAGCTATTGGTGTCACAGGTGGCATCAGTGGTTAAAGAAGCCTCCTGTCAATGCAAGAGATTTAGAGACGTGGGTTCGATCCCTGGGTCAGGAAGATCCCCTGGAGGAGGGCATGATAACCCACTCCAGTATTCTTGCCTGGAGAAGCCCATGGACAGAGAAGCCCAGGCTACAGTCACAAAGAGTCATATATGAGTGAAGCAATTCAGCATTCATGCACACACAGCAACTGGTGTTATTTGGGGCAAACTGTGATCTGTTTCAGAGAAGGCAATGGCACCCCACTCCAGTACTCTTGCCTGGAAAATCCATGGACGGAGGAGCCTGGAAGGCTGCAGGGGTCTGGAAGGCTGGAAGGGGTCGAGAAGAGTCGGACACGACTGAGCGACTTCACTTTCACTTTTTACTTTCATGCATTGGAGAAGGAAATGGCAACCCACTCTAGTATTCTTGC
The DNA here is from genome assembly GCF_029378745.1 of Bos indicus. NCBI lineage: Eukaryota > Metazoa > Chordata > Mammalia > Artiodactyla > Bovidae > Bos > Bos indicus. The sequence goes on from NC_091775.1 coordinate 46,342,283, forward strand.
CTGGAGAATCCCAGGGACGCGGAAGCCTGGTGGGCTGCCATCTATGGGGTCGCACAGAGTTGGACAGGACTGAAGCGACTTAGCAGCAGCAGCAGCAGCAGCGGCAGCAGCCATCTGTTTCCTCAGTCTGGAGGAACGCAGATGAGTTTAGAGTGTGTGATCCAGACCATAGGAAAGGGTAGAGGTTTGAAAGACTCTGGTTCCCAGAGAGCCAACGTGGGCACGAAGCACTCAGTGTCAAACCTGCGCAGGGAGAGCTCGGCCCGCAGAAACAGAGACTTAACACCTGTGCACCTTATACTTCAGAACAGGTGTGGGGCAGGTGACTCCTGATGGCCCGAGAGACTAGATCCCTTGATCTCAGGGATGGAACATGAAACTGGGGCCCATCCAGCCTCACCAGTCAGGGGCTGTGATTTCAACGTATCATCCCCAGCTCTGGCCTGACAAGTCCCCTGAGTTCCTAACCAGGTGTCTTTTTCTGCCCACACAGTCCTGGGAGGCCTTGTTCAGCCTTGACTTGGTGCACCTGGCTCCTTCCCACCACCAAGACCATGCTCCCTTCCAGCCCTGCATTCAGTTCAGTTCAATCACTCAGTCATGTCTGACTCTTTGTGACCCCATGGACTGTAGCAGTTCCAGTCCAGGCTTCCCTGTCCATTACCAACTCCAGAAGCTTGCTCAAACTCATGTCCATTGAGTCGGTGATTCCATCCAACCATCTCCTCCTCTGTCGGCCCCTTCTCCTCCTGCCCTCTATCTTTCCCAGCATCAGAGTCTTTTCTAATGAGTTGGCTCTTTGAATCAGGTGGCCAAATACTGGAACTTCAGCTTCAGCATCAGTCCTTCGAATGAATACTCAGGGCTAATCTCCTTTAGGATGAACTGGTTTGATCTTGCAGATCAAGGAACTCTCAAGGGTCTTCTCCAACACCACAGTTCTTAAAGCATCAATTCTTCGGCACTCAGCTTTCTTTATAGTCCAACTCTTACATCCATACATGACTACTGGAAAAACCATAGCTTTGGTTAGATGGACCTGTGTTGGCAAAGTAATGTCTCTGCTTTTTAATATGCTGTCTAGATTTGTCATAGTTTTTCTTCCAAGGAGCAAGCACCTTTTCATTTCATGGCTGCAGTCACCATCTGAAGTGATTTTGGAGCCCAAGAAAATAAATTCTCTCACTGTTTCCATCTATTTGCCATGAAGTAATGGGACCAGATGCCACGATCTTGGTTTTTTTTTTGAATATTGAGTTTTAAGCCAGCCTTTTCGCTCTCCTCTTTCACTTTCATCAAGAAGTTCTTTAGTTCGCTTTCTGCCATAAGGGTGGTGTCATCTGCATATCTGAGGTTACTGATATTTCTCCCAGCAATCTTGATTCCAGCTTGTGTTTCATCCAGCCCAGAATTGCACATGATGTACTCTGCATATAAGTTAAATAAGCAGGGTGACAGTATACAGCCTTGACTTACTCCTTTCACAATTTGGAACCAGTCTGTTGTTCCATGTCCAGTTCTAACTGTTGCTTTTTGACATGTATACAAATTTCTCAGGAGGCAGGGAAGGTGGTCTGAAATTTCCATCTCTTGAAGAATTTTCCAGTTTGTTGTGATCCACACAGTCAAAGGCTTTGGTGTAGTCAATAGAGATGAAGTAGATATCTTTCTGGAACTCTCTTGCTTTTTCGATGATCCAGTGGATGTTGGCAATTTGATCTCTGGTTCCTATGCCTTTTTTAAATCCAACTTGAATATCTGGAAGTTCTCAGTTCATGTACTGTTGAAGCCTGGCTTGGAGGATTTTGAGCAGTAATTTTCTAGCCTGTGGGATGAGTGCAATTGTGTGGTAGTTTGAACATTCTTCGACATTGTCTTTCTTTGGAATTGGAATGAAAACTGACCTTTTCCAGACCTATGACCACTGCGGTATTGGCCCCACCTCTTTCACCTGGGCTATGCCTCTCATTATACCATGCACCACTAACAGGTCCTGCTGAGCCCTGGCCCCTTGGCCCAGTCGGGTCACTGCCCTCACCCCACCACTCCAGATGCCCCCTAGACCTGGCCAGGTTTTGCCAGGCTCCACTACACTCACATACATCAACATGCCTCCAGACCGGCCCATTCCAGGCACTGCCCCACCCTGGCCTGAAGAACTCCCGTGCCAAGGCGTTGGCTGCTGGTGCAGGTGGTGGCACCCTCCTGTGGACCCCGAGTCTCCCTTCCCAGCTCTGCTCCCAAGGTTGCTCTATGCCTTGTTTCTCCTGCACTTCCAGGACAAGAAGACCTCGTCCTTAGCAAGACTTGAGGGAAACCCAGTCTCACACCACCAGTGTCGGCTTCCCTGACCCCCTGGCCCAGCCCAGGTGTTAACCAAACGCCTGACAAAGGGACTGCCTGGGATGTGGACACACGGACAAGGAGGAAGCAGAAAGAAAAACTTACCTTTGGGAAACGTTCCAAAGATATTCATTTTCTGAAGAAAAATGATGTACAAACCCATAAAAGCTGGTGGTAGATGGATGGATGAAAATGTGAAACTTAAATAAAATAACTGACTAATTATTAAAGCAGACTAAAATTTAATTGGGAATAGTCTCCTAAGAAACCTGTATATGGGTCAAGAAGAAACAGTTAGAACCTGACATTGAACAAGTGACTGAATCAAAAGGAGTCCATCAAGACTGTATATTGTCACCAGCTTATTTAATTTACATGCAGAATACATCATGTGAACTGCTGGGCTGATGAAACACAAACTGGAATCAAGATTGCCAAGAGAAATATCAACAACCTTAGATATGCAGATGATACCACTCTTATGGCAGAAAGCCAAGAGGAACTAAAGAAAGAGCCTCTTGATGAGGGTGAAAGAGGGGAGTGAAAAAGCTGGCTTAATAGTCAACATTCAAAAAACAAAGACCATGGCATCCAGTCTCATCACATCATGGCAAATAGATGGGGAAACAATGGAAACAGTGAGAGACTTTATTTTCTTTCTCTCCAAAATCACTGTGAATGGTGACTGCAGCCGTAAAATTAAAAGACGCTTGCTTCTTAAAAGAAAAACTATGACAAACGTGGACACCCTACTGAAAGGCAGAGACATCACTTTGCTAACAAAGGTCTGTATAGTCAAAGCTATGTTTTTCCAGTAGTGACATACAGATGTGAGAGTTGGACCATAAGGCTGAGCACCGAAGAACTGATGCTTTCGAATTGTGGTGCTGGAGAAGACTCTTGAGAGTCCCTAGGACTGCAAGGAGATCAAACCAGTCCATTCTAAAGGAAATCAACCCTGAATATTCACTGGAAGTACTGATGCTGAAGCTCCAATACATTGACCACCTGATGAGAAGGGTCAATGCATTAGAAAAGACCCTGATGCTGGGAAAGACTGAAGGCGAAAGGAGAAAGGGGCAGCAGAGGATGAGATGATTAGATAACATCACTGACTCAATGAACATGAATCTGAGTGAACTCCAGGAGATAGTGAAGGATAGGGGGAGCCTGGCTTGCTGGGCAAAGAGTTGGACATGTCTTAATGACTCAACAACAACAATAATAAGTGGAGAAATTACAATTGGTGACAAACAAGCTATGGTGAGTGGAGCCATAGAACAGTCTGAAGAGACAAAAGGAAGGTTATCTTTTATTAGGTTTTAGGAGGAACTAGTGGAGGTTTGCTTTGAATAACAGTTCACTGGAGAAAAACAAACAATTTGAGATTGTGAGGGTTTCTCATTGGCTGCAATTGGACTGGGGCAGGGAGGGATCTTCTTTCCTTTTCTTTAACAAGAGATGAAATTCCTATGTGAAAATATCCTTTCTTATCAAAATAACTCTTCTTCTGTCTTTCTTTTGGTTATGTGGTTTGCCATGAGTTGGTACCCATATGAGAGCTCTTCATTCAGGGCTTCCTGACTCCATTTCAAATGAGGTAAATGAATGGATGAATGGTGAGTGGGTGGATAGATGGATTAATGGGTGGGTGGGTGGATGAATGGTAGATAAGTGGATGGTCAATGAATGGATGGTGGATGAGTGGATGGTGGATGGATGGTGCATGAGTGGATGGTGAAGAGATAAATAGATGAAGTGTAGATATACGTTTGGAATGTTGGATGAGTAGGTGGATGGAAAGATGAATAGAGGTAGATGGATAGGTGGTGGATGGGTAGATGGACGGATGGGTGGGCAGATGGGTGGATGGATGGCAGATGGATGGGTGAGTGGATGAATGGGTGGGTAAATGAATGGATAGATGATGGGTAGGTGGGTGGATTGATGGTTGAAGTGTATATGGTTTGATGGTTTGATGGGTGGATGGATGATGGATAGATGGTGGGTGGCAGCTATTCCTAATTGTCTTTTTAAATTTTTTATTTATTTTTAATCGAAGGATAATTGCTTTATAGAATTTTGTTGTTCTCTGTCAAACATCAACATGAATCAGACATAGGTACACATATGTCCCTTCCGTCTTGAACCTCCCTCCCAGCTCCCTCCCCATCCCACCCCTCCAGGTTGATACAGAGCCCCTGTTTGAGTTCCCTCCATCATACAGAAAATTCCCATTGGCTGTCTGTTTTACATACAGTAATGTAAGTTTCCAAGTTACTCTCCATACATCTCACCCTCTCCTCCCCTTCCCCCATGTCTTTTCTCCATGCTGCCATGCAAATAACTTCGTTGGTACCATCTTTCTAGATTCCATATATATGTGTTAGTATATGATATTTATCTTTCTCTTTGCAACTTACTTCACTCTGTATAGTAGGCTCTAGGTTCATCCACCTCACTAGAACTGACTCAAATGCGTTCCTTTTTATGACTAATATTCCATTGTGTATATGTACCACAACTTCTTTATTCATTCATGTGTCGACAGACATCTAGGTTGCTTCCATGTCCTAGCTATTGTAACTAGTGCTACAATGAACATTGGGATACATGCGTCTTTTTCAATTTTGGTTTCCTCAGGGTATATGCCTAGGAGTGTGATTGCTGGGTCATATCCTAATTGTCTTTTGAAGAGTGGCCCCAGAGATCAGTGGAGCATACCACTGGGGATAAAAAAGGTGTGTTTTGGCCAGTCATGTCTTTATCATACAGATATGTGCTTTAACTAATAGCCAACAAATATTTATTGAGCACCTGCTGTGCTCCAGGCAGTGAGAATACAAGAATGAACAAAATAGACAGCCCTGCCTTTTTATGGAGCTTACAGACACTAAATAAACCAGAAGTGAATAAAGCCCCCTGTTGGAGGGCTGTGGAGAAAAGCCATCGTGGGGTGAGGGGCACAGGAGGTGACGGAGGGTCCTCAGACAGCCTTTGTTGAAATGCATTCCTGCTTGTAAACCACTGAGTGTCCATTATGGAGAGAGCAACCGTATTACATGTTGAAAGAAGCGAGTACATGGATGAACGGCAGGAAGAAATGGACCATGGGGTAGCCTGGCCCTCACAGCTAGGCGTTGGTGTTCTTCCATCGAACACTGATGATTTCATAGGACACCATCAGACAAGGGCACCCCGTGTCCATGCTGGACCAAAGCAAGAACAAGAGCACTCCAAAGTCACATCCCCTCAGACAAAAGCAGGAATATTATGGGAGCCACAAAATGGCCCCATGTCTCTTATCCTGACTAATATAATGGACGGCTGCTGCTTTTCCAGTTATGAGTTAGTCTCCCAATCTTCTGGATAAGAATTAATAAAACGTCTGGATTTCCCCAGTGGTACAGTGGATAAGACTCCACCTTCCAGTGCAGGGGACAGCAGCTCAGTCCCTAGTCTGGGAGATCTCACGAGCCTCGGAGCAACTAAGCCTGTGCACCACAACTGACACCTGGGCGCCGTGGACCTGGTGCTCCACAAGAGAAGCCACCACAGTGAGAAGCCTGCGCGCCACGAGGAAGAGCAGCCTCTGCTTGCTGCACCTAGGGGAAGCCTGTGCTCAGCACTGAAGACCCAGCACAGCCAAAACCAAATACGTGTGAGTTAGTAAGATATCCAAGCACAAATTCATCACTGCTTCTTGACAGCATCCAACCCCACGCAAAGCCTTGCCTCCTTGGACACCACCTCCCCATCACCCAACTCAAATCCTTAAAGTCCTTTCCAATTCCTCTTGTTTCTCATGATGTAGGCTTCTACGGAACAACTAAAATAACCCAACGTTTTCTGGCTGCAGGTGTGTTCTTGTTGGTTGTTGGAAAGAAGACATTGACAGTCAAGAAGCAATCAAAATGAAATTATTTGAACTGAAACAATAATTCAGTATTCTGTGGTTTTTGAAACTTGAGAGATCCTCTCCTGGCCCCAACTCCCTACCGTTTTTACACTGGAGGACCTGGATAACCTAAATTCTCTGATTTCAGGAAACACAAGGAGAACTCTGGAAATCAAAGTTTAGTTACTGCTCCAGGGAACAAGAGGGCTTTCTTGACTGAAAAATCCAGTACCCCTGTGAATCAGGGATTCTGATGACTTGTGCAAAATTTGGTTTTAATGATTAGATTTGAAATGTAATGGAAGTATGAACAGTATAGCTAGCCTTCCAGTATACATGAGTTAAGGATGGAAAGTAAAAATAATAATCATTAAATAAAGTCACCCAGTTGACCCAGCTCATTTTAGCACCAATTCTCTTCATCAACCCATCATCTGTGAATCTTTTCTGAACTTTTCATTTCTGTTCAACTTTACACCCTGCTCTCAGCCATGATTAATATTCTCCAGCTGAAATTCTCCTCTAATATCAGAAATATGACAAAAATGCTGGCAGAAGCCCTTTGGGCATCATTCAGGTGACACTTGAGTCATTCTCCTGAACCTCTCTGAAATGAGCTTCTTGTGTAATTGGATGAATCAAATCAATAAATGGAGCGGATATTTATCCATCACCCTTCCTCTTCCGCCATCACTTGTGGGGTGTGACGCATGCCCTAGTGGATTAAATCCAGACCCAGGGTGTCAGAACTTTGGCAGCTCATCCTTCTTTGAGAAATGGTTTTCTAGGTCACAGGCTGGAGATGGACGTCTCTGAAAGAAAAATGATGCCTGAAAGAGAAACACCAGCCCATCTGTCACTGCCCAGAAGGTCCCACAGAAATTCATCATTTTTCAGGCAAACGCATGGACTTGTTTTTCAAAGTACTTTACAAAAACATCTAGGCCTGTTGGATTGTGCTCTTGTCATCGGGAATATAGCCATTTTCTCATGTGGTCCCCCCCGTTGCAGGGTAGGGGTGGGAAAGTCATACTAGTCCAATTCCGTTAAGCCAGTTCTCTTGGGTACCCTGCAGTGGAGGGACTCCTGAGGCCCAGGGCTCCCCTAGAAAGAGATTGTCCACATACTCCCCACCTTCCAGCAATGTCAGGAGTGGGACATTCGAGGGGTGTTACATATAGAGAACCGGCTCAGCCAGATCTGGGTTCCCATGACAGGCACAGTGCTGACCAGTTGGGAACTTGGGCAGCCTCACTTCCATTATCTGAAAAGCAGGAGAGTCACTGTGGCTCTGTACCTCCTTCCTGGACACCTGGCCATGTGCTGCCCACAATTCACAGAGCCTGGGACACCAGCATAAACCTTGGCATCATTTTTATTATCCCACTTTTAGAGAAAGTGCCAAGCTTCTCTAGTCTGTTTGTGGAGATGTGGGCTTGCTGACTGTCACTGGAAGGCTTGTCCCCAAGCCTGGGGACTCTGCTGGGCTAGCTAGGCCTTGGCTTGCCCCAGAGCAATGTCCACACTCCCATGATGGAGCCAGGCACTCACATGCTGCTTCAACAGATGCTGGTGGATAATGTAAGATTGCGTCCTCTGAGTCTGGAAATTAGATGTACAAAGTTCAATATAATCCTCCTGCAACTGGATGGGGCTTCATTACTGGGCTTGATAAAAATGTGTTCCCACAAGGGAGAACCAGCTCCCCATCTGCAGTAAATCAGTTGAGGGTATTAACATAGTCAGTCTGCTGTCAAAGTAGAGATGGGTACACATTAGTTGATGCTCAATCAGAAGCATGCATGTGTGTGCAGTCACTCCAATTGTGTCCAACTCTGTGACCCCATGGACCGTAGCCCACCAGGCTCCTCTGTCCATGGAATTCTCCTGGCAGGAATACTGGAGTGGGTTGTCATGCCCTCCTCCAGGGGATCTTCCTGATCCAGGGAGCAAACCCACAATTCCTGCATTTCAGGCAGATTCTTTACCACTGAGCCATTGCGGAAGCCCCAGTCTAGAAGACTGCTTTGTTAATAAACCCACTAGAACACAAAAAAGCATGAGGAAGATTACTCTTAGGAGACTAGTTGGCAGGTCTATAACTTTGTTTTCAGATCATGGAAGCTATTGTACTGCGAAGAAGAAAATTTTGGACAGCTGGGTTATTTTGTGCTAATTTCTCTTCTAAATTTTTTTCCTGGGTATTATTCAATACATCTTTCCTATAATCAACCAATATCCACTTGTGTTAAGTTCTTCATATTTTGAGAGTCTCCCCATTTTTTCACAACAGGAATTGATGATGTGTTTTGAACTTCATCTGATCATTGCTGCCAGAACTCTGATTCTGTGTCAGGCACTGTCATCAGCCCTGAAGATGAAGATGATTGTGGGATTCGATGGGATGACACATGAAAGCTCTGGCAGGTGCCCGGCATGGTTGACCGATACCTTCCACACACGTCTAGGATGCCCTGGACTGGGTTGTTTAAACAACAGATGCTTATTTACAGTTCTGGAGGCTGGAAATTTAAGAAGGATGCCAGTTTGGCCAGGTTCAGATGAGGGCTCTTTTCCTGATTTGCAGGTAGTCACCTTCCTGCTGTGTCCTTACATGATAGAAGGAGATCATCTCTCTCATGTTTCTTTTCAGAAGGGCAGTAATTGCATTCATGAGAGGTCCATTCTCATGACCTAATCACCTCCCCGAAAGGTCCCACCTCCCAACACCATCACCTTGGAGGTTAGGGCTTCAAAATATGAATTTTGGGCACAAGTGTTCATGTCACAGGTGGGTACATTACTTGATACATCTTTTTCCCCTGGGCTCCCCAAGGAGGGGAGCAAGCACAGGGAGCCTTCAGGCTGGGTCTTAGGGATGAGTTTGATGTCTACAAGGCAAAGAGCATCATGAGCAAAGAAGAAACTTCAGAGATGCAGAACGGTGTCCATCCAGAAGTCAGTCCTAAGTAGCTCACTCTGTGGGGAGGTGGTCCCAAGAGTTGGGCTAAAACCAGATTAGGAGAGGGCTGGAGCCTCCCTTGTAAGGGAAGGAGTGGACTTTCTCCTGAGAGCCCTATCCCACAAGCATTTGGCTTTCTGATTCTGTTCCTTTGCTCCTGGTGCTCCACAATGGCCAGAAATTCCTGCTGGGGGGCTGAATGGAAGCACTTCCAAACCAGCCCCAAGTCTGATTTCCTGTCCACTCTGAGCTGAGAAGGGCTCTGGAGGCAGAAGTCTTCTACATTGAGCAAGCAGACGGTGGCCAGTGTGGTAAGTGGGAAGATTGCAATAGTTCCTCTACTGAGAAGTGGGGTTTCTCTCTGCTCTTGTTACAGGTTGAACTGTGTACCACCTCCCCACCCCCCATATTTATAAGTTGAAGTCCTAAATCCAGGACCTTAGAATGTGATGTGTTTGGAGCCAGAGCCTTTAAAAAGATGGCTAAATGAGGTCATACGGGTGGGTTTGAATCCAGTGGGATGTGTGTCCTTACAAGGAGATTAGGACACAGACCCACACAGAGGAAAGGCCTTGTGAAGACACGGGGAGAAGGTGGGTGTCTACATGCCAAGGAGGGAGGCCTCAGACATAACCGTCTCTGTGGACAACTTGGTCTTGAACTTCCAGCCTCCAGGACTGTGATGCAATAAATTTCTGTTGTGTAAACGCCCCAGCAAATTATTACAGGACCCTTTGAAGGTAGGCTGGGTAGGCTTAGGTGAAAGGAATTTGGTGTAAGTGACCTTAAGGGCTTCCAAGTCAGGTCGAGGTCTCAAGAGCCCCAAAGCTTTCACTCTTGCCCTTGTGCTGCCCTGAGACACTGTGTGAAGGCTTCAGGACCAGGAGGATGAGCAGGTGGAGAGGGAGGCCTGGCTGCCAGCCAGTACCAGCCCCCAGCCAGGTGGGTGAGGTCCTCTTAGAAGCCAGGGCAATGTGAGCGACCAGAACAATACCAGCAGATTCCTCACCCTCTGTGAACAATGCAGTCCAAACTGCTGACCCCCATACTCAGGAGCCACCACTTCATGGGAAACAGATGGGGAAACAGTGGAAACAGTGTCAGACTTTATTTTTCTGGGCTCCAAAATCACTACAGATGGTGACTGCAGCCATGAAATTAAAAGACGCTTACTCCTTGGAAGGAAAGTTACGACCAACCTAGATAGCATATTCAAAAGCAGAGACATTACTTTGCCAACAAAGGTCCGTCTAGTCAAGGCTATGGTTTTTCCTGTGGTTATGTATGGATGTAAGAGTTGGACTGTGAAGAAGGCTGAGTGCCAAAGAATTGATGCTTTTGAACTGTGGTGTTGGAGAAGACTCTTGAAGAGTCCCTTGGACTGCAAGGAGATCCAACCAGTCCATTCTGAAGATCAGCCCTGGGATTTCTTTGGAAGGAATGATGCTAAAGCTGAAACTCCAGTACTTTGGCCACCTCATGAGAAGAGTTGACTCATTGGAAAAGACTCTGATGCTGGGAGGGATTGGGGGCAGGAGGAGAAGGGGACGACAGAGAATAAGATGGCTGGATGGCATCACTGACTTGATGGACATGAATCTGAGTGAACTCCGGGAGTTGGTGATGGACAGGGAGGCCTGGCGTGCTGCGATTCATGGGGTCGCAAAGAGTCAGACACGACTGAGTGACTGATCTGGTCTGATCTGATCTGATACTCAGGAGCCAATACAATGGTGTTGTCTTAAGCTGTTAAATTTTGGGGTGATTTCTTGCACAGTAACAAATGAATGAGACAATAAGCTTCCGCTGGGATAATAAACACAGAACTCATGTACCAGGTGAAAGGATTTCCAAAAATTCACTCATTCAGCACGTCGTGTTTGAGACCCAGTGTGTGCCAGCCTCTGTTCTAGGGACTTAGGATACATTGGTGAGCAAAACAGAGTTCTTGCCTTCATAATATCACTAATAAATAGAATAAGTAAATAAGATATGGTTAGTGAAAACACATTAAAGAGCCTGGGTAAGGGGATAGGAGATACAGGGGGAGGAAACGGCAGGGTTTCATTTTATTCAAAGATTGTCAGGCAGGACCCATGAGCAGAGGCAAAGTTGTTGTTGTTGTTGTTGTTGTTTTGGCTACACTTGGTTTTTGTTGTGCACAGGTTTTCTCCAGTTGCAGCAAGCAGGGTTACTGTCTAGTTAAGGTTCAAGGGCTCAATAGTTGCAGCTCATGGCCTCTAGATGAGGGAGCTCAGTGATTGTGGCCCACAGGCTGAGCTGCCCTGTGGCATGTGGAATCTTCCCATGGTCTAGAGATTGAACCCATGTTCCCTGCATTGGCAGGCAGATTCTCAACCTCTGGACCACTAGAGAAGTCCAGATGTTTTTAATAATATCTTTAAAATCAGGCATAGGAACTGTTTTCTTTCTTCTGTTTTGAAAAAAATGCTTTTTTTTTTTTAAAAGAGCTGTTACTATTCTGTTTATTTTTGGCTGGGCTGGGTCTTCACTGCTGCACAGGCTTTTCTCTAGTTGTAGTGAACAGGGGCTGCTCTAGTTGCAGAGTCAGGCTTCTCACTGGGGTGGTTTTTCTTGTTGTGGAGCACGGGCTCTAGGGCACACGGGTTCGGTAGTTGTGGTTCCCCAGCTCTAGGGCGCAGGCTCAATAGTTGTGATGCATCGGCTGTGTTGCATGTGGGATCTTCCTGGATCAGGGACGGAGCCCGTGTCCCTGGCATTGGCAGGCAAATTCTTATCCACTGAGCCACCAGGGACGTCCTCTATTTTAAAAAAAAAAAATTTATTTGGCTCTGTGGGGTCTCAGTTTTGGCATGTAGAGTCTTAGTTCCCCAACCAAAGATCAAACTCACATCCCTTGCTTTGCAAGGTGGTTACTTAACAAGTGGACCACCAGAGAAGTCCCAGAGACTCAACCTTGATGAATGAGCTGGTCATGTAGATATCTGGGGTGAGCATTCCAGGCAGAGGGAGCAGCCAGTGCCAATTCCCCGAGGTAGAAGCCTGCTTGGAGGACAGTGAGCAAGGCAGAGAGAGGACCATAGAAGAGGAGGCATGGCCCACTGAGCCACTGTAAAGACTTTTCTCAGAATGGAGTTGTTTTTTTTTTTTTTTTTAATAATAATAAACCAGTATTTGGGTGAATGATACCCAGGGGAAGCCTGAAGTCCAGAACTGGCTGCTTACCACCAAGAAGAACTGAACAACTCTTCTTGCTGTCAAAAGCTCTCCACACTCACAAACCTGCTGGGAGCTGTGCACAGTCATGCCCATGGGTCCTCCTGATTCTATCCTGTTCCCCAGGAAGGGGGCTTTGTGTGGTCAGTAGAGGTGGGATGGGGCAGTGGTCAGGCACCAGGCGCTCTGCTTTGCGGCCTAGGTCACCATGTGAAGACACCATGTGAGGTCATTGTCACCAAGAAGACCACCTGTGACACTGACCTTCTCTAACCATTTGTCTCCTGACCTTGGGACCTTATCGGCTGCTGCTGTTTCTCTTCCTGCCCCCCCCACACACAGCAAGATTCCTTCAAAGAGCTCCTCATTCATGGGCTCTGCTTCTTTCCCCTCATTCTCACTTGAACCCACTCCTATTGTCGTTGCAACCCTCTAAGCCACCAAAACTGCTCCAGTCAAAATTGTTAGACCTTCTGTGTTGCTCCCTGGATCCCCTAGTCATTCCTCATCTGCAGTCTTTGATGTGGTCTATCCCTCCCTCCTTCTAGAAATGCTGACTTCATCAGGCCTCTTCCTTGATCTCTTCTCCCTTGCTCCCCCTGCCCCCCGTGGACCCTCTGCTAGCTCCTCCAGTCTCCCCATGTGGCTCCTGGCCCCATACCCTCCTCTCTTTTCTCCACCTTCATTTCCTTGGTGATTCATGCACCTGATGCCTTTAGATACCGTCTGATGACCCCCATATTTCACCTGCAGCCCAGGTCTTCCTCCTGGACCCCATGTGCACCCAGACACCCTCCTGTCCTCTTCTCTGGGAGTCTACGAAGTACTGTCAAATTAACATATCCAAATCACTCTGGACATCCCCTGCAGACCTGTTCCTGCATTTTAATTGCAGGTGATGTCACCTTCCAGGTTCTCAGGCCAATAAGTTTGGGGTCATCCTCGACGTATCGTCTCACCTCCACTTCACCAGCAAATCTCGTTGGCTCTTCCTTCAAAATAGCTGCAGAGTCTGTTCTTTCTCACCATCCCTAGTTCCCGTCTCTACTGAGTGGTCCCCACACCACTTTTACCCTGTCCCCCTTGCAGTCTCCTTCCCACACAGTGGCCAGAGTAAGCCTTTTAAAAAGTAATTCACAGGGACTTCCCTGGTGGTACCGTGGTTAAGAATCTGCCTTGCGATGAAGGAGATGAGGGTTCAGTCCTTAATCAGGGAACTAAGATTCCACATGTGGCCGAGCAAATAAATCTACCTGCCACAACTAGAGAATCAGAGCACCGCCTCAGAAGGTCTTGTGTGATGCAACATAGACCCTGCCTGTGTGCAGCAACTAAGACCCGAAGCAGCCAAATAAATAAACAAAATAATTACATTGTCCCATATTTTTGCTCCAAATGAGTTTCCTGTTCTACTCACTTTAACGGGGGGCTTCCCTGGTGGCTCAGGTGGTAAAAGTGCAGGAGCCTGCAATGCAGGAGACTGAGATTTGATCCCTGGGTTGAGAAGATCCCCAGAGAAGGGAATGGCTACCACTCCAGTATCCTTGCCTGGAGAACCCCATGGACAGAGCAGCCTGGCAGGCTACAGTCCATGGGGTCGAAAGCAGTAGGATACAACTGAAGACTAAACACTTTCACTCACTTTAAAACAGCAAGTCTTTAAGAGCCTAGATCTGTCCTACCATTTTCTGTCCTCAACTCCCACTTTCTCCCCCTTGACCGCTCTGCTTGAGCACTGAAGTCCTGCGTGTGGCTCAGACAGGTGTAGCCCAGTCCTACCCAAGGGCCCTTCCCTATTCCCATGGCCTGGAACATTGTTGTTCTCAGATGGCCACATGATATGCGGCTCATGCCTTCCATGCTGACTACCTGTACAGAGCACACCTATATATAGTCAACATCACCCTCCAACGTGTACTTCCTTTTTGATGGCACTTGTCATCACCGGTGTAAACTGAGGTTTTGTCTATTTTTATATCACCAGTATCTTGACCAGTACCTGGCACATCCTAGGTGCTCAATAAATATTGTTGAATGAACAAGGGAATGACATGACTCCCTTGTTTAAAGCCCTCATTGTGTCCTCATGGTTATTAAAGTGACGTTAAGTGAAAGTCACTCAGTCCTGTCCGACTCTTTGTGACCCCATGGATTATACAGTCCATGGAGTTCTCTAGGCCAGAATACTGGAGTGGGTAACCGTTCCCTTCTTCAGGGGATCTTCCTAACCCAGGAATTGAACCCAGGTCTCCCGCATTGCAGGTGGATTCTTTACCAGTTGAGCAACAAAGAAAAACCAAGAATGCTGGAGTGGGTAGCCTATCCCTTCTCCAGCAGATCCTCCCAACCCAGGAATCGAACCAGGGTCTCCTGCGTTGCAGGAGGATTTTTTACCAACGGAGCTATCAGGATTACTAAAGGATAATCCAGATTTATTGATGTGGTGATGCGATCCAATCCTGTTGATCTCTCTAGTCTTTGCTAGCTGTGTCCAGGTTTTGAAAACATGTGAGGCGCATCCTCTAGGCCCTGGTTGAGGCTGGTCTCTCACCTGTGCCTTGCTCACCTCTCCTGCAAAGCCCTCCTGATTCTCCTGGGAGGCCTTTGATTCCCAAAGTTTATTGTTGTGGAATTGACAAGCGAGGCATTCAGTAACTGTATATAAGAAATGGTTGCATGCATGCACGTATGCTCAGTCGCTCAGTTGTGCCCTACTCTTTGCGACCCCATGGACTATAGCCTGCCCGGCTCCTCTATACATGGGATTTTTTTTTTTAACAGGCAAGAATACTGGAGTGTTTTGCCATTTCCTCCTCCAGGAGATTTCCCCACCCAGGGACAGAACCTGCATTTCTTGCATCTCCTGCATTGGCTGGCAGATTCTTTACCACCATGCCACTTGGGAATATAAATTCTTGTTGCTGATGTTCAGTCACTAAATCATGTCTGACTCTGGACCCCGTGGACTGCAGCACATCAGGCTTCCCTGTCCTTCACTGTCTCCTGGAGTTTGCTCAAATTCATGTCCAGTGAGTCAGAGATACAAATTAAACCTACAACTAACATAGATGAGGGTAAATATAGAATTTTAATTAGAATAAAATTAATCTATCTCTGAGCAGATGACACATTTTTTTTAACTTTTTCTTGCTGTTTTTATTATTATTATTTGGCCGCACCCCGAGGCATATAGGATTTTAGTTCCCCAACCAGGGATTGAGCCCATGCCCCTGCATTGAAAGCATGACGTCATAACTGCTGGACAACCAGGCAAGTCCTGACCTATGATTTGCACATAAATAGAAATAAGAGTGGACCCCATGACATCTGAAACATCAGATGGATGTCTGATTCTGAACTTCCACAAACCAACATTGGCCTAAAAAACAGCATGATATAGCAGTATTTGAAGGGCACAAGCACATTCCTATTGGATCATCCTAAATTAGGAGTTAGTCATCGCCAAGAAAGAACTGAACAGGCTTGAAACTTTTGGCAAAGTCACTTCCCATCAATTTCTCCTCATTGAGCTCTCACAACTGGGGACAATCGCTATAAATACTACATTCAAAAGTTCTACTCACATTATAAAAAGGTAAAGATGGAGCAGAGAGGGTCAACTTAGATCAGCTTCAAAACAAGGACTAAAAGGAGGTTTTTGACTTGGTGCTCCATGGGCCCAAGTCACCCAAAAAATGTTCTATTAACTGTTTGCTTCTACATGACACAAAAGCAATATCCTTCTGGTTAACAAAGGGGATTTGCAACTAATAGAAGCAGTCCCACTCGTGATGGTCAAACCAGTCAATACTAAAGGAAATCAACCCTAAATATTCATTGGAAGGACTGATGCTAAAGCTGACGCTCCAATCCTTTGGCCACTTGATGTGAAGAGCTGACTCATTGGAAAAGACCCTGATGCTGGGAAAGATTGAGGGCAGGAGGAGAAGGGAGTGACAAAGGATGAGATGGTTGGATGGTGTCACTGACTCAATGGACATGAGTTTGAGCAAGCTCTGGGAGATAATGAAGGACAGGAAAGCCTGATGTGCAGCAGTCCAAGGGGTCACAAAGAGTCAGACACGACTTAGCGACTGAACAACAACAACAACATGGGTTATGAAAGGTGGTCGTTGTTCATACGTGTTCATGACTGTGAAGTCGTGATGCCCAGCACAGGGACTGTTAGGACTGAGTGACGTGCTTGGGACATTTCTGGGACAAGGTGACATTGTCATTGACAGTCTGTTGAAGGAAAGAGGCTAATTTTCTTTTAAGCTTAAGCTTGAGTAGTAACTTAATTAGGCCAGGCTGTAAAAATCATCACTAATAACTGTCAGAAGTACCCCTGAGTCACCAGAGAATGACAAGCTTGGCAGACAGCCTCCTCCACAGCGGAGAGGAGCAGTCTGGTGTTTCCCCGTCTCTAAAAGCCCTCAAGGGTGCCAACAAGCCCCTAGTCTCAGCCTGAATGCTTCTCATCTCTTGGAAGGAACTTACTCCATGGGTTCCTACATATACACACACAGGCATGTAAGCACACACACACCATGCGTATATACTGTGTAACACATATATACTATGTAATACATATGTACTATATATACTTTTTACATATGTATTTTACATCTATGTGCAAAATAGCATTTTAAGAAAAGAAAAAAATCTTGTACCCTCACACAACTACTTTGAATTTTATATTATATATTTTTATATAAATTTCTTATCCAGAGTCACCTTTTTTACATAGTGTCAATCATCTTATATTTGAATTCTTTAAACTGGGAAAGGACATCAAGGCTGTATTTTGTCACCCTGCTTATTTAACTTATAGGCAGAGTATATCATGCAAAATGCCAGGCTGGATGAAGCAGTAGCTGGAATCAAGACTGTCAGGAGAAATATCAATAACTTCAGATATACAGATGATACCACCCTTATGACAGAAAGTGAAGAAGAACTAAAGAGCTTCTTGATGAAGGTGAAAGAGGAGAGTGAAAAAGCTGGCTTACAACTCAGCATTCAAAAACTGAAGATCATGGCATCCGGTCCCATCACTTCATGGCAAGTAGATGGGGGAAACAGTGGAAACAGTGACAGACTTTATTTTTCTGGGCTCCAAAATCACTGCAGATGGTGACTGAAGCCATGAAATTAAAAAGATGCTTGCTCCTTGGAAGAAAAGTTATGACAAACCTAGGCTCAGAGGCTTAGTTGTGTCTGACTCTTTGTGACCCCATGAACTATACAGTCCATGGAATTCTCTAGGCCAGAATACTGGAGTGGGTAACCTTTCCCTTCTCCAGGTGATCTTCCAAACCCAGGGATCAAACCCAGGTCTCCCATATTGCAGGCGGATTCTTTACCAGCTGAGCCACAAGGGAAGCCCACAAACCTAGACAGCATATTAAAAAACAGAGACATTACTTGGCCGACAAACGTCTGTCTAGTCAAAGCTTTGGTTTTTCCAATAGTCATGTATGGATGTGAGAGTTGGACCATAAAGAAAGCTGAACACCAAAGAATTGATGCTTTTGAACTGTGGTGTTAGAGAAGACTCTTGAGAGTCCCTTGGACTGCAAGGAGATCAAACCAGTCAGTCCTAAAGGAAATCAGTCCTGAATATTCATTAGAAAGACTGATGCTGAAGCTGTAGCTCCAATACTTTGGCCACCTGATGCAAAGAACTGACTCACTGGGAAAGACCCCGATTGCTGGGAAAGATTGAAGGCAGGAGGAGAAGGGGATGACAGAGGATGAAATGGTTGGATGGCATCACGTACTCAATGGACATGAGTTTGATCAAGCTCCGGGAGTTGGTGATGGACAGGGAAGCCTGGCATGCTGCAGTCCATGGGATAACAAAGAGTCGGACACAACTGAGCGACTGAACAACAATATTATTGTATTGCCCAATTCCTATAATCTTTTAGTTACTATTTTAATGATTACTAAAATCTCATGTTTATAACCCCTTTTGGCTACTAACTCAGTCACTTGTGTTGGGCATTTGGGCCAGAAATGGGGGCATGCAGGTTGAGTTATGGGGCTTCCCTGGTGGCTCAGTGGTAGAGAACCCACCTGCCAACACACGAGAAGCAGATTCGATTCCTGGGTTGGGAAGGTCATCTGGAAGAGGAAATGGCAACCCACTCCAGTCTTCTTACCTGGGAGACCCCATGGCTCCCAGACAAGCCTGGAGGGCTATAGTCCATGGGGTTGCAAAAGAGTCGGACACGACTTAGTGACTGAACAACAACAGGTTGAGTTATGCTGTGGATATGTTTGCTTTGAAAAAGCAAACAAAAGTCCTAGCATTAGCTAGGATTTTGTTTTAGTTCTTGAGTTTTTTTTTTTTTTAAAAAGATTTTAATTAGTTGCCAAGGGGAAATCATGGATAACCCTTAAAATCAGATTTATAACATTCAAGCTTGGCCCCTAGCAGCTGCAGTCCACCCTCCATTAGAGAGAACACATGTTCTCCACTTTGTTGCAGATACCACCACTCCCTGTCGTCATTCTCTAAGCCAGCATCGCTCATCTACATTATCACATCTTGATTCCTAGATGCACTTGAGTTTGCAACCTTTGGTTTAATCTCTTTCCCACTCTAGGCAATTGTTTGCTTCTGTTGTATTATTTCCTCAGGGTATATCTCTGAAATAAGCTTCATGGGTACAATTACATTTTTACTCTTGCTATAATATACTCCATTTGGGATGTCTGTTAAGGTCACTGTCCTCTTTTTTGGGAATAACTGTCCTAGATCCTCTCCTGTAAGGGAGCTCAGCAAAAGCCCAGCTTTCCCACCGTCCCCCACCCAGGGAGATTCTGCTTCCTGCTACTGCAAAGTTCTTTCTCATTCTGGAAGCTACCCTGTGACTTCCAAATACACTTTATTTTCTTAAGCTGGATCTAAGTGGTTTCTGGTGGCCCCATTCTGCATGTCGGTTTCTTTTTTAAAATACTTTATTTATTTAGTTAGTTATGCTGGGCCTTGGTAGCAGCATGTAGAATCTTTAGTTTCGGCATGCAAACTCTTAGTTGCCACATGTGGAATTTAGTTCCCTGACCAGGGATCAAACCTGGGCCCCATGCATTGGGAGCATGGAGTCTTAGCCACTGGACCAACAGGGAAGACCCTGAAATGTGCCCATTTTAAGTGTACAGTTTGATGAGTTTAGATCAATGTATGTATCCATGTAACCATTGCCTTGATCAAGATACAGAACAGTGTCATAGCCCCCAGAAGTTCCCTGGTCTCCCTAAGTCTATCTTCCATCTCCCACTGAACTCTTATTTTGTTTTGTTTTAAAAACTAATCTCTTGGTCAAATTCCTATTTTTAAAATTTATTTTTAATTGGAGGATAATTGCTTTACAATGTTGTGCTGGTTTCTGCTGTACAACAGCAGAATCAACTATAAGTATACCTATTTTTTGATGCCACGGATTTGTTTTTACCTGTTCTAGAACTTCATTTAAACGGAATCATGCAACATGTACTCTTCTGGGTCTGGCTTATTTCACTCGGCATAGTTTTTGAGATTCATCCGCCTTGTCTTTATCAGTAGTTCCTTTGCATTGCTGAGTGGCAGTCCATCGTGTGATGTTGTTGTCTCAATCGTGGCCGACTGTGCAATCCCATAGACTGTAGCCCACCAGGTTCCTCTGTTCATGGAATTTTCTAGGCCAAAATACTGGAGTGGGTTGCCATTTTCTCCTCCAGGGGATCTTCCTCACCCAGGGATTGAACCCGAGTCTCCTGCATTGCCCGTGGATTCTTAACCGTGTGAACCACCAGGGAAGCTTATGGTGTGATGTGGCACAGTTTATTTAACCAGGCTCCTATTGACAGACATCTGAGTTATTTACAGGTATTAACAGCAGTGAACACTCGTATACAAGCGTCTGTTGAATGTATGTTTTCATGTCACTTAGGTGTACACCTTGGACAGGGATTTCTGGGTTGCGTAGTTTGTGCTCAGACGCTCAGTTATGTTGACTCTGTGCGACCCCATGGACTGCAGCCCACCAGGCTCCCCTGTCCATGGAATTCTCCAGGCAAGAATACTGGAGTGAGTTGCCATTTCCTCCTCCAGGGGATCTTCCCAACCCAGGGACTGAACCAGAGTCTCTTGAGTCTTCCTGCACTAGCAGGAGGATTATTTACCAGGTGGATTATTCCGCCACCCGGAAAGCCCTGTTTCATAATGTAGTACATGTTTGACTTCAGAAAGTCTCAAGTTGTTTTCCCGAGAGATTGCACCATTTTACATTCCAGTCCCTTATATGAGAGGCCCACGCTCTGTACCTTTGTAACACTTGGAATTATCGATCCTTTCGATTGCAGGAGTTGTGGTGGGTATGTAGTTGCATGTCATTGTGATTTTAATTTGCATTTCTCTTATAACTAATGATGCTGCTTTTTTCAAGTCCTAATTAGCAGCCTGAATAGAATATCTTCTCATGTGAAGAATCTGTTCATTTTGATTATCCTTTTATTTGGGTTGCTGGCTTTTTGAGTTGTGGCTGTTTATACCATCTGGGAGAAGTCTTTGGTCTGGCATAGGTTTTGTGAATATGTTCTTGCAGCTGTGGCTGGCATTTTCATTTTCCTAATAGTATCTTTCAAAGAGCAGATGTTTCTAATTTTGATGATGTCCAATTCATCCATTTTTTTTCTAATATGGCTGGTGTCATGTCTAGGAAATATTTTCCTGCCTTCAGTTTGTGAAGGTGTTCATGTGTTCTTTTCTCTAGTAATTCCTTAGTTTTAACCTTATGTTCAGGTCAATACAGGGTTTGGGGCTTTAAAAATTTTTTTTTATTTATTTGGCTGTGCTGGGTCTTCGTTGTGAAACGTGGGATCTGTGATCTTTGTTGCAACATGTGGGGTCTAGTTCCCTGACCAGAGATCAGACATGGGCCCCCTGCATTGGGAGCTCCAGGTCTTAGCTACTAGACCCCAGAGAAGTCCCCAATACAGAGTTTTGAGCAAAGAGTTGGTATGACATAATGTATGTGTTAATAGCATCATTGAGCTGTTTTGAGATGAGACTGGTGGGCTGAATTTAGCCTTGAGGACGTTAGCAAGGAGGATACGGTGATGATTCAAGCTGAGAGCAGCCAGGCAAAGTGGGGCTTCTGAGAAATACTGGGAATATAGGCGAGGTTTTCAGGCTTTTTCTTCATCTTCCTTAATGAATAATATCCAACTTTAAGGAAAATTATTTCCCTTCTCTGAAGACCCCTGTGCTTGTAGTTTAACATGAGGCCAAGTGTATGTATAGAACTTGCCTTGAGATTGAATTTTTGCTGTGAATTTATCTTCATTTTTTAAAAGTAAATAATCTGTTTTGACTTTAATTTCATGCCTTGTCATTCCTCAGGCATTGTTGTTCAGTCACTAAGTTGTGTCAGACTCTTTGTAGCCCTATGGATTGCAGTACACCAGGCTTCCTGGTCCTTCATTATCTCCCTGAGCTTGCTCAAACTCATGTCCATTGAGTCAGTGATGGCATCCAACCATCTCATCCTTTGTCTCCCCCTTCTCCTCTTGCCTCCAATCTTTCCCAGCATCAGGGTCTTTTCCAATGAGGTGGCTGTTTGCCTCAGGTGGCCAAAGTATTGGAGCTTCAGCTTCAGCATCAATCCTCCCAATGAATACTTAGGGTTGATTTCCTTTAGGAAATCTTCAGGCATGAAGCCCCAAAGAAAAAATGACAGTTCATCTATTCATTCACAAAAGATTAAAAAAGAAAATCAACACATTTCACGCAGTGCTCCACAATACTTCTGCTGGGTAAGACTCATAAATCCATGTCCCTGTCTTGGACACTTCAACTCCTGTCTGATCCTTTCTTTAACTAGAGATTTATTGCTCTCAATTACTCCTTTTTGCCAGATTTATAAACGTAACTGTTCTTTATTTAATACCTATTTTGTACACTAGGCAACAAGACAGTAAATTTATTGTCTATGAGTTGCTACTTTGAAAAATTACATCAATGCAGAGTGATTGCTTTTCAGCCTTCCTAGCCAATAAATTCATTTCTTTTTTTTTTTTTGTAGGGGATGATATGAGGTCATAGGATAATATATATAATCGCTGATTACAGAATTAGAAGAAGCAAGTTGCAGGCAACTGCTCTAACACTGGACTCTACCCCCTAGAAGGAGCAAGTTGGAAGAAGCTAAGAAGGAAGACTTCTATCTCCTGCCAATCATGTATAAGCTGGTCTCCTGCTGTTTGCTTTTCATAGGATCCTTAAATCCGCTCCTGTCTCTTCCTGTCCTTGACTCCAGGCAAGAGTCCCTGCAGCTCTTAGGTAAGATGATTTTTTTCCCCTTATGTTAGTCTTGAACAAGTCTTCAAGGGTCTTAAATGCAAAGTTAAAGATGAAAATTCTCTCTTAAAGGAGTCTTGTTAATAGTCCCAGCTATGAAAAGAATTCTGAGGATTCTTAAGGCATGTCTCAGAGTCAAGAATGGATACAGTTTTTTCCTTTCTAAAATATAAAAGTAGAAGGGGAACATTGCTTATTTAACGTGACTTCTGTAATTCTGAGTTATTTTGGTCAGTCTTTTTTTTCTGTTTTGAAAATAGCACTAAATTTAAAACACCATTGCTTTTAGTCTTTATTTTAAGTGAACTGGTTGTTCCAATTATAGATTAAAGTATTTTGATTTTATCTTATATTATTTTAAGTTAAAAGGCAATCATCTGACATGTGTTACATGAAAAAAAAATGTTTTTTAAAATATAAAAAAGTAACCAGCTGGGACTAGAGTAGACACAGATTTCCAAGTTCATTTTATCTTTTCCTTCTGGTTTATGTTTCATTCAGTTCAATTCTAAGTTGAATTTTTTAAAGTGTATCAATCAAGGAGATACTTATTGTGCTTTTAGCTCTTCATTTAACTTAAGAAATGAAAAGGTTGGGGAAAAAAAGAAAAGAAAAAGTTGATGTTTGGGGATTGTGTTCATAAACATTTTAACTGGATTTTAACTTGTCTTTAATTGTGGATACTTTTAGACATTTTTTTTAAATAAAGGAAATAAAACTTTGGTAAGCCAGTAATTTTATAATTTCTAGTCCATAAGTTTCTCCAAAGCAGCTTTCTTTCTTTTTTTTTTTGATAATTTAAATTTTATTTTATTTTTAAACTTTACATAATTGTATTAGTTTTGCCAAAGCAGCTTTCTGATAATAGTCAAGCACTAATTCGTGCACAATTAATCACTTTCCAGAGTCACTGAACTCAGAAGTGGCAGTCATCTTAATGGTTAAAATGAGCATTAACTTTATCGAATCTCTGCTATTAAAAAAAAAAAAAAAACTTTGAAAAGCATAAGGTGAAACGAAGAATGAATATTCAGATATTACTGACATCCTCAAAAAATTACATGTCATTATTATGATTTTTTAAAAACTTGAGTGAGTGTAGCATCCCCTTTCCAATTCTTAATAGGTGGCAGCTTATCTTAGCATTTTTGCCTGAATTTTTTCCTACTTACTTGTTTCTCCATAAATGATCCTTCCCTGGTGGCTGAGCAATGCAAGAGACTCTGGTTCAATCCCTGGGTTGGGAAGGTCCCCTGGAAAAAGAAATGGCAATCTGCTCCAGTATTCTTGCTTGAAAAATTCCATGGACAGAGGAGTCTGGTGGGTCGCAGAAGAATCGGACATGACTTGGCAACTGTAAACAAACAACAAAACAAATGATCCTTCACGACAAAAATATTGATATGTAGCCAAACTTTGTAGACTTTCATTAACATTCTTCAGAAGTACCATGAAGCCTTCATGATGGCTTGCTTTTTATTCTGCAATCAAGGTTGGAGCTGAGGGTTTGAAAGCCTTAGTGAAGCAGGCACTCCCTGCTTCACTGCTTTTACAGGACTCCCTGGGGGCTCTGATCACCACAAGGCAGAAACCTGCCAAGAGAACAATCTGGGCCCAGTATCACTCACCAGCCCTCACACTCACCTTTCGCACACCTGACACAAACTTACCATGCATCTTCTATGCTACCAAGCTGACCAAATTACACGCTGAAAATGTTGCTATCAACTTGTTCAAAGAATATTGTAAAGCTGACTTGTTTCTGATCATTGTATCTAAATCTTAGAGGCCAGAGAAGAGGTGATGTTATCCTATTTGCTTTAGGTGTGTGTGAGTGAGTCACTCAGTTGTGTCCAACTGTTTGTCATCACCATGGATATTAGCCCACCAGTCTCCTCTGTCCATGGGATTCTCCAGGCAAGAATACTGGAGTGGTCACCATTCTCTTCTCCAGGGGATCTTCCTGACCCAGGGATCAAGCCTGGGTCTTCTGCATTGCAGGCAGATTCTTTATTGTCTGAACCACCAGGTCGGAAGAACATAAACAAGCCCGTCTTTTAGAAAACCACTCCTTTACTTTTCCTCTCACTCCAATTTCGCCACCCCTATATCTAAAAGCAAAAGGCAAATGATAGCAGTAGGTAAACAGAGATGAAGAAGAATCACTTTGTAAGTGGAAATGTTTTTTCACTGATCCTGTGGCTCAGCCCAATCCTTTTTTTTTTTTTTGATTTTTAACATTTTAAATTTCTTTACTTTTTGGATCACATGGGATCTTAGTTCCCCGACCAGGCATTGAACCCACACCCTCTGCAGTGGAAGTGTGAAGTCTTAAGCACTAGACCACCAGGGAAGTCCCAGCCCTACCTTCTTATTCAGGGTGGTGAGCATCCAGCAAGGCTGTGCAGGCAGGAGGAGTCAGGATGAGAACCATGCCTCATGATTTCCTGTTCTGCTGGCTTGGAAATTGGACTGTAGCGTTCCCACTTCTCTGTTAAAATACTGCTAATGACAAACCATGAACTCAGTATTTGAAATCTGTCTAGTATTAGCTTCCTGTTCCTGGTGCATGCTCATGCTCAGTCACTCAGTTGTGTCCCACTCTTTGTGACCCCATGAGCCTCCTCTGTCCATGGGATTTCCCAGGCAACAATACTGGAGTGGGTTGCCATTTCCTCCTCCAGGGGATCTTCTCAACCCAGGGATTGAACCTGTTTCTCCCGCATTACAGGCAAATTCTTAACCACTGAGCCCCCTGGGAAGCCCCTCCCTGTCCCTGGTACCTCCCTAAAGACAATGGGGAACAGAACTGAAGCAGGAGCTGTCACTAATATCAATCATTGCTCTGTGTAGCACCTGAAGATGTCAGATCAACTCTGGATGAGCTGGAAAGAGCGTCTCTTCTGCAGATGCTGCCAGAGATGTCAGGCGCAGAGACAGGAGAGGGTCTTAGGAACACAGGTAAAATGACTCGTGTTTACAGGCTGTCTGATTTCTTTGCTACTGAATTTACTCTGAGTGATCACACTCTCCCCTCCTGCATACAGTCTTCCTCTGCCATCTTCTGTCTCCTTTTTCTCAGCAACTCCTTGCAAGCATCCTTCTCTGCTTGGCCCCTCAGCATATTTGTTCTCTGTATGATTTGGGGGGTGGGAGGCAAGGGGAGGGAAGAAGAGCATTATCCCAGTTTTCAATAAGTACAATTTACAATGCTGGCTTCCCTCTTAGATAAGTTAATCTATCTGTATCTCAAATCCTTAAACCAGTACACAGGAATGATTAAAAAACAAAATTCCCATCGCATGGGGTTATTGAGAAGATTCAATCAGGAAATGCAAGTAAAATGTTCATCACAAACACAAAATAACCCATGTCAGCTTTTACTGTTTTCTCAGTGACAGCGTTCCTCCTAGCACAGATACAAATGCTCAGAACATTCTGGAGTCTTTTAATAAATTTGGTTTTGTAGAAAGAAATTCATGTGTGATCAAGTATTGTTGACAAACTACTGAACTGCTAACTCACTGAGGAAGATGCAGTGCCCTTTGTGAACTCTGGGGGCTAGAAAAGAGCCAGGTGCTTGCCTGTCCTCCATCAAATAAATATCACTGCGGTGTGAAGAAAGGAAAACCAGAAACTAGACATGATTTAGTAATATTCTATTTTGTGTGTTTTAAATAAGACAAAGATAAAATGGAAATAATAGATATGATGATGAATGGTTTCAAAATACTGTTTTCCAGATCCCATTACCAACATTTTTTACCCAAGAGGAAACATGAGAAAGGTAAGTAGGTCCTATATGAGAGTTAGGATAAAAAAGGTGAACATTTCTATGCCTTGACTTTAGAGGAGCCTCAGTAGGAACCAGTCAAGCCTTCTCAGTACAAATCTTAACACCCAGTATTATTTCAAAGCATTATTTTTTTCCCAAATTTTGATCCATGTAAAATGGGGATACAACAAGAACTTACCTAGTGTTCATCTCTGATAAATGATGATAACAAGTTTTAGAGAATCAAAAATAGATAAAGCCCTTGCCCTCAAGCCTGTCACCCACTTGCGCTGTGTCACTGATTATCTTCACTGGGTCCAAGGCCAGCAGGGCTGGTGTCACACGGAAGCTTGTGAGAAACGCAGACTCACCCCACCCCTCACACCTACTGAATCAAAATCTGCATCTTAACAGGATTCCCCACGTGGTTTGTATGCACAGTAAAGTTTGAAAAGCACTGTCATATGATATCTAAATGGAAGAAAGGCATGGTCGAAACATTGAGAGGGAATATGTGTGGTAAAGGAGAATATGAAGGAGATAATTTTGGGTGCAAAAGGCAGACTACAATAGGACATGATTAATGAAAATATTAAATGGTTAGAAATGGTGCACAATTAATGGAGGACCTTAACTGCTAAAAGAGAAATCGGTTTTGATCATTATCAACCCCTCAAACTAAACTGAGCTCAGTTGTTCAGTCATGTCTGACTCTTTGGAACCCCATGAGCTGTAGCCCTGCCAGGCTAGTCTGTCCATGGGATTTCCCAGGCAAGAATACTGGAGTAGGGTACCATTTTCTTTCCAGGGAATCTTGCTGGCCTAAGGATCAAACCTGCGTCACTTGCGTTTCCTGGACTGGCAAGTGAATTTTTTACCACTAGCCCCACCTGGAAAGCCCCAAGCTAAATTAGTGTTTCCTAAAGGATTTTCTGTAAGGTCCTTTGAATTACCCTGTAGCTCTTTTGGTAAAGAACCTGCCTGCAATACAGGAGACCCGGGTTCAATTTCTGGGTCAGGAAGATCCCCAGGAGAAGAAAATGGCAACCCACTTCAGTATTCTTGCCTGGAGAATCCCATGGGTAGAGGAGCCTGGTGGGCTACAGTCTATGGGGTCGTAAGAGTCAGACACAACTTAGCGACTAAACCACCAAAGGATTTTCTGTGAATATCAGTCCCATAGAGTCAGTCTACAGGGCTGCCCTGCATTCTAACCCCTCTCCTGTCCTGGCAATTCTTTGTGTATAAAGCCTCCAGGAAACGAGATAAATGTATTTAATTTTAATCAAGAATTTCCCAAATATTTTGACCAGAAACATCTTCTTTTGGTGTAGTGCCCACTAACCTCCTTGTAAAAATATACCATGAAAGCCCTCAATTCTGAAGATGGCATACACTGCCTGAGGTTCCCAGGTAGGGTAGACCACACAGAAGGGGAGGGTGTGGCTCCTATTACATTAAAAGTTATCACTCAGATATTTATATTCTTCTGAATAGAAAGATTATGGTGAAAGACTCTAAAATCATAAAGGTGATTAGTAGAGATGCTCATAAAATCCTAGAATAAAAAGAAAACTAAAGGTCCATGATTAAAGTTAATTTCAAGACAAATAAAAGACCTGATTTACACAGAAGACATTAAATGTACAGAACATGTTACTGAGAGATGAAATAGAAACAGGTAAATGAAGGTTTAGGAAAATTCATGGCAATCACGAGGCTAAATAGACTGGATGGACCACAGGTTGGGCACAAGGAGACCTTTCAGAGTCTACATACTGGGTGCTCACTGCAATTCTATCCCATGAAACAGCAAGAAAACCCTTTTTAAAACCCTTTTAAAGGTCCTGTATCTGAGTAAGTTTCATTTGTGTGTGTGTATGGCACTCAATTAATTGATAACCTATTTTTTTAATTTCAGGCCTTCTCTGGGCAAGATCCTAAGCTTTTCCTGAGTGACCTTTTGTCCAGAATTAGGAAACAATCTAAGAAACGTGGACCTTCCTCTGAATGCTTCTGGAAATACTGTGTCTGAAGCAAAATGACCCTCTACTAGTTACCTCCAAGACGACCATCTGAGAAAATGTAAAATAAAGATGCTTGATTTGAAAGCAGTATAGATGAAAAACTAGGCAAGCTAGACCCTGTTCATTATTATTTGGAAAATAAATCCTCTATGTTTTGCAGATACTATGAGTGGTTGTTTTACTTAAAAACGTATCCTGAAAAACAAACAAACAAAAAAAGTACCCTGAAAATCTATACTTTTTCTTTTTAAGAATAATTTTATTTATTTTTGGCTGTTCTGGATCTTCGTTGCTGTGCAGGCTTTTCTCTAGTTGATGTGAGCGGGGCTGCTCTCTAGTCGTGTTGCTCAGGCTTGTCACTGTGGTGGCTTCTCTTGTTGCAGAACACGGACTCTGGGGCACACGGGCTTCAGCTGTGGCTCCCGGGCTCTGGAGCACAGGTTCAGTAGCTGTGGCACGTAGGCTTAGCTTCTCCGTGGTATGAGGGATCTTCCTGGATCAGGGATCAATCCCAGTCCCCTGCATTGACAGGTGAATTCTTTACCACTGAGCTACCAGGGAAGCCCCTATATTTTTTTCTTTCTTTCAATTTATCCTTCAAGAATTATCCAAAAGTTTAAAAGTAAATGAATAAATGAACAGAAGCAAATACAAAGAAGAAAAAGTCATAACTGCAAATTTTACTTAAATAGTAAAACTCCAAATCATTTGAACTACATTATCTTAGCAATGATGTCCTCTCAACCCTTACAAATAACAATGTAAGTTATTACTTAAAAAAAAATCCGTATCTAAGCTTAGAAAAAATCTACAGTGAAGGATGCTGAAAGATAAGGGCTGGAAACAGTCTGAATTTTCCTTAGTTTCTGATGGAAAATGTCCACACGCTCAGATCCCCTCTCCTTAGCTGGCCTGAGTATTGAACTGGTGAAAACTTTAATCTCTGAACACTGAAGTCTGTTCGATCTCAGTTGCTGTGAGTTCAGGCAAGGATCACAATACTGGAAAAAATATCTTCATAATCTGTTCCTTAGAGAAGAAAGCGGAGGTGGGATTTAAATTGTGGAATGGAAGAAATAGCCTGATATGCTAAATTTTTAAAACCACGTGTGTGTGCACATACTAACTTATCCTCTTAATACATTATATCCTCTTAATATATTGACGTAGCTCATCTCTGTATAGAGTATGGAGCATGAGAACCGAATGGCCCATGCTCATGGCAGGAGTGCTTCTCCTGGGAAACCGGGGTTCCCTTTCTTTGCTCTGCCAACCATACCCCCAACTCACAAGGAACGAAGGGTCAGGTCTGCGCCAAATAACCACCGATGGTACTGATCTTACCAACAGCCATCCAGAATCTCTTTTAAATGCAGGTCTGATAAATCTTCCCTTCCCTTATTTAAGGCATCAAGAACATATTGGCAGGGCATGTTGTTTTCAACTTGAAGGATAGATGTGTCATCTCAGGACCAGGCTGGCTGGGAGGATACAGTAGCATCGCTTGATGCTGAAGTTCAACTGAATTCAATCCCCTAACACAGCACTCTGGCACCACAGGCTACAAGAAGTTTATGACGCCAGGAAGAGGTCAGGGTGGATTTCATCATTGCAGTAGAACCCGAAACCCCTCCTGTTTTGTGGCAGACACATGGCGACTGCTCTTGCTGCGCGGGCTCTGGAGTCAGGTCCCTGTGGCCACACAGCTGTGAGCTCTCAAGCAGGTCATCCAACCCCCACCACCCCCGTGTCCTTCTCCGTCAAATGCGAGCAGTGATGCTCAGTATTTCATGGGTGGTTGCGAACATTAAATGAGATAATTCACAGGGAAGCACCAGAACAGTCCCTGTGGGCAGAGCACACACTCCATCAACACTGAGCTCTCTTCCCTTCCTGGGTTGTTTTTCTGTGTGTGTGTGACCGGAGGTGCAGGTGGTTTGAAAGGGGTGATGTTTAACGAATCCTGTTGGCTTCAGGGTCCTGATTTATATTTTAATTCTGAGACTGTTGCCGCTGGGTTCCACAGTCAGCTTTTGTGAAACACAGGTTCACTGTACAGAATCTAAAAGAGTAACTTTGATAGCTAAATTTTATAAATTAGGTGTTAAAATACAACTGCACTCATTTCACATGCTAGCAAGGTAGTGCTCAAAATCTTTCAAGTTAGGGGTCAGCAGTATGTGAACCAAGAACTTCCAGATGTACAAGCTGGATTTAGAAAAAATAGGGGAACCAGAGATCAAATTGCCAACACTTGTTGGATGAAAGAGAAAGCAAAGGGATTCCAGAAAAACATCTACTTCTGTTTCACTGCCTATGCTAAAGCCTTTGACTGTGTGGATCACAACAAATTGTGGAAAATTATTAGAGATGGGACTACCAAACCACCTTACCTGTCTGCTGACCACCTGTCAAACGTAACAGTTAGAACTGGACATGGAACAACAGATTGGTTCAAAATTGGGAAAGGAGTATGTCAAGGCTGTATATTGTCACCCTGCTTATTTAAATTATATGCAGAGTACATCATGTGAAATGCTGGCCTCAGTGAATCACAAGCTGGAACCAAGGTTGCTGGGAGAAAGATCAACAACCTCCAATATGCAGATGATACCACTCTAATGGCAGAAAGTGAAGAGAAACTAAAAAGCCTCTTGATAAAAGTCAAAGAGGAAAGTGAAAAAGCTGGCTTAAAGCTCAACATTCAAAAAACTAAGTCTTAGTCTCATCACTTCATGGCAAATAGAAGGGGAAAAAGTGGAGCAGTGAGAGATTTCCTTTTATTGCGCTCCAAAACACTGCGGACAGTGACTACAGCCACGAAATTAAAAGATACTTGCTCCTTGGAAGGAAAGCTATGACAAACCCTGATACTGTATTAAAAAGCAGAGACATTACTTTGCTGCCAAAGTCCATGGAGTGAAAGCTATGGCTTTCCAGTAGTCATGTATGGATGTGAGAGTTGGACCATAAAGGCTGAGTGCCAAAGAATTGATGCTTTTGAATTGTGGTGCTGGAGATGACTCTTGAGAGTCCCTTGGACAGCAAGAAGATCAAACCAGTCAACCCTAAAGGAAATCAACCCTGAACATTCATTGGAAAGACTGATGCTGAAGATGAAGCGCCAATACTTTGGTGACCTGATGCAAACAGCCGACTCACTGGAAAAGACCCTGATGCTGGGAAAGATTGATGGCAGGAGGGGAAGTGGGTGACAGGGGATGAGATGGTTGGATGGCATCACTGACTCGACGGACATGAGTTTGAGCAAACTCCAGGAGATAGTGAAAGCCCAGTTCTTAAAGGAGGACCAAGTGCCAAGTTGTCATTGGGAAGGAGCTCAGACGCAGAGATGACACGGACATGTGTGCAGAATGACCCTAACGTGAGCAGTCTGCAGTGTGTTTCAAACTCAGGAAATACTTCTCAATAATATAAGTGATTTATGTATTTGGGGCAAAGGTTTGTTCATGCAGTGCAAGAAAACTTCTCAAGCTTTACATGTACACCGTTTATTGTTTTTAAAAAAGACACCAGATTAAAATATTAATAACCATTAAAAACAGGGAAATCCACACAATGATAAACTTAGCTGATTCAAAATTTCCATTTGGATTAAATTTACCTTTCGAGTTATGATGAAGTTGCACTTAATTGTAAAATGATTCCATTCACACAGCATGTGTTGTTCATAAATTCTGACCTCTTATCCAACAAAACACAGCCTTTTGGTAACATTTATGTAACCATGGAAACCTGTAGTACACATTTTTATTACTGATTTCTACAGGCATCAATACAAAAAGTTACTAAACTTGAATGACAGTTTACAGTTGGGTGGAGCCCCTGTGGTGGGGAGAGGCCGGCACTGTTGAGCCTTCTCTGCTCATCCCCAGAAGCAGAAGCATCATGGTCATTTCTAAATATACCAGCTCAGCTATTTACCAAAACACCAAAACTATAACTGGTTTTATAGCTCTGCTTACAACAAGCACCAATTTTAAATTGAGCCTAAATGTGTAGTAAGGCAAAGAAACAGTTAACTGTCAAGAAAACAAACATCCAGAAAGAAATCTGAAAGAGGGCTTGGACTAAAAAAGTGCATACACACATGCAGAATGGTCCCCTGACTGCTCCGTGTCATTTCTGATTTACACAAGTTAAAACGGTCATCAGCACAGAAGGCTGCAGTGATTCTATCCATGACAATATCCAGGCTGGTTCACTGTTTAAAATTTGATTTTTCACCAAGGGCAAAAATATCACACAACTTAACCAAAGCAATGAGGGCTTCAGAGATCATTTAACAATCAAGATGCAGCAGAACACGAGAGTTCTCTAAGCCTAAGATAGGAATATGGGCATGAAACGGCTGCAAGTGAGAACATTCTAGAAAAGTCACAGTCATCATTTCAAAGGGGTTCTGACAGTTAAAGAAAGAAGTGCCTTCTGGAAACTACAGCCAGCCCCTGTGATCGAGGTGGGAAGAATCGGGGAGGGCAGAGAACTCTGGATGCAGAACCCACGGGTACAGAGAGCTGGCGAACCTTCCTGTTATAGAAGGGACGTTGAGTGTCCATAGATTTTAGTATCTGCGGCGGTCCTATAACCAACTCCCTGCAGATACCAAGGGCCAACTCTTCTACTTTAGAAAGTAAATCTATGAGGGCTTGAGTCTCAGTATCATGGATAGAAAGGTCGATTCTCCTGATTATGATCATGTGATTATAGTATTTTATAAAAAGCTATAAGAAAGGAAGAAGCATTTTCCTAAAAAACACAACAACAAAAGCAGAAAAGTAAGTTAGTTTGTTGCATGTTATTTAAATGAGAAAAGGTTACTGGGGTCTTCATTTTCTTCTATTCCCGGTTCTGACCTGCACGGGTGTGAATAAGACACCATTTCAGATTTGAGAAGGAATCATCAACTCTCTAAGAAGAGGGCTGACTTATCAAGTGAACAACTCATGTGCTACTCAGGAGAACGACTATAGCAGGCCCAGGAAGCCCTGATTTGTGGCAAACTGGGCACCCCCCTTGGCTAGGGCCCTCCCAGAGACCCCTCACCCCTACTTAAGGGCAACACTCACCTTTATTTAGGGGCAAAGAGAAGACAGTGGCCATGAGACCTCTTGCAGGGATGGAGAGACCTCCTTTTGCATAAATTGGTTGAAAAAGAGAAAGAGTGAATTGTTAGCTTTGATAGGACAACATTTAAACACACACATATAAGAACTTATATAACTTTAAAAATGTTTACAATCATTTTAAAATGTAAAAACAGATGAGTCAGAAGATGATTGAGCTAGAAGCTCTTTTGTTTTTAACATTACACATGCAAAAGCTAATTTACACCCTTCAAGGAATAAGCCCACAGTAAGCTGATCGATTTAAATATATATATATTTATTTATTTTATTTATGGCTGTGTTGGGTCTTGGTTGCTGCATGGGCTCTTCTCCAGTCATGGTGAGTGGGGGCTACTCTCTAGCTGCGGCGCGTGGGCTTCTGATTGTGGTGGCTTCTCTTGGTGCGCAGCACAGGCTCTAGGGCATGTGGACTTCAGGTGTTGTGGCTCCTGGCCTCTAGAGCACAGGCTCAATAGTTGTGGCACACAAGCTTAGTTGCTCCACAGCATATGGGATCTTCCTGGATCAGGGATCAAACCCATGTCTCCTGCACTGGCAGGTGAATTCTTCACCACTGAGCCACCAGGGAAGCCCAAGCTGATCTATGTTTAAGAGAAGACTTCCAGGATTTCAGTGGAAGGCAGAAAATCAAAAGGAAAAGCATCTATAAGAATGAACGTCAAAGTTCAACCCTAAAAACCAGGAATTTCCAGGATACCAACGAGCTATATGTTTTCATACTGGTAAATGCTGGAGTGGCCTGTGTTGTGAGAACTCTGGAATGTTGGCACTTAACTGTGGAGGCACATGTCACCATGTGAAGACCAGGCAAGGGCAACGTGCTTATGGAGACTGTCGGGAAAGGTACGTGACCTCTAGTAGGGACTTCTTCAAGTCTCTACTGTGGGGCAGGAGATGATTCATGTAACAACAGAACAAAACCAATGAGGCTAATGTTTGGGCTTTTTCTTGCTATACTCCTAACTACAATTTATTTGGGGTGACACCTGCAATGAAGTGTACACATACCTTTTTAGAGGCCATCCAGTCTCATTAGAGGACAGCTAATAAACTAGAAGAGTCTATTCGCCAGTTTAAATACATTGGGAAAAAGGAGGAGTGAAAGAGTCTATATACAATGTCTGCTTCAGGAAAAAGATGTCTTCTAAAAAATCAAGAAGGGAAAGCCTTAACATTCAATGACAGCTTCTTGGTCCCTTAAGCTGCAAGGGTTCACAGAGAATCACAGGGAGGAGGAGCAGCCCAACAGGTCTGGAGAGGCAGTGCAGGTCCTTCTTCAGAGTCACTCGGCTGCTGCTTCTGTTGGATCCGGACCATGGTGTCTACAGTATCACCAGCTGAGTCTCTGTGTCCGCAGGTGACACAGCCCTCCCAAGGAGAACAAGAGTAGGTAGGTTAGTTGATGTCAAGTCATCTGCAAAGTTCTAAAGTCAGTAAAATGCCGGCCTAGCAACCTATGTCTAATTCCCCCACATAATTTATTTAATAAGACTATCTATTATTTATTTATACTATATTTATTTAACTATTTAATTTAACTAATTTATTTAACTATATTTATTTAATAAGATGATTATACTTCATTCTTCATTATTAGAAGGTAAATGATGGTAATCATTTAAATACTTTTGCTTGAATTGTTCTGGGGCTCATTCTTCATATACTCTACCCACAGAAATCCTACCTCTGGCATGAATCCAACATATTGAGTTTGAACTCTTCTCAAATGTGCATGTGTACTTGACATGCAAATCTTATACTCTCCTCTCCAGTCAAGCATGGATCAAACCACGTGTGTTTATTCCTAATTGACCCATAACATTCCAACTGGTGGAAGAAAAAACCACTTGGAGCCAAAAAGACCTGTATTTAAAATCCGATGAACTGTGTGAACTTACACAGCTGTGTCTCAGTTTATGCAGGGGGCTTGGCTCCTGAGGCTGTGAAAATCTATGGATGCTCACGTCCTTACATAAAATGACGTAGTCCAGTCAGCACTAGAGGGTTCCACATCCTTACCGGGACTGAAATTTGATCCGTGATATACAAGGCCTCACTTTGTTGCTATTGGTAAAGTTGGGGTAATAACACCTCCCACAGAGGAAGTTGTGAGAAGTAAGGTTTCCAGTGGAATAATGCAATGCATGGTGGGCCTTCTGTATCTGCATGCTCCACATCCACAGATTCGACCAACCACAGATCCAAAACATTTGGGGACAAAAATTCCAGAAAGTTCTAAAAGGCACAACTTGAATTTGCCATGCACTGGCAACTATTTACATAGCATGCACGTTGAATTTACAAGTATAAACAGCATTTACAGTGGATTAGGTATTATAAGTAATCTGAAGATGATTTAGGATGTATGGGAGGATTACATAGTGACATAAAGTGAAAGTGTTGGTCACTCAGTTGTGTCTGACTCTCTGTGACCCCAGGAACTACAGCCCACCAGGCTCCTCTGTCCATGGACTTCTCCAGGCAAGAATACTGGAGTGGATCTTCTCTAGGGGATCTTCCTGACCCAGAGATTGAACCCAGATCTCCTGCACTGCAGGGGGATTCTTTCCTGTCTGAACCCCTAGGGAAGCCTCAAGAGGATGTGCACAGGTTACATGCACATATTATGCTGTTTCACATGAAGGGCTTGAACATTCGTGGATTTTGGAAGCCGCTGGAGTCCTGAAACCAATCCCCTGCAGAAGCCAAGGGACAAGGATACAGCCAGAGCCCAGAACACTGCCCAGCACAAAGCCATCAGCACATGACAGCTGTCATTGCTGTGCTTACCTGGGTATCTATTTCCTGAGGGATCGTCTGGCGCTGAATCCAAGAATGCACGTTGGCTATCTCCTCCCTTTGCCCTGGAGAAAACTGTGGCTGCTGCCATCTCATGCTTTCCAGCTTCTCTACGTCTTCTTTCAGTACAATTTCTTTAACCCTGAAAACAAGGGGACAAACAAAAGCTTCACAGTCCTAAATAAGGCACAGGGTTCTTACCTTGTCATCCAAGACCAACACTTCATTTTGGTTTGTAACATACTTCAAATCTCTCATTAAAGTATGACTTCATATCTCACATTGAAAAAACACAAACTGACTCATTTGTCACGTTGGTAAAGCTAGACCTCTTCTTCTTGATGGAAAGCACCTGCATCGAGTTTTAATGAGTCATATGGAAGAAACAGGTTTCCTTTAGGTCTTCTCTTCTTTTAGAATGAGAAAAAAAAGCCCAGACTCTAAAAATAGTTCATGTACCTGTGAGCCATCTTGGAAAGCCCTGCCTCTCTTTGTTTTCACCTTATGACATATAACATTTGTATCCACTTCCACCACAACCATTGTTTTAAGAAATCACTCACCATTTGACTTCAAATCAATGAATTTGAAAATACATATCTCTGAGGATATGTATAAAAATGTTAAAATCACTTTGTATTAAAAAACACAAGAAACCCCAGAACACTTATATAAAGGGGGGTCTTCCAACAGGCTTCTTCCCTCCCAGGCACCTGATGCATCATTAGAATGCGGCCAGGTGTCTGCTTTATCATTCTCCAGATGGACTCTTCAGCTAACTTAGGAAATGGTTCTTTTTTCTGTACGTCCTGAGATTGCTGCCCATCTTGAGAGATTTCTGAAGAATCATCACTAGGAGCAGAGTTTATACTGCTGCCACTGCTTCCTATCAAAAGTCAACAACAACAAAGAAAGCCAAATTAGGAAATACCCGTCAGGGGCTGATCTGCCAAGCTGATCCTCAGTCTTCACAGACCTGGGAGACTAGCTGGTAGTGTCCTTCACCACCCAGCCCAGCGTCATCCCAGGTCACCTCGGCCTTCCCGTTCCTCCATCTTTCCAAGATCTCCTTCTCAGTCTTCCTGAACTATCCGCTCCTCAAGGTCATGCTGCCTTTCTCATCATCACCCATAACTGCTGCATCTCAGCTCCACTTTCTCCTTTGCTTGTTCAATTGTTCCAACTACAAATCTGGAACAGAGCTTTAGTCATTCTGCTTAGAGCCCAAAGCCTATCACTCAGTAACACTCTGCCATACCTGAGTCTTTTTCCCTTTAATTTCCCACAATATCAAAATGTCAACTCTGATAAAGCTACTTATTAATTCCATTCTTATCTGAATCCAAGTTGCCAAAAGCATACAGCAAGTCACACGGAACAGGGTACATTGGTTCTGCGGTAAATTCATCATCACCCAAGGACCATCAGAAAGCCTGTAATCCTGGTACAGTTCTCTGGTCAGTGCACTGTTTCGAGCAGGATTATCTTCTGATCCCTATTTCCTTCCTCAGTCTCACTTATAAGGAAAGAAAAGGAAGCCATGAGAAATGAAATTCATTACCCTGATGCCAAACACAGATTTACTCATATGTGCATTCTCTCTTCATTGCCCTCCTATTAAAACAGAGAAGCCACCCATCCATGCCAAGGCCCATCCCTTTACAGCTGCTATGGAGCCTCATAGATCATTCCTTTCCTGTCCTGCATCTAATTCTTCCGGGTCCTTCTCATTTACTTCGGAACAATTAAAACAAAACAAAGTACCTAATTTTTTAAAAATAAGTGTATGGATAAATATAAAAGACATTTTTCCTCATTAGAAAAAATCTCTTTGAAAGGTAATTAAAGCCAAAAACAGCAACATTTTTACTGTAGGACTTGTAATACATGTTGAAATAAAATGTATGACACATTTTACTTAGCACAAAAGACAAGTGGACGAAATGGAAGTACTCTGTTTTAAAGTTCTAAGACAAAAAGTGAAAGAACAGTGTAAACTGTGATAAGTAGAAGACATATGTATAAATCCTACAGCAATGACTAAAATAATTTTTTTAAAGGAAAAAAAAAAAAAAGAATAGCCGAGAAGTCAACAATGGAGAGAAAATGGAACTTTAGGGCTTCCCTGGTGGCTGAGACGGTAAAGAATCCGCCTGTAATGCATGAGACCCAGGTTTTTTCCCTCAGTTGGGAAAACCCCCGGAGAGGGAATGGCTACCCACTCCAGCAATCTTGCCTGGAGAACTCCATGGACAGAGGAGCCTGGAGGGCTACAGTCCATGGGGTCACAAAGAGCTGGTGTGACTGAGTGACTAACACTTTCATGTTCCTTCTATACTCATTTTAGAGAGTTTTTAAAATCACAGATATTGAATCTTGTCAAATGCTTTTACTACATCTATTGAGATGATTTTTATCCTTCATCCTGTTAGCTACATTATTTCACCCTGATTGATCTATAGATGCTGAA
Source organism: Bos indicus (assembly GCF_029378745.1). Taxonomy (NCBI): domain Eukaryota; kingdom Metazoa; phylum Chordata; class Mammalia; order Artiodactyla; family Bovidae; genus Bos; species Bos indicus. The sequence continues at coordinate 46,381,253 of NC_091775.1, forward strand.
ACATCTTTCCTTCCCTGGAATAAATCCCACTTGGTCATAATGTGGTGGTGGTGGTGGTTCAGTCACTAAGTCGTGTCCGACTCTTGTGATCCCATGGACTGTATAGCCTGCCAGGCTCCTCTGTCCATGGGATTCTCCAGGCAAGAATACTGGAGTGATCATAATAAATGATCCTTTAAATGTATTTGCTAATATATGGCTCAGCTGGTAAAGAATCTGCCTGCAATGCAGGAGACCTGGGTTAGATCCCTGGGTTGTGAAGATCCCCTGGAGAAGGAAAAGGCTACCCACTCCAGTATTCTGGTCTGGAGAATTCCATGTATGTCCATGGGGTCACAAAGAGTCAGACATGACTGAGCGACTTTCACACTTGAGGATTAATGTTCATCAGAGATAACTGGCCTGTAATTTTCTTTGTGTATGTGTGCTGTCCTTGTCTGGTTTTGGCATCAGGTAATGACAACCTTGTAAAATGAGCTGGAAAATGTTTCCCCCTCTTCAATTATTTGGAAGAGTTTGAAAAGTAGAGGTATTAAACCTTCTTTGAATGCTTGGCATAGAATTCACCTGAGAAGTTGTCTGGCCCTTTACTTCTGTTTTTTGCAACATCTTCAATGATTGTTTTATTCTCTTTACTAGTGATTGGTTTACTTGACTGGTCTGATGGTAGTGGGTTACCATCTCTTCATGATTTAGTCCTAGCAGGTTATGTGATTCTAAGAATTTCTCCATTTCTTCTAGGCTGTCCAGGTAATTGGCATATAGCTGTTCATAGTATTCTCATCTAATCCTTTGTATTTCTGTAGTATCACTGCATTTCTCCTCTTTCACTTCTGGTTTTATTTATCAGAGCTTTGTCCTTTTTTTCTTCTTAGTAAGCCTAGCTAAAGGTTTGTCAATTTTATCTCAATTTCATTTCTTCCCTCTCTGATCTTTATGCCCTTCCTCCTAATGACTTTGGGCTTCATCTAGTCTTCTTTTTCTAGTTCTTTTGGGTGTAAAGTTAGACTGTTTGATATTTTTCTTGTTTCCCGAGGTAGGCTTGGATTGCTATAAACCGTCCTCTTAGTACTGTTTTTCCTGCATCCCATAGGTTTTGATATGTTATATTTTCACTTGTCTTCAGGTAATTTTTAATGTCTCCTTTGATTTCTTGACTTAATAGTTGTTCAGTAACATGTTGTTTGTGCTCAAGTCACTCAGTTATGTCTGACTCTTTGCAATGGACTGCAGACCTCCAGGCTCATCTGTCCATGGGATTCTCCAGGCAAGAACACTGGAGTGGGCTGCCATTTCCTCCTCCAGGGGATCTTCGGACCCAGGGATCAAACCTGTGTCTGCCAGCATCTCCTGCATTGCAGGCAGATTCTTTACCTACTGAGCCACCTCAGTCTCCACATATTTGTGAGTTTTTCAGCTGTCTTCTCATAGTCAATTCCTACTTTCATACCACTGTAATTGGGGGGAAAAGGCAGGATATGATTTCCATCTTCTTTAATGCCTTGTGACTTGAACTATCCCTGAGAAAGTTCTATATGGACTTGAGAAGAATGTGTATTCTACTGCATTTGAGTTGACCACATACATCCATCAATACATCCTTGCTGTCTGGATGATCTATTCATTGATGTAAGTGGAGTTTTAAAGTCCCCCTGGTAGCTCAAATGGTAAAGAATATGCCTGAAATGCATGAAACCCAGGTTCGATCCCTGGGTCGGGAAGATCCCTTGGAAAAGGAAATGGCTACCCACTCCAGTAATCTTGCCTGGAGAATCCCATGGACAGAGGAGCCTGGTGGGCTACAGTCCATGGGGTTGCAAAGAGTGCTCCTATGCTAGGTGCGTAAGTATTAATAACTGTTATGTCTTCCTGATGATTCATCCCCTTTATCATTATATAACGCACATCTTTGTCTCTCATCACCTTTTTTTGAAGTCTACTTTGTCCGATACAAGTATGGCCACACAACTCTCTTTTGGGTGCCATCTGCTTGGAGGACCATTTTCCATCCTTTCTTTTGCATCTGTTTTTCTGTTGAGCTGGGACAGGTCTCTTGGAGGCAGCATATAGTTGAGTCTTGCTTTGTAGTACTCCAACCACGCTGTGTCTTTTGATTGACAAATTCATTTACCCATATGGTGATTATTGGCAAATGGGGATTTAGTACGGCCTATTAATCTTTTGTTTTCTGCGTGCTCTCTTCCCCCATTGTTTCTTTTTCCTTGTGTTTCTGTCTGCCATTTTGGTTTGGTGGTTTTCTATAATGTTTTTCTCCATTTCCTCTCTTTTTTTTTTTGGTTTCAGATTTCTGCTCTGGATTTTTGTGGTTACCATGAGGTTTTCATAAAATACCTCATAAATAAAATAGCCCTTTGTATGCTGATAGCATCTCATCTTCACTTACCTATATGGGTCTGTCCTTTTCCTCTTCCCCTTTCATGGGGGAAGTTGTCTTAAATGATCCCCTTTCATGTTATGAGTCTGTTACCCAACTGAAGTAGCTTTAGTTGTTTTTACTGCTTTCCTTCCTTTTAACTTTTATGCTCTAACAATGTGTCTAAAAATCTATTCTGACTGAGTTGGGATTTTCTGATTCTATTTATACCTCACTCAAGGTTTTGTGTACTTTGGCCTTTTCGTTTCAGGCAGAAGAGCTTCTTTGAACATTTCTTGTAAGGCAGGTCTAGCGGTGATAAACTTCCTCAACTCTTGTTTGTCTGGGAAAGTATTTCTCTTTCATATCTGAAGGACAGCTTTGCTGGATAGTCTTAGCTGACAGTTCTTATATTTCAGTATTTTGAGAATGTCATTCCACTTCCTCTTGGCCTACAGAGTTCCTGTTGAGAAAACTGCTGACAGCCAAATGGGGGTTCCTTTGTAAGTTATTATCCTTTGCCCATTGGTTGCCTTTAAAATTCTTTGCCATTGACTTTTGACAGTTTTAATATAATGTGTCTTGGAAAAGAAAGTATTTTTTCATTGAAGTAATTAGGTATTCTCTTAGCTTCATGGACTTTTATTAATACATTCAGTTCCTCTCCCATGTTTGGGAAGTCCCAGCTATTATTTCTTTATATTCTCTATTTATCATTAATTTTTGCCATTTTAATTGCAACGTACCTTGGTGTGGTTCTCTTTAGGTAGATTCTGTTTGGGACTCTTTTCTTCCTGGACTTGTATATGTTTCCTTTCCCAGTAACCTGGGACGAGGTTAAAATGGGCTATTTTCAGCTATTATGTCCTCAAGGATATTCTGTAATCCTTTTTCTCTCCCTTTTTCCTCTGTAACCTCTATAATGTGAATATTAGTATTCCAGGGAGATGTCTCAGATGTCTCAGACTGTCCTTACATCTTTTTATTCTGTTTTCTATTCAGCTTCAGTGATTACTACTACTCTGTCGTCCACCTCACTGGCCTAGTCCCCCTGTATCATTTAGTTTACTATTGATTCCTTCTGGTGTTATTTTTCATTTCAATTATTGTATTCTTCATCTTTGTTTGGTTGTTCTTTATATTTTCTAATTCTTTGTTAAAAACTTTGAATTTTTCTGTTTATCCATTCTTCTTCCAGTTCTCTGACCATCTTTATAGTCATTACCTTGAACTTTTTCCTGGGTAGATTGATTATCTCCATTTCACTTAGCTCTTCTGGGGTTTAAATCTTGTTCCTTTGCTTGGAGCATGTTTCTATGTTGCCTCATTTTGCCGAAATTGCTGTTTTCATGTCTATGTATCTGGAAGGTTGATTACGTTTCCTGATCTTGGAGAAGTCGCCTTTTGTAGAGATGTCCTGGTGTCTCAGAAGCACACTCCCCTCTGGTCACGAGAGCTGTATGCTTGCTCTAGGACTGACCCATAGGTGAGCTGCTGGGATCCTTCTGTTGTGGTAGGCTAGCTACCATGGGTGGTCTGGTAGGCTTGTTTATCCCCCCGTCTGGTTGGTTCCTAGGCCTTGTCTTTTGCCAAGGCTGCAAGGACCACAAGGCACCTGGACAGCACCAAGGGGCTGAGATGGGTGCACTGGGGTGAGTGCTGATTCACTGGTGGGTGGAGTCAGTGTCCGGGAGATCCTGCCAGCCCGCTGGCAGGCAGAGATGTGTCCTGGAGTCTGGCTGTAGGACCCAGGGGTCCCAGAGCTAATGTCATACTGCCAGTGGGTGGGGCTGGTACCTGACACAGCTGGCTGCAGGGTCCAGGGTATCCTGAAGCTTGTGCTGGCCTGCTGGTGGACAGGGCCAGGGCCCAGCTGGTCCTAATGTTGGTGCTGGCCTGCTCACATGAGACCTAGGTCCACAGGCTGCAGGACTGCCTCTCTCCTGCACTGGTGCTTGTCTGCTGGTGGGTGAGGCTGGGCCTGCAGCTAGAGCAGGCTTGCTGGTGGCTGAGGCAGGAGATTCTGGGTCTGGTGCCTGCTGCTGGTGGGAGAAGCTGGATCCCAGGGTCTCTGTGTGTAGGGTCCTGGGTGTCCCAGGTCTAGTACCTGCACACGGGTGTGTGGGGCCTGGCCCTTGGCCCCTTGGTGGGCAGTCATGTCCAGGGAAAGGTGTGAACTTAGGGGTCTTAAGGCAGCCTGTCTGCTCTTGGGTGGGGCTGTGTCCCTGCCCAGTTAGTTGCTTGGCCTGAAATGTCCCAGCACTGGTGCCTAAGGCCAGTGGATATGGGTGAGGCTGGGTTTGGAGGCCAATATGCTAGAGGGAAGATTCCAAAATGGCACTAGCCAGCAAGGGAGTCCATGTGGTAGAATGAGTGCCCCCAAGTGGCTGCCACCAGTGCTTATATCCTTGAGGGTGAGCTCCCATTAACTGGCTCCTGCCTCTGGGGAGCTTCCTGGTGGCTCAGATTGTACAGAATCTGCCAACAATGCAGGGAATCCGGGTTTGATCCCTGGGTCAGGAAGATCCCCTAGAGAAGGGACTGGCTTCCTAGGGGACTCTCCAACTTCAGCCTGTGGGTCTGATCCAGGCTCCTTCCAGATTATTGCTTCTGCCCTGGGTCCTATAGTATGTGAGAGTCCGTGTGCACCTTTTAAGAGTGGGGTCTCTCTTTCCCACACCCCTCTGACAAAGTCAAACATGCTGAGAGCTCATCTTCCTGGAGAAGGATGCCCAGGCTGTGGGGATCAACATGGGGATCAGACCCCATGCTCATTGGGGACAGCCTTGCAATTGCGATTACTCTTTCATTCATGGGTCACCCACTGAGGAATATGGGTCTTGACTATACTGTGACTCCCACCACCTACCAGTCTCATGGTTCCTTCTTTATATCATTAGTTGTAGAAGATCTTTATTTTTTTGAAAAAAAATTTTTTTGGCTGCACTAGGCCTTCACTGCTGCCTGCGGGCTTTCTCTAGTTGTTGACAATGGGGGCTACTCTCTGGTTGTGGTGCACAGGGTTCTCATTGCAGAGGCTTCTCTTGTTGCAGAGCTCAGGCTCTAAGAGTGTGTGGGCTCAGTAGTAGCAGCTCGTGGGCTTTAGAGCACGGGCTCAGTAGCCGTGGCTTCCAGACTCAGCTGCCCCTCAGCATGTGGAATCTTCCTGGACCAGGGATTGAACCTGTGTCCCATACATTGGCAGGTAGATTGATTCTTCACCACTAGACCACCAGCGATGTCCAATAGAAGATGTAGATTCTGATCTTTTTTATTGATAGGTGTTCTGGAAACAGCTGCAATTTTAGTTTGCCTGTGGAAGGAGGTGAGCTCACCTCATACATAAAAAGTAACTTAAAATGGACCACAGACTTAGCTATAAAAGCTTAACCTGTAGAATTTCCAAGAGAAAACAGTAGGCCATCTTAGTGACTTCAAGTCAGGCATGAATGTCTTTAAAAAGACACAAGAAGCACAACCTATAAAAGAAAATGTTGATGAACTGAACCTCATCAAAACATTTGCTCTTCAAAATGAAGATAAAGATAAAAAACTGAACAAAGAGACAAGCCACACACAGGGAAGAAAAACGAGTGTTTGATAATAGACTTGTATCCAGAATACACACAGAAATCTTACTACTCAATAAAAAAAACTAACAAGCCCCCCACAAATGGGCAACAGATATGAACACATCTGGATGGCAAATAAGTAGACAAGAAGACAGCCAACACCATGAATCAATAGTCAAATGCAAACTAAAACCACAGTGAGTTTTTCAGTGCACATCTACGTGAATGGCTAAAATTTAAATGATGGACAATGTCCGGTGTTGGCCCGGACATGTTGTAAACTGGAGTTTTTATATGTGGCTGACAGTGATGCAAACAGTATAGCCACTCTGGAAAACAGTCTGCAGTTTCTTATAAAGTTAACTATAAACTTACCATGTGACCTAGCAATTTCATTCCTAGGTATTTAACCAAGAAAAATGACAACATATGTCTACAAAAAGACTCACACTTACATGTTCACAGCAGTGTTCTTCTTAATAGCCCCAAACTGGAAACAACTGAATAAACCATCAACTGGTGAATGGCTATTCATACAATGCAATTCCACTTGGCAATAAAAAGGAGCAAATTACTGATATGCACAACATGAATGAATCTCAACAGCTCTTTGCTAACTCAAGAGAACCCTGACACAGAAGACTGCACACTGGATGATTCGATCTATGTGAAATTACAGAAAGAGGAGTGTTAAAGTGACAGAAAGTGGATCAGTGCCTGCCAAGAGCCAGAGGATCAGGGACAGGCTCTGACTGCAGAGAATCAAAGAACGTTTCCAGGTGGTGGAAACATTCTGTATGGTGACTGTGGTGGTGGTTACACTGCTGTAAATCCTTGTCAGAATTCTTATTTTGTACCCCTAAATGCAGTGAATTTATTGTATACAAATATACCCCAATACAGCTTACAAAAAGAAAAAAAAATATTTTACTTTCACACCACGGCCAACACCTGAATGCCCATTAAACAGTGACCTCCTAACCATGGGGTATGAAGAATATGTCATTTTGAGCTACTACCTGATGCTGCAGAGCCCGTTCCTGATGGAGACACCAAGTGCAGTGATGCTATGGATGGTTTCTTGGTAGTAAAACCATCTATCTTAGTCCCACTGCTGCCACGGACACCCTGCTAGAAAGTAAGAACACAAGGAAAGAGACCGAACATCTCAAGCATCATATTATAGAATAACTGGCAGATCTTCAACTTCACATGTTAAACAGAAAAAAAAAGTACATATCAATACATAACTGAGAAGTAAAACATTTTCAGCCTGTCCCCAAGAGCCTGGTCAAAGTTCCTTTGCATATAATGTTAAAGATATGGCTTGTGTGTGTGTATATACATATATACACACACACAAGTGAAGTGAAGTGAAGTGACTCAGTCGTGTCTGATTCTTTGTGACCCCATGGACTGTAGCCTAGCAGGCTCTTCCATCCATGGGATTTTCCAGGCAAGAATACTGGAGTGGGTTGCCATTTTCTTCTCCAGGAGATCTTCCCGACCCAGGGATTGAACCCGGGTCTCCCGCATTATAAGCAGATGCTTTACTGTCTGAGCCGCCAGAAAAGGGATCTAGTTCACTGACCCAGGATCGAACCCAGACCTCTGGTACTAGAAGCACGGAACCTCAGCCTCTTGACCACCAGGGAAGTTCACTACTGCTTTCTGAGCACTTTCCAGGGCTTCTGTGGTGTCTGATAGTAAAGAATCTGCCTGCAATGCAGAAGACCCGGGTTCAATCCCTGGCTCGGGAAGATCCCTGATTCTTGACCTAGATCATCAGATTCTGAACATTTGTTAAAAATGGTTATGCCTTGAAGTGAGGACTGAAGAAAACCTTAGTGAAAATACTTATGCTTGCCTTGGATCCTATATCTAAGTATAGGAAAGTCTTGCCCTGAAGTTTAAACTGACAAGTCTGAGAAGGCCTTTTTACCTAAAGAGATGAAAAGTTAAAGTGACAAAATTTTTTCATATAAAATTGATATGTATCCGTATAAAACTATAAACTGCCTACTTTACTGATAAATAATGACAGAGAGGAGCTCTCCCCATACAGACCTGCTATCCTACAATTATGTCTGAAAAAGTAAAACTGTTCAATTTATGTCTTGTCAGTATGGCTTGCTCCTAATCTAAATAGTCCCTAACCCCAGTGGTAAGAGAACACATTTTTTCTAGGTAATGAACATTTAAGTTTAATGCCTAGATATCAAATTTTAAAGCAGAGGGGAAATCCAGTTCACAAATAAAGTTTGAAAGATAGCACTCGGGGGAAAACCTAGCGAAGTATGTAAGAATTCAGGACATAGAAAATCCTTTCACTGCAGCTTTTTAAATAGAGTCAGGAGGGAATACCGTGTGTTTCTGTAGAACAAAGTCTTAACCTCAGCTGTAATGAAGGTTACCCTCAGCTGTAATGCAGACCAGGTCATTCGTCTTGAGCTTCAGCACAAAAACCTTAATTTTAATAAGAGGACGCACAGTTACTTTCTCGTTCGTGTGTTGGAAGTTAGCATCACTTACACACACAGTTTCTGGGGATGCACAGGATCGGGGCCTGTCCTCCTGCAGGAAGTCAAGCTGAAGCATGGAGCTGCTCCCTGAGTTAATGAGGGGGTGTCCTTCATTCCGTGTCTCCCACTTCTCCTCTCTGCTCCTTGGGTTGACGGTTGAAGATGGTGGGCCTGGGTTTGGAGCCACTGCTGATACCGAAGAGAGTATTTCGGAAGAGGGTGCTGCTCCCAAGAAGGGATATGGGGAGAATGACAGTGACGAGAGGGGAGAGAGAGAGAGGGGTCATGCAGGAAGATGTTCACAAAAATGCAGAAGTAAGCAGAAGGCAGAGCTGGGAAACACTGCAGGCTGCTAGGCAAAGGTGGCTCAGGCAGCCTTGGTAGTACAGTTATTGAAGCTTCGTGTTCTCTGCCAAGGGAGGTCGTGGCTGGGAGGGGAAGAGCTGGGATGAGGCCAGGGGCTGGGCTGGGAACCATCACTGTAGCTGGGAGCGAGGGGCCAGAGGCATGGGGACAGGAGGCGGAGGAGGGGCACCAGGGCTGTCCATCCGGGTGGGGACAGAAGTGATCCTTGGCGCTGCTGCCATCCGACCACACAATAGGCTTCTTACGCTTGTGTTTCCCCTTTTTGCAACCAGCTGATCGTGTCGGCCTGGAAGCAGAACCTCCTGCAGGATAAAGAGGGAGACCAGTTACAGAAAACTAACCCAGAACAGAAGGACTCCATTGACAAGTAGTTGTAAGCACATTACAAGGAATAAACATTGGTCAATAATAACCATGTCCACTACAGGAATGACAGAAAGTAGACCTAGAAAGATGGACGAGATCCTGGATACAAGCTGTTGCTATAAAGTAAACCCCATTTCAGCATCTCTCAGCCATTTTCTTACAAGCCAATATCCTACACTTCATTCTACATCTTCCAGGACTCATGTATGATTCCTAAACTTGGTAACTCTGTTGCTAAATGGAATATATATATATATTTATTTAATGTATTTGTAATCAGAGGATAATTGCTTTACAATGTTGCATTGGTATCTGCTGTACAACAATGCGAATCAGCCATAAGTATATGTATATCCCCTCCTTCTTGAACCCCCTCCCACACTCCCACCGCACCCCTCTAGGCTGTCGCAGAGCACTGGGCTGAGCCCCCTGTGCTATCCGGCAGCTTCCCACTAGCTGTCTGTTTCACACCTGGTGGTGTATATGCTTCAGCGCTACCCTCTCTCCCTCCCTCCCTCCGTCCCACATCCACAAGTCTGTATGTATTCATCTGCACTGCTGCCCTGCAAATATGTTCATCAGTACCATTTTCCTAGGTTTATATGGAATATATTTTTTAAATTTAACTACCTTGAACATACAAGTATTTAGCTTTGCTTCTGCTTTCCTGCTGAAGATAGGAGCTATAGGGTGACGACAGAATCTTCTCCAGGAATTTATCTACATAGCTCTGCTCTTCCTTCTGTGTGTGGGCTGACAGCACAGCCTTTGTGAGCCCTGAGTGTTTAAACGCTTCTGCGGCCAGCGGAGCTGGGTGTGTGCTGAGAGTCCAGGGCTCACAGGCCAGCGGTCTGTGCTCTGCTGGAGTCAATTCCGCTGAAGTGGAAGAAGACAGATTTAATTTTAACTCCAACTGGTTATTTTGCATTTATTTACTTTCACTAATTTAACTGCCTTTCAATAAATTTTTACAATCATTACAATGGCTGGAACATAAAACCTCCATCAATTCAGCAGGTACATTTTTATTTTTCAGCCTTGTTTTACACTCTTTGCATACTTATATATACATTTTGGGCTTCCCTTGTGGCTCAGCTGGTAAAGAATCTGCCTGCTATGTGGGAGACTTGGGTTTGATCCCTGTATTGGAAAGAACCCCTGAAGAAGGGAATGACTACCCACTCCAATATTCTGGCCTGGAGAATTCCATGGACTGTACAGTCCATGGGGTCACAAAAAGTTGGACACGACTGAGTGACTCTCACTTACTTACTTACATACATTTTAGAGTTGTAATGCTCAATGTGCACACATTTATTTAGATCCTGCTTTCATTGTAAATATTTTTTATCTCCATGAATTCTTTGAAAAATTGTTATCTCTGGATTAATCTTTTAATATGTAATATAAATATGTGGTTTAAAAATTAACATGTGTTAGACATTTAGTAGCTTCTCCCCAACCTTGTGTAACACCTGCCTAGTTCTCATTTATTCTCCCCACAGAAAACCTTTTATTTGCTTATTTATCTACTTTCTTTAAGCATCTGTAAATAAGTACAGATATAGACTCTTATCCCTCTTCCTCATTTTTACCCAAAAGGCATATAATCTTGTACACTAAGCTGCAGTGTGTTTTTTCATTTAACAATATCCCTTTTATCAGTACATCATGTAGGATTCCACTTTACGTGCATGCATGCCACATGCTGTTGCTTCAGTTGTGTCTGACTTTTTGGGACCCCATGGACTGTGGCCGGCCAGCCTCCTCTGTCCAGAGGATTCCCAGTCAAGAATACAGGAGTGGATTGCCATATCCTTCTCCAGGGATCTTCCCAATCCAGGGATCAAACGCATGTCTCCTGCACTGGCAGGTGGACGCTTTACTGATGAGCCACAGGGATGCCCATAACCACCTGTAGACAAATGCTGGGTTGCTTCTCAACATTACTTCTTCCAGGTACAAGAGATTTTACAGCAGACTCTGGTGGTCCTCCCAGCCTCCATTCCCCCTCTCCTCTGCTATGTGGTACTGAGGTGTGGGTAGGCTTGGTCCCACTACACTTCCAGAAATGGGCTCTGACTAGTCTAAGTCAACACACTGGACAGAGGGCTATGATGGACGAGCAGGGACTGGACTGACCTTCCCACCTGAAATAACTAGGAAGGCACAACATATGTGAAACAATAATTTCTGAGACACAAAACATCCTACGGGATTGGAAACAAGGTGAACCTCAGGCCTGCCTAGCTACTGCCTTGAGAGTGAGGAACAAGGTGGGCTCCCTGAGGGCAGAGACAGAGCCGAGAGAATGGGGAGGTCACAGTGGCTGGAGTTCAGGAAGATGAATGGAGGGGACAGCCACACGAGAGGCCTCCAGACAACTGTAGGGAACCCCCAAGTCCTCAGCAGTTCATTCATGGGAGGAAAAAAATCACCTGAAAGGATCAGACTGAAGCTCACAGCAGGTGGAGAACAGGGCTCAGTCCCGTCAGCCAGACTAGAAGATCTCATAACCCATATGCACTGGGTAGAATACTCTTAGGGGTCTTGCCTCAGTAGCAGAGAAGAACTAGACCTCCCTGCACCGCTCTGTTCCTGTCTAAGCAATTTTAAAAGCAAAGCCTGAGAAGATCCATCTGTTTCCATGAGGCTAAACTGGGCCCCAGAATAAAGCTCAACAATGTTAATAGGAATATTCAGCACCCATTCACAGTATCTGCTATCCTGTCAAAGGCTACTTGGCATGCGAAGAAGCAGGAACATACAGCCCACAAAAAGGAGAAAAATTAATCATGCAAAATCAACCCTGGGCTGGGAGAGAATTAGAACTGGAAGATAGAACATTAACAGTTATAATGTATTTCATACAGTCACAGGGAAGATATTTTAAATATGCTATATAAAGACATGGAAGATATTACAAAGACTCAAATAGAACTTCTAGAAATGAAAACTATAATATGTGAGATGGAAAAGCTACTGACTGGAAATAATGACAGATTTTACAATAGAAAACACTAGTGAACCTGAAGACACAGCAATAGAGACTGTCCCCAAATTAAACAAACACCTAAAAAATGAAAAAGTTTAAATGAACAGAGCATCAGTGGACTGTGACACAACTTCAAGCAGCCTACATACATGTAACTTGAGTCCCAGAAAGAGGGGAAACAGAAAAAATATTTTAAAAATAAGGGAAGAAGTTTTTTCAGTTTGATGGAAACAATAAACCTATAAATCCAAGAAGCCGAATAAACTCCAAGTATAAAAAACATGAAGAACACTACATCCTGGAACGTCAAAATCAGACCATCGAAATCAGTGATGAGTAGAAAAGCTTACGTTCAGCCAGAAGCTGCACATATATGCAAACAATACAGATGATAGAAGACTTCCTGTCAGAAACGATGCAAATGAGGATTCAGTAGAGCAGCATCTTTAAGGTACTGAAAGATAAACAGTCACCCTAGAATTCTCCGATCTGTTAAAATGTGTTTAAAACATGAACGTGAAATAAAGACACTTTCAGATGTACAAAAATGTGAAGGATTCATCACTGGTAGACCTGTACTACAAGAGACATAAAAGGAATGCCTTAGGCAGAAGAAGGATGATACCAGATAAATCTACATAAAGGAATGAGAAACACTGAGAGATGAATAAAGGGATAAACACTTAAATTTCTTTAAAAGATAATAATTACACAAAATAATAACAACATAGGGTGGGATTTCTAACACATGTAGAAACATATGCCAACAGACAAAGACCAAGGTGGGTAAATGGAAGTATAGTATTTTAAGTTTTTTATACATGAAGTGGTATAATATCTCTAGAAGACAGACTGTGAAAAATTAAATGCATATACCATAAACTCTAAAGCAACTACTAAAATAAACACCACTTTAAATACCAAGACATACATAGGTTAAAAGTAAAAGGTTAGAAAACAATATCAGATTATAAAAAAAAAAAAGCTAGAGTGAATATATTAATATAGACAAAGTATACTTTAGAGGAAAGAAAATACAAGAGATAAAGAAAGACATTTCACAATGATAAAAGGATCAATTAATCAAAAGGACAAAACAATTCTAAACAAGACCCTGATGCTGGGAAAGATTGAGGGCAGGAAGAGAAGGGGGTGACAGAGGATGAGATGGTTGAATGGCATCACTGACTCAATGGACATGAGTTTGAGCAAACTCTGGGAGATGGTGGAGGACAGGGAAGCCTGGCGTGCAGCAGCCCATGGGGTCGCAGAGTCAGACACAGCTTAGTGACTGAACAACAACAACACGCACAAATTAAGACAATTTCAAAATGCACAAAGCAAAGACCAATCAAACAGCAATGAGAAATAGACAAACCCACAATTATGGCCAGAGGCTTCAACACCCCTTCTGAAGTACAACAAGTATTCAGAAAATCAGTGGACAGAGAATAACTGAACAAACTATCAACCAACCTGACCTAGTTTATACACTGATAGAATATTCAACCCAACAGAGGCAAAATAAACATCCTTTTCAAGTGAATACAGAACATTTACCAAGATAGACCATATTGTAGACCATAAAACTAGTCTCAATAAATTTAAGAGTTCAAGTTTTGTATTTTCTCTGATCACAATGGGATTAAATTAGAAATCAATAAAGAAGTATGGAATATCTCTAAATGCTTCCTAATATATGATGATACATATGAAAATATAAAATATTTCAAAGAAAATATTAAAAGGAATATTAGGCAGCATTTGAACATGATGAAAATGAAACAAAATACATCAAAATGTGTGAAATGCAGCTGAGAGTAAAAGGAAAGTTTACACTCAAATCCACTAAGGAAGAAAACTGTCTGAAATTAATGACTTCAGCTTCCATCTTAAGAAACTCAAAAAACAAGAGTAAGGTAAAACAAAAATAAGCAGGAATTGCCCTGGTGGTCCAGTGGTTAAGACTCTGCACACCCAACGCCAGAGGTCTGGGTCAATCCCTGGTCAGGGAATTACAGAATTGATATTATTTTTTCCTTAAATGTTTGCTCAAACTCACTAGTGAAGCCATTTGGGCTTGGAGTTTTCTTGTTGGAGAAGTTTTTTATCAACAAATTCAGTTTTTTAAATAGATATGAGGCTATTCAGGCTTTCTACCTCTTGAGTGACTTTAGTATGTATCTCTCAAACAATTGGTCAATTTTGTCTAAGTTGTCAAGTTTATTGGGAAAACTTGTTTATAATGTTCAGTTGTTATTCTTTTGATATCTAGCGATGGTAGGATCTCTAGGGATGTTTCCTCTATCATTTCTGAAATTGATAACTTATATCTTCCCTTTTTTTTCCTGATCAGGCTTACTAGAGTTTGATCAATTTCATTGCTCTTTGCAAAGAACCAGCTTAAAAATTTATTATTTTTCTCTATTATTTTTCTGTTTTCTACTTAAAAGATTTTTACTCTGATCTTTATTTCCTTTCTTCTGCTTCATTTTTTAAAATTTGGCTGCACTGGGTGTCCCAACACATCATCAGAATATGGTGTAAACCCAAGGAATATGGGCTTCCCAGAAAGCAAAAGACAGATGCAGCTTAAGACATTTGGGCTCTGATTCTGCTTTCTCTCCTTAGAATAAAGAGGTGGACCTGCAGATGCTAAGACTGGTGTAAGATCAGGAGAAATAATTATCAGTAAATACTGATTATTCCTTAAATGAAAACATACAGATTTCAGTATGAATTCTTTCAAAGTAGTATTAACATAAGACCAAAATATACAAAGTCTAGTGGTGCAGTCAAAAAAAGAGGTTTCTGTATCAGGTAAGACCCCACCTTGCATGGACTGACGGTGTCACTGACTGCTCCGTACCCACGTGGGTATCCGAAGCATTAAGAACACATACACTAAAAGATATGCATCTGCTCTCATCCTGAGGCACTAGTTCAATTCCAGTAAAAGTCTACCTGTGACTAATTAGAAATAATAGAAAAATATATAGAAATAAACTAATCTCACAATAGCCGTGTCTTTCTCTGGTCTTTTCCCACCATCCACAGTCCACTTGTCAATATAATGCTCTCCGTCTCAAAGGGTGGCATGAGGATTAAGAGAATTAATTTATATGAAGAACTAAGGGCAGGGGATGGTATACAGTAACAGCTCAGCACATGTTCACTTATATTCCACTGAAGACTAGGAAAGATAAGTTAGACACAATCTGAAACCTGACTGAACATGTTTATCACCATTTCCTTACCTACCAAATCCTTATGAAGAATGCAAAAGTCAAAAGGGCAGGTGAGAGCAAAACAGAATAAAAAGGAGACATCAGAATAATTTACTAAGTCACTATGTTAAAGGAAGAGAGCTTCAAACATACACTCCTCATTTATAAGAAAAATACAAAAATTTGAGTGTGTTTATATGTATAATCCACCTAGTCACCGCTGCAGTCCAAATTCAAAATGAACACACTCTTTCAAGGTCAGCAACAAAGTGACCCAAGGCAGTCTCAACAATAATTGCATTAATAATGGTGAAGACTAATTGATGGCTTACTACTAGAGACCAGGTACCATCCTAGGAGCTTCACACGTGTCAGAAGAGTTGACTGGCCAATGACATAACTAGCAGATACAGTCCAAAACATACTGACCATTATAAACGTAATGATATTTCCAAAAACACTTTACCTGAAAAAAAAAAATCCATCTTAAACATCTTTACTAAGTAAATGGTATTAAAGACTTGTTCTTACAATGGTTGTATTTAACGTTGAGTGTATTCTGAAGTAAAGGCTACCATGGTACCTGAGTCTGGTGGTGGGATGTCGACAAGGACACTGCTGGAGCTGCCCTGGCTTGTGTCCAGGCTCAGAGTCACTGTGCTCAGGGTCCACGGAGCTCCTCCTTCAGCGTCTGTGGACTGCCCATTAGTGGCCATTTCTGATGCAGGTACAGCTGGGATCTGAGAAACAGCTGGTGATGTCATAGTGAAAAGAAAAATTCCCAACAGGAAATTCATATTAAAAACCTGAAGAGTTAACAGACATTTATACCCGATAAGTTAAAATCTACTGGTCATGTAGAGGCAATATGAAACTAGGATTGTTTGTGATTGCAATGAAATAATTAAAGGCAAAAGATGAAAGAAAATCAGGGCTTCCCTGGTGGCTCAGTGGTTAAGAATTGACCTACCAATGCAGGGGACACGGGTTCGATCCCTGGTCTGGGAAGATCCCACATGCCGCAGAGCAACTAAGCCCGTGAGCCACAACTACTGAGCCTGCGAGCCCTAGAGCCCATGAGCTGCAGGTACTGAAGCCCACGTGCCTGGAGCCTGCACTCCGCAACAAGAGAAGCCACTGCAATGAGAGCCCAAGCGCTGCAACAGAGAAGCCCCTGCTCGCCGCGACTAGAGAACGCCCACGAGCGCAAGGAAGAACCAGTGCAGCCTGAAGTAATAAGACAAATAAATTATTTAAAATGCTTAAAAAAAAAAAAAGATGAAAAACAAACAGAGAGGGGTGGCTCTCTTGATCTAACTATGGAAGACACCCCTCTCACCTCGCAGTGCCTGGATGTCATCTGCTCTGTGGCTTTGTCTGTCCTCTTCTGAGGATGAGGAAGTTGTATTTGTAGAGGAGATACACTTCCTCTTCAAAGCTGGGATGTGGTAGCTCTTCAGGTACCTGCATATTAATAATTCGGCCATGTATTCCTACCTGCCCCCAAAGTGGGCACCTCTCACCTCTCTGCTTTCCTTATGCCATTTCTGTTTGGGATATTTCACTGTCTTCTTTGGGTGAAGTCTTCCCTGACCATCTGGGCCCCCATCAAGGGATTCTTATATATTCCCTTCTATGGTCTTGCATTGATTTTCACAACTTAATTCTTATGAGCACAGGTCTTGTCTTCTCAACTATATTCAAAGAAGGGAAGCATCTTCTAACTTTCTGGATCCCCTGAACTGTTCAATTTATTATGAATTGTAGGTGGCATGTATCTACTGATCTATAGTGAAATATCAAGACAATAGCTGGTGAAAAATCAAGACAACAGCTATTAAAAACGATATAAAGGCTCCATAGTGACAACACACACTTCTGGAAAAACTAACACATTATCAAAACTTGTGTCTCATACCTGATAACACTATCAATACAGTTTATCTGCTGATAGGATGGGCTATGCTGAACCTTTCTCAAATCCTCACAGGACTCAGTATACATGCTATTATTTTTCACTGTCTGTAAGGAAGAAGAGGTCTTCTGCTCATCTGAAATAGAATGAAAGGATGTTCAATTAAAAATATATTCTTGAGAACATGTACTTATTTAGCAAAATTAAATCATGATATTTTAGGATAGATATATGGTACTTTAGAATAGACATGATCAATATTATATAGCTATTAAAAATGAGCTCAGATCTAAATGAGCAGATATAGAAAGATATCACACAGAACAATTACATGAACAACTGCATTTTTACCTTTTAAAAAAGGAGTGAAATAAATGTTTCAGGCAAAGATTATCAAGGAACAAACAGGTGAAAGGTGAAAGGCTGATGGGGACTTTTACAATGTTACCACCTCTACAACTGATGGATCCTGGTATCACTAAGCAGGGGGTGACAGACACAGTGCGTTCTTATGTGTGGTGACAGAAAGTGCGTGGCACTGCCTGTGCTGAATTGGTATCCAAGAGAACATTCTATGATGACAGAATGGTATTTTATCTATACTGTCCAACCTGGTAGCCAGTAACACCACATCCAGCAACCAAGCACTTGAAGTGTGGCTACAACAAAAGAGGAACTACATATTACGTTTTATTTATTTGTAACTTATTTGTATTTAAATTGCAAAATGTGGCTGCTGCTGCTGCTAAGTCGCTTCAGTCGCGTCCGACTCTGTGCGACCCCATACCCGGCAGCCCACCAGGCTCCCCCGTCCCTGGGATTCTCCAGGCAAGAACACTGGAATGGGTTGCCATTTCCTTCTCCAATGCATGAAAGTGAAAAGTGAAAGTGAAGTCACTCAGTCGTGTCTGACTCTTAGCGGCCCCATAGACGAAAGCCTACCAGGCTCCTCCGTCCATGGGATTTCCCAGGCAAGAGTACTGGAGTGGGGTGCCAGTGGTTACCAAATCGGATAGCAGAGGTATAGAGAGAGAAAAAAGACCACAGGCTGGAGCACTGAAGAACTTTCTGTAGAAAAGACACAGCCAGTAGAGGAGTCTTATCTAACCACTGATTTATTCTCTGTATCTATGAGCTTTTTTTTTTTTTTTTTTAGATTCCACATATAAGTGAAACCATATGCCGTGTGTCTTTCTCTGACTTATTTCACACAGCACAGTTCTCCTAAAGTCCTTTTGCTGTCACAAGGGAAGAATTTCATTCTTTTTATGGCCAAATAGTACTCCATTCTCTATATATACCAGTTGCTTTATCCATTCATCCATGGATGCACACTTAGGTTGTTTCAATGTCTTGGTTATTGGGAATAATTCTGCAATGAACATAGTGAAGCATATATCTTTTCAAATTAGTGTTTTCATTTTCCTCAGATAAATACTCAAAAATGAGACTGCTGGATTATATGGTAGTTTCATTTTTAATTTTTTGAGGAACCGCCATACTTTTTTCCACAGTGGCTGCACCAGTTTACATTCCCATCAATAGTATAAAAGGGTTCCCTTCCCTCCAGGTCCTCAACAACACTTGCTATCTCTTGTCCTTTTGATGGCCATTCTGATGGGTGTGAGGTGACATTTCATTGTGGTTTCGATATGCTGTGGTCTCCAACTATAGCTGTGGATTTGTTTATTTCTCCTTGAAGTTTTTATCAATTTTTGCTTCATATTACATATTTTGAAGCTCTGGCGTTAGGTGCATCAACAGGCTTGTTTTATGTTCTCAGAGAATCAACTTCCTAGTCTTTATGCAATATTGCTCTGAAAGCCTCGTTCTAAAGGCGACTGTGTCTGACCTTAGTACAGTGCTTTCCAGTTTTCTCTGGACTCCTGTTAGCATGGCATATCTTTTCTAACTTTTTACTTTTATCCTATGTTTTTAATATTCAAAATGGGTTTTGTTGACAATATACAGGTGCATCTTGCTCTTCCATCCAATTTGACAGTTTGTCTTTTCACTGGTATATTGAGATCATTCACATTTGATGTGATCAATGCTATTGGATTAAAATGTACCCCCTTTTTAAAAATTTTAATTGGAGGATAATTATAATATTGTGATGGTTTTTGCCATACCTCTTGCTAGTTGTTTTCCATTTGTTCCATCTGGGTTTTTTGGTTTGTTTCTTTTTTCTTCGTTTTCTGTCTCACTTGGGTTAAGTGTTTTAAATTACATTTTACCAAGTCTACTGATATTATTTATACTTCTTTAAAATTTTTTACTAATAATTATCCTGAAGTTTACAAACATATTGTAAGAAGTTAGTTTCTATCTCATCAATATACTCCAAATAATAAAATTTGGAAGGAATTTTACAACAGTATATTCCCAATACCTAGCTCCTGTTCTTTGTAGTATTTTTTACACACATTATAAATGCAAAATATTCTTTTTGCTTTAGTCAGTTATCTTTTAGAGTAACTAAAAATAAGCGAAAAATAATAAGTATTTTATCTTAAGTGCCTAAGTATTAGTCACTCAGTCATATCTGATTCCGTGTGACCCCATGGACTGTAACCAGCCAGGCTCCTCCATCCACGGACTTCTCCAGGCAAAACTGCTAGAGTGAGTAGCCATTCCCTTCTCCAGGGGAGCATCCTGACATGCGGATTGAACTCGCGTTGCCTGCACTGCAGGCAGATTCTTAACCATTTGAGCTACGAGGGAAGCCCTTGGCATTTCATCTTACTTTATTCCATTTCCAGTGCTCTTCACTGGTTTGTGTAGACCCAAGTTTTATGTCTGGCATCATATTCCTTCTAGCTTTACAAATTCCTTCAGGACTCCTATAGAACAAATTTACTGCTGGCAGTAAATTCCTACAGCTTTTGTTTGAGAAAAATCTTTATATCTCCATTTCTGAAAGATACTTCCCACTAGGTGTATAATTCTGCATTTATGGTTTTCTCCTTTGAAGACTTTACTGTCTTCTAACATTCATGGCTTCTGAAGAAATGTATACTGTAATTTTTATTCTTATTTTTCTTTCTCTGTTTATAATCTTTTTTCTTTTGGTTACCTTCAATATATTCTCTTGGTTTTATTTTAGTTTGAATATGATATGCCCAAGCATTTTTATTTTGTGATTTTTTTTTTTTGTATTTATGCTACTTGATGTTCTTTGAATGTGGAAATATCAGCCATTATTTCAAGTATTCTTCCTGAGATTCCAATTACTCCTACTAGATCATTTAATCCTGTCCTCAAATTCTTTTTTTTTTTGGCCGAGCCACATGGCATGCAGGATCTTAGTTCCTCAATCAGGGATTGAACCCACACCCGCTGCACTGGAGGCAACCTCTGGACAGCCAGGGAAGTACACCTAAGTTCTTAAGAGGTTCTACACTGAATGTACTGTTCTCTTTCTGTTTCAGCTTGCGTCATTTTTATTCATTCACCTTCAAGTTCACTGATTCTCTTCTGAGTTGAGTGCCCATCAGTGGCATTCACTTACCTCCAGTGCTGCTAACATTTGTACTTGATCCTTCCTTTTATGTTGCCTCTCTATGCTGTGATTCCTTATGTGCTTTTGCACGTTGTCTACCTTATCCTTTGGAGCCTGTATTCATTATTCAGTTATTTCCAATGTCTGTGTCCTGCCTGACTCTTGTTCCGATGACTGTTCTGTCTCTTAGGAGGTTTTTTCCTTGCTTTTCGTATGTTTCACAATTTGCTGAGAACACATTATATAAGACAGCAGGGACTGGGCATGGCTTCCCTTCCACTACATCAGAGTCAATCTAATTAAGCTTTAGGCCAGGCTAAAGGTCTACCGTTGCTATGACTTCATTCAGTGTATGACAGCTTTCAGATCCCTCCAGGGTCACTCTGCTTCAGGTGGTGGCTGGTCCCCTGAGAGCTCCTCTTTTCCAACGTCTGTTCCACTCTCAGGTCTTGGGCTTCCCTTTGCACCGTGCCTCAGAGAAAGTCCGTCTCTTGCAGGTAACAAGATTCAGTCGGTTACGGGATCCAGCACTTACTTCACTTCATGTAAGCGTGTGCCTCTCCTCAGATTACAGGCCTGCTGGCTGTCCTGTAGCCTCAGCACTCTGCTGGGTTCAAGAAAGATCATGAACTTAACGCCTGTCTGGGCTTTTTCCCTGTTAAGTTTGGAATGAGTTAGTTCAGTTTATGAGTCATCTTTCATCTGGGCTTTGTGTCACCCTTGCAGTGGAACATTCAATTTCCCCTAATTTCCCCAGTTCTCTGGCAGCAGGTTATCAATCGGTATGTACAGCTAATGAAGGGACTTTACGTGTCTCTGTTGTTCCTTGTCCTGCCATAATACATTTAAAAGTTTCCCTTCTTAAGTGTGTGTGAGTGCTCAGTTGTGTTTGACTCTCTGCGATCCCATGGACTGTAGCCCGCCAGGCTCCCCTGTCCATGGGGTTTCCCAGGCCAGAATGGTAGAGTGGATTTCCAGTTCCTTTTTCAGGGGACCTTCCTTCTCCCAGGGATTGAACCCATGTCTCTTGTGTCTCCTGCGTGGGCAGGTGGATTCTTTACCACTGTGCCACCTGGGATGCCCTATTATTCTTTCTTATTCTTTCCTAAAGCATGACCTGCCTTTATAAAACGGGTCAACATGTATACTTAAAACCCTGTGTTCTTGTGCGCTGCAGCACCCTGTATATAAAACATGCATGCAATGACCATTTAGTATTTTCCTTTTCATTGGTGTCTGTCTCTACTCAATTTCTAATACTTAAATTATAACATTTTCCATCTTTAAGTTGTATTCCTGTTCTCTTGAGTAATAAAGATTTTTTTTTAAACTAGCTCTTTAAACTTGTAGGTCTTAAAATGTTAATAAAATCAAGATGCCCAAGTAATATCAGTTCTCTGAGGTTATTCCAAATGGCAACAGATTTTCCCCCAAAGTCACATCCCAGGTGTGCTCACTAAATATAACACATATGTTAGAAAACATAAGTTTCTAATAGCAGCATAAGTACACAGAGTTACCTATAGCTTAAATTTTATAAAATGGTGAATGAAGTACTGATGTCTGCTTAGATATACAGCTTCAAACAACAGTACTGGTGGTATTGCCACACCAATGGTAGATAGTAAGAAACTGGGTAAAGCAGGAGCTTACAAAGAATTTCTACTCTGAGAAAAAATTCCAGAGGTCAGGACACAAAAATCTCATGAACATGAGATCAGAGGTCAAGGCAGCAGCAGGCAGCATTACCTGGATCAGACAATGAAGAACACATTTAGAGAATTTAGATTTAAAATCTCCCCCAAAGAATTTTCTGCCAGGACATGGGATAATGATAAAGAGCAAAAAAAAAAGATATTTAAGATAAATCCTTTTGTGAAGGAGATCTGATGGTGTCAAGCAACAAAAAGAGTTGTCCTTTCTATCTTGTGCCCATACATCTACAGCAGTAGAAACAAACGGAAACATGAAACCTTCTGTCAAGGTGAAGAAAAAGTACAAAAACCCAAAGTAAAGGACTTGCTGTATCCAGAGGGCATCCTATGGGCTCCCAGTGATACCACTTCTAGGAGGCACAGTTTGATATTTTTGCTGTGGAAATCATGTCAAGTCCCAAAAAACACAGCTACTATATTATTACTGACTTCAAGTAAGATTTCACCCTATTCTGTAAAACACCCATTTGACAATGATAGAGACCATCAGTAACATTTAGGTGACCAAAATCTACAATAGCTTCCAACATTATATTAATATTTGAGGAGAAAAATTAGAAGAGAAATTTATGTAAGTAAAGAAGTTATGAAACTCATACATATGTGAAGTGAGGTGAAGTGAAAGTCACTCAGTTATATCTGACTTTTTGTGACCACATGGACTGTAGCCTGCCAGGCTCTTCTGTCCATGATATCCTCCAGGCAAGAATACTGGAGTGGGTAGCTGTTCCCTTCTCCAGGGGATCTTTCCAACCCAGGGCTCGAACCCAAGTCTCCCAGATTCTTTACCATCTGAGCCACCAGGGAAGCTCGTGTGTGTGTGTGTGTGTGTGTGTGTGTGTGTGTGTGTGTCTGTGTGTGTCTGTGTGTGTATAAATATAGATACATCAGTTTCAGTTGAGTCGCTCAGTCATGTCCGACTCTTTGCAACCCAATGAACTGCAGCATGCCAGGCCTCCCTGTCCATCACCAACTCCCAGAGTTCATCCAAATTCATGTCCATTGATCGGTGATGCCATCCAATCATCTCATCCCCTGTCATCCCCTTCTCCTCCTGCCCACAATCTTCCCCAGAATCAGGGTCTTCTCATGACTCAGCTCTTTGCGTCAGGTGGCCAAAGTATTGGAGTCTCAGCTTCAACATCAGTCCCTCCAATGAACACGCAGGACTGATATCCTTTAGGATGCACTGGTTGAATCTCCTTGCAGTCCAAGGGACTCTCAAGAGTCTTCTCCAACACTACAGTTCAAAAGCATCAATTCTTTGGCACTCAACTTTCTTTATAGTCCAACTCTCACATCCATACATGACCACTGGAAAAACCATAGCCTTGACTAGATGGACCTCTGTTTACAAAGTAATGTCTCTGCTTTTAATATGCTGTCTAGGTTGGTCATAACTTTCCTTCCAAGGAGTAAGTGTCTTTTAATTTCGTGGCTGCAATCACCATCTGCAGTGATTTTGGAGCCCAAAAAAATAAAGTCAGCCACTGTTTCCACTGTTTCTCCCCATCTATTTGCTATGAAGTGATGTGACTGGATGCCATGATCTTCGTTTTCTGAATGTTGAGCTTTAAGCCAACTTCTTCACTCTCCTCTTTCACTTTCATCAAGAGGCTCTTAGTTCTTCTTCACTTTCTGCCATAAGGGTGGTGTCATCTGCATACCTGAGGTTACTGATATCTCTCCCAGAAATCTTGATTCCAGCTTGTGCTTCCTCCAGCCCAGAGTTTCTCATGATGTACTCTGCATAGAAGTTAAATAAGCAGGGTGACAATATACAGCCTTGACGAACTCCTTTTCCTATTTGGAACCAGTCTATTGTTCCATGTCCAGTTCTAACTGTTGCTTCCTGACGTGCATACAGGTTTCTCAAGAGGCAGGTCAGGTGGTCTGGTATTCCCATCCCTTTCAGAATTTTCCACAGTTTATTGTGATCCACACAGTCAAAGGCTTTGGCCTAGTCAAGAAAGCAGAAATAGATATTTTTCTGGAACTCTTTTGCATTATTGATGATCTAGTGGATGTTGGCAATTTGATCTCTGGTTCCTCTGCCTTTCCTAAAACCAGCTTGAACATCTGGAAGTTCATGGTTCACGTATTGCTGAAGGCTGGCTTGGAGAATTTTGAGCATTACTTTACTAGCATGGGAGATGAGTGCAATTGTGCGGTAGTTTGAGCATTCTTTGGCATTGCCTTTCTTTGGGATTGGAATGAAAACTGACCTTTTCCAGTCCCGTGGCCACTGCTGAGTTTTCCAAATTTGCTGACATATTGAGTGCAGCACTTTAACAGCATCATCTTCTAGGATTTCAAATAGCTCAATTGGAATGTCATCACCCGCACTAGCTTTGTTTGCAGTGATGCTTCCTAAGGCCCACTTGACTTCACATTCCAGGATGTCTGGCTCTAGGTCAGTGATCACACCATCGTGATTATCTGGGTCATGAAGATCTTTTTTGTACACTTCTGTGTATTCTTGCCACCTCTTCTTAATATCTTCTGCTTCTGTTAGGTCCATACCATTTCTGTCCTTTATCAAGCCCATCTTTGCATGAAATGTCCCCTTGGTATCTCTAATTTTCTTGAAGAGATCTCTAGTCTTTCCCATTCTATTGTTTTCCTCTATTTCTTTGCATTGATCACTGAGGAAGGCTTTCTTATCTCTCCTTGCTATTCTCTGGAACTCTGCATTCAGATGTTTATATCTTTCCTTTTCTCCTTTGCTTTTTGCTTCTCTTCTTTTCACAGCTATCTGTAAGGCCTCCGCAGACAGCCACTTTGCCTTTTTGCATTTCTTTTTCTTGAGGATGGTCTTGATCCCTGTCTCCTGTACAACGTCACAAACCTCCGTCCATAGTTCATCAGGCACTCCGTCTATCAGATCTAGTCCCTTAAATCTATTTCTCACTTCCACTGTACAATCATAAGGAATTTGATTTAGGTCATACTTGAATGGTCTAGTGGTTTTCTCCACTTTCTTCAATTTAAGTCTGAATTTGGCAATAAGGAGTTTATGATATGAGGCACAGTCAGCTCCTGGTCTTGTTTTTGCTGACTGTATAGAGCTTCTCCATCTTTGGCTGCAAAGAATATAATCAATCTGATTTCGGTGTTGGCCATCTGATGCTGTCCATGTGTAGAGTCCTCTTGTGTTGTTGGAAGAGGATGTTTGCTATGACCAGTGTGTTCTCCTGTCAAAACTCTATTAGCCTTTGCCCTGCTTCATTCTATACTCCAAGGCCAAATTTGCCTGTTACCCCAGGTGTTTTCTTGACTTCCTACTTTTGCATTCCAGTCCCCTATAATGAAAAGGACATCTTTTTTGGGTGTTAATTCTAGAAGGTCTTGTAGGTCTTCATAGAAACATTCAACTTCAGCTTTTCCAGCATTATTGGTCAGGGCATAGACTTGGATTACCATGATATTGAATGGTTTGCCTTGGAAATGAACAGAGATCATTCTATCGTTTTTGAGATTGCATCCAAATACTGCATTTAGGACTCTTTTGTTGACTATGATGGCTACTCCGTTTCTTCTAAGGGATTGCTGCCCATAGTAGTAGATATAATGGTCATCTGAGTTAAATTCACCCATTCCAGGCCATTTTAGTTTGCCGATTCCTAGAATGTCAACATTCACTCTTGCCATCTCCTGTTTGACCACTTCCAATTTGCCTTGATTCATGGACCTAACATTCCAGGTTCCTATGCAATATTATAACATCAGACCTTGCTTCTATCACCAGTCACAAGCACAACTGGGTGTTGTTTTTGCTCTGGCTCCATCCCTTCATTCTTTCTGGAGTTATTTCTCCACTGATCTCCAGTAGCATATTGGGCACCTACGGATCTGGGGAGTTCATCTTTCAGTGTCCTATCTTTCTGCCTTTTCATACTGCTCATGGGGTTCTTAAGGCAAGAATACTGAAGTGGTTTGCCATTCCCTTCTCAAGTGGACCTATAATGCATACAGACTAACTTCTTAAAATAATGTCAACTATCATGATTGATCCAATTCTTCTGAAATGTTCCTTACCTCATATTGAGAAAAGAAAAGCATGTAAGCAAGAAAAAGACCAAGTTTTTCATTCAATTTAGGTCATTGACATTCTCCATTTGTTTGAAATGATAGGAAGGGATTATCAGTTTAATAATATTTGATTATCTGAAATCCATTCTAAAATTAACAAGTTTGGTTTATAAATTGCTCATACAGAGGAACTGTGGTGCTGGAGAGTCCCTTGGATTCAAGGAGATCAAACCAGTTAATCTTAAAGGAAATCAACCCTGAGTATTCACTGTAAGGACTGATGTTGAAGCTGAAGCTCCAATACATTGGACACCTGGTGTAAAGAGACAACTCATTGGAAAAGACCCTGATACTGGTAAAGATTGATGGCAGGGGAAGAAGGGGACGAGAGGGGACAAGATAGTTGGGTGGCATCACCAGAGTGTAGTCCATGAGGTCACAAAGAGTCAGATGTGATTTAGAGACTGAACAACATAGAGAGGAAATCAACAAATCAGTTGGAATTAGCAGAAACATCAATTCTTTAGTAGAAGTGTTCTGTGACTACATTCTAACACCATTTAACTTTCAGGATAGTATGTGCTGCTGCTGTTGTCATTATTATGATTATTATTACTTTTGTCATCTGGGTATATAAACGTGAATAGCAACACACAGGGGTCATGGCTTCATGAGAGCGGGGAACTGCCCTGATGACTTACCCCAGGCTGTCCTGAGCGGGTTCCCGACACTGGCTTGTTTGCTGACTTGGCCCTTGACTCCATGTAGAGCTGCTGACCTAGATTCTTGATCTTGTTCACACTGGCACAGATATGCTGCAAAGTCAACTTAGGGCAAAGAGTGATGAACAATGTTCAAAGATTGTAACAATGTATATCAAGAGATACATAAACCAAATACATGTAACTCTTGGTTCTCTGAGGACAGAGTAACTGAAATCACCATAACAGCATTAGTTCAGTCTTCCGCTGACCACAGCACACGGGTGCCAAGGAGGCTTTGCATCAACCTTTCCACAACATGCTAGTTTTTAATTCTGTTTTATTTTATTTATTTATTTTTTTTGGCTGCACCCTGTGGCATGTGGGACCTTAGTTCCCAAACCAGGGATTGAACCCATGCCCTCTGCAGTGAAAGTGCTGAGTCTTAACCACTGGACCACCAGGGAAGCCCCCAGGCTAATTTTTAGAAAGCACACAAGTAGCCTAAATGCCACCTTCTTAAAGGTGGGATTTTCTTTTTACAGACATTTTTCCCAAACGGAAGTAGATCAGAAGGTCTATGACCAAATCAGGTCTTCAACTCAAGAGCATATACTGAGAAGCCACACATGTCGAGGTACAGAACCAGCGCTGACACGTCACGGGTAACAACACATGGAGAAAAGGATATGTGCTCAGAAGCACACACGTGCCTGCTCACCGGTGCCTTCGGCACCTCATCCACGCCATGCCCGCTGGACTCACTGGAGGACGCGAGGCTGACCTGAGGCTCCTGTGACCCGCTGCTCCCCAGGCTCCCGTAGCCACTGGACATGCTCCGGTGAACAGGCTGTGAGAGAGAGGGAGGCCCATGCAGCCCCAGGTTACACGGCAAGTTAGAGGGGAGACCTGCATTACCTGCCTCTGTGCTCACCTGCAGTAATCACTAAATTAAGGTGAAAATTTTTGGACTCCTAATGGTGGCGTGTGAAGGGTGATGCTGATGTAGAGGACATTTCTCTCTCATCTCAGTAATTCTCAAGGGCAGAGTTTACTTTTCTAGTCTAGGTGGGTATTTAGAGTACGATTATTTTTTTTAAAAGCCGTGGTTAATAAATTTAACAAAACATGAAAATAAACTGTAACTCTTGATGCTGAGTTTAAAACAGGCAGAACAAACAAAATACCAATACATACCATACTATCCCCCCAAACCTAACAGATACTTCATGAACCCTAGAGATGGCTGGATAGCTTCATTGACTCAATCAACATGAGTTTGAGCAAAGTCTGGGAGACAGTGAAGGACAGGGAAGCCTGGTGTGCTGTAGTCCATGGGGTTGCAAAGAGTCAGACACGACTTAGCAACTGAACAACAGAGATTTTATGAACGACATTTTGAAAATTACTGACCAACAGTTTTAGTGGTACCACTGTTGTAGCCAAACGCTCAGGGAAGCTAACTCCTTCAGAAGGACAGCGTGAATGGTGGAGTGCAGCTTATTACATCGGCGGGTCCAAGGCAGAGTTTCCTCTTGACCCAGAGACTCTGACCGATTTTTGTGACAACCTTTTATATCCAAAGTGTAGGTACCCAAACCCATATCCCCAAATTCTTAAAGCCCACTCTGGACAATGTTATTAAAAGATACAATCAGGTTACAGCCATAAATTCACATTCTAAAGCTATCTGGACATACAGCTTAGCCAACAGCAATAGGTATTATTAAGATTATAGATAGTGATTGATTACTTAGGGGACACTGCATTCCTTCTGGCTCTGGGAGCTCTAGCTAAGTACAGGGTCTGCCTGGTCTGGTTTTTATCTGCCTAAGAGGCCTATTCGGCTGCTGGTATTTTATCTCCATGGCCTCCTAGATATACAGTCCAAAAGTTTGCCGAGTCTGTAAGACGGAGTTCCTTTTCCTTTAAAAACGGAGTCAGTCCAGTGAGGGCAACCTGCTCCTCTCCTCTTTCACCATCAGTAAACACTCAGCAAGGTTACTCACTGAATCTCTAGGAGAAGTCATTTTGGTACTTGTTTTCAACAGGTAGTTGTTTTTCACACTTTTGCCTCATCTAATGATTAGAGATACTGAGACCCGCCACTCCTCCCCCAACTTTTAAAATTAATTATTTCAAAGAACAGCAAAGCTAAAACACTGGCAGCATTTGAAAGACAAGAATTCTCTCATTTAGAAATAACTTCTTTGTCTAATTGCTTCCTGTGACTCATTATGCTGTCTTCAAAAGGGTTCTTACAAAAATGTCCTGTGTATTTAACACAGATAAAGGAAAACAAGATTAATGAAATTTAACTTAAAAACAAAAAGAAGACAAAAATTTCTGGGATGTAGAGGGTAAGGCTAGCAGTTTATTTCTGTGAATGACTTTACTAAGACTGAATGTTAAAATTAAACACAACTATAAGAATTTTGTGTGTGTTTTTTTTTTTAAATCTCTCACTTTACCTGTAAGAGAAGTTTTTGAATTTGTTCTTGTAATTCTGTGATGTCTTTGTCAACATTGCTCATCTTTTTTACTCTGGTGGCAAAAATATCCTTGTTTAGTGGACTCCTACAAAATGCCAAGGGAAAGACTGAGTCAAGCAATTTAAGATTCAGTCACAATGAAGTCTAAAGTGATCTTTAATAGAACATTCAAACAATAAAGCTATGTCTTTACAAAGCAACTCTTCGACTCCAAATACAGAAAATATGAAGCTCATATTCTATTTATGGAAGCAGAGAAAATCCAAAGAAACAAGGGAGACGTTAACAGATTTTAGTTCAGTCTCTTCATAGCTCATATCTTTCCATAATCATTTCAGCATTGTATCTGTATAAATTTAAAACAGTGACAAGTAACCTCCTCAGCTACTACAGCATGTTCAACAACTACTGGTCTCCAAATTTAACATGGACTGAGTAACCTACTGGTTCTGAAACTGAGGGCTTCCTTGGTAGTTCAGATAGTAAAGAATCTGCCTTAGATGAAAGAGACCTGGATTTGATCCCTGGGTCAGGAAGATCCCCTGGGGGAGGAAACGGCAACCCACTCCAGTCTTCTTGCCTGGAGAATCCCATGAACAGAGGAGCCTGGTGGGCTACAGTCCATGGAGTCGCAGAGTCAGACACGACTGAGCAACTAACAATTTCACTTTTCACTTTTTTTCTAAGAAATTTTAAGACCTTGAAAGTGAAAGTGAAAGTGAAGTCGCTGGGTCCTGTCCAACTCTTTTCGACCCCATGGACTGTAGCCTACCAGGCTCCTCCCTCCATGGGATTCTCCAGGCAAGAATACTGCAGTGGGTTGCCATTTCCTTCTCCATTTAAGACCTTAAGTTTGTCAAACAACATTCAATGCTTAATGTATCTAATCACTTGAGCTATGTAATAAAGATGATTCTGCTCCCATCCTCACGGTGAACATGTGGCTGTCACAAAACCTTCAGTCTTTATATTCAAATTCTAGAGCATCTGAAATCTACTAGCTGAACAGCAACTAAGACAAGGAACTGACGATGACTCGGGACCCTCTATGCGACAAGAAGTAGCCTTGCTTCATGACATACATCAAGAATATGCCACATTTTCTAAACTCTCACAATATGTGAGCGCCACTGGAACTGCTCCACCACTTCCCCCTCCTCCTGTCCCATGCACCATGAGCCTGAGTGTCATCCAGAGGTGTCTGGGCTGCTGGTCAAGTGTAAGTTTGAGTGAAAATAGGACGTCCGACTTTGTGCAATGAGACTGGGATATTCCCGGTGGGGACCCTTCCTACAAAACTGAACTGCACATTTAATCACCAATTACATCACTCAAAGGATTTACATGAGAGGATTCCCTGCTGGTCTAGCCATGAGGACTCCGAGCTTTCACTGCCAGGGGCTCAGGTTCAATCCCTGGTCAAGGAACTAAGGATTCCTCGGTGGCTCAGTGGTAAAGAATCTGTCTGCAATGTAAGAGATGCAGGAGATTCAGGTTTGATCCCTGGGTTGGGAAGATCCCCTGGAGGAGAGCATGGCAACCCACTCCAGTACTCTTGCCTGAAGAATCCCATGGACAGAGGAGCCTGGTGGGCTACAGCCCATAGGATTGCTAAGAGCCAGATATGACTGAGCATGCACATGTAAGGAACTAAGATCAACTAAGATACCACAAACTGCATCACTCAGCCAAAAAAAATGATTCACGTCGCAAGAGCGACACCACTTTCAACAAATGCTATCAACTCAGCAGGAAGAGTTGGCTGCGGTGCTTGTCAGGAAATTGGTTGAAGGCTAAGGAAGGAAGTTTGATTTTCATCTCCTCTTTGCAACTTCCTCCCTCAGAGATCGGTGAGAAAGTGACTCTCACCGAATGTGGATTTTTTTTTTTTCTGTAATGTGAGAGGTAATAAGCACCTAGCCTTCCTCCCCACAGAGCTGCTTAATATCAAAAAGATAATTAAGGTTAGGGTCCCTCACTGAACACTCTCACAGCCCCCCTCCCACCTCAACCGTCACCTTTCCAAAACTCTACTCGTGTGTCCCAGCACATGAGTAGTTTCTGCTTTCCCGTGCGCGCTGGGCTACATGGAGGCAAAGAGAACGTCTGCTCTGTTTACAGCCTCATCCTTAGGGTCCAGCACAACGCCTGACTCAGCAGGTACTTCATTAATACTTACTGAAGGAATAAATGCATTAAAGTAACTACACAAACATAACAGATAATTATTATTCTGTGAGAGGTTAATACCTACTAGACTCTGAATGCTTTCCCTCACATAACCCTGCATGTGGAGATGCAAATATCGGTATAATCTTAAAAAAGCACTGAAAACACTGTAAGTATTAATATGTCAATTTATTCCACATATTTTTAAGATTGTTTTTTGATGTGGACCATTTTTAACGTCTTAATGCATTTATCACAATATTGTTTCTGTTTTATGTGTTGACTTTTTAGCCTCAAGGTATGTGGGGTCTTAGCTACCCAACTGGGGATCACACCTGCACCCCTGCAATGGAACTTGAATTTTTAACCACTGGACCACCAGGAAAGTCCCTACTCCATACATATATATATATTTTTTTTTTTTTTTTAAGTAATTTTTTTCTCTTTCCTTTTTTTAAATTACAAAAGTATGGTATTTACAGAAGACTTGGAAAATAGAGGAGAGTTACATATAGCTCCTATATATACATATATATACATTATTTTTTAAAGTAGATAAATTAAGATTTTTAGTTGGGGTTTCAATATCAAAGGGTTTCCATGGTGGCTCAGATGGTAAAGAACCCGCCTACAATGCAGGAGACCTGGGTTCGATTCCTGGGTTGGGAAGATCCCCTGGAGAAGGAAATGACTACCCACTCCAGTATTCTTGCCTGAAGAATTTCATGGACTGAGGAACCTGGCTACCTATAGTCCATGGGGGTCACAAAGAGTCAGGCACAACTGAGTGACTAACACAAACACACTCAATAACAAACTCTCAAAAACTAGTAGAATGAATATATAGAGAAGTAGAAGGATATAGTAAACTGTGAACCAATTCAACATAATTAAGATTTATACAATTTTCACACAACAGTAGGATCCAAATTATATTCAAGCTCCCATAGAATCTAAACTAGGAGACACTGGAACATATCCAGGGACATAAAACAAGGTGCAAAAATTTCATGGTCTAAAGGTACTGAAATCCTACAGAGTGTTCTCTTATCACTGTAGAACTACGCTAGAAATCAGTATCAAAAGATATCTGAAAATAACACATATTTTCAAGTGCATTGTGACATGTACCAAGAGAGATTTTTGACTTATTAGCCATTGAAAGCCCCTATTCCATACATTTTTTAATCAAAGAATGGAAAGGATAGTTGGAGAAAAAATCTAGGACATTCCTCTGGTGCTGATGGGGAGGTGCTCAGACCAGTTAACAGACACCCAAACGGACATCTCATCAGAAGAAATGGGGTTTCCTATATTCTTTCTAAGCAACCATCTAATTTTATCTTCATTTCCCAGCAGGTTTCCCTATTGGGCTGATCAACATGAATAGCTCTTCCTTGGCAGTCATATTAGCTACCTTAATTATCAGATTAGTCTTCTACCACAAATCAGCCTCATGAGTCAGGGATGCAGGGAGCCTGATGCTTCCACTAAGGCTGCAGACTCACTCTGGTAAGAGGCTGAACCCTGGAGCACAGTCAGGTCAGAGCAACCTGAGGCCTATCTCATCATGGCCCAGCATCACTCCATCACAATATTAACATAGGATAAAATAAGACTGGGAGATCTACTGTTCTTAGTTTTATGCTTATATCTGCAAAGTTGAATAAAAAAATACAAAAGATAATTTATCAACCTATGGTTTTTCCAGTGGTCATGTACAGATGTGAGACTTAGACCATAAGGAAGGCTGAGTGTTTTAGACCTGATGCTTTCAAACTGTGGTGTTGGAGACTTTCGAGAGTCCCTTGGACTGCAAGGAGATCAAACCAGTTAATCCTAAAGGAAATCAACCCTGAATAGCCACTGGAAGGACAGATACTGAAGCTGAAGTTATAATACTTTGGTCACCTGATGCAAAGAGCTGACTCACTGGAAATGACGCTGATGCCGGGAAAGATTGAAGTCAAAAGGAGAAGGGGACAGCAGAGGATGAGATTATTAGATAGCATCGCCATCTCAACAGAAACGGACAAACCCTGGGAGAAAGTGGAGGACGCAGAAGTCTGGCGTGCTGCAGTCCATGGGGTTGCTAAGAACTGGACACAACTTAGCGGCTGAAAAAGAACAGCAGCAGCAGCATAATACTGAAGTTCAGTTCAGTCGCTCAGTCGTTTCTGACTCTTCGTAACCCCATGACCCACAGCACGCCAGGCCTCCCTGTCCATCACCAACTCCCGGAGTGCACCCAAACTCATGTCCATTGAGTCGGTGATGTCATCCAACCATCTCATCCTCTGTCATCCCCTTCTCCTCCTGCCCTCAATTTTCCCCAGCATCAGGGTCTTTTCAAATGAGTCAGCTCTTCACATCAGGTGGCCAAACTATTGGAGTCTCAGATTCAACATCAGTCCTTCCAATGAACACCCAGGACTGATCTCCTTTAGGATGGACTGGTTGGATCTCCTTGCAGTCCAAGGGACTCTCAAGAGTCTTCTCCAACACCACAGTACAAAAGCATCAATTCTTCAGCGCTCAGCTTTCTTTATAGCCCAACTCTCACATCCATACATGACTACTGGAAAAACCATAGCCTTGACTAGACGGACCTTTGTTGACAAAGTAATGTCTCTACTTTTTAATATGCTGTCTAGGTTGGTCATAACTTTCCTTCCAAGGAGTAAGTATCTTTTAATTTCATGGCTGCAATCACCATCTGCAGTGATTTTGGAGCCCCAAAAAATAAAGTCAGCCACTGTTTCCACTGTTTCCCCATCTATTTGCTATGAAGTGATGTGACTGGATGCCATGATCTTAGTTTTCTGAATGTTGAGCTTTAAGCCAACTTCTTCACTCTCCACTTTCACTTTCATCAAGAGGCTCTTGAATTCTTCTTCACTTTCTGCCATAAGGGTGGTGGCATATCTGAGGTTCTTGATATTTCTCCCAGAAATCTTGATTCCAGCTTGTGCTTCCTCCAGCCCAGAGTTTCTCATGATGTACTCTGCATAGAAGTTAAATAAGCAGGGTGACAATATACAGCCTTGACATACTCCTTTTCTTATTTGGAACCAGTGTGTTGTTCCATGTCCAGTTCTAACTGTTGCTTCCTGACATGCATACAGGTTTCTCAAGAGGCAGGTCAGGTGGTCTGGTATTCCCATCTCTTTCAGAATTTTCACAGTTGATTGTGATCCACACAGTCAAAGGCTTTGGCATAGTAAAGAAAGCAGAAACAGACGTTTTTCTGCAACTCTCTTGCTTTTTCGATGATCCAGCAGATGTTGGCAATTTGATCTCCAGATCCTCTGCCTTTTTTAAAACCACCTTGAACATCTGGAAATTCATGGGTCACATATTGCTGAAGGCTGGCTTGGAGAATTTTGAGCATTACTTTACTAGCGTGTGAGATGAACGCAATTGTGCGGGACTTTCCTGGCAGCTTAGACAGTAAAGCATCTGCCTACAATGCGGGAGACCCGGTTTCAATCCCTGGGTGGGGAAGATCCTCTGGAGAAGGAAATGGCAACCCACTCCAGTATTCTTGCCTGGAAAATCCCATGGGATCATAAAGAGTCGGACACGACTGAGCGACTTCACTTCACTTCACTTTGAGCATTCTTTGGCATCCCCTTTCTTTGGGATTGGAATGAAAACTGACCTTTTCCAGTCCCGTGGCCACTGCTGAGTTTCCCAAATTTGCTGACATATTGAGTGCAGCACTTTAACAGCATCATCTTCTAGGATTTGAAATAGCTCAACTGGAATTTCATCCCCTCCACTAGCTTTGTTCGTAGTGATGCTTTCTAAGGCCCACTTGACTTCACATTCCAGGATGTCTGGCTCTAGGTGAGTGATCACACCATCATGATTATCTGGGTCATGAAGATCTTTTTTGTACAGTTCTTCTGTGTATTCTTGCCACCTCTTCTTAATATCTTCTGCTTCTGTTAGGTCCATACCATTTCTGTCCTTTATTGAGAGCATCTTTGCATGAAATGTTCCCTTGGTATTTCTAATTTTCTTAAAGAGATCTCTAGTCTTTCCCATTCTATTGTTTTCCTCTATTTCTTCACACTGATCACTGAGGAAGGCTTTCTTATCTCTCTTTGCTATTCTCTGGAACTCTGCATTCAGATGCTTATATCTTTCCTTTTCTCCTCTGCTTTTCGCTTCTCTTCTTTTCACAGCCATTTGTAAGGCCTCCTCAGACAGCCATTTTGCCTTTTTGCATTTCTTTTTCTTGGGGATGGTCTTGATCCCTGTCTCCTGTACAATGTCACGAACCTCCATCCATAGTTCATCAAGCACTCTGTCTATCGGATCTAGTCCCTTAAATCTATTTCTCACTTCCACTGTATAATCATAAGGGATTTGATTTAGGTCATACCTGAATGGTCTAGTGGTTTTCCCCACTTTCTTCAATTTAGTACTGAAGAGTTAGGTATAATTCCCATTTCTAATAGAAACAGACATCAAAGGGAAACTTATGGGCTGGCTGTGAAACCTCCAGGTCAATTTTATATGGACCACAAAGCCCAGGGACCAACAGGATATCAGACTATAAGAACAATGGTCCAGGTTCCTTGGGATTCATTTGTAAGGTTTTTACACAGACAGGAAAGAATAATCAAGCAGGCTTGAATTAGAAGTGCCAGAAGGCAAATAAATATGAAAGAATCTATATTTAAAAAATAAAGAGGTAACAAAATTGAGACAAATAAGTGGAATTTGACAGCAGAAGAAAAGAAAAAAAAATAGAAAAAAGAAAAAAAATCTTATAGGCTCACTAAAGAGAATGTTAAAGTTGAGAAAAGGAAAAGAAGAGAAAAAAAAACCCTTACTCCAAATCCACTATCCAC
The DNA here is from genome assembly GCF_029378745.1 of Bos indicus. NCBI lineage: Eukaryota > Metazoa > Chordata > Mammalia > Artiodactyla > Bovidae > Bos > Bos indicus. The sequence goes on from NC_091775.1 coordinate 46,418,063, forward strand.
ACATAATCAAAATTTATATTTTATTTCTTTCTAATCTTCTTTTTCCTATTTCATAGTGTTTGTTTTAGACATAATTAGGCTGTATAAAAATTCTGCAGGCTGCTTTTCCCATCACCTAATATATCAATTTCCCATGATACATACTTTCTATAAAAATTTTCATTGGATCAATATAATAACATGTCAAACAAATGTTTCAGAACTTCCTTAATGATGACATTTAAGCTATTATTAGTCAATCCTAAAGGAAATCAACTCTGAATATTCATTGGAAGGACTAATGTGAAGCTGAAGCTCCAATATTTTGGCCACCTGATGCAAAGAGCTGACTCACTGGAAAAGATGCTGATGCTAGGAAAGACTGAAGGCAGGAGGAGAAGGGGAAAGCAGACGATGAGATGATTAGATAGCATCATCGACTCAATGGACAAGAGTGTGAGCAAACTCCAGGAGGGAGTGAAGAAAAGCCTGGTGTGTTGCAGTCCACAGGATCAAGAAGCGTCTGACATGACTTAGCTATTGAACAACAACAATACAAGCTATTACAATTAAATAACATTGCAGAACCTGTCTTTTCTTTACAAAGCTCTCTGCATTTAGACTTATTTCTTTAGCATACTCCCATAATAGAGTTACTAGGCCAAGGAAGTAGAAGTAGAAATATTATAAGGCTATTAATATTTAAAGGCCAAACTGTCTTCCAGAAGCACTGTCAAAAACCTGTTCTTTGTTAAGTTCGTGTGTCAACTGATTCAAAGAGGAGTCAATGGGCCCGAGAATATTATTTGAAAAAACATTTTTTAGAAAATAGGAAAACTGATTGACTTACATTCGCACTTTATGGTGACTGATGATGAAAGAAATAGATTTAAGGGACTAGATGTGATAAAGTGCTTGATGAACTATGGATGGAGGTTCGTGACACTGTACAGGAGACAGGGATCAAGACCATCTCCATGGAAAAGAAATGGAAAAAAGCAAAATGGCTGTCTGAGGAGGCCTTACAAATGGCTGTGAAAAGGAGAGAAGTGAAAAGCAAAGGAGAAAAGGAAAGATACAAGCATCTGAATGCAGAGTTCCAAAGAATAGCTAGGAGAGATAAGAAAACCTTCCTCAGCGATCAATGCAAAGAAAGAGAGGAAAACAACAGAATGGGAAAGACTAGAGATCTTTCAAGAAAATTAAGACTTCACTGGTGGCTCAGATGGTAAAGTGTCTTTCTACAATACGGGAGACCTGGGTTCGATCCCTGGGTCAGGAAGATCCGCTGGAGAAGGAAATGGCAATCCATTCCAGTACTATTGCCTGGAAAATCCCATGGACAGAGGAGCCAGGTAGGCTATAGTCCATGGGGCCGCAAAGAGTCGGACACGACTGAGCAACTTCACTTTCTTTCTTTCAAGAAAATTAGAGATACCAAGGGAACATTTCATGCAAAGATGGGCTCAAAAAAGAAATGGTATGGACCTAACAGAAGCAGAAGATATTAAGAAGAGGTGGCAAGAATACACAGAAGAACTGTACAAAAAAGATCTTCATGACCCAGATAATCATGATGGTGTGATCACTCACCTAGAGCCAGACATCCTGGAATGTGAAGTCAAGTGGGCCTTAGGAAGCATCACTATGAACAAAGCTAGTGGAGGGGATGAAATTCCAGTTGAGCTATTTCAAATCCTAAAAGATGATGCTGTGAAAGTGCTGCACTCAATATGTCAGCAAATTTGGAAAACTCAGCAGTGGCCACGGGACTGGAAAAGGTCAGTTTTCATTCCAATCCCAAAGAAAGGCAATGCCAAAGAATGCTCAAACTACCGCACAATTGCACTCATCTCACACGCTAGTAAAGTAATGCTCAAAATTCTCCAAGCCAGCCTTCAGCAATACGTGAACCATGAACTTCCAGATGTTCAAGCTGGTTTTAGGAAAGGCAGAGGAACCAGAGATCAAACTGCCAACATCCACTGGATTGTTAAAAACGCAAGAGTTCCAGAAAAACATTTATTTCTGCTTTCTTGACTATGCCAAAGCTTTTGACTGTGTGGATCACAATAAACTGTGGAAAATCCTGAAAGAGATGGGAAGACCAGACCACCTGACCTGCCTCTTGAGAAATCTGTATGCACGTCAGGAAGCAACAGTTAGAACTGGACATGGAACAACAGACTGGTTCCAAATAGGAAAAGGAGTACGTCAAGGCTATATACTGTCACCCTGCTTATTTAACTTCTATGCAGAGTACATCATTAGAAACCCTGGGCTGGAGGAAGCACAAGCTGGAATCAAGATTTCTGGGAGAAATATCAATAACCTCAGATATGCAGATGACACCACCCTTATGGCAGAAAGTGAAGAAGAACTCAAGAGCCTCTTGATGAAAGTGAAAGAGGAAAGTGAAAAAGTTGGCTTAAAGCTCAACATTCAGAAACTAAGATCATGGCATCCGGTCCCATCACTTCATAGCAAATAGATGGGCAAACAGTGGCTGACTTTATTTTTGGGGGCTCCAAAATCACTGCAGATGCTCATTGCAGCCATGAAATTAAAAGATACTTACTCCTTGGAAGGAAAGTTATGACCAACCTAGACAGCATATTAAAAGCAGAGACATTACTTTGTCAACAAAGGTCTGTCTATTCAAGGCTATGGTTTTTCCAATAGTCATGTATGGATGTGAGAGTTGGACTATAAAGAAAGCTGAGCACTGAAGAATTGATGCTTTTGAACTGTGGTGTTGGAGAAGATGCTTGAGAGTCCCTTGGACTGCAAGGAGATCCAACCAGTCCATCCTAAAGGAGATCAGTCCTGGGTGTTCATTGGAAGGACTGATGTTGAAGCTGAGACTCCAATATTTTGGCCACCTGATGCAAAGAGCTGACTCATTGGAAAAGACCTTGATGTTGGGAAAGACTGAAGGCAGGAGGAGAAGGGGACAACAGGATGAGATGCTTGGATGGCATCACTGACTCAATGTATATGAGTTTGGGTAAACTCCGGGAGTTGGTGATGGACAGGGAGGCCTAGCATGCTGCAGTCCATGGGGTCACAAAGAGTTAGACATAACTGAGCGACTGAACTGAACTGGGAGGTTGCATGTAACTAAGCAAACAAATAGGATGTGAAATTGAGGAGTTAATTCTTAGGTAGATTGACAAGGAGTCTGCCTCTCCCCAGCCCCCAGCACAAGAAAGGAGTCCAGGGCCCTTGAGGAAGAGAAAGGGACAAATATTTTTTTCTACACTGCTTTGTCTAAGTCACATAAGATGTTTTTTCTTCAATTCTGAGTTGTTATGACAACAATTTTTAAGACTAACTTTCTTCAAGCCCAGAGCTAATGATTACACAACAAAGCAACTCTTGTCCCTAAGTCCTGTGATTTGTGTGAATTTTTTTGCACAGGATGATAAATTCCAAAAAAGCACGTGTCACGTTACAAGCAGAATCAACTACAATTTCAAAATATAATGAATGGAAGCTGCTTCTATACTGATATGTGAATTTAGCAATGTAGTTACGCCATCAGAAAACAAACTACACTGTTTACTCAGCGGGGCTTTCAAAACACTTAAAAAACCTAAACGCATTCTTGTGATTTCTCTGTGCAACAGTTTCAGTGCTCCTATGTCACACAAGACAGAAGCAAAAGACCACAGGATGGTCATCAGCAGAGAAAGGATAGAAGTCTGTGTCTGTGGCCAAGTCTATGCTTGGACCCAGTGGCCCTGCTGTCCTTGAAGGAGACGCCAGCACCAGAAGTCAAGGCCGGCAGACAGAGATGTCAGGGAGACCGGGCTCAGGGAAGAGGCAGGCTTTCACGGGCTCCTTTCTTTTTTTTTTTTTTTTTCCACGGGCTCCTTTCTGATGCACGGACACATCACACCTGAGCTGAACGCAGATACTCCCGACTTACCTTGGTAACCTGAGTGAACCTTCTCCACCAGCAGGAGACAGCAGGGCTCAGGCTCCGTGAGGGCCGAGCTGCGCATGTGAATCAAGTAGGGGGTGATCTGGAATGGGCAGTAAGGCCGCTGCAGCTCCCCGGCTTCACCTCCACTGAAGAAGCAAAGAGTGGTTAGTGCTGGTCATGAATCGTCCACTTAGTCCAAGGTGAAACAAGGCCAGGGAAAATGTTCAGTAATTTTCAAGGGAGACATGTCCAAGTCTCAAATGTCTAATATTTATTTACTTTTTAAAACTTTTTAGTTTGTAGTTGGGGATAGACAGTTTCAGGTGAACAGCAAAGGGACTTGGCCACACATATACACGTAACCATTCTTCCCCAAACTCCTCTCCCATCCAGGCTGCCACATAACACTGAGCAGCGCTCCCTGTTCTATACAGTAGGACTTTCTTGGTTTATCCATTATAAACAGAGCAGTGTTAAACATATTTATTTTTAAAAGAAGGGAAACGTTAATTTAAATGTACCCAAGGGCAATGATACTTGTTTGTTATTCGATGAGTAAGAGGTTTTCTGGAGACCTGGCTTATCACTCTGAGTGTGAACTGGTCACTGATTCCAGCGTGACTGTCCACTCCTGCTGGGAAGAGAGACAGGCAGAGCCGTCCATCTCATTTCATGTGTCTAAACCAAGCATCACGTAACAGGGTCCCTTGGGACCAGTGTCCCCAAGCCAGCCCCCAGGCACCCCCTCCTCCCCTGCCTGGTGCAGGCCTGGCATTCGGCTCAGCATCACCCACAGTGCCTGGTGGGGGCAACAGCACAACCCTCTCCGCCACTCAGCACAGGGGCTCCTAAGGGCGGGGAGGCTCTACAACGACCCCCAATATGTTCAGCTGGTTTGATTGCCCAGCTACCAGGAAGAGGTTTCCACCTGGTTCTGACCAAACATCCCAGACTGAGGTTCACGCTCTGTTTCTGCCATCACGCCTCTCCTCTCTGACCATCATGAGCCCAGATGCTCAGGTTGGGTATCTGCTCGCCCAGCAGACCCACCCTCTCTCGTGCTCTCTGCTCTCCTCAAACTCCAGCATCTCCTGCCACTTCTCTGTACTCAGTCCTGACCCTGCTTCCTAGGTCACCGCTCAGAAGAGCGCCCCCTGCTGACACTGACCTGCCAGCACCCGTACTTCTGCTGGTGGCTCTCCTCCCACTTCTGTGAGTGCTTTTCTGGGGTCATCAGGTCTTAGGCTTCTCATCACCACTGATACATCAATGACCTGCGCATCTGTCTCTAGCCCGGCCTTCTCCCCTGAATCCCAGGCTCCTGGATTGACACCTTGCCAGGATCACAGGGCAGAATTCTAGTCAACATTGCACACTCATCCACAACTCACCACATGTTCCCCCTACTCCAACTCTCCGGGCAGCTGCTCATCCTGCAATTTCCTCCACCCCATACATGGCACCTTGAGCCAAAGACCCCACATCTCCTTAACTACTCTCACACCCCAAACTAACCCATCAGTATACAGTTTCTGTAGCTTCCCCTACAGAAACATCCAGAAGATCCACAGTATCTCCATGTCTACCCGCACTGCCTGGTCTGGGACCCACCACCTCCTGGCTATACCACTCCTGCAAACCCCCTGCTCCAACCCCCACCCAGCACAGCACCTATCACAAGCCTTTCATACCATCAACGATATTTCCTTCTAAGAAATGAAAATGCCCTGTCTCTACCCACTGGACATTCCTGAAGCACTGGTGACCCTGTAGCAGCCACTGCCCAAGGACCTGGATCTGGAGAGCAGCCATCTCTGCTGAGCCTGGGATGACAAGTCTGCCACAAAGGAAGTGTCAAAACCACTGAGGACTCGCTGGGCCAGGAGCTAACTTCGTTAGCCTAGTTAACCAGCAGCTCCTGCCAGCCACAGAGGAACAACAGGAACACCTGGAGGCTTGACAAGTACCTTACTGTTAGGATGAGACTCTGAAATAACAATGAAGGAAAGGATAAAGAGAGCTGAGATTTGGTTCAAAATAACAGGGAGAGGGGCATGAGGAGGTGGAACAGATGACACAGGCCTGGCCATGGTTAAAGTTATTCATGCCAAATGAGCAGTACATGTCAGTTCATTATATTAGTTTTTATATTATTTTGAAAATTCTCGGGAGTTTTAAAAATAATTAAGTGGCTACCCTGAACAAACGTTTCATCCAGGAGTCAGCGTGCCCTATGGTCTCTGCCCCTGCTTCCTTGTCTTCTCCACCCACTCCATCACCATCCTCCCAGGAGCCAGGTGTGCTGTGCCCAGGGCCTCTGTCCTCTCCAGGAATGTCTTCTCTCAAACACGCTGCTTCCTCACCTCCTTCAGGGCTCTGGTCAGTTAGGCCTCTAACTAGAGGAGTTCCTTGACCACCATGAATACACTGGCAACCTCTCCACTGCCCGGAACCCCCTTACTCAGCTCACGGTTCTACAAGGAACTTACTACCACTGACACATGTATATTTACACAGCTGTTTACTATTAGCCCCCATCCTATAGAACACAAAGTCCATGAGGGCAGAACTTCGTTTTGATCCTAGCACCACAGTGCTCGGCTCAGAAAAAGCACCTGAAAGGCACCTACCTATCTGTTACTAGAGTAACAAACACATACGACGCTTACTATTTGGCAGGCACTGCTCTCAGATCTTCATGAACAACTCACCAGCGTGTGACAAAGGGAACCAGCATGGGCCTCCTCCTCTACACCATTCCAGGTTACCCCACCCCAAACATTCGAATACTATTAGCCCAGGTCCCCCCAAGTCCATGGAGTGTCTGAATGATCTATTACAAGGATTTTTCTTCTCTAAATATCAAGGCTATTTATTAACAGGAACTTCAACACTAATGTTGGTGATCGCAATGTCATTTTTAAATGTTTTTTTCTTTTACTATGAAGGGCTCTCCCAGCAGCCCAGTGGTAAAGAATCTGCCTGCCAATGCAGCAGACACGGGTTTGATCCCTGGGAAGGGAAGATCCCCTGCAGGAGGAAATGGCAATCCAACCCAGTATTCTTGCCTGGAAAATCCCACAGACAGAAGAGCTGGCAGGCTACAGTCCATGGGGTGGCAAAAGAGTCGGACACGCCTGAGCGATCAAACAACAACAAACATTAACATGTCATAGTAAACTTAAAGGAGAAAAAAAATCACTAATAAATTCTACCAGAAATCAATTACAATTAAACTTTTGATCTCTTTTTTTCTAGTTCTCTGTCTCTGGACCTTTCAGTGAAAGTTGCTCAGTTGTGTCTTAATTCTTTGAGACCCCACGGACTATACAGTCCATGGAATTCTCCAGGCCAGAATCCTGGAGTGGGGTAGCTGTTCCCTTCTCCAAGAGATCTTCCCAACCCAGGGATCGAACCCAGGTCTCCCGCATTGCAGGTGGATTCTTTACCAGCTGAGCCACTAAGGAAGTCTTTAAGTCTTCTCATAAATATACCTATCTTGCTTTAAGGTTGCTCAAAGTTGCAAAAATTAATTTTAAATGTGACTGAAAAACAAAAACCAAACAAAATCAAAAAGGCCCCAAGACAACAGTGGGCTTCAGATCCGAGTGATCTTTCCGGTCTTTTCTCCTATTGCATTCCTATCTACTTTTCTCACGGGTACATGTATCTTCTCAGTCAAAATATAAGAACTCCTTGTAGCAAGAACCAGGTCTTGTCTTTTGTATCCATGGAAGACCTAGCTGAATACAGAAAAATCAAAATAAGTGTTAAATAAAATCAGAGGGGTAAACTTGGAATTTGGGATTAACAGATACAGACGACTAAATATAAAACAGATAAAATAACAAAGACCTCCTACACAGCACAAGGAACTATATTCAATTATCACATAATAACCAGTAATGAAAAAGAATCTGGAAAAGAATATATATGTGAATAGTGGTGCTAGTGGTAAAGAAACCGCCTGCTAAGGCAGGAGACACAGGAGATGGGGGTTGGATCCTTGGGTGGGGAAGATCCCGGGAGGAAGGCATGGCAACCCACTCCAGTATTCTTGCCTGGAGAACCCCACTGACAGAGGAGCCTGGCGGGCTACAGTTAGGGTCGCAGAAAGCCAAGCACGACTGGAGCAACTTAGCACTAGCATGCACACGTGAACGATGGCACTAGTGGTAAAGAACTCACCTGCCAAGGCAGATCTAAGAGACTTGGGTTTGGTCCCTGGGTCAGGAAGATCCCCTAGAGGAGGGCATGGCAACCCACTCCGTTATCCTTGCCTGGAGAATCCCATGGATGGAGGAGCCTGAAGGGCTACAGTCCACAGGGCTGCAAAGAGTCTGACACAACTGAGGTGACTTAGTATGCGCATATATAACTGAATCACTTTGCTGCACACCTGAAACACTAAATCAGCTACTGTTTTTTCATGTGCGTGCGCATGTCTTTGTGACGCCATGGATTGTATGTAGCCCACCAGGCTCCCCTGTCCATGAGATTCTCCAGGCAAGGATACTGGAGTGGGTTGCCATTTCCTACTCCAGGGGATCTTCCCAACCCAGGGATAAGCCATACATCAAGAAAAAAATTAAAATATAATCAGAGCCTAACCAACTGCTCCTGGCCTCAGGGAGCCCCCATACTCACCCTATCCTGCAGAAGAAGGACTTCACCAGTGCCAATTCATACTGTGAGGCCACTAGAAACAAAGACACCCGTCAGTGTCCTGCCCTGGGTGGCTCCCCTCAAACCATCACTAACCAAACAGGACACTCTTTTAAGAGACAGAGCTACTCTTAAGATAGGACTCCTCTCCCCTTTACCAAGATCTCATCCCATCCAGGATTTACCCAGGGCTTTCCTGCTGATCAGCAGCCCTCAGGAGAGGCCCTGAGAGCCACTGATGATGGCCTTTCCCTGTCATCTCCTGCAGTTCTGTCTGTGTTTCTACACCTGCCTGCACTCACTGCTTTAAACGCCAACATAGTCATCCTGTGACACAAGTATTTTGCTGGTGATATTCCACACCCTGGTAATAGTTTGGACATGTCTCAAAAACTTGGAATTTAGACTACATAGAGCTTTTGGGTGTAGGATATATAATACATTTTTTTCATTGTGTTTTCTTTCCTTGGATAAATTTCCCAGAGCTGTGTACCTAAGTGATATGATCATTTCATGACTCTCATAATATGTTGGCAAACTAAGTTCCAGAAAGTGGTACCAATTCAGTGTCATTAATAACATTTTCTTGGGATTTCCCTGGTGATCCAGGGGTTGAGAATCTGGCTTCCAATGCAGGGGAGTTGGGTTTGATCCCTGGTCAGGGAAATAAGATTCCATTCACTGCAAATAGATTCACTGCTCTAGAGCCTGTGCTCTGGACCAGAGAGCCTTCAAGCCACAATGAGGACCCAGCACAATGGAAAGACAGAAATAAATTTTTCCCCTCACAACTCTCATGCCAAAGGTTCTGCTTCAGTTTTACAAACTTTTGCATTTGTTTTACTGATTTATAAGGGGGTAATTCAGAAACTTTTAAATTTGCCCACCTTAGGACACAGTAGGAAACTGAGTCTATTCTCAGGTATTGCTGATTACTTTTGTCTGGTGAGTCTCCCTAATTATATATCTTGAACGTTTGTTCACTGGAGTGAACAGTCCTCAGTTATAGAAACCAAGGAAATATTTTTTTAAAATACACTGAAGGAGAATTTACAATGAGAATTCTAAAGACCCAAAATACCAAATATAGTCCAGGCGTTTATATCCCTGAGGGAAGGATAATTAGCAAGAGTCAGAAACTGGACTTCTGAATAATCAAGAAAAGTGTTTATGACTTTTTAAAAACCTCCAGTTTAAAAGTAAATGGACTGATGACCAAACTACCATAATTCCTGAAACTGTAAGAGCTGCAGTCCCAGAATCCTGAAACCAGAAGTTCTTACAGAATATCCATGAGAAATAAATGAAAGAACTTGACAAAGTGAGCTGCCCAGATGGCTCAGAGGTAAAGAATCTGCCTGTGATGCAGGAGACACAAAAGACGCGGATTTGATCCCTGGGTTGGGAAGATCCCCTGGAAAAGGGAATGGCTACCCACTCCAGTATTCCTGCCTGGAGAATTCCATAACAGAGGAACCTGGCAGGCAACAGTTAAAAGAGTCGCAGAGTCGGACACAACTGAGCACAGTGAGAAAAAGAAGTGAAAAAATAAGGTAAAGAAATTCATTTCTCTAAGATGTCCTGTTGTCTCAACATAAAAACTGTTTCACTCAAGGCTCAAATAAATCATGGAGGAATTAAGGCAAGAGAAGGATGTTTCAAAAACATCCTTAGTTTCCTGATCTGACTTTCAGATCAGATTGGGGTAGCCAGGGTCAGATGGGAGCCATGCCGTGGGGCCACTTTCAAGTGCTTAGCTTTGTCTGGGGCGAGGTTTCCCGCTTTAAGGTGCAGTCCCAGCGGCCAAGTTGTCAAAGGGGCTCTGGATTCACGTTGCCAAGGTGAAGGCCAGCTCCATACTGACAGGCAGTGTGACACTGGCACCTCTGTGACTGTGGCAGCTCAGAAATGGCTCAGCTCTTGACTGTGGGGGACCTGATTGCCACCCAAATTCCCAGGCCATGCACTGAGGGGCTCTGAGATAGGACTACTCCATCCAGATGCCAGGATCCTCTAGCCTGTGGAGCTTGGACCCCCTTTAGGTGCCTGGCCCAGCTGCTCTCTAAGCTGCACTGCAGCCCAAGCTCCTGTCCCCAGCCCTCCTTTGGCCTTGCTCCTTCCGGCCAGGCCCGTGATGCAGGTTGAGGGCTCCTCTCAACCCCTGTTCCATAACCATAACTGCCCTGCTTCTAAGCAGACACAAATCAACACAGTTACTGTCTCGGTCCACTGGAGAAGTCTTTGTGAAGGTTAACTGGGTTACTCCACTAAAGCATCAAGAAGGGATCCTGACAACCAGTAACCACTCAACAGATGACAGCAGTAAAGATAAGCCTTTACGCTGTGGATGCTCCAAACATCCCCAGGGCTTCACTTATCCACTGACTGCTAGGTCCTCTCGGCAACCCTGCATTAACAAGCACGTCAGAAACTAAGATTCTCATTTTACGATGAGAAGCCAGGTGGCCTCCAAGGTTCACGTGTTCGGTCGCTAGGTCATGTCTCTTTGCGACCCCATGAACTGCAGCATGCCAGGCTTCCCTGTCCTTCACCATCTCCCAGAGCCTGCTCAAATTCATGTCCATTGAGTCGGTGATGCCATCCAACCATCTCATCCTCTGTCACCCCCTTCTCCTTCTGCCTTCAATCTTTCCCAAGATCAGGGTCTTTTCCAATGAGTCGGCTCTTCACATCAGGTGGCCAAAGTATTGGAGCTTCAGCTTCAGCATCAGTCCTTCCAGTGAATATTCAGGACTGATTTCCTATAGGGTTGACTGGTTTGATTTCCTTGTAGCCCAGAGAACTTTCAAAGAGTCCAAGGTTCATGAACGGACGTAATTCAATTTGAAACTCAGACCTTCAGATTCCAAGGTTAAAATTCCTTGCACATAAAAAATACTGCAACTCTACTGTAAGGTAAACTCACCTGCACTATTTATGCATCAGGCATGTGAATTCAGCTGCTTTCCCCAGGAGTCCTCAAACACAGAACGTCAGCCTATGGGATCTCAAACAGTAGACAGGTGCCCACAGTCACTTCCACACCTGGGCGAGAGTGTGCAAGTTCTTGTTGCTGAAGCTGTATTCTAAAGAAAGAGTGGTCAGCTCCTTCTCAGAGGTCTGTATGACAAACCTAAGTGGAAACGTGCTCTAACACTGGGCCAGACCTGACAACCACTGAGTTTATACAGCTTCCTATGTCCTCTTAATGTTCTCTGAATTCAAAGGAAGGGACAGAAGGAGGTAACACGTGCATAAGCCAGGAGCAGTGTGGGGGCTAAAAAATGGCTCTTAGGGAGAGTCTGGATCCTTGGGGTTCCTAAGGCAAAAGCACAGTGTCAGGAGTGAACGAGATGGACACCATCTTTATGGAGCAAGTTAATGTTTAGGGTCTGAAAGACAACAATTTCAGAGACTAGTATGTTTTCACAAGTAGGGAAAATATTAAATAATTAGCAAAGATAAGAAGGTGAAAAAATCAGACAGAGACAGTAGGGCGATACTGAAAGGTAAATGAGAAAAGAGCTGGTGAACAGTCCCACGTGTGGGTTCTGCTCACAGTTGTACCTCAGCACCTAGAACAGCTCTCAGCCCACAAAGACAGCTGCATAAATGTCCCCGGGATGAATACATGACAAACAAAAGCAGAAAAACAAATATGGCAGCTAAAGTTTGATAACACATATTTAGGAAAGAGGAAGAAAAATGAAATCAGTGTTTCTGAATGATGGGAATAGGAAAGAAGGAAAGCTATGACAAATCCAGAGAGCATATTAAAAAGCAGAGGCATTACTTTGCCCACAAACTGTCTATATATTCAAAGCTATGGTTTTTCCAGTAGTCATGTATGGATGTGACAGTTGGACCATAAAGAAGCTGAGTGCTAAAGAACTGATGAGTTTGAATTGTGGTGCTGGAGAAGACTCTTAAGAGTCCCTTAGACTGCAAGGAGATCAAACCCCCTTAGACTGCAAGGAGATCAAACCAGTCAATCCTAAAGGAAATCAACCCTGAACAGTCACTGGAAGGACTGATGCTGAAGCTCCAATACTTTGGGCACCTGATGTGAAGAGCTGACTCATTGGAAAAGATCCTGATGCTGGAAAAGATTGAAGGCAGGAGGAGAAGGGGACTACAGAGGATGACATGGTTGGATGGCATCACCAACTCAATGGACATTAGTTTGAGCAAACTCCGGGAGATGGTGAAGGACAGGGAAGCCTGGCATGCTGCAGTCCGTGTAGTAACAAAGAGTAGGACATGACTGAGCGACTGAACAACAACAAAACAGGAGAGAAGGGCTGGAAGAAAAGCAGGGGTGACAGGTGTCTTTTCCAAAGCTTCTACAAAACGTGTACAGAGGACAGAGAGGGTCTGTGGTTAAAAAAAAAAAAAGCTTGTAAAACTGATCTTCACTGGGCTGGGCAGTGGACTGAAAACCAGAAAAAAGTACAGAAATCTGGATCTGCAGGATGAAGTTCTGGGGATCCACTTCACAACAGTGTGAATGGACTTCATGTTGCTGAACCATACACTCAAAAACAGCTGTTGTTCAGTTGTTTAGTCATGTCTGACTCTGCAATTCCATGGACTGCAGCATGCCAGGCTTCCCTGTCCTTTACCATCTCCTGGAGTTTGTTCAAACTCATGTCCATAAAGTCAGTGATGCCATCCAACCATCTTATCCTCTGCCACCCACTTCTCCTCCTGACTTCAATCTTTCCCAGCATCAGGGTCTTTCCTAATGAGTCAGCTCTTACAATGGTAAATTTTGTGAATGTGTTTTTTTTACCATAATAAAATAATCAAAATGAGAGAAAAGGGTTTGGGATCAAAAAGAAAGTTGGTCTATACTAAAATCTTTAAAAGATGTCTCATGAAAAGTATGAAATAAGATATAAAGGGTAACTTGAGAAAGGATTTTTGTCAGTTCCAGAAAAAACATCTACTTCTGCTTTATTGACTATGCCAAAACCTTTGACTGTGTGGATCACAAAAAACTGTGGAAAATTCTTTAAGAGATGGAAATTCCAGACCACCTTACCTGCCTCTTGAGAGTCCCTTGCACTGCAAGGAGATCAAACCAGTCAATTCTAAAGGAAATCAGTCCTGAATATTCTTTGGAAGGACTGACGCTGAAGCTGAAACTCCAATACTTTGACAACCTAATGCAAAGAACTGACTCATTGGAAAAGACCCTGATGCTGGGAAAGACTGAGGGCAGGAGGAGAAGGAGAGAACACAGGATGAGACGGTTGGATAGCATCACCGACTTGATGGACATAAGCTGGAACAAGCTCTGGGAATTGGTGATGGACAGGGAAGCCTGGTGTGCTGCAGTCCATGGGGTCACAGAGAGCGACTGAACTGAACTTACCTCCCTCCTGAGAAATCTGTATGCAGATCAAGAAGCAACAGTTAGAACCGGATGTATATTGTCACCCTGTTTATTTAAGTTATATGCAGAATACATCATGCAAAGTGCTGGGCTGGATGAAGCACAAGCTGGAATCAAGACTGCCAGGAGAAGTGTCTATAATCTCAGATATGCAGATGACACCACCGTATGGCAGAAAGCGAAGAGGAACTGAAGAGCCTCTTGATGAAAGTGAAAGAGGACAGTGAAAAAGTTGGCTTAAAACTCAACATTCGAAAACTAATGTGAAGCTAAAGCCCTAATACTTTGGGCACCTGATGTGAAGAACTGACTCACTGGAAAAGACCCTGATACTGGGAAAGACTGAAGGCAGGAGGAGAAGGGGACGACAGAGGATGAGATGGTTGGATGGCATCACCGACTTGATGAACATAAGTGAGCAAGCTTTGGGAGACAGTGAAGGACAGGGAAGTCTGGCGTGCTGCAGTCCATGGGGTCATAGAGAATCAGACATGACTGAGTGATTGAACTAACTGAGAAAGGATCAACAAATGCACGGAAGATGACATGAGATAGAAGATGGCAAAGAAAATTTCGAGTAGGAATCCACCCCCCATCCCCCAGTTCAGGCAAAGCAGCATTTCCAAAGGAAAACAAAACTTTTAAGGAGAAGAAAAACTGGAAAGGGATCTAACTTTGAGACGCTTATCTCTAGAGAGAGAGAATGAAGTCAGTGTAAGAGGAAAAACATTGAATTGTATTCACGTGAAGGAAACAGAGCCTTTGTAGCAATTAACCTGCTATATAGCATGCTGTAATCAAACCGTATTTATAGCATATAATCTGTGAAATTAAGTTGACTAAATGAAAGCAAATTTATTGGACCTTTATGTCATTAGAAGCATTTAAAATGTGATTTTCATCACACTTTGGCTTTTAAAAATAAATAAGAAAAACCATATAATTTGCATTGCTGAATAATGCATTCACTTGTGTACTATTTCTGGTAGAATGAAACTGAGCTTAACCAGATGAGATAAACATCTGAATATTGGTCCCATTACCTCTTTGTGTCCAGTTGTTCCAGAATGGAAGCTGAGCATGGGCAGTGTGCGTGTAGAACACCCTCATGTCTTGGGGGGCAAGCAGTTCAACAAAATGACAAGACTCCAAGAACTCTTTCTTACAATTCAGGATCGAAGGAGCCTGTTCAGAAACATGCACTAACCTTCCAGAGAGAAATGAAAACACTGCCACAAAGGTATCCTATGAAAAACATTCAAAATAAATGCATGGTGTTGAGATATGACTAGCAACATTTCCTGAATAAATTTCATCTAGATATCTACTATGATCAATAACTTGAAATGTACACACACATACATCTGGCAAAGGTAACAAAACTCTCCAACATACTTCTTAGTTATCACCGTAAAACCTGCATTTTTCCTTCTGAAGTAAGTTCTGCCAAATGATACACCAGCTCATTCTATACCTATTAAACAGTGAATCCCTGGTGGCTCAGACAGTAAAGAGTCTGCTTGCAATGCAGGAGACCTGGGTTCAATCCTTGGGTCAGGAAGATCCCTTGGAAAAGGGAGTGGAAACCCACTCCAGTATTCTTGCTTGGAGAATTTCATGGAGAATTCCTGGCGGGCTACAGCCCATGGGGTCAGAAAGAGCTGGACACGACTGAGAGTGACTAACAGTTTCACTTTCACACTATATTCTGTGTTCACTCGATTCCTTCCTCTTCGAAAACTGTGCTGTATCCCTAACAGGACGGTCTTCCCTTCGCCTGTGCATATCTAGGCTTCAAGATCAAGCTCTAGATTTTCTTGCTCCAAGATGCTGTCTTTCACATACCTCATAACAATCGTTCCTCTAATTCGTTTCATTAGACATAAACATAATCTACTTATAATCAGCCATGGTTTGTATTGCCTAGCACTGGCATATGTTTTCCTCTCTAGTGTTAATCTGAAGATCTTAAAAGGAAAACGTTTTTCTAAAGCTCTTTTTTTTTTAAATCTCCATAGCACTTACTACAATACTATAAACACACTAGTTATTAATAGTGAGAGAGTCATTTCCTAGGCAGGTTGATAGGAAATCTAGGGGTCCCCAAGGAGAGAGGGGTCTGGAATTCTCAAGGAGGAAGAAACGACAAACTTTTTTTCTTTCTCCACATTCCTTAGGATTATATAACAATAATGTATCCTGCCTGAGGACAGTCTCTGGATTAAGGACAGTCTTTGGATTAAACCTTCTGGCTAATTCTGTTATCTTAAAATGTAAATTATGGGAGTAGGTCTGATGAGGTCTTTACAACCTCCAGACATTCTTTGGATTCATTAGAGAGTATATAACTTCATTGTCAACACTAGCAAGCGGGTACTCTTTCTACCCCCTTCTGATGCCTATGTCAGAAGCTTTCTCTATCTCCTTTATACTTTAATAAAACTTTATTACACAAAAGCTCTGAGCGATCAAGTCTCGTCTCTGGCCCCGGATTGAATTCTTCTCCTCCGGGGGCCAAGAATCCCGATGTATTTGCGTGATTCAACAACAACCTTTCAATAGTAAAACAAGCACGTAACATCAGGGATATCTCGTGCTCCAATATTATAAAATCTTCAAGTTACAATTATGCTGTTCAGTTCAGTCGCTCAGTCGTGTCCGACTCTTTGTAACCCCATGGACTGCAGCAGGCCAGGCCTCCCTGTCCATCACCAACTCCTGGAGCTTGTTCAAACTCTTGTTCCATCTACTCGGTGATGCCATCCAACCATCTCATCCTCTGTTGTCCCCTTTTCCTCCTGCCCTCAATCCTTCTCAGAATCAGGGTCTTTTCCAATGAGTTGGTTCTTCACATCAGGTGGCCAAAGTATTGGAGCTTTAGCATCGGTCCTTCCAGTGAATATTCAGGACTGATTATGTTGAGGTCTACATAAAAATTGGGCTTCCCAGATGGTGCCAGTGGTAAAGAACCTGACGGCCAATGCAGGAGGCATAAGAGATGCAGGTTCAGGACCTGCATCAGGAAGATTCCCTGGAGGAAGGCATGGCAATCCACTCCAGTATTCTTGACTAGAGATCCCCATGGATAGAGGAGCCTGGTGGGCTACAGTCCACGGGGTCACAAAGAGTTGGACATGACTGAAGTGACTTAGCATGCATGCACTATACATAAATTAAGTAATCTCCATCATGTCAGCAAAACATGAACCTCAATTATTCTGTCCACATGAAGAAAAGATAAATACTAAATAACTTTCAAAATTTTACAAAAGATGACATCATCTCAACTCACCTGCTCTATAAAATCCAGTTGTTACAACCTGGGTAGTAGGTACTGGAACTAAGAATGATATAAATAGAAATCAACATTTGGAGGTTAGAATATGATGCAGGAAATTACTATGTAGTGTTGCTTTTTTCTTTTTCTTAATTTGGGAGGACTCAGGGATGCTAGGAGAGAGAGGCACCCCAGAACCGAAGCAAAGCCGACTAACACTCATGTGCTGCTTCCTGTTTTCAGATGTTTTCTTTGTCAAGGGCAGGAGAAACTCAAGATGCCTCATTAGCAGTTTTCTCCAGTTGTTTACCTCAAACTGTGGTTACTGAAATGTTCAGTTGTCACTTTTAAGAATCTACATCAAGATAAGGTCCCTAGGAAAAACCACCCCGGCTAATATGGCAAAATTTGTGAATTCTTACTGTGTTTTTCCAAGTGTGCTCTGAAGCAATAGTGGTCAGCTCCTCCAGACTGCACAAGGTCACATCAGCTTGAGGTGCTCTGTTCTGTCTGAGAATCTGGAAAGACTCACTGTTTGCTAAGAAACACAGGAAAATAGGTAGTCTGTTTCACAACAATATCTTTAGGAAGTCATTTTCATCACGATTACAGTTGGCTAATTTTTTTAGGATAAGGGCACCTCGGAATATTTTCCTTGAAAGATCAGTTTTTTCTTTCACGTAAAACACTGACAGCCGTATAAACTTAAGATTTTGAATTTATGAATTTGGCATGTTCTGGTTCATAGGGAACGAGATAAATTTAAAGTACCAAAACAAGGTACCGAAACCAAAAATTCTCAATATACACAGAGGGGATTTGTATGGTAGAAACATCACTTCAGTGTTCAGGAATTATATATCATCTATGAAGCCACACGGAGAAGGCGATGGCACCCCACTCCAGGACTCTTGCCTGGAAAATCCCATGGACGGAGGAGCCTGGTGGGCTGCAGTCCGTGGGGTCGCCAAGAGTCGGACATGACTGAGCGACTTCACTTTCCCTTTTCACTTTCATGCACTGGAGAAGGAAATGGCAACCCACTTCAGTGTTCTTGCCTGGAGAATCCCACCGACGGGGGAGCCTGGTGGGCTGCCATCTATGGGGTCGCACAGAGTCGGACACGACTGAAGTGACTTAGCAGCAGCAGCAGCAGCAGCATGAAGCCACAGAGGTTTGTGCTACAGAATGTGCATTTTTAAAATCTCTTGGGAAGAAAGTTGTCAAAAGAAAAGTGTTTATAACCATTCCATTTTAATTTGGTAAATTCCTGACATGACATGACTGCATTTTAAAAGTCCAACTATTTTCCCCCCAATAATCATAGAAGACAATATTCCTTTAAAAAGTCAATCTCCAAAATGTGGTTATGCCAAACTCTTACTCTCCCAAAATAAAGCTGCAAAATACTGCAACAAAAATACTAAACTATTACACAAATAGGGCTTCCTGAATGGCTCTGTGGTAAAGAATCCACCTGCCAAGCAGGAGATGCAGATTCGATGCCTGGGTTGGGAAGATCCCCTGGAGATGGGCATGGCAACCCAATCCAGTATTCTTGCCTGGAGAATCCCATGGACAGAGGCGCCTGGCAGAGGCAGTAGGGGTTGCAAAGAGTCAGACACGACTGAAGTGCATGCACACAGTGCTAATCTGAAAAACTAAGATGCCAATGGCCTCAGTGTAGATTTACTCATCTCACATAGAACAGCATAAAACACTCAAAACATTTCTGTGCCTAAAACCAAGCAGACAAGGCTTCTGGCCTGGGTGCCATCTATGAGCAGTGATGTTTGTGCAAGACTGTATTTTCTGGGCAGCCCGTTTACCTTGTACCCTGTGTACACAGAGAAGGGCATAGTTAAGGGCATCCAGTGTGCTTGGTTTACTATGTCTTTCCGATGGGAAGTATTTTTTCATTTCTTGGACAACCGTTCGAAGTTCTTCAGAAACTCTTTCAATCTTGCTGTTCACTGTAAGATCAAAAAAAAAAAAAATTCTAAATTCACATTTTGGATTACAATAGGTCAGTTTTCATTGAACAGCGTATTTCGGGCCATGCCTGCTTTCTGAGCACTTAACATGAATCAGCTCATTCAGTTCACAGATTTATTATCCCCTTTTTACATGTGGGGAATCACAGGTCAAGAAATTGGTAAACATCAAATCTTTTCTACTGTTTGATTCCCACTTCAGCCTAGAGTCAGCAATTCCCTAAGCACTTTTTATCTACTTAATATAGTTAATTTCCTTTAGTGTCTCCAGGGTATTTCATTCCAAGCTGCTGGAGACTCCCGGTAAACTTTTTCCTAGGCTTACAAACAAAATGCAAAAAGATGGAAGCCCGTCTTTCCCTTCTACTGCCCCAGCAAATAACAACAAACTCATCAGATCATTTCACCTGTTGCTGGTCTGCACCAATTTGCTCCGCAGCTCGCATTTCTGGCTCCATAGCTCAGCAGCATCATTCCCGGGGGCCTCAGGACCACTGGCCTGTGGTCCTTCAAGTTCATGACGCTGATTCCCCCTGGGGTTCTCAGATTTACCACTGGACCTTTCTACATCTTCACAGGGATCCATCTTTCGCCCAGCAGCCCTCAGTCAGTCGCCTGCTCTTTGCTACTTAGCAATCGGCGACCGAACCGTATTTCTCATTGTGGTCCATGCCATCGCCTTAGAAATGTCAGTCATCATTAGCGGGCAATTACGGACCCTGCTCCTCCGGGGGCACTTTTCTCCCCAGTATTTCCCTGCAATTTTGGATGTCTCCGCTCACCGGAAATCCACCCTGGAGGGGGAGGGTGGAAATAAAAGTGACAAGTGTCAAGAGAAACACAATTCGATTCCGGAAGCTCGGCTGTAGCTCCTAGGGTGGGCAGCCCTGGGGGAGACCCCGGCCCCGACAGCCTCAATAATCGCCGCGCACCCAGGAACAGGACCGAGCAAGGAGCCACTTGAAGCATAAAATTCCCACAGCGCAGGACACGCTTGAGGCGACCGCGGCCGGCGGGCTCCGAGCCCACCCGGCCCCAGCCTAGCACTCACCCGCCGCCGCCGGCGATGCTCAGCCCAGCGGACCCGACCGCGCGCGGTCTTGAGGCCCGCCGCGTGCCAGGCGACCGCCAGCACCACGCCCCCCTCGCGCCACGTGACACGGTTCCGCCCCCGCGGAGCGCGATTGGCCGCCGCCGCCAGCTCTACGGGTCCCCATTGGCCCAGGGGCGGGGTCCGCGCCGGGGAGCCCGGGTTACATATGGGGAGGCGAGGGAGCGAGGGCAAAGGCTTCAGAGGCCGTTACGTAACGCCGGG
Source organism: Bos indicus (assembly GCF_029378745.1). NCBI lineage: Eukaryota > Metazoa > Chordata > Mammalia > Artiodactyla > Bovidae > Bos > Bos indicus. The sequence goes on from NC_091775.1 coordinate 46,438,619, forward strand.
GATTCGGCCTGAGGACCGCCCATGACTAATCCTAGTGGTCGGCGCGTAGGCAGGGGGCGGAAGGAACCTGAGGAGGCCCTAGTCCCCGCCCCCTTACGGCGTCGGGGGATGGGCCACGGGGGCCGCCGGAGCGAGCGTGGCAGTGATAGGACGCCGGAGCCACCAATCACGAGGGGGCGGGCCCCGAGCGGCAGGGTGGGCGGGATCGGCCCAGCCTCCACGTGATTGGCAGCTGCACCCCGCTCCAGTACTCTTGCCTGGAAAATCCAGTGGACGAAGGAGCCTGGTAGGCTGCAGTCCATGGGGTCGCTAAAAGTCGGACACGACTGAGCGACTTCACATTCCCTTTTCACTTTCCTGCATTGGAGAAGGAAATGGCAACCCACTCCAGTGTTCTTGCCTGGAGAATCCCAGGGACGGCGGAGCCTGGTGGGCTGCCGTCTATGGGGTCGCACCTTAGCTGCAGCAGCAGTAGCAACCAGGAAGCGCCAGGAGGTGTCCGGGAGAGTGGAGCCGGCGGGTTGGGCATCCAGAGGAGGCCCCTGGACGTCCTAGCGCAGCGCTTTCCTTATGTCTTCTCGAGTTCCCGTCGTTTCCATCTTTGTTAACGACCTTCTTTCTCTCACTCCTGCCGACACTGAGCGGCTGGGAGGACCCAGGCCGTGTAGCCGACTGGGAAGATCAAATCTGGTTTTCAGAAGTGGAATTCTCACAACTTGAAACATTTCCCTCGTCTTCCTAAAGATTTCATTTAGCAACTGGAGAAAGACAAGTGTTTGTAAAAGACACTATTTTGGAAGGGAAAGTGTAGAGAAGCCCTTTAAAAAACACAGAGGGCTCTTTTTAATTGTGTCTCGACTTAGCTGAAGTGTGGGATGCTGTGCAGATATTCTGTGCGTCTCCAGTGCCTGGTACAGAAACCTTCAGTATTGGTTGGATGAATTGAAGCAATTGTGCATAAAAGAGGAGGGTAAAACGGAATGTGGCAGGTCATATTAGGTATTGAATGCATGTGAGCATGTACAGTGACTCAGTCGTGTCCGAATCCGACTCTGTGACCCCACGGGCTGTAGCCCTCCAGGCTTCTCTGTCCTTGGGATTATCCCGGCAATAATACTGGAGTGGGTTGCCACTTTTCCAGGGTATCTTCCCCACCCAGGGATGACCCACCGTCTCCTGTGGCTTCTACATGGGCAGGCAGATTCTTTATCATTAGCACCACCTGGGAAACCTGGGTATTAGATAAACCACCTTATTTTTTCAAATGATATTCACTCTCCTCTGAAGCCTTGTTTTGTTAAACTGCATTTATTCAGCAAATATTTACCGAATGCAAGTCTGGGGATTGCAGGTTTTGATGAAGAACAGAGAGTTGTTTTCTACACATTACGTTTGAGATGTGCGTCATACATCCAAGCAGAGTGGTCAGGTAGGCAATTGGATTTGCCAGCTGGGAGCTTAGGGGAGAAACCAGGGGTGGAGATACGGCTTACATTTAAGGGAGTCATCAGAGTCTCTATGGCGTTCACAGTGGTGGGTGAAACGGTGTCAATGACAGAGTGCAGACAGAGAAAGGCCAAAGACCAAGCGTCAGGGTATAGGGAGATAAGGTCAAGCAAAAAATAAGGAGCCATAGATAAGGTTGAAAGAAAGCCAGGAGTGTGGGGTCCTGGAAGCTCCATAATGAAGCATTTCAAGGAGACAGCTGGCAACTGTATCAAATGCTGGTGACAAGCAGAGTGAGACAAAGGCAGAGAATTTCCTGTTGGCCTTCACCAAGACGATGACCTTGGTTACAGATGTCTCAGTGGTGTGGATTGAAGAAAAAGAGGACGTGTGATGGTGAATACCGGAAGACATAGGAAGGAATTTTGCTGTGAAGAGCTATAGATAAGCATTTGTTGACTGGAGGCAGGGATGCGGGGATCACTATTAAGTGATGGCGTGATCCAGTAGGAGGTGAATGAATCCAGAGAGGTGAATGACACAGAAAGGAAGAGCTGCAGACAAGAGGCAATGGCTGAAGAGAAGTCCTTCCTGCGGTTGGGAGTCCACAGTGTTGCCCAGAGGCAGGGACTTCTGCCAATGGGATTGTCCGTGTGGCAGTACAGAGTCAAGTAGATTTCTAAATGAACTTAGCTATTTAAAGGATGAGGGGAAAAAATATTTCGAAATAATTTTATTTGGTTTATTTAGTAAATTCTAGTTTTACAGGTTGAATTTTCTGCTACTATGAAAAGCAGCTCAGTTGGAAGTTTGCTAATTTTTTAAATGAGCTAAGCAGTCTGGTCAATTTTAAAGCAAATAATTAATCCTCGTTCAAAACCAATGAAAAAACTACTATACTTTAAAAAACATTTCATTCGTGATGCAAATGTAGAATTATCGTGTAGGGGACACAACTCATTAGACGAGATGGTTGGATGGCATCATCAACTCAATGGAGATGAGTTTGAATAAACTCTGGAAGATAGTGAAGGACAGGGGAGCCTGGCATGCTGCAGTCCGTGGGGCCACAAAGTCAGACACGACTGACTGAACAAGACAAGGGGAATCTGCCCCCATTTTTTGATGGTAATGTCAACACAGAGGAAGATGTTCATAGAGGTTCCACTTCTCCTTTGGGTGACAGGTAGGACTCCCTTCTGAGGTGAGCCACGGTCAACTAAGTCACTTTGGTCGATGAAATGTGAGCAGAGCTGCTGGCTCCATATCCAGACAGGGGTTTTGAGAGCCAGTGCACAATTCCTGATGGTTCCTTCCTTCTGTAGTGATAAACTAAAATGAATGTTTACAGGAAGTTCCCCACCCTGTCTGCAGGAGCTGATGATAGCGCCTTCCCGCTGACTGGCATCAGACACAAAGCACAAGCGAGGAAAAAACTTGAAGCCGTTGCGATTTTGGGGGTGTCTGTTACACAGCACACTTCCAGCATATTGAGTGCTAACAGATGGTGACCAAAAATACCAGCAAGTCCAGCAGATGTGTCTGGAATGATCCCTGGGTGGGTGATGGGGCCCTTCTCTGCAACAGTTAATGACAGGAAAACCATGAGGAAGGAGGGGTTTCCTTGTCTGGTGAACACTGAGTTTGAGAGGCTTGTATCCAATAGGCCAGGAATCATCAGCAGATTAATGAATGGAGAGATCAAGAGCAGACAGATTGCCTGAGGGCAGGTGGTTAAGTAGAATGAAGAGAGAAGTTGGCTGAGGTCCCACCCTAAGGAACCCTGACATTTAAGGGATATGCAGTTAAAGAGGAGCTCATTTATGGTAGATTTTCCTTTAAAATCTTGAAAATGATACCAAGGGTTCACATGTATTTCATTCTCTCAAGGTCCTGAACAAAAGGCAGAACTCTCAGTGCTTTTCCAGGGACATGACTGTCTGCCAGACAAGAAAAACAGTCACCATTTACCTGAGGCAATGGAAAGAAGTCAACCTCTTTTTCATCAGATTCTACTGCAAACTGGCATTTCATTGTAAACATAAGTCTCCTTCCACCCATATTATATTGTTCTGTAGGGGTTGTAGAATAAGTGTGGAAGCATAGTCAAGGGGAAAGAGATATGCTGAATGAAAACAAGAGACACGGTTTGGAGATGTCCATTCCCCACCTGGGTCAACTTCCCCATGTCCCATGTGAGCAGCTGTTTGATCCACCACATACTGGCCAGCTCTGCACAACTCATTTCCAAAAGACCATCTATTTAAGAAACTCAAAAGCCAAATCCTGAGTGTTTCAGTGACCATAAGGAAGCCAGTTCCCCAACATCTCCTCGGCTGAAGAACACTATTTTATACAGGGAGTGGGGTGTGAGGAAATCAGGGTCCTCAGGCAATGAGGAAGGGGAGTCAGGGTCTGTAAGGGAGGGGGTGAGCAGTAGGGAACGCCATTTCAGGACTTGGACCACATGCTACTCCTCTATCAGAGACACAGGCACCAGAGTTATGTTTATAAACACTTTATTCAGTTCATTATAGCGGGTGAGTTCCCAGCTAAACACACAGATACACAAGTTGGGTATTCCTGGGTTAATGCAGCAGCCAGTGGGTTACATGGGACCAAGCACCAAAGCTGCAGAATCAGACCTGGCAGAGACCTGAGACGAGGGTGGGCCACTGTCCAGACACTAACTGCTGTCCCCTTCTCCCAGCAGGGCACACCACAAGGCACATCTTCAACTTCATACCATTGCACTGATGTCAGGGGAACAGATGTTAAAGAAGTGGAACCTGGGTCCTGATGCACCTTAACTGCTGTCGCTTTGTACGTCACCAAGTAGCATGTGAATGAGACTTTGTGAACATTCTGGTCACGGTGAGCCCCAGGGTGCTAAGACTTCTTTCCCCCTCGGTGCCTCCTCGCCTCTTTTCATTCCTACCTGACTTCTTGACCTTAAGCCACACACTCTGGTGTCCAAAGTCTCATGTACACAACAAAAGTCTCTCAGCTGACAACACCTCTGCCCAAAGCAGAGTCTCATGCAGAAAGTCTGTGACGTCAAAGAAAGTGTCTCTTGTTAGCTGTCCCCTGGGAAGAGGGTCATCTACCCTGACCAATGCCTAGTAGAAAGTGAAATTTACAAGACAGATTTAGACAGTGGAACATGGATCACAATTAGAAACAAACTCCAAGAAGCTGTTGTCTATGGAGACTGGGCCAGAAAATGACCTGTCTACAGACAGTCTCACGTGAAGGCTACAAAATTGCTGCTCACATATTATTAGAAACATACTGGAGCTTACAGCTGATCATCTGCAAACTGCTGAGTAAAACGCCTCCCACAGGTAGGAGACGGTCAGCATCGAGCTCAAATCTTCTCTAAACCTCAGGAAAAATGCTAGATCGGAAGGGCAGTTGCAAGACCTACACCCTTTCAAGGGCAAGAAAGGCCTGCCAGGATGTCAGAAGTTCACACACATTACAACTTTAATTCTGAAGGGCACCTTGAGTTCCACTGGTCACTTTTCTGAATTTATCTGGCAGGAACAAACTTGATGTCTGACTGGGATTTAACTTTTTGGCAAGATAGAAACTTTGGTCACAGCCATCGTTCTATAAAAATGTTTTAGAGAGGTTATTATTTCTGATTAAAACAATATTTTTAGCAAGTGATACATAACAGTAACAAGAAAGTAAACATCTTCATATCTAATGTAAGAGCAAAAACTCTTTACCAGTATCCTATTTTAAAATACAGCAAAAGTCAGTAGTGTCTATAAACAGTAGAGAGTTCTGCTATAGGGAATCAGAAAAAGAGCAAAATAAGGCACAGATTTGTGTTAGGCAGTGGTGTTCTTTCTGGAAGGCACAAATTGGAATCTGATTACCCAGAGGTTTAAAATGAGGGTAATGTCATATGATGAGGACAGTTAACTTGGAACAAATTTCCTTAACTGCAGTCAATGGCAATTAACCAGACAACATTACTGCTAGGTTATAACACTCTGCAACCGAAGAAGTCCTCTCCATCAGCCCATTTGTAAATCTGAAAAGGCACTGTGCAAAACGGAGGCTGGGCTGACCACGCTTCTAGTTTGGAGTGCATATTACAAAACAAAGGCACGTCTCCTAGGAAACAAACTTTACAGTCACTAACAGAAAAATAATCATTTTAGACAGAACAGTAGGCGAGCTTGATAATATAGCAGGTTCTAAATTAAAAGTCTTGAAGAGGTTTCTTGAACAGCAGGCTGGAGTTTCACTGGTTCTTCAGGAAGATATACTCCACACTAACAAGCAGAGGAGATTTAAAAAAGGAGAGGGGAGCGGGGAGAATAGTTGTTTAGTCTTTCAGTGCAAACACAGAATAAACACCAAACACTACAGTCTAAGTGTGAACAGAAATTCAATTTCTGGCCAATTTCCTACTAGCAGCTTCTCTACATTTTGTGGAAGATTAGAGGAGGCTGCCAAAAAAAGGATCCAAGACACATTTCTTTAAATAGTTCTCATGTTCTGGGCTACTAATGGCAATGGGCTGTTCCAATACTGTCTACAGTAGTACTAATGGTTATAATAATAGTATTAATGATAGTGTGGGTGTATATTTGTTCCTTTATATAACTATTCTTATTATATGCCAGGCACCATCCTAAGCACATTTTATATATTAACAGCTTTGTCCTCATAATAAACATATGAGATAGGTAGTAGTTATTATTGTCCCCATTTTATAAATGAGGAAATTGAGGTTCAGAAATAAGAAATTACTTGTTGAAGGCCACACAGCTGGATGGTAGAGCAGAGTGGATCAGAAGTAGCCCATGCTCTTCATCACTAGGCTGTACTACTTCTCATGAAAGGAAATATCTGATGAAAGTTATACAGAGATCAAACTTATGGATCAGGATAATGTTTATGTTGAAAATCTCAGATTCAGCACTCAAGTATTTACAACACTTACTAACGAAAAGGAAAACCTTTGGGATACATTAACATCTCCAAGAGAACTTTTATTCTGAGCTGTTGTACATGGAGTCAAATGTGAACAGACAAGACTTTCTGCAATGAGTTTGGAGCAGGAGAACTCACCGACGATGATGATGATGATGATGACCACAACGGTGATTCCTATCGCCCACATCTGTAACCAAACATATGTCCACTTCACATTCAAACCCAGAGATTAACGTGCCAACTGAAGAGTATCATTTAGTATCATTCTAGTCACAGAAGGAGAAATTAAGGTGCCCACCCATCCCAAATAGTCATAATTATTAAGGCCTAAACTTAATGTTCTTATTAATGTTCAGATAGGTGCTAACGCTCACCATCTGCTTTTTTATAACACGTTCAAATGATTTATGGTCCTAGATAGGCATCTGTCTGTGGATACACGGATTAAGCCTGTGTCAGGTATCAGAAAGTGTCACTCTTCAACCCAGGAAGGGATGTGACCGCGGCCCACTTCTTTGGCAACCACGTGAACTCTGCTTTGGGCCCTGCTCCTCACGTGGTGCTTCCTGCTTTTCTGTGGAGCATGCTGTAGCTCTCCAGCACCTCTTTCCTTTTCCCTGAAGCCATCTGCACCTGCATGCAAACTGACCTTCCTGTTCCAGCCCTCTCCTGTCAGTCTGTGTGCAGGGCTGGAAGGGGCTGCAGTCTGTGACTGATTCTGGACCTGCTTGTTTCTACAAACTTCTGAAGGTCAGCCACAAAGCATGGAGCATTCTCAATTGTGGGGGCAGAAAAAGGATATGTAGTCAGAGTTTTAGATTCAAAGTCAATGCAAATTTCTGTGTGGGAAGTCCGATTCATCTCTAAGGCTCATGAAAGTCCAGTATTTGTAGCCTTTGTCTACCCCAAGACAAGACGGTGACTTGATATAAAGACCAGTTAAAAGCGAAGTACCTTGCAATTCTTCCACCAGTATTTTCTCTTCAACTTGGCAGCACTTGTTTCAAATTGGGAGGCTCCTGCTTGTAGCGCATCTGCACGGTCATCCAACTCAGAGAGCTTCTGGTCTCTTTCCAACACTTTATCCACATTGACTCTCATGATGTCCACCACCTGATGAATATGATCACATTCAGGTACAAGTAAAGGAAAGAAAAATGCAACTCATCAACGAAGTTTACTGGCATTTTTTTTTTCCAGGTCAACTCTTTACTCTTTTGAGTCAAACTTTCAAAAGAGAAAAAAGGGTTGACTGTTTCACAATAAAAACACTCAGCAAACTAGGACAGAAGGGAACTTCCTTAACATGTTACAGGGTATCTGTGGAAAAACCCACAGTTAACATCCATGCTCAGTGGTGAAAGACAAGGAGGCCCACCTTCAGTACTGCTGTTCAACACTGTACTGGAAGCTCTGGCCAGGTAGGAAAAAGAAATTAAAAAGCATCCAAATTAGAAAAGCTTCCTGGTGGCTTCCCTGGGAGCTCAGCTGGTAAAGAATCTGCGTGCAATGCAGGAGACCTGGGTTTGATCGCTGGGTTGGGAAGATCCTCTGAAGGAGGGAACGGCTACCCACCCCAGTATTCTGGCCTGGAGAATTCCATGGACTCTATAGTCCATGGGGTCGCAAAGAGTTGTAAACGACTAAGCAACTTTCACTTTCCTTTCAAATTAGAAAAGAAGTAAAATAATCGCTGTTTATAGATGATTCCACGTACAGAAAATCCCAAAGAATCTACCAAAAAACCCTACTAGAGTTAGTAAACAAACCCAGTAAAGTTTTAGGGTACAAGATCAACAGCCATAAATTAGTGTGCTTCCATAACTAGCGATGAAAAGGAAATTAAGAAAACAATTCCATACAATAGCACCCCCAAAAATAAAATACCCAGGGATAAATTAAACCAAGGAGGCCAAAGACTTGCATGCTGAAAACTACAAAACACTGCTGAAAGGAATTAGACCTAATGAAATGGGAAGACATCCCACATTCATAGGTTGAAAGACTTAATTAACAGTGTTAAGATGGCAAAACTCCCCCTAGTGATGTACACATGTATAGATTCAATTCAATCTCTATCAAAATTCCAATGGCTTTTTTTTTGCCTAAATGGAAAAACTAGTCCTCAAATTCATATAGAATTCCAAGGGGCCTTGAACACTCGACACAATATTGAAGAAGAAAAACAAAACTGGAGGAGTCACACTTTTGAGCTTCAAAACTTGGTGCTTAGATAGCCACATGCGAAAGAATGAAATTGGACCCTTACCTTACCTCACGTGCACAAATTAACTCAAAAAGGATCAATGACCCAAATACAGAGCTGAAAACTATAAAACTCTTAGAAGAAAACATAACTCTTTACAACTTTGGCTTTGGCTATAGATTTGACCCCAAAAGCAAGAGCAACAAGAGAAAAAAACAGATAATCTGGATTTCATAAAAATTAAAGTCTTTTGTGCTTCAAAAGACTATCAGGGATATGAAAAGCCAATCCACAGAATGGCAGAAAATATTTGAAAATCATATATCTGACAAAGATTTAACATTCAGAATATACAAAGAACTCTTTGTTAACCAACATTAAAAACAGACTACCCAGTTAAAAAACTAGTAATGGTCTTGAACAGACATTTCTACAAAGAATTTATACAAACAGCCAACAACCACATGAGAAGATATTCAGCATCTCTGGTCAATAGGAAATGCAAATTAAAACCACAAAGAGTTACTAATCCATACTCATTAGGTTCAGTTCAGGATGGCTATAATCAAAACAGTAGAAAATAACAAGTGTTGATGATAACGTGGAAAAACAGGAACTCTTGGACATGGCTAGTGGAAAGGCAAAATAGTGTAGCCACTGTGGAAAAGCTTGAAAGTTCCTCAAAAAGTTAAATATAGCATTACTATGGCGATGGTTTAGTCACTAAGTCATGTCGACCCTTGCGACCCCATGGACGATAGGTTGCCAGGCTCCTCTGTCCATGAATTTCCCAGGCAAGAATACTGGAGTCGGTTGCCATTCCTTCTCTAGGGGCTCTTCCCTACTGAAGGATTGAACCTGCATCTCCTGAATTGCAGGTAATCTCCTCCATTGCAGGCAGATTCTTTACCACTGAGCCACCAGGGAAGCCCTTAGATACATAACCAAGAGAAATGAAAACAGATGTCCACATAGAAGCTCACATGAAAATGTTTATAGAAACACGATTCATAACAGCCAAAAGGGAAAAACAACTCAAAAATCTACCAACAGATGAATGGATAAACAAACTGAGGTATCCATCTGCAATGGAATACTATGCAGCTACAAAAAGGAATGATGCACCGACAGACTCCACAACTAGGATGAATGTCGAACAAATGATGTGAAGTTAAAGAAGCCCGACACAAAGGCCACGCATTGTATTATCCCTTTCATATGATACATCCAGCAGAGGCAAAACCACAGAAACAGAAAGTCAATTAGAGGCTACCACTCTGGAGAAAGAGGGAATGGGAAGTGATTACTAAATGCCTACAAGGTGTTCTTCAGGTGATGAAAAAACTGGAACTAGACAAAAGGAATGGCTGCAGGGCATTGTGAATACACCAAATACCACTGAATTATACACTTTAAGGTGGTTATGCAAATTTCCACTTCAGTTAAAAAAAAACTCTCTTTGGTAAAGGAAAAGTACCAAAGGGAGGGAGGAGATCTGTGTCTACCTCTGGCTAATTCATGTTGAGGACTGACAGAAAACAGCAAAATTCTGTAAAGCAATTATCCTTCAATAAAAAATAAATTAATTTAAAAAATGTACAAAAAAAAAAAAAAAGGACCCAATTTGAGTTTGTAAGTAAATAGAAGTTTCATGGAAGATGGAATTAGAACGGGTTTCTTAGCATGAAAATGTAAACAATTCAGAATTTAGTTCATAAACAAAACCATCGGACCAAAATATTGCCATAGGATTTAACAATGGGATCTAACATTAGTTTAACTCTGCTTTTTAAGATAGCCTAATGCAGAAAGACCAACACAGCCTTGCTTAGCTATGATGGCTTTTGAAAGAGAAGGTTAAAGTGAAGGTGCTCAGTCGTGTCCGACTCTTTGCAACCCCGTGGACTGTAGCCCACCAGGCTCCTCCGCCCATGGGATTCTCCAGGCAAGAATACTGGAGTGGGTTGCCATTTCCTTCTCCAGGGGATCTTCCCAACCCAGGGATCGAATCCAGGTCTCCCACATTGCAGGCAGACACTTTAACCTCTGAGCCACCAGGGAAATACGAGCCTGAATTTCTCAAATAGTCTTCCATTGTAGGTCTGCGTGTATAGGGCAGAAGAAAAGACGCTCTGAGGGCCTCCCAACCTAACATTTCTACAAACATAGATCTGCTGGGTTAGAGCAGTTTTCCAGCACCTGCCTCTTGCACAGTACTGGATGGCAATTGACAGAGATTTGCTGGGCTGGGTAACTGGTAAAAAGCATCCTGATGAAAAATCTGGTCAGAAGGATTCATCCTGGCTTCTGCAATCTACAGACCTCATCCTTAAGATTTTATTCTTTTATAAAGCAGTTCTTTTTTCTTCTCTAATGTTTAATTTATTGTGGCAAAATATACATCACCAAGTGATTCTTGGGAGGGATGTCCTCAGGGAGAAGAGCCTGTACTTTAGGTGTGTGATTTGGTTAAAGGAAAACAAGCTTGAAACCAGGAGGATGTGACTTCTCAGAAGCTTAGAAAAGGGGTCCCAAACCAGTAGGGGACAAATTTTTGTTATAGTTAGGATAGTCCAAATTTACTTTACGTTCACACTTCTATGATACTTTTCCTAAACAGAATTATTCCCAGAGTGTTCTCATGCTGGCTTGTAATTCAGGTTTTCCACATTTCAGAGCAATACCTCATCCACTTGATTTTGTGTCTGCTGAAGTCTTCTACTACTGCCAGCGGCAGCGCTTGAACCTGCAGGTGCATTTGTAGTCCTGAAACATGTAAAGACACAGGCAAGAGTAAGTTAGGATTCCAAACACATTTCTGTTAAGTATGCGGATATTTTCCAGGACCCTCAGTGTTAGAAATTTCAGAACTAAAGCAGAAAATGAACATCTTTTCTGCAGCAATGAACAAAGGTTCTAAAGACATCTCTTCTAATTCCTCTAAAATTTCAAAGATTCACCCACATGTTAAAAGTGACTGAGGTCTAAAGTGAAGGTTTGATAGGCTCTCCTTTGTATCACTGAAGCATCTGATCCTCACATGAAAGTCAAAGTGTTAGACATTCAGTGACCTCATGGACTATAGCCCACCAGGCTCCTGAGTCCATGGGATTCTCCAGACAAGAATACTAGAGTGAACTGCCATTTCTTCCTCCAAAGGATCTTCCTGACCCAGGGATCAAACCCAGGTCTCCTGCATGGCAGGCAGATTCTTTATCATCTGAGCCACCCGGGAAGCCTGATCCTAAGATAGGTAGATGCTATGTTCCCATTTTTTTTTTTATTACTTGTTTTAAGGTATACAGCTACTTAAATGCACTCAGTACTCTTCTGATCTTTTCACTGTGGCAAGAACTGTCTTCAGAGTGGTGAACAACTACAAAACACCCTTTTTCCAGTACAGAGAAATAGACTCACTTAGAGAAACAGAGTGAGGAACACTAGGATGCAGGGAGTGGGGGCGGTGTGAGTGGCAAAGATAAGATGAAGCAAGGCTCCCTCTCTTGAAAGGTACTTCTTTTAACATCCTCATTGAATGCTTTACTTTTCCCCCAGACAGATCTTTTTTGAGCACTCTGGCTTGGAAGTCCTAATTGCTTCCATGACTTGGTTGGCAGTACTTTTGATTTTTCAGAGATACCTATATACAGTCTTGCCTACAGCCTTGCCTTATCCTACAGATCCTTCCTATGTCTTAGGTCTCTTCCCTGTGTCCTTCCTACAACACCCACTGATTCATTGATTCAACAGACAGTTAATTTTATACCTACCATGTGTCAAAGATTAGGGATGCAGCAGACCCCAGCCATGCCCTCAGAGTTTACTGTCTGATAGATAACAGCAAAGGGTCATGTACTGTGCATTTGCTGCAAGCATTTTCTCATTTAGTCCTCAAAACTCTTTGAGGGGGCACTACTACTATTAACCTCATTTTACAGAAAACTAAAGGTTTAGAAAGTCGACACCACCGGCTGCACTGGAGCCTGTGTTAGACCAGGTTCTGTTTAATTCTACGATCTAGATTTTAACTGCTGCGATCATTTGGCACAGCAGCCTCAAGCAGGAACCCTCCAGAGGAGGGGTGACCCTAGTTCCGGGAGGAACCGTGGGAAAGCACCCATTCCTTTCTCTGTAGGTGAGCAGGTTGAGGCGGGGGACAGCGGGTCTTTGTGATTCCTGACCCTTAGCGTTCTCTGAACTGTTACCACGGGAAATTCCTGTTTTCAAGGGCCACTACAAGAATGCTTCTGCTTAAAAGGAGAAGGCCCACAGCTCTGCGCCTGAGTCCACTCAAACCACAGGTGCTTCAAGACAGGGCGGAGGTCCTTCTTCCCCTTGCAACTTCCGGAATCCAGCCCAACACCAGGCGGGGAGCAGGCGCTCCAGGACGAGGGCTGCAGTCACAGCACCCCTCAGTGAACTTGGGGGGCAAGGTGGGAAAAACAGGACGGGGAGGGGAGGTCGGAGATGAAGCAGGGCTGGCGGTGAAATTCTCCCTACCTCTAGGAAACCCCGGCTGCCCCGCCCTCACCCGTTCCGCGTCCGCCCGACTGCCGCGGGGCCCTCAAGGGCGGCCGGCGGGGCCGCAGTGCCGACCTGGCCCGTATGCAGACCGCACTCCCCGGGGCCGCCGCCCACCCCTAGGCCTTGGGAGCCCCCGCGCATAGGCGCGCGGGGAGCGCCCGCGTCCGAGGGGCGGCGGGCGGGAACCGGGCCGGGCCGGGGTCCCAGCCGCGGGCCGAGGTCCCTCGGGCCCTCGGGCCCTCCGCGCCGCGTCCTGTCACTCACATTTTGGCGGCGGAAGCAGAGTCTCAGGATCGGCTGACTGGCGCTGCGGGACCGGAGGCCGGGGACCTGGGACCTGGGCGCGGTGCCGGCGGCGCAGGGGCGATGACGTCATCGGGAGGGGCTGACGGGGTGGGCCGGGCGCGCGAGGCCGCGAGGGTCGCGCCGGAAGGGGGCGGGGTGTGTCGAGGGCGGGCGGGGTGTGTCAGGGGCGGCCCCCTTCCACCGAGCGCTGCGGCCGGTTGCTGGGCGACTGCCGGCTGTCACTGCCCGCGCCAGTGCTGACCTGGGGCACTTGAAAAGGCACCATGGAGATAAATGAGGGTGTGGGAGTTTTACGTTATTCTGGGCCCGTGAGTTATTCCTCTGACTGTGACAGCATCGGAGACAGCCCTTGGGCTTCTGCTTAAAGTTCCAGATTAATCCAGTGGTCCTGGAGACGCCACATTTTCGCAAGAAACTTGTTAAAATGGGAGGGGAGGTTCATTCATAGTATTTGTTACAGGTGTTGATTGGATTAGGCTTCCTTTTCGTGTGTTCATTTGTGACACAAATATCTGTCATTGCACAGATCTTAATATAATCTCTTCATGGAAATCTTGATATCAGGGACTGTACTTTCTACCTTTCTGTATGTATTTCAGGACACCAAGCACATAATAGGTCCTCAGCTACTGAATTTCCGGTTGAGGCTGAGGCACAAATCTGAGTAGTGATTTACTATGCAAGGAATTTCAGTTGTACTAAAAGCGTTCCTACCAGCAAAGGCAACTCCAGCGTTAAACAGTACACCAGTAGGTCAACTGGCAGAATAGATGAAAAATGAAAAAAAAAATATCAAACTGTCTTTTCCGATTCCAAATGGGATTTGAAAAAGGAAATATTAGTGTATATTAGAATAAGAAAGAGAGTGTCACATAGGTGAAATTCGGATTGAGTTAAGTAGCTAACAACTTTCCAGGTATTGGAGGAACAAATCATATGAACAAAGAACAGTGAACCTGGACACGATTTGAACAGACCAACCAAGGGGTGCAGGTTGGGGCACAGATGAAAACAAGACTTGAGTAGAGAGTGAAAATAAACAAGAAAGGAGAATATCATTTCAGTGCAGTGGGCTCTAGAAATCACTGAGGCTTCATGAAACTGGGTGATCTATCATGCAAAACTTGTCTGACAGCAGCTCCAGAATGGTTTAGATGGAAGAGGGACCACCAGGGACTTGAGTTTCTGCAGTGAAAGGGAAGGAGACTGATGCCAGGGTTCCAGAAAAGAAGGCTGGGCTTAGTAGTCAGCTGAAAGGTGCATTTTTAAAAAGTCAGAGGGCTTTAACTGAAAAGGTGAATTTCAATCCGTGTTGTCTTTCCCGTAAGTGCACTTAGGCTGAGAGGTGCCTGAGAAGGTATCAATAACTCAAGGACAGTGAATATTGATAGATGTATACACATAATATACACATAATCTAAAGCTCTTTGAGATCCTCCTTGAATCCAATAGTGGACAAGCAAATGTTCTAGGAACAGTGGCTCTATTAAGGAATGTTCTCTTTCCTGGACAGATCTGAAACTATGTAGCATTCCATGTCAAAACACTGCATCAAGATAGAAGGAACTATTTGAAATGATTTTGTAAGGTTTAAAACCTGCTGATCACCTTGGATTTCAGTATCAGGTGAAGTTAAAGCAACACACACATAGTATGGGGAAATTTTCTTCATTTTTAATTTACAGCAGAAAGAATATAAAGCATTCAGAAAACATTTTCCATATTTTAAGGGCAATTCAAAACATTTTGCATGGTTTCCAGCAGCTGAGTTCTTCAACAGATCCATTGATTCAATGATGCTTTACATGCACAATTACAAAAATAAAACTTACAAAAAAGAAGACATCTAGACTAGTTTTACATGCAAGTCTCAGGGACCCCCCATTGGGCGCCAACTACTGTGTGGAACTGCCATAAGCGACCGTGCAGCCAGAGAGGGGTTCGAGTTATTGTCTCGATTTCGTTCACACAGTACAGCTGATTTCAAATGGGTAACAAGTGTAGCAATTAAATCATCAGGAGACAGAATAAGATTAGCTATTAATTTTATAATGAGATCCTACTCCTGGCACTTGGGAATTCAGATTATCCAAGAAAGCTGCGCTTACCTATCATCTTATATTCAAAATTAAGATTCACAAACAAGAAAAAGCGGTCAGAAATGTTTCATTTCAGTGGAAGTGCATTTGTACCTCACCTGGGATTCACAGTTGTACTGGTAGATGACATTGGTAGGTTCTGAACCTACTTCTATCCTCTCCGTAAGAACGCTCCTATGTCAGTCTTTTATCTTCCAGATTATCTAGCTTACTCAGCTAATAATGTAGCATGTTGAGACATTAAAAAAAAAAAAAGTGAGGGTTAAAGCAAATCCACTGAGGTCATTACTCCTGTCAGATCGGCTATTTGTGCCACAATGGAATAAACGTCCCTAAATTCAGTATTACTAAAGGATATTCTGAAAGAGCTGGCTTTCACATTCTCTTCCCATTTATGAATGCAATTGTGTGTTTGTAAATTACTCAGTGTCCTCCTGTAGGTCAAATTGTGGGAAAATAATGGGTATTTGGGGGAACTGCAACAGTTGCAACAAAACCCACACATTTAAAAACAAAATTGAGTCAGGTCAGTTTACAAATGTACAGGTGGCTGCTAGTGGTGGGGCTGTCACCGTTGTCAAAGCTGATCACAAGCAGTAAGACATATACTGTACAGTAATTCGAGGTTGGCAGTGAAAGGAAGTAATTAAAAAACAAGTACAATTATAGAAAAGGCACCAAGAGCACTGACCCCAGTTGTTACCACAATCTTTTTGTATCTACCTTCCTTCTAAGACACCAGTTTAAAAGCTGATTTGTGAATATTTTTAGGCTTCACAACAAGCCTTGAGTTTTCACTTACAGTTGGCAGCCAGAACCAAGGGAAAAAAAAACACCAAAACTATTCTCTCAGCTTTACACCAACTGATCCTGAAACTTAACCTGGGAATTTTAAACTGGCATCAGCAAGTGCGAACTTGATTCTCTCAATTTAACATTAGTAGTTGAATTGTTAAAAAGCATCAGATTTCTTTGGCTCCTCATTATGTGGAAATAGTAATATACCATGACATTCCTACGAGACCAGTTTGCATTCTTTTAATTTGTAGTTATTTTGTGTGCAATTTTTATTACATTTTCTGATTTCCAGCAGGAGATATGAAAACGTGAGATATTTTTCTATTTTTCATCCTATTTCTTTTGTCATGTTTTGACCATTCTAAGTGTTCTTTGTTGGAGTGAGTGGATGGTGTTAAGCTATATACTGATTCATCTTAATGATTATCTGTTTAGCAAAAGTAACTTAATTTTCTTAAGCGATATCAGCATTCACATTACTTGGCACCATTGGCAAAAAAATCTTTTAAATAAAATAAAATAAACTCCTGGTAGCCAAAATTAAATGTAAACATATCCTTTTTTAAGTAATGTTACTCTGCCTTTTTTTCCTAAGTCTTAATACAGTAGCTCTTTTTTTTTTTTTTGCAGTTTAGTCATGCTTTAGCAAAATGTTCTTCTAAAGAACATTTAAAATAAAGTACTCTTATAGTGAAATAAAGTTTTTTTTTTTCATTTTACAGACCATAGCCACTAATGCTTTGCTTTTTTCATTTCTTTTTCTTGATTTCATGCACATATCTCTTTGTTTTAATATATACAATATATACAAACAATACATCCACATTTTTTTCTCGCTCATTCAGACAAAACTATACAAATAATTTTATCTTGCCATGTTATTGACCTTTGTGAATAAAATATTTAGCAATTAATATAATCCCTTTCAAATATTTTCTCACTTTCCATTTCTACCTTCTATATATACACAGAAACTGCTCAGGTTGGATGAGATATAGCCAAAAATATGGAATTTACTGGCCAGAACGCAGCACCACACTGATCTTTTAGGTGGCAAATGTCCAGGCAAGGTTCATGATTCCTTAGAATGACTACAGTTTCCAAGGCTACTAAAAAAAGCTACATGCTTTACCAACTCTTTAAGTAATTCTCATTGCACAAGAAAGTAAGGCAAAAAAATTAAAGTGCTGAACATGAGAAAAGGGATAAGATGATGACTCTCCTCGCAGGTTCTTGGGAGGTGGTGGGGACAAGAAAATAAATTTAAACTCTGTTCGCTGTTCCTCGTCACTTCCCATGCGTTACCCGTGTACCACGCACCCGCCCCCTCTGCAAACTTCCACAAAACACTAAAAACCTGAAGATTTTTAAAAGTTGCATTAAGTGTGCTGTAGAGATTGAAACGCAAACAGACAAACAAATTAAGATCAAATAAACACAGTGAAGGAAATGAGAACACACGGACCCAATAAAGATTTGTATGATCTAAGCCCTCCACTGAGAATCAATCCCCAAAATTCAGCTTCTTGGAAATAACCGACAGGTGCAGGAACAGCATTCTCTTCGTTGCTAGTGCATCCCCACCTTTTCTTATCTATATTTTTGGTATAAATATTTGTACAGTTCCACACGATGTTTGAATACAGCCCTATGTGAGAAGGAAGACGGCTTCTTCCTAAGAGGAGGAAAGCCTCTTTCGATTCCTCGTGGTGTCTTGTTTGCCCATGATCCAACAGAAGATTGAGTTCCAAGATGTCTTGCTGATCAAATTAAAAGTTGTCCATGAAAGTGCAAATGCAATGACCAAAACATTCCTGTTAAAATCCTGCAGCTGATCTCCCCAAAACTGCAGAGGGATTATGTGTATGTGTGTGTGTGTGTTTTGTGTGTGTGTGTGTGTGTGTGCATGTGCGTGTTGTTGCATGTCTCTGCTAAAAACAGAAATGAAAACAGTCTGAAAAGCAGTGTCACATTGCTAAGGGATGCTGTTGTATGTCTTCAAGTTCCTTGGCCTTTTTCAATTCTTTCACTCTGGAAGAGAAACAAAACAAAATACCAGGTGATAACTATAGAGTGAAATTGTCACCAGATAAAGGAAAGGGTGTGGCCATTTCCCTAGGAAGTGAAAAGCCAAGACAAAAACCCCTCTGAGGACTGATGGCTAAGGAAACTCCTGTGAAATTGCTGGGGAAAATATTCAAGTGGAAGACTGCAGCCTTCCTGAAACTCTCCTCTATATCAAGAGCTCTAAACACAAAGCAAAACCAAAGTTGAAAGCATTAAATCAAGTCTAACAATAACGTGCTCCTTCTAGAAGTTAATTGGTCAAATAGCTCTTTTTAGCCTGGTCAACCCCCATGAATGCCCTGTGATTCCATAGGATGCAAGCTAGGGAGACTGCACACACGTTTGTTCATTAGCTTTTGATGTACCTAGGGCATGAGTTCTTGCTTTGCTCACAGACTCAAGATCCTGAGCTATCTTGAACCTGATGGGCTCCCCTGCACAACTCTGATTTTGCCCAGGTATTGTTCAGTCTTTCTGATTTTCAGAATTGTTTACTTTCCTCCGATTCCACATTGGAGCTTTAAAAGATGTTTGGGTCACTTCCCCCCGTGCCCCTGGGCAGACAGCACCAGGGTGCAATACCAATAAGGTACTTCGTTCTGTTTATCAAATGTGTGGTGGTAAACAAATTTAAATTGCTATAAATAGTCAGGGAAAGTTCACAGCAAATTATTTGTTGCTGACTGCCTTCAGTTGAAATTTTTTAATATAAAAATTTGCCTTGGCTTTTGAATGAATATGGCCACCTGATGCATATGGGGACCTGGGAAAGTGGTTCTAAGCTAAAGAATATATTTCTCTTTATTGTCAGATAACTAAGAGCTTGCCTGACTATTGGATTGGTCAAAGGCAAGTGTGACTTTAGGGTCTAACTTCTGAAGTCAGTGTGCGCTGTGTTAAGTCATAGGTTGTTTGCAGCACTGCATGGCCTGTGGTAACATCTGTTTACTAAAAATCGGTGTGAGAGGATGATCTTAGCCACGCAGAAGCAGCAGTTTCTCTAGACACATACACTCTACCTCAATAGTATGAAAAGAAAAAAAATTTGTTTTCCCAATATGGTCCTGTACAGAGCTAATTCCCAAATACCGTTTTCTCATTCTCTAAGAGAAGGGCCTCTCCTGTTATCTTGAGTTATATGGGTAAGTTTAAATTTTATTTTAAGGCAACTGTTAGTTTCCTTTCTAGAGAATGCTCAAGTGGAAAGAAAACATTTTGAAAAACCAGTAATAAGTTATGGCTCTACTGAGGTTGGCATTCAATGAAATGGCATATGTGCTATAATAGCGATTGAAGAAAATTATATTTACCACCTCCAAGGAGAATCATTTCTGAGTATTCTGTCAAGTTGATATGATCTCTTCAAAGAGAAGATGCTCTCTTTCAGAAAAAAAGCTTTGTCATTTCATCATCACCAGAAAGAATTATAATGTTTGAAAACGTACTTCCTTGTCTGATTTATTTACTCAATATACCAAGCCCAGTTTGCTCAAACAGTGTATCTTCGAAACTATGAAAGCCTTCTTTCTTAACAGGTACACTTAGAATACCCTGCTGTATTCACAACTGCATCCAGGTATCATTTGAACTTTATGATTAAGTACATGATGGATTATTAAATTTTTGGGTACTCTGGGTCATACTGCAGTACAAAAATACACATCATTATAGGTCCCTAGTTTTGGACATGCATACTTGATAAATAAATGGCTTTTTAAAAATTGAAACATGCCATATTCTGTGTTCAATTTTTAAACATGCAGTATCTATACTAACAGTCCTCTGGCTGGAAGAATGCAAGGCATGCACCGATGCCACCTTTCCTTCTGGGCATGCAATGTACCCGTACTTGTGCAGACCTCCTTGCCGAATTACCGCAAAATGTGCATGCTACTTCGGATACGACACCTGACTTCTGCACTAGCACAGGACTCATTCACAAATGTGCAACAGAAACTCCATCACTGGTGAGACTTCTAGGATTGAAAGAACCCTGAACTCAAAACCTGAGAGCATAAACACAAAGATCTCCATTCACAATTTCTCTAGTGGGAACAGGAAGGCTTTACAAATCTTTTTTTTTTTTTCCTTTTAGTAAAGTCTTCAAGTTTTTATATTTTTATTTTTTGGCCACACCGCCCAGCATGCGGGATCTAGGCTTCCTGACCAGGGATCGGACCCAGGTTCCCTGCAATGGAAATGCAGAGTCAGGCTCAGGTCTTTAGTCACTGGAGCACCAGGGAAGTCCCACTGTACAAATCTTAAGTTCATCATTGGGATGAACTAAAAAGGAACTGAATTATAGACCAGAAATGTTTTATAACAAATGTTCACACCAAAAATCTGTAATCAGCTGGTCATGTGGGTATACTGCAAATTTTTTTTAAATGGTCACATTTGTTTCTGTGGCTTTTTTTTTTTTTTTTTGCTAGTTTCTTTTTGAGCTAATTAAAATGTCAACTAAGGTTTTAAAGTTACTATGTAAATATGGCGCTATGAAACTAGTGATGGCTTCACACACCATTAAGTTAAAGAGAGTTGCATGTCCACACACAGAATGACCACAATTATCAACTTAGGAAAAATGAGACACTCCTATTTCCAGATATATTTTCTAGGCTTTCCGAACTACTGAATTCCGATGGAGAAT
Source organism: Bos indicus (assembly GCF_029378745.1). Taxonomy (NCBI): domain Eukaryota; kingdom Metazoa; phylum Chordata; class Mammalia; order Artiodactyla; family Bovidae; genus Bos; species Bos indicus. Next base: position 46,459,671 of record NC_091775.1, read on the forward strand.
TAGTTTCACGGTACAGTTTTCACAGTCTGCTTGTGTTACAAATACAAAACATCAAAATGAATTAAATGGCGTAGGCATTTTTTAAAAGGAAATTGTTAAAGGAGAAATTAGCAAAAAAGGAAGAGAATGCACGTTCCAATAGCTTGATGGGATCCTTAGTGTGTTTTACCTTATTTAGTCCTCACAACCTCACCATCTTCTCCAATTTGTAAATAGAGAACCTGAGATTTGCAGAATTGAGCAGCCTGCCCAATTATATGTAATAGTTAACAAATGGCAGAATTTATCTGGCTTCACTCCTCCACTCTGATGCCTCGAGCAGTATCTCAGGGCAACAGCAACAAAGAATAAATGTTTAAACCCAATTCTTATTTGTCTTTTCCAAAGTCTGTACAGAAAACATGCATTTAGAAATTTCCTGGGGCATGGATGAGTACAATGTTGAAACTGATGACAACTCCCTTTTCTCAATTCTAAGATGCCATCCTTTATAAAACTATGTGTTGATTTTATTACAGTGTTTTAGAGTGAAAAATAGCTCCATGTAAAACGTACACGTGGATCTGAAGCAGATCTGAAAAGTGAAAGGAATGGGTCTAAGAATCAGGGCAGCCGAGGACTGTTAGCTTCATTTACCAATTTCCTGAGCATGTTGATTGCCAACATACCCCTAGAAGTGGCTTTTACAGTCTGCTCTACTGAGATCATAAATGGAGGTTTATGTGACTCAAGGATAGGTTATTAGGGTAAGACCGTGGTGCCTAATTTTTTGTTTTGTTTTGCTTTAAATCAAATGTCAATTGGATAAAGTATGTTTGAATGTTAGGCTGACTCCCCAAAATACCTGAAAACACTTATATTCACTGAAGTGAATGAGAACAACTTCTGATACAAGGATTTTTGTTAATAAATTCCGAGAGTTAGATGTTTCAAACCAGAGTATTTCAAATAGTCACAGAAATTTGTTTCTGCCTTGTCTCACTCATTCAAGACGTGAACTAAAAGGCACAGGTTAATTGAAAATACTTCTACCATGAAAAGGATGTACAATGAAAGTTTAACAGTTATTATTTCTGGGTGATATCCCTTGCTTATTTGTATTTCCAGAATGCACTACAACGAGTATGTGTTTCCTTCATAATAATGATCTCTGCTTGTCATTTTATAAAAAAACTTATAAGATATTTTTCTATCCATCAGTTACAACTACTGTGTCTTACAAACACTGTAGTCACATGACATTAAAGAACAACTGAACAATTCAGTGGAGGGAAAAGATCATTTTTATAGACCAAAACCAAAATCAATTGATGGAGCTAGTTTCATTGATCCTGCCTATATTATGAGCTTCTTTTCAGTGTGAAAACTTGGCAAATGTAGAGCAGAATTTTTGAAATTGGAAATATACTTGAAATTTCAGTAACTGTAGTCATCACATCTATAGAACTGACAATACAGATTTCAAGTCATCACACCTACAGAACTGAGAATACAGATGTTCAAGTCATCACGTCTACAGAACTGAGAATACAGATGTCCAAGTCATCACATACAGAACTGAGAATACAGATGTCCAAGTTACCCCATCTACAGAACTGAGAATACAGATGTCCAAGTCACATCTACAGAACTGAGAATACAGATATCAAGTCATCACATAAAGAACTGAGAATATAGATGTCCAAGTCATCACGTCTATAGAACTAAGAATACAGACATCCAAGTCATCATGTCTACAGAACTGACAATACAGATATCCAAGTCATCACGTCTACAGAACTGAAACTGAGAATACAGATGTCCAAGTCATCACATACAGAATTGAGAATACATATGTCCAAGTCACCACATAACCAAGTCATCATGTCTACAGAACTGACAACACAGATGTTCAAGTCATCATGTCTACAGAACTGAGAATATAGATGTCCAAGTCACCCCACCTACAGAACTGAGAATACAGACGTCCAAGTCACTGCATCTACAGAAATGAGAATACAGATGTTCAAGTCATCACATCTACAGAACTGAGAATACAGATGTCCCAGTCATCACAAAAAGAACTGAGAATATAGATGTTCAAGTCATCACGTCTACAAAACTGACAATACAGATGTGCAAGTCATCACATCTACAGAACTGAGAATACAGATTTCCAAGTCATCACATCTACAGAACTGAGAATACAGATGTCCAAGTCACTGCATCTGCAGAACTGAGAATACAGATGTCCAAGTCACCACGTAAGGAACTAAGAATACAGATGTCCAAGTCACCACATCTACAGAACTGAGAATACAGATGTCCAAGTAATCACATACAGAACTGAGAAAACAGATGTCCAAGTCACAACAAATACAGAACTGAGAATACAGATGTCCAAGTCATCACGTCTATAGAACTGAGAATACAGATGTCCAAGTCACTGCATCTGCAGAACTGAGAATACAGATGTCCAAGTCACCACATAAGGAACTAAGAATACAGATGTCAAGTCACATCTACAGAACTGAGAAAACAGATGTCCAAGTCATCACATACAGAACTGAGAAAACAGATGTCCAAGTCACCACAAATACAGAACTGAGAATACAGATGTCCAAGTCACTACATCTGCAGAACTGAGAATACAGATATCCAAATCACCACATCTGCAGAACTGAGAATACAGATGTCCAATAACCTTTGGTTACATTATATTACACAAACTCAACTAAGGGTTACTAAGTTTTGCGTTCTCTTAAAGAATTACAAGTGTTAGACTCATTCAGGTCGAGGAAAGAAATGAATTTAATAATCTCCATGTTAAAAAAAAAAACAAGGCCTGTGATAATTACACTTACTTCTGAATTTCCTTGCATGGAAGACAAGCAAAGCAGTCTTCCTTGAGATTGTGAAGACAACCATATAGATAGAAACTGTAGCTTCTGCAGGTACAAGGAGATTGCTACTCTAAGGAGAGCTGCCAGGACCACGCATTTGAACTTTGCACCCATAACTTGGGAAATGGTCCTCGTGTTACTGGCTTGGACTTATACAGTAATTAGAAGAGTAAGACTTTGGCCTGTGATCATCCAGCTATTAAAATTAAAGACAACCCTGAGATTACCCCCCCAAACATTCTAGGCTGAAAATAATCACTTTAGGATATTGCTTCAGTCTCAACCCAAACTGCGTTGCGCTGTAATGCACTGAAGTGAGGAAGAAAAGCAACAGCACTGAAAGCCAGCAGAAGCCCACGGGGTTTCTGTCCATCAGACGTCCCATGATCATTATGGATAAATGAAGTAGGCCTGCTTCAGAAACTCATAGCAAACAATGGCTCCATGGGTAAAGCATTAGGCAAAGCGGCTTCATTACATCTACTTGGTGATGCTCAGCCAGGGAAATGTGTCATGAGTCAGTGGATCTTGGCAGGTATATTCTTGCAATGCTGGACGTCAGAAATGTACAGGGCAGCCAGAGGCGGCTTTCTGCTTAGTTACCTGTTGTTCTGAGAGCTGCAATAGCTCGTGGGGGGGATTAGGAAAAGAGAGGTCTTGCCATTTTCCGGATACCTCATTTGGATTGCAAAATGAAAAAGACAGAGACGCCCAATAAGAACAACACAGAGCATGTTGTCTGCAATGTAACACACACCACTGTGTTCCCAAAAGATTCATTTCCTAAAAGAGGCAAGTAAGACAGAATTACTTTGGAGATTTTAATGAGATGCCACGTCCCACCTTCATCTCTCACTCCTCCCTGAGCCGACTGGGCCACTTGGAAATTCACCTAACGTCACGTTTAACTAGAGAAGTGAGACATCCGAGTTGCTGACAGACACTTCTCCTTAATTAAACCGCTCACTCGCAGGCATTGTTAGAGAGCTGCCCTTTGGACGAAAGTGGAGAACCACACACAAAGTCTATGTGTGACCTGCAGAACTTGCTAGTGACCCACTGCAGATATTTGGCTTGACTGCTCTTCTCAAGAATTTGTGCTGTCAACGCTACTTACCAAGTTAACTAGCAGCATCTGGTTAAGTGTTTGGAAACCCAGCTGTCAAATAGAAAACCTGTTGTTTAAAAATTTGTGATCAGAAAGTGTTATTTCTTCTTCTCCCAATCAGGGCTCTTTTCCTTCCAGTTGCATGGTTTCACCCACCTTTACTGAACATGGGTAGCTAGGCCAGCAATTTATAAGAAATTAGTTATTTCAATACCGGGGGTCCTGCTGTTTACAATACCTGCAGGGATTATAACAGGTTATTAGGCTCTCTTGCAGAAATCTGATCTCATCAGGGAAAGAAAAAATTTGTCTAAGGCAATTTATATTTTAGTCTCAATACCTTGAGAATAAACCTGTTAGGTAATTCAGCTGTTTTCTATTTTCTTTTTCATCTGAGGCATTCTGGTTTTTCTGCTGTTAACACTGAATAACACCCTGTTTGAGACACTCAAAATCCAACTGGAATGCAGAATTATTTTCAGCCTGTGCACTAAAAAATTTCTTCAAGCTTAGCAATCCTTCAGCCATTTACTGAAGTTGTATCACACCTCAATGAACTAAGAAAATAATAATTAAAACTGTTGACTCAAATATCTGTGTTTAATGCTTTCTCAAATAGATAGTTATTGTGTCCAAGACAAAACAAATTCCTCTGACGGCATTAGGATTTGGATGATTCCATTTTAAGTTACTGGATAAATTAGGGGCAAAGTCTGGAGGAAAGACTTAAGTGAAAATGAGCTAGATTCGGCGAAGACCATTTGGTGCTTTTTCTTAGCTTTCCCTAAGACTGATAATTTGAATGGGTATTTTCTGATTGCTCAGGTGCTGGAATTAGCTTACTGGCTCCCAATTTTGATGGCTGACATCACTTCCCTTTATATATCTTTCTCCTTCATTAATTTAGCAGTTGGGGTCAAACTGCCTTTTATATACACTATACCATGAAATTTCATTCTTTCACTTTTCAAATTATCTCTGAATACGTAAACCTTAAATGTCTTAACTATGGTGTACTTTATACATTAGTAAGTATATTATCTTCTTTGGCATAAACTCCAGGAATATAAATTCTCCCCAGAGAAAGCCCTGCCTCCCAAGGGACTTCAACTCAGGGACTCTCAGAGGAAGGGCCATCCTGACTTCTCCAGTGGACAGAGAGGACACGAGATCCTACTGGGAATTAGACAAGACACAGATAAGCTGTTCCTCGTTTCAAGCTGTTTAGTTGCTCAGTCATGTCCGACTCTTTTGTGACCCCATGGACTGTAGCCCACCAGGCTCCTCTGTCCATGGGATTTCTCAGGCGAGAATACTAGAGTGGGTGACCATTTCCTTCTCCTGGGGACGTTCCTGACCCAGGGATTGAACCTGCGTCTCCTGCATTGCAGGCAGGTTCTTTACCACTGAGTCACCTGGGAATTCATGTTAGAGAAAAATAACCACATTGGAGGGAACCTGAAAGCTTCTGAGTTCCTCTCTCTCCAGCCCCCTAAGACCGAGAGGGATGGGGGTGTTATGAAATTCCAAGTTTTCATGCATGAGAAGGAGTTTTAGGAACTCACAGCAAAATGCAACAGGCGTTCAGGAAATGAAGGTGGGGACTCTGGTTGGCATGGAAAAGCACTTCTAGAAAATGTACTCTTAAAAAGGATCATTAACATACCAGACCCTAACAAGCTTCAAAACTGCATAAGCAACCGCTTTTACTAAACTGTTGGATCCTTACAGCGAACTATATAAATTGCATAGAACATGCAAGATACTACCACTTGTAATTGAATTGAATACTAGGGCATGCATCTGTTCTCTTGCGAGTTTTTTTTAATTTTTTTAATGGAAAGAGATATTATCTATTGAATGCAGAGAGTGAGAGGGAATAGAAAAAGAGAGAAATGAAGATTTGTGTTCCATTTTTCTCTTGTATTTCAAACACAGAGGAATCTGCTCAAATCTCTGAGCCGGCTCCCCGACATGGGACCTGAAATAATTTAACTGTAAGCAACTGCCTAATTCTAGAGAGCTCTGACTAGTTAAATTTACAATGGCATGTAGCTGTTTTACATTTTTTAAAACAAATTTCTCCTTCAGTGTCAACTTTTTACAGGAATATATATATATTATATATTAGTTATCCAGTTGTGTCCAACTCTTCGTGACCCCATGGACTATAGCCTGCCAGGTTCCTCTGCCCATGGGACTCTCCAGGCAAGAATACTGGAATGGGTCACTATTCCCTTTTCCAGGGGATCTTCCTGATCCAGGGACTGAACCCAAGTCTCCTGCACTGGCAGGCAGATTCTTTACCACTGAGCCACCTGGGATCTTAACTTAGGAAGAACAATAAAAACTCAATTCTCTTGTCACCCTAGGTCAGCAAACTACAGCCTGTGGACCAAATACAGCCCAATGCACGTGTGTGTAAATAAAGCTTTATTGGAATACAGCCATGACTACCCACTGATGGAACTGTCTGTGGCTGTTCTCATGCTTCAATGGCAGAACTACATACAGTGGTCCTCTCCTTATCCGTGGTTTTGCTTTCCAAGGTATTAGCTGCCCACAGGTCAACTGTGGTCTGAAAATATTAAATGGAAAACTCCAGAAATAAACAATTCATCAGTTTTAAATTGTGTGCTGTCTGAGTAGCATGATAAAATCTCACACTGCCCCACATGGTCATGCCTGGGACGTGAATCACCCTTTTGTCCAGCACACCCATGCTGTATATGTGAACTGCCTGTCAGTATAGGCGAAAACACAGTATATACATATGCATGTTTAGGGTCTGGTACTACCCATCCACTAGGCATCCACCAGGGTCGTGGTGTGTGTCCCCCTTGGATAAGGGGAACTGCTATATTGCAACAGACATTTATTACCTGGCCTTTTAATTAAAAGGCCTTTTAATGTTTGGATTAAAATATAATAAATAGATATTAGCATCAACACAAATGTGGTTATATGGGAAATAACATCTCCAGAGACATTAGAAGTTTGGGAATTTTTGAAGCACAATCTTTTCTCAGAAATCTTGTAAATGATTAAATATAGTGCTAGCGTAAGGTAAGAAGGGAGGATGTTGGATGTAGTTGATAGAGGTAACTGCCAAGTTTTATTTTATTTTTCTGCCATGTTAGATTTTTAAAATGCATCTTAAGACTATCTCTAGGACAAAAGTTACCTAGTTAACGTAAATTCAAGTCTGATTTTGGTGAATTCAATTTCTGGCTTTTAAAAAACAGTTTTCTGCCCGCTACATCCTTTATTATAACTTAAGATGTGTTTGAGCAAACTCCAGGAGATAGTAAAGGACAGGGAAGCCTGGCATGCTGCAGTTCATGGGCTCACAAAGAGTTGGACATGATTTAGCAACTGAACGATAACAACAAAGATTTGTTATAGTCATGTCTGCATACTTACAAATCAGCATCAGGTTCTAAAAATCTCACAGGTCCACTGAACTACCGCTATCATTTCTTTAAAACACAAATTTTCCTGGAACATCCACTCGGGACTGTAATATAGAATGTACAGATTTCAGACACGTCACACCGCCCTGTCTTTCTTCAGCACTGTCATCAAATGTTGGAAGTCGGGTTCACTCCCTTTTGGATAATGAACGTACTGGGCCGGTTCAGGAAGCGCAGCTCTGGGTACTGACTTGGCTCTGGGTACTACTGACTTACCTCCTAGCACTAGGGAAAGGGAGAGTTAGAAAATGAAACTATGTAACTCTAAATATGAAATAGATAAGTTAAAAGAAAAACATCAGCATTGCCTAGCAAGCCTTCTTGCTTTGGAAATTTCGACACAGAAGTAGTTGAATTTCATGTAGCAGATTATTTTCATCACCAATTACCACTTGCTTAAGATTTCCTTCTAGTGCAGCCTTGTTTAGATTTAAACTTGTCCCACCAGCCACCTTTTTCACACGGAAGGCTTCTCCCACCAAGTGCTAGCACGCCCTGCAGTGGCTTCAGGGCCTATCAGCTGCTCATGCATTTTTCTATGTCTGTATGTGACTGTTCTCCTGTTGTATAAAGTAGCAGTGTTAGTAGTCAGGGTTAGTTTTTATCTTATTTCATTCGAAATGGATGTGAGACTTTACTGGCATACCTAGGCTGCAGCCCCATGCAAGCAAGCAAAAAGCAAAATATTGAAAATGGAAGGTAAAGATAAACTGGCTAGCAGGCAGCTACACTCACCCTTTTGTACAGCCTATGGTCCACCAGGGGGCTTTAGACAGTAAAACAACACCAAAGAGCTATTAGCATGTGAGGGTCACAACAGAAATCTTATAAATAGCTTTATTTCAACAACAACAACAAAAAGACTATAAAGTAGTTCCTTTTTTTTTTTTTTTTTCTGGAAAGAAAGAAAAGGAGAGTGGTGGTGGGAGATGTGAAATGAGCAGGTAGGAAAGTCACCAATTTATTTTTCGGTCTAAAAATGTTGAGGTCACATGACTTGGCAAAATCCTTAAGAAATGGGACACTTGCTGTCTCCCAATGCTACTTCCTACCTACATTTTCTGAGAGGGCATCATAGGAAATTTCCTGTTTTAATGCTTCTAAGGGACAATACAGATGATAGTCTCTCTTAAGATAATATTCAATAACCTGGATGGAACAGCAATGAGGTGACAATTATTCTAGGGGAAGTGAGTTCAAACTTCCAGGATAGATTTTCGGGATTTCTTCAAGTTCCTCCATTGACTATATAGGCATGGAAAGTGAACACTGACCATGCATAGTAGACAAAGGTTACTCCAATTTGCCTGCACATTTCTTCTAACATCTGGAATATCAAGGGGCAAGTAAAAAAAAAAAACAGCCAAGAGACGTCATTGTTTAATTCCAAACAGTGAAAAGAACTTCAGACCCAGAATCTGATACTCTCTTCATAACAAATCTTCTTGTTAGCTTCATGAGGTTATTCCTGGCAAAAATAAAAGCTGAAGAAAGACAAAATCCTCAAGAAATGCTTCTTACCAGTCTGAAAAAGGAGAACTCTTAAAAACGAGTGAAACCATTCCTTCACCCAGGCTCCTACGTGAAGCACACTTTTGGGCATTTATGTTCTTACCCTCTCAGTTCATCCAATATAAACACAGTAAGTTGTGGCCAAAAAAAGAAGAAGAAGAAGAAGAAGAAAATAGGACTGTATTGAACAGCTTTGCTCACATTCACCAGGGAGGCATTGGTTGTTCAGTAACTCAGTCGTGTCCTAGTCTTTGTGACCCCATGTGGCCCACGAGGCTCCTCTGTCCAAGGGATTCTCCAGGCACGAATACTGGAGTGGGTAGCCATGTCCTCCTCCAGGGGATCTTCCCGACCCAGAGAGTGAACCTGTGTCTCCTGCATTGGCAGGAGGATTGTTTACCACTGAGCCACCTGGGAAGCCCAAGAGGCATTATGTATGCATATTTTCAAAGTTTGAGGATACAGAAGAACCAAGGAGAATTCAACTTGAGAACGTATTTGTTTGATGTGGCTTAAGGAAGAGCAATGTTGAGGGGGTTTTTCTTGAAGATCAAATCTGCTGTGAGAGTGTTAACCACAGACTCAGTGGTGCTGGGGAGAATCCTCCTGGGCTTTTTGTTTTCCGGGAGGAAGAGGAAGTAGGGAGAAGAGTGTGAACATGTATGGAAAAAGGTACAGGGAAGGTCTCGGTATTGTCACCAAAGGAAGAACAGCAACTCCTCGATTTGGCTGCAAGTCCTCTAAGGCAGGTATGACTAAATAATAAGGAAGAGACTGATTTTGGTAAGGCCTGGAGAATTCATTTCATTATGTCCTGGTCCTGCCCCATATTTTGATATGCATTTTCTAAGAAGACTTGCTATTTCAGAATACTGATATGGGATGTCTCATCACTTAGCTAATCATGGGGAGAACCCCAATCACCGCAGTGGAGAGCAAATGCACTGCAGAGGAATAGGGTAAAAGTGCCTCAGCTGCCCTGGCAGCAATTCTGGCTAAAGAGTACCGTATATATCCTAAAGAATGTTCCTTTTAATTATTACTGCATGTGTAGCTCTGTCTACTTTCCCTTCCGTGTTCATATAAACAAATTATTTTGTTAATTTAAGTAAAAGTGCACACAAGTAGCCAGTTAACCCCTAGTAACCCCTAGTAAGTTTCAGAGTTAGAATACTGCCAAAGTTAGCAAGCAGACAATGTGAGGAGGAAAAACACTAAAATGAAACCTCTGAGGAGTCACACTACACCCAGACAGCTTGGGCTCTGGGTACAATTAAAAGGGAAGAAATCAGACATCAAAGAGCTTGCTTTCAAGTTTGGGTCTGTGAACTGCATGGCTCCTGATGGACGGAGAAACAACAAAACCATGTGGAGAGTCGTCTGAACACAACTCAGACGGCCAGTGTCACAGAAGTGAGGACAGAACATTAACCCATGTAAAGAAAACAAACGCGCGGTTCACCAGCCCCCGAAATCTGAGACCAGGACCGAGTCTTCACCAAGGCATCTCAAACTCGGGAAAACAGAGAGAAAGGTTTGGCTCCCCAGGAAGATGCTGGAGTCATCAGAGCCCACTTCTAGTTGGAAATTCACCTCCCATCTCAAGGTGCCTGTCCTTTCCTGCCCAGTTCCCTTCCCACCACCTCTCCTGTTCCCCATCACAGAAGAGTGGGAATTGATCGGCTGATGGAGGGTGTTAGCCCTGACACCACCAGCAGAGGGCACAAGTTACTCAGTGGAAACGACATCAGAAAACTTGGTACTCGTGGTTTCCCATCCTTTCCCTCAGAAGAGAAACTCTTTGTTTTTTCTGTTTGGACACACATTAGCACAGCAAGGGTTTAGAGTGAAGACCACACTGCTGAAGAAAAATCTGGAATGAAAAGCTACGCAGCTAAGTTCTCCTCGAACCAAAACAGAGAAACACTGGCAGGACCCCCGTGATTCGATACACACAGCACCGTCTGGAACAGAGAGCAGGGTTCTCACGACTTTGTCCCTAGATAGAGTTCTGTCCTCCTGGCGTCACTTTAGCCTGATCACTTGTGGGGTGAGCGGGCGGTTAGCTTCACCTAGGAGTTTATGAGTGGTTAAGGCAATGAGGGTGGTTTCCTTCTTCTAGATGAGGAAAATGTCAAAATGAGGGTGAATGTACCTGTGGCGACAACGGCGTAGAAACCTCATTATTTTTCGAGCAGCCTGGTCCTGCTTTTTGGTTAGCAAACTGCTCCTGAAAAAGCCAGAATATGAATTACGGTCACGAGAACAGTGCTGTGAAGTTTCATGTGTGAAAGCTGAAAGCAAGTCAGTGGTGAGAGAGAACTTTTAACCCAACAGTTCATGCAGCAAATCCAACAGCACAAGCCTATCTCGTGGATTTGAGTCTGGGCATCACTGGGAGAGATGGAAGGAGGGGAGTGTAAACGCTCTCACCACTCAAAGGGAGACACCGGAAGGACTGAAAATAAGATGTCCTGCCACTACTCCTCAAGTCTTTGTAAGCTCGATTTGTTGAAAACAGGATGAGACAGACACTCATCCGCCGTATTTGGGCTTTCTCCGTTTAGACATTCATTCTCTCTTTGGGCTATTATTTTAAGACTTTTTTTTTTTTTTTTTTTGATGTAGACCATTTTAAAACTCTTTATTGAATTTGTTCAATAAAGAACCAAAGAGCTGACTCATTGGAAAAGATGCTGGTGCTGGGAAATACTGATGGCAAAAGGAGAAGGGGGCAGCAGAGGATGAGACCTTTGACATGAACCTGAGCAAACTCTGAGAGAGAGTGAAAGACAGAGGAGCCGGGTGGGCTGCAGTCCATGGGGTCGCAAAGAGTAGGACACAACTTAGCAACTGAACAACAACAAATTGAATTGGTTACCCCTATTGCTTCTACATTATGGGTTTTTTTTTTTTTTTGGCTGCAAGGCATGTGGGATCTTAGCTCCCTCACCAGGGAATCAAACCCGCACCCCCTGCATTAGAAAGTGAAGTTTTAACTACTGGACCACCAGGAAGTCCTTGGGCTATTGTTTTCTAAACTTTTGTCATTGTATTTTCCAGGGCTACAACTCTTTATGACTCTCTGCAAAAGAGAATAGCTCAGCCCTACTTACTTTTCCCAGGTCGTGGATGTAGACACGCTACAGTTCAGACAGCGATCCTGTGTGTGCACCCACGTGCTGTGTGTTCAGTCGTGTCCAACCCTGCGACCCCTGGACTGCAGCCCACCAGGCTCCTCTGTCCATGGGATTCTCCAGGCAAGAATACTGGAGAGGGTTGTCATTTCCTACTCCAGGAGATCTTTCTGACCCAGGGATCGAACCCACATCTCTTTTGTCTCCTGCACTGGCAGGCAGGTTCTTTACCACTGCGCCACCTGGGCAGCCCCAGTTGACTGTATTAGGGTGACACCTGTCTGAGTAGGAACTGCGGTCCTTCTAGGTTCTGATACAAGTTGAAACTGGGTGGGGTATCAGAATGATTGGGTGGGGAGTGGAGAGAGACAGGAGCTAAATGGGCCAAAATGGGCAAAGGGCACAGGTGTAACTACGGTAACACAGCCTCTAGACTGCTGGGAGGACATCACTGCAGAATGCTTCGCTCCCTGTACAGACAGACCCACACGTCTGCAAGGGGCTGCTCTTGCGCCCAAGCCGGGGTTCTCCTGGCTGCCCCCAGATCTCCACCCACCTGAGCTTCTGCTGTACGATGACTGCTGTCCGGCGTGCCTGCCGTCTCTTGCCACACTTCTTATAACTCCGGTAGAACTTCTGGATCAGCACAGCGGCGCGCCGGCTCTGCTGGAATTTTTTTTGTTCGTAGTAACTCCGGAATTTGCTCTGGATCAGGATGGCAGCCTGGGTCATCTTTTTGTAAAGTGCATACTGTGAGGGCACAAGGAGAAGCAGAGCAGTAACAAGGGGAGCCACGCAGGCGGGGTGTCCTCCAAGCCGACCGGGTGAGGACGGCAAGAAGGAAAACTACTTTTCTCTTTTCTTCTCGTGTTCTGTTCTGGCTTTCATCATAAAACAGGCAAATGAAGCTTCTTTCCACCTACCTTTCCAAAATGCGAAATGTTAACTTTAAGAGTCACCTTCAGACAATGCACTGCTTTAATTGTGTTTTCCCACACCTCAAATATCAAAATCGTTTACCCTTCTTGGAAAAAAGTTTCAACAGCAATACATTGAGACACTTGAGTTGAAAAAAACATATTTAGGAAGTAAAATTTTATGATCTTTGTTTGTTTTTTGTTTTGGCCAAACTGCTTGGCAGGTGGGATCTTAGTTCCCGACCAGGGATTGAACCCGTGCCCCCTGCATTAGCAGTGTGGAGTCTTAATCTCTGGACCACCAGGGAAGTTCCAGGAAGTAAAACTTTACATGTTGAAAATGAATATTTCCTATCCGATTTGGAAACACTTTGAATTAATCCTTTTTGGATGCTTCCCAATTCCTGCCAAACACAAATCCACTTAGCAGGCAGCATCTGACTTCTAACTAGCAGTTCCACACGACATATTTCTGAGTTACAAGGTCCCAAATACAAGGCTTATCATGAAACGCTGACACCTTTAAGCCATTTTAACCTGCAAAAGATTAACGCTTGTCAGCCCAACACAGGGGTGAAGCCATGAAACCTGGAAGGTGGACCCAGGGCCGGGGACCACTCGGGACTCAGTCCCTGTGCCCTCCGGCCAGCCTGCCACAGAGATGGAAAGTGAGGCACGAAGGCAGGCTCGGGGAGAATGAGTCCTCTTCCCTGCCAGGCACGAAAAACGCAGAGCTCTGCAGATGTTAGCAAAGGCTCTGTCCAGATTGCTAACCACTTAGACTATGACTCTAGGGACCAGAAGTCACAGGCGAGGGCTTTGCTCACAAGAAGCCAACTTACCATGAGAGGGACAAGTGCTCCTCAGAACATCCCTGTGCCTAAGTCTCTCTCTGCATGTATGAGGTAGAGTGAGGGGCAAAAACTGACTTCTCAAAAGGTTCCAGACACAGGGCCTTGCTGCGAGAACCCTCTTGAGTCTTATCTGATCCACCTGACATTTTTTCATTTGGCCCAAAGTTTTTCAAGACAAGGGCGCTGCATCCCACAGTGTCTCCATGACCTTGGCCTGAATGCTCTGCATGGTCAGAACCTTGCGGACACAGCGCAGCACAAGGGGAAATAGGTAAATTTCCTCGGTGGCTCACTGGGTTCCCGGTGATTATCTTGGATGGATTGTTTAGATGGACACTGGCCAAGAAAATGTCCCAAGACTGCTTGATGAAACCCACTCCAACGGCATAACCACGTGGTCCCCAGAGGATAGATGTGCTGTGGTGAGGTGGCTGGGTGAGGGGGGGGGTATGCCTACTGAATGACCGTGCCATCCTAATGGCCCCTTCTTGTAGCTGGTGATGGGTGTGAGGTTTTTGACTCTGGTGGAATGGTTTGTGAGAGGACTTGGGTGTGTCATTACCTTCAAGGCTATCCATGTCAGCTTGGGGGAGAAACAGAAAATACAAGATTAATGTTAGATTGCTGAATAGAAGGAAATGAAAAACCAGAATGAGAACCAATGAAATGCCCAACCAAAGAAAGAAAGAAAGAAAGAAAAAAGGCAATCTGACTATATTCATGCCTTTCATCTTCCAAAATACTTGTCTTATATTTGTCAGTATTTTTTTTTAATGCCTTCCATCTTTCTGGTTGTAGCCAACACTTCTTTGGGAGGGGATTAAAAAAAAAAACAACTAACAAACTCACATTTTGGAATAAACTCCTGCTGTAATCAAAGACTTGAAACTCTGATTCTGAGTATTGCTCTTGTTAACAAGAAGTCCTCTCGCCAAACAGAAGCCAGGATGGTTCCCAACAGGGACTGTGGTGTCAGCGTTTACACAATAAACCTTCATTTTCTGGGATCATGAACTCAACTGGCTATAAGCTGAAGACACTCCCCCCTCTCCCCTCACAATTAAGGCTTAATCCTAGAGAAACTTGAGAAAGTGGCAATCCACATGAGACATCAAGCAAATCTTAGAAATAATAAAGAGAACAGAATCCTGATTTTCTGTGTGGCTGGTATCTATCTCAGCATTTATTATTTCTTAAACAAAAGTGTAAGACCTACCAAAAGCACCACCTAAAAAATGGTTCTACTAATAGGACTGAACTTTACCGTATGAACCAGTCAAAATGCAATTCGGCACTTTTTAATATCACTACCTAGGTGGTTAGAAAGGTCCAGTGTTTACTTAATCTCTCTGAGTCTCAGCTTCTTCACCTGCCAAATGGAAATAAAACTGTTCACTTCAGATATTTTTGTAAGGAGAAAATGAAATAATGAGTCTGAAAGATCTAAGGTATATTAGGTGTTCTCTGATCAGTTCCCTTCCTGTCTGATGAGAGCTCCGTGACCCTGCAGGTCACTTCACAAGCAGTAACACTGAACGAAAGAGGAATTCAGGTGCTCCTCTTACAACGCTTAACTAAGGAATGCCCAGTGTAAGATACTCTGGGCTTCTTCCCATTTTCAAAGATTTTTTACAATTCTTCATTTTACACTGGGTAAGAAGCAGCCAAAAAGGAAAACTGGCTGAAGGTTATGTGATGTGTAAGATTCAAGGTCAATGATAACAACCAGTATTTACCTTCTCCCATCACCATACCAAACCTCCTCAAGCTCTTTAATTACTAATGAGCTTATAGGCAAAATGACTCACACAGAGCCTCACTTCAGACCCAAATAGCTTCCTCTGTATCAGACCAACGTTGCAGGAAGTGATACCACTAAGAGGTCAACAGTCTGAACAAAAATTATTTTGTGGCAGTAGTTGCAGATGATTTTTTGTTTGTTTTTCCTTTTTTCCCCCTCTTTTGGAACATTTTCCTCTGGTCTTTAACCAAGGTGATTCGAAGCCAGTCTTTGGGTCAGGCATCGGATGCTGTGTTCTCTGCCAAATATCACACAGGACTCCCCACGCCTGTCTGGATGCTGTGTGGGTAGGACGCATTCACAAGCTGGCTCACCTGTTTATATTTTCTGTAACAACGCTGAATGACAGCTGCCGCCACTTCCTGCTGCTCCCGTAAGGGTCGGCCCTTCAGGGGAAAGCGAGGCAAGAAAAGAAAAAATGATACAGTATAAGAAATGCAGCTTTCCCAAGACTTCAGTGGAATGACCACTCGTTTCATTGACTTTCTCAGAACTGAGACCCGAGGTTTACCAAAATATGACAAGTTAATATCATGATAAATTAAGAAAAATGAATTTACAGAATACCTCTCTGGCTATTCTGGCTTTTAAACAGAACTATCATATTTGGATGTCAGGAGGCCTCAACAACAGTCAAAGGATTTAAAGAACTAGGTATCGTGCTATTTGTCCTTATAAGTTGCTGCTCTGCTCTGTCCTTCCTAAGATAACACCGAGTCCTCCACTTCTGGGTCAAAGATTGATGACTTACACACCTCCCTGTTGTTGTTGTTTAGTCGCTAAGACATGTTCGACTTTGCAACATGATGGACTACAGCGTGCTAAGCTTCCCTGTCCTTTACTATCTCTCAGATTTTGCTCAGACTCATGTCCAGGGAGGTCAAAGACTCCTCTGAGAAATTGTGGAAGGCTCTGGACCTTGCTCACCAAAAACACATACAGACACTTCACCATAAAATTTTAGGAGTTCATGGGCAGCCAACAGTCAGTCTCCAGGCCTCCAGCCAGAAACCCCTGCTCCAGGTCATACGTTCCTTGTGGCAGAGATGTCAACTTTGTATTAACTAAATAATGAATATCTATTATTACCCTGACAGTAAGTTCAGAGGGTAATAACCATCGCATTACTGGTCAGTTTTATTCCACTAAAGTTTCTGACAATTCTTAATAATCTTATGTGACCTAATTATAGAATCTTTATTTCAAATTATAAACTCAGAGAAAAAAAGAAATGGCATTTATTTCAGTTTGAATGATTCTGACTTTTCCCTGATCACAAAAGGACTCTGTTGTCTGTTTTTGTTTTTAAAGAAGTTCTTTATTTTTGGCTGCAAAGCATGTGAGATCTTAGTTCCCTGACCAGGGATTGAACCCTCACCCCTGCAGTGGTAGGGCAGAGTCTTAACCACTGGATCACCAGGGAAGTCCCCAGGACTCTTGTCTTTTACCTTGTATTTCCGGAAAGCTGTCTGGACAAGCCTGGCCGCTTCGTAGAGTTCTCTCTGTTCGTGATCAGACAGGGTCAGCTGTGCAAATTCATTCTCCACCTTCTCACTGGTGGATGCACTCAGGAACTCAGACCAGTCCGCTGCAGAGGGAAGGCTGGGCTTCTCAAAAGTTATTTCACTGACTGGTGAGCCTACAGGGCTCAGGCTGGTATTAGAAGAAGGGGTGAGAGGCTCATTATATGCACTTCTGAAACAAAAGAAGACATGAGGGAGAAGGCTGGTGACTGGTCTGCAGGATTCATCACACACTGGTCAAAGATACATGGTACCCACTGTGGACCATGAAGGATACACCTCTACTCAGTCCAGAAAAATGCTAAGGAGACTCCGGGTGCCCTTCAATTAGTAAGTTCACGCTGAACACCTGTTATGAGTTCAGTACTGGGCTAAGTACTAAACCCAGTAAGTCCACTATCCAACTGTGAAGCTTCAGTTGAACTGGGGAGAACATGCTATGACACATTATCTCCTACACTCTGCCGTGGGAAGAAACATCACAGCAGAGGTAAGGAAGAAAGAGGTCCTTGAGAGAGGCAATGGAATCCAGCCTAATGCTCCCTTCCTTCCTTGATAAGGGCATCTACTACCCAGATCTCCTCAGATCCAGTGGGTCTCCTGCGCCTCCAGGTAAATCCAGGAACTTGCCCTGGGGATAGGCCCGTGGACTTCACTGACCTGATCTGGGCAGCATTTGGCAGATGGTCTACGTCAGCCAGGTAACCGGCCAGCCAGCTCATCGTACTGCTAATGGTGGCCACGTCTGTCCTTTCCAACGCCGGGGACTCCAAGGGCACAAAGTTCTCCTGCTTGATCCGCTCGGGTGTGGCTTCAATGATGTGCTCTGCCAAGGTCATCATGTTCACCTGGAACCCGGAGGTCACAGAGCACTCAGGTTAGGATGGGGCCCTAGAAGTCAGCCGGCCCACCTCCCGCCCGCTACCTGGGAAAGAGAGAAATGAAGGAGGGTGGGCTTACATGACAGTCCAGTGCCCTCTGATATTATCTAAACGTTTTACATGATTCGCTCACATATGCTGAGATCCCAGATCTGAGGAGCTCCAAAAATCAGCTCGGTCCAAAACCTTAAGTCTTTGAGAATATCTGGCTTATGCCTACTTTCTACTATCAGCTAGGATCAACTGATTAAGGATACTAAGGCCTGGGCAGTTCTAGAGGACATGGTCATGTAATTATAGTGATATTGTTGGTTACCTGACCACTTGTTCTTGTTGTTTAGCTGCTGAATCATGTCTGACTCTTTGTGACCCCCATGTGCAGCCCTCCAGGCTTCTCTCTCCATGGGATTTCCCAGGCAAGAATACTGGAGTATGTTCCCACCTGACCACTATGCCCCCCTCCCCACTTTGTCCTGCCCAGAGAACCCTAGTTTTGCAGAGAGCAGCAAAGAGCCAAGGCCCAGGGGACAGCTGGTGACTAAGACAAGCCACCTGTCCTGATTCTCCTCTAGGTTTCCCACCTTTCTGCACCGAGGCGGGGATCTGTGACCAGCCTCTGGACAAGGAGACTATACACAAGTCTGCTGGGAGAGATGTGGGCAGAGCGTCTGCTTTTCCCGATGAAAGGTGCCGATGCACCCGGCCCTGCCCCTCTTCTCCTGCTCTGACCACAGCCAAGCTCAAGAAGCCACATTATGATCATAAAGCAACAGAAGTGAAGAGAAAAGCCAAAAGAATAGAAAAAAAAAAAAATCCAGGTTTCTGATGGCATTAGTGAATCACCAAACCTCTGGACTTGTACAAGAAAAAGAAATCACGTTCTTATTAAACCACTGGAGTCAGGGTTGCTGATACGAGAATCCCAAAATAAATTCCTAACAGATATATTTAGGAATCCTCACAACGAGTCTGGAATAGATCTATTCAATTAGAATCAGAGATATGAGCTTGGTTTTAAAAGTTTTCTTGCACATCTCTTGAAAATGGAAGTTGAAATACAGCAGTTTTTAAGTGAACTGAAAATGTTCAGAAAGGATCTATACAAAAATGATTAAATGCTTATCTTACAACATGCGTGAACCTCACGAATATTATGCTGACTGAAAGAAGCCAGACACAGAATGTGACAGTTTATGATTCTATTTACATAACATTTCTAGAGTCAGATCCATAGGACTGGAATGGGAATAGAGGTTGATTGCAAAGGGGCACAGGGAACTTCTGTGGGGGAAAGGAAGTGCCCTAAATGGGACTTTTGTGATGATTGTGAATTTTGTACAAACTCACGAACGTTCATTATGTTGAACACTTAAAATGAATGAATTTATGGTATGTAAGTTATACCCCAATAAAACTGTTAAAAAATACTTATCTTGGGTAATTTTCGATATTGTCAACAAAGAATTGTAAAAGGAATACAATGAAAACCTTTAGGGAAGAATATCACAGCCTTTCTTCTCTTCTCCTTCTATACTGACCGTCTTGATAACAGGACGAAGGAAGTCCTACCTTGATTCTTTTCCCATCAAAGTATTAAAAAGTGGGATTTCTGGAGACCAAAGGTTATAACTATCTGTAATCATTCTTCTCCCAAATCCTCTATTTTATAAAACTGTGTTAATATAAGGACATGTTAACATCGTAAGTGCAATACTCTGAGATACCAAGTAGATGATTTCTGAATGTGACAGCTACAAAAGGCAATGGAATTTAAATGACTTTAGGGCTTATTCAAATGACGTTGGGTTTTTATTAAAATTCTCTTTGGGTTCTAATATATTAGCAGTTTTCACAAGTGTGCTTAGATATGTCAGAACAATGATATGTATATTTACCATGTTTTTATTCATACATCTACATAATTATATAATCATATATTAAGTATATATACTAAGTCAAACTTTCTAATTGTGTTGTCAATTTTTTTCATTTTCTCTTCACATGTACCTCAGTTGACAACTCTCGAGATAGTCGCGTTAGTGTCATACAATGATTGTGGTTCTGGTACCACATTTCTTTGTGATTTATTTGCTTTAATATTTAGAAACTATGTTGTTAGGCGCACAATGGTTCATTATGGTCATAACTTTTTGATAAATTGTATATATATAATATTTGCCTTAATTATACTTTTTTTTCTTTTTTATACTTTTTTGTCTGTTATATCTTCACCTGTCAGTTCATTTTCATCCTTTCTGTTTCATTTTAATTCTGTCTTTTACAAGTAGTATATAATACACTTTGCTTCTTTTTATCCAGTCTGAGGATCTTCTAATAGAATTAACAGTTTCCAAAGTGGGAATGACTCATGTTTAAAAATATTCCTATAATATTATATTTCAGAGGATTATTTTTGTTGTTTTTTTTCCTTATTGCCAATTCCTGAACTTTTCCCAAGTGAGCCAAATTTTCTTTTTCCCCCCTTTAAGTGACTTAGAAACCCTGAGCCTGTTTTGACACTATCTACTAACTTGACATTTCTAATAAGCATATTTCCAGTCCCTGGTTTTCAGGCCCAGTTCAAAATGTTTGATTCACGAGTGGCCCAAGTGAAGAAGACTCTCCACTAGTCTTATACATAAGCCCAGACTTTGAACCAGTCACTGGTAAGAAAATGACAAGACCTCTAGGAAACTGGCAGCAAAGATCATGGAAGTGCGGGTGGATGGACCAGCCCCTGCAAGCTTACCTTCTCCACGCTCACCTGTATGTCATCCATGGGCTGTGAGCACTCCTCACTCTCTGTACCATCACGGTAGGACCCCAGCTCACTGTTCACCACCTCTCTGTTAGCCATCATCAAGACACTCATTGGTTCCCGTGGACGCACCTGTGAAGGTGTTACATCCTTGCCTACACTGGTCCCCTTCGGATTTCCAGTCACCTGTACTGTGGACACACCAATGTAAAGATCTTTGGGGTTCCACTTTACTACCGGCTGGGATGCAGAGGCGTGGAGGAATCCTGCAGTCTCTGGAGTGGGAGGGGAGATCTCCCGGCTGTAGTCCCTCAATCCTTCACTGGGGCTGATTGTCTCGGGGACAGGCTGCTTAGAACTAGGGCTCTGCTTCCTGATATTTGGCTGTTCCAGACTCAGTGCAGTGGACAGCAGCTTCTCCTGCCTTGCCTGGAAGTACTCGGGGTTCAATTTATGCTTTTTGGGAGCTGGATAATCTTTGTGGCTCTCACTGCTGTAGTAATTAGAGGGTTCAGACCGAGGTCTTCTCAGCTCTGAAAAGTACAGTAGAAAGGACAGTCAGGACAGGTGGTACAGTGAGGAATGCTAAAGAATTAACATGTTCTCTATGCCTGAGAGACACAGAGTGCAAAGCCAGAACCCAAGACACATCCCTAACGTTTACATATTCCCCAGCAGTATATATTGTATTCAAATAATCCTCCTCCAAAATTTGTAGTTCTTTCTCACAGTAACATAGTTTTTTTCCCCCCCCTCAGTTTTGGGGGTGGGATGGGCGAGCGGGGTTGGGGGAAGCACTAGGCATTCTAACAGCTAAAAAGAAAATTAGAAACACTAAAAAGAAAACCCCAAACCCTTAAACGTATGTGAACATCCTATGGACTTTTCCGAGGGTAGGGGTGTGACAGCAAAAGGGGAATCCGCCAAGTGCTGAGATGTCACCATTTAGGATTCTTACCTGGATTGGTACTTGCGATGACAGTGACTCCTTTGGGTATTTCTGGGGAGTTGATGGCCTCGCTGTGCCACTGGCTCACCCAGCTCTCTGTGCTGGGCTCGTCGCCTACAGGACAGTGGATTCTGGGGTTCTGTCCTAGCTGAGCCTGCTCATCCCTCTGCAGGTGCTCCAGACACTCTGCTAACTTCACGTGACCTCGTGACCTGGCGATTCCCAAAGGCAGCCTTCCTAGAGAGTCTGGAATAGAGATGGCCCGACGGTCCCATTTGTACAGCACGACAGCTGCTTCCAAGTGCCCGAGAGCACACGCCCACATCTAAAAAAACAGAGAGACACAGTGCGCTTCCTCAATATGAGTTAAAAAAAAAAAATCCTATTTGACTTCTGCCACTGCTGCCAATTGACAAATTGGTCCTTGGCAGCAATCTCAACAGTGCCATAAAACATTTCCGTTACAAAGTGGCTCCGATATATATCATGTATCAACAAGGGTGAACACAAAGGAAGCCAGGTATATCCTCATGCCAGCCCAGAAGAACAGTTTGGGGAATAAATGAACCCATTTCTTACCAGAGGAGTACAGGAGAAGTGGTCCACGTTCAAGGGGTCGACCTCCAGTTCCAAGTCAATGCTGTCTGCATGCTTTGTGCTGGAACAGATAGCATCACAAATTACTGCACAGAGAATCAATGTTAAAAAATACCACAACATTATAAAACCCACAGAGATGAAACCGAAGTGGGCAGCCAACATTGCTGATGGGAAGAAACAAAGTCCTGGGCTTCCTAGGTGGTTTGGATGCTCTGTTTTGCCAGGAGCCAGGAGGAAATGAAAAGTCCAAAGTTTACTTTAGC
This sequence comes from Bos indicus, assembly GCF_029378745.1. Classification (NCBI taxonomy): domain Eukaryota; kingdom Metazoa; phylum Chordata; class Mammalia; order Artiodactyla; family Bovidae; genus Bos; species Bos indicus. The sequence goes on from NC_091775.1 coordinate 46,482,329, forward strand.
ATCTCGCTCAGTACTTCTTGGGCGGAAGTTCATAGAACTTTGTGGAACTGTTCTCAGAGAGACTCCTTTGCTGAGAGGATTCCATACTCCCTGAATGGCCAGATTTCCATCCATTGGTGGACACACTAAGAGGAGTGCCTGCTGATGGGTGAGGAGGACACCAGCCTTACCGCCACTTGATGAGGGTCTGGATGAGGGTGGCATAACCCTGGGCAGCGGCCAGGTGTAGGAGGGTCATCCCACGGAAAGTCTTTGAGTGGATCAGATGCTTGGACTTTGCCCAGCAGGCTCGGCTCATCATCTTCTCACACACGACAACCACTCGGCTCTCAAAGCAGCTGCCCAGCGTCCCAGGGCCGGATGCGCACTGTAACGAGACAACACGTGTTCCGATGACTGGAGGCCCAAAGGCCCACCACCATGTCAGCCTTCGGACACCAGAGGGGGAACAAACTCTGTGTGATTAGCAATTGAAAACGGGAAGCGCAAAACTGAAGATAAGGAAGCATCATGAAAGAGAGACAGAACATGCCAAGTCCAGCTTAGCGGCACACCCACAGCCGGGCACACAGGAATCTTCTGCAACTCTAAGGGCATCAGAGTCTGTCTACTGCAGCTGACAGTTTGACTGTGAACTCCGTGCTGATCCAGTTCAGGGAAAGCATATACTATAAAACAAACAAAAATGTGGTCTAGCCTCCCAGGTGATGTAGTTAAACACTGTAGACAGGAAACCGGCAGAGAAGAGCGAAGCAGGTAACTTTCTTAATGCTTCTACGGAAGGGGGGTTGTGGGGGGCTGCTGCCTGGACCGCTGACTCCCCAGCTCCTTATGGAGGAGAACTGTCACTTGGGGATTTTTCTCCCTAAATAAGAACTCTAAAATTTGCAACTGCATGGATGGACCTTACAGGCGTTCAGTGAAATAAGTCAGAGAGAAAGACAGGTACTGTATAATGTGTGTCACTTACATGTGGAATCTTAAACAAAAACCAAACACACACACAGAAAGCCTTCTTGACTTCATGGATCCTGAGAACAGACTAAGAGTTGTATGCAGAGGTGGAGGGTAGGAGGTGGGCAAACAGTGAAGGAGTCAAAAGATGCAAACTTTCAGTTATGAAATGAGTAAGTCCCGGGGATGTCACGTACAGTATGGCAACTAAAGTTAATAACACTCAACTGCGTATCTGAAACTTGCTAACAGAGTGTATCTTAAAGGTTCTCACCACAAGGGAGAAAAATTTTAAGTCTGATGACAGAAGTTAACTAGGTTTATCATGGTGATCATCTGGCAGTGTACACACACGCTTAATCATTCTGTCGTACACCTGAAACTAACACGGTGTTATATGTCAACTATAGCTCAATTGAAAAAATAAATTTAAAAAATCCAGGAATAATCCAGTCCTTTATAGAAAGCAAAAAGGCGACTGGGGAAGGCATTAGAGACTTCCAAATTCAAGTGTTATTACAGTACGAACAACAACAGAGGCATATGGGAAAGAGAAATTCACTCACTTTAACCACCTGGCTTTCTTCTCTCTGTTATAAGGAAGTTGTACAAGAAGAAAAATACAATCAAAGTTAGTAACCTCAACAGCTTATCTGAGTCTCTGTGATAGGTTTTTTTTTTTTTAAATGAAATTTTATTCAGAATCCCGAGCATCTAAACAAATGACATTTTACTAGCCTCAAATACCATCTGTGTTTGTCTACAATATTTTCTTTTAAAAAATTTTTTATTGGGGTGTATATTTTATCGGGGTATATTTCATTGTTTTACAATGTGGCATTAGCTTCTGCTGTACCACAAAGTGAATCATCTGTATGTTTATATATATATCCTCTCTGTGATAATTTTATGTTTCATACCCTCTCTCAAACAAATGAGACTCTAGTCCAATTCTCATTTCTGGTGTTTTTTTTAAGATTTTTTTTTTTTTGATGCGGACTATTTAAGTCTTTACTGAATTTGTTTCAATATTGCTTGTGTTTTATTGTTTTGGTTTTTTGGCCGAGAGGCACGTGGGATATTAGTTTCTTGACCAGGGATCGAACCTGCAGCCCTTGCAGTGGAAGGTGAAGTCTTAACCATTGGACCAGGGAGGTCCTGTCTCTGGTTATTATTTTAAGTTATTTTGTCCAGTAATGAACCCCATGAAATACTGTTGTTCCTCACTGTTTTTTTTTAAATCTGGAAAACAAACGCCTGTAAAAAAATTTTAAACACCTAGAAAATGGCTATAGTGTCACCCTCACTAGAAATGTCATGACATGTTATAGGCATGTAGTCAGGCAACCCTGACCTCCTGCAGAATGGCCTTGACTCGAAAGACCCAGGCAGGGCTGCTCTGTATACACCAAGAAGACGCGTTCGGGACACACAGAAGTCACCAGGTAAGGAACAAAAGGAATTTTTTTTTGCATTAACAAGACCAGCTACATCTCTATCACATAAAGTGGACACATATTCCTTGACGCCAACATAAACTGATGAAAGAGTATTCGGTAGCAGCTAATATGGGATCAGATAACAGGCCAGGGGCCAAACAGCTGAGCTATACAATGGACATTACACTCCAGTCCCTTTCTGTAGCCTTTGTCAGTGAAAGAAAAAGGGCTTTGTGGGACTCTTATTTTAGCCATGAGACACACAGTAAACAATGCTTACTACTGTTTATGAAACAGTTGTATCAGGGGGACAAGAAGCCTTAATATTTTACTTTGTGCCAATTCTTTCCTTGTCCATTGATTTCCAAAGACAGGTGAGAAATGAGAAAATTTTCCAAAAAAGGTTGATATTTTGGGGAGGGTGGTGGTACCTTATGCTTTGTTTTCATCTATTACTAAAAATATTACTAACACTTGATATTTACAAGTCTTATAAAACTCAAAATGTTTACTTACAAATGTGATTGTTCAGGGAAAATCATCATCTTGAACGGAAAGAGGGAGAATTATCTGAGGCTTTTAGGTAATGGCCCAGCAGGGAAGGTGATAAACACCATCCGTCCCTCCACCTTTACTCTAGAGTCTCCTGGGGAAAAAAAAATGTCTACCTAGGAAACTTTCCCAAAATGAAGCTCCTACAAGAAATCGATATAAAACTCTCAAGACTCCTGGGACTCTAGTATTTGGTGATTTCCCTGAACCCGACGACACTAATTCACCCGTCACGGAATTGCTGAAAAAGCATCTGGACAATGACAGAATGTATAATGTTGTTCTATTGTTCTCTACTGAAAAGGGCCCGGCCCTTTTCCGATCGAACTCCTGGAGTTTATACAAGTCTTATGAATTACTGAATTCAATTACGGTTTCTATTTATACTTAAGATAGAGATAGGACACAAGATACAAAACAGGTTCTAATTGGACTCCGAGCCCAGAAGATCTGAGTCATCGCTTGGGCTCTGTCTTGTCTCTGGATGCCTTCCCTCCTGCTGGCAGGTAACTGCAGTGACTTCTGAGATCCACAGGTGATTTAAGGCTTAGGGAGGTGAACGACTGAGAAGGCCCACAGTCCAGGGCTTCTTCCCTGTTGAACAGACTTAAACACTCAGAAGCACAAGGACTACAAAGCCCCCTGCCCTGCCTTTTACCTCAGCCAGGAAGCACACCAGTGGAAGAGAAGAGACTTGTGATCGACTGCCGCGCTCCTCAGTGAAACGTGAAATGTCAGGAAGGCGATGGCCCTCAAGGACTCGTACCTGGGCTTGGCTCCCTCCGTTGCCGCTCCCTGTGCCCCCTCCGCTGCTGCCTCCTCCGCTCCCCTGCTTGTGCTGCTGGGACCCGGTCATCTCTGCCATCCTCCTCTCCATCTGCTCCAGCCGCTCCAGGATGGACATCCTGAACTGGTTATCTAGGGCAGAACATGGAAGGGTGAGGCTGTGTTTCGGAAGAATGGGCATTAATCCGTGGCCCAGTCCAGCCTGTAGGATGGGCATCCAAGGCGATCACCCACTCAACCAGATCACCTGGGTTTGTCCAGGCTGGTGATGACCCCGACACCTCACACAAGACCGCAGCCACGACCGCAGCCCAAGTTCTCAATGAAAGGAACAGAAAAACCCTTTCTGTCAAGGTTGTGGTTTCAGGTTCCGGGACCCCATTTCTTTGTCAAATTCCCCAGTGGAAACCCTGAAGGGAGATCTGGTGGACAGGCCCCTAGAGCAAACAAATGAACACAATTTAAATCGGTGAAAGAAAGCAATCATTGGGACTTCCCTGGTGGTCCAGTGGTTAAGGATTTGCCTGGCAATGCAGGGGATGCTGGTTCAATCCCTGATCAGGAACTAAGATCCCATATGCTGTGGACCAACTGAGCCTGTATGCCACAGCTAGAGAGCCCCTGCACTGCACTGAAATATCCCGCATGGCGCAATTAAGATCCCTTGTGCCGCAGCAAGGACCCAACACAGCCAAATAAATAAATTAAATAATAAAAGTTCAAGTTCATTTAAAAATAAGAAAGCAAGAGATCACTGTGAGAAAGAAGAATATACACAAATCCACACACATATAGTTACATATATATATATATATATATATATATATATAAAAGGTATATCAGTTTTACCCAAAAACTGAAAAAAAAATTATTTTCTGATCCAGGCTCTAGCTGCAAACACACACACATATATGACAGCTGGAGTGAGGTAAGAGCTCTGCAAAGCCCTGAGGCAGAATGTTCAAGGAGAAGAAGCCACATGCCTGGACCACACCCGAGAGGACAGCAGAAGATGCAGTTGGAGAGGTGAGGAAGGACCAGACAGGAAACAGTTAGAACCCTGGCTGTGCTGTATAATAGTTATATAACTCTGAACAAACTCTTTGGTGCCTCAGTTTCCTTAACTCTTAAATGGGCATAGTAACAGTCCTTATCTCCGAGGGTTGCTGAGAGAATTTAGCGAATTAACAGATTTGTAAATGTTCAGGACATGGTTAAGTCCCAGACAAGGGTGCCAGCCATCAGCATCATCTTATGGTAAGGGAATAAAATATCTTGGGAAATTGATCAACCTGCTGTGAAGGCACTATTTTCAAAACACAGCCATCTGAATCAAGGAAAGGAGTACCCTGGAGAAGAAATATTTTATCAGCCTCCCTCGTCATCCAGATGATAAGTCCTGACACTAGGGAGTAAACAGTGCTGCTCCGCAACTAAGCCCGTGCACCGCGACAACTGAACCCGAGTGCTGTGACCGCTGAAGCCTACGAGTCCAGGAGCCCGTGCTCCACCACGAGAGAAGACACAGCAGTGAGAAGCCTGCACACCGCAACTAGAAAAAAGCCCCGCAGCAGCAAAGACCCAGCACAACAAAAAACAGGCAAGGGAACACTCCATGCACTACTCACCCATGAAGTAGCTTTACAAACATTAACCCGTGAACCCTCATGACCATCAGGTGAGGCAGGTCTGCTGGCCTCATCTTACAGACCAAGATACTAAGGCATTCATGCGTGCAAATAGCATCTGACTCTGCGACCCCATGACCTGTAGCCTGCCAGGTTCCTCTGCTCAAGGGATTTCCCAGGCAAGAATACTGGAGTGGGTTGCCATCTTCTACTCCAGGGGCTCTTCCCAACCCAGGGATTGAACCCATGTCTCCTAGGTCTCCTGCATTGGCAGGTGGGTTCTTTACTACTAAAGCCACCTGGGAAGCTGACTGAGGCATGAGAACACACTTTTTCTATTGGTCTCCATGATTCAGAGCTTGGCCACCAGGTGCTAAAATCAGGAAGGGAAAGTCATGGGAAGAGAAGACGCACAAGAGTTAGCTGATCTTACCCCAGGGAACAGAACTTTTTTCTCAAAGTCAAAAGGTAGTAAGCACCTGTTTCAGGGGCAAGTTTTCAATACGGAATGTCAAATTGATTTCAGTTTCCTAAACCACAGAAGCAGGACGAGGAAGACTGCTTTGCAAGAATCGTATTATTTTCTTAGTAAGCTATTTCCAGGAACACCACCAAAGGAAAAGCCTTCCTCTTTAAAAGAGAAAGGTGACATCTTTCCCCCCAATTTCATACAGACTGACAAACCCTGAGACCCCTCTAAGTATCTCAGTGGCATGGTCACAGATGGGGGCTCAACCCTGAATGAATATCTGCTTGTGATGTACCGGACATGGCTCGTCATCCTGGGATCACTGATGGGAAACTTCCGAGCTGGTCCCAGAACCCTTTCTCTGTGCCCTTTCCACTGCTGCTGCTAAGTTGCTTCAGTCGTGTCTGACTCTGTGCGATCCCATAGACGGAAGCCCACCAGGCTCTGCCATCCCTGGGATTCTCCAGGGAAGAACACTGGAGTGGGTTGCCATTTCCTTCTCCAATGCATGAATGTGAAAAGTGAAAGTGAAGTCGCTCAGTCGTGCCTGACTCTTAGCGACCCCATGGACTGCAGCCTACCAGGCTCCTCCACCCTTGGGATTTTCCAGACAAAAGTACTGGAGTGGGGTGCCATTGCCTTCTCCACCTCTCCACTAGAAAATGGGAATTTTGCAGAATGCAGCACTCCTCCATCTGAAGCCAACAGAAGACAAAGAATTTTACCTTTTAAAAGACAATGAACTCAAGTGGAACAGCAACTATCCTTCAGGTACGTTTTTAAACTCTCCTTGCTTCCTCCTGATCCTGCCAGCCAGATAACCACCCAACTCTGAACGCATGCAGAGAGCCTCACGCAGACTGCCAAACCAGCTTAAACATCCTGATGGTTTCTTCTGCCAGCCTGCAAATCTTGTGTCTCTTGAGTATGTGTTTAGAATCTTTTCGCTTCTTTTGGAGCTTGGTTTGCACTGGTCTGGAGCACGGTGGCCAAGATTAACATGCCAAGTCATGCCAACAGGGAGAAGGGCACAGGGCACGCCACGTGGCTGTGCTCTGCCTGTCGAGGTGGTTCTGTTTCAGCTGCACTGGCGACAGTGCAGGCGGCCCTGGTTTGCGCCCCCAGCCCATCCCGTCCAAGCCCCTGCCAATGCAGCTGCCTGTCAAAACCGAATGACCCTGCAATCCCACTCCTGGGCTCGGGTCCAGGGAAAAACATGATTCAAAAGGATACATGCACTCCAGTGTTCGCTGCACCGCCGTTTCCAATGTCAATAACCAAGACATGGAAGCAAACTAAATGTCCATCAACAGAGGAATGCATAAAGAAGACGTGGTACATATACGCAACGGAGTATTTTACTCAGCCACTGAAAAGAATGAAGTAACGCCATTTGGGGCAACATGGATGGACCTAGAGAATATCATACTGAGTGAAGGCAGTCAGACAAAGAAGGAGAAATATCACACATCTCTTATATGTGGAACCTAAGAAGAAATTATACAAATGAACTTACTTACAAAAGAAAGACCTGCAGACTAGAAAAATACGAACTTTCGGTTGCTGGAGGGAAGGGATAGTTAGGGAGTTTGGGATGGTCATGCACACACTGCTATATTCAAAATGGATAACCAACAAGAACCTATTGTATAGCACAGTTTGGGGGAGAATAGACACATGTATGCTGAATCCCTTCCCTGTTCACCTGAAACTATCACAACACTGTTAATCAGCTAAAACCCAGTAAAAATAAAAAGTTTAAATTTTGAAAAAAAAATATATTAAGGTCGAGGGAAAAAACACTAAGTCACCAGTGCCGGGTCTGCCCCAGGGGTCACTGGCTCCTGCTCCCAGACTGAGTGTCCAGTGCCAGCCCCACAGTGGACTATGCGGTCAGCTCTCACACGTTATCAAGCTGTTCTAAGAAGCACTTAGTGAAGACACTCAGAAGCAGTTATTTACCTCTTAAGAAAACTGTATCATGCAGAACAGCATCGCTGAGCCTACTGACTTCAAATGGGGGAGGTGGTGATGATTAAAATATGAAACAATTGAGCTGGCACCCTGGAGCATAGGACCATGGTACCCCGTGGACCAGGAATCAGATCACACTTCCTTCATCATCTTAAGATGATGGTCTACACCTCTCCATGACTGGCAAGTCAAGAGCAACAACATGATGCTAGTTTTGGCTTTATAGCTTTATTAATTAAACCTTTATTGTAAGATACTCAGCGAATTCAGAACTATCTCTCATGTTAATTGTGTTGCTGTTGTTGGCTAGTCATTCAGTTGTGTCTGCCTCTCTGCGACCCCACGGACTGCAGCATGCCAGGCTTCCCTGTCCGTCACCGTCTCCCAGAGTTTGCTCAAACTCATGTCCACTGAGTTGGACATGAGTGATGCCATCCAACCATCTCATCCTCTGTTGCCCTGTTCTCCTCCTGAGTTCAATCCTTCCCAGCATCAGGATCTTTTCCAATGAGCTGGCTCTTCACATCAGGTGGCCAAAATACTGGAGCTTCAGCATCAGTATTTCCTGTGAATATTCAGGGTTGATTTCCTTTAGTATTGACTGGTTTGAAATCCTTGCAGTCCAAGCAACTCTCAAGAGTCTTCTCCAGCACCACAAATTGAAAGCATCAATTCTTCAGCACTCAGCCTTCTTTATGATCCAACTCTCATATCCATACATGACTACGATGGACCTCTGTCAGCAAAGTGATGTCTCTGCTTCTTAATATGCTATCTAGGTTTGTCATAGCTTTCCTTCCAAGAGCAAGCATATACATCTTAACTGTGTATTACTGGATAAAGGTAATATAATTATTTAGAAGCAAAAGACTTCTGATTAAAAACTAGTTACAGATCCACTTATTCATCTGCAAGTATTTATGGAGCACCTACTGGGTACCATGAAATTAAAAGAAGCTTGCTCCTTGGAAGAAAAGTTATGACCAACCTAGACAGCATATTAAAAAGTAGAGACATTATTTTGCCAGCAAAGGTCCGTCTAGTCAAAGCTATGGTTTTTCCAGTAGTCATGCATGGATATGAGAGTTGGACTATAAAGAAATCTGAGTGCCGAAGAATTGATGCTTTTGAGCTGTGGTGTTGGAGAAGACTCTTGAGGGTCCCTTGGACTGCAAGGAGATCCAACCCGTCCATCCCAAAGGAAATCAGTCCTGAATATTCATTGGAAGCACTGATGCTGAAGCTGCAACTCCAACACTTTGGCCACCTGACGTGAAGAAGTTGACTCATTGGAAACGACCCTGATGCTGGGAAAGATTGAAGGCAGGAGAAGGAGACGACAGAGGATGAGATGGTTGGATGGCATCACCAACTCAATGGACGTGAGCTTGAGTAAATGCCACGAGTTGGTGACGGACAGGGAGGCCTGGCGTGCTGCAGTCCATGGGGTTGCAAAGAGTCGGACATGACTGAGCGACTGAACTGAACTGAACTGACTGGGTACCAGGTACTGGGGGATGCCTTAGTGAAGAGATCCCTGTCTTTCTCTGTTGACCAACAAATAATTTTCGCAGCCTGAAAGCACCTGAATTGTTGAATTAATGCGGTATGGAGGCAGGGAGGAGAGAACAATGTGCAGATGGAGGGGGCTGATGAGGTTTGCCCCAGTCTCATCCATGATGTTTCAAACAAAGCCAATGGTGATTCAGTTCTGAGGGGTTGCAAGTCGCCTGTCCTTGGGACAGTCTGAGTGAAGTGATCAGACTGCTCCCTCGGGAGACCCCGGCTGGACGGAGAGCAAGCCGAGCGCGCACGTTTCCTGGAGCATGTGAGCCTCCAGGGGTGTGTTCTTCTGCTCAGCCCAGTGGTTTTCGGTGTCAGCAGGCAACAGAATCACTTGGAGGGCTTTGGTGGGCCCAATGCCCAGGATTTTTTGGTGTTGGGTTTCTAAAACATTCATTTATTTTTGGCTCTGCTGGATCTTTGTTGTTACGCGGGCTTTTCTCTAGGTGTGGAGACCGGGTACTCTTGCTTGTGGTGCATGGGCTCAAAGGCACCACTTGGGCTTCAGTAACTGTGGAACACGGGCTCAACAGTTGTGGCTCCCAGGCTCTGGAGCACAGGCTCAACCGCTGTGGGGCATGGGCTTAGTTGCTCCGTGGCATGTGGGATCTCTCCCCATCAGGGATCGAACCTGTGTCTCCCGCATTGGCAGGTGCTTTCTTTACCACTGAGTCACCAGGGATGCCCCTGGGTGTTGGTGTTGATGCTGGTTTTGGTGTTGGCAGGCTTAGGTGAGCCCAGATGTTGCATTTCAAGCAAGTTCTCAGGTGATGCTCTGGTTTGGGACCACATCTTGAGGACTGCTGCTCTAAGAGGCCATCCTCCCTCCACAAGAATGAACCCTCTCTCTGCCTAGTGTTTGTTAAAGAAAGGCCCCAGGACCACCTGCTCCAGTGGAGACACAGGTTCCCACCCAAGGTGGACACATGAAATGTCACCTCCTGTACATCACACAGGGGTACCCAGTGGTTTAACGGTAAAGAACCTGTCTGCTCTGCAGGAGCCGTGGGTTTGATCCCTGGGTTGGGAAGATCCCCTGGAGAAGGAAATGGCAACCCACTCTAGTATTCTTGCCTGGAGAATCCCATGGACAGAGGAGTCTGGCGGGCTACAGTCCAAGGGGTCGCAAAGAGTCAGACACGACTGAAGCAACTGTGCATGCACGCACATACATTATGGCGGATCCCTCCACACGGGCTCCAACAGCATCAGCTGCACATCTTCTCAAGCACACGGCCAATTCACACCTGACAACACTTGAAAATGATTTGAAATACACCTCCTTGCCCTGCTTTCTGCAACTAATCAGGCACTACTTTCTCAACCTCACCAAACCTTACCTCTTCATTGCTCTCTCCTCTCTCAGTGGGATGTCTTCCCAGGTGTGTTTTTGTCTCCTGCTTCTCTCTAAAGCAGTTTATTTACTTGGATGGCTTCAGGGGATGAGACGGTTCAACTGCCATGCAGCAATTCCTTCCCACTACATTCAAGACATGTGCACCCACCTACCTATACCCCAGATGAAAGATAAATGATGCTGATGGCTTTGTAGCCAGTCTGGCTCACAATTCATACCAAGCCTCTTCATAAGCCTGTTCGACCTGTTTTTTTGTTTGCTTGTTTTAGCAGAAGCAGCATTTCTAGACTAAGCAGCGATGAAAGAGTAGAAAGAACACCAGAGTAGAGAGAAGGGCTACAGGTTTAATCCTGTCACCGTGTGACTTTGGAAAAATTACGATCACTTTGCATCTCAATTTTCTCATCCATAAAATGAGAATGCTGCTGCTGCTGCTGCTGCTAAGTCTCTTTAATCGTGTCCGACTCTGTGCGACCCCATAGACAGCAGCCCACCAGGCTCCCCCGTCCCTGGGATTCTCCAGGCAAGAACAATGGAGTGGGTTGCCATTTTCTCCTCCAATGCATGAAAGTGAAAGTGAAGTCACTCAGTTGTGTCCGACTCTTAGTGACCCCATGGCCTGCAGCCCACCAAGCTCCTCCATCCATGGGATTTTCCAGGCAAGAGTACTGGAATGGGGTGCCATTGCCTTCTCCGATAAAATGAGAATATCACTATCTTATTGTTACCTATGAGGATGATGAAACAAAGTAAACTTTTAAAAAAGTAGTCAGATTCTCTTAAGTCTGAATTATTATTGGGGCTTCCCAGGTAGCTCAGATGGTAAAGAATCTTCTTGCAATGCAGGAGACCCAGGTTCAATCCCTGGGTCAGGAAGATCCCCCAAAGGAGGAAATGGCAACCCACTCCAGTATACCTGCCTAGAGAATTCCATGGACAGAGAGGCCTGGTGGGCTACAGTCCAGGGGGTCGCAAGAGTCAGACATGACTTAGCAATTACACCACCACCAATTAACATTTACCCAAAATTTCTAAACAATACCAAAGTTTTAAACACACACACACACACACAAAAACTTCATGAAGTCAGATACCCACAGTGTGTTCCAAGTTTAGGTTTGTGATTTGCTGCTGTCAAAGTGAAGAATCCCAAGTGTTTGGACATCTAATGAAAGGAACTGGCTGTGTCAGGAACCAACAACTACCCAGACTAAGGCTCTCGGTTCAGCCACACCTACCGTCACCTGCAGATTTTGTACAACTCACTTTAAATCTGGGAACCGAATGGATTTTCACATTGAGCAATACAACATGAAGCAATTTCTGACTTTATATCAGATAATCTAGTTTTACAATAACCTGAATCCCTCCCCTGTGACCCACAAAGTTAAATGTCAGGTGTTTGGCAGGAAATGGGTCTTTGCCGACAGCCTCGGGCAATTGTTTAGGGGTCCTCTCATGCTCACTGGTCTCCAAAGCGACCAGGAATGTCATATGCTTTGGGGTCTTGGGGTGATGCCCATCTTTCTCCATATCCACCTGGTGACCCTCTTATTTTTCAGGGTGTAGCTCAAACATCCTTTCAGAATTATTATTTGTAGCTATCACTGAGCATCTACATGGGCTAGACATTCCACAGGTTTTATTTTTAGTCCTGGAAACAATTCTGATTTTCCTCTCCCTTTTACAGATGGGGAAGCTGAGGCTCTGAAAATGTGTTATTTACCCAAGGTCATGAGCATCAGTACAGGGACTTGAGCACAGGTTAGGCTCTGAACCTACTTCCTAGTCCACTCAGCAAGCCTCTGTGCCCTGTTCTGTGTCCTGACAGCATTCAGCAGACGAACCTGTAGTTCTTTATTTATCTGGCTGAATTGGGTCTTAGTAGGGTACTCGGGATCTTCCATTACTGCATGTGGCTGAATTGCCCCAAGACATGTGTGATCTCAGTTACCCGACCAGAGACTGAACCCAAGTCCCAGCAACTACAAGGCAGATTCTTCTTTTTAAGTTTTTAAAAAAATAATAATTTTAGTTTTTAAAATTAATTTAAAGAATTTTAAAAACTATTTATGGCTGCAGTAGGTCTTTCTCTAGCTGCGGCAAGCGGGGGCCACTCTCTAGTTGCAGTTCAAGGGCTTCTCACTGTGGTGGCTTTCCTTATTGCAGAGCATGGGCTCCAGGCTGGTGGGCTTCAGCGGTTGCAGCATACAGACCCAGTAGCTGTGGCACAACAGGCTTAGCTGCTCTGTGGCATGTGGAATCCTCCCAGCCCAGGGACTGAACCTGTGTCCTCTTCATGGCAAGGCAGATGCCTAACCACTGGACCACCAAGGAAGTCCCTACAGGTACTTTCTCACATGTGTCATTTCTTCCAGAGCGAGCTTTCTGCAAGTCTTGTACCCTTGGTACCAGATCCAGAGTGGGCATACCCAGTTGGCAGGAAGGAATATCATGTTCTAATTTAAGCTCCTTCAGAAGCCAACTAATGGATGAGGTCAGCCAAACTCTGGAACGAGGGCTCCAAATGACCTCTACTCTCCACAGTGGGCTCCAGGGGGCTTTACATACACTAGCCCATTTTATCCTCTATTCTCAGGGAGACAAAGAGCATTCAAGATGACTGAAGCCCAGTGGAGTTGTTGTGCAAGCACATGAGAAAGCTCTAGGCGTTTCCCTGGGTGGCTGCCCTTTCCTTGGGGCTCAGGTAAGCAAATTACGTAAGTGCCGTGTGTTGGTGCAAGACTCTGGCAGAAAAGGCGTGGAAAACCTGACTTCTCCATAGACACAAGCCGGAATTTCACGCAATGTCACTTTCCTTTATCCACTGAGATCCCTGTTATCAATACGGATCCTCACCCTTCAGGTGTTCCCACTTTCCCCAGGGAAATGAAGTACTTGGATCACGGTGCCTGGCAGTGCACCTTGATGAAAGGACTACCTCTAGGTAGTTACCCAAGTGCTTAACGGGTTCAGCTGTTGGAGAAATGGGACATTCTTACTGTGAGACCAAAGAGAGATTTTCGAGAACAGCCTTAGAAAGTGGGTGTGGATTTGCACAGCCTGAAAATCAGCAAACAAATAACATCTGCAACCCCGAGAGCTTGTTATGACAACTGCTCAACCCGGGCTACCGCTGGTCTCACTGCCAGAGCAGGAGAGAAAGTTTTGCCTTGGCAGGTAAATGAATGAAGGCGCGATCATCAAATACCATCTGCTATTTTAAAACACGTTATTTGTGGCTCTGGCGCACATGTGCCCTCTGGTTGCTATTTGGACCGGGGACCAGAGGCCGTGTCTCCTGTTCCGTGGCCAGCCCTTGGCCATGCTGGCAGTAAGGGCTGCTGAAGCATAAGGAGGCATGACTCCGGCTATTTCTGTAGAGAACTGTAACTGCCGCCGAGGAAGCCGCCAGCATTTTGCAGGGGAGCTCAGAAGGATGGGAAACACGAAGTCGCTTAATTCCTTCCCAGAATCGAGGGGCGGCCAGAGTGCCCAGAGCGGCTCCTCCCAGGATAGCTGCTGAAGACGTCCAAGTGCAGGGGAGAGGGTGAGGCCTGCCTGGAGATAAGGCACAAGCTGTACCACTCTGATTTTCCAAAGCAACGGCTAAATTTAGCCTTAGGAAAAACTGCCTTCCTCCACTTCTTCACAACTCCCCAACTCTATGGACCAAGACACCAGTAATGGACGTCAGCAAGCCTTCTTAAGACCGTCTTCATTGGCCAGGATGGGGGATTTGGATTTCTTCCTGGTCTATGGTTCACACTGCTCACAAAGTCAGAGTCTCAGGTGCAACGGGGAAAAACCCTTTAGGCTGATGAAGAGCGATGAGACGAACTTATGAGGGGCGCAAAGCCAACCTACAAGGATTTCTCCTTTGAAATCCTTCAGTGCAAGGCAGGCAAAGAGACCCAGCCTCTATCCTCTAAGCACACAAAGGCTCAGTGGAACCCAAGGAGCTCAGCTGGATCATGACACGGCATCCAGAGTGTACAAGCACCCGGATTACACAGGAGCCAACCTCACTGCCAATCAAACAGCAAAGCAACTGCAGTTCAAGGCCGCAGAACTGCAGCTAGTGAGCGTGAGAGCAAAGGAGATGGGAACTCTGACAGACGCGCCACCTACCTTCATCAAGTCTACAAAAGAGGAGGCTTGCTAATGTCCCCCAAAGCACCACACTTGGAGGCCACTGCCTCAACAGTTTCAGTGAAAATGACAAGTGCTGCTATACACACGACACGCACGATACGTACAGATTGAGACATTCTAGAAATGCATGGAGCGATGGAGGAAACCACAGACACCAATGGGATATTTTTTTTCCAATTATAAAATGCAGTTTATTAAAAAGTTAAGGCTGATATGAAAATATTTCTTTCCTAATACATGTCTTAAAATTATATTAAACTTCAGAGGTAAGCACTATGCAAAATTTTTAACTTTTTATTTTGTATTGGAGTAGAGCTGATTAACAATGCTGTGATAGCTTCAGGTGGACAGCAGAGCGACTCAGCCACACATATACATGTATCCATTCTCCCCCAAACTCCCCTCCCATCCAGGCTGCCACATAACACTGAGCAGTTTCCTGTGCTGTACGTAGGTCCTTGTTGGTTATTCATTTTAAATATAGCAGTGTGGACATGTCGATTCCAAACTCCCTAACTATCCTTTCTCTCCCATCTTCCTTCCTCCCCCGTACCCCGCCCCTGGTAACCATTACCAATGGGGTCTTCAGAGGGAAAAGATGTCAGGATGTGAGTGAGTGCTGAACTTTAAATATCTTACCCAGATGAGGTGGTAAAGGAAAATCCTGCATTTAAGAACCACAACTGCCAAGACGGGAACTTGTACAAAACACACAGAAATTGTCAAGGGGCAAGCATCCATTAATTAACTGCCAGCAGGTTGTCCTGGGGTGCCCAGCTGTACCAAAAAAACCACTCTGAGTCCTCAGGGAAGAAGGATGGGGAATCAGGGCCAGAACAGACTCCTGCTCTGAAAGTCAAGTGCATACCCCCTGCTGGGCCTGCACTGCCTCGTGCCTGTCAGGGTCCGAGGGGTGAACGGTGAACAGCACAATTCAAGTTGTCACGGTGTCCACCAGGGACACAAAAACCAAACGAGACGTGTGCCTTCGTTTCCAGAACCCCATCCTGATGGAAGCAGAGGGCAATGGAGCGACCTCGACGGTTCTATGGGGCCAGTGCCTGCCTTTACTCTGTTCACTCATCTTCCTGAGGCCTGGCACATAGTCGGCCCCAAATAAACATTTACTGAACAAGGGACTTAATTTCCTCTGTTCAAAAGATAAAGTGTGAATTACGAGCAGGACAAGGCAAAGGAGATTGCGTAGGACAAAATATTTGTTTCCATTCATCATTTCCAGGTGACTTTCCTCCAGCCAGGTTACAAAAAGCAGTTCCTCCCTTTCTCTCTTCCCTAATCCCATCCAACAGGTTGGGGACCAGGCCCGTGAAAACAAACAAACTGACCGAGCCAGACACAGGATAACGCTTTTGCCTGAGCAGCGCTGCTCCAGGACAAGGCGGGGGGACAGAGACGATTCAGGGAAAGTCGAATGTACAACAAAAAAGAAAACTGCCAATGAGAAGTGTTACAAGGTGCTTGGGGCAAAGGTTTTTGTTTTTGTTTTGTTTTTTAAAAAGTCCTGGGTGCTTCTAGAGAATGCTGCTCATCACAAGAGATGTTGTTTGCCCTGAGTTTCTGGTGATTTTCAGCATCTGAGTGCAACACCGAGCACAGTGCATTTGGGATTCTGGTTGAAAGCCGCCTCTCGCTCTTTCCAGCTCACTCCCCACACATTGCTTAGAGCCTCAGCGCTTTCTCCCTGGGCTAACTGTAGGGTGCCGATGTTCCCAAGCTGTCCTTCGACCTCGTGAGAGAGTTTAAGTCCAAGATGTTCCACAAATACACATTTTTTTAAACTCTGGATTCTACAGAGAACTCGAAAGTGTACTAACTACAGTACTTTTTTTTTCTACAATGACGTAAGATTCTGTAAAACTCTGGGATAAATATAGACGAAGAGGTCCTTTTCAAATCAATTGACTGAAATGTCTCTATTTTAAAAGAAATAGCTATACTGCTTTAAAATACTGGATGTATTTTTTAAAAAGGTGAAAACAGATAAAATGATCTAAAGATACTGTTTTACAATTTATCATAGGTCTTTCTGATAGATAGAGAAATAGTTTTAAAGATCAAAGTTATACCACTTTAATCATTTTATTACAAAATAAAATGCTTCTCCAAGGGAACCACCAGACCCATAGAAAAATTTTAACCAGTAAGCTCCTTTATTCAGTACTGTTGTGATCCCTATGAGGACCATTTTGTGTACTGGCTCCAGAAAAAAAGTGAAAGTAAGTGAAAGTGTTAGTTTCTGACACTTTGGTCTGACTCTTTGGGACCCCATGGGCTTGGGTAGCCTGCCAGGCTCTTCTGTCCATGGGATTCTCCAGGCGAGAATACTGGAGTGAGTTACCATTCCCTTCTCACTGCTTAGAAACACATCAAGGGCTGCTCTCCTGTGTCTGCAGGCTACTCGCTTCCACAAATTTTGAGTTTGGCAGGGCTTATACTATTTGATATTACTGGGTTGGTTAAGAAGTTCTTTTTGGTTTTCCCATAAGCACATACAGAAAACCAAACAAACTTTTTGGCCAACCCAATACATCTTCTATCAGCACTCCATGCCTAGACTCGAGTCATCTTCAAATTTTTACAAATTCCAAACGAGTGAGGCCTCAATGAATGTATTACTGAGGCCACTATTCAAACATCCCTTGGATTAGGTGGAAAAGCTAAAACCTTATATAGCACTTTTCACTCAATGGGGATGCAACTTGCCGGGGGGTGGGGGATACAACAGTTTTCGGGTCATCTTGCTATCCTTGGGGACCTCTCCAAATCGGGCTTCTTTCATCATCCTATAGGGGTTCACTGGTGGCTCAGTGATAAAGAATCCGCCTGCCATGCAGGAGACTTGGGTTTGATTCCTGGTCCGGGAAGATCCCCTGGAGGAGGGCATGGCAGCCCACTCCCATCTTCTTGCCTTGGGAAATCCCATGGACAGCAGAGCCTGGTGGGCTACAGTCCATGGGGTCGCAAAGAGTTGGACACAACATAGCGACTAAACAACAACAAAAATCATCCCACTTCAAGTATAGCTGGTCTAAAGGTTCAGGGAGCAGTTAATGATGGAATAAAAGGTGAATAACCAACTCAAACTGCAGTGGGAGCTAACCCTGCTACACACCCATCAGAAATCCCTGACATGGCCCCCCTCTCTTTTTCTTCCCTGCTTCTTCCCTTTCCCTGGTCTCCCTTCCCTGCCTTCACCTATCCCCCCTACCCGAACCTCTCTAACTCCCTCCTTCTCTCACTTAACCTGGATCCAGGTATGTCCCTTTGAGATGACTGATAAAAATACTTATGCTTAACAAGAGATTAGGGAAAATGGAGATTCATGAAAAGAGTAAATGAAAGCTCACATAAAGCTGTTATACAGAAAATACACACTAAATATCCTCTAAGATGGTTAACTGTGAGCCTCAAATTTGGCTGAACTTAGCAAACAAAGCAAAAAAGGGAGGCAAGATCAAGATCACTGTCAATTGCTGTGGACAGCATGGCTCTTCTAGGTACTGAGTGCTGAGAGAAGATACTAGTAAGAAAGGCTGTGACATAATGCAGTGGTCTCCAAACTTTTTGGGAACCAGGGAGAAATGTTTCCATGGACGGAGTAGAGGGATGGTCTGAGGATGATTCTCAGAAGGAGTACACAACCTAGATCCCTCGAGTGCACAGCTCCCAGGAGGGTTTGAGCTCCTATGAGAATCTAATGCCACTGCTGATCTGACAGGAGGTGGAGCTCAGGCAGTAACATGAATGACAGGGAGCAGCTGTAAATATAGAGGAAGCTTCGCTCGCTCGCCCACTGTTCAACTTCTGCTGTGCAGTCGGGTTCTAACAGGCCATGGAATGATGCTGGTCTACGGCCCGGGGTGGGGGTGTTGGGTATCCCTGATTTAACAGACCTCAACATCCTTGCAATAAAGGCAATGCGTGTGTGCGTGCTAAGTCGCTTCAGGCATGTCCAGCTCTTTGTGACCCCATGGACTGTAGCCTGCCAGGCTCCTCTGTCCATGGGATTCTCCAGGCAATAAAACTGGAGTGTGTTGCCATTTCCTCCTCCAGGGGATCATCCTGGCCCTGGGGTGAAACCCATGTCTCTTGCATGTCCTGCATTAGCAGGCGGCTTCTTTACCCCTGAGCCACCTGGGAAGTTATTGCGCTAATGTGCGCTATAAATTGCTGGTAAAGAGCTAATGGCAGGCATGTCTCCTAACACTTATCTGATCATTTTTTGTGGTGGGGAGCATCTTATATGCATGTCTTATAAGTAATTCCAACAAAAGGGTTTAGGAACTAAAACTAGTCCTAAAGGATACCTTGATACAGACAGTCTCTGAGTGAGGAAGCTCCCGGTCCACTTTAACCTACCACAGACCCCAGTAAGGTCATGGAGGTTAATGGTGAACATCACCCAGGAACTAGCGTGGGAAGCTGCTTGACCCCACATCGCCTCCCACTGCCTCCAGTCTCCCTCCTTAGGGGGCTCCTCCTCTCATTGCCTGTGTTCAGTCAATTCTTCCTCAGACAACCTCTGACACACTGAACCACCTCTTTAGCCACATTTTCCTTCCCTTTTCATTGTTCTAACTCTTGGAGATACAGCAGAAGGATTTCTGTCATTCTCTCTTTTGTTCAATTTAATAATAAAAATATGACTGTAATGATCATGGATTGCCAAAGAATTGACGCTTTTGAACTGTGGTGTTGGAGAAGACTCTTGAGAGTCCCTTGGACTGCAAGGAGATCCAACCAGTCCATTCTAAAGGAAATCCATCCTGAATATTCATTGGAAGGATTGATGCTGAAGCTCCAATACTTTGGCTACCTGATTCAAAGAACTGATTCATTGGAAAAACACCTCGATGCTGGGAAAGATTGAAGGCAGGAGGAGAAGGGGACGACAGAGGATGAGATGGTTGGGTGGCATCACCAACTCAACGGACATGAGTTTGCGCAAGCTCCAGGAGTTGGTGATGGACAGGGAAGCCTGGCGTGCTGCAGTCCATGGGGTCGCAAAGAGTCGGACATGACTGATCGACTGAACTGAACGGAACTGAACTAATCATGGATAATAGATTGTTAGGGTTATCAAGAAACTGAAATTATTTACTTTCTCTGGGTTTATTCCTCTAAAAAGTTAGACAGCTGGAGTTTGTCATTTCTGAGAATCATTTAGGGTTCCACCAGTAAATTAAGAATCTTCACCAATAAGGTTCCATTGACTGAAATTCTTTTATGTATACATTTATTAGTATTTCAAGAAGGTTCATTTAATATTCAAATGTGCAGTTCCTTTTTCCATTTGTTTTGGAACATGTAAGTATAGGCTATGTATATATATTATGTAGACTAGTTAGTTCAATATTTTATAGTTTATACGGCTATATGCATGCATACACATTATTTTAAATTTTTCTTCTGCAAATTCTGAGTATCTATTATGGATTCAAAAGGTTTTTGTTCTCAGTCTAGCCTGGGAATCTACCCACCATTTACCGCACTGTTTGGGAAATATTACTTAACTTACCTTTAAGTTTTTAGAATAGCATGAACTTTAGGATGGGCACTTCCTATTTTTTACATTATTAGATAAAACATCTTTCACATGCACACACAAATGCCAGAGGCATCGATTCTGGCTAGAATGGAATGAGTGGTTTCTTTCACTAGAAAAGACAAAAGCGTATTTAAAGAAATCTTTAGTGGATGAATCCAAACCACAGAGAGCAATATTAAGGACCTGAATCCTATTTTCTGAAAATGATCTTAGGGAATGTTAGTCAGTACCCATTTAAAAGTCTACTGAAAGGTGATGATCCTGGGGAGCCTTCAGTTAAAATGGGACCACGAAAATGAAAGTATGGAATGAGCCTTTTTATAAGCTTCTGCAGTTTCAGAATGAAGGGTGCTTTCTCAAGGAATATGAGACTCAAGGGTGAAGATCAGCGCAGTATGCCTGCTCAGCATCCCTTCCCTGGACACTGGCCATGACTCTGTGTTTCTCCTCAGTTCAGGTGGTTCTAACCCCAATTCTTGTCTCCAGGGGCGGGCGAGTCAGGTCTCGCTAATGAGGGTACCACCCCTCCTTCTTCAAGTGATTGGACACAGGAGTCAAAGTGGGCCAGCAACAGAACATTTCCTGGAAGTCCTGGGAAAGAAGTGCCATCTTCCCAGAAATATTTGCTAAACTGGCAAAATATAAGCCTGGAGCTTGAGAGGGCCATCTTGCTACAACTTTCAGAAACTACTGCCTGAGAAGAAAATCAACACAGAGGAGAAGAGAGCCAAGAGACGGAGAGACAGGTTCCTAGCGACATCACTTGAGCATCTGGAAGCAGCTCTACTTGAAGACAACTCCAAACCAGACTTCAGGAGAGTCAATAATTTTTTTTTTTTTTTTTTAATAGAAGCCAGTTAGAGTTCTGTCACATAAGGCTAAAAGAGGGGCCTGAGGTGAATCCATCAACTGAAATGTGGATCCTTCCACTAATAAATCCTAGAAAAGTTCTACTTTCACTTACCAAAAAAAAAAAAATCAGTTTCATTAAACAGACCTTAGTGACAGTACCTAAGAATCATTCAAAGATCCCTATTAAACATGGGACAAATTCTGGCAGAAATAAACTGTCATTCTCATTTGAAACATTCTGATTACCCAAATACATCAGAAAAACAGAGAAAGGTACACTAAGCTCCTGCCTAGCTAGACACCTTCTGCTGTTGAATTAAATACTTACAGAAGTATTTTAACTCTTTCTGGCCTTAACCCACTGCCAAACTGACAGTCATAACAACAGACACATCCCACAAAAGAGAATCACTACAGAATTGCTGCTGCTGCTGCTGCTAAGTCACTTCAGTTTATGTCTGACTCTTTGCAACCCTGTGGACTGTAACCTGCCAGGCTCCTCTGTCCACGGGATTCTCCAGGCAAGAATACTGGAGTGGGTTGCCATGCCCTCCCCTCCAGGGGATCTTTCTGACTCAGGGATTGAACCCCTGTCTCTAGGTCTCCTGCACAGGGAGGTAGGTTCTTTACCACTAGCGCCAACTGGGAAGACACTGAGATTTAAAGACAATTATGAATTATCTAATCCAGCGGCTTTCAACAGGTTTTGACTGTGGCCCACAGAAAGAAACAGAGCCCAATACGTGCACATGCACACACACACCCCCCTCTGAAACAAAGACTTCCCAAATTGATACTGACCATACTACATGCAATGCATTCTGATTTTAATAACTAATGACACTCCACTAAGTTAATTTCCTAAACCACTACTAATAGGCTTAGAAAACAGGTGAGGCACTGATCCAGGGCTGTAAGGTGAGTTACCTATGATTTCCCATTTACTTAGAGGTAGAGCTAAAACAAAAACACCTTACCATACTATATTCAAGCAAAGAGCTGTTACCTTCGCACATTTCAGCAAGTTTCTGGCCAATCTTAAGAGAGCCCCAAAGATGACTCAGGTGTTAGACCCTGCTATTTAACATTGGCAAGGGCCAAGACTTTTAAAGCCACTTCAGGACCACTTAAATGGAAACCCAAATCTGCTAGGGATGGTGAATGAACCTGAATGGGAGACCCTGTGGAGCTTGGGTCTGAATTACCAACAGGCAAGACTGAACTGAATGCACGAAATAGGATCAAAGTCATGTTTGTTTCAGAACACTCCTCTTACGTTCTTCTCACTCACTCTGAGGAGTAACACCATGCATACGATTTTGTGGTCAACGAGCAGTATTTATGAAAGTTCAGGGTCAGTAGGGGGAGACACAGCTTCAGTGCCAGCCTGCCCCGCAAAGAGCCACTAATCTAATCTGGGAGCTGAGGATAAAGGGTTCATTAATGAGATCAGGTATGAGTTGGGCTCAGAGAATAAGGAGGAAGAATTTTAAAGGGTTCATGCTGAGTAGCTGCTGGGGCGGGGTGGGGGGATGTCGGGAAACAAAGTAGGGGATCAGGTTTGGAGGGTGGGGAAGGTCAGAAGAAGGAAGGTAAAAAAAAATAGACTGGTTCATTTTGGTAGTTGATAAATGTACATTTGATACATTTGGAGGCACTTGTTACAAAGAAAAGCCAGGCATTTGACTTCAGGGCAACCCCCTTAGGCAGGGTAAAGCCCCTCACCGTGACTTTCATGATCAGGAGCTCCAATGTCCTCAGGTGAGGGGTCACCCAGCAGGTTCCCTGGCACTTCCTAAATGTTCAAAGTGACTGATATTAACCTGCAGTTTTTAAGCTGATTCAATGTACCTCATTTAGACTTTTCCCACCAACAGAGTTCATCGATGGCTGTCAGAACTTCCATGAAATATAAGAAGACGAATGGCATGTGAGGATGAGATGGCTGGACAGCATCATCGACTCAAAGGGCATGAGTTTGAGCAAACTCTGGGAGACGGTGAAGCACAGGGGAGCCTGGTATGCTGCGGTCCATGAGGTCACAAAGAGTCAGATATGACAGGGCCACTGAACAACAACAAATGACAAGTGAGAGGTAAGAAAGAGAAAATTAAGCCGGTGTCACGTCTACAATTTCCAGAGGGCTTAGAAGGCAGTACTCGGCACGCCTCCAGAAGGTGTGCAAGGCTTTATGGAATGGAGGTCCCGTCCTATCTTCATTAGTGCCCCCAACTCACTTCCCTGGACCCTGGATTTCCCTTTGCCTACTCCCTCTTTATTTTACCTATTTTCACTACATAAAATGTATCTCTGTAACCTTCCTTGTTGTTCAGTCACTAAGCCATGTAAGCTCCCTCAACCCCCTTTAAAAAAAAAAGGTGAGGTGTACGCAAATAAACTACATCACATGTGGATGCCAAAAGCTTTCTGGCAAAGGAATATATAACTGCAATAAACTCTCGAATATTCAGCTTATGTAGTGTGACAAGATGCGACCGTTGATATTTAACAATGAACACTTGGCACCACTCTGAGAGTCTTCTTTCTAAAAGATCGATGGGATACAAATACTAACCCACTTTAAGTCAGAGAGCAAACCCTTTTAAGTGTAAGAAGATATGGCAGCCACACAGAAACATTTGTGAAAGGGGTGGGGTAGTGGATACCGCTAAGGAAGAAGAAAGGACTTTCCAAAAACCACTGCACTGGCAGAGGAACGGTGGCAACTTTAACAGAATGGTCTTTATGGACCCTTCTGGGTGATAAGAAATGTAAATGTGAAAATAAAATATAAAATTTCCCTTAAACATTTAAACAGGCAGCCTACAAGTACAGCTCTGCAATGTCAGAAGTTCACAACGGCGAGGCTAGAAAACATCAGAAAAATTATGATGGCTCCCAAAGACAACTCTCGATAACTGAAAAGGACATTTCCGGCAGTGCCAGAATGCCTAGGATCACGAGCTGAGCTGAGCACTGGAATCCTGGCCATCAATACGTGCTTCACACCTTTCTCGTGGGAAACTTTCAAGGTCAACTGATTCTTTAACTTCACCATCTTTCTCCGGTGAAGTAAAAAATTTTCAGTTCCACCATTACCCATGTTTCCTAGGACAGCCCAACATGGATGTCCTACATCAGCGCCAGCTGCTGTAACAAGCAGGAAGGCCCAGCGGAGCCCTCCACAGAGGACTGAAGAAAATAATAAGGGGTCTCTACATGTTTACCACAAAAGCACAAGAGTTAGTAAGAATCCTTGAGGGATACGATGTTATTAACTACTGCACTAAATACTGAGCTTCCACTCCGGTTATTTGGAACATAATTAGGATGAGTGGGTGCAGGTCCCTTAGGAATTGGAGGCAGTCCTCTGCTTGTTTTCACCTAGCTGAATTTATTTGGGAAATGCATACCCTGTAAGCAAATGTTGTTTCTAGAACATTAAACATTGTTGTATTCCTGAAATCTAATACTAAGAAAAAAGAGAAACATAAGTTTATTTGCTGGAGAAGGGAATGGCAACCCACTCCAGTATTCTTGCCTGGAGAATCCCATGGACAGAGGAGCCTGGGGAGCTACAGTCTATGGGCTCACAAAGAGTCAGACACGACTGAGTGACTAACACACACAAGCCTCTTTGCTATCATCTGATTTGGGTCTTAAAATAAGAAATATCTTTCTATAAACAAACACCATGAAAAGTGCTACTGCTTAATATATTTCTTTTAATTAGGTTCCCAAGCAATAGTTCGTAAGACACAGATTCTGTAGAGAAACTCTGAAAAACTCCTTTAGACCGAGAGAGAAAAGGACTCCTTTACATGAACCAGACATTTTATCGTGTGTGATAAAACTTTGAGCACAATTTTTAAATTCCAGGTTTTGGCCCCACTGGGGGAAGAAATATAATGCATTCAAGCAAACAAATACACGAGGCACTTCATAATTATCTGACAGCTCTTCTGTTTACTGCATCTGCTTTGCCAATTAGGTACTTCAGATTTACCAGTAGAAATCATGCTAAGCAATGGTGAACGAAATACAAAACGGGCTTTAAAGCTGCCATCATTCCCTGGTGAAGCCATTGATTGAGAAGATAATTTGCAAGGGTATTACGTTTTCAGATATTCGATGCCTGCACAAATTTAAAGATTGAAAAACGGTCTCAAACATTTGAAAACCACCGGGGCAGCCTCTGACATTGTGCAATACCAAGGCGACCAAAGCAGGAGAGATCTTATAAATGCAAGAAGGTCACGCTGAGCCTGGCTGGTGGAAGACAGGGTCAAGGCGCCTCTCTCGTCCCTGGTCTGCAAGTAAGCAAAGCTCTCAGGAAGTTCTTCCAAATCTTTAGATTCTGAATTCAACCAACTTTCCCCGCCGTGTTCTACGCACAGATTAATAAAACGTTCATTCACTCCATTGGCCTGCTAGCAAAAGGCAGCCTCCAACCGCCGGATCCCGCAGAGGCGCCGGGGGGCCGAGAGCCAGGCGGTTCGGCCCCTCTCCCCGCGCCCGGCCGCGGGAGCGAGCACTCCATCCGAAAAGCCCGCCGCCCGGACGCGCTTCGCAAACAAAAACCAGCCGGCGGCCCACGGGCGCCCGCGCCGCTCGCGCCCGCGCTCCCCCGACGCGGCCACTCCCCGCACGCGCATCGCCAGGCCGCCACTCACCCAAACACTCCCACTGGCTCGCGCGCACACTTGTGTCCGCACACCCACGCCCGCACCCCCAGCTCCCCACCACACGTGCGCGCTCTCCCGGACTCGTCCCTTTCGCACCCCACGCTCCCCACGAACACGCGTGGGCACACCCCACCCAGACACACTCGGTAAACACGCCGGGACCCACGCGCACTCACGCGTCAAAACACACCGGGCCACTGCGCTCTCTCCATCAGCTCGCGCGCCCCCCCCACCTTCCCACTCACTCCGTAAACACCCGTGTTTGAGCCCCCGCCCCGCAAACATGCGCACGCCCTCCCCCTGGCTCCATCCACACAAGCCCCGCACGCTCATCCAAACACCCCCTCCCGCACGCTCGCCCCGTAAACACTCTCGCCGGCCCCCACGCGCACTCGTCGTCCAAACACACTCCTCCCTCCCGTGAACACGCGCGCCCCTCCCACGCCCTCCCCCCGCGCCTCCACAAGCGCGCGTGTCCCCGCACCCGCTCCTCAGACACGCTCCCTCCCCCAACTCCGCGTAAACACGCGCGCCCCCGCCGCGAGCACGGGTGCTCCCCACGCCCCGGCCGCGGCGCGCGCCCGCCCCCGGCCCCGCCCCCGCGCGCTGGGCCGCCCCGCGCGCCCCCGTCGGCCGCCGCCCTCGCCCCGCACGCGCCGGGCCGACTCTCCCCTCGGCCGCACGCACACTCACTCGGACTTGGTAAGCACGGCCAAAGCTCCGTCGGGCTGGCGCCGAGCCGCCTCTGTCTTCCTCCTCCTCCCGCGCGGCCCCGCCCGGCCCGGCCCGACAGCCCAGCCCTGCCCCGACCCGCTCAGCTCCACACGCCGCAGCTGGAACGACTCGAGCTCCGGGTACCGTTGTCTCCCCGCCACAGCCCGAGTGCACCGCCCGGGCCAATGGCGGGGCGCGGCGGTGAGCTCACCGGCCTCGGCCCCGCCCTCCTGGCCGCGAGGACCAGTCGGAGAGCGCCACGTCACCCGGAGCCGGGCAGAGGCAGGTGTGGGGCGCGGAGCCGCTCGGCGCGGGGACTGCGCCGGAACTGCGCCCGAGCCGCGCGGCGCCGCGCTGGACGGCGGCGGGCCCGGCCCGGAGGGTGCGGGCGGAGCGCGGCCCCGCGGCTCCGGGCGCGCCACGACGCTTCGCGAAGCCGCTGACCACCCCCAGTCCAGGTTCCAAGAGACCCGCCAGCCGGGTGGCCGAGGTCCACTCGAGGGCAGGGACGACTCCGAGCCCGACGGCCGCGCCCGCTCCCCCGGGCCCACGGCCCCCGGAGCTCGTGTCGCGCGGCGGGGGCGCTCGGGCTGCGTGTTCCCTGCTCCCGGAGCCGCCCTGCACCCGGCCGCCGGCTCCGAGCCCCGGGGCGCCGTCGGGTCTGCCAGGAAGCCCCGCACCCAGTAGCCCTGCGTGCGCGGGCTCCCAGCGCATCCCAGGCGCACCCTGCGGCGGCGGCGTCTGCAATGCAGCCCCGGGAGGAGCCGGCGCTGCGCGGCGAGCAGGGGAGCGCGGAGGGCTGGGCGCGAAGGAGGGGCGCGGCCACCGGCCGACGGCTGCGGACGCGGGACAGCGCTCAGGAGGCCGCCGGGGCACTTGGGCGGGTCCCCGAGCCGCAGTGCGGAGGGGCTCGGGTCGTCGACCAGGGCGGGGCCGGTGCAGGACGGCTCCCGTGGGAGTTCAGGAGCATCCGAGACGCCCATTTCGGTGGCACAGCGCCGGACCTCCTTAGCTGGAGTTCCAGGGCCTCCGCCCATCCCTCGACTCTAACCCTGGTGTCCAAAAGTTCTGGCTTCGGCTTTCTCACTTGGATACTTATGCATAATATCCTCTCGCTTCCCGCCTCAAGCCCAAGTCACACCTCTCCATTAAGACTCAGGTTTCCAAGCAGCCTTCCCAGGCATCTCAGATGGACAGCATCACCCCTTCTGCTTTCATTTAAATTAACCCCACCCACGGCCTTGCACAGAGAAAGTGCTTGACCCACGCAGGCTTGTGATGAGCCCATCTTCTCCTTTTTTCTTCATATTCTTAATTATCTTAAAAATTGGTTATGTCTCCTCTCTGCCATCTGGGTTAAAAAGAATCGAAAAAGATGGGGGCGGAGTCTCTTTTTTCTGAGCCTACCCAAACACACAGGAAAACAACCAGAGAAATTTGCACAACCCTCGAGACTGTGTGGGCTTCCCTGGTGGGTCAGCGGAAAAGAATCTGCCAGCCAATGCAGGAGATCTGTGTTCGATCCCTGGGTCGGGAAGATCTCTGGAGAAGGAGATGGCAACCCGCTCCAGTATTCTTGCCTGGAGAATCCCAGGGACAAAGAAGCCTGGTGGGCTATAGTGCATGGGGTCCCAAAGAGTCGGACATGACTTAGTGACTAAACAGCAGCAAAACACACACAAAAACAGCCAGAGAATTTTGCACAACCCTCGAGACTATACAACCAAAATAGAGTTCTCGTTTAGAGACCAAACCAAGGACATCTTTTGGGGGTGGGTGGGCTGCCTCCATCCTGTGCCACGCCTCTGAACCAGGAAAGCTAGCAAGTGGATTATGGCCTCACTCTTGGGGGCTGACCACTGACTAAACCCCAGCGGGTCCCTCACCTGCTCTGGCAAAGTCAGAACACTCTTGAGCACTCACAGTCCTGCTCCAACAAGTCCTTCATACTCACTCCTACCTCCATTGCCTGCCCCCTGCTCTCACCACACTGGACCCCTGCACTTCCCAACTGTGCTTATGTGCCTTCTCCCCTTTATCTGCTAGGTGCATTCTTATCCATTAAGGCCTAACTCAAATCCCCAGGCTGCTCTCCACAGAGCAGCCCCAGGATCATTATTATGCACCACTATTTCAACACAGGGTGAGCAGGTTCTATTTGTTTCCAGGGGAGGCAATGTAAGGGTAGTAGCTGGGGACAATGTTAGTTAGATTTCCCCCGCTTGCTAACTGTGCCTTCCTATCTATGGGTGAGAATTAGATGAGCTAGTAGATGTAAGATGCTTATATCAGTGCCTGGCACTTGAGGTATACTTATTAAAAAGTTAGCTCTCTCTATGTTTTTAGAACATCTTGGGGTGGTGGATAGTGACTGGAAGGAGAGGGGGCTTCTGAGTTTCTGGTGATGTTCTCTTGATCTGGGCACTGGTTTTAGATTGTGAAAACTCATTGAGCTGAGTTTCACATACTTATGATATATGCAATTTCCACATGTATATTGTACCTCAACACATGCTAAGCCTGCTAAATTGCTTCAGTCATGTCCGACTCTTTGAGACCCCAGTGGACTGTAGCCCGCCAGGTTCCTCTCTTCATGGGGTTCTCCAGACAAGAATACTGGAGTGGGTTGCTATTTCCTACTCCAGGGGGTCTTCCTGATAATAAGTATTTTTAAAAGTTAGTTATTACTAGCTAAGAAAGAGACACCGCTAATCTCCTTGAGAACAGGAATGGAATCTCAACTTATCCTGGCACCTTGCACAGCATCATGCATACTGGAAGGACCCTGCTAATAGGTGTTGAATTGCTCTGAGTGAACTGGGAGCAACAGAGACCAACTGGGGAGGTGGGATCACAAGGGGCAACACCTGCCTTTATACTTGACAGTGCAGGGAACTCAGGATGTTGGGTCCAGGTTCAGTTACCTGGACCCCAACTAAAGAGAACGCCTCTAGTCTTTTCTATCTTTCATGTGGGGAAGTTGGTTTTTACTTCCTGCCCTCCTTGGATTTGCTTTTAAAAAGATGGAAGTTCAGTTCTGGTTCAGATCTGGCCATCCCCACTGACTGCCATGACCCTTCACCCTTCCTGCAGCAGCCCATGTCCACCTGGCATGAAAGAAATGTTTATCCAAGTATCCATGGCTATGGATGCTTCAGCACATTGGTTGTGCCCTGGTGTCAGAGTCAGGGACAGCAGCCTGGAGCTCTCTTTCAGGCAGCCCTAGGTAACATTTCTACACTAGGAAAGTCCCCTTACTTTCCTCTGCTGGGGTCACCCACTTCCTGGAAGATCTCCTCCTCTCCTTCCCCTCTAAATCTGTCTCAGGGTAGAGGCCACCAGAGCAAGCGTCCTCCATGGGCCCATGCCTGGAAGGCAGACAGAGTTGGGGGGTGAGCTGGATGCTTCCAGAGCAAGCTCAGAGCTTGGGCAGCATACTGGATCCAAGTACCCACAGGGTATTCATGCTCTGTTCCAGGTTAGGAAATGACAGGGTAAGACAGGCCTGTGCTTCAAACAAATTCTTCCACTCAGTTTTTATGGGGCTTTGCATTTACCTGAGTCAGTTTTTTAAATAGTGAAGAAGAAATATTTGTTCAGTGATTAGTTCACTTGGCAGCATCCAGACCAAGTGCAATTGTTGCATCTTAACACATTATATTTTTGCTTCAGTATTCTTTTTTAACATTTTATTGACCAGGGGCTTTTTACAGAAATTAACACCTGTGACCAATGATTTGTTATGTAAGTGAATATTGAAATGTCTCCGGTCAATAATGTCCAAGTAACAAAAGATTTATTAACATGTATCTGGTCAATAAGTTGTTTAAGCAGAAACCTAACCTCTGCTGAGGGTCTCAGGAGGAACCAAAGGGAAACATCTTGCTGCAGGCGAGGATAAAGGGAACTACAGTTTGCTGGGTGCCTGACATCTACCTGCTATTCACTCACATACACTGCTGCTGTTTCTCCCGCGAGTTGGATATCGTCCAGAGGCGGGGAAATGAGACTTCAAGGAGTTAGATAACTTGCCTAAAGTCATAAAGATGGTAAGCAGGAGATATGGGTTTCAAGTTTCAAACCTGCACTCATCCTGCCCCTCTGATGGTTCTCCCAATTACCTGAAAACTCATGCCATCATTTAGATTCCTGTTAAGAAAGCAGTCTGGGAAAGTTCTAAGGACCAGGACCTGTCCACCACATTCTTTTCTTCAGCCCTGGCAGCTGTGAGAGCTTGTTTAAGTCAAGAGGTAGACTCTACTGGGTCAGGTACCTGAGTGACTGGGGTGAGTGGAGCTCTTCTTACCAGTTAGCATTGAACTTGAGCATGAGAGAGAAATAAATCACTTCACCTTGGGTTGCAGCATAACCTCACCTCTCCTATTGCATAAGAAATCAAATATGTTTCTGTACATATTAACTTCTAATAAAAATAATCAAATAGGAGTCTTCCCAAAATAAGTGATCACTTAAAAATAAGTACAAGATGCATAAACAGTACATCTTTAAGGCCTTAAGAAATAAAAAAGTAGTTTTAGAAAACATGGGCAAGAGTGACAAAATAATTCAGTGAAGAAAGAAAGCCTTATATGTCTTTTCAACAAATAGGTCTGGGGCAATCAGATGTCCCCATATAAAAGAATGAAGTTGGGCTCCTACCTCACACCATATGTAAAAATCAACTCAAAATGGATCAAAGACTTACATGTAAGGACCAAACTACAAAATTCTCAGGAGAAAATGTAGAGGTAAATCTCCCAGTCTTTTGAATTTGGCAGTGGCTTCTCAGCTATGGCATCATATGCCTGAACAACCAAAAATAAATCAATAAATAAATTGGGCTTCATAAAAATTAAAAACATTTGTGCTTCAAAAGACACCATCAAGAAGATGAAGAAAACAAAGTGAAAAAGACAATTCACTGAATGGGGAAAATATTTGTAAATCATATATGTGATAAGGAAATTCTATCTAGGATATAAAAAGACTTCTTACAACTCAAGAATAAAAAGAAAGCCTAATTTTTTAAAAATGGGCAAAGGATCTGAATAGATATTTCTCCAAAGAAGAAAAACAAATGGCTAGGTGAAAGAAGCCAGGACTGACACCTGCTCCAAAAAGGGTGGACCTTGAAGACACTATGCTGAGTTGAAAGGAGCCAGTTCAAATGATATGACTCTAGGATAGGGAGGTTTACAGAAATTTGGAAGTAGATGCATAGTTGCCATAGGCTGGGGGGAGGGTGGGGGCTTGGGGGAAGGAGCCTAGGGGCAGTGGGACAGGACTGTTATGAGTAAAGGGGTTTCTTTTTGGAGGAATGAATGGTTTCAAAAATTGAGTAGTGGTAATGACTGTACAACCCCATGAATAGACTAAAAACTTTGAATCGTACACCTTAAGTGGGTGAATTGTATAGTATGTTAATTATATCTCAGCAGAGCCAACTCATTGGAAAAGACCCTGATGTTGGGAAAGATTGAGGGCAGGAGGAGAAGGGAGCAGCAGAGGATGAGATGGTTGGATGGCATCACTGACTCAGTGGACATGAGTTTGAACAAATTCTGGCAGATACTGAAGGACAGGGAAGCCTGGCATGCTGCAGTCCATGGGGTTGCAAAGAGTTGGATACAACTTAGTGACTGAACAACAAAGAGTTGTAAAACACAAACACAATAAGAGGAAGAGAAGAAGAATGAAGCTTAAAAAGAATCAATGGATTAACTTTAGAAGAGAAGACCGAGTGATGGAAAAAGGAAAACTGAGGTCAGGAGGGTCTGATGACTGACCCTTGGTCATTGGGTCCCCTCCTGCTCACTGAGTCCCCATGTCCAGCTCTCGGTGGGATATGGTGGTGATGGAGAATGTGGATCGAGAGGCCGGGCCAGGTGATTGCTCAGTGAGGAGATAAGACAGATATAGGAGAGGCGCTGAACACCATGAGGACCCCCCGGGGCCTCCGAGGATGAGCTCAGAAGAGGGTTCATTTCTAGTTGTGCTTCTGAAGGACTGTGAAAAGACCAGGGGTGAGTCCATCCAGTTCCCACTTGCTTTGACTGCTTCCTAGACAGCAAGGGATCCTGGAGAGAACCATGCCCTGAACTTGGGGTTCCTCCTGGAGAAGTCCCTATAGACCAGGGTTCTCCATCAAATGGTTGGCTGATTCAGAGGTGAAGGCAGGCTTTCAGAGAACAGTAAACACTTCAGCTGAGTTGCCACTGTCCTGGTCAGGCCCCTGAACCTTCGGAGGGAGGCGCTGGGGTGGGGGAAGGCAGCCTGGACTGTGGTTCCTGCCTCACCACTAAGTACCTGTGTGCCAAGCTCCTTACTTTTCCTGTGCCTCAGTTTCCTCTTATGCAAAATGAGATCTAAAGCCGTGCAGATGGGGTCCTGGAAGGTCCAGCAGAACCTGACAGAGCGAGGGCCCCTGAGCTTCGGCTGCAGGGACCATTGGATTTGAAATGACCAGTCCTGTGAATGCAGCTGCTTGTGTGAGCCCAGGCAACCCACAGCATGGAGGACACTGATGCAAGCATGCTTGCTGTTTTGAGCCACTCAGCTTTGGGGTGGTTTGTTACACAGCATTAGATTACTGTAGGGGACAGTTGTAAGAGACAAGATGTTTGCTACCTGGGCAAACCATGCTACCACGATCGGTATTAGCCCAGGAAGGCTGTCAGTGCTAATCTAGAGGGAGGAAGAAGTTCATTAGCCATCAGCCTAGGAGCTTGAAGGTCTCTCTTAAGGACTGTGATGCAGGAAGAGACTCCAAAGAAGCTGGGTGAAAGAAACCATCTTCGTGCATTCTCCTTGGTGGCTTATACAGGCCCATCCATAGTTATATATGGATAATATATAATCCCTCTGTGCCCAGCCCCAAGATGATACATGTGCCAGATGATAAACATCATGGCTAGTCTCCTATCAGAGTAGGGGACATGCAGAGATGTGCTCAGCAGCAGAGTCAAAAGATGGATAATCCGACATACACTCAGGAAGTGATAACGTGCAGTGATAAAGCACCCATTCAATGGGCTTTATTATGTGCAGCCCTGAGCTGTGTGACACAGAACAAGTCACCTGGAGAGACTCAGCTTCCTTGTCAGGAAAATGGGGATGAAACATCTCCTGGAGGCAGGGAGAGGATGAAATTGGATAATGAATGTAAAGTGGGAGCCCAGGGACAGGAGGGCACCTAGTGTGGGCTTCGGGATGAGGACCAAGACCAGGGCTGGAACTGTGATGGTCTTCATGATACTCTCCAGGGTCTTTTGTTGTGGCAGATTCTTTCCCACCACAGTTTACTACCTCTGTTATTAAAACGAGCTGGAGTGTACAGTTGGTGTGTGAGGGGGCTGGCCCGAAAGCCTAAGGCACAGCTAGGAGTCACAGATGGAGGAGTGGGACCTCTAACCAAATCCTATTTTGTAGTCATTCAGGAAGAACTGGGGCAAGAGGACCCAGACCCCTTAACCCATGCCAGCGTGGTTCATGGTTCCACCCAGGCCTTCTACCTCACCAAGGACCCATCTGCTCTTAGGTCTCTGGGTGAAACGGTCCTTATGGACAAGCAGGTGCAGGCTCCATGGACGGAGAGTGAAGACAGCTCAGTGAGCAGGTGCCACCTGGGGAGGGGAGAGACCTGGTTCTTCCTCTTGAAATGGGAGCTGCCATCACCACCATCATCATCACCACCACCACCATGATCACCACCATCACCATCACTATCATCACCACCACCACCATCATCGCTATCATCACCACCATCATCATCACCACCACCACCATGATCACCGCCATCACCATCACTATCATCACCACCACCACCATCATCACTATCATCACCACCACCACCATCATTGCTATCGTCACCACCACCACCACCATCACTATCATCACCACCATCACCACCACCATCATCAAGATAACATTTATTAGGTACCAACTCCATCCTTTGCACATGTTAATTCCTTTCATCCTCACACCAAGCTTGTACAGTGGGTGTTCTTATTACCACAGTTCTACAGAGGAAGAAACTGAGGCACAATGGGTTGAGTAACTTGAGTAACTGGACTGTGCACTAGTGAGCCCCAGAGGCCCCAAGCTTCCATACTCCAGAGCCGGAGCTCTCTGCTTGGCCTCACCTGGAAACTAGGGATACAGCTTCCATGACAGTACAAGCAGGTGAAGGGCCCCTTTTTGGCCAAAGGGTAGGCTTGGCAGCTTGGCTGGCAGGGCCACTGTCCCTTCCTTCCCTAGCTCACTTCCTGAAGCTGTGCTTGTTAACACAACACCACTGTTTGGTGCCAGGAGTCTGGGTGGCACATAACAGACACACTCAAGGAGACAGGGTCATGTCTGTCCTTAGAACCCTCTAAGCTGGGCCAGCCAGGCCAGTCTGTGCCTGGGCTTTATTTTAATCCAGAGCCCTAAAACCCCTAGAAGACAGAGTAGCCAAGTGGTGAGTGCTCAACTCAGGAGTCAGAAGGGCTGGGCAGTGTTTCCAGCTCTGACACTTTGGAAAGGCTTTCTTCTCTAAGTCTCAGTGTCTTAATCTATAAAACAGGGATGATTATAGGAGCTGTATCCCAGGGTAAGCTCGAAGCCTGGTGCCCAAAAGGTGTTAGCCCCTTGTCTTAGCTAAACAACAGGGCAAGGTGACTTGACTAGTCCATACCTTGGCCAAGGGAGCTATAAAACTCAAGCCCAAGCCAGCAAAACTCCAGCTGAAGCCCCTGGCCTGGGGGTCTGAGTGTCAGGCCCTCCATGGAGTCCCAGAGGGCAGGCCTGGGGCCTTGGCAAAGCCCTCACAGCAGGGATGAAATCCTCTTCATGCAGGATATCTCAATTTTGGAGAATGGTTCTTTTATGGGCTGAGTAGTGTCTCCCCCTCCTCCACCTCCCACCAAATCCATAGATTGAAGCCCTGATTCTCAGGACTTCCGATTGTGACTGTAGTATTTGGAGTCAGGGTCTTTAAAAAAGTGATTAGATGAAAAATGAGGCTGTTAGGGTGGAGCCTAACCCAATGTGGCTGTGTCTTTACACAAAAAGGAAATCTAGACTCCCAAAGAAACAGCAGCGGTGAGCACACTGAGAAAAGGCCATGTGAGGATACAGCAAGAACGAAGTCATTTAGCAAGACAAGGAGAGAGGCCTCAAGAGAGACCAAATCTGCGCACACCTTGATCTCAAACTTCTAGCCTGCAGAACTGTGAGAAAATAAATGTCTGTTATTTCAGCCATTAGGTCTGTGGTACTTTGTCACCTGGCAGTAACAAAGACAAACTGACGAAGACAATCTTTGTCTTCTAAGCTCAGCTCCCTACATATCCATGCATCTCTTTACCTGGCTGAGGGGTTAT
The DNA here is from genome assembly GCF_029378745.1 of Bos indicus. Lineage (NCBI taxonomy): Eukaryota > Metazoa > Chordata > Mammalia > Artiodactyla > Bovidae > Bos > Bos indicus. The sequence continues at coordinate 46,518,388 of NC_091775.1, forward strand.
AGACCTTCAGGTGCAGAACTCTATGGGAATGAGATGGTTAGATAGCATCACCAACTCAATGGATGTGAATTTGAGTAGACTCCAGGAGATAGTGAAGGATAGGGGAGCCTGGCGGGCTCCAGTCCATGGGGTTGCAAAGAGTCCAGCACGACTTAGTGACTGAACAACAACAACTGTGTTCAAGGTCACCTTTGCCAAGTCAGGTTCCAACCCCACCCTCAGTGGATCCTTTCAGGGAGGATCTTGGGAAGTTCCAGGCTTTGGGGTCCCGAGAGCATCACAGGCACTTTCCAGGCTGCGGATGGCCTCTCTACCATGCACCCTACTGCCCAGTGGAGTCAAAATGAAGAATAGGTATGTCAGGACTTCCCTGGTGGGCCAGTGATTAATTAACAGTCTGCCTTGCAGTGCAGAGGACACAGGTTCGATCCCTGGTCAGGGAAGTAAGATCCCACATTCCTTAGGGCAACTAAGCCTGTCCTGCAATGAAAGATCCAGTGTAACACAACAAAGATCCTGTGTGTCACAACTAAGACCCAACACAGCCAAATAATAGATATTTTTTAAAAGAAGAATAGGAGTTTTTACCCAAAAGGCACACTCAAAGTACATTTATTAAAACTGCTTTGCTGTACTTTTTTTTATGAACAAGATACTATTCATTTTTTAAAATTTGATAATCTGATTAAAGAGAAATGAGCATATTCTCTTGAAGGTGACAACAGAGTGAAAAGACCAGTTGTCGACACTGAAGACCACTTTGAAATCACCATCCTGACAACTGCTGTGACCAAACCCTGAAACTTCAGCATCAGTGGTAACAGGAGTTGGGAAGCCCCCCATTTAGAGAAGCAGCTTCTTACAAATAACAGATCATTACCGAGGTCATAGTGGAGGCTTGTCAAATCAAAAGGGAAAGCACAATGAGAGGCGGGTGCATTTTAAGCTACAGCCATCTCTGAGAAGGGGAGCTGACACTGAGCTCAGGAAGTTTTAGACACCTTAGGTGCTAAACACTGCTACTGAGAAAAACAAAAACAGCGGCCAAGGAAAAGCACAGATGTGTTACACACAGGTGTGTGCGCCCCCCCCACCCCCCAGGCTGGGCTCTCTGATACCCTGGTTGGTCCCTCACGGTGCAGCCATGGCCCCACGCAGGCCTGCAGCTCACCAGCTTCTGGACCACTGATGCTGAGTCAGCAGCCCCTGGTTTGGCCCTGCTGCCTGGTGGGCCTGAGAAGTACCATCCTCATCAAAGTGAAACCCCCTGGGATGCTTTCCTGAGAAATGCAGCCCCACCCAAGGATCCTCCACGCTTTAACTCGCTTTCAAGTAACTTAACGTCAGGGCCTTTCAGCAGATATAAAATGAGCCCCTCTTCACCTTCTTAATGGGAATCAAACCTGAGGATGCTGGGGAAGAAATGATGTCTGTGAGCACAGTCAGGGGACCTGGAGGTTCACATGTCCTGCTACACGACTGCTCTCTGCTCTAAGTTTTCTATTTTCCTGCTACTTTTCCAAAAAAAATGAAGTGAAAGTGTTAGTCGTTCAGTTGTGTCTGACTCTTTGCAACCCTATGGACTGGCCCACCAGGCTCCTCAGTCCATGGAATTCTCCCGGTAAGAATACTGGAGTGGGCAGCCATTTCTTTCTCCAGGGGACCTTCCTAATCCAGAGACTGAATCCAGGTCTCCTACATTGCAGGCAGATTCTTGACCATCTGAGCCACCAGGAAAGCCTCGTGATAAATGCACCAGCCATCTCCAAGTTCCAGGGCACTGGGGACTTTGAATGCGCCAGGCCCAACCTCATGGGGCATGTCTACACCACTTCTTGGAAGGCCCTGCTCAGAGTGTCCCTGGCTTTAGCTTATTCCCCAGGGGCCCAGGCCAGGCCTTCTGATGTCATAATAAACATCATCAAGCTTATAAAATTAGAGCATTGATGCATTTTTTATGTCTTAGAATCACACTGAATTGTTAACATCATAGAGGATGGCTGAACGCTGCATCCATGTCTTCCTTTTCTCTTAAAGGTGAATTATTGAGCAGAGATGCTCTTTGCTCAGGCCCCCACCCCAGGTCTGAGATTCCTGTCTACACCTGGGTGGTCAGATCCATTTGTAAGGTTAGATCCATTTCTATCAGTGTTGGGGGAGGGAAAGGAGCACTGTTGGAGGAGGGGGCACTGGTAAGGGGACTTCCTCCAAGCTCCCAGCCCCCAGTGCAGGAGAAGGAGATGGAGAGAGCGTAGGGGAGGGAGTTGACTGGGCAGCAGCTCCAAATGGAGCCACTCATAACCATTCAGCAGCAAATGGAGCCACCAGGAGAACACTTTAGTGAGGAGAGAACACTGCTGGAGCGGGGGGTGCTGTCTGCAGAATGGAGACGGGATGAAGGTTCATTTACAGAGCATCACGGGCCATGGCACAGGTGAGCAATTTAAAGAGGTAATTGAGATAATATGTCAGAATAATAACCTTAGCTGTCAAAGGCTCTTAAAATTTCTCATTTGATTTCACATTTAAGTGGATGGATCTGCAATCTAGTGAATTTCACATCCCTGCCCAGGAAATCTTGAGCTTTGCACAGTATTCTCTGCAGAAGACAAAGTAGTTGCCCGAACCATTTTTCATAATAAAATGTGTTCTTTGGCCCGAAAGACTTGCTGAGTGCTACACAAGATCTGCGTATGGGCGACACTTTAAAAACAACAGCAACAACAGCAAAAACCATGTCAGACACATAGCATTTCTTCTCTCAACAAGAACAGCAGGAATGAATTGGTCTGCTGGGGTGAGGAGCAGGAGAGACAGGCAAGAACCAGGTAGGGGCAGAGGAGGGGAGGTGCAGTTCTGCACAGTAGAGATTTTAACCTTGACTGAAGAGAAGACTGGCTTTTGTCCTTGCCTTCTGGGAGGTGAGCTCCATGCCCTTGGAATGCCACACCGGCTGGGAGTGGCTTAGTTTGCCTGAGTCACTGGATAGTCCTATAATATGATTTAAGGTAAGAGCTAGTTATACTGGATAGTTGTGGGGTTGGGGCTGGCCAGTCTAGAAGGATCAACTATGTGATTTAGGGTAAAAGCTTTCAGTCACATGGTATCAGCCAATTCAGGAGAGACTGGAGACTCAAGCTGAGATCAGCCACATGGGCAGTTGCTCACACGTATGTAACTGTTGTTCAGTCACTCAGTCATGTCCAACTCTTTGCAACCCCATAGCCTGCAGCACACCCAGCTTCCCTGTCCTTCACTGTCTCCCACAGTTTGCTCAAACTTGTGTCCATTGAGCTGATGATGCCATCCAACCATCTCATCCTCTGTTGCCCCCTTTTCCTCCTGCCTTCAATCTTTCCCAGCATCAGGGTATTTCCCAGTGATCTTTTTTGCATCAGTGGCCAAAGTATTGGAGCTTTGTAATGGAGCTCCAATACTGTGTGATGGAGCCCCAGTTAAAAACTCTGGACACCAAGACTCAGGGGAGCTTCCTTGATTGGTGATTCTCCATCAGCAGTGTCATACATTGATCCAGGGACATTAATGCTGACCATGACTCCATGGGAGCAGACAGGGGAAGCTGGATGTTTGGTGCCCTCTTGGACCCTGCTCTGCACACCTCTTCCCTTGGCTCGTTTCCATGTGGGTCCTCTTGATGGAATTAACTGTAACTATGAGTATAACTTCAGTTTCTTCGGCATCAATGGTTGCGGCATAGACTTGGATTACTGTGATATTGAATGGTTTGCCTTGGAAACAAATTGAGATCATTCTGTTGTTTTTGAGATTGTACCCACGTATTTTGGATTCTTTGCATTTTGGATTCTTTTGTTGACTGTGAGGGCTACTCCATTTCTTCTAAAGGATTCTTGCCCACAGTAGTAGATATAATGGTCATCTGAGTTAAATTCACCCATTCCAGTCCATTTCAGTTCACTGGTTCCTAAAACGTCATGTTCACTGTTGCCATCTCCTGCTGACCACTTCCAGTTTACCTTGATTCATGGACATAACATCCCAGGTTCCTATGCAATATTGTTCTTTAGAGCATCAGACTTTACTTTCACCACCAGACACACCCACAACTGAGTGTCGTTTCCACTTTGGCCCAGCTTCTTCATTCTTTCTGGAGCTATTTCCTTGATCTTCCCCAATATCGTATTGGACACCTGACCTGGGGAGGGGGGTGGGCTTGTGAGTATAACAGCTTTCACGGGCTCTAGGAGTCCTGTCAGTCAAAGATTAAAATCAAGCATGGATTGTGAGCTGACCAACTCTTCACACATTCTTTCTACCTATGAAGAGCATTTCTATGAACAAACATCATTTTCATGGTCAGCCCCTGTCAAGTGCTGTCTCTTCCTGATGGAACACAGAAGGACTCCCAGGCCCTCCTACATGCTCACCTAATACTTAGAACCTGCCCCTACAGGTTGCTCATCACACCTACTGTCCCATCTGGCTTGCCTCATGTCCTGGGCCATGCCCTCCCGGAGGCAGGGGCATGCCCAGTTGACCCATAAAGCCCTGAATCCAGGAGAGTGCCCTTCAGTTGGCTGGGACTCAGCAGGTATGAGTGACAATGGGCAGGTGTACAGGTTGCCTTCTGCCAAAACTGCTTCTTCCAATGTGGTTTATGACCTGGTTGAGGGATGAGGTGCTTACCTAAGAAAGTGGGGCCATAAGTGCCAGAGGAGGTGGGTATTGTGAGATCTCAACAGGAGCTTGTACATGAACATGAAGCTGTTGGCATGGGGTCTCGCTGGAATGGCTGTTATTGTCATACCAGAGCATTTTGGTGCACTGAATTCCATGGGAATGAGTGTGGATAGCCAGGTTTTCATGGCCCCCAACTCTGCTACCCACCTACCAACTCATTCATTCATTCATTCATTCACTGACAAGGCTAAGGTGGGGCTGAATCAGACAATGAGGAAGTCACAGGGGGTCAGATGAGACCCTCCTCCAGACCCCAGGACTGTGACACACCACGCGATGATTTGCCAGGGACCTGTTGGGAAGTCCCCGGTCTCTCTGAGGTCCAGAGGAGAGATGGGTCTGAGTAGCTCAGGGAGGAAATTTACTTTTTCTCTTTCCCACCTCCAGGGAGCTGAGCGGTGAATTCTCTGTTCTCACTAAGTGGCCCCATAAAAGCTCTGAAGGCAGCCTCAAGGACACATTTAATAAAGGTCAAGAATCTGCATTCTTGTCTTAGGTTTTTTTCCTGAAGCTTGTCCAGTGATGGAGAGACCTGAAAGGGGTTGGTGGTGCCTGGTCAGTTCTGGACACTTGCCCCAACTGCTTTTGACATCAGGGGCCATGCAGCCTAAAGCTGGAGTCAGTCAGCAATGAGGACGACGGTCACAAAAACACCACTGGATGTCCACCCACCCATCTATCCATCAATCTATCCATCCACCTGCCCATCCATCCATCCAACCATTTACCCATCCATCCATTCACTCATCCATCCATCCATCTATCCCTTTAAGAAATACTTATTGAGCAGGTACTGTGTTCATGGCCTCTTGGGGCAAGCTTATAATTAAGATAAAAGTCCTTGGCCTAGGGACTCAGCTAGATTCTCCCCTTTGTCAATTTGATTCCCACCCCTTGACCCACTTCTTTCCATGCTACCTTCATGCAGACATGTCACAGACATTCCCTGCCCACATGCTTCTCTGAGCTCTGGATCTTAAGTCCACTGACTTGCTATTGACTTCTCCCTGCAAACTCAGCCCAACTCGTGACAGGTCTTCCTCCAGGGTGAATGACATGGAGGCCCCTTACCTAATCAATCTATAAGTCCTACTGATGCTACCTCCTGAATCTCTCTTGACTGCCCCCTTCTTTCCAGAACCACCAAGTCCAGCATCATCTCAAACCTGGAGGATTCACTGGTATACCCTTGCTTGCTCTGACCCTCCTTCAATCTGTTCTCCATCCAACAGCCAATAGCACTTTTCAAAATGCAAACTTGGCCATGTCTCTGCCCCTCCAACCCTCCATGGCTTTCCTCTTCTTGGGGATAAAGCCATTATTTCTCATCCTGGCTGGTACCTGGGGGTCCCTCTAACCTGTCTGATCTGATCCCCACTCCCTCTCCACCTCCCGAGCCATCACATGCTTCCTACAAAGCTCCTTCCCACCACAGGCTGTCTGTTCCCTGAGTTTTCCCTCCCTCTTCATGGAGTTAGCTTCTGCTCCTCCCTCAGATCTCAGATCAGGGGTGACTTCTTTAAGAAGTCCCCCCACCCACACACATCTCCTCCTAACCCTCCATCACAAATTCCCGATAGACTTGCTTGTGCACAGGCTTGGTGGTCAGTTCTTTTTTCCTCACAGGGACCTCATCTGTTCTTGCCCATCCATTCCGTTGTTCCGATTCCAGACCTGGCCCAGTATCTGGCATCCAGTGCGGGGTTCCAGCACCAGTTAGTGAATAAATGATAACAAAGAAAGAATTGCTAGGGGAAGAATTTACAAATGGTAGTGGGAAAGCCAAATAAAAAGAAGGTGTCCTGAGTTGGGGGGAGGGGGACAAGGGGAGGGGAAGTCAGCCTTCAGAGCAGACAGGCCTTAGAATAGAAATTTTCAATAGCACCAGAGTTCTTTAAAGTGACCACAGGGTGAGAGGCCAGAGGGAAGAGCATGTGTGAAGAAACATGCCCAGAGGGGAGAAACAGTACAGTGATTGGGGAGGTAGAGAGGAGGGGAGAGCCTTCTGCGGGGGAGAGGTGGGAGAGCTGAGGATAAGGCAAGAAAGATAGGCTGAAATCAGCTTAGGAAGGGTCTTGGGGTTAGACTGCACAGTCGGGATTGCCCCTGACCTTCCCAGATGGCCACGCCCCTCCCCACAGGTGCTGCTGGCAGCCCTGCCTCCCTCTCTAACTCATCATGTGGCACTGGGCTACGGTCACCAGTTTTCAGTCTTCCCCTCCCAGGGGACAGCACCTTGCACCTCACCTGGCACACAGCAGGTGCCTGTCAATCTTTTCTGAACACAGCAGTGAGGTGCAGCAGGGATGGGGGTGGTGCTGGAGAAAGTGGCAGCAAGAATGGAGCCCTCCCAATGGGGAGGCTCCAGCCCTAGGGATGTGACGCTAAAGGCCTGCAGTATAAAAATGGCAAAGCAATGGAAAATGGGAGGAGGAAGCCCTGTGGGTTTTAAAGGTGTTCACTTACAAACTTCTTGGCTTGGTAGAGAGGGGACTGTGGGGAAGAAAGAAGCAGGAACAAAGGATGTTTCTAGCTTTGCAGGCCTCTGGCAGATGCAGCACAATTACAGCAGGGAGAAGAGGCCAGAGGAAGACTCCCATTGTGATGAGGTCAAGAGCAGATGGGTAGGTTGAGAGCCATATGTATGCACTGCTATATTTAAAACAGATAACCAACAAGGATCTACTGTACGGCACAGGAACTCTGCTCAATGCTATGTGGCAGTCTGGATGGAGGGGAGTTTGGGGAGAATGGATACATGGATCTGTATGGCTGAGGCCCTTTGCTTTTGTTGTGTACCGGAAACCATCACATTATTAATTGACTGAGTGTGTGCTAAGTTGCTTCAGTCATGTCCAAGTCTGCGACCCTGTGGACTGTAGCCCGCCAGGCTCCTCTGTCCATGGGATTCTCCATGCAAGAATACTAGAGTGGGTTGCCATTTCCTTCTCCAGGGGATCTTCCTGACCCAGGGATTGAACCCAGGTCTCTTATGTCTCCTACATTGGCAGGTGAGTTCTTTACCAACTAGTGCCACCTGGGAAGCCCCATAACCGGCTCTACTCCAATACAAAATAAAGTTGAAAAAATAAAAAATAAAAGGAGGGTTGATCTGAGGAAAAAAAAAAAGAGAGAGAGAGAGCAGATGGATGGGGTCAGACCACCTGTGTATGATTCTTTCTGCATCACCTGCTCACTGCATGTCTCAGTGTCCTCGTCTATACAATGGGGACTTTGTTGTTGTTTTGTTGTTTAGTGGCCAAGTTATGTCCGTCTCTTTGCGACCCAATGGACAGTAGCCCGCCAGGTTCCTCTGTCCGTGGGATTTTCCAGGCAAGAATACTGGAGTGGGTTGCCATTTCCTTCTCCAGGGAAGCTTCATAGGTCGTTGGGAAGTCTGAGTGAGTTAGTACACGTAAACGCTTCATGGATAGGTCCTGGCAGTTGGTGGCACATGGATGTCAGCTACCGTAACCCCTGGCTGGACAGCTCTGTGCCAAGAGGCAGGTTTTCAGAAAGAGACAATCACGTGGCTCAGAGGTCTGTCAGCTCTCCTTCACGTCTCAAAACCCAGGGATGCAGCTTTGGTGCCTCTGATGTGACACAAGACATCAGCAGCGCCACCAAATAGGGTGAGGAACCGTCTCAGACCCAGACAGGAGAAAGGACACTTGGGAGCCCTTTCCACCTGCCGGTGTAAGAACTGGCCCGGGGCCTCAGCCAGTTGGTTTCTCACCTGCCCTGTATTGCAGCTCCTGGAGTCTGTGAGTCTGGCTGTGGGATGTAGAAGGGGAAGTGGGTGGGGGAAGCCGGGCACGCTGATCTAGAGGACGTCTGTCCTGATTCAACAGTGATTTGTGGCCAATCACTGCTCTTCTGAGGGCCCAGATTCCTTCCACAAAGATGAGGAGGTCGGAGGATGTGATAGCTGCTTCTTTCAAGTTCTGTCTCTCGAAGTGTCTCATGTCCACTCTGCCATGGGTTTTTATAAATCTCTTCTGTTATTAAATATGGAACATCTGACACATGCCTGCCTGTCCCTTTTTTTCCCTCAAACAAAGGACTCTGAGTTCACGAGTGGAGCATGTTGGCAATGGAGAAAGCTGGTCTCCAGCCTGTCAGACTATTCTGAAAGTCCTGTTTTCACAGCAGCAGGAGACAAGGTCTGTCACTGGGCTGCTTGGAAGGGATCAGAAACGTGTATTTTTAGGAGTTTTTAAAAGGAGAGGCCTTACGCAGGGTCCCAGCCAGAGGCCATTTTGCCTTTTCAGTCCTGTGAGGAGCTGGAAGGCTCGTGGGGAGTCTGGGGTCTCATCCCACTCAGCTCCTGGACTCCAGGACCTGGCTTCCTCCCAGAGGCCGCACCAGCACCCACTCCACCCCCAGCCCCTTCTCTTTGCTGACGGATGCTGTCCTGGGCCTCCCCATCTCAGGACCATGGTTCCTACTGCTGAGTCAGCAGATAAGCACTTCTAGTCTTTCCCAGGGAGGTTCTTTCTAGGAGCCAGATCCCAGAAAAGGTGAAGGAAGCCTGCAAAACTCTGGCCTGAACTGGCCAATCCCTAGGCCTGCTGGTCTTTCTGGGATCCCAGCTTTGCCAAGAGGTCTTTCTTTGAGTTTAGGCCCCCTGGAGCAGAGCTGACCCATGTCCAAATGATGTGGTTTGATAACAGGAGTCTGTTGTAATGGATTTAGGAGCAAGGGTGTTGCTGCCTGAGCAGGCCTGTGGGGCAGCCATCGGGCCCACCTACAGGATTCCTGCATTCCAGCCACAAGTGGTCGGGGCAGAGAGGCGTCTCCACCGAGTCTGACATCCACACGCCAGTTGGGGGTGAGTCTCATTCTGTTCCTGCCTTGGGATTTGCCTCCATTCCCACACCCCAGTGGAGAGTGACTGGGAGGGAGTCAGTCCCTGGGACTCGAGCAGGTGTGCATGTCTCCCTGAGTCTGGAAGACATCCCAGGGACCACAGACCTGTGTGCTGGTTTGCTGGGCCAACACCAGAGGGCACGACAGGAAAGGCAGGATCCGGGGTCTTTTCTCCTGCAGCATGAGGAGGGGTGGGGGCACAAGGTCTCCTGGGCCAGGTCTTTCCTGTCCTGTCCCAGCCCGGGGAAGTCCAGGGCTCTGAGCTCAGAGACAGTCTCTGGGAGTTTTCAGCCACTTGTCTGGGTTCTGTAAACTCAAGGAGCTCCCTCCTGCCTTGGGGTCTTTCTGTATATGGTTTGCTCGGCCTGGAATGCCCTGCTCTCCTACTCCTGGCGTTGACAGGCTGCCACTTCTCTTTTCTCGAAACACCCTCTTCTCTTGGTCTCCCTGTGGTCATGTCCTCCCTGTTTTCCTCCTGCCTTGCTGGGTGCTTCTTCTCACCCGTTTGCCAGCAGCTTTTCCACTTGACATCCAACTTCCTTGGAGGTCCAGTGGTTAAGAGTCTGCATTTCCAATACAGGGGAATGGGTTGGATCTCTGGTTAGGGAACTAGATCCCAAATGCCTCACAGCAAAAAAAAACAAAAAACAAAAACTGGGGGTGCCCCTGTTTGGCCCTATGCCCTCTCCTGTCCTTTATCCACCCTCCTTCATGGCCAACTGTACCCCAGACCCAGGCTTCCCTTGTGGCTCAGCTGGTAAAGAATCTGCCAGCAATGTGGGAGACCTGGGTTTGATCCCTGGGTTGGGAAGATCCCCTGGAGAAGGGAAAGGCTAGCCACTCCAGTATTCTGGCTGGAGAATTCCATGGACTGTATAGCCCATGGGGTTGCAAAGAGTCGAACACGACTGAGTGACTTTCACTGCCTGCACCCAGACCCATGATTTTAAACTCCGTTGCTCAGCTGATGACATCTCAAGTTTATCTCCATTCTGGATCCTTCCCTGGCCTGAAGACTTTCAAACCTAATGATTTGCCTGGTGACTTTAACAGCCTGTCAAACATAATGTGAACAAAACCCACTCGAGAGTCCCCTCTCTCCCACTTCACTGCTTCTGCAAACTCCTCCAGCTCAGGAAGTGACTTCCTGAGTCCCCAACCCCTGTTGTTTAAGCTCCAAATCTAGGCAACACACATCCTTCTCCTTCTCATCCTCCATGTTCAAATCATCAGCAGGGCCCTTGGCTCTACCCTCAAAACATCTCCAAACTGTGTTTCCTGTGACTTATCATCCAGCCTCCCTGGAGCCACCCTCATCCCTTGCCTGCATAGATGCAGAGCATCTGGGGTGGATTCTCTGCAGGTGGAGTCACAATTCATGCTCCAGACAGCAGCTGGGGGCAGCAGGGATCCTGAAAACAGAACTGAGCGTGTCCCCTCACCTCCTTATAACCCCCCTCCCCCACTGTCCTCAGGATGAAGTCCCAGCTCCCTGCCTTGGTTGATGGCCACCCCTCTCCCAGGCCTGGTCCCTTCTCATTCTGCTGTGCCTCCCCTTAACTCTGTTCACCACCACACCCCCCTCAACACCCCCAACTCACCAGGTGACTTTGTTCCTGTGGTTCCCTCTACCTGGGATGTCCTTCCCAGGATCTCAGCCTAGTTGGCTCCTTCCTGTCGCAGCATCTTCCTGGAGGGGCCACTGCTGGCTCCTAACCTCAAGCTGCCACCCTGGCCGCCCTCTACCAGGTGGCCACCCATTGTAAGTACTCTGACATTTCCTCTGTGTGTGTCTGTTATTTTTCTCCCTCCTTTGAATGTAAACTCCAGGAAAAGAAAGGGCCCCTGGAGTCCAAGCAGTGCCTGGTGATGCAAGAAGGAACGACCTTCATGGAAGGAGGCAAGATGAGAGGCCAGAAGCCTGATTAGGATGTGCAAGAATATTTGGGGCTGAGTCAAGGTGGTGGTGGGCTTCCCAGGTAGCTCAGTGGTAGAGAATCTCCCTGCCAATGCAGGAGATGCGGGTTTGATCCTTGGGTCAGGGAGATCCCCTGGAGAAGGAAATGGCAACCCACTCCAGTATTCTTGCCTGGGAAATCCCATGGACAGAGCCTGGTGGGCTGCAGTCCATGGGGTCGCAAAGAGTCTCGGACATGACTTAGCGACTAAAGAATAGCAAATTAGGTAATAACAGATCCAACTAGTTAAAACAGCTTCACTGGATTGGGTGGGGCCCTAATCCAAAAATGGGTGTCCTTGTAAAAGGAGAAAATAGAGACACAGATACAGAGAAAGAAGATGCCATCTGATGATGGAGGCAGTGATTAGAGTTATGTTGCTACCAGCCAAAGAGCACCAAGGATCACTGGTGGTCACCAGAAGCTAGAAGAGGTAAGAAGGATTCTCCCTTACAGCCTTCAGGGAGTGTGGCCCTGCTGACACCTTGATTTTGAACTTCCAGCCTCTAGAATTCAAGAGACTATGTTTGTGTTTTAAGTCCCCAAGTCTGTGGCCATTTGTTATGGAATCAGTGAGAACCTCATGCAACGGTCAAGGATAAGTTGGTTGATGCTGGCCATCAGGGGTTGAGCTTCCCACCTTCAGGCCTCAGGATGAGCCACCTATGCCCTGCCACCCCCTCCCCCACATGGCTGGGAAGCTGACCCTATGAGAGTGACCACGTCTGCCCGAGCTCCAGGGCTTCACCCGTGGGTTTTACTCTGCTTCCTGCCCAACAGCCAGGACAAGGATGCAGAGCCTGCCTCCCTGGCCTCTGCAGATGCTGGGCTTGCCGGTTCTCTGCAGGGCACCATTCGTCACTGCGGCAGGGAGGCGGCTGAGGCCCAGCCCCAAGGTGACCCATCCCTGCTACACCGAGAGCTCCACACAGATCCATTCAGCCGGGGTAAACCGCAGGAGATCACATCCCCTGGGGGCATCTGAGCACCAGGCCCCTTGGTTTCTGCCTAAGAAGGGCTAAGGACAGACACCCACCCCAGTCTGTAATGGCATGGACCCCACAGAGAACAGAACACTGAGGAGAAGGAGGGAGCGAGGCCCTGGCTGGGCAGCTGCAGCTCAGACCAGAGGTCCTTCTGGCCACTCAGCTTCAAGATCCAAATGTAAGACTGGCTCACATCAGCTTCTTTCTGCCACTGCCATCTTATCTCTTAGGTCTCTGCTGTGCAAAGAAATACCCAGAGACCCAAGAGCTAACCCACGTTGGCACACCCCAGACCCCAGTGTAGGTGAATGCCAGAAGATTCTAGGCAGTGCTTCTTCTTACTTACAGAGCAGACCCCTGTGTCCAAGCCTGCGAAGTTGGTGCAGAGTGCTCCCAGAGGAGAAGGGCATGGACCCTGCCTTGGGCACTAACTCAGCCTGTAATTCAGGCACTCTCCAAAGTCAAGACCATTCACAGATGCTCTATGTCTGATCTGAAAGACTCTCCTGAATTTTGTATTCTACTCCATAAAACAAATCTTTGATTTAGTAAAAACAGTGGCCTTTCAAATTAGTTACAACTAGATTACTTACCCCGTGCTCCTCCCCTGCCCCCATCATCTGGTAGAAGTGATGTGTTTTGTGATAGCTCTGTGGACCGTTCTCCCTGGTTGAGGGTTTGTCACACAATAGGCCCAGAGGAGGGTGGCTGGGAGGTGGGCTGGGGAATCTGCAGGAGGGAGGGAGCCAGGCCAGGAGGAGCCAGCAAGGTAAACACATCAGAGAGCCCTGGGGTGTCCCCATGGGGGCAGGAAGCATCCAGAAGCTTCCTGGGGCCAGTCTCACAGTTGGAATGGCCCCTCCTGTTGCTACTGGGCTGCGCCTCTGACCTCAGGCTCAGTGTGTGGTCTCCCACTCCTGGTGGGTGGAGGCTGCTATTAGAAACCAGCCAGCAGGGGAGAGGCTGGCAGGAGCATGGCCACAGGCCAGGGACAGGCGGCTGGGAGGTGAGGGGAGGTGGACAGAGCTGGGGACCATCCCAGCTACACATCTTCTAATAGCAGTGAAGGTTTGGTCACAGAAGACCAAACAGGGAGACCAAATCCTTCTTTTTCTTCTCTCCACCTCCTTACAGGAGGGCAAGGCTCCCATCTTCCACACTTCTAATCCAGAGCCCGGCTGCCCCAGAGCCTGGCTTACTGGGTACTCTACTCTGGGCCTGGTGACCTGGACCACAAGTTGCCAGGGTGTCCGCCCTGCCCCCGAAGCAGGCCCCTAGGTGATGAAATGAGAGCTACTGCTCACCGCTCTGCCTCAGATGACAAGGTCCTTCCCCTACTGAAGGTCAGCAGGAGGCCTGCCCAGATGGCTGGCCGGCTGAACCCAAGAAAGCTGCATCCATGACTCCCTTCAATCCTCTCACCCCGGGAGGAGGCTCAGCCACCCAGAGACAACTGAAAATAGAGTCTAAGAATAAGCTGCTTAGTGGGGTTTGGAGAGGGGCCCAGGCCAGGGCCTTGGGGAGCATCAGCTGGTTGCAGAGGAGAGAACCAGGCACCCCGAACTTCCACTCACCTCTTCCAGGGACGGGGTTACTTAAAGGTGTCCCAGGGCCCTTGGCCAGATGTGAGCCCCATCCCCTCGGTTCTAAAACTGCAGGATCAAACCACCTGGATTTATGCTTTTTGCAAACACAGGCCCAGCCAAGGCCATCTAAACACACAGCATCTCCTCCCCACACTCAGCAGAGCCCTGGCAGTCTCCACAGGACCCGAGGTGGCCAGGAGTGACAGTTCCCAGAGGCCTTCCAGAAATGGTCTCCAGGGTAAACTGGCTGCTTGACTGCTTCTAGCCTGGAAGAGGCCCCACTGCTCCCCAAAGTCACGGCTGGCCCGCCCCAGACCACCCTGGGATCCTGGTGCAAGCAACCTGTGGAAATTTGCTCTGAATCTGAACGTCTGGGAGAAGAAATGGTGAAACTGGTAGCTCCCTGAGCGCCTTGAGTAAAGGAAGTGACTGTTGCACCTCCTGGGACCCTTGCTGCTCCCTCCCCGCAGGGGAGGCTCTTTCCCCTTCCTTAGCCTGGCTGCAGCCTGCTCAAGCTGGCGATCTCAGCGGAAGAGACACTGCCTCCGGGAAACCTTCCTGAACACCGGGCTGGATGCAGCTCTCCTGATGTTTCCCGTGACACTTCATTCATTCACGCAATCATCCCTAAGACAGATAGGAACTGTGGCCCGCAATCTGCCAGCCTGTGCTAGGCAGGGGGGGGGGGGGGGGGGGGGCAGGCACACAAGGCCTGTGCCCCACCTAGAGCTCACAGTGAGGGGCGGGGGGGGGGGTGGAGGCCCCAAGTCTGGGGGAAGCGATGCAGCGCCCGCAACCCCAGGGGCTGCGCTCCCCAAAGTCGGCTTGGAGCGGGTAGATGCCGGTGGCTGCGGTTCTTCCCGGTTCTCCCCCTCCCCCGTTTCCACGCGCCGTCTCCGCTTGGATGGCTGTGTCCTGCTGAGATTTGGGGGACGCGGAGCCCCTGCGCAGATGACCCCCTGCGGGGAC
The DNA here is from genome assembly GCF_029378745.1 of Bos indicus. Classification (NCBI taxonomy): domain Eukaryota; kingdom Metazoa; phylum Chordata; class Mammalia; order Artiodactyla; family Bovidae; genus Bos; species Bos indicus. Next base: position 46,533,475 of record NC_091775.1, read on the forward strand.
GATCGCCTCCCACCCGCTCTGGCTGCCCAGACAAAGGCTGCGCCCCAGCTGCGGCCGCTGAGCGCGTGGATTCCGTGTCAGCGTCCCCCACCCAGTCTTCAGTTTGGCAAGCCAATCGATATTTTAAACAAATGAAAGCTGAAATTCTCTTCCCAAACAACTCTCCCTTTCTGGGATGGGGGAGGGGCAAAGAGCGCCCCCAGGATCGCGAGCTGGGCAACAGACGCAGGGCGGGGGCTGGGACCAGAAGAAACTCGCGCATCCAGAGGCGGCCGCCGACACGGGAGCGCGCATCCCTGGCCGCGCGTCCCCGCTCTCTCCCCGCAGCGGGCGAGGGCCTAGCGGTGCCGCAGTCCGCGGGGCGGGCGCGGGCGCAGCTTGCCCGCCGCTTCGCGCAGGGCCACTGCATTGCAGCTGCGCCGGGCGTGCAAGAGTGCGTGTGTGCATGCGTGTGTGTGCGACTGTGTGTGTGCACGCAGCCGCGCCCCAGTTTGCCAGGCGCTGCTGTCCCCGCACCCCCTCCCGTTCCGCCGCCGCCCCTCCCTCTCGCCGCAGCGCGCGCGCCCGCACGTCCCCGCGGCTTTAACTGCGAATTTGCTGGGTAACCGTGGGGGCGGGAGGGACTGAGCCGAGGAGCTGCGGAACCCGAGGGGAGGGGAGCCGAGAGGAAGGCTTCAGACAGCCTGGCCGCTGCGGCATCTTCTGCGACACACTTATCCACTGCCGGGTCATAGGGTTGGCCAGAGCCCTGGGGACCCCCACCCTCTGGGCTGTCCCAGTCGTCCTCTCTGCACTGAGAGGATTATGTCCCCGGCGCTGTGGCTGCCCCCCGACCCCCCGCCCTCGGTATTATTTATCAGGCTGGATAAATGCGGGTGGCTAAGTCACTCGTATTCATTGAAGGGGGCGGAGGACTAGAAGGACGTTTTATTCCTCTACCCTGGCAAGGTGGGAGGTCTCATGGTTCCTGTGCTCTGGACCCCTTTCGCCTCCCACTATTGAAAGGATGCCTGGTCAAGCCTAAAAGGAAGGAGATCCACGGGGTCCTTCCAGGCCCCCATCTACTCTCTGTCTGGGGGTGGTCCTGCCTTCTCCCCACCCCACCTCCTGTCATTTCTCCTGTGTATTCTGCCAGGGGCTGGGGGATGTTTATTTCAACCGGAGGCCTAGGGAGGTCAGAGCTCCAAGTCCCTGCAAAGGGGGCTGCTGAGGAGCAGTGTCCAGCTTGGCCAAGGACTCAGGGGGTGTGCTTCTCATGGAGCAGTTAAGGTGGCTTCCCTTCCCCATGGTTCCTGTCATAGCGTCTTCTCCTGCAGGCACCCTCCTGGATAGCTGGATAGCTGGCTCTCTGTCTCCCCTCCCCACGCCGGGAGGCCGGAGGTGGGGGGTGGGGCAGCTGATATTTCCTGTGCTTCCAGGTGAGGCTCTGCTTGGCTGGACTTGGTTCTCGGAAGTGCTCCATCTCCCATGCAGGTCCCACACTGACTGGTCCCAGCATCCTTCAGTCACCCTGGAGAGGTGACCTGGTCACTGAGGGAGAGCCAGGGCTCTGCAGACTTCCCTGTTCCCTTTCCCATTTGTTCTGCAAAACTGAAACCGGATTTCCTGAACGGGAGCCCCTGGTCACCCTGCCCTTCTCTGTTACATCCTGCGGGTCATCCGGCTGGCTGCAGCCTTGGCCAGGGTGGCTGCCAAGGCCAGCCTGGTGCTCCCAGGCAGCCACTGCCAGGCGCAGATGCCTGCTGACCCAAAGCCACCTCCCGGAACAGCTCAGAGGGTTCAGTGGCCGGGATGGCTGCCAGGCACCCTGTCCCTTCTGGGGCCAGGGCTGCGATGAGGCTGAGGTTTACACCCTGGGTGGCTCAGGAAGGCTGCCAAGGCATGTACCCGTGCCCAGAGATCCTCCAGCGGCCAGCAGCAAAGGGAGGTCTGAGAGGGGAGAAGGCAAAGGGCTGCTGTGGATAGGAAAGGGGAGCTTAAGGAACTGACCCTACAGAGGGCCCTGGGTGAGCTTAGCCGAGACCTAACACCTTGGGTTGGCATGGTCTCCAGCAAGGGATCCCACAGACAGGCATCTCTGCAGCTGCCCTGATACAAATGGCAGGTTCAGTCATCCTTTCCATTCTGTCTCTGTCCAGAGCAGACCATCAACTCAGCCCTCCAGCCAATTTCGGAGCTTCCCTTGGGCATGTCCATGCATGGAAGGGCAGTCTCTGACCTTAGCACCCTCCTCCCCAACACCCCGCCACCCCTGTTGAGCAGGGCAGCTGCTCTTAGAGAAGCAGCCTCAGCCATCACATCCAGCCTCCTCCCTTGGAGCCACTGGGGGCTCCCTGGCCCTCCACCCTCAGTCCTGATGGTGATCCTGGGCTTGTGTCAGATGCTCTACAGGACAGTGCATGCTCAGTTGCTCAGTCGTGTCAAACTCTTTTCCAGCCCCATGGACTGTAGCCTGCCAGGCTCCTCTGTCCATGGAATTTTTCAGGCAAGAATACTGGAATGAGTTGCTCTTTCCTACTCCAGAATATCTTCCAGACCCAGGGATTGAACCTGTGTCTCCTGCGTTGGCAGGCGGGTTCTTTACCACTGTGCCACCTGGGAAGCCCGTATAGGGCAGAAGCCGAAGTAAAAATAGCTTAGAGGCAGGAGTGATGGGTGGGGAAGAGTTTCCATAAGAAGGTTTGGCTTATGGTCTCTAAAAGGCAGAAGCACTGGACACACAGCCCCGAAGTCCAGCCTTGGAATCAGAAAGAAGCCCATCGCGGGCTGCCTTCCCCCGGCCTCGCCTCTGAGAGGCTCAGGGCTTGGCGCTGGCCTCCAGGAGCCCCTGTGCTTCCAGGAACTGCCCTGGGTGGGTGGCGATGGGGTGGTAGAGGATGCTTCGACCTGGCTGCTCCGGGGCTGTTGAGAGAGGCTTAGCAACTTGGGGGTTTGTCTGGCTGCCAGATCCCCTGGCAGGCCCTGGGCCCAAGCTCACAGACTCACTGTGTTCCAGGGAAAGGCCGAGATTAAGGTGAGTCTCACCAGGTGAGACTTGGGCCCCGAGCAGAAGTCAGGACACCTGGGTGCTTCCTCCTTTCTCACACCTTGTGCACAGGGTTCCCGGGTGTCCCTCTGCCTTGGGCCTTGGTAAGGTGACCCGAACGCCCTTCTTACCGTCCAGTGACAGCCAGTCGTGCTGGGAGGACGGGAGTGTGGGCAGGGCCCGAGCTTTGTACTCAAACACCACCGAGTTGGAGATGATCTGGTTGTTGAAGGCAACTTGTAGGGTCACAAGACCAGTGTCGTGGGCTGAAAGCAAAAGAAAGACCAGTCAGGGTGGGGGTTGGGGGGGTGTGGACCTCCCCCCACCCACCTTGTGTACCACCCCAGGGACTGGAGGAGCCTCTTCCATCTGCTCCTCATGGATTAGCCCTGCCTGGGCCTACTCATTCCTCGAGGCCAAAATGCAGTGCTGCTTCTACTAGAAGGCTTCTCTGGGGGCTGGACTCAGCCATTGCCCCTTGATCACTCTAGTTTGTTACTGCCTGTTTGCTCCCCTGCCCTGTCGGGAGGACAGGGACTGGGAGCTCTGTATAGATTTGTTGAATGAATGAGTGAATGGTCCTCCACTCCACCGCATGCCTGATTGAGTCCTCCCCCTCCAGTCCATCCTGGGGGGAGAGGTTGGGTTCATGTCCAGCATTTCCTTTGTGCTTATTTCTGTTTCGTCCTTTCCTGCAAGCAAGTCCTGACTCACTTAGCATGGCCTGCGTTGTATTTTCAGAAGTTCTGCCTCCCTGATGGAGGCAAGGGCTTCGTCTGTGCCTGTTACTCTGAGTCCAGTGGGGGCTGGGCTGGGGCCTGGCAGGAAGCTTGTACCTCCCTCTCAATGCCTGGACAGCAAACTTTGGAAAGACAGGCCATTATGGGCCTCAGCAGCTGTTCTGACTCCAGCACAGGGCCCAATGAAAACTTCTGGTTGAGTAACCCATGGGATGTTCTCACTGTCTCCCGGCCTTGGGCAGAGACCTGCTTTGTTTCTGGGGAAGAGGCTGCTGCTGAAGTCTTGGGGACCGGGTCGGGGGCTGTGCGGGCTGCTCCGGCCCACCAGGCCTCATCCCCCGACCCCAACTGGGAGACAGCAGGGTTCTGTGCTCTCTGCCCTGCTTGTCTGGAACCAGCGATCGGGGCCTCCCCAGGACAGGTTTCCAGGGAGGACGCACCCAGGGATCATGTTACTGTTTGGGCTCTTGGTTTTCCGAAGCTTAGCCTGGAGGAAGCTATCCAAGTCAGCTGCTCCTGGGGGCAGAGGAAGGCTCTGGCTTCTCTAGGAGGACGGGTGGTGTAGGCTCACTTCCCGTGGGAAAACCAACTCATCCACTTGTGACGTCTCTCCATCTCAGGTGGAGGTGTTACATCATTGTTCCCAGAGTGGGTCTTCAGGAAGTCATTGCCCCAGGATGACCTGCAGGCTTATTGTCCCCCTGTGCTTTCTGCCCTGGTGTGGCTCCTCAGATCCAGGTCACAAGCTGGCTCTGTGGTGGGTGGGTGGGTGGGGAGGCGGTGTCCTGCAGGACCTCCTGCTGTGCCTCTCTGGGCAGGGAGCCCCAGCCAAGTCCAGGCTCCAACTACATCCCCGGGGAAGACCTCCGAGCTTGTGGTCACTCGCCTTCCCTGGTGATTTGCCTGGCTCACCAACAGGAGGGCAGGGCATCAGCGTGCGTCCATCTGAGCCCGCTCAGCTCTGCTCGTCTGAAAACACCTTGCTGGCCCTGGGGAGTTCAAGGATTCCCTGCACCAGATGTTCCAGCCGGAAGGTCCTCCCCCGCCGCTGCTCATCTTCCACCATCTCCTGGCACATGCACAGCCTGCAGTGATGCTGGAATGGTGGCAGATCCAAAGGTGCCCCGTCTGTCCCCAGAGAGATGCAACAGAGAGCACCTGTCACCGTCTCCTGGGTCTCAGCCCAGCGGTCCCACACACACAGGCCCATCACTCAGGGTATTTCCTGGAGTCTCTTTCCTTCCCCTGCATTCAGTCCATTAGTGAGTCCTGGGTCCATTGACTTCTCTCCATCTCAACAGCCACCATGCCAGCCCAGGCTGCCATCACTTCTTCCTTCCCAGATGCCTGGACTCCTGCATTAGCCTCCTGCTGAGGGCAACCTCAGAACACCCGAGACCTACCTGTCCCTGCTGGGATGGTGTCGGGGGGCCACACTTGGGAGCCCCCACAGGACACAGGTGGGAGTGTGTTCCCCGGGAGAGCCTTCCTCCTTAAGTTGGGAAGGATTACCCCTCTGCTGCTTCCTGTGGTTTCTCTGCTTCTTTCTATGCTCCTACAATCCATTCTTCCACACACCCAGAATAATCTTTAATTTTTAAAAAAAGGTTTTTTGTTCTCTGTTTGGCGGTGGTGGGTCTCAGTTGTGGCACGTGGGTCTGCGTTGTGTCATGGGGGATCTTTTGTTGCAGCGTGTGGACTCTCTGATTGTGGCTCACAGGCTCAGTAGTTGCGGCACGCAGGCTTAGTTGCCCTACGGCATGTGGGATCTTAGTTCCCCGACCAGGGCTTGAACCCACGTCCCCTGGATTTCAAGGTGGATTCTTAACCATTAGACTTCCAAGGAAGTCCCCACCCAGAATCATCTTTCAAAGACATAATTTTGGTCAGGCTGCTGCTGCTACTGCTGCTAAGTCACTTCAGTCGTGTCCGACTCTGTGTGACCCCATAGACAGCAGCCCACCAGGCTCCCCCGTCCCTGGGATTCTCCAGGCAAGAACACTGGAGTGGGTGGCCATTTCCTTCTCCAATGCATGAAAGTGAAAAGTGAAAGTGAAGTCGCTCAGTCGTGTCCGACTCTTTGCGACCCCAGGGACTGCAGCCCACCAGGCTCCTCCGTCCATGGGATTTTCCAGGCAAGAGGACTAGAGTGGGGTGCCATTGCCTTCTCCCCACTTAAAACAAGTGGCTTCCATTGCAGATAAAACCAAATCAGACTCCTTCTTATGACTCAGAAGGTGGGACATGATCTGGACCCTGCCATCTTCTCCACCCTAGCTGTCTCCCACCTTTGTATTTCTCCAACTTACCCAACCTGTTCCTGCCTCAGGGCCTTTGCACCTCCTTTGCCCACAGTCCGGAGGCTTTTCTCCTACTCTTCCCAGGTCTGGGAGCATCTCATCATTCAGGTTCCAGCCTAATGCCCCAGCCTATGGGAGGCCTTCCCTCATCAGTCTGTCCAAAGGAACCTCCCTTACTGCATTACCATCTTCTAGTGTCCTGGTATCATTTTCTCCAGTTACCCTGGTTATGTCTTTGTTTCCTTTTTTTTTTTTGTCTTCTACAATAGAACGTAAGTTCCAGGAGAGATGGAAGCTGGTCTGTTCTGATCTCTTTATGTCCAGGGTCATGGTCAGTGCCTGGACTGTTATAGTCTCTCAATACGTGTATGTTGAATGAATTGCTTAGAAAACACAGTGCACTCGCTCATCTTTTTTTTTTTTTTTCCAAATGATGGGAGGAGAGAGGATATGCAGGGGGAACATGGTTTTTTGTTTCGTTTTGTTTTTTGGCTGTGCTGGGTCTTCATTACTGCGTGGGCTTTTTCTAGTTGCCGTGAGAGGGGGCTGCTCTTCCTTGTGATGGGTGGGCTTCTCATTGTGGCAACTTCTCTTATTGCAGACCACGGGCTCTAAGAGTTTCAGTTGTTCCAGCACTCAAGCTTCAGTAGTTGTGGCTCCCAGGCCCAAGAGCACAGGCTCAGTAGTTGTGGTGCGTGGGCTTATTTGCTCCTTGGCATGTGGAATCTTCCAGGATCAGGGATTGAACCAAGTCTCCTGCATTGGCAGGCAGATTCTTTACCACTGAGGGAAGCCCTGCTCATCTCATTTTGAACTTCATTTTGCCTTTGGTGCCTCCAAGGACACCAGGAGAGAGTGCCAAAGAATTGATGCCTTAGAACTGTGGTGTTGGAGAAGACTCTTGAGAGTCCCTTGGACAGCAAGGAGATCAAACTAGTCAATCCTAAAGAAGATCAGTCCTGAATATTCATTGGAAGGACAGATGTTGAAACTGAAGTTCCAATACTTTGGCCACCTGATGGGAAGAACTGACTCACTGGAAAAGACCCTGATGCTGGGAAAGATTGAAGGCGGGAGGAGAAGGGGACGACAGAGGACGAGATGGTTGGATGGCATCATGGACGTGAGTTTGGGCAGGTTCCAGAAGTTGGTGATGGACAGGGAAGCCTGGTGTGCTGCAGTCCATGGGGTCGCAAGGATTTGGACACGACTGAGCGACTGGACTGAAGTGACTGACTCCAAGGACCCCAGCATGGGGCTGTCTGAAAGTCCCAAAACAAGTCTTCTTGTTGCTGGCAGCGGGGGTTGGCTGGGAGGGGAGTGTCCTTCGTCTTCTCCTGAGCCTGGGCTGCCCCTTCCTAAGTCTCAAGCCCTCTTTCATTGCTGCTTCACTTCGGCTCAGTGGCCTGACTTGGTTGTCTCCCTCCTGACCTTGGAACGTTCCTGGAATCTCACAGGAGGGAGTTTCCGTGCCTGTGTCTTCTGCAGCCAGTGATGGAAGGGGAGCAAGAACCGTATTCTTGGTCAGGGTCAAGTCCCTCCATCCGTGCTGCCTGGGCACGTGCAGCAGGCCTTTGGGCGGGGGCAATTTGCACCCCCTGTGCCCCCTTCTCCCACACTACTTCCTCAGGTGGCCTGGCTTGTGCTCACAAGCCTCTGAGGCCTTCTTGTCAGCAAGGCCAGTTTGGTTCTCCTTTCAAGTATCCTTCATTTAAGATCAGCTCCAATTTCCCTGAGCCTCTGGGAGACCCAGGGCAGAGGTCCTCAAGCAATCAGCATCATCCCCCAAGCCAGGGTGTGGCTTGTTTGCGTGACCGACTCCTTCCTGACTGAGAGTTCCGTGGGGTCAAGGTCAGGGTTAGGGGTCTTAGCCTCTATTCCAGGTGCATACCAGTTCCTGGCAAACTGCTTGATGAATGAATGAGTGCAAAAGCCAGGGCTGTTTTACAGAGTGACATGTTTCCATTTGGGCCTCAAAAGAGGATGTCCAAATGGGACCCCCCTCTTTGTGGTTAGGGGTAGAACAGGGCGGGTCCCCTGGGTCTCAAGACTGTCTGAGCCTCCCTGGGCCCAAGATGCAGGATGCTAGGGGAGCCTGAGCCACTGGGAGACATAGTGGCCTAGGCAGACTCTCCTGCAAGCTGGCTGCTCTGAGGACCCAGAGATGCTCTGGGTCCAGGAGAATTGCCTGTGAGACCTAAACAGCAATGGACCCCTCTCCCCAGTCCCCTACCCGCTGCCGAGGACAGAAAGAGCAAGGCCTCACTCATGAGAAGCTTCATGAATTGAGCCAGTGAGCCTGAAGCTTCCTGGACCTGCCCTCCTCTCAGTCCCTCTGCCATCTGGCTGGTGGTTTTTAGAGATGCAGAAGAGGGGGCTCAAGAGGTCAACCCCTGGGCTCAAGCCAGCAGATGGTAACTGGCTGATCTGGGATGCGTGATGTGACTGCTCCAGCGCCCCGGGGTTTGCCAGGTCCTGGCCTGGGACACCATCCAGAGGGCACACAAAGGCCGGTCTTTTTTTTTTTTTTCCGGAGGGGTCAGATAACTCAGGACAGACAAGGTCTAGGTCCTCAGCCAGGCAAGAACCAGGTACAGGAAGTGGCATCTATTTATAGGTCAGGCCAGTGCCGTTCCAGCAGCAGGTGATAAGTGGGTAGGTCAATAACACGCTGCCCCCTCCCCCTCTCTAGCCAGCAGAGGTTGGGGGCTGCATTAGCGACAAGCAGCCCTGAGCTTTGATAGGCTGGCCCAGCCTGGCTGACGTCCAGATGGCTGTGCTCCAGCCCCAGGAGGGCTGCTGGGAGCCTGGGAGCAGCAGGACCGAGTGGGAGCCAGCCAGGCCGCCCGTGGGGGAAGGGCCAGCAGGGGAGGCCGCCAGGGGCAGCAGCCCTGGCTCCCTGGGTGTTTGTGGTGAAGAGGTTGCTGTATTCAAGTGGAAGCTGAGCCGGTGAGCCCAGCCCTGCAGCAGGGCGTTCTGCTCTGATGGGCTTTGTGGGGAGATGGAGAGAGAAGAATGTTCCTGTCAGCTCGGGAGCCCCAGGTTGGGGGTATGGTGGGGGCGAGGCAGACGTCTAGGGTGGCCAGAGGTTCAAGCTGGACCACCCCAGGTGAACCAGGCCCCTGGCACAGACCAGTTCTACTCCTGACTTGGGGACCCCCGCCCCCACTTCTCTTCCCCCCAACCCCTAGCTCCACAGGGAGCTGTCTCTTTCTCTCTCTCTCTCCCCTTTTGTAGTCACCTTGGCTTCAGATGACATGGAGTGGGACTCTTCACCCTCACCACCCACCTCCTCCTCTGCCTCTCTGTCCAGCATCTGGGCCAGATGGACAGGTCATCCCTGGGACTAATGGTATCTGGGAAGCGTAGGTCGAGAGGTCACACCAGCACCAGCCCAGGGAACAGAAAACCGTGAGCAGATTCGAGTAGATATCCACCCCCTTTCTGTGACATGCCAGGCACTTTTCGAGCCCCAGGGGGCACATGGTGACCAAAAAAGACACAGACTGTGTCCTCCTGGACCCACAGGCCAGTGGGGAGGTAGTGATGACCAGAGGTCAAGGGCAGGTTGACCAGACAGGGACACCAAGCTACGTGGACGATGATGAGCCCCGCCAGAGCGAGAGGGAGAAGGCCAGAGGCATGGGAAGAGCACACGGGGGGCGGGGCACCGTCCCCCAAAATGGAAGGAAACCTCGTGCCTGCACCTTCTGGCCACGGGGTGGCTGGAATCACCGATGTATAAAAGGAGTTTGTGCGGATTAGTCTCAGTTTGACGCCCCCTCCCCGGTGGCCTGCTGGGTCTTCTCCCTCTCTCTCTGACCTGCTCTGTGTCCCAGGGGACTGGCCCTGTGGCCTGCATGGCCTGGGCTCTCTTGTTCTTGTGACTTCTGCTTGGCTTGGGCCATGGGAGAGAGCTGCTCTGTGGCCCCACACCAGATGTAGCTCCTGTCTGGACTCCTCCACCCACCATGCTCTCACCAGCTCCCATCACCCTTCAGGTGGAGACTGGTTAGAGCTTCCTGCTATGGCCAGTCCTGGGTGTGCCCACCTGGCTTGCAGGTTGACTAAATAGTCCTCCGTCAAGTTCTCTTCAAAACCCAGCCCACCTCACCTGTGCCCCCGTCTCACTGACGTTCTAATAGCTGATCTAGGACTCACTTCTTCACAGCGCAGGAAACTGAGGTCCAGAGAAATGACACAACGTGCCCCAGGTCACCCTCCTCGCCCGCTGACCCAGAGCCCAGCGCTCCAGGGCCCCTGTGGCCTCTGCGGACAGGCGGCCTTCTCTCTTACCTGGGCAGTAGCAGCGCAGCACGCCGGGCTGAATCAAGGACGCAGGCACCGAGATCTGGTCAAACAGGCAGCTGTAATTATTGCTGGCTTCTTGCCAAGGGCCTGTGATGAGAACCTTCACTCCTCCCTGGAGGGAACAGAGGCCGGCAGGGGGCGGGGGTCAGCCACCGGGGGACAGGGGCCTCCGTGGTTGCACGGCTCAGATGGCGGGCCACACCCCCAGCCCACGTGCTTGTGGAACATGCAGGCTCCCCATTCCCATAAGCCCTACTTTATTTGTTTCTAAACTTTTGTTTTGTGTTGGGGTCTAGCCGATTAACAATGCTGTGATAGTTTCAGGCGCACAGCAAAGGGACTCAGCCATACACATACATGGACCCCTTCTCCCCCAAACTCCCCTCCCATCAGGCTGCCACTTGACACTAAGCAGAGTTCCCAGTGCTACATAATAAGACCTTGTTATCCATTTTAAATGATACAGATGAACTTATTTACAAAACAGAAACAGACTCACAGACTTAGAGATCTAACCTATGGTTGCCAGGGGGCGTGAATGGGGGGAAGGGCGAGTTAGGGGGTTTGGAATCCACATAAAGCCCACATTTGAGAACCACTGTCTCAGGACTGTGGCAGGGAGAAAGGCCCCAGTTCTCCTCCCCCTGGTGTGCAGGGGCCCCAAGACGCCCTTTGCCTTTCACAGCTGGCATCCCGCAGGGGATGGCAGTTCTGACCCCTGACCCCCTCCCGGAAGTGGAACTTCCAGCTCTAGCCAGAAGGGAGCACGGTCTGTTAAACCGTTCTCCTCAGGATGCACCTGAGAAACTGGCTGGGGGCTCCTGTGGAAGGCAGTGGAGGGGAGGGAGGGGCGTTCTCTTTCATCCACTTGTGGACAGACTGTGGGAACTCTGAGCTGTGGAAACAGGCCTGGGCATCTCAGTGGCCCCCCAGGGAGTGGACATGGTGGTGGCGAGGATGAGGGGAGACCCAGGAGGCCCAGGGTGTGGGGAGAGCCAGGGAGGCGGATGCAGATGGCGATGGGAAAGATATTGGAAGGAGCGCTCCGAATGGGAGGGGCTCAGAGGTCGCTCTGGGCTGGACGGCAGGCTTCCTGCTGGGGGCTGGGGACTGGGTGAGACTGTGCATGGCCTCCTGACTATGGGTTGAGCCACGGAGGGCACCCCTCTGTGCCGCCTGCACAGCCTGCAGCCCCCTGACTGTGTGTGCACATCGTACACGCAGCCCTGATGTGCTTGCAGCCTGGCTGAGCGGCAGCTGCTCTCACAGGGCGGGGGTGGGGCAGGGGGAGGGAGGAAGGGGGATGGCGGAGGGTGGCTCAGATGACCTTGCTCAGCTCCAGAGGAGAGGGCCCCAGAGGCGCCCAGGCGCAGGAGGGTGCAGGAAAGGGATCAGCACTCCCTGACCGCCTGCTGGAACCAGCCAGGGCAGCCACTCAGGGTGGTCTGATGTCTCGGTGCCCTGGGCAGTCCTGTTTTATTGTTTGAGCTTAGTGATTAATAGCACACTGTCCTGCCTGATGTGGGCAACACGGTGTAGGTGCCCCACTCAGGGCTCAGATTGCGGTCACTGAGTCGGGGAGGCTTGCCCTGGGGTTGCAGAGGGTGAGGTGGCTGGCCTCTAGGGCTCCCCCGGCTCTCCTAGGGTAGGCGAACCCAGGCTCCAGCCGTCTTGCCCAGCAGGGGGCCAAGAGCTGCCCAGGACGGGGTGGAGGGCACCACCTAGTGTCCAGGCAGGAGAAGTCAGGAGGCACCCCTGCTGGAGACCTGGGTGCTGGAGGGCCGGTGAGGAGCGCCTCACTTCTCCAGGCCAGAGAGGCGGGTGAGGAGCCCCTCACTTCTCCAGGCCAGAGAGGCCAGACCCCAGCTCTCCTGCTGCTCCGAATGCCAGCGAGACACTCTCTCCTGCTGCTCCGAATGCCAGCGAGACACTCTCTCCTGCTCACAGACCCATTCTTGGGTGACCTGTCCTTGGTACTGGCCCATCCATGCTCCCAGCCTCAACACGGCACTTGCTTTGGAGGCTCCCCACAAGGTTTCTGGAAGCAGACCTGGTTCAGGACTGGCCTCGGGCGTCCATAGTGAGAGGCTTAGAGGTGGGTCCCCCATGGGCCAGCACAGAAAGGAGATTCCCCCCTGGAAGTGGCTCTCCCAGACTGGAAGGGGCTCTCCGAGACTGGAAGGCATTTTCCGTGTGATCTTAGATGGGCCTTCCTTCCTCTACCTGGAATGGCTAGGAAAATCAGCTTCCTGCTAGACAACCAAAGTTTAGAGGGCAGTAGAGAGACCTCCAGAGAAGGCAATGGAACCCCACTCCAGTACTCTTGCCTGGAAAATCCCATGGACGGAGGAGCCTGGTAGGCTGCAGTCCATGGGGTCGCTAAGGGTTGGACTCGACTGAGCGACTTCACTTTCACTTTTCACTTTCATGTATTGGAGAAGGAAATGGCAACCCACTCCAGTGTTCTTGCCTGGGGAATCCCAGGGACGGGGGAGCCTGGTGGGCTGCCGTTTATGGGGTCGCACAGAGTCGGACATGACTGAAGTGACTTAGCAGTAGCAGCAGCAGAGAGACCTCAGGACCAAGAGCCCAAAGCAGGAGGCCTGCCCCTGCCCTCCAGTAGCTGTGTGTCCTCAGGCAAGTGGCCCACCCTCTCTGGGTGGCATTTGAACTCTAGGCACGCTCTGGCCTTAACTGTCTTTGGTTCTGACATATAGCCCCAAGGAGAGGTTTGGAGTTCTGTCAGTGGGGCAGGGCTGGGGCCACATCCATGGGTCCCTGGGGCTGGGAGTGGGTGCCTGCCTGGGAGTTGTGCCACATGACTCGGGAGAACCTAACTTTGGGGTGCCTGGGAGCACCTGAGACCAGGTCGGGGTACAGTGGTCCCTGGATCCTGGGTAGTGGAAGTGCAGTGGCTTCAAGAGGCCACAGACAGTTACTCTGTGAGAAAAAAGAAAAAAAAAAACAAAACACAACAATAACCCCAATCAATAGCTGCTAGCATGAAGCCAGGGCTGCTGTGAGGAACAAAGGACTGCAGAGATTACTGGAGAACATCAGGCCCTTCTCCATGGAAACTGCCACGGGAGGGGCTCAGCATCCATCCCGTTCAGGAGGGGGTTTCCATGGCAACATCGCCTGGCTGGGCTGAATCACTGTGACGCGGGCACCTGATGGCTCTAATTGCAGACTCCTGTGCCTGGTGCGGCAGGAGCGTCAGTGGAGGGAGATGACGCAGAAGGGCTTGGGGGAGGAGAGGCGGCAACACATGCTACCTGCAGTCTCTGTGCCCCTGGAGCCCTGAGATAAAGGCTCTGGATTTCTGATGCACCTAGGGAGGGTCCTGGAGCCTGGGGGAATGTGTGTGTGTGTGTGTGTGTGTTAGGTGAACAGGTGGACACGGCAGAGGGGAAACGGGAGCAACCTGTGTGGAGGCGGAGGGACACTCCAAGAAGAGAGAGCAAGATAGCCCTAGCCTTAGCATCCCTGTGAAGTAGATGCCTATGCACACTCAAATTTTAGAGCCGGGTGAGGGCACTGAGCCACTGACCTCATATTTACAGGTGGGGAAGCATCCCCAGGCCTAGGTCTTGCTGCAGAGCCCTCCACAAGCTTGGCAGAGCCTGACTAGAATGGGGCTCCTGACACAGGTGGAAGCGGGCTTCTTCCTGGTGGAGAAGGGGTGAGGGCGAGGGGAACCCTGCTAGCTGATGGGGGGTGCTCTGATGGGAGGGGGGGAAGGGGCACGGGGGGAAGATGCTGTCTCCTGCAGGAGAACCCAGAAGGGGCAGTCCCTGTTGCTGGACCCGGCAGAGGGAGGAAGTGGCTGCAGATCCACTGGGGCCTCTGCAAAAGGCCTCCCCAAGCCACCACATCGGGCTCCAAAGGGACTGGCTGGGTGGCATCTGCCCATTTCCCAAATCAAATTGAGTCTGAGCTGCTTTTGTTTCTGGGTAGCTGGAAGCAGCGAGAGCTTCTGCAAAAGCAGGCTGGCTGCTGCCTCCCGGAGGGGCTTCCCTGGTGGCTCAGACAGTAAAGAATCTGCCTGCAATGCAGGAGACCAGGCACCTGGGCCGTCATTCCTTTCCTGTTCCCGTGCCGCCCTCTCGTGGCAAGCTGCTGAACTGACCTTCTCCGAGATAAACAGTTCAGGGATCCGCAGGTCAGCCATTGGATGGATACTGGAAGGAGAGGGCCAGGCTAGCCAAGGGCCCCTGACCAGTGCCCATGGGTTCCAGGGCCTTGGGGTGTGTAGTCAGCTCACAGGCCAACCGCAGGGGTAAAAACCTTCGCTTCCTTGGGCTCCATGGAGACTCAGCATCCTGAGGACCAGATCCCAAGGCTGTGGACTTGGGCCTTGAGGCCACCCTGCTCAGCAGGACACTGAGGCCCGGAAGGCAGGCTTCAGAGTCAGGCCCAGGAGGCAGCACCCCAACTGCCAGCTCTGACCTCCCCACGCCCCAGTCCCAGGGCTCCCTCTTGGCTTCTCTGAATTGCAGTCTTAAGCCCTGTGGCGGGGGGAGGGGGACAGCTGCTGGGCTGAGCTGACCTATCTCTCCAGAGGGACAGGGTCACACTGAGCCACACCAAGGGAAAACTGAGTCAGAATCTTGCAGAGTCTTAGAGCGACCGCGGGGACTGGGGGCTCCCATGGGTGAGGGTGCCCATGGATGTGGATGGAAGAGGCAGGTGCTGCTGCAGCTGTTCACTGAGTCCTGACAACACCCCAGTAAGGAAGACAGGAAAGCAAGTCACCACCGGCCAGCCAGCAGGGGACAGGATTTGAATTTGGACTGTGCGCTCCCAGCCCCATGCTCCTCACCACATAGGGGAGCCACCTCTGGACACCTGAGCTTTGACGTGCCTGTTGCCTGTGGACCCAGAGCTGCTCTGATACGTGCTGAATCTCTGGGAAGCTCCTGTTCAAGGTGGGGTCACTACCTGGGCTGATGTGGCATCTGAGAGCCGGGACATTCGTGCACAGTGGACACCCTCTGCCACGACCACGGCCACGGCAGGAGGACACGGAGAGGAGCCTGGGCCATGAGCTGCGAGGGCCACAGAGTAATAACCAGTAACATAATAATAAACTACTGATTACTTGCTACGGGCCAAAGACTTTACCAAGCCCTTCTGGCACCTTGCCTCACCCCGAGGCAGGCACTGTTACCACCTCCACCTGATAGGTGAGGAAGCCGCGTCACAGGGAGGGAGGGTCACAGCAGAGCCAGGACTGACACCCAGAAGTGGACCCCTGAGATGTGTCCTCCACTCTGGGCATCACTGGCCCCTTCACCAGGGCCCGGGGGAGCCTCAGAAGCAGAGATGGTCTCTCAGGAGAGTTTCATTTTTCAGGGAACCCCGTTAGCTCTGTCCCAGTGCAAGCATCATCACGGGAGCCCCTAACAGCGCCTGGGTCTGTTTAGCCAGCATCCCTGCCCTGCCTGTGCTGGAAGATGTTTTTTTGGGGTGTGCATCACTGCCTTTTGGTGACCCCGTGAGCTTCAGGGTCTTTTAGGAGCACCATTCCTTCAGTGTCCTGGTAGCAGCCCCTACCCCGGCAGCTAGGCAACGTGTCAGTGGAGCCAAGGGAGCTGTGGGCAGCCGCCTGCAGCCTGGGGAGAAAATGCCAATCTGGGCCCCAAGGTGCTGGGGCCCAAGCAACTGGCAGGTGGCCTGGGAGGGGGCATGGGCATGGCCTAGTGGGCAGCAGGGGGTTAGGGAAGGCTCGGGCCATCTGTCCCTTTCCTATGCCATTCTACTTCACAGGAAAAGCAAAGGTTCTTTCCTTCATCACCTGCACCAGCCTGGAAGACCTGGGTTTCCTGTGGTCCTGGGCTTTGGAGCAGTGATTCTCAACATCAGATCTCAGCCCCCAGAAACTGAGGACAGCTCCAAGGAGGGGGCTGAGGCCAACGGCGGGAAAGCCTGGGTCATGTAACATGCCTTTGATCTTGTTGAGGCTGGATATACCCCCAAATCTCACAGATGACTCTTCAGAAACTCTATCCTCCCTCTCAATTTGGTGGGAATTTGTTTTGTGAAACAAATCAAAAGCAATGGATACAGATGGTCTATGGTGGTGACGGTGGATTTTCAAATGGTTTTCCAGCAGCCCTAGGATGCTTTTTCAAAAAAAAAGACAAAGCAAAACAAAGCAAAACATGGATGGAATCTTAACACATCAGCCAGGTGACAGTGGTGACAGCAAACACTGAGCCTGGCCCAGCTAGGGCGGCCACCCGGCCTCCGAGGAGACCCCTGCTCCCGTGAGGACCGGGAACGCTCCTTGAGAGAGGCGGGGTATTTCTAGTGCCATGGGGACAGAGGGAGGGGACTTGGTCTGCACTGCCCAAAACTTCAAGGGGAGGGCAGCCACATGCAGACGAGCATCTCTTGCTGCATGCTGGCAGGTGGGCAGGTGGTGAGGCAGGTGGGACAGCTGAGGCAGGTGGGGAGGTTGGCAGGTGAGGCAGGTGGGTAGGTAGGGCAGATGAGGGGTGGTGACCGCAGTGGCAGCTTACCTCTGGGTAAGACCACTCCGGGGAGTAGTCGGTCACCATGAACACCCGTCCACTCTGCTGCAGCATCCCCAGGGTGCCCGAGGCCGAGGCGGCTGAGACCACCTCAGCGACGTGCATGTAGGCCATGGTGCCAGCCCCGCCCTCGGCGCTGCTCAGCTGCAGGCCCCCTTGCTGGGGGCTACAGCAAGGGATGCACATCTCAGCCTGGGTGAAGGGGGCACGGGCCCCGTCCTCCGACTGCGAGAGTGCTGTGCCGTCCCCTGACACCAGCTGGTGCCCGTAGATGGTGCCGCCGCCCCCCTCCACAGAGATGAAGTCATTGATCAGGTCGGAGAACTGGTTGCTGAAGGAGATGTCAAAGTGGTCCAGGCTGAGCTCCATGTTGGAGGCGTTGCCCAGGCCGGGCTGGGCCACGGGGTAGAGCCCCTGCACCACATTGCCCGGGAGGAGGGGAACACCCCCGGCACTTCGGATCACCCCGGTGGGCTCTGGCTGCAGGTAGTGCTCAGAGCTACAGGCCTGCAGCTCCCCGGACTTGATCAGGCCCTCGCCCCCTTCGGCCACCTGTGAGGTCTCCATGGTGACCTCCCCTTCCGTCGCCATGGCCTGGAAATTGGCCTGAAACTGCATGAGGTGGAGGGAGGATGTGGACTCTATCCGTGTCTCCATGTGGCCGCTGCAGGAGCTGGTCTGTGACGAGGCCTCCGTTTTCACCGTGGGCATCACGAAGGTGCCCCCAGAGTCACTCAAGCTGCTGTGGGCATTCTGCTCAATGGGGAGGGGCTTGCTGGCGTCCTGCAGGAAGAAGCTTGGGGAAGGGGTCTGGTGGACATGGGGGCTGTGGCCCGTCTGGCTGAAGCTGGACGTGTAGTCCTTGTTGGAGTCTATTGCACTGAAGTCCATTTGCTCCAGCGTGGTGCTGGGGCTCAGGCCACCGCCCGACGGCAGGAGGCTGGAGCCGGCGGTCAGGGTGAGGGAGCTGGATGCTGCAGCCGTCGCGGATGAGGAGTAGGCTTCTTTGGCCATCTGCTGCTCAAAGGAGGTGTCCTCGGTCTTGATCTCCTTGGTCAGGACGGTGGTGAAGCCGAAGCCCCTCTCCACAGGTGGTGAGTGCCGGACGTTGGTGCTGACCATCTCGGTTTTCAGGCCTCCGCCCCCGTACGTCTGGCCCTGCTTTGGGTTATTGAGGAAACAATCGGGGTCAAAGTTCATGGTGGTTTCTGGAATCTTCCGGCCCCCGTCGAGGGTGGTGGAGAGGACGAGCTCTTCGGACACATTGGTGGGCAGCATGGATAGGCTCTCCGAGCTGCCCGTGGTGGGGAAGGCGAACTTGTGGCCGTCGGAACTCACGGCCAGGACGAGGCCCTGAGAGGCGTCAGGCGAGAGGAGGTGGTGGTTGGGGCCGGCGGTGGGGGACATGGTGTACACGGCCTCGTTGGTGACCTCGGACATGAACACCGTGGCGCTCTGGGACAAACTCCCCATCACGGACGCCACCGCCATGCTGGACACGCCCGTGACCACAGGGCTGTCCACCATGTCCGGGTCGCTGTTGAGCCCGCTGCTGATGGACACAGGGGAGCTCTGGGTGGTGTCGGGGACCTCCACCTGGTTGGTAGAGGAGACCTCCGTGCTGTTCTGGTGCAGCAGCACGGGCTTGGCCACCTTGCCGTTCCTCTTCTCTCGACTCGAGCCCTTGCCGTGGTGGCTGTGCTCCTGCTTGCCCTCCGACACGTCATTGTGCTGCACCTCCGCGTGGCCCCCGTATCCCCCCGCCCTCGGCTCCACCTTCGGCGAGATGATGCGGTGTTTGGCACTGTTACACTTGTGGTGCACGCTGCTGCCCGCTCCTGCGGAGATTGCAAGCACAACGCACACGCGCACACACACACAGGTACACATACACGCACACGCACCAGAGAGTCAGAGCGAGGGCTGCGGCGGGCCCCGTCCCTGAGCACTGGGGTCAGGCAGAGCCCAGCCTGGGAGTCCAGGCAGCCCCTACTCCCCACCCGTCCCTGAGGCTGGCATGGGACAGACCCTCAGGGTGTTGGGCCAACTTACCCCACCTGGGTTCTCACATGCCCTCTGAAACCATCTTCCCAACCTGGGCTCTTTGTCCCAAATGGTCTTTTCAAATAGTAATTGAAGCGCCCCAGTGCATGGGTGGTCGGGAAGGAGGGGCTGGGGAGAATGTCATTCTCTAGGAAAATCCTTCCCACCCTTGGAAGCATTCACTCACTGGACTGGGCCTTGCTGGCCAGAGGGGCTCAGTCCGGGATACTGACCGGGGCCCTCCCCTCTCCCGCTAAACTTTCCATGACTGCCCAGCAAGCCCCTCTGGGACTGAAAGCCAGAGGTTGATGGTATGTGTGTGTGGCTGGGGAGGTGGGGGGGTGGGGGGGTGGGAGGTGGGGGTTGACTGGGAAGGAGGTGGAAAGCAATGAACTCTCCCTGGACTAGCTCTTAGGCCCCAGGACCAAAGAGGGTTCTAGACTTCACTCCAGAGGCAGAAAGGTTTTTGGGGCCACCACTGCCTGTTTAGCTAGCCTGAGCCTGTCCTTGGCTCTTTGTACGGTGAGATCCTTCTAAGACCTTAGCAAGGATGGAGCCTTAGCTCTCAGTTGAGTGGCAAAAAAGAAAGAGCCTCGGGCTCTGAGCATTTTGAGCAAGCTGCACTCAGGGCTCTACCCCCAGGCCTCCACTCCTGTGTAATTTTCATTCCATCTGATAAGGGTGACTCTGCTTTTGATGAAAGGGTGGATTCTTCCCTGATCTTGTTCCAGCCTCACTAAGATTCCTAAATGCATGAAGAGTTCTCGGAGAAGCAGCATGACCCTCTAATGGAAATAGCTAATTAAGGCAGCTAGGGAGTGAAGAACTACATTTCAAAGAGCAAATACCATTATCAGAAGCACAGACATTCAGGATGGGGGTGCAGGACACTGCGTTCTTGGAGGAGGCAGAGGTGAAAGCGAGAGGTTTAGCTTGAGCGGTCCTACTGACTCAAGGCTGACTCCCTGGAAAAGCCTCTGTTGGCCCAGTGCCTTGGGGACCTGGCTCCTGCCTCTGATGCCTGAGATCCTGAGGCCTGGAAGGCACCTGGGGCGGGTGGATATGGACGGTGGCCCAACCCCACGCACTCCTGACTGTGCTGCTCACAGCACCTTCCAAAAGGAGGTGTTTATCTGGAGACTGTTCTCTCCTGCCCAAAGGAGGCTGCCCTGCCAACCTCGCCAGTCCCACCAGCCCCACCAGCTTCATCAACCCCACCAGCCCCACCAGCTCCACCAGCCTCACCAGCCTAGCCAGGCAAGATGAAGGAGAGTTACCGTGGGTGCTGTGGCCTGGCTCGTGGCTGACCCCTCTCCCCTCCTGGACGTCACACCCACTGCCTGGGAGCTCCCCTCGCCCGCATGCCCGCTGGCGGCCTGGCTCACCCAGGCTGCCGGTACAGAGGCAGTTGTGAGTCCGTGGCGGCGGCTTGGTCTGGTGGCTGTCGAGGATCTGCTGCACAAGCTGCTCCACCGAGAAGCCCGAGCTGCTGTTCCCGTTGCTGCACGTCCACTTGATGCCGTGGACTGTGGGGAGAGAGGCGGGCGAGGGGGTGGTGAGGTCAGAGGCCACCTGTGCCTGGGGGAGGTCCTGGGAGGGATGGGGCCTGAGCCCTCCCGGAGCGTGGCCCCCTTTCTGCTGGCAGGCTGACTCCAAGCATCACAAAGCAATGCCCGTAGGAGGGGAGAAGGGAGGAAAGAGGGGGAAACCAGGCTGCCCCATCACAGCCCCTCCCTTGGGGAGCTCCGTGCCCTCTACCCCCACCCCCCGCCCCTTCTCCCATCCTTGCTTCCTGTGGTGCCGTGCTGGGAGGGATCGCCCAGAGAGTCGCTTTGGTTTTGCAAAGCTCAAGTGGATCTGGTGGTTCTTCAAAGGGTCGTGGAGTGGAGGCACAGAGAGCGAGGGTGGGGAAGGAGAGGTCCGGGAGGCCTAGGGACCTCCCCAGAGTGCAGGCTGTGGAGACGTGGAGGAGAGATGGTGGCTGGGGAGTCCGGCTCCCAGCAGGATGCATGGCCAACCCTGGCAGAAGGGGCACTCCAGCTTCCTGCTCTCACCAGACTTCTCAGCCTCAAGGGTCTGCAGGTTGAGCTGGGGGAGAAGGGGGTGGACTGAAGGGCCCACATGGCCTGGACAGCGGGTGCCCACTGATGATGACTGGCCACTTGGATGACCGCCCTGCAGTTTCAGCTCGCCCCTCCTCTACCCTGGACCGCTGCCGTCCCTGGTGTTGGAGTGGGGGCCCGGGATGGCTGAGGGTGGGCTCCCCACCTGTCTGGCAGGACGGGGCTGGAGGTCTAAAATAAACGACCTGCCTGGCTGAGTGTGTGGACTGACTGAGCTTCACGCCCACTTGCCCTGCTGTCCTGTCTCAGCTGAAGCAGACCCGGCCGAAAGGCGGCTGAGCCAGGGTTGGCATGTTGGGCACATGGCACAGCCCAGCTCTCTCTGGTGGGTCCAGGGGGCATGGGCCCAGAGGCAGTGAATTCACAGCCTCAGGGTTCGGGCTGGTACTGGGGGTTGCAGGAGGGACCCAGGTCCCTCTGAGGGGGGGATGCTGGGAGCTTATAGTCTGGGAGGAAGCACAGGGAATCAGGGCATAGGGTCAGAGTAGGGAGAGACCAGGGGCTTTGCCAGGAAAGAACAGTTTCCTTTCTTCATTGGTTAAGTTGGTCTCACATGAACTCCAGGCAAAGAATTGTCACAACTTGCAAAGCCTTCCTTTGCTTTGTGAGGGGCATAAGGAAACACGTAGGGAAAATCTACACAGCAGGTAACTTCCCTGGTGACACAGATAGTCAAAAATCTGCCCGAAATACGGAAGACCTGGGTTTGATCCCTGGGTCAGGAAGATCCCCTGGAGTAGAAAATGGCAACTCACTCCAGTATGCTTTCCTGGAGAATTTCCTGGACAGAGGAGCCTGGTGGGCTACAGTCCATGGGGTCACAAAGAGTCGGACACAACTGACCGACTAACACAGAGCAGGTGAGAGCTGGATTGGATTCAGACCTGGATTGGAGCCCAGGCTTTGGTCTTTACTTGCAGTGTGAATTTGGGCAAGTCACTAAACTTCTCTGAGCCTCAGTTTCCTCATCTGCAACAAGAGTAGCCACCTCACAGGGTGGCCTGGGGGAAACCCCGATCTCCTGCTTGGCAGTCTGTGTGGTCCCCACCAAGAGTAGCTGTTATCATCACCGTTAACGGTGATGCCGTGGTGGCAACACACACACGGGATGCTGGCCCTGCCCTGCGGGTCGGCTGATGCTAGGCGAACAGGCCGGGACATCCACAGGCGGCTCAGCCTTGGAACGGGCAGGGAGAACTCCATGGTGCTGCCCATCTCACGTCTCTGCTGCTCGTCAGCACCTTCCTATAGAACTTCAGTGGTTTTTCAAAGAAATCCCGCGTGAGTGTTGTGATCTGCTGGGACTCCCTCAGGAGCACTGCTTTGCTTCTGTGTGCACTGTCCCAGGTGTTTGTCCAGCATCCTTGACCTCCACTCCATTCTGATGAGCCTCTGGCTCCTCTGCTTCCTGAACCTTCGACAGCACTAGGGCCAGGCCCTGTGCCAGGCGGGTCCTGAATTGTGACGGGTCATCAAGACAGGGTACTGGCTGAGTGGCTTCTGCTCCAAGCTAGCTCAGCTGCCTGGATTTGAAGCTGTGGGTGCCTGTTCAGAATCTTTGTGATGGCGATGTTCAGGGGTCAGGGATTTACAGCCCACCTTTCCGCAGGTGGACGGCGTCTCTCCTTGGGATCCCCTGGGAAATTCTCCAGCAGCCCCAGGAGGTTTGAGCTCCTGCTGACTCAGGGCCTCCTGCCTGGAAGCTGGAAGGCACAGCCCAGGCCAGGGGTTTGCAAACCCCGTCATAGTCTTGGAGTGATTTTCTCAAATAACCTCTGCCTAGAAATCCACTATGGAAAACAGATCACAGTGGGAGGGGCCTGGCTCAGGTAGGAATTGGGGTCAGGGCCTGACATCCATTCCCAGGATCTCCCTTGGCTCAGGACCTTTTCCAGAATCCTCAATTTATAGATGAGAAAACAGAAGCTGGGGGGCAGGGTGGGGCCCAGAGGGCAGGACTCAGGACCCCTTTCCTTGAACCGCAGTACACACAGATGGCCTTCCAGCTGTCCATTCCCTGCCCCAGTGTGGGGGTTCCAGAGGGGGTGCCCAGGCTTGTTTCTAAAGCCCTGCATGAGTTCCTCCCTTGCAGTCAGGATGACAGTCACAGAGCTCTGTCCTGGGCCCAGAGCCTGCAGGTTCTGCAAGCCTGGGACCAGAAACATTTCCAGAGCTCCTTGCAGTGTGTTTCCTTGTGGGAGGGCTTGGAGCAGGTGCTCATTGCAAAGCCAGACCAGGTGTTCTCAGGGAAAACTTTCCATGAGTCTGAACTCGAATCTCTGGGGAGATGAGCTGGGCTCAGGCAACCCCCCCCCCCACCCCCGCCCCAGGCATCTGGCCACTTGGCAACTCCCTACCCAAAGCTCTGAGGTCCTGGGGTTGAGCGGCTTCGCTAATCCCCAGATGGGCAGTCACCTTTGCTGGAATGTTCTGGCATTTCTGACCAGGACCCCCCGTGCTGACAACTGCCACTGAGACCAATCTCCTCTGGCCCTCATGAGGGTGCGGCTCCCGAGTTCTCTCTGCCTCTTGCTCGTCTCCTTATGTTGTAAAGGTTATAAAATGAAAACTCAGTGAAGGGTGACAGATTGCAAGCAGAGAATTTCTGGATGCTAAATGCAAATTGCCTACTGTCTTAGCGCATCCAATATGCAAATTGTCTCCCTCCCACTCCGGTGGGGGCGGGGAGAAAACCCCCCCACCTTGGAGGTGGTGAGCTGTTAGTACTGAATATCAAATACTATCAAGACGGCTTTTAACATGTCACGCTCCGCTTCCTGACACGTAATGAATCAGCGGGAAAGGAGATTTCTATGGGGAAAAGAGCTCTGCGGAAGGAAGGTTACTACACGTGCGCTGGCCCCTCCCCCTCCACCGCCCCTCCCCCTTCATAAAAGCAGCAGAAGGGAAACTGCATTGAAAGTACAGTTGATGAAAGGTAAGGTCATGACCTGGGGTGGGGGCTCACAGAAAGAGAAGAGGGAATTCCCCCTCCCCTCCAAGTCACCTCCTGGTGGCTCTGGGCCACCTCGTGCCCTCTCCTCTCCTGAGGGCTCAGGGCTCCTGATTCCCAGACCACAGTTGGCAGCCCTGCCTGGGGTGGAGGAGGAGGCTGAGTGTTTCCTGCCGAATTCCAGGCAGAGGGGGGCCTCTATAGCCACCCATACACGAGGAGGCCTGGGCTATGCTCCCTGGCTGCTTAGGTGATGTGCCCAGGAAGGCTAGGGCAGGGAGGTACTAGGGATGGGGAAGATAGGTGTGGGTGATTCCTCACAGGCCTGCACAGGACAGAAAGTGGCCAAAGGGCCACACTGGCCAGCAGAAAGGGGTGCGGCAGGGCACTCCTGCAGCGCCGCCACAGTCTTGCTGCTGCCCAGGGAACCCCACACTGGCTCTGCCGGGCGGCCTACAGCAGGCCCGGTGGGAGGACTGGTCTGTGAGCCGACAGCGCTGACCCGGCCTATCCACAAGGCTCACCCTAACGACCTCCTGCAGCCAGGCAGCCGCGGGAACACTAATCTGAATCATCAAAATGAAATCAATGACAACAGCATGGCACCACGCTTGGGGGGTATCTTCAGATGAGCAATTCACCCAAGAGGTGGCCAACCACCAGGAAGAGTGTAATTGAGATCTGGAGGCGGGGCTGGGGAAGATGCACGGGTGAGGCAGCCCCTGCCCCTGCCAGGGGCTGGCTGTTAGACAAGGGTTATGTCTGCTCCTTCCCAATTTTGGGGAGTGGTGGTGGAGAGCTTTGGCCAGGCAGGCTTAACTTGACCCCACACTGAGCCACCCTGTCACCCACTGTGGACAGAAATGTGTATCCCCAAATTCTTAATTTTGAAACCCTGACCTCCAATTTGAGTATATTTGGAGACAGGGCCTTTCAGGAGTTAATTAAGGTAAATGAGGTCCCAAGGGTAGATCCTAGTCCAATAGGACTGGTGTCCTTATAAGAAGAGGAAGAGACATTGGGAGTGAGCACACAGAAGTCATGTGAGGACACAGCGAGAAGGCGGCCTTCTGTCAGCCAAGGGGAGGGGTCTCACTGGAGACCAGCCCTGCCCACACCTTGACCTTGGACTTCTAGCCTCCAGAATATGAGAAATAGATTCCTATGGCTCAAGCCGCCCAGGCTGTGGTGCTCTGTTATGGCAGCCCCAGATGACCAATTAATACATTAATAGTTTCCATCAGGGCTTGGGCTTCCCAGGTGGCCTGGTGGTAGAGAATCCACCTGCCAATACAGAAGCTGCAGGAGATGCAGCTTTCATCCCCTGTGTTGGGAAGATCCCCTGAAGGAGGAAATGGCAACCCACTCCAGTATTCTTGCCTGGGAAATCCCATGGACAGAGGAGCCCGGAAGGCTACAGTCCATGGGGTGGCAAAGAGTTGGACACGACTGAGCGACTGTGCATGCCCGTATGCCATCAGGGCTCAGGCCTCCCCATCCCCAGGCTTCCTGGCTAGGGTTCTATTAGCCAGGAGAGACCCACCCTGCCCTTTCTGCTGCACACATAGGGTGTGTACATTCGAGGGGCCCTGAGATCTTTCTGGAATGCCTCCTTTTTAAACTGAGCAGGACTCTGGGGCTCCTGGGTTCCCCTCTGTTCCCTGCTCCTTGTTTGTAGGGAGCAGACTCCAGTCTCCACGACCTTCCCTGAGTCCCAAAGGGCAGGTTCAAACAGTTGCTAATCAAGGGAGGAACAGCCAAGGAATCACCTGAGTCCAGAGGGGAGAAATCAGAAAAGCTCATCAAGAAGATCACCCGAGAGTAGACTGGAGGGCCCGCACAGACCCTGCACACAGCCTGTTCTTGTCAGCAGCCCCACCCCTGAATCAATGCTATAAGACTCCTCACCAGATCCTCCTGGGTGAGGACACACAGCTTTGCAGGGCAGGAGCCCGTTGTGTCCCCCTTTTGCCTGGCGAAGCAAAAAAGCTATTCTTCTCTACTTTACACAAAACTCTGTCTCTGAGATTGGATTTGGCACCGGCGCCCAGAGGCTGAGCTTTTGACCTCACTTTTGCTGCTGCCTTTTTCTTTTTTCACTTTCTAAAAATTTACTGATTTTTAATTGGAGGATAGATGGTTAGATAGCCTCACCGACTAAATGGATATGAATTTGAGCAAACTCTGGGAGATAGTGAAGGACAGGGAAGCCTGCTGTGCTGCAGTCCATGGGGTCGCAAAGGGTCGGACAAGACTTAGTGACTGAACAACAACAAAACTGCTTTACGATACTGTGGTAGTTTCTGCCATACATCACCATGAATCCATCCCTCTAGGTTGTCGCAGAGCACTGGGCTTGAGCTCCCTGAGTCATATAGGAAATTCCCACCAGCTATCTATTTTACACATGGTAGTGTATGTTTCAGTGCTACCCTCTCAATTCTTCCCACCCTCTTCTTCTCCCCCTGTGTCCACAAGTCTGTTCTGTGTCTCCTCTGCTCCCCTGCAAACAGGCTCATTAGTACCATCTTTCTAGATTCCATACATATGCATTAATATACAATATTTATTTTCTCTTTCTGACCTACTTCACTCTGTATAATAGGCTCTAGGTTCATCCGCCTCACTGGAACTGACTCCAATGCATTCCTTTTTATGACTAATATTCTACTGTATATATGTACCACAGCTTCTTTATCCATTCATCTGTCCATGAACATCTAAATCTTACCCTTCCATCTAGCACATGCCAGCTCAAGTGTCACCTCGCCCTGGAGGCCCTCCTGGTTACTCCAGCTCTGGTCCCCACTAAAGCCAGAGTCTGAATCATGGGGACAGGATGTTGTTCAAGGGCCCTGTTCTATTCTCCATGCTTTGAATGATTCTTGGCACATAGAAGATGCTCAGTGAACATCAGTTCAGTTCAGTCACTCAGTCCTGTCCGACTCTTTGTGACCCCATGAACTGCAGCACGCCAGGTTTCCCTGTCCATCATCAGCTCCTGGAGCCTGCTCAAACTCATGTCCATTGAGTTGGTGATGCCATTTAACCATCTCATCCTCTGTTGTTCCCTTCTCCTTCTGCCTTCAATCTTTCCAGCATCAGGGTTTTTTCCAGTGAGTCAGTTCTTTGAATCAGGTGGCCAAAGTATTGGAGTTTCAGCTTCAGCATCAGTCCTTCCAATGAATATTCAGGACTGATTTCCTTTAGGATTGACTAGTTTGATCTCCTTTGAAGAAGGCAATGGCACCCCACTCCAGTACTCTTGCCTGGAAAATCCCATGGATGGAGGAGCCTGGAAGGCTGCAGTCCATGGGGTCGCTGAGGGTCGAACATGACTGAGCGACTTCACTTTCACTTTTCACTTTCATGCATTGGAGAAGGAAATGGCAACCCTCTCCAGTGTTCTTGCCTGGAGAATCCCAGGGATGGGGAAGCCTGGTGGGCTGCCGTCTATGGGGTCACACAGAGTCCGACATGACTGAAGTGACTTAGCAATAGCAATAGTTTGATCTCCTTACTGTCCAAGGGACTCTCAAGAGTCTTCTCCAACACCACAGTTCAAAAGCATCAATTCTTCAGTGCTCAGCTTTCTTTATAGTCCAACTCTCACATCCATACGTGACTACTGGAAAAAACCATAGCTTTGACTAGATGGACCTTCGTCAGCAAAGTAAAACCTCTGCTTTTTAATATGGTGTCTAGGTTTGTCATAACTTTTCTTCCAAGGAGCAAGTGTCTTTAAATTTCATGGCTGCAGTCACCGTTGCAGTGATTTTGGAGCCCCCCCAAAATAAAAAAACAGTGAACATGGGTGGAGTGAATGAATGAATGTGTAGTTTCTCGGTTCCTCACACCCTCTCCAGCATTGCTCTCTTTTTGTTTTATCTGTTCATTAATTCTCCCAATGAACTGGAAGCATAGCTCACATCTCAATAATAACAACAACAACAAAATGTTTACTGAACTTACACTACATGCCAAGTAATTTGTTAGGTTCTTTCTGTGTTAATTCCATTATAAAAAGAAATAAATCACAATAATACCTACCCTGGATTGAGTATCTACTGTGGACAGGGCATTGGGCAATGGTTCTCAAAGTGTGGTCCGAGCCATGGTATAATCACTTGGATGTCAGAAGGCACATCCCCTCGCTAGCCCAGTGATGAATCAGAGATTCTGAGGTGGGGCTCAGATCTGTGTTCTATCATCTAGGGAAACTGATGCTGGGAATTTGAGGCTCATTGGTCTAGAGATTACATCTCTCATCTCTCAATGACCTTTGAGGCAGCATTATTGTCCCATGTTATTAATGTGAGAATCAAGACTCAAGAAAGTTATGTCGCTTGCCCAAGGTCACACAGCCCATAAGTGGGGGTGGGGAGGGGTTGTAGTGGTCCGCTGGGCCATCTGCCTCCCATGGGTCTTCCCAGCCTGCATCCCTCCCAGACCAAGGAATGGCTTGGACGGTTCAATATGGGTGGAGAAGGGAGGGTAACGCCTATCAGAAGGTCAGGGGTTCCTTCCACTGGCTTCACGTCTTAGAGAGATGGGTTCGGATTTCCTGGGGGCTGGTGAGTGTGCAGGAAACTCAGACCGGCCCTGGGGCTGGGCCAGGGGCTGCCCCTCACTGCCCTGCTGTCTCCTGCCCTCTCTGACTCTGGAGGGGCCTGGTTTTCTCAGAAGGGCCAGGTGGGCTGGGGGTGGGGAGGGGACAGAAGTTCTAAAGCCTCTGGCTCTCCCTTCAAGATCATTCTCGCCTGGGACAGGGCCAGCTGGGCAGCAGGGTGGGAATGTGCAGCCCAGAGCTGACCGTGCCACCCAGACCAGGACAGAGGAAGCCTGCCTTGGGCTCCCAGGGGCGGGGCAGGAAGTGGGAGGCAGGGCCTGCTGTGCACCTGCTCTTGGAAGAGACGGGGGGAGTCTGTGCAAGGAGAACATCTCAGCACCAAGACCGAGACTGCTGGGGCTCCTGGAGGCGTGCCTGGCCTTGTTCATTGCAGCCCACTGGGATGTTGCTGCTCAGTTGCTAAGTCATGTCTGACTCTTTGTGACCCCATGGACAGAAGCACGCCAGACTTCCCTATCCTTCACCATCTCCCAGAGCTTGCTCAAACTCATGTCCATTGAGTCAGTGATGCAGTCTGACCATCTCATCCTCTGTCATCTCCTTCTCATCCTGCCCTCATTCTTTCCCAGCATCAGGGTCTTTTCCAGTGAGTCAGCTCTTTGCATCAGGTGGCCAAAGTATGGGAGCTTCAGCTTCAGTATCAGTCCTTCCAATGAATATTCAGGGCTGATTTCCTGTAGGATTAACTGGTTTGATCTCCTTGCTGTCCAAGGGACTCTCAAGAATCTTCTCCAGCACCACAGTTCGAATGCATCAGTTCTTCGGCGCTCAGTCTTCTTTATGGTCCAGCTCTCACATCTGTACAGGTCTACTTGGAAAAAACCATAGCTTTGACTATACTGATCTTTGTTGATGAGTTTCGGGGAAATTTCTATGAAAGACAGGGAGCCTGAAGAAAGACTCTTTCCGGAAAATGTGGGATTTATGGGGGCAGCGTTTGTCTCTTTGCTTGGATTTCTTGTCACTGGGGGTGGGGTGGAGTGGAGAAGGCATCCATGGAGTCACAGAAGGGGGTGGCAGGTAGGGGGTAGGGTCCAGGGGTAGCCGTCTTGATTGTCTGCAGAAGTCTCAAACATTTCTTCTCACTGTGGGGACCCTGGGCAGTGGTGGAAATTTCCTGAAGGGCCAGGAAAAAACTTGTGAGTTCAGTGCCCAGCCAGCTGTACAAAAAAGAAGGGCTGGGATTCAGGAACGTCCAGAACCTGTGGGATGCAGGTTGGCAGGACCACGCTGGCTGGGGGGTCGTGGGCCCCAGTGGCTGCAGCTCTTTTCCTCACAGGCGTGTGATCTTGGGCAGATCTTTGATTCCTCTTGGCCTCAGTTTCCTTGTCTGTAAAATCGGTGCCTCTCATGGGTTCACCTGATGACACGTTTCTGTTCCCCACTGGACTTGAAGTCAAAAGCGGGCCCCCACACCCTGGGGTTCTGATTGGGTGGCATCCACAGGAGGTCTGAGCAGGACAGGGTTGATGGCCCTGAGTGAGGTGACCATTTCTGCTCTGAAATGTCATGCCTGGAACACTTTGGAAAAGAATTAGAGAAGTACTCTGGAAGTCCCCTCACCCCACAGTGGCACTGGGACCTGGGGAGAGCAACTGCCTGCCCTCCTTTGTGGGGCAGTAACTTCTGGAAGGATAACTGGAGCTTGGGTCACCAAGGCAACAGCAAAGATGGCACCTGCTGGGATGGATATTTGGCCTTCTTTACATAGGAGGAGATTGCTTGGTGCTATGGTGAGCAGGTGACAAGTGGCATGTGGTGACAAAGAAAATCCTCCCACCTCTTGATAGAGGCTTATGGAGGGGACCTTTCTCCTGGCTGCCATCAACCTGGGCTCGTTCAGTTCCTGCCCAGGGACTCAACTCTCCATAAAGACCCCCAGAGGCGACCGTTTAACTGCTGTCCCGACAGGTCACCTTGGAGACCAAAACGGGCACTGTGATAATTTGTCTGGACAATGGTGTCCCCTGGAGGCTCCCAGGCAACCCAGAAATGTGGTCATCCCACAGAAGAACCACGTGACAGAGGCGGGCGGGAGAGGGACCCTCACGTGCCTCTCGGGGCCTGAATGAGCCCGTTTAGATGTCTCCCAGTTGTTGACACTAGAAGGCTGTCTCTATGGCAACAAGGTCAATGGGAAATGGCAGCCGCGTTGGTTTAATTTTCACTGTATTCTTGTTGACAGGAATAAAGGCCCAGCTTCTGATTTCTTGGTTCAACTGGATAAAATTTTCATTAGCTTTAACTTCTCATATCCAGACACCCACATACGATTCAACTTGCCCATCTCACCCTCAGCTCTCATTCTCCTATGGGTCCTGAGGACAACATTTTCAGAAATCTCATCTCGAGAGGTATGGAGGCTGAGCAGGGCAGGGACTGGATGGCATATGTGTGTGGGACACGTGGGCTGTGCCCCAAGTGAGCTTGTAATTCCTGGTTCTGAGGACGTGGGGCACAAGATCCACCCTCCAACCTTTTACCATCTTCTACCAGGAGGCATCAGCTATATTCCGACAGTGAACAAGTCCAGGGAAAGGCAGAGGGTCTGGGGACTTCTTCCAGGTGGGAGGGACCTCGGGTGGGAGGGTAGGGAGCTGGTTTGGGTTGCTCAGGCATCACAGCAGGAGATTCAGGCCACGGGGGAATAGAGCTTCCTCTACATCCGCACTTGACCTCACAGGCAATCTCCTAGGGGCTCTGCGGCATTAAAAAGTGGCCTTGGCTGAGTGTTTCTGCGCTGGTCCCGCTAGCTGGGCCAAGGATATGCATCGTGGAGCCATTCAAGGCTTGGAGAATGTCCTGACTTGCTGAGTGGCATTGTTGCCGAGGCGGGGAATTCTTCGTGCTATACTGAGAGCGTGAAGCCCTTGAGGTTCTCTGATTGTCTAGTGATGTTGAGTGGAAGCCCTATTTGGCAAGGGGAGAGGAAGCTTGAGATTTTCTCCTTCACCTGGGAACCACGTGAGCTCTGAATCTTCTCTTTTGGGCTCAACTGCACCGTCTTCTCACAGGCTCTGCCCAGGGGCAGAGGTGGTGGGAGGAACCGGCTGTCCACCAGCCCCTCCAGGCCACTAGCAGTGGGGGCAGGGACCAGGTGGCGTTCTGCATGGTTTCCATCTTTCTTTAGGGAGACCCTGGTCTTAGACACCTCCTCCGTATGCTCAGACATGGTGCCTGCAGGGAGGCAGGTGCCCTAGAAAGGGGGTAGCTGCCCCTGGCTCCTAACGATGTGGGCCAGAACCTTCTATCTTCAAAGAGAAGCTGAAAATCTGGGGACTAAAAGGCTGGCAACAAATTCCAAGTTGAAAAAAATCACCCCCCCAGCTAGAGCAGGGCTGTGTCAGCCCTAGGAGGCAGTCAGGCACTCCCCAACACCACCGCAGAGAGGTCCCCATCAAAGCCTATGGAATCAGTGGGTGGCAGAGTTGGAATGGGGGAATTCTGTAAAAGCAGGGGGTGCATGGCGCCCAAGTGACCTTGAAAGGCAAGTAGCCAGGGAGAGACAGGAAATCAAAAGAACCATGCATGGCGCCCAAGTGACCTTGAAAGGCAAGTAGCCAGGGAGAGACAGGAAATCAAAAGAACCATTTCTCTTAGCGCTCCAGTCTGGGGGCCAAATCAGCTAAATAAAATTTAGCCTGAGGGAGAAAGGCATATTTGCAAAACCACCTGGATCCTCCCAGCAGAGCAGAAAAAGAAAGTCAGCCCGTTTTTAAATCAGCCTATCCTACTAAGTGAAGTAAGCCAGACAGAGAAAGACAAATATCATATGGCACAGCTTATCTGTGCAGTCTTAAAAAGAAAAGATACAAATGAACTTATTTACAAAACAGAGATTCACAGACACAGAAAACAAACTTATGGTTACCAGTTGTTCTTTAGTTGCTAAGTCCTATCTGACTCTTTTGCAACACCATGGACTGTAGCCCACCAGGCTACTCTGTCCATGGAATTTCCCCTGGCAAGAATACCCCGGGTTGCCATTTCCTTCTCCAGGGGATCTTCCCCACCCAGGGATCAAACTTGTGTCTCCTGCCTTGGCAGGTGGATTCTTTACCATTGAGCCACCTGAGAAGCCAATGGTTACCAATTAGGAGTTTGGGGATTAACATATACATACTGCTATGTATAATAGCACAATTTACTCAGTATTTTGTAATAATCTGTAATGCAAAAGAATGTGAAACACACACACACACACACACTTATGTAATTATATCTATTGTTGTTGTTCAGTCACTTAGCTGTGTCTTAGTCTTTGTGACCCCACAGACAGCAGCACACCAGGCTCCTCTGTCCTTCACTGTCTCCTGGAGTTTGCTCAGATTCACGTCCACTGAGTTGGTGATGATATCTATATATTTATTTGCGTGTGTGTGTTTAGTTTCTCAGTCATGTCCAACTCTTGATGACCCCATGGACTGTAGCCCACCAGGCTCATCTGTCCATGGGATTCTCCATGCAAGAATACTGGAGTAGGCAGCCATTCCTTTCTCCAGGGGATCTTCCTGACCCAGGGGTCAAACCCTGGTCTCCTGCATCACAGGCAGATTCTTTTACTGTCTGAGCGACCAGAGAAGCCCCTATATCCAAAGCCACCAGGGAAGATATCAATGTTGCTGCTGCTTAGTCGCTTCAGTCATGTCCGACTCTGTGTGACCCTATGGACTGTAGCTTGCCAGGCTCCTCTGTCCATGGGATTCTCTAGGTAGGAGTACTAGAGTGGGTTGCCATGTCTTCCTTCAGGGGATCTTCCCGACCCAGGGATCAAACCCAGATCTCCTGCATTGCAGACAGATTCTTTACTGCTGAGCCACCACGGGAGCTGAAAGCTGAAAGCTGAAATATAGATATATTATATATAGATCTGTTATATCTATATATCTCCATCTGATTCACTGTGCTCCAATACTTTGACCACCTGATGCAAAGAACTGACTCATTGGGAAAGACCCTGATGCTTGGAAAGATTGAAGGTGGGAGAAGGGATGACAGATATTGAGACGGTTGGATAGCATCACTGACTCCATAGACATGAGTTTGAGTAAGCTCTGGTGATGGACAGGGAAGCCTAGTGTGCTGCAGTCCATGGGGTTGCAAAGAGTCGGACACGACTGAGCAACTGAACTGAAATGAACTGAAGTCACCGTGCTATACACCTAAAACTAACACATCACTTATAAATCAAATTATACTTCAATCAAAAAAAAAAAAATCAGCCTTGTCTCTCTCCTGTCTCTGCACTGCCTGCTCTCCCTCATGCAGGGGTGGGAGGTGCCAGAAGGCATTCCAGTGGAGAAGAGTGAACGTAAGGAGACCCACCCTGCCAGCTCTTCATCTCAGCAGCTCCTAACCACAGGGACAGGCAAGGCTGGGCCGGGAAATCCTCCCCTGGTCCTCCTGCACTGAACCACTCCCCCTGTGAACCACCGAACCGCTCCCCCAGTGACTCCAAATCCAGCTGACACAGGCAGGGAAGGGGGACCTCTGGGTCTTGCGGGCTCTGTGCACTGATGAATGCCCCTGCACTTAAGACAGAGCCTAGGTCCTGGGCCCCCGGCCCCCCAAGGGGACACCGATGTGCTCCTCTTTACAGTGTCCCAGGGCTTCTCATCAATAGGGACTAAGGGGACAAAGTAGGTGATTAAATAGTTAACCCTACTAGGGGGTTATAAGAAGAGAAAAAATATGAGAGACCCCTGTAAGCTAATGATCACTCAAGAAAGCAGGTTTGCTTACCCACAAGACCAAGCAGGGTTGCTTAGCAATAAAATTCATGCAGCAGAAGGAGGAAACATCCCGCCCCCCCCCCCCCCACCAAACAATAAAATAACGGTGGCCTGAGACCCACATCCTGCTCAGTAAGCTCAGTAAGTTAATGACCCCTAGGACATGTTCTCTGCCCACATAAAAAACAATAATTTGTGGAAAGATGACATTTCACAGTAAAGACCCTCATTGTACTGGGACCTGAAATATTTTTTCCATAGTGTCATGCTGTCTGGACTTGATGGTGTGGGGACAAGAAAACTCTCCTGCTCAACCTGGAGGAGGAGCTTGATATGAGCTCAAAAACGAGGAAGAAGGTGGTCTTTGTCTTCTCTCCCTCCCCACTTTTCTTTTGATTATGAAACTGCAGACCAGTAAGTTTTTAGGGTAGCTCCCTCTTGCCTGCCTGCTTGTAAGCCTCATAAGCATTCTATTCTAATAAGTCACTTCTTATCTATCACTTTGCCTCTCACTGAATTCTTTCTGTGCTGAGACATAAAGGACTGGAGCTCTTTGGAGCCCCCTGAAACACCATCTAACAGTTTCAGAATAACTTCAAGTCAATAAGTGTTTGGCAAGACCCCATTATGTTCTTGGTCCTAACATCTAATTTTCAACCCAAGGAAACTCCTTATGTAGATACCATGTCTTAACCTAGAGTCTGGAAAGGCGTCACCGGGTCCTGAAATAGCCAGAAATGATACACCATGTTGTTTGTGCAAGTTTGAGAGCAGCATTCCCTCAAGCCTCCCTTCCTCCTGAATCTGAGAAACAGCTGATGCTCAAGGAGGCCTGTGGCCCCACCAAGGGGCCGACCCTGATCTCCATGGCAGGGCTCCTTGGCTGGCCTTTTGCCAGAAACTGGGTTAGAAGTTCTCCTTGCAAGAAGCAGGAGAATCTTGCTTGTTAGAAAATAAATGTTCCTAGGGCCCAATCCTGACCTGTGGAATCAGAATGTGTTGAGGGCAGGGGTGGGAGTGGGGTACAGGAGTCTGCCTACCAGCAACCTGCTCCAGAGGTTCTGATGGGGACCGCTGCTCCTGGCACTGAGACAATGTCTGTGTCCAAGTTCTATGGGCCACAGATGACTGGCAGGAATGGGGTGGTGGGGTTGGGGGTTGAGAAGGAGGGAAGTATAGCTTCCCTGAGCCTCATTGTTCCAGCCCCACCCGTACCCACAGAGCAGGTCCCCGACACCAGGTCCACAGGCACGGATGCATCGTGGCCCCTGCCTGCCCGAGGCTGGGGAGCAGGGCTCCTCCAGACAGCTTGCATCTGAGCTGCTCCGCTGATGCAGGCCACCAGGTGGCGCTAGTCGACCAAGAACCGGTTTGCCGGTGGGGGCCCAGAAAGGAAAGCCTTTGTTGATTTTACTTCCTGATGTTCTATAATCACCAGGATTACAATCTAAGCAAAAAAGCAAAACAAATAAACACCGCCCCTCTTACTGGGGCTTTGGTCTTTGTCTGGAAAATGATGAGAAAACAACAGACGTCTTGACTATACAACCCGAGGGTTGTTACAGCAGTGAGGTCTCCCCGGGGAGGGAGAGGAAAGGGTGGGGGCTCTGAAGACCCAGGAAGCTCACTGTTGGTTTAACCTGCAGGGCAAGGAGCTCCTGGAAGAGGCCCCTGAGAACCATCTTCTGTTCTTTTCAGTCTCTGCTGCAGCAGCCACATCTCAGCACGAGGGCGGGGGGGGGGGTGGGTCCTGTCTCCAGTCGCCTACCTTTGCTGGGTCCTCGTGGCCTGCTGTCCTGCCCTCACCACTGCACAGAGGCCAGGAATGCATGCGAGGGGCTGAGACCCTGGCTCCTGGAGACCCCAACAGGCTGAAGGTGCCCAGGGACTAAAGGTGATGGGGGTAACTGAGGATTGATTGTGGACAGCTAGGAGGGCTTATTTGATCCCCACACTCAACATGGGCCCCACCCACTATCAACATGGTCTTCATCACCTCATCCTTGACATGGCCTCCACCCCCAATGCCAACATGGCCTCCACCTCTCTCTACACACAACATGGCCTCCACTCCTCTCCACACTCAACATGGGCTCCACCCTCTCCACACTCAACATGGCCTCCACCCTCACTACCAACATGGGCTCCACCCTCTCCACACTCAACATGGCCTCCACCCTCACTGCCAACATGGCCTCCACCCCTCTCCACAATCAACATAGTCTCCACCTTCTTCACACTCAACATGGCCTCCACCCTCACTGCCAACATGGCCTCCACCCCTCTCCACACTCACCATGGCCTGCAATCCTACTGTCAACACAGACTTTATCACTTCATTCTTGACATAACTTTCTCCCTCACACTTAACATGACTTCCTCAACATGTTCTTCACTCCCTTATACTCCACGTGAATTCTGCCTCCTCCTCATTGAGCATGACCTTTAGTACCTCATACTCAACAGGCCTCTATCCCCATCCTTAACATGGCCTCCTGCCTCACGTGACCACTGACCATGTGACCACTGCTCACATGACCACTGCCACCTCAGACTCCATGTGCTTTCCATCACTTCATACTTAATGTGCCCTTAAAGCCTCAAGCGTGACGTCACCTCAGTATCACACCCGTGTGTGCGTCTGCCTGTTTCCTCCTTTGTGCCTCCCTGCCTCCTGCCCGTCCCGTGTGTTCATCCAGGCTGGGTGACAGGAAGCCTCTTGACTGTCTCTGCCCAGGTTCTCTGAACGTCTGGGTACTTGAAGGCAGAACCATCGACTCTGCTCTCAGTCCGTCTGCTTCAGCCTCCTCAGCTGGTCCAACCTCTTGGATTTGCCTTCCTGAGGGCGGGGCCTGGGCATTCCCCCCAGGGCAGCTTTCCCAAGCACAGGGCTGGGCTCAGGGCAGAGGTTCTAGAAGCCTGTTCTGGGTGGGTGTTGGTGATGCAGGAGTCCCTGAGGGACCGTCAGTGGCCTTGCACAAGGCTTAGCAGGGGTTGAATGCTGAGCACTCACCCTTCTCCTGAGTCTTTAGGAAAAGGGACAGGGTTCCTGCTCTGGATGCAGCCCTGACACCTACATTCTTTGTGTCCACATTGAAGTTTGATGGCCATGGGGCTTCAGGGTAGAGGCCATGACCCCTCCTGCCCTGAGGAGGACAGCGCTACTCAGAGCTGGGGTGGCCTGTGCAAGGCCCCTCGCTGCTGGGGGGAGCAGGGCAGGATCCACCCCCACCCCCAGGTCTGTCCTGCACATCCGCCCCCCTCACTCCCACTGCCACTTCACCCACTCTCAGGGGTGGGGTGGGACGGTCACGTGCTTGCTCTGGCCCAGATGGTGCCCGTGTCTCCACCTGAGGGCTGTGGTCTTGGTTTCCGGCCCCAGAGGCAAGGTGGTGGTGGTGGTGGTGATGGAAGGCTCGTGTGGCTGGAAGGACTAGAAAATCAAGCACTGCCCTGCTGCCTCCCGAGCGTGTCCCTGAGTGTGTGCTTGTGGGTGGTGAGGGCAGCCATGTGTGCATGTGTGCACTCGGGAGTGTGTGGACATTTGCATGGGTGCTCCTGTTTTGCCCACTCAGTGCTACTGAGACCTGGGAACCCCTGAGCAATAATAACAGAGGGGCTCCAGGAAGGCAGTGGGAGCAGAGCCAAGCCCAGAGGTGGCTGGTGGGGCTTCCAGATGGCCTCTGGGGCCAGGCAGGCCTCTGGGAAGGCCCCATGTTGCTGGGCAATGCAGGGCTCCCTGGCTGGCTAGAGTGCGCCAAGAGGAGCCCTGAGTGGGGACAGCTGGGGGAAGGGCTGAGAACACAGCTTAGAGCTCCTGCCTTTATCCCTCACTCTGGATGGAACAACCTTGCCACCTGCTAGCTGGGAAGCGGCTGGCATGCCTATCCCCTCCCAGGCTGCCAAGGAATGGGGCAGGGAAGAATGCCATGGCACTCAGAGGTGAGGGTCCACTCCAAGGGAACTGGCTCCATCTGGCTTCCTGAGGGTGGAGGGTCTGGGCCACTGTGGTTCTGGGCAGCCAAGGATCACTGAGCAGGTTTCTTGCCAGGCTGGCGGGACTGAGGTGCAGGGCTCATCTGGCCCGTCATTGCTCCCACTTAAGGTTGATCGAGAAGGAGCCGACCCCACCTGCCCAGCCCCGCTCACATTATGGCAGTGTGGGGGCCAAAGAGGGTGCTCTCTCATATCAGCTGCACTGTAACAGACCCTGGGGTTTGCAAGATGAGACCTGCTGACTTTTAGATCATGTTCACTTGAGTTCTAAAAACTCCAACCCTCAGACAGATGGAACCCAGGGTATCCATCCTCAGGCCTTGAGTTAAGCTGAGCCAAGCCTTTCTCAGCTGAGGCCTTACAAGAGGCACCCTGGCTGTACTGAAGGACTCAGTACAGAACTGAGAACTTATTTCCAGAGAAAGTTAGGATGTCAGTACTTAGAAAAGTCTTCACTTCCCAGATTCCCTTGCCAACGAGGGGGTGACTACCACTGAATTCTAGCCAATGACATATGAGTGGAAGCGTTGTATGCCACTTCTGGTTCCTGTCTTTAAAGTTAAGAAAGTTGCTCTCCTTCTTCTTTTCCCACTGGTTGGAATGCAGTTATGATGGCAGGAGCTGGAGCAGCTATCATGGAGCCACATAAAAGATGGCAGTACCCTAGGAATGGCAGAACAACCAGCTGGAAAGAGCCAGGATGGCTGATCCGATTCCTGTCCCTGTGAGGCTGCCCTATCAATCCTGAATTGCTCTGTGAAAAAGAAATAAGATTTAAGCCACTGTTCCTTTTATCTTTGTCACAGAAGCAGGACCCATATTCTAAATACTGCTGAAGGGATTGCAAAAGACAGAAGGCATCCTTGGAAACATGCTGGGAATTCCTATCAGTTATCTGAATATTTTTTTCCTCTCTCTCTCTCATTTTTTAAATCTGGAGGAGGCATCTTTCAGTTTGCAGACTGAAGGAAAGTCCCCATGCAACAAAAGGTCACCACTGCAAGAGTCAAGGTGGAGTTCTTGGAGTCAGTCTGGCAAGAAGCTGGGGTCTGTGAGATCCTCCCACCCACCTTCAACAGGTGAGGCAGAGGCTGAGGAGCAGTTTCACTTCACCCCTGATAAGCACAACATTTTGATTGAACCACTGACAGCTCTGCTGTAGGGCAGGGAAATTTGGAAACATCAGGAAATCAAACTGTGAAGTCTTTGAAGGAATGTGATTTATGTGAAAATGTGATGAAGCTAATGTGTTTGGCTCCGGCGTTGGGTGGCACGCCTGATTCTGGAACCAAATCTGATGCCTTCCTGGCTCGCAGCACACACCTCTGCTTTCCCCAAACACGGGGAGCTGGTGCCCTGTGTGTGTGTTCCAAGCCCGCTTGGCATCTAAAGCTTTTATTGGAGCCATATTTCCTGGGCCGTGTTTCCAGGCTGTGCACGTGTAACCAGACCCACACACACACGCATGCACACACACACACACCGCCTGAGTGACTGCACCGTGCTGCTCCCGCCCCCGGACACCACAGAGCCAAGTGTGATTAGACTTATGAGGAGTTTGCTGTACTTTTCCATAATTCCCATGATGCACTGCA
Organism: Bos indicus; assembly: GCF_029378745.1. Lineage (NCBI taxonomy): Eukaryota > Metazoa > Chordata > Mammalia > Artiodactyla > Bovidae > Bos > Bos indicus. Next base: position 46,573,459 of record NC_091775.1, read on the forward strand.
GGCTTTTGGAAAGGCGCTCACAGTTCCCTCCTGTTGGGCATCAGGGTTGGACCGAGGTCTGTTTCCAGTGCCTGGAGTTCATGGCTTAACCCCTTCCCCTGCTGTGGGGACATGCACTCCTATCGGGCTCCTGTGGGTGAGGGTGACTTTTCTGGGGAAGGGCCCCTTCTGAGAACGGGGGATGTGAGGAGGTAGAGACAATGAAGAGAGAAGGAAGCATCTCAAACAAGAGGATGGGGGAAGGAACTGGGGTGATGGAGTGACTTACAGGAAAGGGCCCCCTGTGTGTGTGTGTGTGAGATATGCTGGAAGGGCCCAGGCCGGAGCCTCTGACCATGGTGATCACCTTAAAAGGTGTCTCTTTCCTCAGGAACATCCCCTTGGCTAATCTCTGGCTAACTCGGTCTCTGGAACCTCCCAGGACATGGAATGAAATAGTGGTCTCAGTGCCTTGGACCTGGGTCTGCAGAAACCCAGGAGCCAAGCCCAGCCCCACGGAGCTGGCTGGGTGATGCTGGACTTGGTAGAGAGAACGCTGGACTCTTTCTCTCACTTTACAGAGAGGGAACTGGGGTGCAGTGAGGGTGGGTGATGGGCCTGAGGTCACACAGTGGAGCAGTCATGGAGCTAGACAGCGCACCCCACTCCTGAATGCCCAGCTCTCACTCAACCAGCCTGACTGGGTGGCGCCAGTGCCCAAGGCTAGCGGAGTCCTTGCTGCTGCCCAGCCAAGCCTCTGCCAAGAGGAAGTGTGGGCAGGCCTGGGGAGAAAACCCAAGGCCAAGGACAAGCCCTACACATTTAGACACCACTGAATGGAAGGGGTGGGTGGGCAGGGGTCAGAGCGGAACCCCTGGCACCATTACCTCACTCTCCACCCAGCCCGGCCTGGCCATGGAGGGTGCCACCGGGCAGCTCTGGTCCCAGGGCCTGGCCACTGGGGTCTTTGTCAGGTACTCAGGTCCCTGAGGGCAGTGGATCAAGCTGGGTCCAGCCACACTCATTCAGCACCCCACAGATATTTAGAGAGAGCCCTGCATGTGCCAGTATGGTGGGGGGGCCTGAGGAACAGCAGACAGGAAGTACCCATGGGAATGAGCTGGGACGTCTCCCAAGTTTCCAGGTCCTCTGCAGAGCTTTGCAGAGCTCGCGTGGCCCCTTCCAGTTAATTGTGGGAGGCTGGCTTCAGTCTGGTGTCTCCCTGAGAGGTGTCAGGAGGCCCGGGGTGCTGGGGCTGTGAGGTCCAGCCTGGGTGGTCTGGGATGGTCAATGCAAGAGGCACTGTTTGGGCTGAGGTGGAAGGATGAGGTGGGTGAGCAGGTAAGGGTGGAGGAGAGCCAGGCGGAGGGGGGTCGAGAGACTGCAGTTCCCATGGAGGGACCACCCGGCCGGCAGCCCGGGAAGGTGGGGGCAGCAGCGTGCCGAGAGTGGAGGAGCTTCGGGCACACCTCGGAGCTTGTGCTCCGTCCCGAGGGTGCCAGATGGCTTCAGCTCAGGATGGTTCCACTGGACATAACCCGAGCCTGGAAGACGCCAGGCCTCCTGGCTTTAGTTCCTGGTGGCAGCAGCAAGGGCAGGCTGGCCAGACCCTCACCTTGGGCACGTGGTCCAGGAGGAGAGCATGGGGGACCTTAGTCTTGGGGTCGAGCCCCTGAGGGGGCTGGCGCATTGGCCTACTGGTGTCTACTTCCCTACACAGAGGCTTCCCTGGTGGCTCAGATGGTAAAGAATCCAGCTGCAATGCAGAAGACCAGGGTTTGACCCCGGGGTTGGGAAGATCCCCTGGAGAAGGGATGGCAACCCACTGCAGTATTCTTGCCTGGAGAATTCCATAGACAGAGGAGCCTGGTGGGCTACAGTCCATGGAGTCACAAAGGGTTGGACATGACTGGGTGACTAACACTTTCACACTTTCACACTTTCCCTGCACAGATGCTGTCCTTCCTGACTCCATCCTCAACCTGTGGCTGGTGGGGGCAGGGGCCATCCTCATCTGAATACTGAGGGCCTCTTTGGATGAGCTGGTCACTGCAGGTGCCACCTGGCCATGGCTCAGACACTCAGTGACCCAATACTGTCTCCAGGAAAGGACATTTCACTGGCTCTCTCTACATGGTTCTTCCCTGCAGCTCCACTTCCAAGGGGGCACAGGTTCTTAGGGCCCTCTTGACTGGCTCAGTTAGGTCCCATATCATGACTGGTCTTTGCCCTGAGCCTTGAGAGATCAGTGTTCCAGAGCCCAGGGCCCCGTGCGCTGCACGGCTTTCCTTGGGTGTGTTCTCCCTGAGCCCCACCATGCAGGCAGCAGGAGAGGCCACCCAGAGCCCCGGTGGCTGCCCATGGAAATGAGACACCGGCCGCATCCGGCTATCTGGACACGCTTGGTGTTTTGCATTCAGTGATCTGCACCTGACAGATGCTCCCGAAAGCATCACTCCGCTGACAAAATGAAATCCAGCTCAGTTCCCACCGTCTGTGTGTCACTGCGTCTGGGAGCAGGGCAGGCCCCGTGCCCAGGAACAGATGGGCCGAAGCCAGAAGGCAGCCAGCCCGTCCTCAGCCCACGGGCCTCTCCCTCCCCAGACTGCCACCGTGATCCTGTCTGCGGCCTGCAAGACAGCAGTCGGGGCACTCCCAGCTCTGCTCCTCGCTATGGGTTTTGGGTTCCGGAACCCCCTTTCTCATCTGTAACGCAGGCTGACATCCTGGTTCTGGCTGTGGCTTAGGGAGTCCGCCCTCAGGGACTGTGGGCTGGGCAGGGTCCTTGTAAATGCTGAGTTCACCGTCATCCGAGCAGAATGGGGCTCCCACACCTGGGTCTCCACTCCACGGAGGACCTCTGGCCCCGTCTGGGTGATGCTGGCCGGGCCCCAGTGCACCCTGGCCGGCTGGCCACGCCTACTCACACATGGGCTTCAGCTGCCCAATGAGCTCCTCCTTTGTCCATTTCGCCCACTCCTTCTTGTCGGTGTTGATGGAGCAGAGGATGGGGCCACAGGGCTTGCCGCAGTCCTCGATGGCCGGCACGTTCAGGTAGTGCACCAGGACGATGTCGGGGTTCTGGGGGAGAGCACAGACACTGGGCAGCATAAGGGTGGCTGGGAGCCCGCCCAAAGTCACCCCGCCCACAGTCATCCCACAGGCCCGGACAGGCTGCGCATCCCCATGCCAGGCTTTCTCAACCTGGGCACTGCTCACCATTAAACTAGCTCATTCCCTGTTGTGGGGGCCACGCTGTGAAATGCAGGATGCTCACCAGTAGCGCCCCTGGCGATCACCTGCCAGAGGCTATCAAGCACTGCCTCCTTCCTCAAATCTCCAGATTTTGCCCATTGCCCCTTGGGGCACCTAAATTGCCCCGAGTTGAGACCCACTGATCCACATGTGAGCAGCTTCATGCATAAGTAAAGACCACACGTACATGCTCAGTGGCTCAGTTGTGTCTGACTCTTCAGGACCCCATGGACTGTAGCCCGCCAGGCTCCTCTGTCCATGGAATTTTTCAGGTAAGAATACTGGAGTGGGTTGCCATTTCCTCCTCCAGGGAATCTTCCCCAACCCAGGGATGGAATCCCCATGTCCTGCATTGAAAGGTGGATTTTTTTTTTACCATTGTGTCACCTGGGAAGATGTAATTAAGGACCACATATGAGGTAAACGTATCTCCAGCCCCACATCCAGGACCTGTGCCTACAGCTGCCCAGCAGCCCTGGCCCCTGTTCTGTGCTCTACATGCATTTCCCCTTTGCAACTCTCTGGACTCCCCCCGCATGGGCATCACCACCACCCTCCTCCTGCGGGAGAAATGGAGTTCCTGGAACTTAACATGCAAGGATCAATTTTTTTCGGCCATCCTGTGTGGCACATGGAACTTGCCCCACTAGGGATCGAATCTGTGCCCCCTGCAGTGGAAGCATGGCATCTTAACCACAGAAGTCCAAGGCACCCACTTCTAAGAGCTGGATACCCTTCTGCCCCTCAGCCTGTGGTCTCCCTGAGCAAGCATCACCCAGGAGACAGCTGTCACTCAGAGTCTTTGAAAACTCAAAAAAAAAAAAAAAAAAGAGTCTTTGAAAACTCCTCCTCGGAAATCTCCGGATCTTTTAAGTGGAAAGAACTCTCTCTGTGAAGATGCTGAAGACACATTTTGTCCTCAAATGGTTTCATTGAGATGGGTCAGCCTCTTCCCATCAGATCCAACTCAAAGTGCCCTCCATTGCTCTGCCCATCACCAGCTCTGGTAGCCACTTGCCAAAGGGGCTTTTGTGGGGAAGCAGCTACATTGCAAAGACCACAGGCCCCTCTGTGGCTTTCAATGACCGCCCCCCAAACCCCAGCCCCATTCCCAGAAAACCAAGCTGTTCATTGGGCCACGTTGGGCCTGATAATGCTGTTAAGAAAAAGCAGCCATGTCACTGAATAAACCAGAAAGGCCTTCTACCCCAATCAGAAAGTATTTCTTTGCTTTCCTTTCTTTTTGCGGCCATGCTGTGTGGCACGCAGGATCTTAGTTCCCCAACCGGTGATAGAACCTAAGTCCCCTGCAGTGGAAGTGCAGAGTCTACCACTGGACTATCAGGGAAGTCCCAGAAAGTATTTTTTGAAGCATAAAGAAACATATGATAATATATCAAGTACAGCAGGAAACTGTGGAAAAGCCACTTGGAAGACCCCATCCTCTGCTGGTTCCCAGATCCACCTCTTTGACTTTTCCCTTCTAATACCCAACAAGAGGAGTCCTGGGTGGGTGGGTATAAGGACCCCCATCATGGAGTAGCTTGAGTCTGCCATCACCTTTTTGGATCTGATCAGAGCAAGAGTAATATAGGACTTTGTGACTCAATCGATGCGTTAATAAATAAAGCCTCAAGATGACACCACGACCAGTGCAGGAAGGTACACTGGCATCATTTTAAAAGATTTTCAATAAGGGTTGAAACGCAGAGTTTTTTTTCTGGCCAACGCTCAGTTAACCAGGAAATTAAATCAACATGAACAGGAGCTTCTCTTTAATGGCGGCATTTCTAGATTGCAGTAATCATGCTTCTTAATAATAATGATAATCCCTGACATCGGCACCGCACTTTCTTCTTCTCAAAGCACTTTCCATCCATTATCTCATTTGTTGGCTGTGCAAGCCAGGAAGGCAGGCTGGGCAGGGCAGTGCACCCCTGTCTACAGTGAGGACCCTGAAGCCCAGCGAAGCTGTGTGCCCAAAACTGTGTGCCTGGCAACGGACAGAAGACGGGGCTGGAAGTCAGGGTTCTGACTCTACTTTCAAGTCCTGCTGAGATCTGGTGGCCTCTCTTTGCCCAGTCTAACTGCTTTCCCGTTTCCTGTTTTACTTCATCCTTACAATATGCCCACGAGGCAGGTGGGCTGGCTAGATCTGCCATGCTCGTGGCCTGGATGGGGTAGTCCAGGAGATGAGGGGCCATACACCTGCATTCCAGCCCTGCATCCTTCCTACCAACCAGCACGCTGGCCTCCCCAGGCGGGGAGCTCCTGCCTGAGCCTGTGCCTGGCCAGACAGCAGCGCTAGCTGCTGAGCGAGACAGAGTAAAGATCAAAGGGACACAGGGACCCCAGGGCTTCCTCTGATCCCAGCCCCAGGAGCAGGAGCCCGGCCCTGCAGGGAGGAAGCCAGGATGCCAGATGTCTGAGAGATGAAAGGCCCACAACTTCCTGCCCCACTGCCCCACTGAGCACAGCCTGGGTGCTTGGAAAAGCTGTGGGAGGGCATGGTAGTGGGTGGGCGGGCAGGTGGGGACCTGGGGAGCAAAGGGCAGCCCTCACCTTGCATCAAAACTCCCAGAACTTGAGTTCCTGCCCTGTGGCACTTGTACTGTCCTAATTCAGGAAGCCCCATCCCTTCCTTCCAGGTCCAACTCCATTTCTGCTTAACCAGCTTCCACCTACCCTATGAAGACAGGCACAAGGTTTGCCTCCTCCTCCAGGAAGCCCTTCTGGACACCTCACCCTCTGTACTTCCACCACAGCAAGGTGGAGATTGTGTTTGTGTCTTAATAGTCTGTGGACCTCTTTATCTGCTCAACAACAGGGACAATGCCTAGGAGCTATCACTGTGTTGGGCAATGCCTGCTGCTCATTTCATGTTTGTAGAATTGCATGAGGCTGACTTTGGATGCAACCAGTCCATTCTGAAGAGATCAGCCCTGGGATTTCTTTGGAAGGAATGATGCTAAAGCTGAAATTCCAGTACTTTGGCCACCTCATGCGAAGAGTTGATTCATTGGAAAAGACTCTGATGCTGGGAGGGGTTGGGGGCAGGAGGAGAAGGGGACGACAGAGGATGAGATGGCTGGATGGCATCACTGACTCGATGGATGTGAGTCTGAGTGAACTCCGGGAGTTGGTGATGGACAGGGAGGCCTGGCATGCTGCGATTCATGGGGTCGCAAAGAGTCAGACATGACTGAGTGACTGAACTGAACTGAACTTTGGATATTCTGTTCTTACTCTTCCCAGACTTGTGTTCAACTGACACCTAGCTTTAGTTTTCAGTGTCTTTGAAGGGCAGGGCAGCTTCTCTGAGCATGGGGTGTTCATAGAAAGCTAAAGGCAAGGCTGGTTCTTAACCTTTTCTGGGTCTAAGGCCTCTGAGAATCTGATGAAGGCTGGGGCTTCCCAGGTGGCTCAGGGGTAAAGAATCTATCTGCCAATGCAGGAGACCCAGGTTCCATCCCTGGGTTAGGAAGGTCCCCTGGAGAAGGGACTGGCAACCTACTCCAGTATTCTTGCCTGGAGAATCCCATGGACAGAGGACCCTGGTGGGCTACAGTCCAGGGATCACAAAGAGTTGGACACGATTGAACAAGTGAGCATGTACACATGGCTTCTCTGCTCCCAGCCCAGAAGGATGCCCGAGGTGCATCAGCACTGCATTTCAGGAGTTCACACATCCAGTGGTCTGTGGGTGCTCTGCCTGTTGCCAGTGACGTAGGGACTCAAGATCCACCACAGCCCCGTTCAATACACCCAACACATACATCTTCCCAAGTGCCTCCATTCTAGGCCTTATGCTTCTCAGCGGCCTTGATAGCCTCAGTCCCTGATGGCTGCAAGGAGGCTGGGTTTGGGATTAGGAAAGGCAGAAGTGGGCTGCGTCATGGTTTATATCTTTAACACAAATTCCATCCCTGGGCCTGGAGTTCCCACAGCTGAAATTCCTGAGTTGAATTTTAAATAACGACTTCCTGGCTTGAGGCCGGTTTTAAGACACAGAGTGATTGAGGTATTTTTGGAAATTGGGGGCACACATCACTTCTTGGCAACGTTGTGATTTTATTCATTAGTTGTACATTTTATTGGGTGTTTCTGGCAGAAAAATATATTAGGTGCAGAGCTCCAATGCTTCAGTTTCATGGGGGAGCTCATAACAGTGTCAGATCCTGAACGAGTAGGGAGCTGCCAGCCCGGTGGGGCAGGCTGGCTCCAGGGGACACAGCTGAGGATGCACTCCACCAGACCCGCCCAGACTCTCCGTCCTAGACCGTTGTGAAGCCAGCCTGCCTTCATCTCCCTGTCCCCACCTCAAGCAGACATCCTCTAAGTGTCCCCCAGGATTTACCACCCAGGTCAGACCTTGCAGGTCTGAGTTCTCAGGTAGAGGCTCTGCTCTGGGATACGGAATTTCCATGAAGATGTTACAGGCCGACCCTGCAAGGTGACAGTGGCCTTTGAAATGACCTCCCTGAGTGTCCAGAAGGCTTGTCTGCTGTTAAAGGCCTGGGGGAGCCCGATGGGGTGGCTGTGGAGGGGAAGCTGAGGTTAAGAGAAAGTCTCAGAGAAATTTCACAGTATGGATGTTCCTTAAAAAAATTAAAAATAGAACCACTATATGATCCTGCAATCCCACTCCTGGGCATATACCCAGAGAAAACTATAACTTGAAGATACATGCGCCTCAATGTTCATAGCAGCACTATCTGCAATAGTCAAGACATGGAAGTAAGATTAGTGTCCATCCACAGAGGAATGGATAAAGAAGATGTGGTCCATATATGCAGTGGTATATTACTCAGCCATAAAAAAGAATGAAACAATGCCATTTGCAGCAACATGAATGGACCTAGAAGTTGTCATGCGGAATGAAATAAGTCAGACAGAGAAAGACAATATCATATGATATCGCTTATATGTGGAATCTAAAAAAGTAAGGGTATGAAGAAACTTACCCAAAACAAAAATAGAGGTACAGATGTAGAAACAAACTTATGGTTACCAGGGAGTCAGAAGGGCAAGAGACAGATTGGGAGATTGGGACTGACGTATACACACCACTATGCAAATGGCTCCAACACTTGGCCACCTGATGTGAAGAGCCAACCATTGGGAAAGACCCTGATGCTGGGAAAGATTGAGGGCAGGAGGAGGAGGGGACGACAGAGGATGAGATGGTTGGATGGCATCCCTGACTCGATGGACATGAGTTTGAGCAGGCTCCTGGAGATGGTGAAGGGCAGGGAAACATGGTGTGCTGCAGTCCACAGGGTCACAGAGTCAGATATGACTTAGTGACTGAACAACAACAAATGTAGATAACTAATAAGCCTGGCGAGCTATAGTCCATGGTCTCACAAAAAGCTGGACACGACTGAACGGCTAACATACACATACACAATAAGAACCTACATTATAGCACAGGGAACTCTATTCAATAACTCTGTAATGGCCTATCTGGGGAAAGAAGCTAAAAATGAGTGGATATATGTGTATGTATAACTGAGTCACTTTCCTGTATACCCGAAACCAACACAACATTGTACGTCAACTATGCCCCAGGAAAAAAAATTCTCAGAGAGGTTCCAGAGTTTTCTGGGTGGAGCCATGGACTAGGAGACCCCCTTCCTCCCTTTTGAGCGCTTCACCTATGAGTGGACAGAGCCCCCACTCTTCTGTTGCAGGGGCTGTGATGGGGCCTTTGTGAGGTTCAAAGTCCCATCCTGGAGGGTCCTGGTCTTCTAACTACTAGTTGCCACCAAACCCCAAACCAAACAAAACCCTGGTGTTTTTCTAGAGAGAATGACCAGAGCAAGCTTCTAACAGGCAGTTTACCCACTTACAGTACACACCTTCCCCACTGATAGTCCGTCCACCCAGATTTTCCTCTTATGGCTGTCTTGTCCCTTCCTCCTCAGGCCTCACAGCAGGGTCTTTGTCCCCCTGCCCCCTCACTACCCTCCTCCAGCTTCACGGCCTTCTGCCCGCCATATTCCAAGGAAGGCTTTATTTCCCCCTCCAGCCTTCCTCCCTGCTCTGCTCCAAGCTCACCTGTCCCATTGCCCATCAAGGGGCCTCGGAATGCCCCTGACTTACGTGACCCAGCCTTATGGCTGCACTCCCCACACCTGGGCCACCCCAGCTTCACCTGATGACGAATGGCACCACCTCCCTGCAGTGGCCCCAGTTAAAGTCTTTCTCCTCTCTGTCTCTCCCTCCAATCCACCCGTCACCAAGTTCCATCAATTCTCCATCCTCAAGTAAGCCTGCCCACCCCCGACTCGGCCCCACACTCTGGAGACCACCTGGTTGGAGCCCCACCCCCTGCCACACCGACCGTCCACCTGCATCTCCCTGCTTCCTCCCTCCTCTCCTCCCCATCCCTCTTCTGACACTAGCCGGTGGACCCTAGGATTCCGGCACCGGCTCCCTGGCCCAAGAATGAACCCCACCCTCCTGACTTGGTCCTGGGGACCCGCCATCTGTTTTCCTCTCCAGTCATTCGTGCTCCCCTGGGTTCGTCCTGCCTCTGCTGCCTTCTTTCTCTCCTGAGCTGTTCTCTCTGACTGATGTGCTCCTCGCCACCTGAGTCTCAGTGCCACCTCCTCTTGGACACTGTATTCAGAGACACCCCCAGCCACGCGTGGTGCCTCCCTGCTGCCACCTAGGGCCCTACTGCCTTCGCAGCCTTTATTTTCCTTACTGTGGCACCCACCCTGGTTCACATTTCTGAGCAGTCACAGCTGGGTTTGGCCTGTTTTCCCACCTGGAAGCGAGAACTCTGGTGGCCGGGCTCCGTCCTGTTCAGGGAGGGCTCCCAGAGCCCCGGGGTGGGGGTAGGGGGGCGCTGTCCACCTGCTGAGTGCCGAGGGTAGGGGCCGCTCAGCCGCCCCCAGAGCCCAGGCCCTGCTGGGGGAGGGGGTGGTGTGGGGCAGCTCCCTTCTCCTGGTCTCCCTTCAGCTGGTCCTCAACCAAGCTCCTCCTCAAGTTTTACTGGAAATGAGAGGTTTGGACTTGCTACGGGCCTAGTTCCAGGCTGTGGGCTGGGCCCGCTGGCCAGAGAACTGTGAGCTAGAGCTGGTGGAAGAGGGTTTCCTGGGGCCGAGTTAGGGCTTGTCCCCTAAAGCATCTTTCCTAGTTGGAGTCTTTCACCTGAGCTAGGGGGACAAATGGAAGCTGGCCCAGGAGGGGTTGTGAGAATGTTCTGCAGAGAGCATGCAGGGCTAAAGTGAAATCAGCTCCTTAGCTGCAGGACTTGTCAGAACCTTGGGGATACCCTGCCCCGGAGGATCTCTGGATGGGCCTTGTGCGGGCAGGATTTCCAGGCTTATTTGACCATGAACCTGACCACCTCTTGGGACCCAAGTGTTTCTTGGAACACAGTTTGGGAACCACTGATAGAGTTCAAAGTCAAGGGAAACCACCATTAGCAGTTGCTGAAAGGCAGGGCCCTCTGTAGTTTCTGGGTCCCTTTCCCCTGGGGCCCATCCCTGGCCTGGCCTGAGGCTCACCAGGCATTTGAGCTGCTTACAGGTGACCACCAGGTTTCTAAGGAAACCTGACCAGCTGGGTGCACTGTCCCCACAGCCCTCCCCTCTCCAGAATGCCCCTTTCCTGGCATCTATGACCACAGCTGTCTTTCCTGACCTGGGTACCCCAGGCTGCTGGGGTACCCATGGGCAGACATGGGACTGAGGTGGATTCCCTTCTCTCAGGCTGAGCAGGTAGGGGAGAGGCAGGCAGGAGAAGGGCATTGGATTGGTAGGGGGAAGTAGATTTAATCTTAATTACAGGTGATGGGGATTTCAGGAGGGGAGACTGCTGTGAAAAAGAAAGCACCCCCCATTCTGCTCTTCCACGAGGGTTAATGCTCTAGCAGGGTGTTAGTGGCTGGGGCAGCAGTGGAGGGGGCGGCTGGGGTGCCAATGGCGGCATCAATGATCTGAGTTAATTTGCAACAGCTCTTGCTGCAAACAGGACAAATCCCTAGACCCTGGTGGCTGGGGCGAAGTGGGTGCAGCAGCCCAGGAGAGCATCAGGTGGGGAACGGCTGCCAGGTGTTTCTCTGTTTGTTCCCACAGGTCCTTTTAGCACAGCCCCGAGGGAGAACTGAACTCAGTCCCCCGCATCATGCAGAACGCGGGCCTGGAGGGCTGGACCTCAGGCCTGGGCGAAGCTGGAAGGGGAGGAGGAGTCAGGGTGTGAGAAGGAGAGAGGAAAGGAAATAGACCAAGGTGCTCAACAGAGACGTGAGAAGCGAGGGTAGTGGCAGCCAGTGGGTGGGGGTGGCACAAAGACTGGGGGTTGGGGATGCCAAGCTCGTCCCTGGAGAGCTCTGACTTCCAACCTTGAGGTGATGCCCATGGCTCCTGGGACTTCTGGCTCTGATTGCTGTGGGCTGGGGTGCAGAAGCATGTGTCAATGGCAAACACTTGATCCAGTTGAGCCCTCATGCCTGCTCCTTAGGCTGGAGGAGATGAGTGTACATGTGGCCTTAACCTTGTTGGCAGGGAGGCGAGGCAGGTAAGGGGCTCAGGAGGGGCCTGACCCACAGCTGATTAGAATGGGCGTTCGTGATCTGTTACTTGTTTGAGATGCAGGTGGGGATGCCTTCCAGTTTGCAGGGGGAAATGGAGCCCTGTGCCTCCTATAGGTCAGGGCCACTCCAGGGTTTGTAGTGCAGGCCCTGGAATTGGCAGAAAGCAGCGCGATTTCACCAGAGACCCAAGTGGCCCGGAGCGAGAACCTTCAGGAGCTCATATCCTCCCGGCCTCAGCCAGTGGTGGGCCCCAGGTGCCTGGACGCTAGGGGTCCTGCAGCCGCAGCCCCAACTCCTAGCCTCTGGCTGTGAAGCGGGAGACAGCTCCCCTTTCTGTGGAGTTAGAGGGATGGTGGTGCAAGAAGTGGTTAAAAATGCAAAAAGCTGTTGGTTTTGATAAAGAAAAATGCAGCTGCAACATCTGTTTGACTCTTGTTTGCAGCTTCATCAACGCTAAGTGTTCAATAAATCAGGGTGGCATGGCGCTCCGTTTCTTCAGTGGCTCGGTCATTAATCTCGTGCCAGTTCTCATGAAAAATGAAGGAGAGAGGCCGTGTGATGGTGAAAATGTATACATTACCCAGAAAGTCATAATAGCATGTAATAGTGGCCACACACCTCCCCACTAGGGCTGGGGGGAGGGGGTGGGGGCCGGGACTGAGCGCCACCGGCCTGGGAGGAGGCGGGAGGCAGAGAGCAAGTCTGCAGCATTCGCGAGTCCATTCTGTGGTTGCATTTGTCGTCTGAGCAGATTCTGAGAGCCCTCTGATCATCACAGGCAGAGGCTTCCCCATACCTGGGTGCTTTACGAACGAGGCTAGGCGCCCATAAAACAGGAGTGCAAAGCTCGCAGAAAGAAGGGCAGGATTTATGAGAGAAGGAATAAATGATGATACCAGGCAGCTCAGGGCCAGGGGTGTCACCACACTGCAAAGCAGAGAGAAATCCTCTCACATGGGCTCCAGCTGCTCTGGGCGGCCTGGCACCGGTCCGATGCCCTGGATAAAGGTATGGGGTGGGACCACTGTCCCCCTTAGGTCTCCAGGGGTCTATCGGCCCCTGCAGCCTGCCAGGCCCTCCTCGTTGTCTTTTCCCTACCTAGGGAAACCCAGTTGTTCCCATGACCGAGTCCACATTTTACCACCATCTCTGGAGGTGTGCTGGGTGCTTCTGGGGGGGCAGGACCATGCCTGTACCCCCAGAATGCACCTCCCAATGGGCGCCTCTATTTGCAAAGATTGCTTTCTGAATGTCAGTGATGTGTGGGCCCCACCTTTATGCCCCATGAAGGTCTCATTATTCACTGCATTCAACAACCCACAGAAGCAGTTGCCATTATTACATGTTTGAGGGCTGCAGACTCTTATGCTCAGGACTCTGTGATTCAACCCAGGCCTGAGCTCCATGCCAGTATCACCTCCCCTCCACGGGGGCCTTGGGGCTCCAAGGGAGCTCGCCGGACAGCAGGTGGAGGGCTGCGGACCTAGCCTCGATGCCCTGAGCAACCACAATGAAGATAGAGCTGTACCAGAGCATAAACAGATCCAGGGAGCCTGGCTGGGTCTATGGGGCCCTGGGAGCTGCTGGAAAGTGGTGGGGTGGGGTGGCTGTGGCTCCACGGGGCACAGCCAAGGCGGCAGAGCCCCTGTCTCAGTGTTAAGGACCTGTGGTGGTCAGGACACCCTAAGTGGTCAGGCAGGGCTGTAGAGTTTGGGGGAGGTTGGGGACACCTGGAGCTGAGCACCTGGCAACTGGGTGGTGGTGGGGGGCAGAAGCAGGTCCCCAGAGTTGGGGCCTGTTGAAGAAGCCAGAAGAGAAAGAAAGGAGGCAGAGTAGGATATGAAAGAGGTGCCCCTGGGCGTCCCTAGTAATAGGCAAAATCAGCTGTCAGTTGTGGGCTTCCTGGGAGCCAGACCCACATCCCTGGCTGGGTACCGGATGCCGCTGCAGTCCCAGCAGGCAGGAGACACAGAGAACCTCCTTGCTCCTTTGCCAGTGCTCAGCAGAGTGGGGACCTGGAGACACTTGGGGGGCTCACAAGGGGCCTCATCTCCTGCTCCAGGCAGGGAAAGAGGCTAGCAGCCTTGGGGGAGCTCCCGCGGCCCCTCCGCCAGGCAGCCCTCATTAAGCCCGCACGTGCACCAGAGGGAGTCGGGGGCCTGCAGCCCATCCCCGCTTTGGAGGGAGGCTTGGAGACTTAATTAGTTAATGTGGGTGAAGTGGTCTAAAGATGAAAAACCCTGGGTAACTGCTGAGTGCTGCGGCTGCTGCCGCCGCTGTTACACAATTACCAGAATTTACCAGTCATGGGAATACAGTTAAACAATTTCCACCTGGTGTGGGCTTCCAGGAACCCTGCCGGCTTGGGGGATGGCCAGCTCGGTCCTCTTTCACCCACAGGTGATGTAGGGAAAACACACAAATTGTGGGAAATCACACCTGGTACCGTCCTGACCACCCAGGGACACTGAAGTGGAGAATGTGTCTCTCAGCCCGTGAAGTTAAAGATGCCTGGGCTCAATGGATGCTGCTGGTCCAGACTTTCTGAAAGCCTCCAAGCAGGTTCTATCCAAAGGTCCCTGGAAGGTCAAGCCATCCTGGAGGATGCTGCTGGGGAGAAGGTTTAACTGCGCAGGTGGACCTCAAGGCCCCACCACACCTGTGGGGTGGGATGTGTGGGCACGTTTCTGGATGGACAAATGGAAGCCAGAAGATTCACGCTGGCTCAGGACCAGGCCATGTCTTACTTAACATCATTATGCTTTGGGGGAAGAAATTCCCAATAATATCTCCACGTTTGCAGATGATGCGAAACTGTCCCGGGTGATGAAGTGCCACGTCATTTGTGATCGGTCGTGAGAGGACTTGTTTAGTGGGTGCAAAGTGACAGATGGCACCCGGTGTGCGGGAAGCGCAGGGCCCTGGAAGCTGTTCAAACTAGTTTTTAATTAAAGGGATGCTTTCTGTGCCACTGGGCTTCCCAGGTAGCACTAGTGGTAAAGAACCTGCCTGCCAATGCAGGAGATGTAAGAGACTCCAGTTCGAACCCTGGGTTGGGAAGATCCCCTGGAGAAGGGAATGGCAACCCACTCCAGTCTTCTTGCCTGGAGAATCCCACGGACAGAGGAATCTGGTGGGCTACAGTCCAATGGGGTTGTAAAGAGTCCGACACAACTGAAGTGACTGAGAATGCATGCATTTTGCGCCATTAAACTTTGTCCTGAGGGTGGAAGGTGGGGGCACCTTGAGGATGGGTTAATCCAGTCTGGGCTCTGAGCCTGGCACTGCCCCATTTGCCAAGGCCAAGGCCCTAATGGGCTGGCTCCTGCTGGGTCAGCATGGACCCTGCCTGGCACCCGCTCCTCACTTGGTCATGGGCGGGTTTGATGGGCTGTGCCTCTGCTCACCACTATCCCAAAGCCAGGAGGGAAAACCAATGTCGTGGTGGGAAGGCCACAAGGAGTTGCAAAGAGAAGAGAGCCTGGGAGTCAGAAAAGAGGGTTCAGGACTTTCCTAGTGGTCCAGTGGTTAAGGCCTGCCAATGCATGGGACTCGGGTTCAATCCCTGGTCCCGGAAGATTCCACATGCCTTGGAGCAACTAAGCCCATGGGCCACAACTACTGAGCCTGTGCTCCAGAGCCCGCACTCTACAACAAGAGAAGCTACTGCAGTGAGAAGCCCCTGCTCACTACAACCAGAGAAGCCCTCATGCAGCAACAAAGACCCAGAGCAGCCATAAATAAATAAATAAAAATTTTATAAAAGGATGTTGCTGCTGCTGCTGCTAAGTCTCTTCAGTCGTGTCCGACTCTGTGCGCGATCCCATAGACATCAGCCCACCAGGCTCCGCTGTCCCTGGGATTCTCCAGGCAAGAACACTGGAGTGGGTTGCCATTTCCTTCTCCGATGCATGACAGTGAAAAGTGAAAGTGAAGTCACTAGGAAGAACTAAATTAAAGAAAAAAAAAAAAAGAATAACACAAATTGCCTGTGGAGGCTGGTGGGCCTGTCCACTCAGGAAGACATCTGGGGTTTCTGGAAGCCAGTGTCCAGAGTTGTGCTGGCACCAGGAAGGACCAAGCCCGGAGTGCCTGGCACGAGGGCTCTTCATCACAAACGTTGACCTGGGGCAGTGAGTGCAGGGGCGAGGGGAGGCTCCCTTGTGGAGGCGTGGGTGGCCATGCTGAAAACAAGATAAGGATTTTTCTGGCCAGAAAGACAAAATGCTGAGCGGAAATGTGACTCAGCTCTTCCAGGTCAGAAAAAGGAGAAGAAGGTGAAGGCGTGTTTTTCCTCTCCAGATTCCTGAATACTAAGAATATGGGTAACCCCCTGGAGCTCAGGGAGGCAATTTAAGCGCAAACCCTGCACAGCGGGCAGTTAATGTAGGAGACTCATTATCTCCAGGGAGACATGGGCTGAAATAATATGAAATAGATTTTTTTTAAAAACGGGCGACATTAGTTCCTGGATGGCTGATCCGTAAGGTGTTACAGAAGGAGGGCAGGAGATTGGGGGTCATCTCTCTCTTGGAGCTACCAAGATGCTTGGTGTCCCCCATCCCCTACCCCACCACCTCAGGAGGGACGGACCCAGGCTGGAAGTGTCAGCTGGGGTGTTTACTGCCTGTTGTTGCCTGCTTGCCAGGCACTGGACAGGACACCGGGGTCTGGCAGAGCCTGAGTCTGGATGAGATTCCATTTCTGTCTCCTGTTTGTCATCTGATCTCACCTTGAATTCATTTCTGAGTTATTAGAAATCACTGCAAGGCTTGCTGCAACCAGCCCCAGGGTAAGAAGCCCTGGCCCTTTCACTGGGACGTGGTGCTCGAGGGACAGGATTGAGCTCAGGGTGGGCAAGCCCCGGCCCAGCAGGACGGAGGGTGGGACGGCTAGGCATGGGGTGATCAGCTGTCAGCAGGCTGAAGCTCCACTCCTCTGACCTCCTCTCCTCCCCCAGGAGCCAAATCCATGGGCCACATGAACCCACCCCTCCCCACCAGCTTCAAAGAAACTCTGCCTGTGTCTTAGACTCACTGTAGACACCTGGGAGGCTGGAAGCCAAGCCCACTGCTGTCCCCTCCCTGACCCTCCCGCTCTAAGGATGGCGCATTAGCTGTGCTCCCAGGACTGATGTGTATGCTCAGAATCCTGCCCCATTAGGCAGCAAGTCAACCTCATTAGGGGGCTTCCCAGGTGGCTCAGTGGTAAAGAATCTGCCCGCCAATACTGGAGACCTGAGTTTGGTCCTTGGGTTGGGAAGATCCCCTGGAGAAGGAAATGGTGACCCACTCCAGTATTCTTGCAAAATTCCATGGACAGAGGAACCTGGTGGGCTACAGTCCATAGGATCACGAAGAGTGAGACATGGCTGAGCACATTGCCAATCCATCAGATGACAATGACCCCAAACAGTCATCCAGGAGTCTCCAGAGTGACTGACACGCTCTGGAGCCTTTCCTGTCCACTGGCTCCTCACACCAGCTCTGGGGGAAGCTGAGCATTGCCACCAGACCCATCAGTCACATGAGCCCCCTCTGACTGATGTGATCTGCCACTGGGCTAATGGGAGGCAGAGCTGGACACGACTCCGGTACATTTGGTGTTCTCATGGTAAGAGTATCCAAGTGTTCTTTAGGAAACCAACCATCTCTTCCCAACTGAGTCCAGGGTCGGAACATGTGATTCAGGCTGTGCAATCAGAGCCCTGTGTTCTCTGGGCTGCAGTGATTGGCCATGAGTCCCAACCAGAGGCAATCAGAGATAATCCCTGGACTTGGGAGGAATCCCTGGGTCAGGGGATGGGGGGCGGGCAGAGACGATGCTCTTTCCCACCGGACATGACCTGGGATGAGGAAGCCTAGAGCTCCTGGAAGCCACCTCTTGCCAATACATAGAGTCCAAGAAGGAGACATATAGAAGAGACAGAGTCAAAGGAAGGAGACCATAAGTCTCCATGCCAGTGACTGAGTCCCTGGATCCAAACGTGCCTGAAGCCAGCCCACCTCCAGACTGCTCAGGAACTTGAGTGCCCAAATCTCCTCTTGTCTGGAGCCAGTTCAAGCTGAATTTTTCTGTTGCATCAACCGAGAGCCCTAACTCCAAAACAGACCATATGTCTTCCTTTTACTAAGTCTGTCCTCTGGTTACCACAACAACCACCATCACCATGGCTACCAAGAGCTACCAATTATTCAGCACCTGTATGCTCCAGTGTTGGGTGCTAAGTGGTTCACAGCTCTCAGTACATTGACCCCTCAGGAGGCAGGACTGGGTACATCATTTGTACTTTACACACGAGGAATATGAAGGGAAAACTGAGTAGCCTACCGCCCCTACTCCACCAGGTCTGTCTGACACTAAAAGTGCTGGTGAGTTAGGGTGGTCCAGATGTGTGCTCTCGAGATCACTGCCTGGGTCTGAGCCTGGGTTCTGCTGCTTCCCCAACATGAGCCTTAGGCAAACACATCTCAGTGCCTCAGTTTTATCACCTATAAAAGTAATAATACTTACTCCACCAAGTTGTTGTGACAACTAAATGAGATAAGGCATTTAAACAGTGGCCGACACATGGCAAACCTTAAAAATTGCCAAGTATCCTCACAACTGACTCCCTGAACCTGTGTGACTTTGTCTCACAATATTGCTACAGAGAATGTCTCCCTAAGATCTTTTGAGGACTTCTATATGGAACAAAACCAAATTGATCCAGACATTGCTTATTTGGGAAGTATAATTCTTAGGCAGGAGCCCATCTAGGCAAAGTCAAGATATTCTCTTCAAACACTGAAGAAGCATCTTTGTCCCCACTGGATGCTCAAGCCATTGAAGGGTCTAAATGAGCTAAAACTGGTCATTCTTGTCCAGACAACAGGATCACTGAGACAATTCTTGGCTATTTTCCAAGTGCTGGAGAGAAACAAAACCACATTTCTTGAAAAAAATTTTGTAATTTAAGTGTCCATGAATTTAAAGAGATATCCACCCCACCCTTATTCAGCCATATCTCCTAGTGTGTGGCATTCTCCTGGGCCTCTAGAGTCATTTCTGGTCCTCAGCCAGATGATACAGGTGTCAGATGACTGGCAGGTCCTTAAGGAAACCAGGTCTTCCAGTCTCTTCCCTAACGATCACCAGTTACCTCCTCATCTGGTTATGGTTCAGTCGCTCAGTTATTTCCAACTCTTTGTGACCACATGGACTGCAGCACACCAGGCTTCCTGGTCCTTCACTATCTCAATGTCCACTGAGTCAGTGATGCCATCCAACAATCTCATCCTCTGTCACCTCCTTCTCCTCCTGCCCTCTGTCTTTCCCAGCATCAGGGTCTTTTCCAACGAGTCAGCTCTTTGCATCAGGCAGCCAAAGTATTGGAGTTTCAGTTTCAGCATCAGTCCTTCCAAAGAATATTCAGGGTTGATTTCCTTTAGGATGGACTGGTTTGGTCTCCTTGCAGTCCAAGGGACTCTTAAGAGTCTTCTCCTACACCACAGTTTGAAAGCATTAATTCTTCATCAAGACATCTGGATGCTTTACATATTTTAATTTGTTCAGGAGAGATCCTCAAGGATCCTGCAAATCACAGGCTTTGAACTGAACTGTCTGCATATTCCTCTTCGAGCAGAGGATGACGCAGGTGAGAGGAAACTTGGGGATCATCCAGGCTCCACCCCTTTCTGCTTCCAGTTGAGAAAACTGAGCCAAGAGAGGCTATGGCTTGTCTGGTATCTCCCAATGAGGACAGGGCCCCTCCAGCACCTCTGCTGGCATCCTGCTCTGCCCCTTCCTGGGGGCTTTAGAACCATCTGAAGCCAACAGTCATACCATTCTTGCTTCACAGAGAGGATGTGCAGAAGGCCAGAGCTGGTCTGTTCACCCACATGGCACTCGCAATGAGGCTGGCTTCCTGGCCACTGCCCTCCTCTGCAACCTTGACTGTGAATAGGCTCCTGAGATCTGCAGTGGCTGGAATGAGAGTTTGTGCTTCTTGTTCACCATCTTCCTGGTGGGAGCAATGGTGGGGAAGGTGCTCCAAGCAGGAAAGTCTGGGGGGCTGAGACCTGGGCCACCCTCCCCCTATTCTGAGGGTGCGCCCCAGGAGCCCCTCCACTGAATCCCGTGTGTGTGCCTGTGGTGTCACTTCAGTTGTGTCCGATTCTTTGTGACCCTACGGACTGAAGCCCACCAGTCTCCTCTGTCCATAGGATTCTCCAGGCAAGAATACTGGAATGAGGTGCCATGGCCTCCTCCAGGGGCTCTTCCCAATCCAGGAATGAAACCTTCGTCTCTTGCGTCTTCTGCATTGCAGGCAGATTCTTTATCGCTGAGCCACTGGGGAAGCCCCCCACTAAATCCTACTAAAGACATAAACCCCAAGGCTCTCCCTTGACTGACAAATAGGCCGGCTGTGGAGGCAGCAGAGGATGACTTGTGCCTGGGCTACAGAGCATCTGTAGGACTTTTACGCTCTGCAACTGTAATGGTGAGATTCCAGCAATTGTCTTAGAAGGAATCATGATTAAATTGAGCTGTATGTTTTTCTAATGTGTTCCCCAGTTTCTCCTTAATACCTTGGTAGGACAAGATAAAGTGTAATCACTGAAGTAATTGTGGCACTCAACAGTTTATGCCTTGAAAGAGTGACTGGGGGTTAACAGAGCCATGGCAGGGCAAGGCTTGGATTTGAAATTTCAGTTTTTATTTGTGTTATTTTCTTTGGAAATCCCTCTTTATCTCCCTTCTTTCTCCACTGGCTCCTGGAGCTTGCTGATATAACCTGTAAGCCTCCCTGGGTAATAATGGGACCTGTCTTACAAATGACACAGGCAAACGGGAGCCGCCCCTCTGCAGAGCTGCTGTGGCGGGGCCCTCCTTCCCCAGAGCCCATGCTCTTGTGGGCAATGCCAACTGTCCCCTAAACCGGCAGGGCTCAACATCCTGGGTCCCAACACCAATCAAGACCTGATCACTGAGTCCTGAAACTACCGACTGCAGCCAAGAGGCTGGGCTGCCCAATGTTGGCCCCCCATAGACAGCTCACCAACTCTGGCAACTCCTGGAACCATCCCCCATCCTGGCAAATGTCAAAGGTGCCCTTGGGGCAGAGGGCTATGGCCCACATGGGCCTGAGGACCGCATCCCTCTCCAGATGGCCTCCCCCAGTTTCCTCTGGGGTCTCCAGGCATCTGCCAGTGGAAGCAGGCTGGGGAACATCAGAATGGTGGTGGGACACCATGGCTCCCGTGGTGCCCAAGTCTACAGAGCCGTGACACCAGCAGAGCAGAAGGAGGGTGGAAACCTGGGACAGGCGAGGTCCTTTTCTCTGTCCCTGAGGCCACTGCCCCAGTCTGGTCCTCACAGCCTTAGCCATGCAACCTGGCACAGCCCTCCTGAGGGTCTCCCTGCCTGAAAGCCAGCTCCTCTCATTTGCCTCCCAGAGCCCTCTCCCCTCATCCCAGTCCTGGTGGTGAGTCCGCTGGCTGCTAAGCTTCCCTGGTGCCTCATTTCCTGTGATTGCAGCTCACTCCTGATAACAAAGCCCTCACGATGGGCCAGGTCTGCCTTTCATCCACGCCCCCTTGAGTACCGCCCTCAGACCCCCAGCTCAGTCCTCAGGACCACTCAGCCTGCTCTGCCTACCCTGTTCCAGGGCCTGGAACCTTCCACCCAACTCAGCAAGTTCCCGTTCCACCTGCTTGTCGAGACCCTGCTCAGATGCCACCTTGTCCTTGGAAGCTTCCCTTTATCCTCCCAACCAAAAACATTTGCATTCTCCTTGGACACCCAGATCAGCCCTCGGGGCCTCCTGCAGTGTCCTTTCCAGTCCTCTTCATCACACTGATTGCGCACCAAGTCCATGCCCCTCTCCAGACACCAGCAGCAACATGGTAGGCTTGGAGCGTATTGTGCTCAGTGAAATGTCAGACAGAGGAAGACAAATACTGTGTGCTATCACTCAGATGTAGAATCTAAAACTACTCAACCAACTAGTGACTGTAACAGAAGAGAAACAGACTCACAGATAAAGAGAGCACACCAGTGGATACCATGCAGGGGGGAGGGGAAGATAGGGGGAGGGGGCTAAGCGGTACAAGCTGCCACATATAAATATACAAGCTACGAGGATATATCATACAGCACAGGAAATATGACCATAAATGAAGTGTAATCTTTAAAAATTGTGAATCACTATATTGTACACCAGGAACTTGCATAATGTCGTGCATCAACTATACTACAGGTTAACAAATAAACAAATGCCAGGCTTCCTGAGAGCAAAGTCTATGACAGAAGGAAGTCCATTCCTTGGTAGGGGACCAACAAGTGTTGGCTGAATCAGGGCTGGGTGACCTCTTCTGCCCTGGGGGTGTGGTGAAGGGGGTGCCCAGCCTGGACTGGCACAGGCAGGGATGCTGTGTCAGAGAGCAAGGGTGTCAGCCAGCGGGTCACACACACCACACACAAATAGACACACCCCACCACACACACGCACACTCACACCCCTCCCATCCACACACACCACCCGTCCACACACACCACACACATATACACACATATCACACACATACACATATGCCACATACCACACACATACACACACCTCCCACCACACACATCACACACATGTATACACATATCACACACATACATACACACATATATGCCACACACCACACATACACCACACACAAATAGACATACCCCACCCCCCCCCACACACACACAGACCTCCTATCCACACACACCACCCATCCAAACACACCACACACATGTATACACATATCACACACATACATACACATATATATGCCACACACCACACATACACCACACACAAATAGACACACCCCACCACACACACACACACACACACCTCCTATCCACACACACCACCCATCCAAACACACCACACACATGTATACACATATTACACACATACATACACATATATATGCCACACACCACACACACACCACACAAACACCACACCCATGCATGCCACACACCACACACATACACACACCTCCCACCACACACACCACACACATACACACACATAGGCCACACACCACACACACACCACATACACACCACACACATACATGCCACACACCACACACATACACACACCTCCCACCACACACATACACACACATAGGCCACACACCACACACACACCACACACAAATAGACACACCCCACCACACACACACACACACACCTCCCATCCACACACACCACCCATCCAAATACACCACACACATGTATACACATATCACACACATACATATACATATATATGCCCCACACCGCACATACACCACACAAACACCAACCCATACACACACCTCTCATCTACACACACCACACACACATATACACATATCTCACACACACACATATGCCACACACCACATAAACATCACACATACACCACACACACCACCCACATACATATAGCACCCATCCACACATATCACAGATATATACACATATCACACACCACACACACACCACATACACACCACACACATACATGCCACACACCACACACATACACACACCTCTCATCCACACATACCACACACATACACACACATAGGTCACACACCACACACACATACATACACCTCCCATCCACACACACCACACACATATATACACATATCACACACACATGCCACACACCACACACACATCACACACATCACACACATATATACACACATCACACACATACACATGCACACGCCACACACACACACCCCATATATACACACACCTCCTACCACAAACATATATATACATATCACACACACATATGCCATACACCAAACATACACATACCACACACTCACACACACACACACACACACACCCCTCAGTTGTGAGGCTCACAGCTCTCTTGTTTGTTTTCAGGACTCACGGCTGCTTGAAGCTGAAAAGACAGACGCTGGGCCAAGGGCCTTGGCGCCAGCCCAGGGTAACTGGGACACCCGTGTTTGCAAAGAAAGCGTTTGTGAAGTGTGAAGAAATCAGAGCAGCGCTGTTCAAAAACTGTTTAAATTTCGCTCAAAATGTTCTATTTTGTGTAAGGAGAGAGTCCCTTTAGAAAAACACTCGCTGACGTTTGTGAACTGATGTTGCCATGGAGCCATGAAGAGGAGCTAGCTACCAGGCATGGCAGTTAGTTATGCGAGTGCTAAGTCGCTTCAGCTGTGTCTGACTCTTTGCAACCCCATGGATCGTAGCCCACCAGGCCCCTCTGTCCATGGGGATTCCCCAGGCAAGAGTACTGGAGTGGGTTGCCCTGCCTTCCTCCAGGGGATCTTCCTGACCCAGGGATTGAACCCACGTCTCTTACATCTCCTCATTGGCAGGCAGATTCTTTACCACTAGTGCCTCCTGTGAAGTTAATTCTGTGGTTGTAGGTGAATTGAGCCCACAGCTCCCTTTGGGGAAAGCTGATGGGAAGGGGAAGCAAAGAGGCAAAAGTTGAAATAGTACCTCTTGTGATGGAGGATTTTCAACTCACTAGAGCAAGGTGCCTTTTTTTTTTTTTTTTTTTTTTTAAAGCATTTTCTTTATGCCCCCTTGCTGCATAGGAGAAAGGATGCAAAGCTTTCTCTCCAGTTATCTTGAGATGAGGGGTCCAGCTGCCCCACCCCTCAGTGGGTGCTCCAGGGGAGGACTCCTTGCCCCTTAGAGGGACAGTTGCCTCCTCTACAGAGTGAAGAAGAATGCAGTGCTCACTCCAAAGGGTGCTCATTTGTTCATTCATTCATTCAACACACATCACACACATGTACTTAACGAGAGCTATGATGTACCAGGGCTGGTCCAGGTTTGGAGTCCGTGGTAAACAAGTCTAAGTGCCTTGCTCTTAAAAATCTTGGGAAAGACAAACTAGTCCCAGCACCTGAAGAGGTGCTGGGACTTACCTGGTGGTCCGGAGGTTAAGAATCCACCTTCCAATGCAGGGGACACGGGTTCGCCCCTTATCAGGGAACTAAGATCCCACATGCTGTGCGGCAACTAAACCCATGGGCTACAACTAGAGACACCTCGTTCCACAACTAAAGAAAACCCACAAAGCCCCAGTGTAGCTAAAATATAAAATAGAAAAGAAGAGGTGCTTTGAATACTGCCAGGTGCTATGCTATTAGGGGCTTCCCTGATATCTCAGTTGGTAAAGAATCCACCTGCAATGAAGGAGAACCCGGTTCAATTCCTGGGTCGGGGGGATAGCCTATCCACTCCAGTATTCTTGGGCTCCCTTGTGGCTCAGCTGGTAAAGAATCTGCCTGCAATGCAGGAGACCTGAGTTTGATCCTTGAATTGGGAAGATCCCCTGGAGAAGGGAAAGACTACCCACTCCAGTATTCTGGCCTGGAGAATTCCATGGATTGTATAGTCCATAGGATCGCAAAGAGCTGGACACAACTGAGCGAATTTCACTTTCACTTTCAGGTGCTATGAGCATAAAAAGAGCCAGTGATGGGTGAAGGTGGGTGAGTGCATTTGACCAAGGAACTGAGGAGGTGACCTTGAGCTGAGTTTGAAATGGTAAGAATCCGGTCATGGGAAGACCTGGGGAAACAAGGGTTCAGCCCACAGAAGCGTGAAAGGAAGAGCCTGGGGCAGCTCAGGGCCATTCAGGAAAAAAAGCTTTGAAAAGATGAAATGGAAGTTCTGCTCGAAGGCTGAGCTTTGGGGCTGGTGAGGCAACTAAGCCCCATCCCTTCCGTGATGGGAACTCTGCATCTACCCCATGTCCAACTGCTGCCTGGCCCAGAGCTGGGTTGGGTTAGTCCTAGTGCTGGTGTTAGTGTCAGTCACTAAGTTGTATCTGACTCTTTGTGACCCCCTGGACTGTAGACTGTCAGGGTCCTCTGTCCATGAAATTTCCCAGGCAAGAATACTGGAGTGGGTTGCCATTCCCTTCTCCAGGAGATCTTCCCGACCCAGGGATTGAACCCAGGTCTTCTGCATTACAGGCAGTTTCTTTACCAGCTGAGCCACCAGGAAAGCCCCCTGGGCTTAGTTAGTATTTGTTAAATAAGCAACACAGACCAGGAACATTGATGTTGAATGAGCTTCCACCTTAAACTTAAAAGTCAGTCTGTCAGTGGAAGGAAAGCCTGAACATTTTTACATCAAATCACCTGGAAAGACTCATATGGGTAGCCAAGATACTGCAGAGACAAAACATACAATTTTACCCATTACTAGGAAAATCTACATTGTTCAAGGCTTTTTATGAAAAAAACAACAATAATGTTTTCTTGGCTATTTATTGAATGAAGACATAAAAAAATGGGTTGTAATTAAGTCAGTAGTTTTCAGTAGTGGGAGTCCCTTGTTCAGCAAGATCAAACCAGTCAGTCCTAAAGGAAATCAACCCTAAATATTCATTGGAAGGGCTGATGCTGAAGCTGAAGCTCCAACATTTTGGTGACCTTATGTGAACAGCCGACTCATTGGAAAAGACCCTGATGCTGGGAAAGATTGAGGGCAGAAGAAGGGACAGAGAACGAGATGGTTGGATGGCATAACCAATTCAATGGACATGAGTTTGAGCAAATTGTGGGAGATGGTGAAGGACAGGGAAGCCTGGCATGCTGTAGTCCATGGGGTTGCAAAGAGTCGGACATGACTTAGCAACTGAACACAACAGAAACTAACTTTGCAATGAATATCAGATAGAAAGAGGGTACCAATCTGTTATCTCGCCAACAGCCAGGAGATGGAAAAAACTTGGGCTTTCCTTGAGCCAAGGAAACCAGGCCTTGGCTCAAACCCCAGCAGAGCCACTGGAAATGCTGTGTGGTCTTGGGCAAGTTATTTAACCCCTCTTAGTCTCACATCCCTCACATATAAAACACCTGTCAGGGTGACTGTGGGGATCCAAGGAGAAAATGAAAAAGGGACCCCCAAACCATCCCCAGCAAGTAGTAACCACTCAGTCATTGATTGATGAATCACAAAGAAACCACTCTGCCCTTCTGCCCCCTCCACCTCTAGGGCCAGGAAATCAAAGAGCCTGGTCAACTTTATAGTGACTTTGGAGGCAAATAACTCCCTATCTGACAGTCGTTTCTGTAAAACCATAGGTTTGATGTGACTCCAATGTCGCATGAGGTCACCCTGCAGAAGATGCTATGTTTTGTCCTTAGCTGTATTCTCTCTAGAGGCAGAGGGGGTTGGTTGGGAAGCCAAGATGTGGCGGAGTTGAGCTGATGCCTAGAATTTTGCAACAAGCCAGGTAAAAAACAATCAAAGTGACCTTCTCAGAAGCAATGGTCCCATCATGGCCAGGTGTGTGGCTGGCATTCTCACCCTGGTCTGGACTGCATGGACTTTCGCCTCCCTTTTCCAGTAAACTTCCAGCAAGGCCAGCACAGCACTGGGCACCCAACCCCACCCCCAATTCCTTTGCCATTTAAATACACTCCCAGTGATGGAGAGGTCTGAGCTGTCACTGCTGGGCAGAGGCAACTGACAGGAAATTAATTTCTTAGTTTCTTGTTAACTTTGAGGGGAGTATCTTTGTGAAGCAGCATTGCCCGGACAAGGTGGACCAGGACTTCCAGCAATTTTAATATTGGAGATTGGCACCAAAGTGTGACGTGCAGCCTCCTTTGTCACCTTCTCAGGCTGGCACTGGGCTTAGCAAGTGTCTCTGGAGTGAAAATCCCTCGCATCTGAGACTGCAGCACCTGGTGAAAATTCTGCTGATGCTGACAGGTGACAGTGACAAGATATTCTGGCTGCGGCTTGTCATTCTGAAATGGAAGGGCCCTGGGGCTCTCCGGTGCCCACCAGGGGGTCTTCCCAGAGCCCTTGGTTGCTCTTGGACCAGTGGCTGCACTCCTCAGGGTCTCTTCCCTCTGGCCACCTGTCTTTCCCTTGCTTGGCCCTCACCCTGCTCTCTCATCCTCCAGCCCCAATCAGGGCTTCACTGCCTCCTGTGGATTTTCACCTTCTCTGCTGGCCCTGCTCTTCCTATGATGAGATGGAACTTTGACAGGTTCCATTTCTGGCTCTGACCTTTCCTCAGCTCTTCCTCGCTCCTCCCGCTCCACCTTCTCTGGCCCCATTCATCTTGCATCTGTCCTCGGGCTGCCTCTTCTGACCTCCCCACCTTCTCATCTCTCCTTCCCACATTCTCTTGTCAAGGGACTCTCTGGTTCGGTCTGAACGGTCAGGTTCAATTTCTCAAGCAGAACCTTTGAATCTCCCTGACCAGCCATTGAATGTCTTTGTTCCATAGCTGAGCATCAGCTGATCCCAGCCCCAGTCAAGGTTTGCCTTGAGGGCCTTGGCTGTAAATCATCTTCTTTACTCAGTCCCAGACCTTTCCTCCCACCCCGTCTCTCTTCTCTTTTTCCTCCCTCCTTCGAAGCCACATTTATGGAGTACCTACTATGTGAGTGCTGGAACTGATACAGGAATGCTAAATAGGTGTCTGCTCTTCAAATGTTTAAGTCTCCCAAGGAGATACTCATATGAAACTAAGCTGAGTCAAATATATTCTCTTTTTGCCAGAAACCAAAGAAAGCTCTGTTGGAGAAGGGGAAAGAGGGGTGATGGCTAGTTCTGTCTTCCAGCTTCCCATCACTTCTAATTAGGAAGCCATTTTCCTTTCTCCCCTACCCCAGGGAGCAAAGCATCATGGAAATATCATGGATGCAAGCCAGGCTTAAACACAGTTTCTCAATCTCACAACTGTAGACATTTGGGACTATATGATTCTTTGTTATGGAAAGCTGTCCTGTGCACTGTAAGATATTTAGAAGCATCTCTGGTCTCTAATACTAAATGCCAGTTGCATCTCAGAATAGTGACAACCAAAACTGTCTGCAGACATTGCCAAATGGCCCCTGGGGAGCAAAATCGGCCCCGGTTGAGAATCACTAGGCTACACAATGAGCCCAGGTCCAACTCATTCTCCTGGTAACCATGTTGGTCAGCATTCAAGACTTCAAGAGGGATGGGGAAGAGTCAGTCTGTCCTTAACAGCGCTAGGGCTGCTTCTGGTCTGTTCTGGGGGTTCATTTTAATCTTATTTTTGGTTTCTTACATACACATTTCTTTGTGCTCAACATTTAATAGGAGTGTTAGATGGTGGATGCTGAGGGGTTACCTACCAGCATTTATTCTCCACCCAAATCCATCCCCCTCCACATAGCCATGAGTGTAGGGGAGAGGGGTAAGTGCTGGAGAGGTGGGCCCAACTGGCCATATGATTTTCTGCCCACCCCCCACATCAGTGGGAATTACTTGGAATGATATGTGACCCAGTTCTGGCTAATAAGGCAGCAGAAGTGTGAGGGCTTCTAGGACAGGGTTTCTCACTGGCAGGTGCTGCAGGAGCTCCCACCTCCTCTTTTTCCAACATGGCTTGTGTGCAGATGTAAACTTGGGCTTGCTGTAGTCACCTTGCTCCCAGCAGGAGATTGAAGCCACCATTAAAGATGATTGAGTGAAGACTTGGAAAGGACCTGGATAGAAGGCTCAGTGGAGGAGAGAAGCTGGATCATGGCTTTCCCCCTCAACAATCAGATCTCCAGCCCCACCTCCTCATGCTTTTGTTGTCATCAGGCAAACTGGGAAGCCTGCTCCTTGTGGGGGGACATGCATGGCCTCAGCTTATTTCTCAGCCCCAGCTTCCTCAAAATCTGAAACCACTATTTGCATCAGCTCAAGATGGAAATATCCAAACCAAATTTCAATAAATCCCGATTTCCCTTCCTGATTTCTAATCCAGGGTAGGCAAAGAGAAAATTAAAAAAAAAAAAAAAAAACCTTTGAAATAGATGGCTCTAAATTGAAACCCAAATAACATAACAGCTTTCAAACTGGCACTTGCAATTGGGCTGAGCAAACCTAATTCCATATCAAAGGAACAGGGAAGTATTTTAATTATCTCATTCTCATAATGGGAGAGGAAACTGGTTCCACAGGAGGTAAACACCCTAAGCCACAAGGTTTCCCTGTAAATTACAATGCTCAACTTGAGCTGACAAGGAGAGGGGACGCTTCTTCCTGTTTGATGGTGTTCCCTGACGTGTGGCCTTTTACTATAGTCATAAAAAGGCAGTAAATTAGGAAGGCGCTATAAAATATCATCGGAACCAACTGGGATCAACCATGAGAAGCCAAATTTCCAGTCAAAGCCTTGAAAATGAGGGAAACATGAAAGGCATTCAACCAGTTCCCAGGGCAGAGTCCCCAGCCATGGAGAAAGTAGGACAGCACTTCCAAAGGTGCAGAGTTGCAGGTCTGGAGCCATGCACAGAGCAAGAGGAGAGGGAGAAGAGGGCTGCCTGCTCCTAAAACATTATCCTCTTGGCGTGGGGTCTGCTCAGGCTTAGTACAAGGTGGAGAAGCAGCTTGGGCTGAGATGCTATCTTCTTATTTACCACTCAGGTAACACTTTGAGTTACTCTGTGCCAGGCACTATAGGTGTGGAAATAGAAGAGGGAGCCTCTGTCCACAGGGTCCAGAAGCAAGAGACAGATGATGTTTCAGCCACATGGTCTGATGAGATCGAGGTTAGCTGAGACGACAGTAAGGGATACTAGAGCTGATGGCCACAATGGAAAAATGCCTGGTTGCTGGGCAAGCACTGCCTTTAGGAAGCAGCCTCAAGTCCACCTGAATAATTCAGGAGCACCTAGTCTATAGCATGGGGTAGGGCTGAGTCCCTGCCTGGCCAGTGCTAATAAAGGTAAATGTTTATCTAGGCCAGGCATGGGGCTACAGGCTATATAAGTCTTTCTGTCTTGAATCTACATGAGAACCTTATCAAGCCCTGTTATGATGATTGGCTCCTCTTAAAGGCTTAGGACGGAGAAGGCAATGGCACCCCACTCCAGCACTCTTGCCTGGAAAATCCCATGGATGGAGAAGCCTGGTAGGCTGCAGTCCATGGGGTCACTAGGAGTGGGACACGACTGAGCGACTTCACTTTCAGTTTTCACTTTCATGCACTGGAGAAGGAAATGGCAACCCACTTCAGTGTTCTTGCCTGGAGAATCCCAGGGACGGGGGAGCCTGGTGGGCTGCCGTCTATGGGGTCACACAGAGTTGGACACGACTGAAGTGACTTAGCATAACATAGAATAGCAAAGGCTTAGGAAATGGGCTCAAAGAAGTTAGAGAACCTGCTTTTGGTGACAGTTTCATGCTAGAGGTACCAGTCATAGAACCCAGAGCAGTCTAATTTTGCTCTGACTGGTTCGGCTCCCATGTTAAACATGTGAATGGTTGAGACTCTGGACTCTCCACTTGTTGAATTGTTGCACAGTTGAGAAGTCTTCAGATCTGACAGCAAATCTGTATGAGGAACATAGATCCTGGTCCTCTGGAAACAGTGTCTTGGACACATTAAATAGTGCTTGTGTGTGTGTGTGTGCGTGTGCATTGACCAACATCTTCAGGGTGAGCCCTACCAGCAGGACATTCATCCCTTGCCTGGGTACTCTGGGTATTGGAGTGTCTGATTAGTGGGGGAAGATGCTACCCCAAGATCTGAGTACTGGTCAGCTTTGAGGCCTTATTTGCTCTGCTGATATGCTAGTCTGAGAACCAGAGGGTAAACTCAGGTCCCTCCAGGAAACTCCCCAAGCTTTTGAAGTTTTCTCCCCTTTCCTTGGTTCCAGAAAGAATTGCCTTGAGTGACTTCAGCCCTAAAAGTAGCTGTTGATAAGCCCTGAAGTTTTCTTCCTGCTTCACCTGACTCTGCTTCTACACTTTTGTGCCATCACCTCCTCCCCCAGTGGAGGTGGAGAGGGTCCTATAGACAAGTCTTACTGATATTTAAAGCCAGGATTGAGAGACTCCTCAGCCAAGAGTGGGACCTCATGACCCATGTAACTTGATCTCCTGGATTCTGGGTCATGGCACTGTGACCCAGCAGCCTCCTGGCTGGAGAAGAAGGTCAAGGCCACCAAAACGGCTCATAACTGAGCCCACAGGAGGCTTGGATATCATTCCTGGCCCCTTTCCTTGGCTCCCAACAGCCTCAGTTCCTTGTGGGAAGGGCTGTTTATAAAACAGAAAGAGCAGTTACAGCCACATGTACCTCGAGAGCTCAGTCCTCCATGTCTTAGAGGGGAAATTTCACTGTAGCTGACACCTGTGGGATGGCAGGACTTATTTGGGAGACAGATTTATAATAAACAGCCTTATTTTATAGAGCCCCAAATATTTGCACAAAAATGAGCCCACCGTATAACTTGCTCCATTTATCTCCCTGCTGTCACTGGGCATATCTCTCTATTTTATTACTTTATTTTCCAGTTCCTCCAGCTCTGCACTCACCTCTCTCTTATTCCCACCACAGCTGTCAGTCTGGTGGCTCCATCCTCCTCCCCTTCATGCTTCCCTCTCTGTTAGTACCCCACCTCCACTACTTCAGGGGCCTTGGCCTCTCCCAGACCCCTCCCTTCCTTTAGGAGTCTGGGCAGCAACAGCGGTGTGCCCTGGAGAAGGAGCCCTCTCTCAGAAGCCCTTCCATCCCAGTCTGCAGGGAGGCCTTCTTTTTTCAGCACATGGACAGAGCTTCTGGCCACTGTTCTTTTAATAGACTTGGCCTCGGCCTGGAGCCTTCAGGAAGCTTCCTTGCCTTATCTCTTAGCATTCCTAACACTATAAAGTAAACCCCAAGTGGTTTCTAACCTCCTACTACCCCAGGACACAGGCTCAATAACAGGGTGAGAAATGTATGAAAAAAAGGAGCGATTTTAATTTCAAAGTTCTGCCGACATGTGAGTGCTCAATGGTTTATATACACAGAACGCCCTGCTTGAAATATCACTTTGAATTCCATCCGTGCCATCGCGCCTCTAATGTGCTTCTGTTTTGGTTTCTCTCGGCAATGGGAGCCTTTGTGTTTTAATAATCGGAGGCACAAGGAAGAGGGAAAATTATAGCTGGGGACGCCCAGGCTTGGCTCTTCATCATCCAAGTTAAATTTGGCTGAATTGAGGGAAAACATCCTTTTAAAAGGGTGGTAAATGGGAATAATAATCTCTTACGTTTACAAAACACTGGGTATTTTCAAAGCCCTCGTGCATTCATTAACTCATTAGATTTTTTTTTTCCAGCAAACCTGTTCCAAACATTCCAAAAATAGGAGTGGGAGGCTGAGGAGGCTACCTTGGCAAATGGAGAAACTGAGGCTGGGGGTGTGTTAGTGACTGGCTAGAGGTCATTCACAGTGGCCAAACTGGGCAGGTTGGACAAGGCCATGAGGTGGCAATGCTAGCCATCCCCTTTAACAGCCACCCACCTCTCTGTGCCTTATCCACCTCCCCGAAGTGATCTTTCATCTCTCCTCCCATCAAACAGTCTCTCCAAACACAGGTGCCACTGAAACCCCTCACAGGAGCGCCTGCTTTTTTAGGAGAATTGAAGTCCAAAGCAGAAGGAGAAAACTCCATGATATCAGCAATGAGGCTTTATCTCTCGAGCATTTACTTTGGGCTAAGACATGTGTTGGGGGCTTCCTGGGTGGTGCAAGTGGTAAAGAACTTGAACGCCAGTGCAAGAGAGGCAAGAGACTTGGGTTTGATTCCTGGGTCAGGAAGATCCCCTGAAGCAGGAAATGGCAACCCACTCCAGTATTCTTGCCTGGAGAATCCCATGGACAGAGGAGTCTGGTGGGCTACAGTCCATGGTGTTGCAAAGAGTCGGACACAACTGAATGGCTGAGCACACATGCATAAGACATATGCTGTATCCTTGACATGCATTATTTCATCTAGCCTCCTCAACAACTCTGAGGATGCTTTAGTCCCATTTCACAGCAACAAAAATGATGTTCAGAAGATGATCGCTAGGTACTGTTTGGTCACGTTCACACCCAGGTAGCCGACCACAAAGCCCAAGCTCCCCATCTACTTCCTGTCTGTCTCCGAGGGCAGTTTTTAGCATCAGCTCCTGGAGGACTTGAGACGGGGTATGAGGTCTGCTTTGCCCATGTGTCCTATGAGTGGCCAACTTCCTTGAGCTGCTCCTGGGGAACCAAAGTGCTGTGGTCTCTGACATCCCGTGTTCCGAGGCTACCCCTCTACCTGGCATTGCTCAGGATGGGAAGTCTGTGGACCACATCCTGGATGTGGCAATGACATTCGTGCAGCATTGTAACATTTCAGAAAATGAGTTGCTGTATGGGTGGATGAATAAGTGAATGAATGAATGAATGAATGAAGAAGAGGGTCTGACCTTTGTAGGTGTACAGACTGGGGGCCAGGCAGCAGAAAGGCAGTAGCAGTCAGGACATGTAACACCTGACCTGGCTCAGAGCCCAGATCCTGAATACGAGACCCCCTCACCTGGGCCCTGCAGCATATGTTCCTCCCTCCCCCGCCCAGCAGCATCAAAAGTGCCTGACAACCAAGAGGAAGTGAATGCAGCTACCCCAGTTTTCCCAGGGTTCAAGGTGAGTGAGGAGGGCAGGAGCCTCAGAGTGTCAGGGGGCCCCATCAGATAAGCCTGATATGATGGCGTTCATGGTCTAGCCAGGGTTGGGAAGGCTGATGGGGGATTGTTCCAGGCTGTCTCTGGGGCTGGTGTCATTTATAGGTTCTGGAAATTTGTTACTGTTGATAACAGTGACGAGCCATAAACATCTCAGAGTGAGGAATGTTAATAACATGGGAGGCATTTTTTAAGTGGTGGCTTTGGGGCGCCTTCGGCCTGTCAGAGCCAAAGGGGCGGCTGTTGTCGCTGTCGTATATCTGGGAAGTTATTCCGGGAAGGTCGTGCAGGGCCTCTGTTGTCATTACGTACAAAATATTTCAATTTTCCAGAATAGAGTCAGTTCTGGCATCAATGAATCTTCATCTTTTCTCCTTTTTATGTTTCCCTGTTTGTCTCTGGGGTCTGGTTTTGTGTGAGTAGGAGAAGATGGGCATAAATAGGTGGCTGGGGCTGGAACGAGACACAGAGCTGTGAGGTAGGGGGCACGGTTAGGGATGCAGGATGAGCCCCCAAGGCCCTCTGAGGGGGTGGGGAGATGCTTGACTGGCTCAGGGCCTGAAAGGATCCCCTCAAACAGCTCGCACCACAGCTCACCCGCTCCAGCACACAGCTCCCGGATGCAGCCTGAACCTCCTGGCCTGTCCTTCTGCTCACAAGGTCATTTCTCCTGCTGTTACAGCTTTTCTGCCTGCCCACCCCTGAGTCCAGCCTGCTGCTTTCACCCCACGGAGAGCCGGTGCAGTTGGCGCGATTCACCCAGCACCTCATCTCGTGCTTTGCCGTGTCACAACTCCTGTTCCCCACTTGGCAATGGGTCTTAACTCTCATCCGATTGAACTTGTCCTCAATTTGTCATCACCTCCTTGTGGGCAAGGACCATATCACACGCTTCCGCAGGCTCTGAAGGGGATGCCTGCTGTTTCTGCACCTCTGGGCATCCTCTTCTTCAGGGCCTGGTGAACCACTGCCGGTTCTCCCGACCCTGACTCTGGCTTTCTTGGCTCTTGTGCTGGTCTGGGTGCTTCGGGGGCAGCCACACTAATCATCTTCTAGCCTGCACCCATGGCTTTGGACCCTCTTCCCTCCTGGCCTGTCCAGCACAGCACAGTGCTGGGCACACGGTAGGTCTTAACTAAATGAGTGGGTGAAGGAGAGGACTTCATCAGGGCATCAGCTAGGATGCGGGGGCTTGGCAGTGCATTCCAGTTCCAAGGGGAAAAGCTAGTTGCATGGCCAGAACTAGAGTTCACACCCAGCCCCGGGTTATCCATGGGTTAGACACCATTGCTGGATGGCTGCCAGCTCCCTCTCTCCCAGGTCCTTTAAGCCGTGGGTCATGGGTCTGGTTGGGCACCTGCTGATGCCATGAGGGAGGGACATAAAGATTTCCCAGCTGGGGCCTCCGCCTTCAGGAAACACACACTTGGAGGGGGCGATAAGACTGGTGCAATCAACAAAGAACGTGAGGGTGTTTGGAGGAAAAGAGCAGCCAGGGTGCAAGGGGGTTCTTGGACAGAGAAGGGGGTGTGGGGCTGGGTATATCTGCTTCCCACATGTCTCTTCCACTGCCTTATACTCCACCTGAACCTTGTCTTTGAAATGCATTATTAAACAACAAAGGGCAGTCATGGCCCCCATAAGTCCCAGCAGGATGGCTCCAGCCCTTTGACCCCTGGCCTGGCTTGCACTCTGGGCTCTAGAAATGTCAGGATGGCCACGCCTGGCCAGTTTCCCTCCAGTGCCCCACCCCCCAGTGAGCTCCAAGCAACATGGGCCAGCACTGTCACAGACTGAGGTGGAGCTGGGGGAAGCACAGAGCCGTGAGGACCAGGCGGCCACACCAGGGATGGCCCCGGGGGTAGGGGTGTGGGTGAGGGGCAACCTGAGGCAACAGCAGTCCTGGCTCTGCCCAGGTGCCCAAGTGCCTCTGGGGAAAGAAAAGTGCCTGACAGGTGAGGCCAGAGCAGTTTCAACTGCACACAGCTTTTGTAAGACTCTTGCTTGCGAATTGGACCCATCTGTGGCGGGCCACCCTGGACCTCCTGTCACATTCCCTGTTGGGCACCGCCAGCCTCCTGCTCATTCAGGTTTGCCCCAGTCAGGCTCAGGCCCTGGCACTTCTCACATCCTGCTCCCGATCATTTTAGGGAGTAAGTGAAAACCCGCAGCTGGGCTTGAATCCTGCTTCCAGGGGCAGAGGTCCGCTCTGGAGAGTGCAGTCTCTCTGGCTGCGTGTGCCTCCTGTCCCTGGGGTCAGGGTTTGACCCTTTGCTCCCTATGACACTGCTGACAGGCTCCCTGGGAGGGGCTGCTCCTCATCACTTTAGAACTGCAGAAAATGGAGTGTTCGAGGTATAAGGGATCTAACTGGCTGGTCTCCCCTTATTCCCATGCCAAGGCTGGTGGGAGGTCTTGGCTAATTACGTCGGATCAGCCTGTTCACTGTGTGTCCCAGGAACTCAATAGCTAGCTATAAATTCCCTTCATTTGACCCATATTTGTTAAGCATGAAGTGGGTTTCTGGCACCATGTGTTCATGAGTGGCAGCCCCGCCCTCCTGAGGGAGCTGACTGTGAGAAAGGCAGATGGGGAGGTGGGCGGCAGAGAGCCCAGTGCTGTTGCCTCCTTGGAGCCCCTGACTTTTCAGTCTGCACTGAACTAGCTCTGTAGGCATCCGAGAGTCCTCGCCTTGTCTGTTGATGCTGTTGTATGTGTGAGTGTCCATGTGTATTCTGTGTGCTTTTGTGTTCACACGTGCGCACACGAGTGCCTGTGCACGTCTGTACATGCATACGTGCGTACACGAGTGTACTGTGTACACGTGCACTTTCATGTATGTACATTTATGTATGCGTGTGTGTGCTGTGTGCATGTGTGTTCACACTCTGCACACACTTGTCTGTGCATGCAAGCATCTGTGCACGAGTGTACTGTGCATACGTGCACCTTCATGTATGTACGTACATGTGCACGGGTGTGCCTTGTGCATGTTCGTGTATAATGCATAGCACGTGTGCATGTATGCCCGCATGTGTGCCCCATGCATGCTTACACATGTGCGCACAATGCCTGTTCACACACGTGTGCACTTTCATGTGTGTGCACATGTGTGTATGTACACACGTGCAAACACACACGTGCACACACATGCATGTGCATGCGTATGTGTGTGTGCTCTGTGCATGTGTGTGCACACACAACTGCTTTCTGCACTTTGCAGTCTTGGAGGGTGGGGCTGAGTCTGCACCCCACCCCCTGACCCCCAAGGGGTCCCCATCCCAGTGTTTGTCAAGAAATTTCCCCATGAACCAGCTCAGAAGCCAGAGGCAGCTCTGCTCTCTCTTGGAATCCACTCCCAGAACAGGCAGAGGCCTGAGTCGAGTGCAGGGCAAAGAAGGCTGGGGGACCACCTAGCTTAACCCTCTCGTTTTACAGCCCAGAGAAGAAAAGAATAGGAGGTGAGGTAAGAGTGCGTCATGTCATGTGCCTGGGTGCTCAGTCGTGTCTGACTCAGTGTGAATCCCTGGACTGTAGCCCGCCAGGCTCCCCTGTCCATGGGGTTTCCCAGGCAAGAATACTGGCGTGGGTTGCCATAGTGAATAATGATAGCTGCCATGTTTTGGCTGTTCCGATGCACCAGGAATTGCACCCTGTGAGCTCACTCATGTTCATGGCTGCCCTGTGGGGGAGCCACCTCATCTGGCTTCCCAGGCAGAAAGGGGAAGCTTGGAGAAGCAAGCGACCCGCTCAAGGTCACACAGGCTGTCAGTGGTGGAGGTCCAGGGGAAACTGAGGGCCGGAGCTCTGACATTCTCTGCAAGGCTACTGGGCAAAGGGTGACAACCGGCACCCAACCTCAAAGTCCATTCCCGGCTGGTGCAGGCTCCTGGCTGCATGTGCCTCCTCTCCCTGGGGTCAGGGTCTGACCCTCTGCTCCCTATGGCCACTGTTGACAGGCTTCCTGGGAGGGGCCACTCCTCATCACTTTTGAACCGCAGAAAAGATTTGAGATAGTAGGGATCTAACTGTCTGGTCTCCTGCTTTAATCCTACAGGGGAAACCAAGGCCAGGGGAGGTCTTGGCTAAATATGTCAGATCAGCCTGGTTCACTGTGTGTCCCCAGAACTCAATAGCTAGCTGTGAATTCCCTTTAATTGACCTGTGCTTATTAAACATGAATCGGGTGTCTAGAACTCCACTCTTCTCCCTGTTTTTACTCGGCTTGGTGGGCGGCAAGCTGGGCTGGGGCTGCAGGGAGAGCCCTGAACATTCCTCGAGGAGCTTGGAGGCCAGAGCCCAGATGCCCTTCCCACTGCCACTTGGCTCCTGTGCACAAGGGCTTTGATTTTCCGTTAACACCCAAAGTTGATCGGAGCCTCATGAATCATTCATGAAGAGGCTCCAACGAGATCATTATTTTGAGTGTTGAGTGTCAGGAAAACAGTGTCTGACGGATAAACATGATGTCTGATGACAGAACAGCCGATGGGGTCACCCAGCAGCCGGGCATCTGCCACGCTGTGGGGAATTTTTAAACATTAAAAAAAATAAAAAATCCAAGCTAGGCTCAGGGAGGAGCAGCAGACTCATCACCAGCCCTTTGTCTGTCGGCTCCCCAGGCCAGGAGGAGGTGGGTAACGGGCAGGGCTG
Organism: Bos indicus; assembly: GCF_029378745.1. Classification (NCBI taxonomy): domain Eukaryota; kingdom Metazoa; phylum Chordata; class Mammalia; order Artiodactyla; family Bovidae; genus Bos; species Bos indicus. The sequence continues at coordinate 46,612,382 of NC_091775.1, forward strand.
GGGAGGGCCCAGAGCATCCTCTACCAGGAAATGACTCAGCGCGGCCCCCAGTCCCCAGTCACGGTGGCTCCCAGCCCTGCAGGTCCCAGGCTGCACCACCAGCCTCCCTGCCAATACAAAATGCAGGCTTCTTAGGCAGCCCCTGCCTTTGCTCTCTCTTAGAATTTCCCAATAGATCATCATTTTGGAAAAAGCCAGGGAGGCATCAAGCACCTGTCCATCCACCTTGGATCAGGAAAGGGTCTGGCCTCTGCCTGAAGGCTGCGCAAGCACCTGGCTGGACCAGCTCGGGCGAGGCCCCGGGGGCTCTCCCAGGCCTCTGGCCGTGTCGAAGCCACTTTCTAGCAGATGACAGTTTGTCAATAGCTTCACTACCTGCATTATTTAAGCAGAACAAGGTGAACCTCAGCTGTACCCTTGAGCACAGATCAAATTGATGGTCAGACTGGACGCTACAGGCAATTAGATTTTCTAAAGAGAAAAAGGGCCAGAGGGGGCCCTACTGGCTCCCTTCCCCGCTGCCAGCCCTTGGCCCTCTGCCCTCCCTGGTCATCCAGTCCTGTCCCCAGGCTGTCTTCTGCTCCACTGGGCCCTGGATTTCACGAGGGGAACGGGGTACTCGCTCCCAGAAAAGAGTTCCTTGGGTCCTTAGAATCCCCCAGAAGAAGGTTCAGGAGGCTCAGCCCTGGCTCTCTTCCCAGCATTTCTGCAGGGACTTTCCTGGCTGCCTCTCCTTGCCTCCCCAATTGTCTACTCACATCAGCTCTCTCAGGACCAGGCTCACACTTGGCCATCAAGGGCTTTCTCTTCTCTTTACAGACCCCCTTTGACCAGGCTTATTCCAGGTGAGCACCAGGTATAGCACAGGTCCCCCTGCGAGGGTCACAGCCTGACCTAGAAGAACTGATGCTTTGATCTAGCTGAGGACTTGGGCCTAAGAGGGATCATGACAGCTCAGAGCTGGGAAGGCCCCCTGGGGTCATCCAGCTCTGCCTCCAGTGAGCATAGACACCTTCAACTCCACCCAGAAGGCTCCTCTGCTTCATCAGGGACAGGGGCTCGCTCCCTCACATACCATCTGTTCCACCCAAAGCACTTGGAATCATTATCATTAGAAAGATAATTATCATTATTTTTCATAACCTGAGGCCAAATCTCCTTCCTTAAAGAGTCTGGAATGATTCCGTCTTTCAGGTCCACAGAGAATAGGAACTCTATGCCTCAAGATGTGAGAGATAGTCCTTGGAAGATCTTAAGAAGATTCATGTCACTCATCCATCCACACATCCATCCATCCATCCATCTATCCACCACCCATCCATTCATCCATCCAATTTCCTTTCCATCTACACATTTATCTACTATCTTCCCATGAGTCCATCTATCTACCCAGCTACTTACTCATCCATCTATCCATCCATCCACCTACCCCTCTCACCATCCATCAACCCACATATTCACCCACCCATCCATACATACACTCACCTATCCATTCTCACGTCTACCTACCTATCTACCTAGTCACCCACCCCTCTTCTATCCATCCACCTACCCATCCATCTACCTTTATATTCATCCATCCATCCATTTGTCCACCCAATCATCCGCCCATTCATCCTTTCTTCCATTTGACATGCATTGAGGAAATGCTGCTACCACTCTGGGTATTGAAAGATGCAGTCTCTGACCTCAAGGAGCTTACACTCGTAGTGCTGAGGCAGAATCACAATATAGCCTCTTGCTAGAAATGTTGTTCACTCACTAAGTGATGTCCAACTCTTTTCGACCCCATGGACTATAGCACAGGCTTCCCTGTCCCTCAGTATCTCCCACAGTTTGCTCAAACTCATGTCCATTGAGTCAGTGATGCCATCCAACCATCTTATCCTCTGTCACCGTCTTCTCCTCCTGCCCTCAATCTTTCCCAGCATCAGGGTCTTTTCCACTGAGTTGGCTCTTTGCATCAGGTGGCCAAAGGACTGGAGCTTCAGCTTCAGCATCAGTCCCTCCAATGAATATTCAGGGTTGATTTCCTTTAGGATTGACTGGTTTGATCTGCTTGCTGTCCAAGGGACTCTCAGGAGTCTCCTCCAGAACCACAATTCAAAAGCATCAGTTCTTTGGTCCTCAGCCTTCTTTATGATCCAACTCTCACATTCATACATGAATACTAGAAAAACCATAGCTTTAACTATATGGACCTTTGTTGGCAAAGTGAAGTCTGTGTTTTTTTAATACGCTCTCTAGGTTTGTCATAGCTTTTCTTCCAAAGAGCAAGCATCTTTTAATTTAGTGGCTGCAGTCACCATCCACAGTGATTTTGGGGCCCAAGAAAATAAAATCTGTCACTGTTTCCACTTTACTATAATAAAGGAATGAAAACAGCATCTGAGGCTTCTGTTGCTCAATGTTCTCAGTTTCCTCCCCAATGGTTCTGAGGACTCCGGACCCCTCCTCACCCTGAACAACCTTCTTTGATGACTCCTGGTTTAGACACCATTCTCTTCAAGCTCAACACAAAAAATGGTGTTGGGCATTATCTGGTCTACAGCCAGTCTTCACTGAAGCCAGGCTTGAGCCCAGGGAGTGACTCTTTAGCTCAGAGGGTCTGGCAGGACAGTCTCCTGCAGTTTGAGGGGCATTCTCATCACCAGGAGAGGGGGAAATGTTTATGCCATTAACACAAACACTCTCTTCCCAGCTCCTTTGTAGATCATGTCTGGTTGCTTTCCGACGCACCAAAGAACATTTCAAATGAGTCCCTGGCGGGCTCAGTTGGGAAGTTCTTTCAGCCACTTAAAATTTCAGCCTCTGAATGTGAGGCACACTGGTGGTAATTGTTCAAGAAAATCAAATGAAAGCAGATACAGCAAGTTTCTGGTTATTTATCAGCCGCAGATATAGGCCACTTTTCATCATGCTGAGCCTCAAGAAAAGATAAAAGCAAGAGAATTGATCTGAGCTTCTATTGTGAAAGCGTCAGGCATTGCCAGTGTCCAAGTTCCATCATAAAGGAACCACTTCCTGATCTGTGACTTGTCTCGGGCGGCAGCTGTTGGGTCTCAGACCCTTCTCCAATCACTCCTGGGGGGGAGGTGCAGTAGACATTGACCTCTGGCATCACTTTTTCTGCTTCCCAAGGGCTGATGGTGATCGCATCCATGAAATTAAAAGGTGCTTACTCCTTGGAAGGAAAGTTATGACCAACCTAGATAGCATATTCAAAAGCAGAGACATTACTTTGCCAGCAAAGGTCCGTCTAATCAAGGCTATGGTTTTTCCAGTAGTCATGTATGGATGTGAGAGTTGGACTGTGAAGAAAGCTGAGCACCGAAGAATTGATGCTTTTGAACTCTGGTGTTGGAGAAGACTCTTGAGAGTCTCTTGGACTGCAAGGAGTTCCAACCAGTCCATTCTAAAGGAGATCAGTCCTGGGTGTACTTTGGAAGGACTGATGCTAAAGCTGAAACTCCAATACTTTGGCCACCTCATGCGAAGAGTTGACTCATTGGAAAAGACTCTGATGCTGGGAGGGATTGGGGGCAGGAGGAGAAGGGGACGACAGAGGATGAGATGGTTGGACGGCATCACCGACTCGATGGACATGAGTTTGAGTGAACTCTGGGAGTTGGTGATGGACAGGGAGGCCTGGTGTGCTGCGATTCATGGGGTCACAGTCGGACATGACTGAGTGACTGAACTGAACTGAACTGAACTGAAGGGCCCCCCAGAGGCACCTGTGAGTCTCAGCCTGGTGAGAGAGGCTAGGGATCTGGACCTGGGTGGGATCTTGCATCAGGATCAAGGCTGGGGGCCTGTCCGTGCTCCTCTAACAACACAGACCATCCAGAACAACCTCCTTACTCTCTGCCCAAGGGCTTTGCTTAAGTTACATGACTCAGAGGGCACTGGAATTCTGATGCAGTGCCTGTCCTTTGCTCAAGTCCAGGCACAAGCTACCCCTGAGGGTGGGAGGTCAAGGGTGGGAGAGAGGCAGACCAGGCAGATGGAGGGCCACCATGCCCAAGAGACCACAGTGTTGGTAGAGGACAGCCAAGGGCACTGGGCTCTTCCCCTCCTCCCCCGTGATGGTTACTGTCATGCATAACTTGTCCATTCCATGGGATATAATTATTTTGTCAAATACCTGTCAAGACATCATGATGAATGTATTTTTTAGTTACTTTGGGTAAGCAGATCAGCCTTCATGATGGGAGTAGGCCTTATCTAATCAGCTGAAGGCCTTAAGATAAAATGACCAGATGGCGCAGTGGTAAAGAATCTGCCTACCAATGCAGGAGATGCAAGAGATGCTGGTTTGATCCCTGGGTCAGGAAGATCCCTCGAGAGGAAAGTGGCAACCCACTCCAGTATTCTTGCCTGGAAAATCCCATGGACAGAGGAGCCTGGCAGGCTACAGTCTATGGGGTTGCAAAGAGTTGGACATGACTGAGCCCACACCCCAAGGGAAGGAAGAATTCTGCCTCCAGTTGCCTATAGACTCAAGACAGGAATATCGACTCTTCCTGAGGTCTCCAGCCTGCTGGTTTGCCCCATGGAATTTAGATTGCCAGCCCCACAATCCTGTTAGCCAATTTCTTAAAAAAAAATTTTTTTATTGGCGTATAGTTGCTTTGTAATGTGTTAGCTTCTACTGTACAGAAAAGTGAATCAGCTATACATATACATACAACCCCTCTTTTTTGATTTCCTTCCCATTTAGGTCACCACAGAGCACTGAGCAGAGTTCCTCGTGCTATACAATAGGTCCTCATTAGTTACCTGTTTTATACATGGTGCCAATTGTGCATATGTGTTGATCCCAATCTCCCAATCTCACTTCTTCCCCCTTGGTATCCATACGTTTGTTCTGTATATCTGAGTCTTTATTTCTTAAGATAAAGCTCTCTCTCCATATATACATACTATTTCTCTAGAGGACCCATTCACCCAGGAGGAGATTCATACCATACCCCTCTGACTCTATCAAAAGCTCATAAGTTTCCCCTCTTAGACCAGGATCTCTCTCCTTTCCTGGGCCGCACTTGGGACCACAGTTAGCAACTAATCAACCAGTCAGTAGTTAAGAGGAAATCATGGTGCTTCCGGCTACTTGCTGAGCACTCACTCTGCTGGACACAGAGCTAACTCTTCATGCTCATCACCACCTGCCCTCATGCCAGTCCTAGGAGGCAGGTCTGTCATTGCTCCCATTTGGGAGCAGAGGAATGGAAGCTCAGAGAGGTCAAGCATCTTGCCCAAGGTCAGAGGCAGCTGGTAGCTGTAGACCAGACTTGAACCCAGCATTGTCTGAAGCCCCAACCCATTTTATGGATTCTGGTACTGGTATTTGTTGGAAGCAGGTAGGTGGTATTAGAAACAAGCAGGCCAGGATTGTAGGGCAATAAAGAGGAAGAAGATGGGACTTGCCTGGTGGTCCAGTGGTTAAGAATCTTCCTGCCAATGCAGGAGACATGGGTTCCATCCCTGGTCTGGGAAGTCCACATGCCACGGGGTAACTAAGCCTGTGCACCACAACTACTAAGCCTGTGCACCACAACTACTGAGCCTGCCCTCTAAAGCCTGACTGCAACGACTAAGTACACACCCCACAAGTACTTAAGCCCGCGAGCCTAGAGCCTGTGCTCTGCAACAGGAGAAGACCCCACGATGAGAGGCCTGCACACTGCAATGAAGCATGGCCCCTGCTTGCCACAGTTAGAGAAAGCCTGCACGCAGCCACAAAGACCCAGCGCAGCCAAAAATAAATACATAAATACGTTAATTAATGAATAATAAAAAAGGGAGAAGATGACTGCAAGGATGAAAGCCTGGGCTCCCAGGTGCCTAGGGGGACATAGCCGGCCCCCAGGGACATCAGCTCTTGTTGGGAGTTGCCAAGGGCTGTCATCTCGTCACTCTCTCCCATAGGTAGAGGCCTGGGTGGGGGTGGGTGGGTGGGGCAATAAAATCTAAAATGCCAAGGGATCCTGGGAAACCAGGCCCTCACTGCTTATCTGAAGAGTAAGCACCTAGCATGTTTGGGAGCAGGCTGTGCATGGCCCAGGCGAGGGCAGTCCTGGAGCAGAGCTGCAAGTGGACACGGATCCTGAGGAAGGTTGGCCCATGACACACACGTGGTATGAGCAGGCATGAGGGGTAGGGAGATACTAGGGATATTCTGGGTCAAGGGCCCTAGCAGCTGTCAAGGTTTGTTCTAAGTCAAACAAGAGATGGTCCCTTGTTCCCAAGATCCAGGTGGCACCTGCCATGGAGTCATTCTCCCTGAACCTGCCTTCATTTCCACCCAGACCTCAGTCACACAGCTTGGCTGCAACAGGCCAGGCCAGCCCCTCCAGCTCTGTCTTGGATTTCGGCAGGTGGGACAGACAGGCCACCAGCCTTCCTGGACTCTGCAAGCCCTCCTGTGTCAACCCCCCTGCCCCGCCCGCTGGCTCCTGGGAACCGTCAGCCCCGCCTGCACCAACTGCTTGGCTCTGTCCCCTCCCTTCCCATCTGCAGGCCTCTGGGACTTGTCACATATTGTAGTGACCTGTCACGGACTTCCTGCCATCTCCCAGGACAGAGGAAGGAGAAATGGGCAGGAACCAGGTAGGCTACTATGCTGGAGCCTGGGACCCCAGGGACTCCATGGATGGCTCCCACGAGATGGTGGCCAGGTCTCCAGCCATAGTTTGCCCAGGTACCGATCTCTTGTCTTTTGCTCTGAGAATGGCATCAGGATTTCCCTGGTGGCCCAATGGTTGAGAATCTGCCTGCCAATACAGGGGACACAGGCTTAACCCCTGGTCAGGAAAGATTTCCACATACCGTGGGGCAACTAAGCCTGTGTGCCACAACTGTGGAAGGCCACAAGCCTAGAGACCATGCCTTGGAACAAGAGAAGCAACCGCAGTAAGAAGTCTGAGCACCACAACAAAGAGTAGCCCCCGCTAGCTGCAACTTGAGAAAGCCTGAGCAGCAACGAAGATCCAACACAGCCAAAAAAAAAAAAAAAGACACTTTGGGGCAGATAGCTTGCCTCTTCAGGCTGGCTGGAGGCTGGGCCAAGGCCAGGGGTGGGGCGGTGTATGCAAGGAGACCCTACCTCGGGAGTCAGAGGCCTGGCTTCTGTAGACCCTGAGCAAGGAACTTCCCCTCTCTGGGCCTCCAGTTCCCCAGTTGTGAAGGAGAGGGGTGACTCCATCACCGCTCCCCAGATTCTTTGGGTCTGGTGTCGCGTGTTGATGTGCAGGGTGGCCAGGCATCTCAGAGTTTACTGAGTGTCAGAGTCCCCCGAGGATCCACCCTCCCTAAACTCCAGTTAGCATCACTGCTTAACAGGCACCCAGGGTGCTGATGGGGGGCCCTAACCTCTCTGAGAACCATGGCAGCAAGCCTCCTGCAGTGGGGCCAAATCCAGATGCGCATCAGGCCCCCTCCGACCTGGTGAGAAGCCCAGGCAGCAAAGGGTAATTAAAAGTATAAGCTTTCAGGGTACAACACATAGAGTCCCCCTCCATCCCCCCAGCTCTAGCGTGTTGGACAAGCTTCCTTCCTTTTCCCATCTCTAAAGTGGCTAAAGGAAATCAACCCTGAATATTTACTGGGAGGACTGATGCTGAAGCTCCAACACTTTGGGCACCTGTTACAAAGAGCCGACTCTTTGGAAAAGACCCTGATGCTGGGAAAGATTGAAGGCAGGAGGAGAAGGGGGTGACAGAGGATGAGACGGTTGGATGGCATCAACTCAATGGACATGAGTTTGAGCAAACTCCAGGAGATAGTGAAGGACAGGGAAGCCTGGCATACTGCAGTTCATGGGGTCACAAACAGCTGGACATGACTTAGCCGCTGAACAACAACAACAATAGTTTCTAAACCCGCTTAGCTTCTTCTTAACCAGTCTGGGCCTCAGTTTTCCCATCTCTCAAATGGGGGAACATATATCAGTGGTTCCCCCTCATGGGATTGCTGGGAAAATTAAATGTCTTCACGGTGGAAAGTGTTTGGAGCTCTTCCTGCACAGGGCATCCTTGGAAATGTCCAGGCTCCATGACGCTAAACAAGATTCGATTCTAGATTCAGCAGAACTGAGGGAAGAAGCAGCCACCCACCTTCTTTGTTTTAAGAAGAGCCAAACGAAGGCGCTAAGTTTATACATTCATTTTGCTACAGACGGGAGGATTTAAATAGCTTCCTAAAAGGTATTTTTAAAAACTGCTCTTCAATGCTCCATTAAAAGATTCTCTGCCTTGCCTTGGCGTCTCCAGGGCTGCCAAAAATACTATGAAAATTACTAAAATGCAGTCTGCGGTCGGCTCTAAAAGGGTTTGCCAACTGGCTTCAAATAATCTAAAACCTGATCCCATCTGATCTGGAACACAAGAGCTCACATTGCTCAGAGGGATGATCTGGGAGCCTCGTGGAAGCACCTCCTTACTTAAGAGACCCACGTGGACCCCACGGGCCTCCTTCCTGAAAGGCTCTCTTCTTGGCTTATGGAAGCCACAGCCGTCCGTCCTCTCCAGCTATCTCTCCTCCTCCCTCTCCCCGTCCTGTCATCCCTAAGTGTCGGGAACTCTCAGCCTCAGTCTCTGCCCCATTCTTTCCCTTCTGGCTGACCTTCCACACACTGACCCTTGACTCTAGTTCCTAATCCTGACTCGGATTCTGACGTTATCACCCAATTCCAAAGCACAGTGTGCGTGTGCATGTGCTAAGTTGCTTCAGTTATGTCTGGATCTTTGCGACCTCATGGACTATAGCCCGCCAGGCTCCTCCATCCACAGGATTCTTCAGGCAAGAATACTGGAGTGGATTGCCACCTCCTACTCTAGAGAATCTTCCCGATCCAGGGATCAAACTTGCGTCTCCTGCACTGGCAAGCAGATTCTATAACACTGGGCCACTGGGGAAGCCCCAAACCCACAGCATCCACTGCCTATTTGATAAGTGTGGACTGAATGTCTGCGTCCCCCAAAATCCCTATGTTGAAGCCCCAACTCCCAGTGTGATGGTGTTAGGAGGTGGGGCCTCTGGGAGGTGACTAGGGCTAGATGAGGTCTTGAGGGTTGGGTCTGTGATGGGATTAGTGCCCTTAGAAGAAGGTGAGGCCAGAAGGCTCTCTCTTGCTTTCTCCGCCATGGCCCCCTTAGGACACAGGCAGGAGACAGCCCTCTGTGAACCAGGAAGCAGGTGGTTCCTTGATCTTGGACATCCAGCCTCCAGAATTGTGAATGACACATGACTGCTGCATAAGCTGCCCTTCCTGTGGTGCTCTGTGATGGCAGCCTGGGCAGACTAAGACATCACGGCTGGCAGGGCAACCACAGCCACCATGATCGAAATACGGCCAACGTGGTCCTTGGGAGCCCACCTTGTTCTTCTCTTCTGAGCATCTGGCACCACCACCCACCTGGCTCTTCAGCCCTGAATCCATCTGATTGCTCTCTTTGCCTTATCCTCATGTCCAAGCCTTTGGCAAGTATTGTCAACCACACCTCGAAACCCTGATGCTGGGAAAGACTGAGAGCAGGAAGAGAAGGAGGTGACAGAGAATGAGATGGTTGGACAGTATCATTGACTCAATAGATATGAGCTTGAGCAGACTTCAGGAGATAGTGAAGGACAGGGGAGCCTGGCGTGCTGCAGTCCATGGGGTTTCGAAGAGTCTGACAAGACTTAGTGACTGAACATCACCTCAAAACAGATCCCACACCTCATCCCTTCTCCCTTCCCCGTGGCTCCTGCTCTGCTTTGCCTGGTCGTCCTCTCACCTGGACACTGCCTGGCTCTTCTGTCTGGTCTATTTGCCTTCACCTTGGCTTCTCTACAAACAACCATTTAGCTCTTACCAGCTAGAGGAAGCCTTTAAAATACATCAGCAGGTCCTGTCACTGCCCCGTTTTCAATGCTTCCAAGGCTTCGGCTGAAGTGAAATCCACACCCCGACCTCCTTCCTAGTCATCTTCGACTCCCGATCCCCGCCCCTTGCCCCCTCCCCCATGCTCAATGTCCTGTTCCTGCTTTCTTTCTTTTTCCTTCCTCCCAGCCCCGGTGACTTTGCATTGACTGACTGTTCCCTCTGCCTGGAGCATTCTTCTGGGTTACTCTACCACCTCCTAGGAAGAGAAGAAGTCATGGAGAATCCTCATTTTCCAAGGAAAAGGCCCCAGGGAATGCTGCTTGGCCTCAAGGAGGGCTCTCTAGGCCCTACATAAAAGGCACAGACTAGAACCCTTCTGATCAGACTCAAAGCTCCCAGAGGTGGTCCACACTGCAATGTTTGCATGCCCACCGTCCATTCTCCACTGGTGGGATGCTCACAGCAGCCAGGCCTCTCACCTGCTAGGTCCTGTATCCTTAAGCATCACTGCCCTGGGCACTGGGGGCAGTCCCCATCTCTGGAGGGGGTTCTGCCCCATTCCAGTGGGATGCTACCCATGTCTCATGTTGGAGCCATGGCCAATGCAATCCAATGTTGATGCTCCTGTTAGGAGGCGGGCAGGCCCTGTCCCCTGTAAGGTGCTGGGGACAGCAGACTCCGAGTCCAGGGGATGTGCCGCAGGGGATCTGTGAGCAAAATAGAGTTAACCAAGGAGGACTATGGCTGCTGCTGAGCCTGTGCCAGAGCCAGTGGGGCTGCAGCTTGGGACCAGAGGCAGAGAAACTGCAGATGTAACTGAGGGGCAGGTGGAAGCCCAGCCATGCAGGGCATATTTTGGCCAGAGTAGTAATCTGCATTTCTCCGTGAGAGCAGAAATCACAGGAGGGATTCCAGTGGCCTCTGATTCCCTGGACAGAGGAGCCTGGAGGGCTATGATCCATAGGGTGGCAAAGAGTTGGACACGACTGAAGGGACGTCAGTAAGCACGTACGCACGCACGCATGCACGCATTCCTTCCTTGGACGTCACTGTTGGGCCCAGGGTTTCCCACCCGCTGTCAGCAGCCCTCTCCCACCATTCGACTGCCTCAAACAATGAAGAACTGATTAGAAGTTTTAATTGTGTCTGGAAACTTGGAGGCCTTGGAGCTGTGTGAAAGGCCTACTTTAAATGTTTTACAATAACGGTCTGTTAACAAATTCCAGACTTAATTTATCCAAGAACTTGTTAAAATTCCCTCTGTGCAGCCACGCAAGGAATGTGATTTTGAAGTCATTTACTTACCAATAAATTACAATGGTCTGAAATCATTAGCAGCAAAGTAAATTGTTTTAATTGATCTGAACTTCCTTCCGATCCAGGGACTCTGTATCTTTGCTGCTGCACTTTCTAAAGGTCTAAAATAACAGATTAATCTCGCTTGAATCCTGTCATCTTTGGAGTAGTCCTTCCTCTCAGCGACCAGGAAGGGAGAGGAATCCATGGTGGGAACAGGACTTCCTGCCCTGGCCCAGGACTGCCCAGAGACAGTTCAGCTTTGAGGTTGATATCTAGCTGCAGGTTACCCTTTCCACTGTGGGCAAGTCTCAGAACCAAGTGGGGTTTATGTTCCTTCTCTGGTCCTAGGCTTAGTCAGATACTTTATTGTTATTTATCCAGCTGTTCATTTTCGTTTCGTGCAATTTTCTGTATGTCTAGTATGTGTGACTCATTGGAAAAGACCCCGATGCTGGGAAAGATTGAAGGCAGGAGGAGACGGGGATGACAGAGGACGAAATGTTTGGGTAGCATCACCAACTCGATGGACAAGAGTTTGAACAAGCTCCTGGAGATAGTGAAGGACAGGGAAGCATGGCATGCTGTAGTCCACAGGGTGGCAAAGAGCTGGACACGACTGAGCGACTGAATAACAACAGCGTGTATGACAGTAACAAAAGCAAATACAGAAATACATAAAAAGCTTCAAGTCTGCTTCTAGTGACCTTGATTCCCAGAGAGGTCCTTGGGAGAATCCTGGGATTGTGTGCTAAGCCATCAATACAGTGAAAATCCCCCTCTGGTCTTTTCCACAGCACTTCCAGAGTCTGAGCCCTGTGTCTGGTCACCGAGGGCGTGCAGAGGTGCCAGCCACCTAAAAAGCAGGACCAGAGAGTGACCGGGGCTGCATTTTAGGACTCCTCTGGGTCCTCTCTAAACCCGTCCTAACCCTGACCCTGACCCTGACCGGTTGATGGGGAGGGAGGGGGAAACTGGGGTGACTGCTAGTGGTCCAATCCAAGTGCGGCCAGTGTGTGGGGGTCACCTCTAGCCATAGCCTCATAAACTACCTCCAAGTTTGAATGGGCCCAAGTCACCGTCCATTGTGCAGAGAGGCCGGTCCAGAGGGCTGTTGCAGTGGCCCTGGGCTCCATTGCTCTTAATTTCCTAGAACCAGGGTTATATAGGGGGATAGTGGTGGACCCAGCATCCATCCAAGCTGCGCCCCCACCCCCGCCTGTGCCTAAGTCCCTGTTCTGTCCCTGTGGAATGCTTTGCTTTTTCTCCCTGGAACTATCCTTCCTCTTAACTCACTGCTCCCAAGTAAGGGGCTTAAGATGGGCCTGGGGACTTCCCTGGTGGTCCAGTGGTTAAAAGTTCACCTGCCAAGGTAGGGGACACAGGTTTGATCCCTGGTCTGGGAGAATCCCACAAGCCACATAGCAACTAAGCCCATGTGCCACGACTACTGAAGGCTGTGTGCCTAGAGCCCGTGCTCCGCAGCAAGAAGCCACCGCCACGAGAAGCCTGTGCACCACAGCTAGAGAGTAGTCCCCACTCACCGCAAACAGAGAAAGCCCAAGTGCAGCAACGAGGACCCAGCACAGCCCAAAAATAAATTAACTAATTAAAAGAGAAAGCTGGGCCCTGACCAGGCTGGATGATGCCCAGCTGTGTACGAGTCCTCCCAGAGGTGCCTCGGTCCCCAGTGGTGGTGGCTTCTGTTCCAGAGAACACCCCATCCCCACCCCAGGAAGGTGGGAGCCCTAGGATGGTCTATGCAGGTGAATAGGGACTTCAGGGCTCAGGGTGGAGATGCCTCAGGACAAGAGTCCAAACCCAGTCCTGTTTCCAGAGCAGGTTTGGCGTGATGCCGCTGGCAAGGTGTGCAGAGGGCTGGCAAATCCCATCCGCACACAGCCGGGCCTCCTTCAGCCAGCTCAGGGAAGGCTGATCAAACAGGAGGAGGCCGGGGCTGGAGCCGAGGCCGGGGCTGGAGCCGCGCCGGGTGTCAGACTATCACAACAGTTTATCTTGCCGCATTGACTGACGGAGGAGCCTCGAGAGAGAATTATGAAATCCACAAGCGGAGATACATTTACATCCCAGCAATCAGTCCTCTTATTCCCAGGATGGAAGGAGAAGCCAGCCTCGGGCTCTGGCGTCTGTCCTGAGACCTTGCCTACTTTCCCGCTGTCGACAACACAAGAGCAGAGATTTCTTTTTTGGGCCCCACTGTGCAGCATGAGGAACTTTTCCGACCAGGGATTGAACCTGTGCTTCCTGCAATGGAACCATGAAGTCTTAACTGCTGGACTATCCAGAAAGTTGGAGAGCAGATATTTCTTTCCTAGAATTCTGAGCAAACCTTGTGAGACTAACCCTATAAGTGCTGAGCAGCAGAGGCTGGCAGGGTGTCTGTGAGCTGGGTGGAGAGAACCATCGCCAGCACCAGGATACCAGGGGCCTGGCCTCGGGACGACAACAGAACGTGTCACAGACAGCTCCCCACTGTCAAACGCAGGAGCACTGACTCTGCACCCATCAAGGTCTTCTCCTCATTCCCAAGCAACCCAAAGATGACCTCTGCTCCTTTGTGGGAAACAAGACAGAAATGTCCCAAGGCTGGAGAACACGTGCCTCTCAGTGTGGAGGGATGCAAGGAGCCCTGCCAAGGCGGTGGGAGGTCCGGAGCCCCTTTTAGAGTACCTCTCGGCTACCCTGGGGGCAGGGCTGGGTCTCCATCTCCGCTGGCTGACGGAGCCAGTGACCCAAGGATGGGCAGAGAAATGCAGGAGGCAGTTTTGCCAGGAGGAAGGGAGGTTACCCCAACACTCTTAACCCTCAAGAAAGAGGCGCCCGAAGGCAGGTTTCCTTGGCCCAAGGAAGCGCGTGGGAGATACCTTCACCACCAACACCCTCCCCACAAACCCCAATCTCAGGCAGGAAACAAATGTTAATGGAAAGCACTTAAAATGGAAAGGGAGTCTATTTCTCCTTAACTGTCTCTGGCTGCACAAAATTCTGAGAAGCGATTGAAGGTAAATTGCTTGGTTTTCAATTTTAAGCTGCACTTATCCAAGCACGATCAGTCTTCCCTGATAGTGGCAGAAAATAATACGCGTCTGATGCCGAGTTGCCCTGGTGCCCAATAACACGGGGGGATCGCATCCCCATTTCATTAGGGGAAGACAGAGTGTGCCTTATGCGAGTTTATTGAGATGATAAATTGCCCCGTCACTTTCCTTTGGGTGAATCTCCTGCCTGGAGGCTGTCAGCCCTGCTCAGGGGGCAGCACCCAGTGGCGAGGCCAGGGGGGTGCCCAGGTCACAGCAGCAGGGGGCAGTGGCCCATCTGGTCAAGCTTGCTGTGGACCCCGGGGCTTCCGAGGGGCACGAACCGCATGGTTGGGGCCAGGGCGTGCTCAGCGCCCAGCCCCAGCCCTTGCTCTGCCAGTGACCTTGGGTTCCAGCCCCTCAATGTCAGCTATAAAGTGCAGGTTGCATAGGCAGTGGCGAGGGTTAGGTAGAATGGCCATGCAGAGCCGCTAGTGTAGTTCCAGCACTGAACTCTGGAAGCTGGGAAGATTATGAAGGCTCTGGCAGCTTCTTCTTTTCCTTCTGTGCTGCAGAGCTGAAGGCTCAAACCCCACAGAGACCCCTGTCCCCTAACCCCGCAGAAGCTGGGTGCCCTTGCAGGACTGTACCAGCTGGGGGCGCTACAGGGTAGCAGCACTGGGGTGGGCTGCCAGGCCAGTCCACCCTGCTCAGCCTCATGGCTTGGGGGGTTGATTCAGGGCTTGTCTAGGGTGAGGCCCATGCAGCCACAGTGTCCCCTTGGGCTTCCCTGGTGGCTCAGACGGTAAAGAATCTTCCTGCAATGCAGGAGACCAGGGTTCGATCCCTGGGTGAGGAAGATCCCCTGGAGAAGGGAACGGCTACCTACTCAAGTATTCTTGCCTGGAAAATCCCATGGACAGAGAAGCCTGCTGGATCCATGGGGTCGCAAAGAGTCAGACACGACCGAGTGACTAACACTTTCACTTTTAGGGTGAGGCTTCTCCTGGCTCAGGGGACAGGAAGGTCCCCCAACAGAGCCCCAGATGGGGCTGTGTAGGTTGAGCCTGTGCCTTTCTATTGGATCCTAATACCAGGGGATACTCCCCAAATGCCCCAGGGCCTACGGCAGCATCCTAGGCCTACCTAGCACAGTGGAGGCAGGCCGCAAGGGCTTGCATGTTTGAATGGCTGCACGCTGGCATGCATGAATGAGTGAATGAATGAACAGACAGGGGCATGATGGGCGAGCAAGGATCTGTCCTCAGGAGCTGCTCTTCCCTGGACCAAGGAAGGAGGGAAGATGTGAGTGCGTTTTATGTTCCTCCCAGGAACATGAAACGTTTCACATCTCTGAGCCTGACCTTCCAGCTCAGCTACCTCTGGGGGCCTCTCTAGTCCCGATGACCCTCCCCCGGGGGAGGGGATGCCTCCAGGTCCCAGCCAGCCTGGGACACAACCCTGGCTGTGCCTGCAGGAGGAGAAGAGGTTCTTGCAGAAGCCAAGTGCAAGGAGAGGCCAGGTGTCTGGGACCTGTCAGAGGTTCTCATCTCTAAACACTTAATGTGAAGATAAATGGGTCTGAAAGGAGCGTTTCCCCCTCAACCATGTAAACACAGAGCGGCAGCCGAAGCAGTCACATTAGGTCTGACACGTGGAAGCTGTGAGGTATTACTCACCCTGATAAGTTTAATGTATAATTTAGAAACATATCATCAAAATGGGAAAAAAGGGAAGAACCTCTTAAATAACTCTGAAAGATATTCAGCTCTGAAATCACGGGCGGTTAGAGCTGAGGGTGAGCAGCCCCCTCCTTGCAGATGCGCACCCCACGCCTGGAGTAATTGGATTTAGATGGATCCTCAGGAAGAGAGCCTCAGGGAGGGACAATCCACCCTGCCTGGAAGCGGGGAGCTGGGTGGGTGGGGGCTTCCTCCTGAGCCCCAGGGGTCTGCTGGGCCCAGCGGGACTGCCTGCAGGAGTCAGGCTGGGTGTGGGATGGACTCAGCCCGGCAGGCAGGCTGCAGCTCTGGAAGCCCGGGGAAGGTGAGCGGGCCCCCGTGAGGCTCCCCTCCCCTGCTTCTGCCTCTCCCCTCTCACTTGATCCTGGGGGGTGAGGGTGGAAGAGGTGCACACATTCCTGCATTTACATGTCTCTCTGCCAGGGGAGCTGGTAGTGGGTACATGGAGGGGTCCTTAGGAAGCTGTATGCAGGTGTCACAGAAGGTGAGCTGGAATGGGGGGATTTCAGGGACACCACGGGCTCCTGTCCTGGGAAAACCTGCCCACCTTGGTTACCCAGCCCCCGTGGGCGATGCGGTCCCATCCCCCAACAGCAGGGTGGAGGCAGCCCCAGTTGGCATCACTGTTGTACGCCCCCGCCCCGGCCCCTAGCACCAGGTAGACAGTGGCATCAGGGGACTTGCTCCTGGTTCAGTGCCCACTGGCCACGGCTTGGAGCCCCTGAGCCCATGTTGCCTTCTCTGCAATGTCTCTGGTTGTTGCTACTCCACCTGGAAGGGTGTGAGTATTAAGGGAACACCCCTAAGGAGGCAGTGCCCGCCCAGTGTGCCCCAGAGGGCAGCCTTCTCTCCTTTCAGGTGTTTCTACTCTGATGAGACCAGGACAGAGCTGCCTGGGAGGTGGGCTTCAGGGCCCACGGGGACTGGCAAGGGGCTGCTGGGGTGGGGGGTGCTGCCAGAT
Organism: Bos indicus; assembly: GCF_029378745.1. NCBI lineage: Eukaryota > Metazoa > Chordata > Mammalia > Artiodactyla > Bovidae > Bos > Bos indicus. The sequence continues at coordinate 46,629,287 of NC_091775.1, forward strand.
CCCCCCAAGTGGGGTTTTTAGAAGACACCCTGTTGGTGCCCTGCGCCTGGGTTTTCAGGGTTGTTGGTAGGGGCAGACCGTGGTGCTGGTTTGAAAGCTCCCAGGGCGGTCACCCAGGGAATTTGAGCACACTATGGGAGACAGTGAAGGACAGGGAAGCCTGGCGTGCGCTGCCGTCTATGGAGTCACAAAGAGTCGGACACGACAGAGCGACTGAACAACGAGGGGTGACCGTGTCTTTGGCTTCAGAACTCCGGCCCAGAGGGTGCACGGAGCCCTTGGCCCATGGGGCTGTGTGAGCGTCATCTCAGGCCCTGGGAGTCCAAATAAAGCTCCTTCTTTGGTAAAGGGGAGGAACTGATATTTGGACCAAGGACGTTTCCTTAGTATCTAGGGTTTTATCTTCAGAGTGTGTCCACAGTCATCACTGCTGCTGCTGCTGCTGCTGAGTCACTTCAGTCGTGTCCGACTCTGTGTGACCCCATAGACGGCAGCCCACCAGGACCCCCCGTCCCTGGGATTCTCCAGGCAAGAATACTGGAGTGGGTTGCCATTTCCTTCTCCAATGCATGAAAGTGAAAAGTGAAAGTGAAGTCACTCAGTCATGTCCGACCCTCAGCGACCCCACGGACTGCAGCCCACCAGGCTCCTCCGTCCGTGGGATTTTCCAGGCAAGTGTACTGGAGTGGGGTGCCATTGCCTTCTCTGACAGTCATCACTGGCTCTGCTTAAACACAAGTTACTGACACCTGCCACTTGGGCCTGAGATGTAGCTGCGGGGGCAGCCTGCCATGAGGAGGGCAATGGGGGGTGCCCCAGGGCCGAGGGCTTGGACATAAAGATGCCTGGGGCAGAAGAGGACCTCAGCGAGAAACGAGCCCCTTCCCAGATGCCCCCTTCACTCTTCCAAACCCCTCTGTCATTTTGGCTCCTTTGCTCCAGGGCCCGTGGCCTCCCTGGGAACTGCCCTGACCACCTTGCCTCTACCAAATGTTTTGAGGATTTCTCAGCTTGAATTCCACCCTTGTCTCTGTGAGCATCTCTGAGGAGCAGTGGCCGGGGTACCAGGAGATGCAGAATGAAGGCTCAGTGTGCCTGCCGGGCAGCTGGAGCCCACCTGGGGAACGGGACACAGTGACATCAGAGCCACTGTGTCACTCACAGAGGTAGTTCCATGGGGGAGGAGGAGTGGGAGAGGGAGGTGTGGCAGGGAGGATGGGGGCTGACTTGAGCAAAGGCCTGGAGGCAGGAGGCTCGTGGTGGATTAGGACCCTAGACCTGGGTCTCATAACTTGTCTGAGCTTCAACACTGACCTGCTTCCCTTTACTTCTCAGCATGAGCTCCCCCAGGATGCATGGACCCGGGCCCCTCAGTGTCCCTCTTTGCCCTCTTTGTCTCTTAAGGGCACCTGCTCTTGCATTCCCATAGCCCATTCTCCACTCCACAGCCAACACGATCCCAACCCCATTGGCCTCTGGATCCCAATCTATTGACCTCTGTCCTTACTGACCTCAGAGCCCCAGGTCTTTGATCAGCTCTAGGCTGGGCCCATCTGCTCCCTGGTCCCTCTGCAGCCCCACTGCCCACTTGTCTCTTCCTGGCCTGTCCTATGGAGGTACGTAAGCCTCCTGGCTGTTGGAATGTCAAACACTCCAAGTTCACTTCTGCCCCAGGACCTTTGCACATGCTCTTCCTTCTGCTGGGACTCATGGCCCATCCCCTCTGCTTCTCACAGGTCTCTGCTCAGAAATCACCTCCACCAAGACCCCTTCCTGGCTACTCTCTCTAAACCCCTGCTTTCTTCCTTCCTCACCCTCCTTTGTTTTCATTACAGCATTTATCACTATCTGAAATGACATTACAGGCCCACACTCCAATTCCAAAATCCATAAGGCTCTGCAAACCAAAAGCTTTGTTCATAGCTCATTTGGTGGCAAAACAGGATCTGGACTGACATGAAGCTATTTATAGTCATGGTTCATCCCTCTTAGTGTGAATATTCATGTATTTTCCTGGAGAAATATTAATGCTTTTGATTACAGGGAGTTACTCCATGCCCCGCTGGGGACATACCATAATATATGGTCTATACACCACAGCAAGTTTCTCAAGTTCAAAGTCTGAATGCCCAAACCAGGCTGCTAAACCTGGGTGCTGTTGGTGTCATGCACCGCACAGTTCTTTGCTCTGGAGGCTGCCCTGCGCAGTGTAGGGTGTTGAGCGGCATCCCTGGCCTCCACCCATTACATGCCAGCAGCATCCCTTCCTCTCAGAGCTGCGACCACCACAGATATCCCTAGATGGTGCTCTCAGTTGTGTCTGACTCTTTGCGACCCTATGGACTATAACTCGCCAGGCTCCTCTGTCCATGGACTTTTCCAGGCAAGAATACCAGAGTGGGTTGCCATTTCCTCCTCCAGGGGATGTTCCCAACCTACAGATCGAACCCATGTCTCCTGTGTCTCCTGCACTGCAGGTGGATTCTTTATCTGCTGAGACGTATCACCATAGTGGGGGACCACTGGCTGAGGTACATCTGATCCTCAGAATTTCAGATGGATTCTGCACCTCTCTCTACTGGTTTATTTACTTACTTGGAATATAAATCCACAGGGGCAGGAATTGTGCTAGTTCTGTTTTCTGCTGTATCCACAGCACCTAGAGTCTATCTCAGGGCTGGCACTTAATAAATAAGTGTTGAAAGACATAAAGGATTCTATGGTTCCCCCAGCAGGCTCCTGTGGTCCTCAACCCATGGGTTCACCAGAATGCCCTTCAGGTGCCCCCTAGGAAGAACACAGGGCACACCCTACCCTCCATCCTGGCTCATCTCCAGGGATGCAATTTACCCCAAAGGTGTGGGCCCCGGAGCAGCTGCCCAGATTCTTCACCTGACCCCACTGCCACTAAGAGGTCTGGACATTGCTGACCTTGGATTCTCCATCCCTAGAGCTGGGACAATGATCCTTGCCCATATCTTGGGAGATGATGCCTTATGAATGACTAGACACTCATTCACTGTATGGAGTTGAACTTCCTTTATCTTCTTGTGTACCTGATGCAGGTGTGGGGGTTGGAAGGGCCTTGTGGTCCAGGGCTGACCTGTGAGGGGACAGAGCCTCCAGATGATGCTCAGAATGTGATCATGGGCAGGCTGAGGGGAGGGGAGGGTCAGGGATGGGGATCCTTGATAAGCCTTGGTCCTTGGCTTGTACTCTGCTAAAAAGTGCTCATGGGAGTTCACAGGAGGTAGGATAGGTTTCTGGGTCCCATACACATCTCTTTCTAGTGATAGTTCTTTCTTTACTTGATTACTCCCAGTGGTGGGGAGCTCATCTCCTTCAGTGGCAGCTTAGTCTACCAGAGGACAGTTCTAACGGTCAAAAAGACCTTCCTTCCATTCAGATGAAATCCAGTAGCCCCACTGTTGGTCCGATCTGCTCTGCAGAGCTCAGAGCCCCAGACAAATGCCCCCCAGCACACCCCGGTGTTTCTGGCATCCTCAGGCTCCCTTATTTCATGTCCACACAGGGAGGCCAATATTCTTGGTTCTCCTAGGACAGTCCCAATTTTAGTCTCCGTGTTTTATTAACAGCAGCCCTTTCACTCTTCAAGGAAGGTCACCTTTTATCCAGGGCTCCTATTTCACTTCTACCTTCTCATATGTATTCCCACATGATGTGGAATTGAGTTCCTTGTTCCCCAGGGCGATGAGGATTGGGAAGGGATCCTCTTCAGAAGCAGCCAGACCTCCTGCTACAAATAAAGCCCAGCCACTCTCCACCAAGGATTTGCTTGATCCCCAGTCTTGCCTTCAGATTCCTGCTTAGCTGATTTCCTTTGGAAGGTTCTGGGGAGTGTGTGCTCAGGGTCTGAGTGGGGCTCATTGACATCCAGCATCTAGGGGTTTGACAAGAAGGTGATAAAAAACGTAGAGGGGTGGGCAGATGGAAGGTGGCCAATGAGATGTAAGTGAAAGGGGCATGTGCAAGTTTTGGGAAGTGCTCTTAAAGGGAGGAGCTGTGCTTGGGATGCAGGCATGATGGCTGGAGTTAGAGCAGCCATATTGGACAAGAATGGATGAATAATGGAGTAATACCAGAGCAACAGGATAGAAGCCTAGGTGCCCTGGAATTGTGGAACTACCATCCTAGCCCTCAACCAATTCTATTTACGGAGAGAAATGAACCTTGATATACTGAGCCTCAGTTTAGGTTTTCTGACAGTCCTAGCTGGATCCATCCCCAATGTATCCAGAGCCCAAACATGATGCAGATAATCATAGAAGACTTGTGTATGGCCACATCCAAGGGTGCAGAGCAGGGCCTGGTGAAGGTCAAGGTGGTGAGGCCCTCAGGAGTGGGATGGGGAGGGGATTTAGGAAGTCGGCACCAGTTAAAGCACTGTGTTATTGGAAGGACAGGGAGTTTCTGGCAGATCGACAGGAGGCAGTTTCTTCTTTGGCTGAGCAGCTGCTGCGTGGGTTGTCATTTATGGGAACCACCAGTTCCCAGCAAAGCAGGGCTCCACTTTCTCTGGAGTCAGACTCCTAGAGCAGGTGCTCCAGTTTGAGGGGATCACAGCCACCTCTCCTCCTCTCACTGAGAATCACAGAAGCAATGAACGATGCCCTTGGTCTTCTAGGAGAAAGCATCCAGGAGCTGAGAGCTCATATGACTGAGAAGAAGCCTGCTGGCAGGTATACTTGTCGAGGATGCTGACAGAAACCCCAGCTGGAGTTGCTAGGAGGCCGAGGTCCAGGGAGACTGGGAGCCACACCCAGGGTTCAGGGCTGGTGGGAGGCTCTTCCCTGAGGGGCTGCAGCCACGCTGGGGCTGTCCCGTCTCTGAGAGGCTGACCCAAGGTCTGGTGGAGGATGGGAAATCCTCCCTGCTGCTCTTTTAACACCTGCCTCTGGTCCGCCCCGCCTCCTGTTTTCTGGCTCCTAGCCCGGCCATTGTTTCTGTACTTTCTCCAAATTAAAAACCCGTCGCTGCCCCTTCCTAGGTAAAAAGAGTGAATTTTCAATTCGAGTATGTGGGAGGGTGTCCCCAGGGAACGGAGTAATGAAGCCGCTGGTGCTAGTTGCAAAACAAATAGATAAATCAATGTTTCAATTTTCTCCATGTGAGAGAGCGGGCTGCGTTGCTTAGCAATTCAAAGAACATTACTGTGGGCTCTTGGAGGCAGCCATAAACGCTCCAAAAGTTGCTGGGGTTTGAGCCATATTAGAACGACAAACTAACTTATATTCTTAGAGCCGAAGCCAGTTGGAGACAAGGATGTGGGCTGCTTCCAGGAGAAAGCCCTTCAAACCCATTTTTTTTTTTTTTACCTCAGGGCACCCAGCGGGGTGAAGGTGGGAGCCCCCATGGGTGGGCAGGTTGGGCAGACCCAGAGCCCCACTGGACCAGCGGTACCAACAACACCCAGGCAACCTGCCTCTGAACCTTCTGGGCTGCCAGGGTACCACAGAGAAACAAGAGGGGAGCCTGCTTTTTCCTGGGCCCAGAAACCTCAGCCCAGCCAGTCCTGCCAGGGTGCTTCCTCTCTCAGTCCTGCATATGGAAACACAGCCAGCTGCCTCCCCCAGGTCCCTGCTTTCTGCTCCCACACCTCCCATGGCTCCCCGGCACCCTGCCCACTCAGGCATTGAGAACTACCTTCTGTATTGTATTTTATAAGCACTGCACATCATCCCACTTTCTCAACGACCTTTTGAGATGGCTTCCTTTAGTATCCCCATTTTACAGGTGAAGAAACTGAGGCTCGGCAAGGTTATGTGGCTTCCCGAGGTCACATAGTCCGGGCCCAGCTCTTCCCACTATATGTCACCGAGCACCTCTATGACTGAGGCTTGTGATGGATGCTGGGCTTGGGCATATTTTGGCTGGGGAGTGGAAACACAGGCCCTCCCATCGCAAAGAGCCGAATGCCAAGTTCGCCTCCAGCCAGCCACCTAATCCGGGAGACAAAGCACAGGAGGGGTTTTGCCCCGTGATTGGCATGAAGTCAGCCCTCAGGCCCAGGTGCAGTGGGCATGAGTGATAGCATCATCCCGACACAACTGTCCTAAAGCTGGTGTGAGTCTGTCTCTGTCTACCCAGGCCCAGCATCAGCACACTGTGTTGAGGGCACTTTGGAGGCTGCTGGGTCCATGATGAATGAGGCTGAAAATGGGATCAGGGGATGAAACCCCAATCCCTTAGCCTGGATCCTGGTTCTCCTTGTGGCTTGAGCCCCCAATCTCCCCATCTCCTCCTCCTGAACTTCTCTTCCCCTCATTCTCTGGTCACACTGTTCCCTCCCTACATGTCCCGCTACCTAGGACTTCTGAGGTCCACCGGAATCCCATGCGATTCCCAAAGCCATGACTCACCAGCAGGCCGGGCTGTGTGACCTAGGCAGAAGGCTCCATATGTGGGTATCCTGTCTGCCACCTGGCCCCCGGGGAGGAGAGCCACAGGTTTCTGTGGCATCCAGGGTGTCTGCCATGTTCCAGACAGGCCATGATGCCCATGTGACCCCACCAGGCTGCCCGTGCCTGGAGGTCAGCCCCTGCCAGCCCATCTGCTGCCTTGCTCTTCCCCCATCCCTCTCTGGAAGCCTCCGCCCTCTTTTCCACTTGCCCCACCCCCCAAGCTCCCAAGGTCCCACCCAAATGTCACTTCCTGGTGACACTCCTTCCCTGCCCCCAGTCCCTGCTGGAACCGACATACTTCTGCCAGAAAATTATCTTGCTGCCCCAGTTCACACATCTGCCTTCTCTCTTCGACTGTGAGCCCTACGAAGGCCAGGGCAGTGTCGTCTCTCCCAGATCCCAGCCCTGGGACTGGCTCGGAAGTCGACCCCAGCTGGATTTAGTTACGCAGCCCAAGGCTTAGGGTCTTACCGCTTCTCACAGCACATGTCTCTACTTGTTGCCATGACCCCCTCTGCGCCAGGGCCAGAGATGAAAACGAAGCCCATCTTTCTTCAGAGCACTATCCAAAAATTTAAGAAAATGGGCTTTGGAGTAGAACCAGCTAGCACCGAGATCTAGTGCTGCCTCTGAGTGCTGAGACCGTGGAAAATTCCTCAGCTCTCCACCCCTTGTTTCCAGGTCCCCAGCGGCAGGAAGTAATTGTGCCCCCCACCCCCGGGGCTGTTGTGAGGCTATGGGGCACACTCTGTGATGCCCAGGCCCCGATGCCCCCACTGTGACTGCTGCTATGTCCTGATGGCCTTGAGCGTCATTCTTTCTGGAGGCTGTGCTGGCTTCTCCAGGTCAGAAGAGGGCTATCAGTCACGGCACCAGACTGAGGGCCCAAAGACTCAGGCCAGCGGGCCTGTCCCTGTCCTGGGAGCTGTGGTCAGCCCAGATGCCCCCAGTGCATGCCCAGTCACCCCTCTTAGTTTTCACCTCAGCCACTTCCGGTACCCTCCCCTCCCCAGCCCGCATTGGGTCTCAAGCTGACCCCTTGATGGCGGAGTTTGGCCCTTTCTTCTGGTCCCTTCTTCCATGAACCTAAGGCTTTGCACTCACTGAAGAAGGAGGCTGGGCTAAACCTGCTGCCTGTGCTCCAGGGTTGGGTAGGGGTGGTGATGGGCGAGCCCATCCCACCAAGGGGATGGTCTGAATGCCTCAGCCCCATTTCCTGGGGGGCGTGGCCATCTGTGGCCATGGAAATGGGGGAAGCTTGGGTCCCTGAGTCCCTGTGTTGGACACCTCATAAGTGACAGCTGAGGACAGGTGGGCAGACTTTCCCGGCAGTGACTGTGGGACCACAGGTCACCGGGCAAGGCGCCTTCCCAGAGAGGTCACTGGAAGAGCGTGGGGCTACGGATGCGGGGAGGCAGGCTCCAGACGCTCCCGCCTCCTCGGAGGACCCAGGGCTGTGGTTCTCCCTGTGAAAAGGGGAGTCGGGAATCACCGACGCACACGATTCTGTAGCCGGGCCACACGGCAGGCCCTGCATCACCCCCTCCTACAGGTCCGTGAGCTGGAGACGACCTGGCTGTGACCACCTTGAATCCTCCAGGGACCTCACCTTAACTGCCTCAAGAGAGAAGTAATAGGTGTGTGTAGGAAGATGAAAAAGTTACCAGGTCCAACTGGAAACAAGGCTTCCAAAGTCAGATGAGTTTGGGAAGCAGACCTCTTACCCCGCTTGGGGATTCTTGATGTGATGTTAGCTTATTTCTGGGAAAACCTGTCAAATTTGATTTATCCTGTGTTTCCTAAAGTCACCTGGTCATGGAACCTTGTTTTTGTGGGACAGCAAATAATGGTGGCTGTTATTTATATTTTGAAATACATCACTTGAAGATGATGATCTGGATCATGGGTTGGCAAACTACAGCTTATGGGCTGAATCCGGCCCACCACTTGTTTTTGTAAATAAAGTTTTATTGGAACACTGCCAGCCCATCCAGGGGCACATTGTCTATGGCTGGTTTTCCTGATAGAACATAGACCAGAGTAGTTGTGAGAGAGGCAGGAAATACCTACTATCAGACCCTTTAAGAAAGTCTGTTGACCTTTGTTTTACACCTTATGAGAGTATTTTAAAACAATGCAGACTTCTGTGGGTGTAAAGAATATCAACCTATTTTTATACCACCAGAAGCATTTCCAGTTAGGAAGGAAATCTGATGCTTAAAAAAAAAAAATGCAGCTCATACTCCAAACAAAATCCTGAACCTATATCTGCTATTAGAGTGGGGAGGGGAGGCCAACAGCGAGACTGGCTAGAGCAGCTGTCCCCTGTGCCATTACTGACAGTTAGGGGGTGCCCTGGTCTCCCGGTGACCAGGAGCTGAGGTGTGATGTCTGTGCTTGCAGGCCTCCCTCTGGGCTGTGGTTGTGGATGGTGGTGGGCAGCTGGCTGGTGAAGCCTGAGCACAGGCTGGGAAAGATTGGGGCTTCTCTTCAAAGCTGTAAATCTTAAATAATAAACAGCACTGGGGGTGGTGGGTGGGGAGTTGGAACCTTCAGACTCACTCAATACACCTGGGTGCATCTAGAGCATCTTGGGAGGCCTGGACAGCCAGAGGTGATGGGATCTGAGGACCATCTCCTCTCGGCCTCTAAGGACACAGAGGCAGCCAGAGGTGATGGGGATCTGAGGACCATCTCCTCTCGGCCTCTAAGGACACAGAGGCAGCCAGAGGTGATGGGGATCTGAGGACCATCTCCTCTCGGCCTCTAAGGACACAGAGGCAGCCAGAGGTGATGGGGATCTGAGGACCATTTCCTCTCGGCCTCTAAGGACACAGAAGCAGCCCTGTGGATCCTTCACATTGATCAGTCCTGGGGCTGCTGCCTTCTAAAATTCAGCCCCAGCCCCTATTCTCAGAGTGACAAATGGGGGCCTCATTGGCAAATGCCCAGTATTTGCACTGATGAGCCCTTCACCCTCTAACTGCCTGCCCAGGTGGGAGCCTACCTCCCTACACAAGTCTCTCTAAAATGTGGCTTTTGTGCTGTGATACCCCCTCTCAAGGATTATCACTGGCTCCCCAGTGCTGCTCCTCTAAACTGCAGTGCCAACTTGACTTACTCTCCATAACACAGCCCCACTCTGCATGCTGAGGTGCTAATGTCCCTGGTGCCCCAGGTCTGAGCCTCCCTGGAGTCAGGGCCATCCCCCTGCTCCACTACCTTGAGCTTTCTCTTCCATTTTCCTCCCTGAAGTACTCAGGGAGGCAGGACCTGGCAGGATCCCTTAGCAATCATGGAGAATGGTTATGACAAACACTTTGACAAGTGCACCTCCTCTTCCCCCGCCTACCCCATGCCAGACATTGCCAGACATCACAGCACTCTTCTCTGAGCTAGAACTCAGATGCTCCCTTGACAAATGTTACTAAAAGCACCAAAGCCTCTTTGCCATCATTTTGCTGGGGTGAAAATGGAAGGCTTAGAAGGGGAGGTGACTGGCCTAAGATCACATGACCATTTGGGGCAGAGTCAGGCTGAGTTCCCTCCTCCTGGACTGGTGTTCTACACATGACAGGCCATCTGCAAACTCCAGATCCATGTCCTGTAAGTTGGATCTTGCCTGAGATAAGCAAGAAGGACTAAATCTAGCAAGGAGCTCAAGCTCTTGCAAAGAGTTCTGACCCGCCACCCGACCTGTCTGTTCCGTGGGTGTGATTTTGATGTCCCAGAAATAGGGAAGTGTCTGAGGCAGCATGAAATGGAGGAGTTAAGTGCAGAGGCTCAGCCCAACACTGAGTCAGGCCACCTTGGGCTTGATCCCCAGCTACCGGGGTTGTGAGGCTCGGTAAAGCATAACGAAAAGAAAACTCACACTTACTGACACGTAAGTTCAATCCTTGGATTGGGAAGATCCCCTGAAGAGGGGCATGGCAACACACTCCAGTATTCTTGCCTGGAGAATCCCATGGACAGAGGAGCCTGGCGGGCTACATCCCAAAATGTCACAGAGAGTTGGACATGACTGAAGCGACTTAGCACATAGCACAGCACCGAGCATCTAACACCCACCAGGAATGGAGCCCAACCTTCCAGGCAAGGTTCTGTGCCCTTCCCTGCCTTTTGAGACAGCACTATGAACCCATTATACAGATGAGAACACAGAGGCACAGAGAGGCAGAGTCCTGCCAGGTGGGGGAGGTAAGGGATGTACATGAAGCAGCAGCCAGGGGGCATCACATAAGAGCTGTTGGTATAGATATTAAGGCTGGATCTATACCTACGTTCTTCCCCAGGGCCCCTAAGGCCAGGCCTCAGAGGAAGCCAAGCGTTGGTGGGCCTGTGTCTGGGAAATGGCAACAGCAGCTGGACACCAAGCTGGATGGAGTGGGGAGCCTGGAGCTCTGGCCCTGACTCAGCCAAATTGACCTCAGAACTCTCTTTGCCAACCCCTGAACATACAGCGACCTTCCCCAGGACGGTGGCTGGACTGTGGCTCATGGAGGGCAGAGCTGGTCAGGGAGACTCATCTGTGGGGAGAGGGAGCTGAATAAACAGCCCTCCCTTTCTGGAAAATGACCCTGCTGATCCAGAGTTAAAAATAGAGGCACATCGATTGGGCCATGCCCAGCACAAGTTATCAGAGCTTCATTGGCAAAATGACTGGCTTGAGTCAGCCCCCTGGGTAATTAATTTTTCTCCTCAGCTGGCCAGGGAGCATCCCACGCACATGCTGGTCCATGCACAGGAGGCCTGCGTATCCCCAATGCCATGGCTCTCTCGCCAAATGCCCCAGGGAGGAGGGGGGCTGCTGCTCCCCCTGGTTCCATTCAGACACCACACTGGTGTAATTCATGACACCCAGGAAGTCTGCGTAGAAGGTATATGGGACCAGCTTACAGCCCTCTCTGGGTGGCACTGCCTCCTCTCCTGTCATCACCTGGATGAGCTGCTGCTGCCGCCTGGGTGGGCACTTACACCAGTGCCCCAAGCCCTCTCTGGTCCCTGGCAGTGGTCAGACCTGGCTCCTGGACTGGGTGGACTCTAACGCTTCCCGGAGGGGCTCCCAGGCTGTGGGGATGGGTGCGGAGACCACATCAGTGGCTCATCCACTGATGGAACTGGGAGCCACATGGTTTCCCATCCTTCAGGCAGCACCCGCCTTGCAGGTGCACGTTCCCTCTCTAAAGCAATTTCTTTCAGCCTTCTTCCTCCCCAGGGTCTCACCTAACTGGATGCTGACGTTACCACTGAACTGGAGCGTCAGGTTGAGTAGTGGCCCACGAGATTCATGCCCACCTGGCACCTCCAAGTGTGACCTTATTTGGAAATAGGGTCTTGGCAGAAGTAATGAATTTAAGGCATTCTGGATTGGGGCTTCCCAGGTAGCTCAATGTAAAGAATCTGCCTGCAATGCAGGAGACATGGGTTTGATTCCTAGGTCAGGAAGATTCCCTGGAGGCAGTGTTCTTGCCTGGGAAATCCCATGGACAGAGGAGCCTGGCGGGCTATAGTCCATGGGGCTGCAAAAGAGTTAGACATGACTGAGTGACTGAGCATGCATGTATGCACAGGGAGAAGGCCTTGTGAAGATGGAGGTGGAGCCTAGAGAGATGTGGGGACCACCCAAGTGATGCTAAGGATGCCAGGAGCCACCAGATGCTGGGAGAGGCCTGGGGTGGATCCTCCCTGAGAGCTTGCAGAAGGAACCAACCCTGGTGACACCTTGATTTCAGACTTCCAGCTTCATGAATTCAGAAACGTTTCTGTTGTTTTAAACAAAAGAAACGGGTCCTGCTGGACCTTAATCTGGGACTTTCAGCCTCCAGAGCTATGAGAAAATAAAATTTCATGGTTTAAGCCGCCCTGTCGATGGTGTCTTGTTATGCCACCTCTGCTGACTGAGACACATCTAATGAGCTTAGGATGACTGCCCCTGGGATTTCCCTGGTTGTTCAGTGGTTAAGACTCAAAGCTTCCACTGTAGAGGCCGTGGGTTTGATCCCTGGTCAGGGAACTAAGATCCCACATGCTGCATGGCCAAAAAATTAAAAAAGAATGACTACCCCTGTTTTTCAGTTGAGGAAACTGAGGCTCAGAGAGGTTAAGGGACCTCCCTAACTTCATAGGGAGCCAGGGTTGAACTCTCTTTTCTGACTCCAAAGCTCTCTCCTTCCTGTGACTCCCTGTGGCTTCCTCACCATGACATTGGTTTTCTCTCCTGGCCTGGGGTTGGTGGTGAGCCGAGGCACTGCCCATCAACCCACCAATGACCAGGCTTAGGGAAGAGGGGTCCCAGGCAAGGTCCATGCTGACCCAGCAGGAGCCAGCCCATCAGGACCTTGGCCTTGGTGAATGGGACAGTGCCAGGCTCAGAACCCAGACTGGGTTAACCCATCCTCAAGGTGCTCCTGTCTTCCACCCTCAGGACAAAGTTTAATGGCATGAAACACATCTCTTTAATTAAAAACTGGTTGCAGAACAGGTTTCATGGCCCTGGCTGAGGCCCCATGCAACCAAACTCACACCCCTGCTGGTAACAGCCAGCACCCTGGACTAGCCCTCAGCACATGCACATACCAGCAAGGGTTTACCCCCAGCTTCCCCTTCTCTGTGCTGCCTCTCTCTACTCTCCCAGACCCTGAATACTAAGTTCTTCCAACTCTCTCCCAAAGAACCCTAATTCATACTAGAGTGTAAATGACTTGCCATGGTCTGCGAAGGAGGGTTATACCCCACCAAAGATCAACATGAGAAGCTCTGTTGCATGGACTTCAGGAATGAGGCAGAGTGAGGGCCATGTGGGCCAGCAGGGAGCCTTGGAACCCTCACGGAGCTCTGTTCTCCTACCCAAGGTCTCGGCAGGTGGCTGAGGCCTCACAGGACCCCTAGTTACCAAAGCAAAAGCCATTTTTAATTGATACACTGTTTTTAATAAGGTAGAGAACTAGACACATGGTTTTAGAAACTTTTCCACTCAGTTAAAAGGATTAGGGGGTTCCCTGGTGGCTCAGTAGTAAAGAGTCTGCCTGCCAATGCAGGAGATGCAGGTTTGGTCCCTGGTCTGGGAAGATTCCACAGCCTTGGAGCAGCTAAGCTCTTCTGAAGGTGACTCCCCCACACCTCATCCTTCTCACACTGCCCACAGTCCTGCAGATCCTCCTTATGAGCTAGGCTTGCTGTCCCCCATCTTCATTCCAGCCACTTCCTCTGTGGTCATGACCATCAGTTTCTGGAAGACCTCCTGACTTCACAGCCTGTCCCCTGGTGCTTTCAGCGTGTGTGTCCTTCCTCGGTCAGCGCTGGCTGGCTCCTCCTCCTCCATCAGTCACCTGAATGTCACCTCCTCAGGGGGCTCTGTGACCACACTACTGAAAGTCGACCTGCCCCCCCGCTGCCCCTTATTCTGTGTCCTCATGGTCCCCATCACACGGTCTCTAGGCAGACCTCATTTACTCACTAACAGCTGTTTGCTCAGAGTCTTCTCTGTCCCAGACCCTGTCTTGGGCACTGGATGATACACAGGGAGCCCCACGAGCCCCTGTTTTCATGGATCTGTGGTTGCCCGCATGTTTTCAGCCTTTCCCATCACATGCAATGTCCTTGGGGACAAGGCCCATTTTAACATCCCCGGCACCAGGACCGTGTGAGCAAGAGGAGCCTTAGGAAATCTGTCTGGGTAATGTCCGAGCATGTGAAGTGCTCCCAGTATCAACCACACAGATTTGGGGCTTGAACTGGTCTCACCAGCTCCCTAGCCTAGAATAGGGCTCCCTGGCTGTGGGAGGTCCTGTGTGGGCATCCCACCTCCTCCCCTTGTGGAGATCAGGGGGCTGAGGCCCAGAGACGGCAGGAGACTTACTAAGTGCGACACAGCCCAGGGACCTGGAGCTCCCATGGGGGACTCTGCATCCTGGCTGGGCTGAGGTCTGGGTGTCACACCAGTTTAACCAGGTGTGCAGAGCCATGACTGTAAGATCTTTCTGAAGTTGGGCCCGCCTGTGTGTGGCTTAGGCCCTGCTCTCAACCATGGCGGGAGAGGGAGGTAGACGGGGCCAGCAGGAAATTTGGCAGGAGCTGGGCGGGGGTCTCTTTGGTATTCTGTGCACTGCCTGGAACTCGGTGGGTGTTTAAGAAATGTTTACTATTAATAATAAAACCAACCTTATTTACACTAGGCCTGTCTCCAAAGACCACTTTACATACTTAGAAGTAACCTTAATTACTCTCCCAGCAGCCTCTGGAGGTAGAATTGAACCTTTAAGGTTTCTCAATGGAGGGAAAGGCCCAGAGAGCGGCAGCAAGGGCCTGGGGTCACACAGGGGCCTAGCCAGTTCCTCCCAGAGGCCCTGTCTCCAGCTTCCAGGGAGCACAACAAAAACCTCCATTTTTCTTTTAAAAGGGATTACAGGGGCAAATTAAGCACCAGCGGAGCTTCACATGGTGGCTGAGGTCTCCGCAGTGGCAGGACATGGTTCTCCCGGGGTCCCAGCCAGACAAGGGGGAGCTGGGTCCCAGGCTCTGCTGCCCTGTCCCGTCACAATGGCAGTTTTTGTGCACAGCTGGGCACCTACTGGGGCAGCTCTAGGCCCCTAGCGTGGACCCCAGCCCAGCCCTCTGCTCCTGGCCTCTCGCTCCAAGAGATGGTCTGGGAACCAGGTTGTCTGAGAAAGGGTTCCCATGGCCCTCATTGGCCCCTTCCCTCTTCCCCAGGGCCTCACTCCTGTTGTCCCAAAGCCTGTCCTGACCCCACTCTGCATGGTACTGTGAGGAGCGAGTTCAGACAGAAGAATGGACCTGCTTTCTGCCTCAAGGAGCTCTTTACATGTGGGTGGTGGGCCCCAGCCAACTACATAAATGTCCCCTTGTCATCTGGTTTTATAAGAATGAAGTCACCGGTCACTACAGTCACTGTCCTTCAACACTCCCTGGAAGGTGTTCAGAGTGGAGATCAGGAATGGGGTGCTCTGGCCTCTGGGAAAAACCGGCAGGATGGGCTTTTGAATAGTTAGATATTCTTAGGAGAAAACTGGATGAACCTGATTTCTTGCATCTTCTCATACTTAACAAAGCATTACAGTTATTTATGATGACATCGGCTCCTTGTGATCAGCAGCAAGCATATGCCAAAATGTATGCCTGACTGCACGCTCCCCTTCATCAAAATCACGCAGACAATGACACCACCCCCCCAACTCCACTAAGAGGCTGTTTCCCAGGCCACAGTCTTCATTTTGCCCCCAGTAAAACTTAACTCACAGCTCTCACACTTCCGCAGCCTTTCTCTTTCTCCATTTCTCTCTCTCCCCATCTTTCTCTCTGTCTCTGTCCTTTTCACACCATTTTTCTCTGTTCGTCGTCTCTCCTCTGCTTCCTCTCCCAATTCTTCCCTTACTGCCTCTCCTCCCTTGCTCTCCCCTCCTCCTTTGCTCCATGAACCTTCCAAGACTCCCCTGCTCCACCCCGGTTCCTGAGATCTTGCTCCCCCAGCGACATGGAGGGCAGTGGGTCTGGAGAGCTTTTTGGATGACGACCGTGTGAGGTGGAGACCACACACACAGGCCCAGGTATGCACACACATGCGTGTGAACTCACATCCCCGTGACCCGTGTATCTGCTCCGTCTTATGTTTGGCATGCGGGGCCGTCCCAGGAAACAGGCAAAGGAGGATGCTCTCTAGCAGCGGCTGGGAGACTAAGGAGCGTGTGAATAAAGAGCTCTCCACTGCCTGCCAGGGGAAGACGCTGTCCTCTCTCATCAGTTTCACTGAGTTCACTGTCAGCTACAGAATGGAAACCCTGAAAACCTGAGGCAGCTGTCCCTCCCCGGACTCTAACTGTCCCTACATGCCACAGCAGGGACAATGATCCCCTCAGGGTGCCATCTCCAGGGAGGGGACCATTAGGGCTATCCACTCCAGTATTCTTGCCTGGAGAATCCCATGGACAGAGGAGCCTGGCGGGCTATAGTCCACAGGGTCTCACAGAGTCGGACACGACTGAAGCGACTTAGCAGCAGCAGCAGCAGCAAAGCGACTTAGCATGCATGCACAGCATCTCTTGCCTTGGAAGCTGGTCTGGCTGGAGGTGACGAGGGTGGCCCTGTCGAGGCCGGGGCTCCCCTCTCCAGGAGGGACTGGGAGGACTAGAGGGAGGATGATGCTCAGAGAGGAAGATGGGGCCTGGCCACCCCAAGAAGCCTCTGGGGCTTGCGGGCCACTCACATGGCCCATCATGTAGAAGACCTTTCCCTGGAATGGGATTTAACTTCTATCTGATCCTCCTTATTTGGATTCAAAAAACTGAACACTGAAAGTGAAAGTGTTAGTTGTGTCCGACCCTTTGGACTGTATGTAGTTCACCAGGCTCCTCTATCCACGGGATATCCATCTTCTCAACTCAGGGATTGAACCTGGGTCTCCTTCATTGGCAGGTGGATTCTTTACCGTCTGAGCCATCAGGGAAACCTGAACACTGAAAGGGGCCTTACAGATCAGTGATGTAACTTAACTCCTCCATCCACACGCACTGCCCGCCTGGCCTGCTCTCCTCTGTCTCTGGTGCCCATGATGACTGAAGTCTCTTCCTCAGGCATGTCAGTTCCATGGGGCAAGGGGTCAGGTCTGCTTTACCCTCAGTGTAGGTTCCCGGTAGGCACACAATAAATGTTTGCTGAGTGGCTGAATGAGCCCCCAGTTGTCACAGCTGTGACATCCGGCAGGTCCCTGAATCTCTCTATGCCTCAATCTCCCCGATGAGCCTAATAAGATACACAGTCTCCGGTGCTGTGGTGTCCCCGTGCGTGAGTAGCATGGCCGTCCCTTCAACTTGGGTGACTCGCTGTGGACAGTGCACTGGCTGCTGTCCAGTCTCCCGATGGAGGTCTAAGCTAAACCCAGGCCAGGAGCTCGGAATTCTACATGGGGAAGACAAAACTCCCTTGAACCACTTGGGTAGGCTCCCCTCTATGTGACGAGGCTGCTGCCTACTGGATCCTACCACCTGCCAGCTTCAGTCCTGACCATCACCCGGAATAGGCTTCTGTGGGTGATGACCAGCCCCTTGAATCCACCCCCTCCTCTGCTCCTGGGTAAGGACCAGGTTGAAAACAGCTTCATTTCCAGCAACTGAGTGGAAGGCCCCAAGACAGACACTCATGTGGGCTCAGCAGCCTGCTGGGTCTGGCCGGACTCAGTGGCCATCAGCTTCCCTCACAGGTCCCCATATGCGAGGAAAAGTCCAGAAGGGGAAGTGACCAGGTGAGCCCAGCTGGGAGGGGTGACCCAGACACTGTAACTCAGGACTGAGGTCACACTGGAGTGTGTATGGGGGAGATGGGGCATATTCAAAGGTCACAGCAGGACAGTGGTAGGGGGCATCCAGGAAATGTGTCTGTGAAGGGGCCTGCCAGCCTCAGACCAAATCAGGATGTGAGCTCAGCAAGGTGGGCAGCCCCTGAAATCCAGACGAGCATGGACCTGGAGGCACTGGGGAGATGCAGAAGGTGGAGCTTTGCAGCCCGTGGGTAAGTGGACTTGGGAGGAAAGGACCAGCTGCTGCCTCATGCAGACGTTTGGGGCCAGGAGACAAGAACCAGGAGGGCAGCTGGCTGGCCTCAAGAGGGTTAATGGCAGCTGCGGGAAACACCTGCCCTGCTCCACGAGGGCCTGGGTGCCAGCCTGACTCAGATAAGCCATCTGAGCAACATCGTCCAACAACTCGGGTATTTCTTCCAACGGCAGTGGGTGACATCTTCGAAAAAGAGGAGATAACACTTCTGGGAAGTGCAGGTAGCATGACAGCCGAGTTACAACAACCTGTCAAGGGGGTTTCAGGGGCTGTGAAGTGGGGGACAGGAGGGGGTCGGAGTGGGGGGGGGTTGGTGGGGAGATGGGGGAGCGGTTGATGCAGCCATGGGGATGAACAAGGCAGAGGGAGGAAGAAGTCCCAGCGTCGGTGGCAAACTAAGCTTAAATTACCCAAACTGCCTCGGCCCTTCCAGGCTGCTGCTACCAGCCGCTGGTATCAAACTGAGTTATGCCTCCAAACTGCAGGAAAGCACTGTATTAAACAGCTTAGTGCTTTTACATATTCAAACTGAGGCAAAGCACCATAAAATACGCTGAGTAACAGTTGTCTAATGCACATTCCTTCATTTTTTTTGGGGGGTGGTTACAATAGCAGGTTTGGGGGAACCTGGAAGCCTGGGGCCTGCAGACGTCAGGACAGGGTGGCTGTGACCTGCTCCTCTTAGCTTGGAAGTGAGTCCAGAGGCAGGCAGGTGTGGGGTGGGCAGGGCGACCTCAGGTGGCTTTTCCTGGGGCACAAAGGCATCCTCTGAGCCCCCTTTCTGAGTCATCATCTTGACCATGACCCTTTGGTGTTGTGTAGTCGCTCAGTCGTGTCCATTTCTTTGTGACCCCATGGGATTAGTAGCCCGCCAGGGTCCTCTGTTCATGGGATTCTCCAGACAAGAATACTGAAGTGGGTGGCCATTCCCTCCTCAGGGGATCTTCCTGAACCAGGGATTGAGCCTGGGTCTCCTTTTTGCAGGCAGATTCTTTACTATCTGAGCCACCAGGGAAGCCCTGGCCCTTTGATGGGGAGAATCTGAGCAGCCCTTCCCAGGGTCTGTCTCCAGAGACCCTTCTGAGCCAGCACACGGCACAGGTGGGACAGGGAAGCGACAGAGCCAAGGAAGGCGGGGTGTCCTGTGCAGGCCGGGGTGTAAGCAGGTCTTGGGTTTGTTCTCTCTGACCCACAAGCCACTTCTGCCCCGGGAAGCAGGCAGGAGTCATTCTAGGACTGTGGCCTGGGGGACCTGGGAAGGCAGTGGGAACGCCCACAGTGACCTGCACTTCTTTCTCCCTCCCCTCATCGTGGGCTCAGTGCCGGAGACCAGGCTGCAGGGGGCTTCCACTCACCCTGTGACATGCTCAGCGCCCCATCTCAGGGCACACAAGGGGTTCGGGGCCGGAGGACATAGTGCAGGTCCTCACACAGGTGCAGACACCCAGCCCCCTCCCTCCCCCTGCCTTGGGGCTACAGGATCCCGGGTGTGGACCTTAACCCCACAGCAGGAAGGGGAGAGTCACCCTCTAGCCACTGGACCTCAAATGCTTACTTGGAGTCAACTTCACCCTGGCCTTGGTCTCCTAGATTCAGCAGTGACTGTGGAGGGAGTACATGCTTATCTCTGCTGGGAAAGATTGAAGGCAAAAGGAGAAGAGGGAGGCAAAGGATGAGATGGTTGGATGGCATCACTGACTCAACAGACATGACCTTGAGCAAACTCTGGGAGACAGTGGAGGACAGGGAAGCCTGGTGTGCTGCAGTCCACGGGGTCAGACACGACTTAGTGACTGCACAACACCACCATGTTTCTCTTACGTAGAATCCCCAGAAGGATGAAAACATCATGTACGGCCATAACAAGCAAGAACTGACCTCTCACCCAAGACCCTCGCCGTGTTCCCAAACTTGCTGCATGTTCAGCTGTGCTTCCTTCTAGAACTTTCCTCCAGCCAAGCCTTGAGACCCTGTCTGTCCCTTTACGTCCCAGAGGCTGCAGGCTCAGTCTAAACCCAGGGCAGGGGTGCTCATACTTCAGCCAGGACCCTGAGTTCACAGACCTCTGCTCTGGACCCCAAGGCGCTGTGGCCACCCTACACCCATCCTGTGACAGAGGCTGGCTGGCCCACCTGACGTCACAGGAACCCTCTAGCTCCGATCCCCACCACACTGGTCTGTGGCTCTAACTGCCCCTTCCGGGAAGCTCCAGCTTCGCTCTGTGAAAAAATATGAATGCAGGCAGCCAGGCTCCCTGCCTCCCTCTGCTCTCTGATCCTTTAATCTGAGACTATTAAAACTTCATCCCACTCCTATTGGTAAACCATCAATCACCGTCACCAAGCAGCCTCTGGCTTCCAGAGCCCAGCAGGGGAGGGCAGTAGGGGGAGCGGGGGAGGCCACAGCTGGTCACTGAAGGCCCGGACGCAGGAGGGACCCCCTGCAAGTCCCTCTCCCCTGGATGCAGCCCAAGCTCCAGAGCTGCTGTGACCTTGAGAAGGACTGAGCTGCTGGGCGATGGGAGGCAGGCAGGAGGCTCATGTCTGGGGTGGAGAATGGTCCCATGGCCTTCCATATTGGTCACTCAGGGCCCCTCGCAGTGGGGTGGTTGGCAATGCCCATGTCTGGCCTCCAGGGGGGCAGGCTCCCGGGGGCAGACGGTGCCATCAGCACCTGCAGCCTCCTCTTTCCTGAGCTGCAGACACATCGAAAACCTTGACCTTTCTTTCTGAGTGGCCCCCAGCTTCTTTCCGGGTTCAGATCCCAGGCTCCCGTGTCCTTCTTCCCAGAGTGATCCTGACCTCAGGCAGGAGGGACGGGGGTTCTGGGCTCAGCTCTTAAAGGTTAACTTCCGACCAGGCAGCCCCAGCCCAGTGCTTACAGGATTATGGGTCTTTTTCTTAATTAAAAAAAATCCAATTAAATTAAGATATCAGAACTAAATAACACTCAAGTCATTACTGTGACTTTTATCTTAATGACTACAGCTGCTGAATCCTTTTCCAGTCCCGACGGCCTCCTGCCACGGTGGAGGGAGGGCATTCACTGTAGAGGGGGCTGGCCCGAAGATGTAGGGTGGGGTGCACTCAGTGACCCCAGAGTCCCCTGCGCCCCCACAGGTACTGGGGCTGGGGCTTCCCTTCCTGTCCCAGTGACTGTGTTCCCTGCCCCTCAGCCTGGTGCATTAAGGCCGCACGGGCCACTTCAGAAAGAACAAGGGTGGGGGTCCCTGCACACATTCTGATGACTCTCCCTGAGGAAGGAGCAGAATCACCTTCTCTGCTCTGGCCCAGGAGCAGCTGTCGAGACCCTGCGGGCTCTCCTACTCTGAGTCGGGGGGAAGGGGCTGGTCCCCGGGCCCCCAGGACCTACTTGTGGAGAGTCCCATACAGGGGCTCCTGCCTGTCCCCCTGTTAATCCCCAGGGCCTTGGTCCCCTCTTCCTGCCGTGTCCTAAGGGACCCGCTGGTCATTCCAGAAGTGAATCCCGCCCTGCCTGGAAGTACTGGACTGTGCCCAGAGATGGAGATCAGGCCCAGCACAGGCCCATGCAGCCCAGGGGTTCGGGGCTGGGCAGGCAAGGGCCCTGAAATGGGAGATAAAAGGCTGCTGGAGCCTGAGGGGCCTGGAGGGGTTCTGAGTCACAGGCAGGTGGCAGGGGGTGGTGGGGTGAATCCAGGGAGCCGAGCATGGAGGAACCCTGGTTATCACTTTGTCTCAAGAATTCCCAAAAGACAGGGCGAAGGAGGGAGAGTCAAAGAGCTGGAGGCCCCCCCGATACTCATCTCTACAGGGGAGAAATTGCTTAGCGGGGGCTAAGCAGGCTTCCCGCTCCACCACCACCTCCTCCATGGCAGCCCCAGACGGTTCCACCTCGGTTCTGTTTGCTCTTTTCAGGAGCTCACAGATGAAAAAGGCCCTCACTGGGACCCTAGACTACCACTTCCACCATAATGACATCAGGATCTGAGGCTGCAAGCCCCCGAGGGCAGGTGGCAGTGTCATCTCATTCACCTGTCCCCTCCCACCCCCATCTAGACCACAGTCTGGTACAAAGTAGGTGCTCAAGAGATGTGTAGCTCATAGTAGGTGCTCAACACATGTGTGGCACATAGTAAGTGCTCAAGAGATGTGTGGCTTATAGTAGGTGGCAAGCACTTCCTAAAAGCAACCATGATGAGCGATGGACCTGGTATCCCCCCTGAGTTCTCCCATCTCTCCATGAATGTGTATTACTGTACCAATCATCTTAAAAAGCAATGACAATGATATCTTTCATTTGTTTTCTTACTAAAAGACAAAGACCTATAAAGAAAGAGACTCTGGAACATTCTGGATCTAGAACGTCACAGCTGAATTAGTGGTGTTGTTCAGTCGCTAAGTTGCGTCTGACTCTTTTCAACCCCATGGACTGCAGCGTGCCAGGCTCTTCTGTCCTTTGCTATCTCCCAGAGTTTGCTCCAGTTCACGTCCATTGAGTCAGTGATGCTATCTAACCATCTCATCCTTTGCCATCCCCTTCTCCTTTTGCCATCAATCTTGCAAAGCTGAATAACAGCTGGGAAAGCATGTGTTCCAAGCCTCTCTGTGCATCAAGGAATTGAGGGTCCAGAGATGGGTGGGAGTGGGAGAGAGCTGGTCCTGCAGCTTGCCAGGGCTCTGGACTCTTGGTCCAGGCCTTTTCTGTGAGATCATTCCCAGTTTGGACATGGTGGGATCTGATGGAGCCTGGGTCAAGGCCATTCAGTGTCCTGGGTCTTGGGGTACATTCAGGAGACAGGACATAGGAAGAGAAAATCCCCAGGGTTGGCTTGAATTGTATCCACCCTCCCCCTGCCTCAAATCCATGCCCACCCAGAACCATAGGATATGACCTTATTTGGAAATAGGGTCTTCACAGCTCTAATTAGTTAAACTGAGATGATATGATGGTGAATTAGGGTGGGCCTTCATCCAGTGGGGCTTCCCTATATTGGCTCAGAGTTAAAGAATCCGCCTGCTAATGCAGGAGACACAGGTTTGATCACTGGGTCAGGAAGACACCCTGGAGAAGAAAATGACAACCCACTCTACTTTTTGCCTGGGAAATCCCATGGACAGAGGAGCCTGGTGAGCTACAGTCCATGGGGTTGCAAAGAGTCAGACATGATTGAGTGAGTGAGCACCCTACATCAGCATGACTGGTGTCCTTACATGGCTAAGTTGCTTCAGTTGTGTCCAGCTCTTTGATACCCCGTGGACTGTAGCCAAACAGGCTCCTCTGTCCATGGGATTCTCCAGGCAAGAATACTGGAGTGGGCTGCCATTTCCTTCTCCAGGGGATCTTCCTGACCCAGGGATGGAACCCACGTCTCTTACGTCTCCTGCATTGGCAGGCGGGTTCTTTACCACTAGTGCCACCTGGGTGTCCTTATAAGGGAAAGAGAACCTGGGCAGAAACGCAGACACACAGAGGGAGAAGGCCATGTGTCCACAGAGGCAGAGATGGACATGATATATCTACGAGCCAAGGAATCCCTGCAGCTGTCGGAAGCGGAAAGAAGTCTTCGGAGGGAGCAGAGCCCTGCTGACCTTATAGTTGGACTTTAGCCTCCAGACTGTGAGACAATCGATTTCTGCTGTTTAAGCCTCTCGGTGTGTGATATTTTGTTACAGCAGCTCAAAGATACTAATACCCCCCTAGCCAGCTTCAGCAGGAGGAAAGCCCCTCCCCCATCAGAGCCTCCCCCCATCCATCTTGCCAATGCTGGTTCTCTTGCCCAAAATAGAATACAGGAGACCGGGAGGTAGGTTCAGTGCTAGCTAAGTCTCCTAGAGGCTGGGCCTTGACTGACCCCCCAAAGGATATCAGCAACCTCACTTGGAATGCCGGCTTGGTCCCCTTCTAGCTGTGTGTGACCTGAAGCCATTGAAGCTCCCAAGACACCATCCGTTCATCTGAAGAATAGGGATAAGCAAGAATCTCCACCACTTCTCCCTCCCTTACAGTTGCCAAGATGTTTAGAAATCCCTTTGCTGCATCACAGCAGAGTGTCTGCTGTGAGCTGTGTCTCATTAGAGATGCTGGGGTTCCCGGGTGAGTGCAGTCTTGTGGGGAGATGCTCCCAACCTGGGGCTCACACCCTGAGAGAGAGAAGCTTGCTTCTGTGAGCATCCTCCTGCAGAGACTGGATGGCCGAGCAGGTGTGAGCAGGCGGAGGGGTGGGGGTGAGTGGCCAGGCAGGTGGAGCATGTTTCTATGGAGCACATTTGAGGACCTGCAAGAAGCCAGGCTGTCTGGAGAGGAAGGAGGGGGCATACGGTTCCCACTGGGACTAGACAACACGAAGGGACATGGTGGTCTTCAGACTTAGAGGGAAGATTTTTAATCAGCAAGGGTGTGTGTACACGTGTGTATTCCTGTATGAAATGACCAGATGAGCATTTTTTATTTTTTCCTTGTTGGCTGTTGAATGGAGAGGAGTTTGGGAGGACCAGAACTGGGGAAGGGTCCAGGGGGAGGCATGTTATTAAACATGCCTTTTATTTTATGAATTTCTGATGTGGGACTTTCTGGGTAGTCCAGTGGTTAAGGTTCCACACTTCCACTGCGGGAGGTGTAGGATCGATTCTTGTTCGGGAGAACTAAGACCCCATATCAAATGTCACACGGCCAAAAAGTGAAGAAAAAGAAAAAAGAAAAAATTGAATTTCTGATGCTTTGACATCTGGGGTCTCCCTGACCCTGGAGAGATCACTGCTTACAGCTAGTTCTAGAGCTGGTAGAAGACTAGCCCCCATGCGCTTTTATATGCAAACCAACCCCTGCGGAGCCCCTCACCTCCTCCTCTATCAGGCTCTCACTCTAGCCACTATCCTCCTGCCTTAATCACCCGAGACAGGTGCCAGACAAGTGGAGCAGGCCTAGGGCCCCAGGGCCCACTGAAATCTTTCAAACTAGCCAACTCTAAACCTGATTTCTTTGCCTTGGCTATTCCTTCCCACCCATTGCCCATTGTTCAGATGCTCAGTTGTGTCTGACTCTGCAATCCCCTGGACTGTAGCCCGCCAGGCTCCTCTGTCCATGGGATTCTCCTGCAAGCATACTGGAATAGGTTGCCATTTCCTGCTCCAGGGGATCTTCCTGACAAAGGGATCGAACCCAGGTTTCCTGCCTTGCAGGTGGATTCTTTACCACTAGTGCCACTTGGGAATAAAGAGAAAGTGTTAGTCACTCAGTCGTGTCTGACCCTTTGGGGACCCCATGGACTGTATCCCATTCTGTCCATGGAATTTCCTGGGCAAGAATACTGGAGTGGGTTGCCATTCCCTTCTCCAAGGGATCTTCCTGACCCAGGGATTGAGCACAAGTCTCCTGTATTGCAGGCAGATTCTTTATCACTAAGCCACCAGGAAAGCCCACGGAAACCACAATAAATGTCCTGCCCACCTTTCCTCCCTTCCTCTGCCTCCCTGTGGCACCTCCCTGTGCTGTGTCCTCCCCTCTGGCTTGGGGACCTGTGAGTCACAAACCATCTTTTCAGTGGCAGTCATCTCTAGATCTGTTGGCCCCACCCCACTGGAATAATTATAAAGCCTATGTGTTAAATCAGAAGGACTGTGGTGGAGGTTAGCAGTGGGTGGGCACCAGTGTTGGATTTGAGTTGTTCAGAAGATAAGACAGACAGACTTGATGGCGAGTTGATGAAGGACACAGAGAGATGGGGGTGGCATGAGTACTTCTGGGGTTTAGGCCTGGTTTGGAGAGACTCATGCCAGGAGCTTGACTATTGAGCTGGGACCCTGATCCCATCTGCCTGGGGCACTTAGGAGATAGTAGGCCTGCAGGAGGGTCCAACCTTGGGTCTCAAGAAGGGAAAAGAAGAAGGCAGAGGAGAAGATTGCAGGTGGATAGGGGACCAGGAAACCAGCTGACCCTGTTGAAGGAGATGGGATGGAGGCTTGGGATTGGGTTCCAGTCCCAGCTACCCTCCTGGGTCCTGCTCAGGTGCACCCCAAGAAAAGCATCACCACTTCAAAAATGGAAACACATGCTCCTTTGCTTTTGGGGGAGGTTTCTGTCAATCCAAGATGTCAGTTTCCTCCAGTTCTAAATAAGGGAATGCTCCGTGGATCCCATAAATAGATTTCCAAAGATGCATGCCAATCCAGTCCCCAGAACAGACCCCACCCCCTGAGGGCCTCACAGGGGCTGCCAGGTACCACCCCCTTTCACTGGAGGGCCCCACAGCTGCAGGTGCCTGAGAATGTCTGCAGGCTCACAGTTTACTGCGAGGTGCCAGCTTTCGCACCTCATTACCCAATGTTGACAGAGGCAGCTGATAACTCTGTGAGCCTCCTTCTCGCTTCCATTAGCAGATTGCTGGAACACAAAATCTGAAATACTCAGCTCTCAGATACGGGCCCCACCATCTGGCTGGGGGAGTCAGCTGGGTTTGGATTCTGCCCTAAAAAAGGTTTGGCTTCTTCTATGGCGGGGGGTGGGGGGGGATGGAGCAAGACAAGGAAAGGGATCACAAGAGTAGGGGCAACTCTGGAAGGTCATGGAAGCTTAAGTCCTGGGGAAGAGGACACCCCCAACTTGTGGTCAAAAGAGGCTTCCAAGGAGCAAGCCCTTGGGAGGAATGTGTGCTTGGCGTTCATGTGTGGCTGAAGATGGGAGAAAGAGAAGAGGGCCAGAGGCCAGCAGGCTGGAGTCAGTGACAGGAGGGAATGGGGAAGGGAGGGCTGATCACTTCCATGTTATTGGCCAGCCTGCCAGCTGCAGGGCCAGCTTGAGGATTTTGAGCCCACATGCAGGCAAGTGGAGCAGGAAACAGTGCTGTGATCTATTAGTAATGTCTGCCCTGGGCTTGGGAGGGGAAGGAGGCAGGCAGTAGATTAGTCATCTCTGAGCTTAAGGCAGGTGGTTTAGAATTAAGATGTGAAAGAACTATGTCACCACCTTCCAGATGGCACCTGGAATGTGGGGCTGAAAGCCATCTGAAGGGACTGCTGGGCTCTGCTTCTTCTTCACGGCATCCTCTCACTTCTAATGACCAGAAACTCCCTGAGGGCAGCTGTGTCCGTCCTGCTCACAGCTGTGCTGTCAGCACCTAGAACAGTGTACTCAGTCATGTCTGACTCTGCGACCCCATGGACCGTAGCCCACCAGGCTCCTCTCAGTGTCTGACACATAATTGTTCCATCGGTAAGTCATGTCCCACTGTTGGTGACCCCATGGACTGCAGCATGCCAGACTTCCCTGTCCTTCACTATCTCCTGGAGTTTGCGCAAACTCAAGTCCATTGAGTCAGTGATGCTATCTAACCATCTCACCCGCTTCCGACCTTTTCTCCTTCTGCATGTAACAGGTCTCCACAAAAGGCTGTTGAATCACTGACTGAAGAGTGAGTGATGTGGGGGGATGGAAGGAGGGTGGACCCTTCTAAAAATTCCTGAGCCCCAGGCCAGCAAGGGCGACACCATCTCCTTCTGAGGGTTGAAATGAACCAACTGTGACTCCCGGCCCTTCCTTCTACTGGGGTCACCTTTGGCTTCCAGCCCCAGGGCATCTCCCACACTCATGTCTCTCCTTCCTTCCTCCCTGCAGCACTAAGGACAGCACACACCAGGGTGCTGGTGTGCAGAACCCATCGCTGTGTGCCCAGCAAGGGACACGCTTCCCAGGACGGTGTGCTGGGCAAGTCGCGCTGGTCTCAGGGCTCATTCTGAGATTCACAGTCACATCCGGGTTCAGCCCTGCCTCCACAGCACTTGTTCAGACCCGGCTCTCAGTCACGGCCACAGCAGTGCTCTGTCCTCTGAACCCGAAGCCCAGCTCCCCCATGCAGGTGAGAGCCTCTCCCCTCTGAACCCCACACACAGCCCCCCACTGCAGGGAGTGTCTCTCCTTGGAGCTCTCTGTGCTGGGGGTCCTGGTACTTTGTCGAGGGACTTCTGGTCTTTCCCTTTCCTGGAGCTTAAACCAAAGAAGTTTCTCTTGCTTCTTTCAGCACCCCACTCCCTCCCCCATGAGGGCCTCCAGGAGATTTATGGAGAGGCTGTTCTAAGCCAGGCTCTGTTCAGGGATAGAGGGTGGCAAACGGAGACCAGCACGAGCTCTACCCCTGCTCTGTGGACCTCTCTGGGGAGCAGCGGCCTGGCTCCCAGCAGCTCCCTGGAAGGGTCTGTGGCTACCGTGAATGGATGCTGCACGGCCTCCGAAGGGCTGACTTGGTTACATCCCTCCCTTACCACCAGCCTACTCTCCTCATCTGCCAGCGACCTGGATTCACTCGTCCACTCACTCATTCATCTGTCCATTCATTCCATATACTTCCTGCAGGCTGGGCCCTGTCCTGGACCGGAGTTTGGCCTCTCTGAAAGCCAGCTAGACTGTGGGGACCCCATGAGGTTCCTCCAGCCTTACAAGCCGGGAGGTGCAGGTTTATCATGAAGACTTCCTGCTCAGGTACTGCTGATGCCCACAAGCCCAGAGGTCCTCGAGCTGTCTCTCTCTGTTCGGTGGATCATCACCTCCTGGTCCCTCTTTGCTTCCGTGGAAGTCACTCTGGAGCACACAGAGGGCAGAGCTCAGCAACTTTCTGTTAAACGGGAAGTTACTGAACCTGCATGGGTGGCCACCCCAGTGGACGGGGCTCTGAGCAGCTGGGCCAGGAAGGCCAGCTTCTGGACCTCCTCCCAACCTTTTTCCTCCTGGTCCTGGCTCTGCTGCTGGCCCTCCCTGGGTGTCAGGCTTACATGGGATGGTCCATCAAAGGCCTTTCCACTTCCCAGGTCAGGCCGAGACCGGCATGTCCACTGTTGCAAGTGAACAGGAGTGGCAGTAGCTCCTGGGAAGCTGAAGAAATGGAATGTCATTTGCCTGACCCTTGCCCAGCACCCTGCAGAAGGTTGAGTGAGGTCAGGGGTCAAGGGTCCTGTCATGGGATGCAGGGGTCCAGAGATGCTCCCTGGGCTCCAGAGCTTGGCCAGGAACACACAAGGGGTTAGATGACATTGGGAAGGCCACTTGCTAAGAGTTAGGTCCATCCCTCTGTGGTCTTGAAGGAGGTTGGCATGTACTGGGGTCAAGATTTACAGCCCAGTTCCACCGTCTCTGGGCTGGGTGACCTCTGGCAAATCAACAAACCTCTCTGAGCTTCTCTTCCCTCATGCACAGAAGAGGATTACACATGCCAGCTTCGGGACTCTGGTGAGGATTAAATGAGAGGATTTGAAAAGTGCACAGCCTGGCACCTGGCCCGATCTACACAGGGTCCCAGGACCATGCCACACTCCCTCCTCAGGGTTTCCTGTGCTTGGCTCTGAGCTACGGCCTTCAGGCCTGCAGGGGTGCCTGGGATGTGGTCCCTGCCCCTGAGAAGGGACCAGCCAGCTGGAATCAGAGATTCGGGAGCCCTTCTGGCAGCAGGGGCCCAGTGCCAGGCAAGGCACAGGGGAGTCAGGAAGCTTCAAATCCTTCTCTATGTCTCAGAAGCTTCCTGAGCCAGAGTCCTCTGAGTAGGGAAGGGGCTGCTGGGAGCCTCGTTGAGGGTCCACCCCACAGGTGCAGGGAAGGATGCTCGATGCAGCTTTGTGCAAATCCTGTTGCAAATGGAGGGAGTGAATGAGGGTCTGGGAGTCAGGGAGCTAGGTGGGTATCCTCTTCTCTGACCCCCACCAACACTCATGCAGGCACATGTGCAGGCGTGCACACACACACACACACACACACACACACATGTGCACATGTCTTGCAGCCTCTGTCCAGCTTCCAGAGCCCGGCTCAGCCTCAGAACATGGTAACCTCCTCTTCCCCTTTCCAAACCTTCTCCTCTTCTGATGGGGGTGAGTCTTCAGGGAGGGCTGAAGGGGAGGGGCCTGTGAGGGCCAGTGCCAACTGCACTCAGCGTTGCCCTCCTTGACCTGACTTTCCAGGTCAGTCCTGCTCCTCTCTTGAACCTTCAGTGCAACACTAGGCACAGTCTTCATGGCTGTTCCAATCAGGAACTGAAGAATAATCACAGACAAGCTGGGGATGCTCCACCCTGCGGCTCCTCTAGTGGGAGGACGTTTTCCTCCCTCCAGTGTCCTTCTAAAGGAACCAGTGGAGACATCTCACGGGCAGGGAGCAGAGAGAGTCAGGATCCTCCTGGCTGAGCTATGTGTCTATGAACCCAGCTGCTGGGCCTGGGAGGGAGAGGGCCGATGGGAGGGGTCAGGTGGAAGGAGACCAGGTGAGAGAGAGGACCAGGTGGGAGAGGGCCAGATGGGAAGGGACCAGGTGGGAGAAGTCAAGTGGGAAAAGCCAGAATGAAACTTTCGATGGAGCCATAGTAGGAGCTATAGAGCTATGAATGTGACCCTGACAAAGAAGGTCAAATGTCATAAGAGCAGATCTAGAACATGCTTTCCCAGCGGCCAACAGGATAACCAGATGACTTGGTCGATGCCTGCTTATTGTTGTTCATTTGCTAAGTCGTGTCTGACTCTTGGCAACCCAATGACTGCAGCACTGATGTCTGCAGTGTAATTATTAATTTATATTAATTGTAATTGTGAATTATTATTTTTCTCAAAATTCTATGGCCAGCTGATCAATATGCATGCTCCTATTGATTATCATAATTCAGGGGTAGCATATGCATGGCAGGTCGTCCCATACTTCCTGTTCCTCTGTCCAAGGCAGACATTGCTAATCAATCACATTACTCTTTCTTCCATGCCTGGAGACCTTCTCATGAGCTTCAGAATCCTTCTCACAACAGCATTAAGGGCGCATTGATAGGAAATGAGGGTATCCACATAGGAGAGGAGATGGTGGCAGAGATGTGAGATTTGTTATATACGAGGAGATTGATCAAACATGTAATCATATTTAAGGATCATGGGAGACAGTTTTCTTACTATTGGAGAAAGTGAAAGTGAAAGTGAAGTCACTCAGTCGTATCCGACTCTTTGTGACCCGTGGACTATAGCCCACCAAGCTCCTCCATCCATGGGATTCTCCAGGCAAGAATACTGGAATGGGTTGTCATTTCCTTCTCCAGGGGATCTTCCCGACCCAGGGATCGAACCCAGGTCTCCTGCATTGTAGGCAGACGCTTTAACCTCTGAGCCACCAGGGAAGATAGTTACAAATATGGAAAGGGAGAGTAAGAAGGAATGCTCTGGAGGTGATTTGGAATTGGCTATATTGGAGTAAGCTAATCGTTTTCAAAATATCTACCTCTATATGTAGAAATAAGATATAAATTGTATCCATATCTGTATCTGTATCTATATCTATGTCTACAGGCTTCCCAGGTGGCACAGTGGTAAAGAATCCGCCTGCTAATGCAGCAGACACAGATGTGATCCCTGGGTTGGGAAGATCCCCTGGAGAACAAAATAGCGATCCACTCCATTATTCTTGCCTGGGAAATCCCATGGACAGAGACGCCTAGTGGGCTACAGTCCCTGGGGCTACAAAAGAGCTGGACATGACTTAGCGACTTAACAACAACAACAAATGTCTATGTCTATATCTATATTTATATCTATATCTATCCATCCATCCACATACACAAAACATGTATATTGTTGTTTAGTCACTAACTTGTGTCAGACTCTTTTGCGATCCTGTGCACTGTAGCCCCCAGGCTCCTCTGTCCATGGGATTTTCCAGGCAAGAATACTGGAGTGGGTTGCCATTCCCTTCTCCAGGGGATCTTCCCAATCCAGGGATTGAACCCAGGTCTCCTGCATTGCAGGCAGATTCTTTACCACTGAGCCACCAGAAAAGCCCAACACATGTATATATGATACATGGCAGCAGTGACCTCCCAATAACCATGAGTACACTCACACTCAGATCTTGGCTTCTAAATACTACCTTTCACTAAGAGGATCAAAGCTTCATTGGACAGATGGCTGGTCCCAGGAAAGTACAAAATGTGCCTGGAACATCTTGTTCAGATAGCAATAAAGTGGTCAAGAAATGATGATTTTAACTTACAGGATATTGTACATCAACTATATTTCAATTAGAAAAAAAAAAGAATGATAGTCTTATAATAAATGACACTGAAGCCAGCTTGAATGGGCCCCCACCAACCAAATCTGAGACCATTTGGGCATCAAAATAAATAATGATAGTAATGGATTATAACCCATGGAATAGTTAAATGATGAATCAGTAAAATTTTAAATAAATAACTAAATATTCTCAACATTTGATGAGGAATAGTACATTTATGTGGTCTTAACATATTTCCTGATGAAATACTGATTAACTGCAACAGGAAAAAGAGTAACTTCACAGTGGATAATCCTTGCAGGAGCCCTCTTAAGGGAGCAATCTCGGTGATCATCACCAGAATTGAAATTCTGTACCACCCGAATTGTTTCTGTGAGATTCCTGCCAAAAATGTACAACTTGAATCTAATCATGAGAAAACATCAGACAAACCCAAACTGAGAGAAGTCTATGAAATAACAAGTCTGTACTTTTCAATAATGGCAACGTCATAGAAGTCAAGGACAGAGTGAAGAACTGCTCCAGACTGAGGGACATGATGACTATATATGACCCATGATGCTGATATTATTGGGACAATTGGTAAAACTTATTTTGCTCTTTGGAAGGAACACTATGACAAACCAAGACAATGCATCGAAAAGCAGAGACTTCATTTTGCTGACAAAGGTCTATATAGTCAGATCTACAGCTTTTCCAGTAGTCATGTACAGATATGAGAGTTGGACTATAAAGGAGGCTGAGCACCAAAAAAATTGATGCTTTCAAATTGCCATGCTGGAGAAGACTCTGGAGAATCTCTTGGACAGGAAGGAGATCAAACCAGTCAATCCTAAAGGAAATCAACCCTGAATATTCATTGGAAGGACTGATGCTGAAGCTGAAGCTCCAATCATTTGGCATCCTGATATGAAGAGCTGACTCTGGAAAAGACCTTGATGCTGGGAAAGATTGAATGCAAAAGCGAAAGGGGGTAGCAGTGGATGAGATGGTTAGATAGCATCACCGACTCAATGGACACGAATCCAGCAGCAAACTCTGGGAGATAGTGAAGGACAGGGGACCCTGGCGTGCTGCAGTCCATGGGTTTGCAAACAGTGGGACAAGACTTGGTGACTGAACAACAATAACACTGAGGATTAGGTGGTAATGATGTAGCCATGTTAGTTGCCCGATTTTGAGAGCTCTGCAAAAGTTATGTAGGAGAATGCTCTTGTTTGAAGAAAACACACACAAAAGTATTTCAGTGTAATGGGGCATCAGATCAGTGACTTTCAAATGGCTCAGAAAAAGTTTCTTTCCATTGAAATTTTAGTCAACTGGTGATTGTTTTAAAAATGTTAAGAAAAAAAAAGACAGTTTAGAAATTCCTCCAACACAAATTACTGCATTAGCAACTTATGGTTCAAATTTTAGTAAGCTAAAATGAAGCAGATGATGCCAATAAGGTGCACATTTAAAGATAAACCTCAGCTCTGTAGAAAGTCCTTCTGTCTTGTGTGTGTATGCGAGTAGCTCAATCGTGTCCGACTCTCTGAAACTCCATGGACTGTAGCCTGCTAGGCTCCTCTGTCCCTGGGATTCCCAGGCAAGAATCCTGCAGTGGGTTGCCATTTCCTACTCCAGAGGATCTTCCCGACCCAGGGATCGAACCCGTGTCTCTTGTGTCTCCTGCATTGGCAGGTAGATTCTTTACCAGTGCACTACTTGGGAAGTCCTGGAAAATCCTCTTTGTATGGCAATTCTCAGAGTCAGCGGATCTGGGCATGTTTTCCCAGGAATGAAACAGGTATAGGCAGCCTTGGTTTTTCTATGCCAGCAGGGAAGAACTCTACATAATCAGGACTGGCTACATAATTTGTGGGGCCCAGCACAAAATGAAAACGTGGAGTCACTTGTTAAAAAATTAAGAATTTTAAGAATGCCACAGCAGAACCTTAAACCAAGCAATGGGCCCCACATGACTACATACGCTTGAATTGGCTCCGCAGTAACAACCTCCACTGGCTGTTGCTTTAAGAACTTGATCTTTTGTAATACTCAGAGATGGGATGAAAGATTTATGAATAACTGTGTTGACCAGAGTATTATCGCTAATGCTGAACACTGACAACAGAATAAACAACCAACAACAGGATATGACTAAATAAATTTCAGTATGTCTGTAAGAAGGAATATTATATAGCCATTAAAAATTGTGTTTTGGAGAATGCTGAATGATAGGAGAAAATTCTGTTGATCTAATGTCAAGTGAAAAAAAATACAAAACACTCAACAGCATCTATATCATATTATCAATTTTGGGAAAAAAAATTTCATACATGTGACTGTAGCAAAAAAGACTGGCAGGAAATAAACCAATATGCAAATGGGGGTTCTCTCTGGGTGATGGGATAATAGGTGATTTATAGGCAATTTCTATTATCTTTTTTCATACCTTTTCACATCTTACAAATGTTCTACCCTGAGCGTATCTAATTTTTGTCATTAAAAAAATATTTTTAAATATTTGAAAATAACATACCATTTGTTATCATGAGCCTGTTTGCTTTGTAATTAAAAAATTTTAATAAAGACAAAAGTAAAATAATAAAAGGCTTTTCATTCACATTTAGTCAATATTTATGGAACATCTCTGCCCAAGCACAATGCTTGGCTCTGGAGGAACATAGAGGAGGCACGAGCTTATCATCTCGCGGTGAGACAAAGGAGCAAACTGAAAGACATTCCCAGGTCTTCCACACACATCTGCTTGGGGTTCAGGAAGACCCAGGACAGAGCAGGACCCCACATGGGCGTACCTGCATGCAGAGCCTGGGGGGGCAAGCACGTGACCATATGCCTCTCCCAGGGGACTCCTGCGTGCTTCAGTAGCAGGCACCAGGGGAGGTATTTGTTAAACATATTTCCCTTTAATAAACTATAACTTTAAAAGCTATGGTAGGCTCTAAGTAATCAATACCACATTGCAATAATTTCAGGCAAACAGATTTATATTCTTTGCACCTTGGACGGCACGCATACTCCTTTATTCTTTGAATATACTTAGGAAAACTGGGTTTATTTGCACTTAAACCCATTTGCTTTATTGACCAAGTGAAGCCTGGTGCCCATCACACCAACCTCTCTCCCATTCTCTGACTCAGCAAATCCAGCTCACATCAGTAACTATGACAAGGGTGATGGTTCTTTCCTCTGAGCCCACTCCACAATGATGTGTATTTACACACACCTAGAAGTAGCACTTTCATGCTCTTCCTTCTCTGAGCTGGGGAGGAGTAGGCAGGGGGCCTGCCCATGCAGCAAGGCCAATGGTCAGAAAATAATTTCCAAAATGTCACAAAGAGAATGTGTGGAAGGGAAGGATCAAGAAAGAGCAGGAAGGAAGAAGGAAAGTGAGAGAATGAACAGAAGCAGCCTGGGAGAAGAAGGAAAAGCAGAAAAGTCACCTTGTCCTTCAGCACAGCTCCATGTCCTTTCTGGGTGAAAGTCATTTTGCTGGGGGACCCTGCACCCCGCAGCTCTGCAGGTTGACACGCCAGGGCTATTCGAAGCAACCCACTGGGGCATGTCATTAGCTGAAGACCAATGACCTACTCCCTCCTTGTGGTTGCAAAACAACTTAATGCAACTAATCAACTAATTCATTAAACCTCAGAGAGGTAGGTCAAAGCCTCTATGATTTAGTCAATTAATCAAGGACCGGAGTTTCACTTGGTGTTTGGTTCTTAGCAATAGTTTTCTTGACCTTTTTTTGACTGTTTAACAATCCCTCAGAAGCCTTTAACTTACTGCATTTTTCATCCTCAACTGGTCCATGGTTCCCACCTGCACACAAGGCAGGGCCAGCAATTAGGCCTCTGTGTCCAGGCTGGTGCCCGTGAGAAATGGGGGGAGGCAGGTGGAGGGCGCTAATCCAGCTGTCCTGCAAAGACGCACAATATTTCCTGCATCAATTACACGTGCCCCCGAGAAGTGGGAATCTACTGAACTCACAGCCGGGGGGCCAGGAAGCAGAGCAGGTGCTTGGGAGGTAGGACTGTGGCACCCTTCCAGCTGCTGCTCCCTCTGGCTGGGGCCACAGTTTGGGGGCAGGTGGGATGGTACAAACAAGTGACCCTCAGGAGCTTAGAGATTTAGTGGCAAGACTAGGGGTTAGTCCTGCTCTTATGGTGAAATCTGCATCCCAAAATGAACTCACTCCAACTAAGTCTTGCCTGCCTTCCAGTTCTAATGTTGGGCCCAGTGAGTCCCCAGGACTGGGATTCCTGTATGTCCTCCATCCATTCTACCCACACACCCATTCACCCATCCATCCACTCACCCATCCATCCATCCATCCATCTACTTGTCCATCCTTTCCACCCATCCATCCATCCATTTACTTAATTAATAATTATTCACTGAGTCCCAACAATGTACCAGACACTGTCCTAGGCACTGGGGCACAGAAAACACACAGTGGATCAGGTCATGCTAACAGAATCACAGTGCATAGAATATGTGCAGTGTTCACTGGGCAGGTCCAGAGGGAGCCCACAGAAGGGTGTGGCTATCTCTCTGGAAGGTAGCATTCCTGGAGGAGGTAATCTTCCTGGAGGAGGTAACCTTCCTGGAGGAGGTAACCTTCCTGAAGGAGGACTGTAACCTTCCTGGAGGAGGAATGTAACCTTCCTGGAGGAGGCAGCATTCTAGTTGGGTTCTGTAGGAGGCACAGAAGTTTGCCAGGCAGCCCAGGCAATAGTAAGGGTGGCCCCAGCAAAGGGGGCTGCTTGGTTCCCTGCCTGGAATCTCAGCTCCAAGCTCAAACTTCTGCCACCTTCTAGTATTTCTCAGATATGGGACCTGTCCACCAGGCCCTTCTCATGTTGCCTGTGAAGGGATCTGTCACATTGGGGCTGCTGGTCTCTGGGCTCTGCCCTCATCATGCCCTGTCAGAATTTCCATGAGGCCTTGGAGAGTCTGCTCAGCCATGTAGGCAGATGAACAAGAACCATGGTATCCTATGCAGAATTATTTTGATACTGTTTCAGTTTGCAGAGTAAGCACCCAGAAATCAGGCTGTGTACGCTGTGCGGGGACAAGCCCAGGAGGCGCCACTCCCACAAGCTGTGATGGGGACGTGTCCCTGCGAATGGCTCAGTGCAGTGGCTCCAAAAGGAGTATCCTTCTCCCACAAAGAAATATGCTGTGCACATTTCTCCTGAAACACATGGCCCGCTTGCTCTATCTTTCATTCCCCACTTTCGAAAGAGACCTGGGTAGAGGAAATATTTCTCTAAGAAAAACCACAGTGCAGGCACCATGAGAAATGGCAACTGCTCCCTGGGCCCGAGCTAGGGAGGTAGCACAGAGAGGTGTGGACCTGGAAGCTGACCGCCTCATCTTGGGAGCCATGGTTTTCAGCAACCCTGGCTGGTTGCTGCCAGGTGGGGATTCAGGGCAGTGAGGCCAGGTCTTCAGGTTTTTCAAGAAAGTCAGAAATCTTGAGTTATAAATCTTTATGTATACGTTGGCTCAAGTCTTTATAAAACATTATGTCAGCCAAACATGTTGGAAGGCCTGGGGTCTCTGTGTTTGCAACCCTGGTCTGGGCAGGTACAGACTCCTGAAAATTAGAGGTCATAATTTCCATGATGAGCTCTGATCCCTGGTAGGGAGGTGGGGGGTTTAAGACAAGCTTAGAATTCAGACGCCTCTACCTGGGACTTGCTGGAAAGTGGTGGTAGGTCAGAGCTTGGATGTGTTTTTGCTGTTATTGTTCAGTCGCCCAGATGTCTCCGCCTCTTTGCGACCCCATGGACTGCAGCACACCAGGCCTCTCTATCCCTCATCATCTCCCGAAGTTTGCCCAAGTTCATGCCCATTGTCATCTCATCCTCTGATGCCCTCTTCTTCTGCCCTCAGTCTTTCCCATCATTAGGGACTTTTCCAGTGAGTCAGCTGTTCGCATCAGATGACCAAAATACTGGATATGTTTTGGGAGGCTCAAAAAACTAGAGGCCAGGGAACCCATCTCCCCAAGTAGAGTAGAAAGTTGGGGTTCATTGGCAGTAACAACTCCATGCTCTTTGGCCTGAGCCCAGCCTGGTGCAGGGTTGTCACTGGGGAACCAGCAGGTCTTACTATTACCTCTTTCAGAAATCCTACTTCTACGTCATTATTAGGGACAGACTCAGCTTGTTGGGTATGAGGTTTATACAACTTGACGGGTCTCTGTTAAGAAAAAGAACACATAACTGGAGAGGACCTGCAACCATGATGTGCTGGCTTTTACAGACACAAGGGAGCCATTGACATGGATTCAGTCCCAGCTCTGTTTTTAGCGACTTCATGTTGGTAGCTTGAAATGGGCCATGATGGGACTATTTACAGGCTTTCCAGGTGGCTCAGTGATCAAGAATCCACCTACCAATGCAGGAGACATAAAAGACTCAGGTTCTACTCCTGGGTCAGAAAGTTCCCCTAGAGGAGGAAATGGCAACCCACTTCAGTATTCTTACCTGGAAAGTTCCATGGATAGAGGAGCCTGGCAGGCTACAATCCACGGGGCAGCAAAGAGTCAGACAGGACTGAGCGATGGGCGCGCACGTGCACAGGAGTATTTACACGATGGAAATTGGCAAATGACAGGAATCAAGCACCCCCCCCCCCCTTGCCAGAGAGTCAAACCAGCACACCACTGCATGTCCAAATGAGGACCCCTGAAGCTTATACCTCATTAGCTTCATGGTCAACCTGCCTCTGATCAAAATACATTGATTAGGCAGGAATGCGCTGAAAGACAGAGGGGAAGAAAGAGACAGAGCAGTGATGTCCAAAAAGGAAGAAGGATTTCCTTCCACAATAGAAGAAAGTAGAAAAATATTCTTCTGACAGCAAGAGGCTTTCCCTTCTCAGGCTGAGCTGGGGGTAGAAAAAAGAGAGAGAGAGGGAAAAAAAAAAAAGAAATCTTCAATTCCCCAAAGACTCCACTGAAGCTGGAGTTTCCCTTTGAAAAGTACATGGTTTGGGGGCATTTGCTGAATAAAATCATCCCAAATTAAAATCTCATTTCTTCCAGGGGGCTGGAGAGTACGTCTATTTGTCTGGGACCAAAGGATTTAAATTCGTTTTAAGGGAAGAGATTCATCACGGGGACGGGCTGAAAAGCTTCCGGGAAAATCCGACTCCAGCTATCGCGTCCTTATGCCCTTCAGCAGCCAGAGGGCCCTCCTGGGAAATCAGGCTGGAGGCCAGCAGCCCCAGCCCTGACCCCGGCAAGGTTCCCTCAGCCCTCTATCCTACGTCCCCTGAGGCCCCGCCCCTGACCCATTCCAGCTGGAAAGCCTGAATGCAGCCCTGGGGGGCGCAGATGCCTTTAGACAAAGGGCTGCTGGGTCTCTGCCGCCAGGGCTGTGCTTTGCGCTGCCAGGGAGGGGTCCCCTGATCACACCCAGCCCCTTGGAAGACAGGAGGGCTCTACGTGTCTGCTGGACACTCTCCACTGAGGCCGAGGGGGTTAGGGTTCAAAGCGTCCTTCCACAGGGCTGGGGGTGGGAGCACTTCACTGACTTGAAGGGGTGGGGGCTCTGCCAGCTCCAGCCTGCTGCCCAGTGGGCAAAGGGTCACAGGAAGAGTATCCTTGCAAAGACAGCCCAGGCGACCCCCTCCGTTTAATCACGTTCTGCCCCATAAACTGTGGGCAATACGTCCCTCCAAGTTAAGCCATATGCCTCCGCGCTTCTGAATGCAGCAATAGTCGGATGAGGGGCGGGGGTGGGGCAGAGGTAGAGGAGGCGGCCCCTGCAGCCTGGAGCAGTTGCTAGATGTCACCCCCCACCCCACGCCCCCACACGTCCCTGGGCATCTGCTAAGCAATGGTTATCCAGCTGGACAAGAGCCCTCTCCTAAGCTGTGAGCCCACAGGGAGGGAAGTCAGGAGCCAAGACCCAGATGTAGTCCAGGGAAGCTCCCTGGAGGAGGCAGTGTCTGAGATGACACAGGAGGACTCAGCAGGCAGAGGAGGGGTGAGGAGAGCATGAGGCGGGGGTGGGGGGCTGCCAAGTGTGCTCAGTCACTCAGCTGTGTCCACCTCTTTGTGACTCCATGGACTGCAGCCCACCAGGCTCCTCGGTCCATGGGATTCTCCAGGCAAGAATACTGGAGCAGGTTGCCGTTTCTTCCTCCAGCGGATCTTCCCAACCCAGGGATCGAACCCGAGTCTTCTGCATCTCCTGCTTTGGCAAGCGGGTTCTTTACCACTGAGCCACCTGGGCTTCTATGGGGTGCCAAGGCCTGGGGTGAACAAGACCCTGACTTGCTGGGGACACTGGGAGTAGCTCAAGGGATCTTTGGGGACCTGGGGCTTCAAGCTGCAGGCTGAGGAGCAGTTCCTGGAGAGTCAAAGGCCTGAGGCAGATCTGCTATTTACAAAGAGCCCTGTGTCCGATGCTCAGAAATCCACACATGCTGTGAGCACCCACCCGGAGACACACCCCACATCGCCCTCCCACCCTGGTGGTCCACAGAGAGACCCCTTCACACAGGTGGCTGGAGAAAAGCCAGCCTGGGGGACCAAGAGCCTGCGTTCTAGGCCTCTCCAACCCCAGCCCAGCCCTGCCTTCTGGGAAACTCTCAGACCTGCCCAGATCCTAATCCTGGCATCTCCAGAACTTAATGGCCTTTGATGGGGGGGGGGGGGGGGGGGGGGGGAACTAGAAAGCAAATAAACCAGAGCTGTAGTGAAGGCCAGAGGCAGTGGGCAGTGGGGCCCCAACATTGGGGTGAACTGTGGGGCCCGGAGCCTCCTCCTCGTCCTTAGATTTTACTACAAAGCGCCTCCCCACCTATACCCAAAAAGTGCTGAGTCAGATGCAGTTGTTTTTTTTTTTTTTTAATGAAAACGCACTGCAATTTATTTTGCATGAGAATCTCCAACTATGTGCCCCCTGGGATCCAGACTCCGTGGGGAAGGAGCATGGGGTTTACAGCCTGTCACTGAATCCGCAGACCTAGTGTGGGGGTTGGAACCCCAGCTCCCAGCCGCCAGGGATGCTCAGCCCACCTCTGCCTCGTCAGCACTTAGTGTCACGCCAGGCGGAGGTTGTTCCGGGCCAAGTCTATAAATAAAGGATTTACAGTGAAGGTTATTAGCGTCGGGTGGAGCTGTAATCTCAGGACCCTCGAGTGTTGTGGGCAGAAATAAGCATGTGGCACTTTTTGTTCTGGTTAGAAAAATAATGACCAGAGCAAATGAGAGCCGCGCCTGCAAAGACAGGCAGTGCCTGGGTTCCTAGAGAGCAGTGCCTCTTTGACTAAAGGTCCCCCATATCCCCCCAATTCCCAGTCCCAAAGAACCAGTGCTGGGGGGTGGTCAGTTCCTGGGCCCAGGTGGTGAGCAGAAGGAGGTGGTTGTCTGCCTAAGCTGTGAGGTCAGTTTCCCCCGGCTCTATCCCTGGTCAAGGCCACGTTTGGGTGCATCAGTAATACAACCCGAGGAGAGATTTCTGTCTACTCCTGTACCCGAGACAGCAGTGCTGCCCACCTCTACATGGTGACTGAGCCATGTCCAGAACCCCTCAGATCCTAAATTTAGGATCACAGAGGCCCTGACCCCATACTCTACCCTGTGTGAAAATCAGCCTGCTGTTACAAACTAGCAAGTGGTGGGTGGGGGGAGGGGGCCCCCACTCCCTGGGACCTTAGAGGAGCCTTAGAGGGGCTAATGTCTGGTTGGGGTGATGTCTGGCCTCAGAAGAAACGTGCCAACCAGTTGGAGCCTGGTGTCACCCCATTCATTCATTCATTCATTCACTGAAATTCAGGGAACTCCTCCTGAATTCAGACCCAGTCCTGCCTTGACCCTGGTGTGAACTGGTGGCTTTGGCATCTCCAAGGGCTGGAGGGTATGAGCAAGGGGCTGGCATGTGGTCCCAGGCATCACCCCGTTACTTGACTCCTGTGCTCGGGTAGAATTTCCTTTCCCGCCCCCTCCCCTCTGTTTTGGATCCCCTCTCTGCCCCACCCCTGCTCCATGGCTCTCTCTTTCCTCATCTTTTCTGAAACCTAGGCAGAGTTGCTGGTAATGGGCAGAGCCAAGTCTGCTTTATGTGTCCCCGCGGCAGCCCCCAAGACAGGCCATAAATAATGCTTTCTGCTGACCTCTCTCTAAAGCTGAGGACTGTTGGAGCCCCAGGCAGGCTCCCCAAGCCCCCAACTCAGCCACTTGTGGCATTTAGGGGTCTCAGGGAGGAAGGGGGTGGATGTCCTGCTGGAAACTCCCCTTCTCACTGTTGTGACCTGCCAGCTGTTGGCATTTTGCAGTCAGAGCCCGATGATGCTGCCGGGAGGAGTCAGAGGGTGTTGGTCAGTGTGGGGAGGGGCTGCAGGTGCCCAGGGAGCGAGTAGCGGGGTGAAGAAGGGGTGGGGAGCAGACAGCGGCACCCCACGGGGGTTGCCGTGGGGACACATAAAGCAGACTTGGCTTTGCCCATTTCTAGCAACTCCGTCTAGGCGAAATGGATCCTGCGTGAAACGTGACACAAATTTATTTGGACAATTAATACACCATTGTAAGCTGCCTCTCTTCCTGGGCGGCCTCCCCCTCCAGGGTCTGCAGCGAGCTCTCCTGATGTGGGCAGAGAAGGCACCGAGTGTCAGGGAAGATTTAATTCC
Source organism: Bos indicus (assembly GCF_029378745.1). Lineage (NCBI taxonomy): Eukaryota > Metazoa > Chordata > Mammalia > Artiodactyla > Bovidae > Bos > Bos indicus. The sequence continues at coordinate 46,671,933 of NC_091775.1, forward strand.
TCTCTGTCGAAAATGAATGTTTGGAGCAGGATGTTGGTACAAACTAAAAATAGCCCCGCGGCCCCCAGCCTCGGCCTCCAGCCAGCTTGGGCTTTGCGGAATATTATGATGATTCTCACGTAAAGGAAAGACTAATGGATTTCTTCCTTGAGGCAATTAAAAAGTGATTTGTCACACACCAAGATGTATGGCTTTGTATTGGCAGATAGGAGGCTGTGAGAGGGCCGGGTGTAGGGGGTGGGTGATGGATGGTGGGGAGGGGTCCCTGGGGCCTGTATGTGGCTGCGGGGTCCCAGGGGCTCTGAGGGGAGCCCAGGTAAGTGAAGGAGGGAGGAGGTGAGGGGGTGGGCATGGGGCAGGGGTCAGCACCGGCTCTAGGCCCAGCTCCCCGAGGCCTGGCCCCTCCGCCTCTGGAAAGGCCCCCTCCCTTGGCTTCGGGTCTGCACAGTTTCCCACTTTTCAGCTCCTTCGAAGAGTCCAGGAGCCCCCGTCCTTTCTCTGGCCTCACCAACAGGGAGAAGGCTGGTCTTAGGCTGTTCTTGCCTTTGGCGGGGGAGTCCTGGCTCCCCTCCTGGTGCTTCTTTCCTTGAGGAGGAAATTATAGAGGACAACAGGGACCCTCACCCTCCCTCACTCAAGCTCAGGAAGGAATCCCTTGACCCAGGAGTGGCAGGTACCCCTTCCGCCCCTGCTGCAGAGGGCACGGCCATCCTGACCCCCACCCTGCATGGAGCCAGGTGAGGGGCTTGCCCAGAGGAAGCTTTGGAATGGACGTGGGGCAGCCCAGGGAAGTTCTCCACTGATTCTGGGGCCCTGAGTCAGAAGCCCACTGCTGCCTCCCATCCCTGAGCATGGCAGCTCCATCAAGAGTAACACAGGATGTCAAGCTCCCTCTGTCTCTCAGTCAGTTCAGGGCTCAGCCAGGTGGACACAGTACTATTCACCCTCAACCTCCCATCTGCACTCACCTTCTTGAGCTCCAGTCAAAACTCTTCCTTTCTCAAAGCACTGCCCACTCTGGTCCCCCAGCACTTCTGGGGTCCTAGGTCAGCTTCACCCCATCCCCTTTGGCACCGCCACCCCACCACTACTTCGTCCTTCCATCATTCTGTTCTTCCTTCTCCATGTTATTCATCCTCATCCATCCCCCAGTGGGTGAGTGTACCCAGCCTACCCAGTCTGTCCTAGACTGGGAGGGAAGAGGGTGCCACCTTCAGGGGCTCCAGGAGAAGATGAGGGATGCCGGAATCCCCGGACTGGTGACACTCTCCGACTGAGCAGGATTGAGAAAGAAGCTGAGAAGCTGGGGAGGCTTTTTTGGGGGTGGGGCAGGGGCACTGGTGGTCAAGAAGCCTCTCTGGGGACCTCCTTGGTGGTCCAATGGTTAAGATTCTGCCTACCAGTGCAGGGGACAGGCGTTCAATTCCTGGTCTGGGAAGATTCCACATGCTGTGGGGCAACTAATCCCTTGGGCCACAACTGTTAAGCCCACCCACAGCATCTACTGAAGCCTGTATGCTCTACAGCCCGTGCTCTATGACAAAAGAAGCCGCTGCAATGAGAGTAGACCCTACTTGCTGCAACCCAGGAAAGCCTGCGTACAGCAACGAAGACCCAGGGGCAGCCAAACATTAATTAATTAATTAATTAGAAAAAAACCCTCCACCAAGATCCCAAAGTTGCGTGGAGAGGAGGGGATTGCCCTTGCTGCCCCTTCGTGGAGCCAGAGGGAGGCCCCTTGGGATGCAGCCTAGGGCTCTCATGGGCTCCTGGTCAGTGGTCACCCCAGCACCTAAGTGAAGATCCCCAAATCTCTACTTCCAGTGTCACCTGACCTCTTTTCCTCCACTCATTTCCCCTCCCTCCCTCCTACTGCTTTCGTTTCTTTTGTGGCTTTGGACATCTAAGAGACTAGCTTTGTTTGAAGCCATAAGTATGCCAGAAGTTTAGGGGCATTTTGTAGATAGACTGAAAAAATAAAAAGCTTTCCTCTCACTCTGAAGCTAATATCCAGCTCCACGTTTCTGTGGCTGCCCTGGATGGACACTCAGAAAGGAGGAACAAGGACAGCCGATCGGCTCACAGGGGGTCCCAGCCCATCAGAGTCCCTGAAGTGTTATGGACGGAAGACTCAGCATGGAAGTGCTTTGCTTATTCTGCGAGGTTTATCTAAGAAACTCTTTGCTCTCGGAGGCAGCTCAGTTTCAGAACTTTTAGGAACACAGAAAGGCAGAGGATGCCCAGTGTCAGAGTCTGTGTTCTGGGACCCAGTCGGTCCCTCTCCCTGGAGCCAAGCCCCTCTCTTCTGAGCCCCACCCCTCTCCCTAGAGCCGCAGCCCTGGGGACCTGGGTACACCTCTCCCAGGCCTGCTTCCTCTCTGGAGTACTGGTGGGCCAGAACTCATCTCTCGTCTGAGCCTGTGGTTCCTCTGTGAGGGCCCCTGGAAATTTGAGCTTCTGTGAAGGTTTGCAGCATGATGACAACATCTGACATTGCTGGAAGGCTCATTTTGTCTGGCACTGTCCTGAGTGTGGCTGCATGTGTTAGCTCATTTAGTCCTTCCAGAGACCCTAGGAGGTAGGTGTTATTATTACTCATCCCGTTGTACAGAGGAGAAGAGTGAGGCATGGGGAGCTTGAAGAACATAGAAACTTTGAAAGACACACAGTGGCATCAAGGCAGAAAAACAGTGAATCCCTTGGATTCCACTATTCTTTGCTGGCACTTGACCAGAGCTCCCGGCCTCCATCCCTCCCTTTCTCCTTTCATTCATACCGTTCTTCCACCTTAGTACTTCCTGAGCATATTAAGAGTTCAGACTTCTTTTTTTTCTTTTTTCTTTTTTTTCTAATTTTATTTTATTTTTAAACTTTACATAATTGTATTAGTTTTGCCAAATATCAAAATGAATCCGCCACAGGTATACATGTGTTCCCCATCCCGAACCTTCAGTGAGTTAAAAAACGAACACACAACAAACATGTTCTGTTCTTGTGGACACAGAGCTTACATTTAGGAGGAAATGATAATGCACATTTAATGACTCCCTACTGTATGCCTGGCACACAGCTTCAGAGCACCAGAGACTTGACTCAGATAGTCTGAAATCTGAATCCTGGTTTTGCCACCATCTGCATGGCCTTGGACAATGTCCTTAACTTCTCAGACCCTCCAGTGCTGCTGGAAGGAACCTGGGGTCCATTGGATGGTAACATTCGTGAGGTCACAGAGCTCCCTGGAGTGGGCTTGGTCTCCATAAATCTCAGAAATATGTGCACATCCCTAGCTGCCGGGGACCGACCGGCGCACCACTCCACATGGAATCAATAGACTTAATATTTAATAATAATCTGCTGAAAGGCACTTCGGTCAGCTCATCGCATCAATGCTGCACTAATAACAAATCACTTCTTAAGTTATTAACCTCAGTTCCTTTCATGAAGCTCTGGTTCAGTGTGTGGCGGGGAGGGAGGAGAATGAGCATGGGCCCCTCTGCAGCCCGGGAGGCCAAGGTGGCCCTGCACGTGCTGTGTGATGGGTGCCTGGGTGTCAGCGGATGGCCACAGGAGGTGGGGGTGGGGCGTGGGGGGGATGGTTGGGGACTGGGCATTGCTGCTGAGTCCACCTGGCCCAGGAGATCCACCTCACTGCTAGGGTCATTCTGGATCACAACCACCATTGAGCCCACACCTGCTGTGTGCCGAGCTCTACATTACACCATTCTGCTGAAAAATCTAACACCATCTTTAAGGGACTGCTTTTCCAGTTTAAAGATACAGAAATTAAGATTCCTTGTCTAAGGCCAATAGCTCAGAAGTAGCAGGTCTGGGCTGTACACATAGGCTGGGAGGACCCACACGTGAATGTTTGAAACCTTTACACAGAGGAAGGATCTTAGAGCACAGAGAACATGTGCCCAGCGACAGGGTTCCAGGCCCAGCTCTTTCACTTCCTCCCTGTGTGATGTCAGGTAAGTGACTTAATTGCTCTGTGCTCTAAGTTCGTCATCTGTGAAACAGGGGTGACAATCGTGGCACCTGCCCCAGAGGATACTGTGTGGACTAAGTGTGTTGACAGGGTGGGGCTGAGGCCAGGATGAGGTGTCATAATCCTGCCTGGAACCCTGTGCATCACACGCACGTTCTTTACCTTATTCCTTCACAAAGGATGGAGGGGAGGGCTGCCGGACCCTGGGGTGAGAAGGAGGGATCAGACAAAGTTGCCCCACATAGGGAAGCAGGTAGAGTCACGTCCTAGGTGACAGTCACCTGGGGTAAGCCTGTCCATGCTCCACACTTCCAACCATGCTGAGTCATGCTTCCTCTGGTCCTCTCCACCCCCAGAGTTACTCAGACCTCCATAAAGCTCTGTGAGGTGCCATCGTTCTGTGCCCAGGGCACCCCAGAGATGGGCAGGACCCAGGGAGCTGGTAGAAAGTTGGGACTTCAAGCAGTGAGCTGAAATCCCTGCTAGTTACAAGCATGGTGGAGGTGGGAGGGGGACCAACCTGGTTCTCTTTCTAGCCCATGCTGGGGGATAGGCCCATGGGACATATTCTCAGACACTGTCAGTGCTACAGACTGAAGAATGTACAATCTTTCTTCATCCATCCACCCACGTAGCCGTCTATCCATACGTCCACTCGTCCATCCATCCATCTATCCATCCATCCATCAGCTCTTTGGTTTCTTAGATCTGAATGCTGACTTTCTCACTAACCTGGTGCAAGTCTCCAGGCTTCAGCATCCTCATCTGTCAACTGGGTGTGCCATTGCCTCTTTCTGGGACCACTGTGAGGTCACAGGCCACAACCCACTTGAAAGCTCCTTGTCCAAACTCACAGACACTCAGCAGCAAGATGTCAAATACAAATTGGATTCACAGCTGAGTAACCTGGGCTCTTGGAAAGGAGGCAGGCTCCCTGAAGTCCCTGAAGGACTTTTACTTGTACTTTTCTTTAAGAATGAAGATTTTTACCAAAATATTAACTGTAGTCACCTTTGAATGTCAAGTTCTGAGGCTACTGCAGTTTAAAATTAGACCTGCCTGTTTTGTCTGAAGTTTCTAAACCTTCATCAAGAAGCTTGGATCATCAGTGTCATGGTAAAGATAATTGAAGTGTTGAAATATCTTCCAGCCATTTCCCTTGGGGGTTAAGCCATGACCCTTGCCTTCTATTTTTTGATTTCCCAAAAGGGAAAGGAACCACATGAAAAATGCTTAAGAACCAGATGGGTTGCCTTGTGAATCCAAAGGGAGCGGATCTTCTCAGCCTTCTTCCGGGCTGAGATTGCAACCCTTGTGTCATGGTGTCCACAGCTGGGAGGCTTGGAGGCTGCTATGCTCCATGCCCACTCTCCTTGGCCCCAAGATAACTCAGGGAGACCCAGGTCAGGTTTTCTCTAGAGCTGGAAAAGCTGTCCTTGGCTCTGGGAAGTTCAAGTTCAGTCCTGCTCTGCACCCTGCAGAAACTCAGCAGCATCAGAGCAATAGTTCAGGGAGAGGGATGGAAATGCAGGCCATTTATCTAGGGGGTGGGATCAATGGATGGTGCTGCAGGAAGCAGTGAGCATGGGCTTGCTGAGTCCACCCCCAGGGCTTCTGCTGTCTGCACCCTGAAAAGCTTCTCCATCCTCTAGGAGCTGAATCTGGAATACCAGCGCTGCTATTTGCCCCAATCTCTGGCTATTTACAGTAAGAAAGAGGGATCTGGAGTACAGTGGGTGAGACAAGCACAGGCTGGAGTTTGTAGAGTCCCAGAACCATAGCTAGTCATGGGGCTCTCAGGTAAATGCCCTCTTCCCTTTAACTGATTGGGGAATAAGCTCAGAACTGGGCCCTCAGTTCCTTGGCTCTGTCTGGGTCAAGACACCATCTTCCAGTGACTTCTAAGAGATGGCCTGGGCTGGACTAGATGAGTGGTCTGGCTACTTTTATGCCCAAGGGGCATGACCCCAAGTCAACCAGGCTATTTTCCTCTACCTCCCTTGACCTTCCACTGTCCAAATCACCTCCCTGAGGTCAGGTCTGTGTTATGCCCTTGGCTCTGGCCCCACAACACCATATGGCTTCCCTGTCCCAAGAGTGAGTTTAGGTATCTCAGTGTCCCAAGGAACTAACAGGGGGAGCTTCTCTGTGTTGTGGGGCCAACAGAGACTGACCTGGGGCTGCCCATCTTCAGCACAAATATGCATTATCTGAGAGATGATGCCTCTTGGCCACAAACATGACTCCATTCAGATCTCAACCCCTCACTAACTGGCAAGTTAGGTCAACTTTCTCAACTTCAGCTTTATTCTTGGAAAACAGTCACACCTCCTTCATGGGTTTGTTTTGAGACTCACAAGGTCATCATCGATCAAGCTGACACGATGCCTGGAATCGGTTGACGCAGAGTCAGGGCAGGCCTGGGACCCTGCTCCGAGCAGGAGGGAAGAGCCGGCTGGTGGGGGCAGGAGGAGGCAGGCCTGTGGAGCCCAATGATAGCTCTGGGGGTGGGGAGACTTTCCTGGCACTCAGAATTCTGAAAGGCCAGTTTCTGGGAAACAGAGGCCCTAGCAGCCACATGACTTGGAAAGTGGTCTGATGCCCACTGATGCAAATAGAGTCAATTATTCAAACAAAGCTCCTGGAGGCAGCCAGCCCAGGGCCTGGTAAGGCTGGAGCCGAGGCTTGTCTGCTGCTGGAGTGCAGACAGGAGAGCCAGGATCCTCATTCGAGGCGGGCCCTGAGGATGCTTAAATGGTCCACGTCCAGAGCCCAGTGAGTGGCTGACTCCACTCCACTCCATCTCTATGTCCTCCAGGAAGTAGTTGCCTCACTGCTGTGAATTGATCCAGAGAGCCATCTCTGGTGGAGGGAGCTCTCCAGTGGTCATGGGCTGGTGCTGTCCTCCCACAGTTTACCTCATCTGGTCTCCAGGTGCTTCCTCTTGGAAGTCACTAGGAGAAGATGGCTCCACACTGAGCCAGAGCACTGAGGCTCCAGCCCTCATCACTTAAGGGGGGAAGGCTTTTTATTTAATTGTTTTTACTTTTGAAAATGCATTTTTATATAATTTTTAAACTTTATTAATTTTAATGATTTTTTTTTTGCTATACCTCATGGCATGCAGGACCTTAGTTCCCTGACCAGGGGTAACCCATGTCTCCTGCAGTCAGAGATGTGGAGTCTTAACCACTGGATCGCCAGGAAAATCCCTAATGGCTCTTTATTTGAGAGCCCCACAACTGGCTGAGGCTCTCAGGACATGTGGTCCAAGTGCTATTAATAGTTCTTTCATAAGGAGGGTTGGAGAGGTGACCACTCAGAAAGTGGGGTGGAGTGGTAGACCAAATAATGGCCCCCCTCAAAGGTCCCTGTCCTGATCTTCAACACTGGGAATATGTGATCTTACATGGGAAAGGTGGCTTTACAGATGGGATTAAGGACCTTGTGATGTGAGACTCCCCAGACGTCCCTGGGGCCCCATGGAGTCATGAGGGTCCATATAAGAGGGAAGCTGGAGGATCAGAATTGTGAAGGTGATGTCACAGCAGGAGCAGAGACTGAAATGATGTGAAGTCAAAAGACCGGGAATGTGAGCAGCTTCTAGAAGCTGGAAAAGGCCTGGAAACAGATTGTTCCCTAGAGCCGCCAGAAAGAACACGGCCCTGCCCTCAGCTTGCTAACACTGATTTTGGACTTCCAGCATCCAGAACTGTAAGATAATAAGTGTGCATTTTTCAAACCACCAGATTGGTGGTACTTTGTTATAGCAGCCACAGGAAATTCACGCAGACCCTTTCCTCGCAGGCATTGAGTCTAAGGAAGCTGAGAAATCAGGAGGTTTTAACCTCGCTTTCATCCTGGTCTATTCTGATGTCAGTTTCAGCCATGGCTGATAAATGGCCATCTTGTGTCAAAGTCACCTGACATGGGTGCTCAGACGGCCAGCATCCAAATCTCAGTGACCCAGGACTGGAGGTGGGGGTCAGGTAAGAGAAGAGAGACAGCCCGCACACGCACCCCCTTGTTAAATACTGCTGCTCTGTGCCAGTCCCTCCCTGGGCACCTTCATGAACAGAAGCCTCAGGCAGTGTCACCAGACCTTTGGGACAGATGTCATTCATTCCATTATCAGGAGAGAAAGCACAAGAGATGAGAGCTGTTGAGTAGCTTGTTTGGGGTCAGCTGGCACGGAAATGCTACAGGTGGGATTAACACCTATCTCTATCTGGCTCAGAAATTCATGCCTTCTAATCCCTCCTGCCACTGTGACTCCTGCTTTCTTTTAGATCATGTTTTGCTTTTTCTGGAAGATGCTCACCTGAATGGAGGACCCAGAACTTGCTGGGGATTAGGGACATATCCCTGCCTCTCCATTCAGAGATACCTTCTCATCACTGGGCAGCCAAGGAAGTGAACTGGAGCCTGCAGTCCCCAGCAAGTGGAAGCTGGGACCTAGGTGTACATCCCTCTTGTTCATTATCAAGCCTGTAGATGGAGCCCTGCATGCCATGGTGGCCTCTGGACTTTAATTACTCGTCTCCCCTAAGAATAGTGAATAGGACTTCCCAGGAAAGGTGGTTAAGAATCCACCTGCCAATGCAGGGGACACAGGTTTGATCCCTGGTCCTGGAAGATCCCATATGCTGCAACTAAGCCTGTGCACCACAGCTACTGAGCCTGCACTCTAGAGCCTGTGCTCTGCAACAAGAGAAGCCACCACAATGAGAAGCCTAAGCACCATGACAAAGAGTAGCCCCTGTTTACTGCAACTAGAGAAAGCCCATGTATAGCAATGAAGACCCAGCACACAAAACTAAAGTTAGAGGAAAAAAAAAGAATAGTGGGTAAGTGGACACATGACATGGATAAAGTGTGACCAGGCACAGGAAGCCACATCCTATCGTGTGGGACCATGCTGCTGGGAAACTCCACCTTCAGCTGTAGACCCCCTGAACCATACTCCTCTTGAATCCTGAACATTCCTTAGAAAGACTGATGCCCTTAATACTTTGGCCATCTGACTCGAACAGCCAACTCATTGGAAAAGACCCTGATGCTGGGAAAGATTGATGGCAGGAGGAGAAGGGGACGACAGAGGATGAGATGGTTGGATGGCATCACTGACTCAATGGACATGAGTTTGAGCACACTCCGGGAGATGGTGAAGGACAGGGAAGCCTGGTGTGCTGCAGTCCACAAGGTTGCAAAGAGTTGGACATGACTTAGAGACTGAACAACAACAACCTTCTCTTACAAAGTGTCAACTTGCACTGTATTCCCCATTCTGGATCTTTCCAGGCCTGGCTAACTGGCTGCAGACATGTCCCACTCCTGGGAGTCACAGGCACCCTTCCCCTCTGAAGAATGGGTGGAGTTCACCCCTCGGAGCTCCTGAGAAGGTCGGGAGGGCCTTGTGCCTCCAATCATGACCTGAGGGTTTCCCCATGTCCAGCTCCCTCAAGTCCTCCAACGCTTGGTCAAGTAGCAGGAGAGGTGAAGGCCGAGGCATCTTGTGTCTTGGGGTCAGAGAGACCAGCTATGAATGGTGACTGTACATACCTGCTGGGTGACCCAGGCAAGTGGCTTCCCTACAGTTTCTTCATCTGTAACATGCAGTGACCCCACCCCACCTCCACCAAGTGACTGCTGTATACACCACAGGAGATCCCTCCACAGATGGAGCCCATTGGAGGCAGCAGGACCTGGAGGCTCAGAAGGTCCCTGGTGGGTGGGGGTAGGGGTGGGAGGAAGCCCTCCCAGACCCTGCTCTACCCTCACCCTCCAAGTCCCTGTCTCATGTGCCCCCAGGTGCCAGCAGAAGGAGCTTGGGATTTCACAAATCCCAGGAAAAGAACTATTTGGCCAGAGCCAGCCCAGACCGGGACCAGTTGCCCATAGGAGTGGGTGGAGTCCTGTCTCTCTCAGGAAACGCCTGCCATGAGGGACCCCTTATGGGACCCCTCTTGTGGCTTGCAAGGAAATCTCCAGAGATGGGGCTCAGAGGTGGGTTGTGGGTTTAGGAAGGGTCTAGAAGCTTCCACGTGTGAGCACAGATCCTGGGCTGGGCCCTGGACTGGGAGCTTCGCAGGCATCACCTCACTGAACGCTCATGTCCACCCTCCACTCCATCACAGAAGGTGAGACAGAGGCAGCTTGTGTTCAGTTACACAGCTGCGGGGGCTGGAGACAGGGCCTGAAACACCATCTGTGACCACTGTGAAGCCCAGGGCAGCCTCTCTCTGAGCCTCAGTTTCCCCACGTGAAAAGTAAAGGGTCAGACTGAATCCAAACCTGCCAGGGTCATCCACAAAGAGAAACAGGGCAGAAGTGCCAAAGGGTCGGGGGTGGGGCAGGGCCCTCCCTTTCAGCCCCAACAATCTGAGTCTGTTTTTTTTTTTAATCTTATCCTATTCTATTTATTCTTCTAGCCTAAATGAGGCAGACTACTCTTGCTCTGCATCAGGCCAAGACTGTACGAATTTCCCTGTTACATGAAGGCCATATGCTTTAATGAAATCACTGTAGGGGAAGGAATCCTTTGTAATTTTCTCTAGTTCATTTCATAGCATATGTAAATCCTCAAAGAGAGAGGGGGGGGGGGGAAAGAATGAGGGCGAGTGTGTAGGTCAGGGGCGCCGGCTAGGTGAGCATCCCTACTCCCCCCAAGAACTTCCTGACATTTCTGACCATGCCCTACCACATTCAGCATGAACAAAGCCACCCTGACCCCTGGATCTCATAGCCCTCCGTCTACCCTCCCCAGCACAGACATAAGGAGAATGAACCATAAACAGGCCGTCCATGCAGGGCAGGCTCCCACTCCCTTGGAAGGGTTTATAGTGTGCGGAAGAGGTGAAACAAGGAGAGCTCTGACTCCTGCAGGGCTGTTCCTCGGATGGAAACTCAAGGACCAGCTGTTTCGGGCCACTGTGTCAGAAAGAGAGGCTCCTGGGCTGCCTGCATGTGCCCCTCTCACTCTTGGCCCCATGTAAACGTGACACTGGTCTCCCCAGATGGCAAGGAGCTCTGGTGGGTAAAGAATGAGGCAAGGCTGACCCCTGTCCCAACTTCTCTGCTGTCCCCTCTGCTCCTGGCTGGCCTCCCCGGTCTTCATCCCCAGTCACCCTGGCTCTCCACTGTCCCCGAGTCCCCACCCCTTCCTCAGCAGGTCCTGCTGGGACGAATCCCTCTCCATCAGAGAATCTGGATTCTTTCTGTTCTTGCCTGGAAGCCCCTGCTTTGGGTATCTTTCATCCCACCTGTCCTTCATTTTGCAAGGAAGACTCTGGGGAGTCTTCCCACAGGCTTCCTGTTCTTATTTCAACTTCTGATATTTTGTTCATCACAGATTTTATGCATTCGTTTTGATTTAAAAAAATAATTGTTGGGACTTCCCTGCTGGTTCAGCAGTTAAGACTCTGTGTTTCCAATGCAGGGGATGCGGGTCAGATCCCTGGTTGAGGAACTAAGATCCCATATGCCTTGAGGTATGACCCAAAAAATAAAATAAAAACAGCAAAAACAAACAAAAATCCCACTGTTATCCACAAAAAGTAACTCCTGCAGTGTCAAGGATGGTGTTTCATTAAAAGAGAAGATGTTTAAAAAATATTGCTTTACATTATCAGTTGGCTTGACCACTGAGGGTTTTTGCATCCCCTTAAATCTTGTGCCTGGGGCTTCTCTCATGGCTTAGTGGTAAAGAACATGCCTGCCAATGCAGGAGACGCAGGTTCCATCCCTGGGTCGGGAAGATCCCTTGAAGAAGGAAATGGCTACCCACTCCAGGTATTCTTGCCTGGGAAATCCCATGGACAGAGGAGTATGGTGGACTACAGTCCATGGGGTTGCAGAGAGTCAGAAAGGACTGAGCAACTAACCAACAACTCAAACGTTGTGCACAAGGAGAGGCGAGCTCTTCACTTTTCTTACCAGAGCCTGGGCCTCCCAAGTCTGGGTGGCGGAGGTGCTTATGGGGTCGTGGGCTGCAGGAGCATACATTCTGCACTGTTCTGTTTGCCTCCCCTTTGGGGCTGTGAGCAGCTCCCACCATCCCTGCCTCGCCCCTGCCCCCAGCTCAGGCCTGGGCAGTAACTGATGGGTGCTCTGTAAGTGCCAGTGGAGGGAGGCCCTGGATCCAGGCTGCTGCTTGTCACGGCCACCCAAGCTGGGCTGTGGCCTGAGAGGGAGGATGGGCAGCATGGGGGACCTGGGGAGGGTGGGCTGACTTCTCAGATCTTCAAATGAAAATGTAATAGCCAGGTATCTCTGGATACCCGCCGGATCTTCCCAGCCAGGACTTTAAAGGAAAACTGAGCCTCCCTCTGCTCCCAGGAGCTGCTCTGGGCTGTGATAGTGAAAAACCATAAATTCACCCATTCTCCAATTTAGCCAGACTCTGCCTGAGGCCACACTGATAATAATAATATTATTATTGAAGAGTCTTGCATTTAGAGAAATTGTTCCCTTGATTAAAAAAAAAACAAAAACTGAGGACATCAATAGTGTTCCATCCCATGGCTGTGGCTGTGGGGAGGAGGGTTGTTCATGGCTCTGCGGAAGCTTCTGGTGTTCTGCCTGGGGGTAGGATGATGTGAGGCGGTTGGTTTGTCCTCTGCCTGTGGTTGGCTGGAGGCTCTGGTATAGGAGGGGGCTGAGAGACACTGGAGGGCAGCCAGGGGAGGGTGGGCTCGGGGGGCTTTTTAGAACATGTTTTTCCTGGACAAAGAAAACAGTTGAGTGGAGAAAGCTGGGGAGCCTTAGCCCCAGCCGGCCCCAAGGGGAGCAGGGGGACAGATAATCATGCCTAATGAAATGGGAGTGGTAGGGGAGATGCAGATGGAGCTTGTGTGTGAGACCCAGTTTCCCATGGGCACAGAGTGTTCCCTCATTTCTATATCCAGGGCCTGGTCTGGAGGGCTCCGGGCTCGCCGAATGAATGAAGGGATGAATATATGAATGTGTGAATGACCTGCACTGGCCTGTAAGAGCTCCTTTCTCTGATTCTTGCTGACACCGAAAAGAAGCCTCAGTGTAGGAGAGCGGAAGGGATGGAGTAGAAGATGAGACTGTTAAAAAGACATTTATTTATTTATTTGGCTGCATGGGGTCCTAGTTGCCGCACAAGTGGTCTTCGTTGCCTCCTATAGGACATTTCATCGTGGCTCAGACACTCTAGTTGTGGTGCGCGGGCTCAGTAGTTGTGGCACAAGGGCTTAGTTACTCTTCAGCATGTGGGATCTTAGTTCCCCCACCAGGGATCAAATCCATGTCCCCTGCATTGGAAGGCAGAATCTTAACCACTGGGCCACCTGGGAAATCCCAGAAGATGACCTGAGCTCAGAGCCACGGCCCCCTAACCTGCTACTGTAGACCCTTGAGGATGGCTGTGACGTGCAGCACTGGGGACGGTACAAGCTGGTGATTCCCAATGTTTCAGAAAATATGGAGAGCAGTGTTTAACAGATGAGGGACCTCTCTCAGCAAGTCCGGAATAGAGGGAAATTATCTCAACTGAAGATAAGCATCTACAAAAAGCCTGAAGCTAACATAACATGTAATGGTTATACTGAAAGCTTTCCCCCAGAAAAGGATTTCTGCTTTCACAACGTAGAACAGTGAGTTCAAGCGCAAGAAGGCAAGAAAAAAAGAAAAGGCATATGGATTGATCTGGAGGAAATAAAACTGACTCTATTTCAGATGACATGATTGTCGACAGAGAGAATCCCATGTCAAACAGTGGTGCTGGAGAAGATTCTTAAGAGTCCCTTGGACAGCAAGGAGATCAAACCAGTCAGTCCTAAAGGAAATCAACACTGAATATTTATTGGAAGGACTGATGCTGAAGCTCCAATACTTTGGCCACCTGAGGCAAAGAGCCGACTCATTGGAAAAGACACTGATGCTGGGAAAGACTGAAGGCAGGGGGAGAAGGGGACAACAGAGGACGAGATGGTTGATGGCATCACCGACTCAATGGACATGTGTTTGAGTAAGCTCTGGGAGTTGGTGATGGACAGGGAGGCCTGGAGTGGTGTAGTCCTTGGGGTTGCAAAGAGTCGGACATGACTGAGCGACTGAACTGAACTGAACTATATACATACAATACATACATATATTTATTAAGAAAGTGATGTTGGAGGAGGTCTAGATGCATAGATCAATGGAATGCCATATAGAACCCAGAAATATCCCCACAAATATGGTCAACCAATTTTTGACAAGGTATGTAAGCAATTCACTAGAGGAAGAATAATCTTTTCTACAAAAGATGCTAGAGTCAATGGACATCCATAGACCAAAAAAAAAAAAAAAATTAACCTGAACCTAGACCTCATGTCTTCTGCAAAAATTAACCAAGGATAGGACTTCTCTGCTGGTCAAGTGGCCAAGACTCTGTGCTCCCAATGCAGGGGACCTCGGTTCAATCTCTGATTAGGGAACTAGACCTCACATGTTACAACTAAGAGTTTGTATGCCACAGCTAAAGATCCCACCTGCTGCAACTATGACCAGGTGCAGCCATCTAAGTAAATATTTAAAATATTAAAGATGGATCACAGGTTAAAATATAAAAAGTAAAATTGCAAAATTTTTAGATAAAAAATAGAAAATATTTAGGATCTAGGACTGGGCAAAGAGTTCTAGATGGGACATTAAAAGCATGGTCCAAAGAAAAGAGAAAAATGGATACATTGGACCTCATCAAAATGAAAAACTTTTAATTTGCAAAGGCCCTTTAACGAAGACAAAAAGGCAAGCTACAGACTGGGAGAAATGTCTGCAAACCACATATTCAACAAAGGACTAGAATATATTCTCTACTATCGAGACTGTATAAAGAAACTTTCAGAATTCAACAGTAAAAGCCATCAAGCAATCCAATTAGAAAATGGGCAAAAGATGTGAATAGACGTCTCAGCGAAGATGATATACAGATGGTAAGTAAGCACATAAAAAGATGTTCACCATCATTAGCTTCAAAGAAATGTAAATTAAAACCATAATGAGACATGACTACACACCTATCAGAATGGCTCGAATAAAAAATACTGACAACCTCAAATGCTGGTGAGGAAGTGGAGAAAGAGGATCCCTCACACACTGTTGGGGGGATATAAAACCACACAGGCCTTCTAGAAAACAGTGTCTCATAAATTTAAACATGCACCTACCATATGACCCAGTGATTATACCCTTGGGCATTTATCCCAGAGAAACAGAGAGTTATGTTCACAAAAATCCTGTATGGGATGTCAACAACAGCCTTCTCGGTAGCCTCCCAAATGGGAACACCCACATGTCCTTCAGTGGATTAATGGCTAAACAGTGGAACCTCCACACAATGGAGTATTACTCAGTCATATAAAAGAGTGAACTATTAATATTGATACATGCAACAATATGAATGAATTTCTAGTCAATATCTTGAGTGTGGTGGTGGCTATACAGATATATATATATATATGCTAAAACTACAGAACTAAACACACACAGGTGTGCAAATAAGAACAACTAAAACAGGAGCACTGAGCAATGGCTGTATCAGTGTCACTATTCTTGTGGTGTGCTAACACTTTGCAAAATATTACTGTTGGAGGAAGCTAGCTAAAGGGTAAATGGGATGTCTCTGTATTATTTCTTACAACTGCTTATGAATCTACAATGATCTCAATAAAAGTTTTCAATTACAGATGAGGGAACTGCTGGGGATGTTGCCTTTTAATTTTGCCAAATAAGTCATTAAAAAATAATCACCCCATCTACTGTTGCCATACTTTCATAAGAGAAAGGGCATTTTCAGTGTTAAAAAAAAAAAGCAGGAAGGTCACAGTCTCAGAATAAAAGATGGTCTTTTCAAAATGAACATTTAGCTTATGAAAAGCTCACCACATTTTTTGTATTTCTCTCATTTCTCCAAGGACTGATAAGAATTCCATCCTATGAGATAAAGAATTGATGACTAGCATTTGGGAGTCACTAATATTAAGTGCTGGCTGGTCAGATAGGATTCTTGGGAAGGTGCTGATTGTGTGTGTGTGTGTGTGTGTGAGAGAGAGAGAGAGAGGGAGAGAGAGAGAGAGAGAGAGAGAGCGCGTGCGTGTATGCACATGTGCCTTTGTCTGGAGGGGATTTTGCAGTCTCCGGAGGCTGTGTTTAGGATAGGCTGCTCTGATTACAGAAAACAATGCTCTGGTAGGTTCTGTGGACACCTGGGGAGTCAGGGTGGGTGCCTTTCCTGGAGATGTGGGGCACCTGCATCCCCCTCTCATGTTCTCTGCTAAGATGCAGAGGCTGCATGGAACTTTGGGTCCTCATTGTGGGAGCCCAGGACAGCTGGGATCATCCAGGTGCAGGCCACCCTCAGCAGCCAGTGTGCCACGACATGGTGCCTGGTGAGATGCCCTTACTGTTCTGGGCAAATTCTGGGTCCTCACAGGTTTCTCTCATGCCGCAGGGAGAAGCATCCCTTTCAGCTGAATCCTCCCTGTGGCGAGTCACCCTGTGACCCCCGTGATTGACGGCTTGATGAGATTGGAATCCATGCGATGCCCCACTCACCCCGCCTCCCAGCCAAGAAGCTCACACTCAGCACTTCTGAGAAAGGCCTCACCCCGGTCCCTGTCCACTAATTGAATAACACTCAGCTCCGCGTTCTTCCATTTGGTCAGGAATTAGATTTCACCCATCCCGCTCTGGGCACCATGTTAGCAGAACTGTACAGAGGAGAGTCCCCAGAGGAGGGAGGCCGCTGTCAGCCTGTGACTGCTCAAGGTGTGCTGACTGACCCAGCCCACAGTGACCACATGCCCTTTGAATATAGGGAGTGCCTGCTCCGGAACTTTCCTTGAGTGGACTCTCATGTGGCTGAGGGGCACTGTGGGGGCTCAAGTGCTGGAGAGGCCCATGTCTCACCATCCTCAGGTGGGGTGATGGGCAGACAGGATGACAGCAGTGGGGACTGAGGTGTCCTCAACCAGCAAGGGGCCTGCTTCCACACTCCTCTACAAAACAGCCACCCTGCGGGGAATGGTTGTTTGGCATAGAGCCTCAGAACCAAAGCTGGAGGTGGGCATGTTTCCTAAATACAAATATGTGTCCCTTTATCCAAGCAAGTGGTCTTGCCATGAATTTGTCCATCCATCCGTCATCCATCCGTCTACTTATCATCCATCCTTAATCCATCCCTCCATTATCTCTCCATCTATCCATCTTTCCATTATCCATCCATAATCCATCCATCCATCCTTCCATCATTCATCCATCCCTCCATCCATCTATCTGTCTATCCATCCATCATCCTTCCATCTATCCATCCATCCATCCATCCATCCATCCATCATCTAGTACATCCCAGGCACTGACAGGGAATCCATCAGAATGGTTGCAAGCTCAGAGTTGGAACTAGACTGCCTTGGTTTGAATTCCAGGTCCACCACTTACTAGCTGTGAATTTACCCAAGTCACTCAACATTTCAGCACCTCAGTCTCCTAAACTGTGACATAGAGAAAGTGATAGCATGACACTCTTGCATGGATTCAAAAGTGAGGTGATTTAATGCAGGTAAAGAATTGAATACAATGTATGAGAGAATAAGCCCCCAAAGAAGGTTAAAAACAAACATGGCCTGCATTAGATGTTGGGACACAGGGGAGACAAGATGCCACCCAGGCCCTAAATAAAACTTATTAACACCTAGCAAAGCACTGGACAGAGGTTTCTGAACTTGAGTGTGGGGAGGATTCTAAAGGCTGATCCCATAGAGCCATGGCAGGGCCAGGATTCTGCATCTCTAATAAAGCCCTTGGTGCTTCTGATGCAGTGGTCCTACAGACCCCATAGGAGCCTCAGGGCTCCTTACCAGAGTGGGCTTTTGGTTTTGAGGTGATTTTGGAAAAAAAAGAAAGAGGAAGAGGAGGAGGTGGGCGGTCAAGGTGAAGGGCTGCAGCCTGAGAGGCAGCCAGCTGAGATCGGGGAACCACAGGGTAGGTCTGCAAGCCAGAGCCTGGTGTTCCTGGTGACAGAGCTGGCGTGCCAGCCAGGGGCAGCAGGAGCCCCCAAAGGGCAGGGGGGCTCTGTGCAGGAGTCCCTTTTCCTCCCACAGGATGAGGGGTCTCTGTAGACTGCTGGGTGGGGAATGGCATGAAGTGGTGTGTGTTGGACAGACCACCCCTGAGGACACTGTGGGCCATAGAGCAGAGGAGGATGAAGGGTACTGATGTCCCCAAGATGAGCAGGAGATGATGCCAGCAGCTAAGGCCTGGGCGGGAAAGCTGGGGAGGGCACGGCCCTGCGGACAGAGGTGGGGACAGCCTGGGGGAATGTTTCACGGACAACTGACAGGTTTGAGCGGTGCAGGGTAGGGGTGAGAGTGGGGTCAGGAGGGAGGGGAGAAGGGTGGATGGTGAGCTCAGCATCACTCCCAAAAAGTAGAGGGTGGGGCTGCCCGAGGGATGTGTCCAGCAGGGGTGGATACCAGGTCTTCAGCTCAGCTGGCTCAAGGCTGGAGATGGAGGTTTGAGCATTAGTGACCCAGATCTTGAGGCTGGTCCAGATCTCAGGTCCATGTACAGCGAGGCAGGGACAAGGAAGGTCCCCAGCTGAGGAACATTCAAGGGAGATCCACAAAGCCGGGAAGAAGCCTGCCTCCAGCTGGAAGAGTTCCTGCACTCCTTGATGGGGCTTCCAGGCTTCCCTGTGCATGAGGGCTCCAGGTGTGTGGGACTCCCTCTGCTGAGAACCCCAGGGGTGTGTGGCTGGGCCAGAGAGCCACCCGTGGAGTTTCCCTTCCTGAGACTTGATTGAAGAACCTGTTTGCCCCTTCTGCCTCCCCCGGCCCCTGCCCACCTGCCCAGACCATGAGAAGACAGGTGCACCCTCCCCAAAGTCCTCGCCAGCATGGAGTACCTCGCAGCACCCGGACATTTCTGGCACCTCACCTTGCAAATGAGCTGTGGACGACCTGAGAAGACTTCTAATTAGAGCATCTGTTTACGATCTCAGCTTCAACTGCATATGAACATTTTTCTCCCCTCTCCTTATCTGGAGCAGGCTGTCTGGGGTGGCGGGTGAGCAGGGAGGAAGGTGGGAGATTTCCTTGGGGACCCCCTTCCTCTGACAGGGGGACGGGTGGGTCTGCTCTTGGCCCCTCTCCAACCAGGGCTGGCAGGCATCACAGGCAGCTTTCCTCAGAACACTTAATGGGGGTATTGCCAGATTCGACCTCAGAAGGGAGATTATATTGGCCAGGCTCCCTCTGCCCATGGGATATGATGGGTACCATGAATTTCTGCTGTGATATTTGGCTTCTAGAGAGACGGCAGCAGAGAATGATGGACACATTTCATTTCAAGAAGAGTCAACTCAATGGAGCTGTAAGACACACAGTCTTCACTAAGTCAGGCAGCGTGGGTCCTTCTCCAGAACCTGCTCTGGATGGGCAAAGGGCCCATCTCCTCCAGGGCAGATGAGAGGGACCAGGCTCCCCACTTGCCAGGCTACCCAGCCTCATGTTCCATGCACTAGCTGACTTCTTCACGGCAGGCTGGGGGTGCCAGACCCACAGGATGCTGCCATGAAGGACCTCATCTGCTTGGTCCCTCCAGTCTCTCAACCGCATTGCCCAGCACTGGACTCCTGATGAAGTTGGTGAGGATGAGGGTCGCACCCAGAATGAAGAGGCCCATGCAGAGGAGAAAAGACGAGCATAAGGAACGGGGTGGCTCAGTCTCTGGCAGGTCCAGTCTCACCTCTGGAGGAGTTTCTAGAGGTCTAGGGGCTAAGTGCCAACTTTAATTTACCAGGTACTTTTTCAAATTGTATAAGAAGCAGAGTCTACAACCAGCCATGGGAATTGCTAGAGTCCCAGTCCCCAAGTGAGTGAAGTCACTCAGTCGTGTCCCACTCTTTGCGACCCCATGGACTGTAGCCTGCCAGGTTTCTCCATCCATGGGATTTTCCAGGCAAGAGTAACAGAGTGGGTTGCCATTTCCTTCTCCAGGGGATCTTCCTGACCCAGGGATCGAACCCTGGTCTCCCACACTGCAGGCAGATGCTTTACCCTCTGAGCCACCAGGGAAGCCCAACATACACTGAAGTGCTTTGTAACCTAAGTTAGCATATAATGACTGCAAAAAAGGAGCTCAATTTTAGCAGCACCTACAGGTGCCAGCCTCTGTCCTGGGTGTGACCATCCTCATCACGACTCAGAAGAACAGCATCATTATACCTGTTGTACAAGTAGGGGAACAGCTTCAGGGAAATCAAAACACTTGGCCAAGGCCCAGATAGAAGTGGACCCAAAACTTCCCCTTCTACAAAGAAGTCCCTTTGGTATCCAATCTATCCTGAATGTATAACCAGACCAACATACAAGGCATGTTCAGAAGAGCCCTGGCAATAGCTATGAATAATTATAAATAATACCAGTGGCTCAGCAGTAAAGAATCCATCTGCAATGCAGGAGACATAGGTTTGGTCCTTGGGTTGAGAAGATCTCCTGAAGAAGGGAATGGTAACCACTCCAGTATTCTTGCCTGGAGAATCCCATGGACAGAGGACCCTGGCAGGCTATAGTCCATAGGATCGCAAAGAGTCAGACATGATTTAGTGACTAAACGACTACAACAACAGCAAGTATAAATCATCAAATGACCAACTATCAGAGATTGGTTAAATAAATTATGGTCTATTTGCAGAATGGAATATAATGTGACCACTAAAAAAGATCATGCAGATCTATATCCATTAGCCCAAAGAGATGCTCATGATATGTTATGTAAAGGAAAAAAAAAAAAAAGGCAGAGTTACAAGATAGCACTAAATAATACAAGTATATTTTAAAATAAAAGTTCACATATTCATGTGCCTAAAAATAGCCTATGAACTAAGTTCGTACACTAAAAATATTCAAGGTGTGATTTCATGTGATTTATGTTACCTTTTTACTTTTCTTTATTGTTGGGTTTTTAAACATTGGCATGGATGAGTTCGGAGAAGGAAATGGCAACCCACTCCGGTACTCTTGCCTGGAGAATCCCATGGACGGAGTGTGGTAGGCTACAGTCCATGGGGTTGCAAAGAGTCGGACATGACTGAGCGACTTCACTTCACATGGATGAGTTCATAATTTAAAAGGAATAGTAGAGTTGTACTCATTTTACAAAGAAGATACCACTGAATGTCCTTTCACCATAGAGGAGGGTTCCCTTCATTTATCTAAAAATATGCAAGCTCTCCTCTGGGGCCCCTTCCTCTGGATTGTGGGGATGGGGGAGCAGGTCTATGACAGCCCCGTGGGACGGCCTTAGTCCCTCTCCCTTTCCATGTGACATGCTCAGGAAAGAGTCTTGATTTCTTCCCATCTTGGGGTAAAGGACTGAGGAACATGTGACTCTGAAACATCTGAAAAGAAGGGAGCCTTGGGGAGCCATTTGGTCAACTCTCCCCCATCCACCTGCTCTTACCTTCAGCTCAGCCATTTTGGATGGTCCAGATGCTGGGAACGACTGAGGGCGGGAGAAGGGGGCGCCAGAGGATGTGATGGTTGGAGGGCATCACTGACTCAATGGACACGAGTGTGAGCAAGCTCCAGGACATAGTGAAGGACAGGGAAGCCTGGCGTGCTGTAGTCCAGGGGATTGTGAAGAGTTGGGCACAACCGAGCGACTGAACAACAACAAGCTCCTAAGAGTCTGCATTACAGGCTGGAGGACGCTTCTCCCAGGCCACAGGAGGGGCGTGCGGGCTCTGGACTCCGGCCAGCAAGCTGCCTGGCTGTCACTGGCTGCCCCTGTGGCCCCTTCCTCCTCCTAACCCCCATTCTGCAGCATGACTTCAACAGGAGGCTTCAGGACAGCAGAACAATTTAATTCCTATTACAGTATAAAAATTAATAACATTAAAATGTCATGATCATCCCACACTAATTAAGCATCTAATGAATAATTAGCTGTGGACACATCTGACATTTTTGGTCATTAATCTGAGCAAGTGTTTTAAGTTCCAAACAAAAACCCCCTCTGTGGTGGAGCTTGCAACTTTGTGTGCAGTGGCAGAGACATACAAAAGCATCCTGCATTTCCTGCTCAGCGGGGAGGCAGGAGAGGGGCCAGAGGGGAGGCTGGTGCAGACTGGCCCTCTCTAATTGGGTAGCTGTGCTGGGGAGGGGCCGATGTGAAGACTCAGGGGCCATCAACACCCTGAGCCCCTGGGTCTGAGCCCCTGGGTCCATAATCCCTGTACATGGCTGATGACTCAGAGGCAGGGATCAAGCAGACTGTCTTACTGGGACCTCTTGTCCTTCCAGCTTGTGAAGCCTCAAGGAGGAGCAAGGGCCTGGGCTCATTTAGCAGACTTGCCAATCTGATCCTTCAATTAAAAGTGAAGTCAGGTGTCTGAGGCTCCTGCGTGGCATCAGTAAAGCAGAGACCTAAGGAACAATGGCTTCGGATATTGCTGAGGACAGGACTCCCCTCCTGCCCTTTGGTCCCTCTCATTTCAAGATAAGCTGGGGCACTCAGGCAATGTCACAGTTGCAGAGGGACAGCCTGGGATCCCAGCAAGAGCCCAACAAGGTTTATACCCGGGGTGACAACCCCTGGCTGTCAGATAACCTCTCGCTCAGCCCCTAAGATAGCTGTGTGTTGTTCAGTCTCTCAGTCGTGTCCCACTCTTTGTAACCCTCCGGCTCCTCTGTGCTTAGTACTCACACACAAAACTCCAGGAGGAGACAGGGGCCCAGAGAGGTTAGGTGACTCCCCCAAAGTCACACAGCTGGAAAGCAGCAGGGTCTAGACGAGAATCAGCGTTTCTGGCTCCAAAGTCTGCATTTTAGATGCTGCTCCTTATACGACTTTCTTTCTAATATCTGAAGGAACCCTCCCAAGGTCACAAGAGCATGGAACTGCTGGACCCAGATTAAATCTGCCCACGAGTAAGCGATGCTCATAAGGGCATGTGATCTCAGGTAGAGGGAGCCTTCGAGGACCCCTCTGGGCTCTCAAGACCAAGCAGAAATCAACAGACAGCTTGTCCTGGTTTTCCTCCAAGACTGTCTTGAATCTCAGGCGTACATATCAGCTGGTGTGCTCTGCTGCTAACAAAGAGGGAGCCCCAGGGTCCCGCATGAAACAGCCTCAGCCCCTAGGACCCACAGCTGCTGGATATGTGTCCAAGGTGCCCCCGAGGGACAGTGTCTTCCCTCCCGCTACTGTTCCCATAGAACCTGAGAATGGGACTGTCTTAATCTGCTCAGAATGCTGTGACTAAATACCACACTCTGGGGGGTAAACCACAGATATTTATTTCTCATAGTTCTTGAGACTGGAAGTCTGAGGTCAAGGGCAGGCATACTTGGTTCCTGGTGAGGGCACTCTTCCTGGTTTTACATGGCTGAGAGATATCTTGTGTCTCTTCTTCTTATAAGGATACTAATCCCATTGTGGGCCTCCATCCTCATGATCTCATTAACACCAATTACCCACAGAGGCCCCACCTCCAAACACAATCATATGGAAGGTTAGGGCTTCAAGATATGAGTTTGGGGGACACTCATTCAGTCCATGGACAATCATTCAGTCCATGGCATGACCTTACTTGGGAATAGGGTCATTGCAGATGTAACAGGTTAAGATGAGATCATACTGGAGTAGGGTGGCCCCTGATCCAACATGACCCGAGTCCCTATACTGCTGCTGCTGCTAAGTCGCTTCAGTTGTGTCCGACTCTGTGCGACCCCATAGACCACAGCCCACCAGGCTCCTCTGTCCATGGGGTTCTCCAGGCAAGAATACTGGAGTGGGTTGCCATTTCCTTCTCCATGAGTCCCTATAAAAAGGGGAATGTAAGGCTTCCCTGGTGGTCCAGTGGTTAGGAATCCTGGTCCTGGAAGATCCCACATGCTGCAGAGCAACTAAGCCTGTGCATCACGACTACTGAGCCAGTGGTCCAGAGCCCAAGAGTTGCAACTTCTGAAGCCCTTGAGCCCATGCTCTGCAACAAAAGAAGCCACTGCAATGAGAAGCCTGAGCACCACTAGAGAGTAGCTAAAGAAAGCTTGCTGCCACTAGGGAAAGCTCATGTGCAACAACAAAGACCCAGCACAGCACAGCCAGAAATAAAATAAATTAAAAAAAATTTTTTTTTAAACAGGAAATGTGGACCCAGGTGCACAGAGGGAGATGCCACGTGACCATGAAGGCAGAGGTAGAGGCAACCATCACAAGCCCGGAGATCACCAGCAAGCCATCAGAAGCTGGGAGAGATGCCTGGACCAGATTCTTCCTCAGAGCCTTCAGACAGAACCAAGTCTGCCATCACCTTGATCTTGGTCTTCCAGCCTCCAGAGGTGGGAGACAATAACTTCTGGTTGTTGAGCCACTTGGTCTGTAATGCTTGGTGCGGCAGCCTTAGGAAGCTAACTCAGATGTCTACAGGCATCTCTACTGTATCTAGGGCAGCTCTCCTGACCCCCTACAGCCTCCTTCATTGTTAGTGAGACCCCTGCAGCCAGTCTGGAAGCTTCTCTTTCTCTACATCCTGCATCTGATTGGTCAGCAGACCCCACCACTCCACTGAGCATCCATCTGGAATTGGACTGCTTCTCACCACACACAGCTCCCCCATGGGTACCACCGTGGTCCTCGGAAGCA
Organism: Bos indicus; assembly: GCF_029378745.1. Classification (NCBI taxonomy): domain Eukaryota; kingdom Metazoa; phylum Chordata; class Mammalia; order Artiodactyla; family Bovidae; genus Bos; species Bos indicus. Next base: position 46,696,576 of record NC_091775.1, read on the forward strand.
CCTCCCACTTGGTCTCCAGCATTGTCCCCTGAAATCTCCCTCTGATAACCAGTGGGATGGTGTTGGAATGTAAGTCACTCATGACCTACAGAACTCCCATCTCATTCTCATCCTCCCTCTAGGGTCTCCCCTCCCCTTGCACTGCAGCTCCCTCCCTTCCATGAAGACATCATGAACACTCAATGCCTTGGCACAGTCTGTTCTCTTTACCAGATGCTCTTCCAGCTTCCCCTGATCCTGTTCTCCCTGCTCCCAGGAGAAACTTGCCTACGTGGAGAAACCTCCCCAGCAGGGCCTGTCAAGCCACCTTCAGGAGATTACACTGCTGTCCAGCAGCCATCACTCCCCTACTCCAATTTTTCTGCTACCATTGCTGGCTCCACCCTGTGATTCACTTTGGCCACTGCAAGCAGTGGGGCAGACATGACTTCCCAATAAACCAGGTCCCGGAGCAAGGCTGATGAAACAGCCTAAACCTTCCCCTCCGCAGGGGCAGAGCCCCAGAAGCTGCTATGATTGGAGGGAGAAATAAATACCTGTTCTTAGCCTCTGAGATACCCAGGCTGTCTGTTACACAGCAAACCTGACTAGTAAGTTGCCTCTCCTCCATCTCCTTGAAATCACAACTCATCCTCTCTTGGGGACCCTCCAGGTCTCCCCTGCCTTCTGCTTTACTGGTTCTCCCCCCAGCACGGAGTCCCTCCTCCATGTGGTATGACTGATTGATGATGCTTGTAGCTCGGTGTCATCACCCTTGCTGGGGGGTGAGCTGGGTGGGTGGGGCCCTTGGTCTGCTCTGGTCTTCTGCATATTCTTGATGCCCAGAGGTGTGACTGGCAGGAGCAGGTACTCAGTGCTCCTTTTTGAGCAATGAATGAATGAGAGAGTGAGTGAATGAATGAATGAAAAGCACCCTCATGGATCGGTAATAGGCACTCTCCACTCCCCTATGGAGGAAAGGTCCTAGCTCTGCGCAGGCAGAAGATCCTGAAGAACAGCTAGACTCTGAGCTGGGCAGACCAGGGATGTGGTTTCAATTTTCCAGACAAACCTGAAATTCTCGAGTCTGGATCAGAAATCCTGGGAGCCTCAGAAGGCATAGAGAAAACAGAGAAGGCTCCCTGCCACCCACCAGTCCCCCAAGTCTGTGCTCTGTCCCCATGGCTCCTAGGAGGGGCTAGGAGGGACTAGAAAGGGCTCCTAGGCCTAGAAGGGGCTTCCTCTGCAAAGTGAGGTTAGGGCCCAGGAAGACCACTGGGCCACAGTCTCCGCACAAGGTCCCAGGCACCCAGAAGCCCCAGCAACGGCCGGGTTCTGGGGACAGAGGGTCTCAGAAGCATCACCAGCCTGTTGGGATTCGTCTCCAGGGCTATGCTGTTCCCCAGCACTGGGGCATCTCCTAGGGAACTGCTGAATGAAACAGCTCCAGATCAATCCAGTAAATTCTGGTGTAGGGGCTTGAAAGGGGGGTCAGGAAACTGTCATTTCTTTTCTAGGCTTCCCAGGCCTGAGAACTGCCGGGCTTCATTCTTCCACTTCCCAACACAGGCATCTCAGTAACCAGCACCTTAATGAAACAGGGAGCCTTATTTCAGGACCTATGATGTTAATACCAAGTGTGGCACCTCTTTCTAGTGTGAAGATCGGTTGGAAAGGGGCCTGTCTGGTCCCTGAGTCAGTGTGCTTGTCCAAAGGGAACCATATTGCCAGGAGGAGGCATATTTTGGGGCAGAAGGACTTAAGAATGACAGTCAGAAACTTGAGCAGGAGACTCACTGGTGGAAAGAAAGAAAGTGAAAACAACCCCATGGACTGTAGACCTCCAGGCTCCTCTGTCCATAGAATTCTCCAGGCAGGAATACTGGAGTGTGCTGCCATTCCCTTCTCAGGGGGATCTTCCCAACCCAGGGATCAAACCCGGGTTTCCTGCATTGCAGGTGGATTCTTTACCATCTGAGCCACCAAGGAAGCCCCTCACTGGTGGGCAGGAGCCCTTTACTCCATTGGTGGCCCTCCCACCAAGAGGCATCCTGGCCCTAAGTAGTGACAATTTTTAATGGGCAACCGTTTGGAGAAGGAAGCTTGCTGGCAGCAGCAGAGGTAGGGAGAGCCCATATTCTCATCAGATTTGCACCCCCATACCCCAGCCTCTGTTCTGTGGCTCGCTGACGGCTGTCCCTGCCCAGAGACCAGGAGGAGACCCAGGCAGCTGCTTGTGGTCCAGTCTGGGCCTCGGGCCTCGGTGCATTTTTACAGCCAAGTTATAAACCTCTGAGAAATGGGGTTTATAATGGAAACTCTGACACCACTAGAAATATATCAGCTCTACTGGGTGCTCTCAGCATACAGCCCTAATTTATAAACCACTCAGGGATCCCGGGTCATTTTGAAACTTACAGACAGTAATCCGGAGGCAGAGTAAACCAGGAGGAGAAAAAAATGGCGCAAGCATCCGTGGATTATGAAGTGTGCGGAGGCCGACAGCTCAGAAATCAACCCTGTGTCACAGGCTCTGGTCTCTCTCCTGAATCCTGGTACTCCCCACCCCCACCTCCATCTCCAAGGGACCTGGAGGAGGCCTGCAGCTCCATCATTTGCCCAGATGCTGCTCCGGGCATCTTCTAGCTGTGTCTTTAGTGTGAGGACTGGAGAGAGAGGATGAGGGAAGAAAGGGTCTACCATGTGGTTTGACGGAAGAGACGGGTCTTCGAGATTTTTTCCAGTGTGTGTTCTCCTTTACATTGAAACAGTGGTGGCGTGGGCAAGCTTTACTCACCAGAGACACAAGCTTATCCCTAAAGGGGGCGGAAGACCCTATGCCCACTCAGCTTGTCGCCCTAGGTCTTGGCTCTGACACCCTGGGGACCAGCCTCATTCCCAGGGCCACTCTTCTGCCCATCTGCTGGGGAGGGACCCGCAGCAGTGAACCAGTGGCAGGAAGCCCAGCCCATCCTCACTGAGGGCTGCAGACTGGGCCTGGGGAGCCTGCAACCCACATCCCCCACCCCGCCAGCACTTAGCTCCCTGTCTCAGGCCACAGCCATCTTTCCATGTGGTTTCCAGCACTCTGAGGACCCTCACCTTCTTACTCAGCAACTGCATGTGTGGAAGAAATCAGGATGGAGACAAGGGCCCTGGAGGTAACCAGAGTAGTATTATAATTTCCTCCTCTTTCCTAAGGACAGGGATGGGCATTCTGGGACATTCCCACTTACTCCCTCTTCCTGGGTCTCCCCCTCTCCCTCCCTCCAGCCTTCCTTCCTTCTTAATTCAGTAATTCCGTTCAATATTTTCTTGGCGTGGCAGAGAGCTGGGCTCAGTGCCAGGTGCTGGGGACGTGGAACGACTCGGGGAACCTACACGTCATATGAGTCGCTTTGTAAGAAAACCAAGGCACTAAAGCAGCTTTTCCCGCCCATTTCCACCCATGCACTTTCTTGCTATTCCTCTTTAATTCCATGTGGAATTTCAAAGTAACTATTATGACTAACAACAAACCAAAGTCCCTTTGTGGGGGCGTTTTCAAACCACACCAACCCTGTATCCAACTTTCAGGGGATTCCTAGCTGCCTCTTCTGATGGAGAAGTAGACCCCTCCCGGAGCCGCTGGCATTCACTAGGGGCCACCACGGCCGGGATGGGGGTCTCCCATCGGGATGGGGGAGCAGGGCAACAATAGACCTGGCACAGAGCGTGGGCTGAGTTGCCCTGCTCTTGGGCGAGGAGCCTCACTCCTCCAGTCCCCCTACCTGTAATCCACCTGGTAAGGGCTTCCCAAGGGGCGCTAGTGGTAAAGAACCTGCCTGCCAATGCAGGAGATGTAAGATATGTGGGTTCGATCCCTGGGTTGGGAAGATCCCTTGGAGGAGGGCATGAAACCCCATTCCAGTATTCTTGCTTGGAGAATCCCATAGACAGAGGAGCCTAGAGGGCTATGGCCCATAAAGTCACAAAGAGTCAGACACGACTGAAGCTACTTAGCATACATGCAAGGGTGCCAGCAGGTTTTGTGGGATAACAAGCAAAGTGCTAAGCTCCCTGTCTGAAACATAGAACATGGGGTGTGCACAGTAAATCTTGCTGCTGTAGCCATTCGTCAAAGGAACAAGCAAGAGTGGGAATCGTGTGAGCAAAGGCCCTGAGGCAGGTCCAGCATTCAGTCAATACTCATGAACGGTGGCTGTGAGCTGGCAGAGGTACCACTGTGTGACCAGCAGGGAGACGATAACATCTTTTCAGGAAGATGGTGGGGCATCTCTTAGGAGGGGTGTGTACCTGCCGGCTCAGGGCTCGAGTGTTCTTTGCAGGGTGTGCATCAGAGTTCTGCCCTTGTCTGGGTGTGGATGCCCCAGGGAGCCCCCTGGGGACTTGTACTCTGCCTCCGAGGTGGGGAACCGTGTGCCAACTCTGTGCCTGGCCTTGAAGTTCCCTCCACCCCCTCCTCTCTCCCTCCTTCCTGGGAGTGTGTCTCTCAGGGCTCCTAGGAAAATGCAATTTGAGTCAAGCCACTTTCAATTACTGCGATGCAGTGTTCTGAGCCCACGAGGTGATAAAGGGCCTGCTTTCTCTCCTGGGAATGTTTGGGGTTTTCCAGACACCAAAGGAGAGAGGAAAAGGAAGTGAAGTTAACTGCTGCTTAGAGGAGCAAACAGTTCCAATAAGATCCCAGGGCTGGGCTGGTGCCCCCCTCATCCTGCTCTGCAAACCGCGGGCACCCCCACCCTTATGTGGAGACCAGCCCCCCAAAAGCAGAGAAACCAGAGGTCTGGGGACGAGCCCTGGAGCCAGAGCAGGGGGCAGGGGACCTGGAGAGCTAGGAACAGTGGGGTGAGTGTGTGAGCGTGCAAGGGTGTGGGAGAGGCATTGAGTGTGTGCATGTGTATACACGTGTGGGATCATCAGGTGAGCAGTATGCACCTGACTGTGTGCTCCCACTTGTGTGCATTTGCTCTCCACATGTCTCATGAAGTGCACACAGGTATGAGCCTGTGCATACGCATGACGGAGGCTATGAACCACACTGAGCCCCTCCCCCAGGGATTCTGCATCTGGGCTGGGGGAAAGGCAGGTGAGACATGGATACCACATCCTTAGGGAGTCACTGTTGGGAATGTCCCTGCCCCCTCAGAGAGCCACTGTTTGGAATGTCCCTGCCCTCTGGGACATTTGGGTCTGCTCTCCAAAGTGACTAGGACAAACATTCCTGCTGGCCATGGAGCATCTTTGTCCTGTGCACTGGAGCAGCAAAGAGATGAAGGGCCAGTGCTCTAGAATGTTCTTGACCTTGCTCCCTCTCTAGTGCAGCAATGTGGCCCGTCCTTTGGTGCATCCCAGCTCTTTTGATCCTGTAGGTAACGCAGGTGGGTGGGGCCCAGACACAGACATGGGAAAGGCTGGAAGCTTCTGGGTCTGTGTCTTGGAGTAGGCTGGCAGACAGACCAGGTGAATTCCTACTTTTTGTTTTGAGAATATTAATTTTTATTTTTTTAACAAAAACATTTAATAAAATATCTTTGTGATCTTGTGGTAGGGCAGGAATCTTTTTAACTTTTTGTTTTGTATTCGGATATAGAATCTGCCTGCAATGCAGGAGACCTGGGTTCAATCCCTTGGGTTGGGAAGATGCCCTGGAGGAGGGCATGGCAACCCACTCCAGTATTTTTATCTGGAGAATCCCATGGACAGAGAAGCGTGGGGAGCTACAGTACATGGGGTCGCAAAGAGTCAGACATGACTGAACGACTAAGCACAGCACATAGCCGATTAACAATGTTGTGATGGTTTTAGGTGGACAGCAGAGGGACTCAGCCATACATATACATGTATCCATTCTCCCCCAAACTCCTCTCCCATCCAGGTTGCCACGTAATGTTGAGCAGAGCTCAATGTGCGATACAGCAGGTCCTTGTTGGTTATCCATTTTAAACATACCAGTGTGAACATCAGACCAGGTGACTTTCTAAAGGAAACTGAAAGTGGGGCCTGTGCCGTCTGACAAGGCTGTGCAGTCCTAGGTCCCCTTCCTCCTTAACACGTGACTGTCTTGCTCACAGGGTCCCCCGGAAGCCACAGGAAAGGCTGAGCCTCATGTGCTGGTGAATTTAGAGGCTACACCCAGGTAGCAGGGAGCAGGGCAGTGGGGTCAGTGTGCTCCCCATAGCTGGGAGCCAGGAGTCACACCTGGTGGTTTCTCTGGGCCAGGAGAGCTGTGGCTGTGGGATGCTGGGGAGCAGAGCTGTGAGGGGAGGCTGACTGCCTGGGCCCCTCCATTAGTCAGGCTGGTTCTCCCTGCGGCTGGGGCCCTGACAGCAGTGTTCTTTGCCACCAAAGTCCTAGGATGTGGCTATTTCTCTGGTTTACTGGATCTCAGTCACAGCCAGATGTGGGTTGTAGGGGGCAGTCTTCTGGTGCCCAGAAGGTCCCCTCTGGCCATGCCTGGAAATCCTTGAGCCCTCTGGGCTCTGGCAGTCCCCTCTTACATCGCCATCACCTGGTTTTCTCCTTCCTGGCTGCCCACCCCTGCCCTGCTTACCTGCCTCCTCCCAGCCTTTCCCTCCAGGTCCGCCCCCTCCATGGTTTGGTCCCCAGAGACACAAGTAGGTACAAGCAGAGGTGGCTTAGGGGAGGGCATGTGAAAAGGTCCAGATGGACCCCAGCTGTAGGGAACGTGGGCAGGAGGTGTTGCCAGGATAGGGCACTGAACATCTAATGTGTGATGCTACCCTGTGGGTTAACCTGAGCCAAGTGCGGACAGGCCGGCCTCCTTACCACCCGAGGGCTCAAAACCTAAGAGATCGCAAGCCTTGATGGACCCTGTCGAAAAGGGGAAACCTCTGCAATAGAGAAAGCTGTGATGGTTCCTTGGGACCTAAAATGAAGTCTGGGATGGCCTGAGACTGGGTTTGGTCCCTTACCCAGCATAGCTCATAGGCAATGTGGCTCAGACAGTAAAGCGTCTGCCTGCAAGGCAGCAGACCCAGGTTCGATCCCTGGGTCGGGAAGATCCCCTGGAGAAGGAAATGGCAACCCACTCTAGTACTCTTGTCTTGAAAATTCCATGGACAGAAGAGCCTTGTAGGCTACAGCCCATGGGGTCACAAAGAGTCAGACATGACTGAGCGACTTCACTCACTCATAGGCAGAGCAGCCCTGAAGGAGGCTGGCCCTGTGCTCAGCTCCAGGCAACTCTTTACACACATGTTCACATGGAATGTTCACGGATGTATAAATGGGCTATAGAAAGCCAGTTCCTTCCTGGAGGCTGCCCAGTGGACGCAGATCCTCCTCTCGTGTTGTTCTCATGATCTGCCCCTGAGAGCAGTGGGTGAGGGTGGTGACCATTCCCCTTTCTTTTAGTGAGTCATTGGCCTGGGCCAGGCCAAAGGGAGACGCAGGCCAGCTCCCCACGCCTCTACCTGGGCCAGTTGTATTTCTCTAGGATACACTGGCTGGGCTCTGCAGAAAAATCACTCTGAGTTCTGAGACCTGAGAGCTGTTTGATGAGCACACCCCTGGCTCCTATGCCCCATCTCCAGTGACATGTTCCACATTTTTTGTAACAGGGACCCAGGCAGGAGGGCCCTCCATGCTGCAGACTCTGCTCATGGGCTGCAGACCCGCCCTGTTGTTCAGCAGAACTTGGGAGTATTTTCCAATGACTGGATACCATTTTACCAGGATGAAGGCCGAGGCTATTGCGGTCAGGCCTGGGGTTTCCTAACAAGCCAGAGGGTGACCAGCAGGCTCCCCCATACTGTGGGGCCCACAGGCAGCCCCCCTTCCTTCCTCCTTTTTTTTCTGTGGCCATACCATGCAGCTTGTGGGATCTTAGTTCCCCCATATGTGCATGTGTGCTCAGTTGCTCAGTGGTATCTGACTCTGCAACCCCGTGGACTGTAGCCTGCCAGGCTCCTCTGTCCATGGAATTTTCCAGGCAAGAATACTGGAGCGGGTTGCTATTTCTTACTCCAGGGGAATCTTCCCAATCCAGGGATCAAAACCCTGTCTCCTATATCTCTGCACTGGTCAGTGACTCTTTACCACTAGTGACACTTGGAAAGCCCCTTACTTCCCCCACCAGGGATCAAACCCAGGTACTTGGCACTGGACTGCCAGGGAATTCCCTTCCTCCCCCCATTGATGCTCCCTGGCCCCTCCCTCTGTCCAGGCAGGGCTAAGAGCCTAGAACAGAGGAGTGAATGGGGGCTGCCTCACACCCAGAAGCTTAGCTTCCAGCATGATTTTCCCTCTAAGCTCATCGGTGCCCACCGGGACCCTCGGGAGACCGAGCAGGGCCCACACACCACTCTTCAGCCCTGGAACTCCTTTTCCAAGTGCTGAGCAAGTGTCCAAAGATAATAAATGGAAATTTATTACACTTCCCCATAATCCACAGTGGATTCATTTCTGTTCCTTCACTGACTTCAGGTCCTCGTACACTTCAGGTCCCCCTGGAGCATCCTGTGTCCTGCTCTTGTTACAAGGGCCCCGGTTCCCAGAGCTCCCAGGGCCTGGGGCTCAGCTCCTCCTCTGAGAGGCTCCACCTTCCCAGCCTGTGCCCCCCAGGGAAGCAGGGGGGTCTGTGGACAGGTCATTGCTCCAAGGACCTCGCGCTAAAGGAGGCCATTTGCAGACTGGAGCTGGGCTCCTGCCCAAACCAGGGACCAAAGAAACACTTGGAATTCGTAAGGAGATTCTGCTGAGCTGCCGGAGCCCATCAAATTTTTATTGAATGCATTTCCTCTGGAGAACTTGTGTACTAAATCCTGCCTCGGCTGTATTAGAGGAATAAAAATTCCATGCACAGACTTGACTGCAAATGTTCCTCCTAAGGGCAAAGGACACACTTTCTCAAAGGCCACATTTTTTTTTTTTTTTTTGCACGGAGGCTGGGTGTGGGCTTGTCCTTGCCCAGGGCCCAAAGGGCTCCAGAGTGGTGGGCTCCTTCCTTTCATGTGGCAACGGGTGGGATGGAAACCACTCCGCATCCTACCAGCCCACGTTCAAGACTTCTGTGGACTTGGACTGTCCCAGCAAATTCTCCTCACTGCTGCACCACTTGCTCCAGCCCAGAGTGAAACCCACCATCAAGGGCATCAGGGGAACCCTTGGCTTCCTCTGTACCCTGGAGGCTCAGGTGGGTCAGGAAGATACCCTGGAGAAGTAAATGGCAACCCATTCCAGTATTCTTCCCTGGGAAATCCCATGGACAGAGGAGCCTGGCGGGCTACAATCCATGGGGTTGCAAACAGTCAGGCATGACTGAACAACTAAACAACAACCACCCCATTAAGCTACATTCCTGGTTGTCCTCCACCCTCCTGGATGGGCTCTCTTATAATTCTCTTCTGGACTCTGACTTTGTGCGGTTGTCTCCCCAAGAGAGATAAGTCCCTTGAGATAAGGTACAGTGGGGGAAATGAGAGAGATAAAGCTCAAGAAAGTATTAGAATCACAAGTGGAAGGTCTGCACGCAGTGGGAGATTACTGTGCAGCATCACACCGAGAACTTGCCAGGATAAACCAACCAAGGGTGATTTGTGGGCTCGAGGCCGCCTGCCAGCAAGTGTGGATGGCATGCAAACTGGGGTTGTCTTTCTTGTTCTCTGGACTGGCTGTGACTTATCCAGGTTTCCCTGGTGAGAGAGGATGGGCAAGTGGCTCAGAGGATTGGGGGCAGGGAGGGGAGACCGTCTCCTAGACCCAGGCCGCCTCAGGGACAAGGAGGTGCTTGTGAGCAGCATTGTGGCTGATGGTATGGAGTGTGGGCCTGAGAGAGGCTTCATCTTTGGGGGACGGGGGTGCCAGTAGCCATTCCAGCCTGTCAGGTCCCTCAAGGAGCCCTTTAGGTGAGTGGCCTCGGGCAAAGCTGCAGCCACTTTTCTTTCTGCCTGTCTTGGGGGATGCAGTTAACGTTCCGTGAAACTGAAAGGGTGGTGGCCTTTGTGGGCTGGGCTATCTGTCCCGGTCCTGGGTCCCCAGCGGGTAGCACCTGGCTTGACTTTATTACTTCCTCCCCAGGCTGAGCCCAGGAAGGGAGCCCATCTGTGTTTCCCCAGACTCTCTGGACAGAGGCTTCTGGGCTGAGCTTCCTGACCACATGGAGGGCGGGTGATGGGGCAGGGGCTGAGGCAGGAGGAGCCTCCTTCCCGCTGTGCTTGGGGTCAGCATACTCGGAGGAGGAAAGCTGGATCACAGTCCTCTGGGAGACAGAAGGATGGATGGCATGACCTCCGAAGCGCCTTCCTTTAATGGGGACCACGAGCAACGGGCTGGGCAGGCTGCATTCTCTCTGCCCTCATTTCCTGAAGCACCCACTTTGTAATTACAGCCGACGCCAGACGAGCCAAGCTTGACTTAAATGCTGGGGATCAGTTCCCAGGGAAACGTTATAGTGGCTGTGACATTTCAGCACCGCGGCAGTCACCAGGGTATTGAGCAGATGCTGCAGTCAATGAGTCACGATTCCCTGTCCCTGGCATGGGGACGCAGATGCACCTGTGCATGTACGAGTCCCCAAATTGCTAGAGCTTGCAGGCTGTGATGGACTTATGGTCACCATCGATGCATGACACCCCACCCCCCCACTGGGTGCAGGCCACCCACATCTGGAAAGTCATATATATAAACTTGCGTGTCCCACATACAGTTCTATCCCAGAAGGAGCGATCCTGGCTCACACACATCTTTTTCTCTCCTGCATGCCTTCCCACACGTGGGCTGCTTTTCAAGTACAAAGGAGCCCCGTTCTATTCAGGCAATCCGTATGAAGCTGACCTCGCACAAAGACCAGTCCACCACGCTGCTCTGAGCCGTCCCTCCGGGTCCAGGCAGTTCTGCTCAGGGTGCCTCCCGCTGACTCCTGGGAGCGGGTGAGGGGAGCTCTGAGAGATGGCCCTGGCCCAGGGGAGAGAGAAAAGTGGCTCGACAGTTCTGAATAAAAAGAAGCTTTCATCCACCTGAGATTAAATTATAGCCAGGAGGCACTTCTGAATAGGACCAAAATAGATAACTGGAAACAGGCAGCCCTACTCTAAATTCCCAGAATCTGTAGTCTTTCCTGGGCTGGGTTATCCTTGAGAAGCTCTGAGAGTATTTCTGTTTGAACAAGATCTGGGGGTTTCACGTGGAAGAGTGTGATCTTCAGGTTAACAGAAGCCGCGTTAGCAGAAACCTCCCTGACAAAAACTCAAATCTTCACTTCTCACCCAGCCGGGGGCTCATAGAGACTCCGGACTGGATCCTACTTGGCCTGGAAGGGGCCAAAGTGCCCAGGGCATTGCTTCCACCCCTGGTATGCCAGCAGCCCAGCTGGTCCTCGAAATGAGAGACTGGAGGTCAGGGGTCTGACAGCCTTGGACTCAGGCCCTGCCACACCAAGGAGGGTGGATGCCGGCTGGTGTGTGTGTGCTCACTTGTGCAGTCGTGTCAGACTCTTTGCAGCCCCATGGACTATAGCCCACCAGGCTCCTCTGTCCATAGGATGCTCCAGGCGAGAATACTGGAGTGGGTGGCCATTTCCTCCTCCGGGGGCTCTTCCCCACCCAGGGATCAAACCCACGTTTCTTTCGTCTCCTGCATTGGCAGGTGGATTCTTTACCACGATTGCCACCTGGGAAGCCTGGATGCTGGTTGGTGGTCAATGCAAATCACTTCTATGAATGGAAAAATGGGTGCCAAGGCAAAGCATCTTAGAAGGGACTCTGATGTCTGAGGAATTCATTGCTACTCTTCCACCACTCCCCACCTGAACTGGATCCTCCCTGCAAAGAACCCAGAAGGCAACCCCAGGAATCAAATGAACCCTAATAACACTGATCGAGGAGAAACAGAGCCAAGGAGAAAAATTGCTAAATAGCAGTTTGTCAGCCCTGAAACACTCTTCTGTCCTCTGTCTCCCACCAGGATGCAGGCTTGCCGTCTGGGTGCAAACAATGATTAGATTTTTAATTATTGATGAGTTTGCATCTCTAACTCCTCTGCAGCGACCAGACAAGAGTCTGATAAGTTTGCAAGAAGGTTTTCAAAGATGGGGACCATTCTTTTGGAGTGACAGCATGTGGGTCAACAGAAACTTGGGTTCCTTGTCTCTTGTTAAGAAACAGGAGTGGTATTGGCCCCAGTCACCTATCATCCTTGGCCTTCCAACTGGCTCCAAGGGCATACAAAACAGGGCAGGGTCAAGCTCTCTGTCCAGGACAAATAAAGCTTTCCAGTCGAGGCTGGGGGGCTCTAGGACCCTCACTATTGTCTTTTGAGTTTTCCATGTGGCTGCAGGCTCCTGCCTGGGGACCAGAGACTCTAGATCCTTGACCTATACATTCCCAGACCCCAGCAGCCTCGCTCAACCCCCTTCATGGTTTCAAGTCCCCAGAGACTTCCTGAACTGCCCCCTTTCCCCTACCTGGGAGGCAGTCTTTCTGGTAGATGCCTGCAGCCCAGGAGATTGAATTCATTCTTATTTCCAGGTGCTATACATTCAGATGAAGTTCTTCTTTGGATCTTCTGCCCAGAAAAGTATAAATATTTCTGATCTATAGCAAATGTGTTTTCCTTTAGCTAACATCTTGGCAGGCAAGTACACTAATCTCCCAGGAAAATCTAGGGCCTGAATAGCAAGCAGAATTTTTTTTTCCCTGAGCAAATAGAAATTCTGAGTTGCTTTTTTAATGTTGCTTTTTTTTAAAACAGCAGATCTGGAGAAAAATCACAGTCTATTAAATCTGCATCTCTTGAAAGAAAAACCCAGAAGGCCACCTCCCCATCAAAGGCAAAATGAACAGAGTTGGGAAGTGTGTTTAAAATGCACCAAGGGAGCAGCCGCCATCCTAAATTACCCCGCTCAGCCTGCAGATGCAGGGGTTCAAGCATCCCCTACGAGATGGGATGAGAGAGGCCGGTCGGCACTGCACAGCCCGCGAAGTGGAAATAGGACCCGTCTGCTCCTGCCGAAGGCTCAGCAGTGCCCCACCCTGTAGGTGCCAGGGACCCCAAAGTTGAGCAAAGAATATACCTAGCAAGACCCCAGACTCCCCAAACCATTCTCGATTCACATGCTTACATTTTATAGGCTCCTTCTGTGGCCAGACCTGGGGCATGAAGTGGCCCCCAACTTAATCCCTGGGGTATGGGTAATAAACATGAGGTCAGAAAAGGACCTAAAGCGGTGGGTCTGCTGCCATGGGCCAACCACCGAGCAACACTGCGGAGTGCGTGCATGCTCAGTTGTATCCCACGCTTTGCAGCCTTATGGACTGTAGCCCGCCCTCTGTCCATGGGATTCTCCAGGCAAGAGTACTGGAGTGGACTGCCATTCCCTTCTCACCACATAGAAACACATCAAGGGCTGCTCTCCTGTGTCTGCAGGCTACTTGCTTCCACATTGAGTTTTGGGGGGGTGTAAGTTGATACTATTGGATTGGCCAAGAAGTTCTTTCAGGTTTTCCCATAAGCGTCTATAGAAAAACCCGAACGAGCTTTTTGGCCAACCTAATACATCTTCCTTTAGCACTCCATCCCTAGACTAGAGTCATCTTCAAAGTTTTGCAAATTCCAAATGAGTGAGACCTCAATGAATGTATTAGTGAGGCCACTATTCAAACATCCCTTGGGTTAGATGGAAAAGCTAAAAATTTATAGTGCTTTTCACCAAATGGGGATGGAACTGTTATAAGATTATCCTGATGCCCTGTTGCTAAGTCATGTCCAACTCTGTGACCTCATGGATTGTAGCCCACCAGGCTCCTCTGCCCATCGGATTTCCCAGGCAAGAATACTGGAGTGGGTTACCATTTCCTCCTCCAGGGAACCTTCCCGACCCAGGGATCAGACCTGCATCTCCTGAGTCTCCTGCATTGGCAGGTGGATTCTTTACCACTGAGCCTCCAGGGAAGCCAGAACAGAGGAGTAGGTGTTGTTATTTCCAATTTCTTGCCTGGAAAGGTCTTTCCATCCCACTTGACTGGCTCCTCCTGTAAGCCAGAGGCAGGTGGAGGGACTGTCTGAACTGAGGATCCCAGGACCACAAAAGGCTGAGCCTCCGTGCACACTGCCCGGCCCAGACCAGGGCAAAGCAGGCCCTTCTGGAACCTTCCATTAATTCCCCCTCACTGGGTTGACCTGTCTGCTTCTTTCACTCTAAAAGGGGAGTGGGTGGAGTAGGGAATGGCAACCCATTCAAGTATTCTTGTCTGGAAAATTCTATGGACAGAGGAGCCTGGCGGGCTACAGTTAATGGGGTCTCAAAGAGTCAGATACGACAGAGCACAAACAAACAAAAAAGGGTCCACTCTAAACCCAGGGTGATCTCATCTAAAAATCCACAATTACATACGCAGAGATCACTTTTCCAAATAAGGTCACTTTTGCAGGTTCTGGGGGTTACAACTTGGGCACACCTTTAGGGGCCACTTTGAAACCTGGTGGCTTCTATGAAACCCAGGACGTCCCTGGTGGCTCAGACGGTAAAGCATCTGTCTACAATGTGGGAGACCCGGGTTTGATCCCTGGGTTGGGAAGATCCCCTGGAGAAGGAAATGGCAATCCACTCCAGCACTATTGCCTGGAAAATCCCATGGACAGAGGAGCCTGGTAGGCTACAGTCCATGGGGTCTGGACACGACTGAGTGACTTCACGTATGAAACCTGGTAATGAAACCACCATATATCTGGTACAATCTGGTAAGAAAAAAAATATAAGGGGAGTGGGTTGCTCTAGCCCCTCTCACTTGAATGACAAGCAACACCTCCACCCAGGAGACTGCTTCATGCCTTCCCACCACCTTGTCTGCAAGATGGTGTCCTTGATCCAAGTGGGAGAGCACCCCACACTCTGCCCACTCGCCCGAACCAGCTGGTTGCTACCAGCTTCCGGCTCAGAAGCTCAAACCGAGCTGGTGAACATCCAACACCAGCAATGTGGACAAAGAACTCCACCCAACACAAGGGTTGGACCACAGCGTCCGTCTCTGGTTGGAACACGGAGAGCTCACAGAAGGGAGCATATTAGCCCTGTGTTTTCCATCATGGAGACAGTAAACAAACCCCGAGGAAGAGCTGCCCATCACCCGAGCTAGCTTCCCGACAGGAAATGGTATGAGTGACTTCGTTTTTAAACATTATTATCCTCTTGAAAGCAAAAGATAAAGGACGCCTTGGAGCAGCCAAATTGCTTTGGCTCAAAAATCATTTTAAATACCATTTCCTTTAACAAGCCTACTGCCTGGGCAACGGATCAACACTATCCATTTTAACCTTAGTCAGTAGGAGAGAAAAAAAAAAATCACTGGAGTGCTTGTAATTATTTAGCTCTCTCCCTCTCTCCCCACCCAGATATGTTAACTAATGACCAAACAATGCATACCCAAGTCCTATTTTAAACAACTGAACCCATCAGGGATCATTTTCCCTCTGTGTCTACTATCAACCCAGACAAGGGGGATTTGGGGCTATTTTCAACCATTCCCAGAAAGTACTGGAAACAGTCTTCCCCTCTTGCTTAGGTTGGTAAAGCACCAAGTTAGAGCGGGTGTTCACCTTTGCCCTTAAGCTAAACAAGTCTCTTTAAAGACGTCTTTATGAATGGGAAGGATGGAGCCAATCTACCTCTGCTGGGGAGGGTCAGGCATGGAAGGGCTCAGACGAAAGCAGGGGTGGACAGGTGATCTCTCAGGATGCCGCTCAGATAGAAATGCTGTTAATAAATAAATAAATAAAGCTTGAAGGCTTTCAGATGTGTGGGTAGAAAGTGTGCTGTGGTCTCCTTTTTGTTTTGGAAAGAAAAGGAGTTTCCATTAGGTTATTTGCAAACAGACAAACGAGGAAAACATGCATAAGTTCAAAGTAAATGACTTTCACAGAGAATAGCCTAGGCGGTGGAAGGGATCCGAGTCTCTGCGTTTGTTCTTGTTTGGGTCGAGAGACATGTGCACAGGAGGAAGTGTCTTTACTGCTGAAACGGGAAGGTCTGAAGAACTTTTGGGTCGTAGCCTTGCCTGGAGGGCTCTAGGTCTCCCCAAGGAAGAGTGTCCAACCTGGGAGAGGGTGGTACCTCCGCCTACAGTGCCCTCAGAGGCCACATCCATCTCCAAGGACCTGGCTCAGGACTTTATCTTCACAACTAGATCGGAAGCCCCTGCAGGACACACGGCATCTTACAGCACAGACCCAGCAGGGAACCCACTTTAGCACCAATGCCTCTGGTCCCACCAGCCCCTCACCAGGTGAAGGGGCAGCTTTAACGCTGCTCTTGGTAATTACAGTTTTGGCTTCACTGAGGCCAACTGTGGTGCTTCTGGGAGGATGGACTCCTTACCGAGTGACTGCCCATTTTACCTGCATCTCTTACAAAAAATAGGCTCTCAAACTACAGCCACTATGGAGAACAGTATGGAGATTCCTTAAAAAAAAACCTAGAAATAAAACTACCATATGAGCCAGCAATCCTACTACTGGGCATGTGCCCTGAGAAAACCATAGCTGAGAAGGACACATGTGCCCCAGTGTTCATCGCAGCACTGTTTACAATAGCTAGGACATGGAAGCAGCCTACATGTCCAGCAGATAATGGATACAGAAGCTGTGGTACATATATACACAATGGAATAGTACTCAGCCATAAAAAGGAACAGACTTGAGTCAGTTCTAATGAGGTGGATGAACGTAGAGCTTGTTATACAGAGTGAAGTAAGTCAGAAAGAGGAAAACAAATGTTTGTTTGTGCTAATATATATTCCTCATATATTAGCACACATATATGGAATCTAGAAAAATGGTACTGATGAATGTATTTGCAGAGCAGGAATAGAGACTCAGACATAGGGGACAGATTTACGGACACAGTGGGGGCAGGAGATGGTGGGATGAATTGAGACAGTAGCACTGAAACATACACGTTACTGTATGTAAAATAGATAGCTAATAGGAAGTTGCTATATAATACAGGGAGCTCAAACCATGCCCGTGACAACCTAGAAGGGGAGGGAGGTTTAAGAGGCAGGGGATATATGTATACCTATGGCTGATTCATGTTGATGTATGGCAGAAAACCAACACAACATTGTAAAGCAATTATCCTCCAATTAAAAACAAACAAAAACTACCGAAAGAGCAGATACGAAGCCAGGAAGCCCGGGGAGGGAAACTCAGCTGCAGATTTAGGGTCAAGAGAGTCTGATTCTGGGTCTGGGTGAAGAGTTATTCGTTCCGCAGCCCTCTGCGACATTAACCAGAATGTTGCATCACTTGGGGAGGAGAGAGCATCCCCTGGGTGGAGACGGGGAGGGCTCTGTTTTCAGATGCCTGGCGAGGCTGACCCTGCGGTCCAGCAGGGAGCATGGAACGCTTCCACTGGGACCCAAGTGCCCTCTTGTAGCTGCTGAAAGTCACCCCGTGTAACGAGCAGCAGAAACAAGCTAATGACGCCAGTACGCCTCCTCCCTTCTGTCCAGGGGACCAGGACTGTGTGTGTTCACGTCCCCACCTCCTCTAGGGCATGGAATGTCAGCCGAGGGCCCTCAGTGTGGAAGCATGGAGTGGAGGGTTGGACAGTTGGGGTGTGGCATTCTCTGCCGACATACCAGCCTCACAGGGGGGCCCCACTTAGAGAGTCTCGTACATGAAGGCCCAGCCATCTGACTGCATGCGTCCAGGGTGACTCTTTGCTTCCCAAAGGACTCCCACTAGGGCCCCCGTGAGCCTGTGTGCTATCTGTGCCACCTCTGGACTGTAAGCGTCCAGAGGTCAGGGTACCCGTCTGCCTGGTCATCCCTGGGTCCCCTGCACCCGGCACAGAGCAGTGGTATCTGAGGAATGGATTTCTCTAGTGCATTTAAAAAAGACCTCAGAGCCTAGCAGGTGCCTTGGTGACCCACAGTGGAGCCGATCTGCCGATTCTCTAGGGACAGCTCTGTCCTGCCCCGCAAAGACTCCATGAAAGACCCCTGCACTGTGGGGTTTATTTAAGACCTCTGGACCGTACTGTATAATATGTCATCTGGAGAGCTAAATAGGACAATAGGAGCCTGGCTAGGGGATAGGAGGGTGTCATTGTCCCTTCCCAGGCCAGGGCCACTACTGGGGAGGAGCATGGGCAGAGAAGGGAGGGGACTTCCACAAGGTTACATGGAAGGAGAAGCCAAGCACTAAACTGTACATAGACGATTTCATGACACTTTTATAAGGTCCCTACAAAACAAGTCTCTTAGCATCCATTTACAGTCAGGGGAACCAAAGGCCCAAGAGGTTAAGAAGTGTGTCCCCAGGTCACGGGGCTGGGTGGCCGAGGAGAAACTTCTACAGTGGGAAAAGGCCATGAGCCCCCTTGGGACGTGACCTCAGACCCTAGACAGTCCCTGGGGCCCACGCCTCCCGTCTCCTCGTCTCATCTCCTCACCACTCTGACAGTAGCGGGCAACCCGCCACCTAGGGACGCCCGGGGCACAGCGTGGTAGGCAGAACACAGGCAGGTGTGTGATGGGTTTTCCTCAGAGGAACAGAGGAGGAACGGGTGCTCCCACTGAAGGTGTGAATGAGTGAATGAATGAATGAGGACTGAAGGTTTCCAGCCTGGAGTCTCGGGAAACCACAAGCACATTTGGGTCTCAGCTGCTGGCCTGAACTTATTCCTCCAGAGCCGGGATTATAGGGTGTTCCATGACGATGAACAAGCCCAAAGTGTGCACGTGGGCCTGATTCCAGCAACCCCAGAGATGAGGACAGCTGATCACACGTGAGTGTGTGATGGACTCTCCAGAATCAACACTGCTGGGGTCCCCTTGGTCACCTGGGAACAGCGCTTACAAGGCTTCACCAACAGTGCTGGGTAAATGTCAAGAAGGGGGCAGAGGGACCACAGGGCCACAGAGGAGGCCCCCCCTGGGGTCTGGGCCAGTGAGGCCTATTCTGGACCGTGACCTCTAACCCCAAGTGTTCTGGCCTTCAGGTTGTGAGTGTGGCCGCTGAAGGCCACCATGCTCATGGACCGGCCTTGACATGCACACAGGAGCTCTCGGGTTTGCTGACTGGAGAACCCACGTTCAACTTGGAAACGTTTTCCACCTTCTATCAAGGGAGTCTGCAGAAGAGGCTGGGGGGCAGGGTCTGTGGCAGGACAATGCAGGAAGCTACTCAGGGAAACAGAAGCCATCCCAAAGGGGCAGAGATCCTGGACAGGCACTGAGAGGAGCTGGCAGCTTTTGCTTCCCCTGTCCTCTTCCCGAGAGGAGGCACAGAACTTCAGTGACCTGGTCAAGGTGGTCCGTCCAGAAAAAGGGCCCCCAGACCCAGAGGCAGACACCTGTGTCTGGGCTTTGCCTGGCCGGCCGTGGGGAGGAGCCCTGGGACTCTGGGCAGGTCCAGTCCCTCTGGGCCTCGTTTTCCATCCTCAGAGGGCGTCCTGTGCTCCCCAGGGCAGGAAGGGGGAAAGGGGAATGTTGTCACTTCCCCTGTCTTCCCCCAGCAATTCTGCAGGCTCTGAGGCTCCTCTGTGAGATTCTCCCACGGATGCTCATGGGGGCCGGCAAGGAAGGAGGGTTTTCTTCCCAAGCTGCCTGCCTCCTATTGGCTGTCTCCTTCACTACCCCCGAGGGAGAGAGCCGAGCATCAGGTAAGGGTGATGCCCCAGAGGACCCTCTGCAGCCACAGGTGGGATCAGCTTCCCCATACCGGCAGACCTCTTCCTCCCCAGGGCCCCACATCAATTGCCTGTTGGTAACACCCTGTCTCTCGGTCTGATTTTGCAAATCTGGGTGGGCTTTTGACTTTTCTGAGAACTTTGCCAGCATCAGCACCTGGTGCCTGGTGAAGCTGTCCCTCCCCACCCTCACCTAGGTGATCAGAGCAGGAGGAACATGGTGTGTCCAACTGGCTTGCAGCCACGTCCATCTCCCATGGAGCCATGAAGCCCACTGTCAACTTGGGTTCACACAAAAGCCTGGCGTCGCTGCTTGGCCACGGTTCCCCTCACAACCTGCACCTCCTCCACCCATACCAGGCTTTCGAGTCAGTTTCTGAGAGAAATAGAGCCTAAGTATTAAAAAATACTGTATAAAAATCTCAGCAAGAAAACTCGCATTCCATGGAGCGTCTTGGTCTTCGAGGCAGGACCTGGGTGCCTCTTTTCCTGCCTTAGTGGAGATGAGGTCGGGGCTCTGCATCTGCAGGCTGGTCTTTCCCAGGATGTATCTGTGTATGTGTGTGTGTGTTATATGTATCTCTGTGTGTATATGTATGTGTGCATCTCTGTGTATCTGTGCATCAGTGTGTGTGTGTATCTAGTGTATGTGTGTATATATGTATCTCTCTGTGTGTATATGAATGTGTATATCTTTGTGTATCTGTGTATCAGTGAGGGTATCTGTGTATCTGTGTAGATATGTATCTCTGTGTATCTGTGGGTGTGTCTTCAGGCTGGTCCATCACAGGATGTGTGTGTGCGTGCATGTGTGTATATGTTTCTGTGTATCAGAGTGTGTGTAAGCATATCTGTGATGTGTGTGTATACGTATCTTTCTGTTTGTATGTGTGTGTATATCTGTGTGTGTGTATCTGTGTATGTGTGTGTATATATATGCATCTCTGTGTGTATATATGTATGTGTATATCTGTGCGTGTGTCTGTGTGATGAGATGGGCAGAAAGGCTGGGTAGACAAAACAAACTGCAGCCTCAGGCTCCACACCCTCCCAGGCCCCTTTGGTCCCTGAGGCTTGAAGTGTGAAGCTGGGGGTGATATGAACTCTTTGGAGGGGGTGCTGGGACCAAGGTCTGCACCCACTCTGGCTGCCGCAGCCTGCACCCCAGCCAACAAGAGCACACCCAGAATTGGGACCCAGCCTCCAGGTGGCCGTGGAGCTCCAGACCTGCCTGTGGAGAGGCTCTGGCCACCTGGGCCAGACTGACCAGGAGTGTCTAGAGTGAGTCAGATGGCAGATGGGCAGATCCCAGATCAAGAGGCAGGCTGCTGTGGTCTGTTGTCCCTGGGGGAGGTGAGGAGAGGTGAGAGAAAGTGACCATGGCTCCAGAAAACAGGTCAGAGGCCACAAGGCAGGTCTGCAAACAGAGCTGTGATGTGCAGACAACTGAGAGGAGCCCAGCTGCATCACAGCAAAGAACCGCACTGGAAGGTAACTAATGGGACCAAGAACAGCCCAGGGTCTGTGATCTCTCCTTTAGGGGCCTGGTTCTAAAGATCCTGGAAAGTGCAGCCTTTGGGATTCTCTGTGGTCCTTTGCTTCCTGTCCCTCAGCCAAGGCTTGGACACCTACTGTATCCTGGGCCCCTCTATAGGCTGGCATCTGAATGCAGTTTCTTCCCACGAGTTTTCTTGCATCACCCCATTAGCAATACTTGCAGGCCCAGGCTGGTCCTCAATGGACATCTCAGGCGGGGCTGGGACTAGCGTGAGGCAACGGATTGGTCTCATGCCTTGGGTTAAAATTTAAGTAGGTACCCAAATGCTCATCACTGAGACAAATGCTATTTTAATGCAACCTTCCAAAAAAATTAATGCAAAAATTTTCAATGAACTAAATGCTAAAACGTTAAATAAAGATAGGATGATCATCACTGACTTCTCCTTTTGCCTTAAAGCTCTGATATGGCTTAGGCTGGCCCCCGAGCTGAGGGGTAGTGGCTCCACCCCAAGTGAAGGTTTATCGCCCAAAGTGCTGGCTTCCTAGTCCCATCTGGGTTGCCACAACTGCTTCTCTCCGTGTTAATTCGAGGAGACTGAAGCACAGACGGCAACTGCTGAGGGGCCTTTGTGCATTTGCTACAGGAAGTGAGGAACAAGGGAGGTACAGGCAGCCATGTGTCAGACACAGTCATTGCTACCGTGGGTTCCTGTGCACTGAGCCTGTGCTATGCGCTCCGTGTCATGCTGAGTGCTTCACACATGTTATGGCTTTTTTTTCTCCTCCCAACAAATGCCCCAGGCAGGTACTGTTATCATACCCATTGTGCAGGTGAGGAAACAGGCACAGAGAGGTTAGGCTACTCCCCAGAGGACTACGGGCAGAGCTGGGATTTGAACTCAGAGCCTGAGTGTGCTAGGAAGGTGGGCAAGGAAGCCCCTGGTCCTGCCTCAGGGAGAGAAGCAAGGGGAACTTGAGAACAGGACAGTGCCTGGGGAGGGACAGCCCTTATGGGGGAGGAACTGACTATCCAAGTGGAAGCCAAGGGCACTGCCATGACCCTGATGAGATGTCCACTGAGTCACTCCAGGCACAGGGGTGGGGCAGGGTGACCTAGAGTCTGGGGCTGGGACCCCATGGAAGGTCTGGGGAGCTGTGACAGATACAAAGAGGACAGTGACCATCCTGGAGGCAGCTCTCGGATGCCCAAAGAAGACCACATTCAGCCTTAGAGATCGCCATGGTGGCAGCTAACTTGTCCCCATGGAAACTCAAGCGGGAACCTCCTCCTTTTACTCCACAAGGCAGGAGCCTTTGTCGTGTGGGCAAGGACTAGGGAGGCCCAAGCAGGTCCTGTGACATAGGATGTGGGCTCCAGTCTCCACATCTGTGCTGCACAGAGGTGACAGGGCAGTGGTGTGCTGAGCTGGATGTGAGTTGCTTGTTATGTTTTCAAGAACACTGTAACTGGGGCTTCCCCAGTAGTCCAGTGGTTAAGAATCTGCCTTGTAATGCAGAAGACATGGGTTCGACCCCTGATCGGGGAACCATATGCCATGGGGCAACTAAGCCCCTCACTGTAACTACTGAGCCCATGCAGCACAAACTACAGAGTCTGTGCACTGCCATGCAAGATTCCACATGATGCAAGGAAGAACCCACGAGCTGCAACTAAGACTCAACCCGGCCAAATATTTTTTAAAAAGAGAATGTTGTAACCAATGGCCATCAACTTGGAATCCTGAGATCCGCTATAGTGGGAGTATTTACACCTTGGAAATTGGCAAATATAACCCATCAGGAATTTGTTTTTGTTCTTCCCTCCACCCCCCCCACCCCCCCAACAAGAGACCCTGGTTGTTAAATATTTACCAGCACACCACTGCATTGTGGAACAAAGTCTCAACACCTATAAAAATCTGGCCACCTCTCAATTGGCCATACTAATCACAGGAGCATTTGTGTGTTTCTTCCCCAAAGAGGCGATCATCATGCCAAACAGGGGTTATAGTCCAACATCGTTTCTGGGTCTGAAAACACAATCTGTTTCTGGCAGCAGAATGGTCTTTGATCTAATTAAGCTTGACTCGGGCTGCTGTTGTAAGCCTGCATCCTCTGATCAGACACCATCGGCTGGCGGCTGAGTTGTGTGCTGGGGTGGCCAGGAAGCCAGCTTGGAATTTTAAAAGGCTGTGGGTTGCCTGCAGTCTCCACGTAGAAGGGTGTCCCAGAAGGAGAGGCCTGGCCTTTGGGAAGCAGGGTTCAAGCCCAGTTCCTCCTGTAAATTGAGGTGTCCCAGGTGAATCTCCCAACCTCCCTCTGACAGCTGTCCTATGCAAACAAAGGGGTTGGGCCAGCTGGTCTCTGAGGCCTTTCAGGCTCTGCAGCCCATGAAGCTGAAACCTCCCAAGTTGAGTGGGGACTGGCTGGTGCCCCAGAAGCCCCTCCTGTAGAATCAGGGTTACTCCCTGGGACCCCTCTCCATCTGGCCGCTCAAAGCCTCACAGGGTCTCAGCAACCCAGATCCTGCCGGTGATGCTGACCAGAGATGGCAGAGCCCGCCCAGGCCCCAGCCTCCAGGGACCCTTCCTTTGCTGTAGCTCTCTGCCCCGTGCTGTCCATACTGCTTAACTTTGCAGGAGCAGGGGTTGGCTGAGAAGGCGCCACGCTGTTCCTGGGCCGGCTCCAACCCCTCTCAAAGCCCCAGCCGCCACCAATGGCAGCTGCTCCTGGGAAGCAGAGAGAGTGGTGTGTCAGGGAGCATCTCGGGGGCTGTCACTCTGTGATGCCTGTTGGGGGCCGCCTCCTCCCCCCTCTCCCCTGAGACAGGAGACACGGCAGACTACAGCTGTGGATGCAGCCACAGAAGAGCCTGGGGTTCGGTCCCGCCCCAGGCTCTCCTGTGGCTGCATCCACAGGAGAAGGAAGGCAGGGAGGGCCTGGCCAGGAGAGGTCAGGGCTGGGCTGGAGGGTGAGGAGGAGACCCTGGGGCAGGACCTCTCATTCTTAACTTCTCAGAGGCCACAGAATGATCTGGATCTGTGGGGACGCAGCTGGAGTGAGCTGGGTCAGGCACATCCCAGGGGATCATGGACTCGGGCTCAACCAAGGCCTTCAGCTGTGAATGCCAGAGGCAGGGGCTTGGCTAAGGCAGAGGGGCCTACTCTGCTGATAGTCAGAGAGGGGAGGACCCAAGATGGGGGCTCTACAGGGCCCAGCAAGGTGTGGGTGACTCTGTAGGGGTGAGGGCTGGGTTTATAACATTTTGGGAGGGGACAGTACAGAGAAGGCTGGATTAACAGTAAGGTGCTGGCTGGCGAGATCAGGGTACAGGTATAAACGTGGGATCATTAGCGTAAAACTGGTACGTGAAGCTGTGGACCCAGGTGAGAGGATCCAAGGAGATGGTGTAGGCACAGAATGGAAGGCAGAGGAAGCTCAGGGACATTCCAAGATCTAGGGCTTGAGGAAAAGATGTGGGGTCTGCAAAGAACCAGCAGTGTGGGAGGTAGCCAGCAGTAGAAGAGAACATTTCAGAAAGAGGGAATGGCCAACCTCATAAGTGTTGCTAGAGGTCAGGAGAAATGAGGATGGAGTGAGGTGACCTTTGTGTTCTGCAATGCGGAGGTCACAGGTGAGCTCGAGACAGCCCTGCGCAGAGGAGAAGGAGAGCCGGAGGAGGAAAGAATGCGGGTGGGCAAAAAATGATGACAAGCAGACATGTAACTGAGGAGGACTCTGGTGTGTCCAGAAAGGAGAGGTAAGAGCTCCCAGGAAGCCCTGTGCATCTACGGGTTGGGGGTGATGGCAGTAAGTCTTCTTCAGGACTCCCAGAACCTCTGCCTGGGAAGAAAGCAGGAGGAGAATGAAGAGGGGAGGTGAGAGGAGCACTGATGTCTTTGCGTACGTGTTCTGCCCACTTGTATTCACCTGTGCACATATGTGTTCACCTGGGTATAGCTGTTTACCTGTGTATACTTGTGCACACCTCTGTATACATGTATTCACACCTGTGCTCACCTGTACCTGTGCACCCCTGGGTTCACTTGTGTACACCTGTTTACACTTATATCCATCTGTGTTCACTTGTGTACACATGTGTATACCTGTGCACACCTGTGTACATCCACATACCTGTCCAGCTAAAACCATCTGTCGTGAATCTGGGGTGTGTGATGTATCTCACTTGCATCCTGGAGCCATCGAAATAGTAACGGTTGTAAAAACAGCTATGATGTCACGTTGGGGGACCAGAGTCTACAGCACCCCCAGGCAATCCGACTGCGCGAGTTGGGTGCCGCCGGAGGCCTGAGCAAGCACTGACGTTCACACATGGAGCTTGTCACCAATGACTCACGTCTGCCATTTCACTCTATTAAATTACATCTGAATTTCATTCTTGGCCCTTTGAGTTCTTTCAGAGGCAAAATAGAAAGCGTTTCCTTGAGGCAAACTTTTGTCTTTTGCTTTGGAAACGGCACTTTCCCCTTTGCTCCAAAGAAGATTAGGATATTAAGGACAGAATGTCAGCTGAAGATTACATGAAATGGATAATTAAACAAAAGCCCACATTATAAGCCATCCAGAAGGGAAATTAAGCCGCTTTTGCCTTCTCTCCGTCTTTGAAGGATGCTCTGTCGAAAGGGAGCAGGAATTGTTTGGCTTGATAAATAAAGATAGTAACCAAACTGTAGCACCCATTGTTCTGCCTTTATATTAAAAGCAATCGCTTAGCCGAGCTGACAACACACACCACGGAGGCATAAACCCCTCTGCAGACGGAAGGATTAAGAGGCTGACAAGGTCTGGATAATAAGGCTAATTAATAATTTCCATCCTAAGGAACTGTAGCTCTGGCAGCTTCATTCCTCCTCTGCCTCCCAGTCTGGCCTGGGCAGGCCCGTCCTCGAAGGGAAGGACAGAAGGTTTGCAGGATGGGCCAGAATAGATGGTGGTCAGTCCCAGCAGGGCAGGGAGCCAAGGGGGTCCCGGAGGAGGGGCTGCAACAGATGGCGGGTTGCAGTGTGGAGGCTGCCTCTCACTAATCACGTAGAGACCGCAGAGTGAGAGAGGGAGCTGGGTTTGCTGTCACACGGTCACATCTGACAGACTAGTATTTCTTCATTTGAAAGGTGGTCTGGATGGACCTTCTCAAGGGACCCCCTCCTCAATTACACCCACCCAACCAACCCCCTGGAGCAAAAACGGCTGGAAATGGAGCAAAGGCATCAGTCAGCCACCCCTGCTTGCAGCCAAAACTGACACAAGACTTGTGCAACCCTCTACCCGCCCAGGGAGGTATTTTATGCCTGTTTTACAGACAAGACCTAAGATTCAGAGGTTAATTGACTTGCCAGAGTCACGTGGCTAGTAGAAGGCAGAGCTGAATTCAGATTTCAAACCTAGGGCTTGAAAGGACCACGGGTGTGGGGGGGGTCCCAGAATTTAGCCAATGAGAAGCCTGTCCAGCAGCTTCAAGGCCTCCCCCACGCTCAGGAGCATCCCCCTCCTTCCACATCCACAAGGTGTGGGCAGAGCATTCTGCTTCACCAGAGAACCCCAGGGGCACATGCAGCTATGATTCCCAAAACGAAGATCAAGCAGCTGAGACCCAATCACTGGGACTTTCTGGGTTGCCCCCACCCCCCCCAGCAGTGTGACCAGGTGAAAAGACCAACCACCTAGTCACGCCAGAGGAGGGGGCCAGGATGAGGGAACCTTCTGGAAAATGCCCAGCGACTTTCCCGAGCGAGGATAATGGCTGCTTTGGGCAGGGGGACGACCATATTTCTCTGGAGGCTTTAGGTGGTAAGGCAGAGACCTTGGCATCGTAAATTGCAATCAAGCAAAGATGTCTGAGAAGGAAATAATATCGGCTCTGCTGCGCAGCCTTGGCAAAGATCCTGAAATCTTAATGGAATTGAGCAATTTTTTGCATAGCACCGTAAATTCCTAGTGTCTACCTTATCTTCTCATCACGTTCTTCAAGGCACATTAAATGGAGAAAGAAGTGGAAGCTGCTGGTTAGAATGAAACCGGAACACAAAAGCGGCTCCCTGGATGATCCGTCTGAGACCACAATTCATCCCCACGCATGCCTTCCCCGCCACAGAAGGCCTTCACCACTTACTGCTTGTCTGCTCCTGTCTCCGCGGGTAAAAAACCTCTCCTGGGCTTATAAGCCCAGGCTTCGGTCTAATTATCTATCCCGTGGTCTGCAGGGTCTCTGCTCCACCGGCCTCCTGCCTCCAATTGCCTCTCCTTCAGTGCCAAACCCCTTCTGGAACTCTGTCCTAGAACCCCCAGCCCCTGCGCTTCTTTCCAGATCTTGCCCGTCTCCATAATTTGCCAACAACCATCGTTTGGTGGGCCATGACAGCCCTGACTTACGATGGCTATTGTTACTATTACTGATAACCATCACGATAAGGATAAATGGTCTCATTTCAGCCTGGGAAGTCTTTCAATGCCTCTGCTGGGCTGGTCCCCTCTCTCCTGCTGTCTTCTCCTGGGTCCAACCAGACATGGGGGCACATTCTCTCCCCACACTCCCTCCAAGTCACTTAAATAGGCACCAGGGTCTGAGACACCCGTCCTGAGGGCTCTTTCTTGGACAGCCCTGTGCCTAGCCCATGGATCTGGTTCCCCACATGTCCTTATTGCTGTACACTGTGGCCCAGACCTGCCGTGTGTCAGAAAGGGCATGGAAGAACATCCCTGCCCCGTTCTTCCATCCTTGAGTTCACCTCCTCCTCCAGGAAGCCTTCCTCGATCACCCAGCCCACTCTATGCTCCCTTCTCTGGACTCATTGCATTGACAGGCTCCCAGCACCAGCTGTTAGGGTCATAATAGAGTTCATAGGTCACATAAACTCAGGCTCAGAAATGACTTTGATGCCACAGGGCCTTTCACACATCTCCACACAGAAGATTTCAAATGTTCCAGGCCTGAGAGCTCCCTCCCCTGTCCTACTCTGTCCCTGGCGGACTGGAGAGAGCTCAGAGTCAGTTGGGGAAGGAGGGCCAAGAGTGCAGACCTACATGAGGCATCAGATCTTTCTGTCCTTCTGGACATCTGGACCGACGCTCAGAGGTTAGCAGCTCCAGAACTGTGAGCTACCTCCCTTCCCATCCTTGCTCCCTGCCCCTCCCGTGTCCTTTGGCCCGGCCACTGTGGCCTGTGAGCTCCGGAGGCTGTGACCACGTGTCTTTAAGGGGCCTGGATCAAGCCCTGCTTTCCTTAGTCTTTGGGGGTGTCCCATTTTCTCCTGGACCCTCTTTTCCTTAGAAAATCAGGGTGAATTCACCCAGTCCTGACTTTCCTCCCACGGCAGCTGTGAGAACCCAAAAACTAGGTCTGGAGCCTCACCAAGTGCTGAGGGCCAGCAGGTGCCCGGGCTATGGTCCCCCTGAGTCTTGTACCCTCTGTCCCAGCCCAGCCCATACATGCCATCTGCCACGTCCACTCTTATGGCAGAGGGTGCAACACAGGGGCTATGCCGAGCCAAGCTGCCACTTCTTCCATGCAGGGTCTGCGGGATGGAGCAGAGAGGGTCCAGCCGGCCTGGGCCAGGGGCCAGGGACCCCTCAGGGACCAACTTGCTTCTGTTCCCTGAACTGCATGTGTCAAAATGCCCCGTTTGGGACAGAGTCAGCCTGCCTCCATCTCTCTAAACTCAAGCAAAGCCTCGTTTGGCGGTGAGCCCGCAAGGCCTTGTTCAAGGGCCGCGTGTAGGGCGGGCTCTGGGTGCTTTATTTCCCAACCACTTCAATTTCACCCCAATGAAACATAAAAGCAGTTACTAAGCAAGAAGCCATGAGTACGTTTTATGAAGCTATAATATCTTCCATTAAAGAAAAAAAGATGAAAGAGAGAGAGAGAAGGAAAGAAAAGAAGGAAAAAAGGATGAAGAAAGGGAGAGAGATGGATTCCCACATCTCAGGGGCAGCCTCCTGGTGGAGCCCAGCTCATCTCGCATGGAGACATCCTCCCATTAGAATGAGCCTGGGGATGGGGGTGGGGCGAGTGCAAACACCTTCTTCCAGCTGCTCCACTGGTCTCGTCTTTGTGACCCAGCTCACCTGCAGGGCCACCCTCAGGGCTGCAGGGCCTGGTCCAAGGAGGGGCCATGCTTCCAAACAGACTGAAGATGAAGATGGGGGGAGGGGAGAGGCACTTGGGTTGCAGAAGAGCTGATCATTTGCCAGATGGAGTTCAAGTCACTTTGAGGGGAGGAGAGGGGAAGGGACAATGCTGTCCCTTTTTTATAACCGTGACAATGCTGTCACTGCAGAGTAAGCGGAGGGAAGGAGGAGAGGTGCCCTGGCCTGCTTGTCCTGATCCGCCCCGCTTTGGTGGGGGGTGTGGATGTACCATGAGAGATGAAGAGGTGGTGGGAGGTGGGGTCACAAAGCTTCCCAGGTGCATCAGGATGCCCTGTGGAGATCTAACCTGGAGCTGATGGGGTTGAATTGTCCGTGATCCATGGGGCGCTTGCTGTGGGCCAGGAGCTGGGCTCCCTTTTCATGTGTTCTGTGTTTCATTTATAGGGAATTCTTACAACAGCCCTGAGCAGTCCACACCATCCTCAGTCCCATTTTACTGATGAGGAAACTGGGATTCAGAGAAATGAGATAAACTGGCTGGCCTCAAGGAGCTAATGACCCCATTCCACTATATTAAGGGGTTCAAATGAACACCATCCCAAACCTCTGTCCACTCAGTGCTCTGGACAGGCACTAAAAGGGCGACCTCTGGGCCACACACAGGTGACCAGGGGGCACATACTGCATGTCCCCCTGCTTGACACCCCCCACCTCACCTCACCCCAGCTTTGCCACTTCAGGGAAGTGATGAGATTGGAAGACCCTTCCTGGGGAGCCGGAGGCAGTGAGCTCAGAGAGAGGCCCTCACATCCACAGTCAGGTCTGTGCCGATGGACAGAGCTACGCCCTGAGGCCCCAGGGGTGTGGTGTCGGGACACAGCCCTGGCCTCATGAGGTGCCCCAGTCCCAGGCCGGGAGGGGAGGCCGGGGCCCACAGCCTGCTCCCCCTGCCCACGGGCGGTGCCTGCAGGGCTGCCCAGATGCCCTTGGGGGCCCGAAGGCCTTGTTCAGAGGAGAAGAGGCCCTAGGGGCTCTGGTGAGAGCCACATGAGGTGGGAAGGGTCCCTCTAAAGGAAGGCAGGGCTCCCTCGGGACATGCTGGGGTCCAGGCCTGTATCCCGTGCTGTGAGCAGAGGGCCTTCTCTGGGGCCCTGCCTGACCACCTGTGAAGCTTCAGAGATCTGGTTCACCTGGGAGGGCACAGGCCACTGCCCCCGCCCCTTGCCAGCAGCTGCCTTGGGAGTCCCCTCCTCCTGGCAGGAGGGATGCCCTCCTCACAGGCTCCCTGCTCTGGTTCCTTCACAGTTCTGCTATCAGGATGGGGTGGACGGAAATTGACCACGCTGAGGGGGAAAGGCCAACAGGGGGCTCACAATCCAACAAAGGGACTCAGAGCTTCAGTTCGACCCCCTAGGTCTTGCCAGGCAGGTGGGGAAGTGGTTCTCATGGGCATTTTCAGGGGCCCTGGGCTTGAGCAAGAATGGGGGCCTCCCCCATCCTGGAAGGCAGTCAGTCCTGTGGTTGGGCTTCCCTCCTTTCCAGCGGTGGGGAGGGCTCGGGGGCCAGGGCAGCCAGCAGTGAGCCCCTTCGGTGAGCTGGCTTCACCCCTATCACCACTGCACTCCTCTGTGATGACTCTGCACCCACTGTTTCTGTGGTGGCTGGGGTGGCAAAGCTCAAGGTCAGACAGGAAGCAGCGAAGTTGGGGATGAAGGCAGGTACCCCCTTCCCTGGCTGCATGACCTGGGACCAGGTGCTCAAAGCTGTCTCTGCTCACAGACTTACAGAACTGAACTCATGGTTGCTGGGGGTGGGGGGAAGAATGGGGGAAGGGAGTTTGGGATTGACATGTCCACATTGTTATATTTAAAATGGGTAACCAACAAGAACCTACTGTACGGCACAGGGAACCCTGCTGTGTTATGTGGCAGCCTGGATGGGAGGGGAGTTTGGGGGAGAATGGATACATGTATATGTGTGGCTGAGGTCCTTCGCTGTCCACCTGAAGCTATCACAACATTGTTAATTGGCTATACCCCAGTACTTTGGCTACCTGATGTGAAGAGCTGACTCCCTGGAAAAGACCCTGATGCTGGGAAAGATTGAGAGCAGAAGGAGAAGGGGGTGACAGAGGATGAGATGGTTGGATGGCATTACTGACTCAATGAACATGAGTGTGAGATGGGGAAGGACAGGGAAGCCTGGTGTGCTTAAATCCAAGGGGTTGCAAAGAGTCAGACATGACTTAGCTACTGGATAACAACAATGCAAAATAAAAAGTTAAAAAAAGCTGTTTTTAGCGCCTCCCAATAAGAAGGATGACAATGGTACTCCAGGGAGACAGAGATGGGTGCCCTAGAGCTGGTCTCCTGGAAGACAGGAGGCTGGTGGTGGGGGTCAGGTGCACTGCCTGGTGGGAAGTTGGTCTCCAGGGGCCTGGCTGTGTGGTGCCCGATTCCCATGTTTAGCGTTGTCAGGGCAAAGCTAGAACCCCGCTCCTGCTCACAACCCATATTCCTAGAACTGGGAATCCAAATACCTGCCATTCTCAGGGGTCCAGGAGCCCACAGTCCCAAGGTTCCCCCCAAACCCCCGGGTTCTTGTATTTGCCCAGCAGCACCCAGGGTCCTGCAGGCCTTGGTGTGAGCTGCCAACGTGGCCAGGGAGCAGCCCCCGCTGCCTCCACCCCGGTGAGCTGGTCTCGACAGCCACACAGCACCAAATGAACGGCGGTGGCAGACACATAGGGACACACCCCCTGCTTCACTTGAGCACGGAAAACATTCATTAAGCGTTTTAGAGGACAAGGGCAAAAAGAAAAACACTCATTAGAAGCAGAAATAGTTTCCAAATGAGCCATACAGAATCTGCTGGCAAGTCTGGCCTGGAGTGGGGGCCTGGCCTCCTGGGGGAGCAGGCAGGGGGAGGAGAGCACAGAAGGGGGCATGTGGGACCCAGGAGGAGGACACAGGAGGAGGCAGGGAGGCCGGAGCCTAAGCACTGGAAGATTCCCAAACAGGAGAGACCACAGTGGCAGAGATGGTGGTTGACGCCCCTTGCTGTCTGGCCCAGCCAGCAGCTGGGGCCACACCTCCGTGGCCCCAGCAAGACTCAAGGCCTGGGCGCCTGCAACGATAGCCATGTTCAAGGCCGCGGGAGGCAGAGCAAGGAGGAACGGGGAAGCCTGATCCCAGCCTGGCTCCATCGCTGACCAGCTGGGTGACCCTGGGTCTCACCTTGACCTCTCTGAGCCTCAGCATCTATCTAGGAAATGTGGTGGCTGAGCTTGGGGCAGCCTATGAGGGCCTCGCCAGCTGGGACACATGGAGCCCTCAGTGGTGCTGGTGATGTGAGGAGCGCAGGTGGGGCCGGCCGGGTGCAGGGGCTTCTCTAGGTCCCAGGGCAAACCCCCAAAAGGCCCTGGAGAAGTGGACTGAACTTGGGTCCTCTGGGGGTCTCGAGATGCTGCCCATGAAGGTGACCATGTGGTGCCCACAGAGCACGGCAATGACCTTACGCGCCCTCCACTCCAGGGGAGGACTCTGGTTCCTCAGTGTCTGTCGATTCACATCCTCATAAAATATTTATCAGCAATGGAGAGGGGGGGGGGTGTCACACCCTCCCTGAAGCCAGGTCACAGGGAAATAGTACCGCATCAAGTCCTGTCCTTCCCTCACTCCTCCTGCTCCCCGGCCCTCCGCTTCCAGCTGGGGCAGCCACCTCCGTGCAGGCTCTGACATGCTGGCCCCTCCCTGGTCCTGGCAGCAGAGCGTGGTAACAGGGGGAACATGCTGGCCCCTCTTGATCTGTGCTGGGCACTCGGGGCAGACGGAGGAGGAAGATGACAGTCTGGCTGGAGAGGAAAACCAGGCCTGTGTGGGTGGGGTCCCCATAGTGCTGAGAGGCCTTGGAATTAGCCATGTCACTTTGAGGCTCTCAGAGGTGGGAGTGAGCTCGCAGAGGCTGCCTGGCAGGAGACGGCCACTCAGGCAGCACGGCAGCTGCTGGATGGGTAGGGCTGCTCCCAAAGGAAACTCTCCTTTATCCAGAAGCCCTCTTTCCCTCCTTCCTTGTCCTCCAAGCCCACTTCTTTTCATGGGGGCCCCCACCCCAGCCAGCCTGCTCGCCTGGGCAGTGGGGCTTGAGGGGCATGGCTGCTCATTGCTCCCTTGGCCAGCAGCATGTCACGGGTCCCCTAAGAGACCCACTGACTTCTTTGTTGCCGTGTTGGCACCAAGCTCCTCCTTTCTCAGCTCTCATCCCGTCAGTGCCCTGACACCTTCACTCCCACCCAAGCCTTTTTCTTGGTAATTGGTGTCAGAGGCAAACTTGGGCCGATTTCCATCTGAGCCAGTGTCTCATGGCTTCTTTCCTATTTAATAGCAGAGAAATTAAACCTGGCCACGCATCATTATCCTGGTGGTGTAATTAGCATCAGAACAACTGCCCTGAGCTGGGCAACTGCCACACTCGCTCTGGGGCTTCACGCAGGTGCAGCACTGTGCCTATTGCTTTGGTTTTTGCTCCTTAACCTCCTCCCACCTGGGATGGACCGGGCACAGGAGCCCCTTACCACATCCATGTACATCCTCACTTTGTCACCTGCTCACAGAAACAAGAACGATGTTTGAGGACACAGAGGAGAAGGTGAAGAGACAATCCCCCAGGGACCAGGAGAGAAAGGCTCAGATCAGCCCTGGAGAAACCAGATCATGTGATCCTGGCCTTTGGGGAGACTCGGGTTCCCCGGAAGAAGCTGAAAGGTAGCAAAGCCCAGAGGCATGTGGGTAACCCCAGGTACATTACCAGCACACAGTGGCCAGGACCAGAGTGCCAGGGAGGGGAGGGCTGAGACAGAGGAGCAGGATCCCTCCTACTTCTTTCGTGGCCCCATGAGAAAGGCGAGGGCAGCCCAGTCTAACAGTGAGCCCACTCCAGGGGCCTGAGTGACTAGAATCCGATTTGGGAAGCAATTGGCACAGACGTCATGGCTGCCTGGAGATGTCTGAGATCACGGAAGGAGAGGGAAGGAGATCCACCAAAATTTAAAAGCCATCAAAGCCTGAGGGAATGGAGAAAGGGGTGCAAGAGAAGGGGCTGGAGGAGAGGGAGCAGCCTGGGAGAGCAGACAGCTGGGGCTGCCAGATGGACTGGCTGGTAGGAAGTTGGCTCCAGGGATGCTGCGCTAATAGGAGGTCAGTGGTCAGGCCAGACAGAGGAAAGAGGTACTCTGATGGGGCCTGAAAGTGGAAAACACCAACACGGGACCTGGGGCATTGGAGACCCAGGAATGAGATCACAAGGCTGCTTGGGATGAGAGTGATTCTCTGGCAGCCATAGTGCAACCCTGGGGACAAAACACATTTCAACTCCACCAGATCTCTGCTCTCAAGGAGGAACCCCCACCCCACCCCTGAAGCTGCATAGAAGACCCTTTGCAAGATGGAGAAATGCCTTGGGTCCATTCTTAGTTACAAGACCTGGAAAGGATCACCCCACATTGAAGGTCCCTTTCACAAGGACAGAGGGCTGAGCAATTAGAGAGGCAGGTGTTACTATGCCAACCTCCAAGGGGGACAGACCCCGGGAAGCTGACCCTGGTCAAGGTGTCGAGGAAGTTGTGTCTGCAAATTAGCACCTCCTTCCTTGGACAGCCTCAGGTGCTACCCATTAATGAACGTATTGAACCACAGACAGTTATTTCTGGGGACTAAAGAGAACAGAAGTGTTTGAAGGCAAGGGGCTTGATTCGTGGAAGTAAGGCAGATCTCATGGGCAGAGGCTGGGTCTAGGTGTGGACGCTGAGGCTGCTCTGTGCCTAGAACACATCTTCCAGGCTGCCTTCCCTGGAACTAGCTGCCCTTCTGCACTCCATGGCGTGTGCAACTCTCTTGTCTCAGAACATGTGCCATGAGCAGTGGGGGGCTTGCTTTCCCATCTGCTGGACCCCTTCCAAGTGCATCCTCCAGGTCGAGGAGATCCCCAAACCGCTGGGACCCAGACTAACTTGAACCAAAGTGGATACAGAAAGTAAGACCTATGGAGGGAAAGGCCAGAGGCAGCAATTCCTGGGCAGAGGCAGTAGCAAGAAGTTGCAGTGATGCAGACAAGGCCCCCCAAGGAATGGGTTCTACAGAGAGCAGCTGAAAATCACAGGACAGGGTTTAGAAAGGACCCAGGTTCAGGCTGACTGGGTGGATCCCTCAGACCCTCCCACTCACACAGCAACACCTTCTACTAGGCAAGATCATCAACACAATCAATTGGCCAGAGGCTGGGTGGCCTCAGGGCTGTGCATCAGCACCATGGACAGAGGATCCAGGAGCCAGGCTTCCAGATGGCTCCTCCACTCCCCTCTCCACATTGCTCCACAGCAGACATCACAGATCGATTACAGAGCCCCTTCCCCGAGAGCCAGGGGCTCCTGCTCTGCCAACAACTGTCCCAATCAATCCGACAGCCAAAGGTGTGACTCTGGAAGCCAATTTTACACATGTGCCGACGACAATGAACCCACGTGAGAAAACAAACATGTGATTTTAAGCCAAAAGGCTTTTCTCAGTCAGGGGCACAGTGCCCAGCCTTCCCTGTCCTCATTTGAAGGAAACTGAGGTACCCTGGAAGCACCTGGCGGGACTTTATCCTCACGAGGCAGGCAAGGACTCTCCCTGCCAGTTTCTCCTTTTCCTGGTACCTGACATTGCACTGGGCCAATTGCACAGCTGGCCTCAGTGCCACATGTCAACATCAAAGCTGACCAGGGCGCCTGGGCCCGAGGCCGCCGCACACAGGAGCCCCGCCCGACTCAGCCCCCTCCGCAGACCCTTCCCCAGTACCAGAGACGGAAGAAGAATCCAGTCCCAGCCACCTACCTGAAGGAGCCAGTAGCACCTCCGGTGGAAGGTGGGGATGATGGAGGAATGGACATAGCAGCCGTACAAGCACTAGGGAGAGAGGAAAAACGAGAATTCAGTTGGAAAGAGGGAAAGGAGGAACAGAGAACAGAGAAGGAGCAAGAAAGGGCCACGCACACTGCCACCACCCCAGGGAGACCGAGGGGTGGGTGCCTCCACGTCTGTCTCTACGACCAAGGCTAAGGTCTGGGGTACACCTAAGAAGCATAGTTGGAACACCCCAGTGGGCAAACAAGGATGGACAGCTGGGGTGCTCACCCTTGTGGGGCCATGGGGACACGTGAGAACCCAGACAAGGCAGGGGCCAGGAGAATGCACATAGGTGTACATTATGCCCATCACTTTAGGGCAGTTACCCTGGGAGTTACCCTGGTGCTCATGCAGAGAGTCTGGGTTAAGACCCTTTGGTGTTCGGGGAGGGACTGAACAGACACACATTCCAGACCTTTCCTGGCCAAGGAGAGTCCTCCCTGGAGGCCCTGGCTGGGAGGAGCTTGAAGGCTGGGGGGCTGGGGAGAGGCAGCATTCCCTAAGACTAACCTCTAGAGCCTGAGACCTCTTGCGTACAGCCCCCACTTTCTGGTTTTTATTTAGTTTTCTATTCATACTTGTGCTTGTTACAAGTATCAACCTGCATCTTTTGCAGATGGATCTGGTTTGAGAAAACAGTTCGAGCCAGGATGGAGAAGGTGGGTGAGGATTCAAGTTCAGGGACAGCAAAGAGAGGGGACATGAGGAGGGACAGCTCTCATGGGGCTTGTCTCTCAGACCCAGGTGAGCTGACCGGGACTGAAGGAGGGACACAAGTCAGGACAGCACATTATGTCCTGGGCGCTGTGGGGGCCTGCCTGTCAGTAGGGGTGAGAAAAAAGGAGCTAATGAGAACAGTCAGATCCCTCCTGAAATTGAACTCTCAGAGTCTGAGCGGGAGGAAATTGTTCTTCTCTTTTGGAGCCTCCAATTCCAAATTAGAATGAACTTCTTCTATTTTCTTTGGAGTTCCCCTAGCTTCCCATAGCACAGGTTCCAGAAGGGGCAGAAAGAGAAGGCAGGCCACAGAGCCTCAGAGGACGGAGGACAGGAAGGTGTTCCCCTCCCCTCTCACCGAAGTCCCCCAACACCCACACCAACTCTGCAGAGAGTGATGGCCAGCAGCTCTGCGTTTACAGCTTTCATCAGTTATTTTTCACACCCTCAAAAAGACCAAGTGCAATTTGGTTCAACTACGAGTCCATTTGAGCCCTGCCTGTCTGATTAGCAGAGCTGAAAGAGAAATCATTTTGGACTATGGGACTCTGGCTGCAAGAAAATCAGATTTCCAATATGTTAGAACTTTTACAGATTGCTGTCAGCTGGGACTTAAGCCCTGTACAAACCAAACAAACAAAGCGGAAATTAATTTAAACGATTCCCTTGCAATTCTTGCCCACAAAATGTGTATTTATTATTAAGAAGGCAATATTCTTTTCCGACTTTTCTGGTTTTCAATAAACTGTGTTTCTTTC
Organism: Bos indicus; assembly: GCF_029378745.1. Lineage (NCBI taxonomy): Eukaryota > Metazoa > Chordata > Mammalia > Artiodactyla > Bovidae > Bos > Bos indicus. Next base: position 46,734,231 of record NC_091775.1, read on the forward strand.
TTAAAAAAAAAAAAAAAAACAGAACAAAACTATTTTTTTGATAGCTCATTCCTTCCTGCCAAAGGAGCCTCATGTCTGGACAGTTCCTATGAGCGTTTGGTTGCTGTGGAGGAGAAAGCCACCTGCAACTTACATCAGCCCTTCATTTGGATGCTGCGTGTCCTTGTGGGCAGTTTCATTGCTTTCAGTCAGGCCATGAGCCGGATGGAGGGAGACATAAACTGTTGGGAGAAGTCTCTCCCTCTCTTTGAAATGAAAGCCTCTTTTTGCACTGTTCATCCTCTCGAGAGTTTGCAACGACTGCCCCTCTTCACCTGTCTCTTTCTCTTTCCACCGCTTTTCTTTGAACTTGAAAAAGAACATGGCCATTTGCAGCACCATCTGCCCCTCCATTAACTGCATTCTGTCTGGGTTGGTCTGCAGCATCCTTGCACCAAGTGCTAGGTAATTACCGAGAGTTTACCAAACACCTACTGTGTTTCCCTCTAAGGAGACCACGGACCCTCTCCCCAGACATCCCAGCACCCTCCTCTTGGGCACTCTCCCCTATCCTGAACCATCCAGCACCATCCAATAAACAGAGTGATGTTAAAAAGAAAAATTGCCGTTTCTACATCAAGGCTCATGCATTTTAATCAGAGGAACCCTTGGGGCCTCACTCAGAACCTAGCTAGTCTATTTTTAGATGTTACTCCAACCACCCTGGTGATCTGATGTCTCTGGTCTCCACAGATGAGAAGCACAATCTTAGAAAGGTGGGAGAGAGGCACCCTGGACAAGAGCAGCTGTGTCAAATGGCATCGAGGGAGGAAGCTCCCCAGGGAGGCCCAAGGACTCAAGAAGCCTGAAGGCATCAGACAGTCCTGCTGGACAGTGTTTCCCTGCCTAGCACACCAGTCAGTCCATAGCTGACATATCTATCTGTACCTCCTGGAAGGGAGCTCCTGGCAGGCAGGACCTTTCAATGAAGGTGGCCCAAAATTCCCCCAAACAGTACCCTCAGAACACTGGTCTCAACAGCCTGGTGCAGGGCAAGACCCAGAGACGATACATGTTTAATTTCTGCTTGTGAGGACTTCCCTGGCAGTCCAGTGGTTAAGACTCTGAGTTCACAATGCAGGGGGGCCCGGGTTCGACCCCTGGTCAGAGAACTAGATTCTGCATGCCACACCTGCAAGACCTCACACGTTGCAACTAAGACTTGGTGCACCCAAATAAATACTATTTAAAAAGGGAGGGGACTAAGCTTCAGTTTCAAGGAAAACTGACAAGTGTTGGATAGCTGTCTGGAGGGAGGCTTCCAGTGCCTGGTCTTAGTGAACTAGGGCCAGTAGGGATGGATTTCAGAGCAAGGCATCCTGCTCATGGGGGGAGACCTGCCGTCCGCCTTCTGGGAGGGCTGTCCTCCAGCCCGGCTGCAAAGTGGGCACCTTCCTCTCTCTGTCTCCTGGGAAGCTGTGAGGGCTGATTTCACATTTCTACTGGAGATTCTGAGGAGCTCGTAAGACCCCCAAGAGAAGACACACAGAAAGCGGAAGGTTGCCGAGCTCTGGATCTGGGCTGGCAGTAGGAATCTCCATGTCCTCAGCATAGGAATGGTGTGGAATGCCCAGGAGTGGGGTCCATCCACTCAGGCTGGTTTCAGCAGCACAGAGCCGTGCCTGCTGGCTCAGGTAGGTGGAGCAGACAAGACTTGAATTCACAGATTCTCTGACCAGTGGGTATGTGCCATGCCAGGCCACCTCACTGCGTGCCTATATACCTCACAACTCCAAACCACCCACGGCCCCATCCTGATCCAGGCTCCCTGGCCAGTTCTCATGGTCACCATCATCTTCACGCTGCAGCCTTCCTGCCCGTTTTCAGTCCACATGACAGAGTTATCCCCAAGCCAATCATGGATTAATTGCACACAGCATATCAAATCCATTCCTTTAACCGCTAATCAAAAAAGCCATCGCGTTTTTCTGTAGTCATCTGTGTAGTACCAGCTTCTGGTGCTTTTTGATCAGGCTCTGGGCGTCCCCTGGGGGTGGTCCCTGGGTTGAGGTTTGCATCTGGGGGCTGTGACATGATGGAGGCGGGGAGTTCCATCTGGGGCTGGTGGGTGCTGCTGAGTGTGCGTGTCTATGTGTGTGTGTATGTGTGAGTGCAAGGGATGGGTGCACCCGCGTGTGGGGTGTTTGCAGGAAAGGACACACTGGGCCCCTTGTTTATGTGCATCACATAAAACAAGGAAAGAACAAGAGAAAACAACTAGCTATTTATAGGAAATGCAGGCGAACATCGCCCTTTAGATGAAAGTAACACTCAAATTAGTTATAGTCGAAAAATTAAGGTATGACAGCTTCCCTTTCAAATGACAGTTGAGCAAGGAAGAGTTTTTTTCTTAAATATTCAAAATTGCTTGTGTGACACTATAGGCTGTTTTTTCTTTTTTTTCTTAAGTAAAGAAGAAAGATACAATTACAGGGGAAACCAATAGCAGACAAGAACTCCCTTCACTTCGAAATATATGTTTTGGAAAGGGATGTTTCTGAAGGCAATGTCATCCTCAAATCTCCTCAAAGGGATTTTTTTTCCTAACAGATTCAGCTGCCGGGGGTCCCCCAGGTGCCAGACGGTCCATCAGGGCTCGATAATCCAGTGGCCTCGGTGGACCAAGAAGGGAATGTCTCAGGTGGTGAGATGTTTATTGGTGGGCATGGAGACTGGAGGATGGGCCCCCTTCCCGTCCAGCTCTCAAAGGCTGCTTCTCCGTCTCTGTCTCCAACTGTTTCTTTCCAACAGGAGCTCAGCCCCTCCCACCCCCCATGGTTTCTGCCACTCTTGGCTTCTGCTCTAGAAAACGGTTGACTCGCTGTTAGCAAGCTGACCCAGTGCTTCCCACTTCCACATGTTCACTTGTACAATCCCACACCCCAGGGTGGGCTCCATCCTCTCCTGTGCAAACTCCACCCTCCTGAGTCGATCTCAGATCCTCCCTCCTCCACAGAGACTCTCCTGATGCAGTCAGTGGCAGGAATCCCTGGAAATGACCCCTCTGGAGGCAGGGGGCAGCATAGGATGTGGGCTGTGCCTCAGGGTATTAGACACCCCCTCTGCCATCCAATGTTCCCATCAGCAGCTCCCCTATCACAGGGATTGGCAGACTTTCTGCAAAGGGCCAGAAGTAGATATCCTCAGCCTTGTGAGTCAGGTGGTCTCTGCTATTGCTGCTCAGCTATATTCTGGAGGGGGCAAAAGCAGTTTAGAAGACAGGTAATGAATGTGTCCCCAAACTTTATTTATGGACACTGGAATTTGAATTTTGCACAATTTTCACCTGTCATGAATATCATTCTTCTTTGGATTTTTTCCTAACCATTAAAAAAAAAATGTAAAGAGCACTCTTTAACATCAGAGTAATCCAACTCTATGCCCCAACCACTGATGCCAAAAAAGCTAAAGTTGACCAATTCTATGAAGACCTACAAGACCTTCTAGAATTAACACCAAAAAAGATGTCCTCTTCATTATAGGGGATTGGGATGCAAAAGTAGGAAGTCAAGAGATACCTGGAATAATGGGCAAATTTGGCCTTGGAGTACAAAATGAAGCAGTGCAAAGGCTAACAGAATTTTGTCAAGAGAATGCATTGGTCATAGCAAACACCCTTTCCAACAACCCAAGAGACAACTCTACACATGGGCATCACCAGATGATCAATACTGAAATCAAATTGATTATGTTTTTTTGCAGCTGAAGATGGAGCTCTATACAGTCAGCAAAAACAAGACCTGGAGCTAACTGTGCCTCAGATCATCAGCTCGGTATTGCAAAATTCAGGCTTATATTGAAGAAAGTAGGGAAAACTACTAGACCATTCAGGTGTAACCTAAATAAAATCCCTATGATTATACAGTGGAGATGATGAGCAGATTCAAGGGATTAGACCTGGTAGAGTGCCTAAATATCTATGGATGCAATCTATCTATTGTACAGGAGGCAGTGACCAAAACCATACCAAAGAAAAAGAAATGCAAGAAGGCAAAGTGGTTGTTTGGGGAGGTTCTACAAATAGCTGAGGAAAGAAGATACGTGAAAGACAAGGGAGAAAGGAAAAGATAAACTCAACTGAATGCAGAGTTCCAGAGAATAGTAAGGAGAGATAAGAAGCCTGCTTAAATGAACAATGCAAAGAAATAGAGGAAAACAATAGAATTGAAAAGATATGAGATATCAAAACTAGAGATATCCCATTCATGCAAGGATGGGCATGATAAATGACAGAAACAGTAAGGACCTAACAGAAGCAGAAGAGATTAAGAAGAGATGGCAAGAATACACAGAAGAAACACACACAAAAAAGGTCTTAATGACCCAGATAACCATGATGGAAACCTAAAAAAGGTCAATTTTCATTTCAATCCCAAAGAAAGGCAATGTCAAAGAATGTTCCAACTACTGTACAATTGCACTCATTTCACATGCTAGCAAGGTTATGCTCAAAATCCTTCAAGATAGACTTCAGCAGTATGTGAACTGAGAACTTCCAGATCTACAAGCTGGATTTCGAAGAGGCAGAGGAACCAGAGATCAAATTGCAAACATTTATTGGATCATGGAGACAACAGGGAAATACCAGAAAAACCTCTACTTCTGCTTCATTGACTATGCTAAAGCCTTTGACTGTGTGGATCACAACAAACTGTGGAAAATTCTTAAAGAGATGGGAGTACAGATCACTTTACTTGTCTCCTGAGAAACCTGTATATGGGTCAAGAAGCAACAATTAGAATTGGACATGGAACAATGGACTGGTTCAAAATTGGGAAAGGAGTACAACAAGGCTGTATATTGTCACCTCTGTTATTTAATTTATGCAGAGTACATCATGCAAAATGCCAGGCTGGATGAATTATAAGCTGGAATCAAGACTGCCAGGAGAAACATCAACAATCTCAGATATGCAGACGATACTACTCTACTGGCTGAAAGTGAAGAGGAACTCTTGATGAGGGTGAGAGAGTGAAGAAGCTGGCTTAAAACTCAACATTCAAAAAACTAAGATCATGGTATCCAGTCCTATCAATTTATGGCAAGTAGAATGGAAAAAGTGCACCAGTGACAGATTTTCTTTTCTTGTGCTCCAAAATGACTGCAGCGATGTAATTAAAAGACATTTGCTCCTCGGAAGGAAAGCTATGACAAACCTAGGCCGTGTGTTAGAAAGAAGAGACATCATTTTACCAACGAGGATCCAAATAGTCAAAGCTATGACTTTTCTAGTAGTCACATATGGATGTGAGTTGGACCACAAAGAAGGCTGAGCACTGAAGAATTGATGCTTTCAAACTATGGCACAGGAGAAGACTCTTGAGAGTCCCTTGGACTGCAAGAATATCAAACCAGCCCATCCTAAAGGAAATCAGTCCTGAATATTCATTGGAAGGACTGTTGCTGAAGCTGAAGCTCTAATACTTTGGCTACCTGAACTGAAGAACTGACTCATTGGAAAAGACCCTGATGCTGGAAAAGATTGAAGGCAGGAGGAGAAGGGGACGACAGAGGATGAGATGGTTGGATGGCATCACCTACTCAATGGACATGAGTTTGAGCAGGCTCTGGGTGTTGGTGATGGACAGGGAAGCCTGGAGTGCTGCAGTCCCTGCAGTCGCAGAGTAGGACATGACTTAGCAACTGAACAACAACAACTACCGAGTATATCACACTCCCCAGCATTGTCCGAAGGAAGCTCAGAGGACCTGATTGTTTTTCAAATTGGACTCAGTTGTAGAAGTGTGTTTTGGGGGCCAGAGTGAGACATGCATCACCTAAGTGTGAGATCAACAGACACTCGGGCACCATGCTTGGCATGGAGGATGTCCTGGCATGTAACAGGTATTCAGTGAGAACAAGGCTTCCTCTCCTGGTCAAGTGTCTTCATTTTATGAACTAAGCAGAATTCAATGAAATAAAGTAAGGGCAGCTGAAAGCAGCCAGAGCAGGACTGGAGAGGTGAAGCTGCTTTTCATCCCCATGGCCTTGATCACCTACAAAATTTCTTCTCTGGGCAAGACCTTTGCATTCTGCTCTTTGGGGCCCCCTCCCACAGGAGGCAGGGAACCCCCAAAGCCAAAGCCTGCTGTTGACCTCCTCCTCTGGGGAAACTCGAGCCCAGAATCTTATTCTGTGGACCGTGGGAATGCACATCCCTAGCATTGAGACACAGGTCTTTCTAGAGGAGGGCATCACAGTTAGGAGAATTTGTTCAAATTCAAATTACGTAGAATGAAATAAACTAGAAACTAGAAATTCCAGTTCCTTGGCACTAGGCTCATTTCAAGTGCTCACAGGAGTCAGTGGCTCCCCATTGTCACAGGAAGTTCTACTGGACCCTGAGGTTCCAGAGAACATGAGCAGGGGCCCAGTTCAGAGATGCTCAGTGGGGCCCCCTGGAACCTGGGATCCCTGGACCCAAGATTTGGAGAAGCTATGGCCTGGGGGAAGAAGTGGAGGCTGGGGTGTTGGGGGCAGCTCCACTTTGGGGGGCTGGAATGTTGGATGGTTGGTGCTCACAGTGAGTGAACCCCTGAGTCCCTGTGTTCAACGCAGAAAAGCTCACTCCCCAGTTTCTCCCCCTGCCTCCCGTCTCCCCACCAAAGCCTCCTTTAACATAGAGATAATACCTACTGTGTCCCCAGACTAGGGTGTTTACAGCTAATCTCCATCTCTAATCGTCTTTATGGGGCTTCCCAGGTGGCTCAGCTGTAAAGAATCCACCTGCCAATGCATGAGATGCATGTTTGAAAACCCTGGTTAGGAAGATCCCCTGGAGAAGGGAATGGCTACCCACTTCAGTATTCTTGCCTGGGAAATTCCATGGACAGATGAGGCTGGTGGGCTACAGCCCATGAGGTCACAGAAGAGTCAGACACGACTAAGCGACTAAAGGACAACAATCCTCCCTATGAGGGTCCCCCTGCCACCTCCTCTGCAAACAGTTCTGCACTAGGCCAGGCCACCAGCAGGGGTGGGAGAGAGAGCTGGGTTAGGCTCGTGGCCCACGTGCCTCCTCAGTGGCCTGGTCTCAGGTCTCAGGTCCCCCAGTGGCTTTGCCTGTCTCTCCCTGGGGAGACGAATATCTCCACAAGGGAATGAGAGTACAGATTTTAAGTGCCTGGTTTCTCTCACACTTGAATCTGACGCACACATGACAAAGATGAAGAGATTTAAGAGGCATCATGGTAAAGGGGCTTCCCAGGTGACTCAGTAGGTAAAGAATCTACCTGCCAATTCAGGAGATGCAGAAGACATGGGTTTGATCCCTGGAAGGGGAAGATCCCCTGGAGGAGGGCATGGCAACCCACTCCGGTATTCTTGCCAGGAGAATCCCATGGAGAGAGGAGCCTGTCAGGCTACAGTCTGTGGGGTCTCAAAGAGTCAGACAGGAGCGAAGTGACTGAGCATGCACACATGATGTAAAGGTGGCAGAAGAAAAAGAGATAATAGAAGGGAAGGGAAAATCCACCGAGATGAAGATTTCATCCTGCTCTGAAGCAATGACAGGGCACAGCCATTCATCGAGAATATTCCAGGCAGGGCAGATGAATTTTCCAGTTCCAGTGTCTGATATGGTAATGGCCACACTCGAAAGTCGCCTGGGTTGGGCTGGGCCTTGGCTCCCATGTAATAGGAGGGCGTGTAAACCACACTCCATATTGTCTGCTCTGTGCCTGGCCTGCACCCTTGCCTCCAGGACCTTCAGTCTTGTGGTTGAGAGAGAGGATTTGGTTTGTATTAATCTAAGATTAGACTAAATGATTGAATTCGCAGGCTGCCTGCAAAAGCACAGGGCCTCAGAACTTGTTAAATAGCGAATTGCTTTAAAATTAGTTTGAGCTAAATGGATTGCAGTCTGATTCGGCCTCCGGGGTTGGGTGACAGGAGAGACCTGGAATATTAGATCATCATTGACTGGGCCTCCAGCCTCTCCTAAGATGATCTCTGACGGCACCTCCCAGAACCCAAACCCCTGTGTGCAGATGTGCAAATGGGGTCTCAGGGATGTCAACACCTTGTCCAGGGTCACAGGCTGTGTCCTTGGAGCTGGGGGGATTGAGGGGCAGACAGAAACTGATGTGGGGACAACAAACTGCCACCCCGCCCAGATGGGCAGCGTGCAGGGGAGAATAGGGTAGTGCCTGGCAGGCCCAGCACATGTGTGACCTCACCCCATTGTCCTGCAGGAAGTGCCTGTGGGCCCCTAGTCCCTGGAGACAGGAGAGATACCCCCCCACCCTCCCCCAGGCACCTGAACTGGCGGAGCTCAGAGGAAGGGCACGTAGGATCGGGGGGTGGCACCTTGGGCGAGAAGAAAGCACCACGGAGACCCTCCAGGTGGGGGCTCTGTTGCGGGGAGGACAGGTGGGCTGTAGCCTGGGGGGAAGGACGGAGGCAGTGCCTCCCACCCCGACTTCAGGCTTCATGGCCCCTGGGTCTGGGTGGGGAATGGTGAGAAACACAGGCAGTGGGTCTTGGAGAAAGGTGCTCAGTTTTCACTCTGGAAAGTTCTAGGTCATCTTCACAGCACAGGCCCTTTCAGTAGCTATAAATGAACCTGAAGAGGAAGTGAGGGGCAGGGATAAGGGATGAGGGGATGCTGTGTGTTCCGGGAAGTCCCCTCACCGCTGGCCTTTTCCAGGGACTGGAGAGGAGACAGTCCTGACCTGGGGCCACTGCACAGCATCAAACCCACCTGCCTCCGCTCACCTGGGCCACCTTCCCACGGGGGAGGCTGAGCATTTGCGGGAGGAACCCATCTAAATTGAGCCACTGCAGCCTAACCACGACATGAATGAGGAGGGTGATAAAAATTAAATGAATTTTTAGATAAAAAGGCATAAAAATCATGTTTAAAGATATAAATAAAATCCCTTGGAGCCTCAGCTTTATTGTTTTTGGGGGTTTCCAGGATTAATAAATTAGTGGGCATAAAATGGAATAATGGCTAAAAATTGATAATAAGGTAAATTTGGATTTAGGGAAGGACTTGATCTGAGTCATGAATCTCCAGCTGGAGACCAGGGCAGGTGGGAGGGGGCCGTGGGCTTAACCCTCTGTGGTCTCTACCAGCGTCTGTTCCCATACGTGACCCCAAGGGTAGAGCCTCTGCTGGGGTCTGTCCAGGTATTTGGCCACTCTAACCTGCCCCCTTTCCCATCTCCTGGGGACTCTGAGCTGGGTCTGTGATCTCCTCTCCTTCTCCCTGTCCCCAGCATTTGTCAAACTGCTCTGGGAAATCACGTCACCCAGGCATTTCTGTGTCTCAGAAGTCCCTTCTGGCACCTGGTTCCCAGGACCCCCACGAGGGTGTTCATTCACCTTTTCCCACTGGGTGCGCCGGGCAGCACCCCACACTCTGCCAGCAGCAGTAGGAACGCCTGTCTGTCTCTTTCTCCCTCTCCTCCTCTCTCTCTCTCCCTCTCTCTCTCCATACTCTGATCTGGTTACCTTCCCACTTTGAAGTTCCTGTTCTTTTAGCCTGTTTCACTGTGTCTGGGCTGTTTTTATCCCAAATACTTCCTAAGAGTACTGGGCATAAATAATAAATAAATAAAGTGAAATTTCCTCTCTCTCATCAAAGTGCATTGCTGAGACCTGTTTCTTGGAGCCCAGCCAGGTGGCTGGAACGGATCCGGAACGTGGTTTGCACTGATCGCGGCCTCCTTCCCCAGCTCTGTCCCTCCATCCCCTCCCCGCTGCTTTCCACCAGTGGTTTCAGAGCCCCCGCATTGCCCACGGGCCCCCACCTGCACCGAGTGGAGACTCTGATGAGGAAAATGAACGCCTACGAGGAATTCTCGGTCTGGCTGGTGTTCCCCTTGCCCACCGATCTGTTTAGGCGGACACATCATAACTGGATCTTGCCGGTTTTAGACTATGTGGTGACTAATTAGAGGGGAGGGTCACTGAGCCTCTGTAGGGGGCTGGGGGCTGCATCCATGGTGCTGGAAGTTTTCCGTGTGCATTCCTGGATAGCCGTCCTTGCCCTTCTCTTCTTGCGTGCTTTGGTCCCCTGTTTTCAGAAGGGAGGACACCGGGAGCCCACCCCATAGCCCCCAGAAGACATTCAGATGTTAAGAGCTGTCCAAAACTCGAACGGCCCTCTGACGACTGCCCTGCTCAGCACACGCAGGGCTGGCACTTTGGCTGTAATTACCGCTTCGCTCTGGAGCCCGCTAGAACTCAGCTCCCAGCGCCGCCCCATCCAGGCACCCGTGACACCATCCTGGTACCCAGGGCTCCCTTGAACACACGCAGCCGCTCGCAGCCAGGGAGTCCAGGCAAGGAATTCTTGTGTAAAGCGGCCGATGGGGTTTTGTTTATTACGAAGCTGGAGGAAAACGCCAGGACTCTGTCTGGCTATGTTAATGCAAGGCTGGGCTCCCTGCCAAGACATTAAGTGGAATCGAATTCCTGAAACCAGCTTTAATCAGCAGATTTTTAAGGTTAGAATTACTCTCTCCTCTCAAAGCCTTGCCAAGGTTAATTCGGGCCTGAGAATGCAGAATTAATGGGCTGGACAGAGGGAATTGGCCCTTTCCCATTTTTTTCTCAAGTTCACAAAACATTCCTACAAAAGAGAGAGGGCAGTGGGGCAGTGCCCAGCTGTGCAAGGAGCTCCCAGCATCAGGAGATGGATCAGGGGCAGTGTCAGAAACGCTCACAAATCAGAATCACACCAAAGGCTGAATCTGGCCAAAGAGAGACCCCAGGATGGGCAGGGAGTTGGGCCCATAGGAAGCCGAGGGACCCACCGAGCAAGGCGAGCTCAACCACACCCTGGACCCTGGAAACAAGTGTGCTGAGGACATCTATGGACCTAACAGAAGCAGACGACATTAAGAAAAGGTGGCAACAATACACAGAAGAACTGTACAAAAAAGATCTTCATGACCCAGATAACCATGATGGTGTGATCACTCACCTAGAGCCAGATATCCTGGAATGCGAAGTCAAGTGGGCCTTAGGAAGCATCACTACAAACAAAGCGAGTGAGGTGATGGAATTCCAGCTAGGCTATTTCAAATCCTGAAAGATGATGCTGTGAAAGTGCTGCACTCAATATGCCAGCAAATTTGGAAAACTCAGCAGTGGCCACATAACTGGAAAAGGTCAGTTTTCATTCCAATGCCAGAGAAAGGCAATGCCAAAGAATGCTCAAACTACCTCACAATTGCACTCATCTCACATGCTAGCAAAGTGATGCTCAAAATTCTCCAAGTGAGGCTTCAATAGTACATGAACTGAGAACTTCCATATGTTCCAGCTGGATTTAGAAAAGGCAGAGGAACCAGAGATCAAATTGCCAACATCTGTTGGATCATCGAAAAAGCAAGAGAGTTCCAGAAAAACATCTACTTCTGTTTCATTGACTACACTAAAGCCTTTGACTGTGTGGATCACAACAAACTGGAAAACTCTTGAAGAGATGGGAATATCAGACCATCTTACCTGCCTCCTGAGATATCTGTATGCAGGTCAAGGAGCAACATTTAGAACCAGACATGGAACAATGGACTGGTTCCAAATTGGGAAAGGAGTACGTCAAGGCTGTATATTGTCACCCTGCTTATTTAACTTATATGCAGAGTACATCGTGAGAAATGCTGGGCTAGATGAAGCATAAGCTGGAATCAAGATTGCCGGGAGAAATACCAATAACCTCAGATATGCAGGTGACACCACCCTTATGGCAGAAAGTGAAGAGGAACTAAAGAGCCTCTTGATAAAAGTGAAAGAGGAGCGTGAAAAAGCTGACTTAAAACTCAACATTCAAAAAACTAAGATCTTGGCATCCGATCCCATCACTTCATGGCAAATAGATGGGGAAGCAATGGAAACAGTGAGAGACTTTATTTTCTTGGGCTCCAAAATCACTGCAGATGGTGACTGCAGTCATGAAATTAAGACACTTGCTCCTTGGAAGAAAAGCTATGATGAACCTAGACAGCATATTAAAGAGCAGAGACATTAGTTCGCCGACAAACGTCCATCTAGTCAAAGCTATGGTTTTTCCAGTAGTCATGTATGGATGTAAGAGTTGGACCATAAAGAAAGCTAAGTGCTGAAGAATTGATGCTTTTGAACTGTGGCATAGGAGAAAATTCCTGAGAGTCCCTTGGACTGCAAGGAGATCAAACCAGTCAATCCTAAAGGAAATCAGTCCTGAATATTCATTGAAAGGACTGATGCTGAAGCTGAAGCTCCAATACTGACCAAACTGAAGATGCTCTCAGTGGCTCCCGGAGCCCCTGCCCTAGTGGCATTCATTGATGTTCAGTCACTATGTCCTGTCTGACTCTTTGCAACCCCATGGACTGCAGCACACCAGGCTCCTCTGCCCTCCACTATCTTCTGGAGTTTGCTCAAATTCATGTCCATTGACTTGGTGATGCTATCTGACCATCTCATCCTCTGTCACCCTCTTCTCCTTTTGCCTTCAATCTTTCCCAGCATCAGGGTCTGGAGAAGGAAATGGTAACCTACTCCTGTATTCTTGCCTGGAGAGCCCCATGGTGGCATTTAGCAGCCTATGAACATTGCCTACACCGCTGGTCTCCCTGAGCATTGATTTCTTGATCTGATCCACATCCTTCTTGGATGGTCTGGGGGAGGAGGATGTGGGTGTTGGAGCCAGACCTGGGTTGGAAACTCACCTGTGTGTCTGGAGTCACAGGGCAATGACTAGGGTGGGGTGGGGTGGAGGTGGGGTCAGGATGGGTTGGGTGACTTTGAGTCTCAGCGTCCTGGTTACTATGAGACAGATGGACAAGGACCCCAGTCCTACAGGCTTGTTGGACTGTGTGTGTTCAGTCGCTCAGTTGTGTCTGGCTCTTTGTGGCCCTATGAACCGTAGCCCACCACACTGCTCTGTCCATGGGATTCTCCAGGCAAAAATACTGGAGTGGGTTGCCATTTCCTTCTTGTTGGACTGAATGAGGATTAAATAACAATGTGTGTGCAGTGCTGGACACATAGGAGGTCTTTAGTAAACACAGGTTCCCCCGGTTTCCCCAGGTACGCCTTCCTCCTGCCATCTCAGGGTGCTCTTCCACACAGATAACATCTCACCTGCCCTCCTCCCTGGGATCACAGAGGCTCTCCCTCAGCGCCACTGACAGCTCGGGGCAGCTACATGGTGGAGACCCCACTCAGGTTGTGTGTGGGGGCATCACCCTCATCATTTCTCTCCAACTTCCACAAATATTCAGGGCACATTTTAAAATAAGCAGCAGAGGCTTAGCTTCCTAGAACTGGCCAAAATGGAAATGGAAGAGGGAGGGGCCAGAGTCAGGAACTCTGGGGGCCTGGAGCCAGAAGTCTACCCCACAGGGATGAGTGCTAAGACCCTCCTATTGGTTGGGGGGAAAGTCAGATCCTCCGGGATTCTGTCCAGGTTTCCCTTGACATTCCCCGTTTTCCTCAAGATGGGCTGGACTAACCTTTATGGAACAGATCACATGCCAGGACACACTCTTTCACCGGGGCCTAGCTATGTGGGCTAGGCTGCAGGGTCGGGGGAGGCCTGCGGGACCAAAGACCCCGCAGCAGCCCTCAGGGCAGACAAAACTCCTGCCTGCCTCCCCTCTCTCATAAGGTGGGGGCTTCTGCCCCTACAGCCAACCCCCCCTCTCCTGCCTGTAGGTCTGCTCTGCAGGCATTGCCTTCTACTCTGGAGGGAGGAGGGCAAGGTGGCCAAGGCCAGAATATTGGTCAGAGTACTGCCCGCACATCAGGAACCACCATGCGGAGGAGGCCGCGCAGGGCCAGCAGACCCCCAGGGCACACCTTGGAAATGGCCCCACAGAACCTTCCTTACCCATCATCCCACCCCAAACCTGCCAGCTCCCTCCTGTCAGCCCCTCTGCTCTGCCTGTGTGAACTTCTTCACCTGGTTGGCTTCACAGCCCCCCAGCCCCTGCACCACAGTTAAGAATCTAACTGTCCCTTCACTACTGTGAATCCAGAGGTGGCCGCCCTTCCCTCAGGATAAAGGCCTATTCACCGCCTGCCCACTGCGGTCTGGGTCCCGCTTACTCTGTCTCGTTTCTCAGCACCCACCAGCCCACACCAGCTCCTTGAATAGTGAGTGTCCACTGCTTCCTTGGAGCCTGGCAGTACCAGGTGATTGCAAGGCTATTCAAACATCTCTCAGAACCTTGTAGAGAAACTGTCCTGTTCCTCAAAAAGTTAAACGTAGAATTAGCATACAATCTAGCAATTCCACTCGCAGATATGTACCCAAGGAACTGGAAAAGGTTCTCAAGCCAGCGTACGTACACTCGTGCTTATGGCAATGCTCTCCACAAAAGATGGAAACAGTCACGTGGCCATCCGTGGATGCACAGACAAGCACAACGTGGCACAGTCACACCAAGGAATGTGGTTTGGCCATCAAAAAGGATGATGCGTTGATACATGTTACAGCTTGGATGGACCTCACAAACAGCGCTCTGACAGAGAACCAGACCCCAAAGGTCACAGACCGAATGATTCCTTTTGTAGGAAATATCAAGATCTGGGTAATCCATGGAGTCAGAAAGCAGACGGGTGTTTACCAGGGCCTGGGAATGGGGGATGGGGGATGGGGAGTGATCACTGATGAGTACGGGGCTTCTCTGCGGGCGATGAAGATGTTTTGGAACTAGACAGAAGCCATGACTGCACAACACTGTGGATGGAGTAGGTATCTCAGAATTGTCCACGTAAAAATGGTTCATTCTTGTGGACACAGTAGGGGAAGGAGGGGGTGGGGCGAAGAGACTAGCACCGAAACATACACGTACCATGTGTGAAATAGACAGCCAGTGGGAATTTGTTGTGTGACAGGGAGCTCAAACCCGGTGCTCTGTGACAACCTAGAGGGGTGGGATGGGATGGGAGGTGGGAGAGAGCTTCAGGAGGGAAGAGAGATACATACTGATGTGGCAGATTCATGTTGATGTTTGGCAGAAACCAACACAGCATTGTAAAGCAATTATCCTCCAATTAAAAATAAGTACATTTAAAACACCTGTTCACTCTAAGTTCTGTGAGCTTCACCTCAATTAAAAAAAACAAACTGAAATAGTGGCCCAGGCACAGACACGGAGCAGGGACCCCAGTACACCCCTTCCCCGGTGCCACTGCTTCAGCTCCAGGACCTCAGAGGATGGAGGAGAGACCGACCCACCTGTGAGGCCGCCTGTCCCGTTGACACGCACTAGCTGAGCACCGACGCGTGCCGGGCTCTGTTCGAAGTGCTAGGGTTTCCACGGAGGGCCGGACAAGGCTGACCCAGCCTCTGGGGCTGAGGTCCTGGGGTGGGGGCTGGGTCACCCTCTCTGGCTGTCTCCCTGCCCAGCACCTGCTGTCCGATCTCAGCCCCAAAGTCAAGCTGCCCCGCCTCTCTGCATCTCTTCTCCATCACTTTCTGAAAGGTTTGGCTGCTCAGCGAGGCTGTTCCCTCCTCCTGGGTGTGTATTCCCTCTGTTGACCCTCCACCCCCTTGCCCTGTGACTGCCCTGACTTGGTAATGGAGAGGGACCTGGAATAGCCTGTTGTTGGGATCTGGCTCGGAGGAAACCAGGGTTGCGGGAGAGGAACATGGGATGTCTGGGGGCAGGGACTCCTTATGCTGGAGCTCTGTGGGCTGAGGGTCTGCCCAAACTCAATCCCCTACACCAGCCATGCCAGGAGCCTGCACAGAAAAGGCAGGCAGGCATGGAGGCCTTCCGCCCCTTTGAAAAACTTCTTAAGGAAGTTTGGCCTCCTGTTCCTCTATGCCTCCCAATCCTGGCACTGAATGTTCTAGAAAAGCTGTTTGGGCAGAGGATAAAAGGAGAAAACAACCCTCAGGAGACATGGAGCCTGCGCTTCGGAGAAGGAGGGGCGTCGTGCTGTTGGTACCTCCAGGGTGGGGTTCAGCGCCCTCAGGCAGTGTCGCGGCAGGCAGGGTGAGGTGTCACTAGCGCTGGTGAGGCCCACGCAGGGTGAGCCCAGGGGCTGAGCTGCTCTGGGTGGTCCAGGCCGCCGTGGTCGCTCCACATACTGTGATCTGCAGCCCTGAAAACCCGCCTTCTAAAAGCCCGCCCTGTAGGTTCTAAGAGCGCAATCTGCAAGAGAACATTATGTAAGCGTCTCTGCCCTGGAGGAGGGCAGAAGAGGGGCAGGGGGCAGACTGGGACTGGCTCCACAATTGAACAGGCCAAGGCGGGAGGACGATCTCCCCGGACCAGGAGTCTGAGCACAGAGACGGGGGGATCTCAAGGCTCAGTGTTGTGTACTTAAGTCTAGCAGTGGATCCTCCATCCATTAAAGCCCTGCCCTGCCAGGACCTCTGTAATTACACCTGCTTCTCCCAAGCAAGTGAGCGCCTTCACCAGCTCCCCCTATCTGGGGAAATAACTGATTGTCCTGAAGCCTCAGGAGGGAAGCTCCCCGGGGCTGGGGGCTGCAGGCTGGATTCTTACTGTGAGATGCAGACACCCTACATTTAGCTGCTCCCTCTGGGCCCGAGGGGCTCTTGGGTGGGGGAGGGGTTCTCCCCCCAGCCCTGCATTCTACCTGCCTCGTGATGGATCTTCGGGCTTGAGAGAGAGAGAATGCAATATTTTAAAGTGTGTAATGACATGCAGGCTGCATGTGGTACAAATTTCCTGGATGTATAAAATGGGAAAGAAACAGGTTTTCTGTCGCCTGCAACTATTCGGCAGCGTTAAAATATGACTCTTTGGAATCCAATATTCTGCTAACCTGCACAGGGCAGTATTGAATCTTGCAGGCAGTTGGGGGAATGGGGGAGAGGCGCGGGGGGCACTCACAGCCCCGGGCACCTGTGGCTAATTCAATCCCACCTGTCTTCAACTCTGCATCTGTGCTGCCTACGAGGCCAGCAAGCTGCAGTGGCTCCCTTCTCCCCCACCATGTTCCTCCAGTCCAGAGGCAGAGCTGAGGTTTTGGGGTCCTGCTTTGCCTCCTGCTGCTGCTGCGAACAGAACCCTTGTGTGACATCACACTTTGCTGTGCTCTTCACTCAGCTCAGCTACTGGGGTCATCTCTCTGGGATCGTGTGTCTCTGGCCACTGTTGCCTGAGCGAGTGACACTGCACCCCAGCTCACATTGGACACTCAAGGGGGGATTAGCATCCATCCCACTTGGAGGATGGCCCAAGACTCAGAGGAGCCAGGACTTGTCCAAGTTCACAGGGATTCTGCCCCAGGGCTTGCTGGGCAGCCTCAAAGCTGGTGCTGAGTAGCCGCTGGCCTGAATGGTGGGACTTCACTCTTAGTCCGTCTCCAGGCAGAACTCCCAGCCTTATGGGTTATGTGCTGGCAAGGCCAGAACTGGGACCACTGCTCTGTTTCACCCCTTAGCTACTTCTCCATTTCAAAGCATGGAGTCAGAGGCCTTTCTCAGCCAGAAGCTGCTCTGAGAGAGGAGCTGGTGTTGACTCAGGCCTGTTTTCTAGGAGAAGAAAGAGGCCTTGAAGTGGAGGAGTAGGGCCCGGGGTGGCCTTGCCTGTCCCAGGAGCACACTGACTCCATCCTTGCTCAGCCCCAGGGGCCCAGCCTGCCTCTCCCGCTGCTTCTGTCTTCCCTGACAGGCGGGGGTCTCACGTCGGGGAAAATGCCAGTGGCCACCTCCCCCTTCCGCTCCCCCCCCCAAGTTTGGGTGCAGTTTCAGGTTAAGAAACCTGTGTCCCATCCTGATGAGAGATACAGGCTGGCATCAATCACTTCAGCAGCCCTGTGGCATCCAGAGGCTCCATGCCCCTGGACAGAGCCTCTTCAATAGTTTTCCTTAAAAACAGGTGAACCAGCATCTTCCTGGCCCAGCAGCACCTTCAGGCCATTGCCCTGAGCCTCTGGCCCCACCACTGTCGCCCACCCCCTGGTTCCAGACAGGCCACGCTGAGATCAAGAGTCACACAGCTTACTGCTTTGTCTGGGGAAATGTTTTGCTTCTCTCCCTTGAAGCCATTTTCCATCCATGAGTGGATGGAATAGCAAAACAGCCCGGATGGCAGAGCAAGCAGGGCAGGCAAAGGCCTGCGAAGGGGCCCCATCCCCACCCTGGACACAGAGCGCGCCGCCTCTGCTGGGGACCTGAGTCGGGTCAGCCCCACCCTGAGGTCAGGCTCTCTCCCAGCACATGGGCTTTCCTCCAGGACATGGGGGCTTGAGAACATTCCTGAGCCACTGAAGCCTCGCATCTTACACCTTCCTGTCTGTGGGCATAAGGAGCTGAGGGTGGAGTGCTTACAGCGGGAGGCCTATATCAGAATTCTGCTCCAGGGAGCCCCTGCCCACCCCCATGCCTGCTGCTGGTGAAGGAAGCCTGTCCATCCTTGCAGCCCCTCCCAACCAGAACGGGAGGGCTGGGTGGGGGGCGAGGAGGGAGCAGGGGAGGCCTATGCATGGGTATCTGCATTCTCTTTTCTGAAAACACCTGGGGCTGGTGTGAGCCAGGAGGGAGAAGAGGCTGGCACAGGTGACGGGGGGAGGTCTGCTCACCTGCTGGGGGACTCGGTGACATAGGAAGTTGGTGACGTGTTACTGAGAGCATGGGCTCTGGGGTCAGGTTGGCTGGGTGTGAACCTGGCTTCATTGTACATGTGACCTTGGGAAAACAGCCTAGCTTCTCTGAGCCCAAGTGCCTGTGTAGAGGGAGGGGGAGAAGGATTGCTCTAGCCGGCAACCCTGTGGATGCTGGCCTGGGGTCAGAGGGCAGACCTGGAACCCTGGCACTGAGTCCTGCAGCAGCCCCAGCCTTCGACCCAGGAAGCAGGAGATGACAGGCCCCTGCTCTCACATTCAGGTTGGAGTGGCTGCCTGGACCCCCAAGCCACTCAGGTGGATAAGAGAATCCAGGGGCAAGAGGGCCCTAGCACCCACCAGGCCAGGCAGAGTCCTTGCTATTCAGCTGAGACCCAGACCTGGGGAGGGGAAGGACTGGTTTGTGTTCCTAGCGCACGCTGAGTGGAGGTGAGCGGAGTCCAGGCTCCCAGACCATAGCCTGGCGCCCAGCCCCCTGCCCTCTGGGTCTGGAAAGGGTGATGAGGGGGAGCTGGAAGGAGGCAGGGCTGCAGGGAGGTTGGGGGCCCTGGGGGCAGAAGGAAGCTCAATGTGGGCCTTAAGGAGGGGCATTGGTGTTGCTGGTGAGCAGTAGGGGCTCTGTGGCTGTGAGGTGGGAATGGGAAGAGGCAGGGAGGGGTGGAGGCCCTCGGCCCCCAAGCCTTCAGGAAGGCTCCGGGTGGGGAACTGTGAGCAGCTGTATCCAGGGCTCACCCCCTCCCACTCAAAAGTCCTAAGACAGCCCACCCTCCACCATGACTGGCTTGGTTTTCCCCCTCCTCCCCGCCAGTACCCAGCCATTCATGCACAGCACAAGCTCACCCAGGGCGTGTCTTGCAAAGCAGAGTTCCCTACCAGGGATGGTTTTGCCCCCTCGGACGTCTGGGACCTTTTTAGGTGGGCATGATTTCGTGGTGCTGCTGGCACTTTGGGGGGGGGGTGGGGGATGCCAGGGTTCTTGTTGCATGCCCTGCAGGGCTTGGCTGGTTCCCACCCTAAGAGGACCCAGCCCGATGCTCAGGAGCTCTGAGACTGAGTCAGCCTGTTGCAGAGCCCCCTGCAGACCCCAGCACTGTGCCTGGGAGGCTGGAAAAACAGTTGCTGGGGACTTCCTTGATGGTAGAGTGGTCCACACTCCCAATGCAGGAAGCCCTGGATCCATCCCTGGTTGGGGAATTAGATTCCGAATGCCATAACTAACATCCCATATGCTGCAGCTAAAAGAGCCCACGTGCAGCAGCGAAGATGCCATGCGCTATGACTAAGACCGGCACAGCCAGATGAATTAAGAAAGGAAAAAAGGAGGGAGTTAAAAAAATCGCTGGCCACAGAGAACTGTTTATATCCCTCTTTGGCAGACCAGGGGCTGGCTCCCCTGGTGACTCAGATGCTGAAGAATGTGCCTGCAATTCGGGAGACCTGGTTCGATCCCTGGGTTGGGAAGATCCCCTGGAGGAGGGCATGGCAACCCACTCCAGTATTCTTGCCTGGAGAATTGCCATGGACAGAGGAGCCTGGTGAGCTATAGTCCATAGGGTCGCAAAGAGTCAGACATGACTGAGCAACTAAGTTTCTTTCTTTTTTTTTGGTAGACTAGATGCCTATTCAAGGAATGGTAGGGTCATGTGCAGTTTGGGGAAGCTGTGGATGACAGAGGACAAGATGGTTGGATGGCATCACTGACTCAATGGACATGAGTTTGAGCAAGTTCCCGGAGATGGTGATGGACAGGGAAGCCTGGTGTGCTGCAGTCCATGGGGTCAGAGTCAGACAGGACTGAGCGAGTAGACAACAGCAAATAAACACCCCCCTCCCCCCCACCACCACCCCAGCTCCCAGAAGGGACCTAAGCGTTTCCAGCCCAGCCACTAGTTTAACAGAGGTTCTTTTCACAGCACCTCCCAGGGCGGGACAGCTGGATCCCACAGCTGGAAGAGGCCCCTTCTGGCGGAAGATGTTTCTCTGGAGCCTGCAGAGGCGCCCCCTAGAGGAGAACTCCACCAACGCAGGCTCAGCTTCCCCTGAACGGCTAATCCTACAAGATCATGACTGTGGATGCCGCTTCATTTCTCTTCAGGCTCACATACTCTATCAGCTGATCTGTGGGCCCCCAGGCCTCAGTCCTTCTTGCCCAGTCTCCTCCCTGTGAGCGGGATTCCCCATGCCCGTGGGAACGGAGCCCCAGATTCTCACCCTTTCTGAGCCTCTGCCAGGCCATGCAGCTTTTGTGATCAAATATTGTTATATTTACGTAAGGATCTGTTAGGAAGCAATTTTTGAGATGATGAATATTTAATGCAATATTTAAATATTTAATAGGAACTTTTTTGAACCTGACTTAATAATCCATGTCACAGGGAGAGGGAAATGGGGGTCGTCTTTTTAACATTGTCACTTCCTCTAGTCCTCTCTGTGGTTTGCTAGGATTTTTTTTTCCCACGGCAGAGTTTTAATTATACTCAATATTCCGGAGAGAAATTCTTTTCTCATTAAAAGTTAACTCTTGCCGACAGCAAGGTGAGCGGGTGGGCGGAAGATGCATGGAGTCGGGAAAAATGTCTGGATTTGAAAGTACTGAGGGATCATCTACTCATGAGCTTGACACCTTCATTTTCCAGCAGAGGAGAGTAGGACCTCCTAGGCAGGGCCAGGCTCACCTGGCTGCAAATCCAAATCTTTGGACACCCAGACATCAGGAGCCCCATTAATGACACCATCTTGACTCCTGAATATTTGCTCAAATCATGGCCTGGCTCTTACCCCACTGGAGCCAACATTAGTTTACACCTCCAACCTCAGGTCCCTTCATTCCTAGCCACTGTAGCATCAGCAACTTGAGATTCTGATCACTTAGCAAGTGACTTCAGACCTTCTTGGAAGACTTAAAAAATTCAAACCAAGTGCCAGATTCTTTCACGTGAGGGTAGGTATGACTGAAGGTCATGCCCCTGCTGAAGCCAAGTCTTTGCCAAGTCCTGAGTGCCCTGCCGTTTCCCTGGTTCCCTTGGCATCAGGCAGCCTGGGTCAAGCAGTGCAAAGGCAACTAAATCTGTCCATCATGCAGGATCTTGGGTCCAACCTCTCAGATCCAGGTGGGGCCTGGGGCACCTGGGTGACCATCCAGGGTCACCTGGGGCAGTTTGCTCTGTCTGGGCACTCACACCTTACAGGCCACTCTGGCCCAGCCTCCAGCTCCCCTGTGGGTGGTGGGCATCACTCTGCTGCCACCCCTCCACACTTGGCTCCAGCCACAACTCCCACAGGCTTCCTTCCCCCAGCTCTGCCAGCATCTCATTTCTACAGTCTCTTCTCAGAGCAGCAGCCTTCCCTGCTTAGATCATTCTAGAGGGCTCTGGTTCCTTCCTTCCCCTTCACTTCTCAGCCTTTTCTCTGATCTCCTTCAGCGACACATCCCTCCATGACCCAACTGTTCAGGTCGCACCAAACCCCTCCACATTCCCAGTGAATGCGGGCATATCTTCAAAACCCATTCAGATGTTCTTTCCTCCTGGAAGGCATCCATGCCCCTCCCACCTGATACTTAGACCTAATCACTCCTCTCTTTGTGCTACAGAGGTTGCTGGACCATGCTTTCACTAGGGCAGATTCGCAGTGCTAGTGGTAAAGAACCCCCCTGCTAATGCAGACCTAAGAGCGGCAGGTGTGACCCCTGGCTCAGGAAGTTCCTTTGGAGCAGGGCATGGCAACCCACTCCAGTATTCTTGCCCAGAGAATCCCATGGACAGAGCAGTCTTGAGGGCTACAGTCCATAGTGTCACATAGAGTCGGACACCACTGAGGCAACTGAGCACGCATGTATTGAACTTGTGGGGCTGTTTTTAATCTGTCTTCCTTACTAGATCACAGACTTTAAGAGGGGTAGATACATGCCACACTTATTTTTGTATTCTCCAGGAGTGGCCTGGCTTCTGGTATACAGTAGGCACTCATTCATTAGTTGGATGAAACCCTGAATGTGCTGTATGCTTCCAGCTCTCCATGCCTTTGCATCTGCTCTGCTTTGGTTTGGAAGGTTTGGAGACAGTCCCATTTCTAGGTGTAATGAACTTGTATTTGTCCTTCAGGGGATCCTGCAAACACCTCCCCTTCTGATCCAGCCTGGATTGGATCAGACTGCCAGGTGGTCCTCCCTTGACACCGGTATGCGCCTCTGTTCACCGGCCATCACAACAAGGCTGAGACCCCACTGTGTCTTAGAAGTCTACCTCCGTGTCTCCTTCCTCTCTAGTGGGGAGCATCTTGACAGCAGAAACTGGGCCTCCTTAGCTTACCTGAGGGGGCTTCCCAGGTGGTGCTAGTGGTAAAGAACTTGCCTGCCAATGCAGGAGATGTAGGAGATGCAGGTTTGATCCCTGGGTTGGGAAGATCCCCTGGAGGAGGTAATGGCAACATACTCTAGTATTCTTGCCTGGAGAATCCCATGGACAGGAGGAGCCTGGCGGGCTACAGTCCATAGGGTCCCAGAGTGGACACGATTGAAGTGACTTAGCATGCACGCACAGCTTCCTGTCCTGGCCCAGCCCAGTGCTTGGGTTGGAGGCAAGTGACACGTGGAACCCTAGGCTGAGCGGAGCATGCCTTCCTGCCTCTTGCTCTTCACATCCCCTGAGCCCTGCTCAACCTGTCACCAGCAGAAACCACCCAGAGAGGCCCGTCTGAACCACAAGAGGTTTGTGTCTCCTCCAGCACTGGGTGCTATAGGTCCCCAAGGCCATGCTTGAGACAATCTCGGGTCCCGGGGCAAGCACCGTCCACGGCTGGGTGCTTGGACATGGCCCCAAGGCTGAGCTCCAGAGGAAGGACATAACAGATGAAGAGCTGACATCTTTAGGATGGCAACTCTTTTAATAAAGGTCCTTTAATTATTTAGTGAAACAGAGGAAGAGGCCAATTCAGCAAGGAGTGATAGTTTTAATCTCTCCGCGCACCAGTGGTTTACCTCCAAGGGAGGAATCCAGCTTCCCCTGCTCTCCTCTTCGCCCTTCCCCTCCCACCAGACTCTTACAGTTTATTTCTGGGGGCCTGAAGGAGAGCGGGCTTGAATGGCTCACTCATTGATCACGACGTGTGAACCTCACCAGACCAAGAATGACATTTCCTGGTCATTGTGTCCAGGCAGAGGTGTGCATGAGAGGCTGGGCCTCCTGCTTCTGGCCTGTGTAACTGGGGCCCCTTAGAGGCTTAATAGGATGTTGGGAAGTAAAAATAGACAGAAAGGGAGGCAGGGACTTGAGGGGCAGGGGAAGCTTTGTGCTGCCACCCCTTTGCCTAGAATTTATTTCCAACTCCTGCATCTCCTAAAAACCCAGTCCTGACATTGGCCCATCCAGACCATCCCCTGACCCCTGCTCTGTGCCACCTGGAACTAATCTCAGTGCACTGCAATGATCTCTTGACTGTTCATCTCCCCTACCCCACTGGATGTTGCTGGAAGGCAAGAGCAGATTCCAGCCTCTTAGCATAGCCATATGCCAAGCAAGAGCTCAGTCCTGAGACCTAGAAGATGTAGACCTGGATGCCCAGGGCTAGAGGTCCCCTAACCTGCCCACTGTCTTCTGGCACAGCCACCACCATCTGTTTGATGCTTCTAAGCCACCTTTATTCAGCATCTGTGAACTCAACCAGCATTTGCTGAGGCTCTCCTTGCATCAGGCCCTATGAGGGTATGAGGATGCACTGGAGACCAGAACAGACCAGGTCCTGTCTCCTGGGGCCCACACCCCACATGCGTATGGAATCAGGCATCAGGGAGAACATCACACATGTATCGGGGCGAACTGCCTCTCTGACTGGATCATGAACAACACGCTGCAGTGCTCTGTGGGGCTGTCACGACAGTAGGGGGTGGGGGTGGGGACGAGGCTTTGACCTGAGCAGGCAAGCAGTACACTTGAAGCTGGAAACTGAAGTTGTGTTGGCGTCAAGACCAGAAGTCAGGGAGAACATCCCAGAGGGGCAGGCACCACAGGCAGGAAGAAGTCCTCAAAGACCAAGGACTGACTGACATCATGTGTCTGGGTTCAAAAAGTCAGCAGAGAATGTGGCACCTGGGAAAGATGCGGTGGTGGGCTGGCCTGGGCTGGTGGGATTCTCCCTTCTGTGTCTCAGTGGGGATATCCTTCCCCATCCCTGAGCTACTCACAATCAAAGCTCCCACCTAGGCAGTGCTGATTCATAAAACCTGGCTCCTCAACGTGGCCAGAAGCGCCAAGGAATCTGGCTACTGCTCCCACTTCCCAGCCTCACCTGGGGCTGCTAGCCTCCTCACCACCCTGACCTCCAGATGGCTTCCATCCATGCCCTAATCCTTCCGAGGTCAGGGCCTCATCTGTGCTTTTCTCGCCCTCTGACACAGTCTTTTAGCTGATCCCCACCCCGCCTCTTTACACCAACTTAGCCCCAGGCTTTCCTAAGAGCTCAGACCAAATGTTCCTTTTTCTGGAAAGTCTCCCTGTGCCTGGAGCAGGTCAAGCTCCTTGGATCCTGTCTGCTCTCTCAGCCCCTGGGCTTCTTCTCAGCCCTCTCCAGCACCAGGATCCTGTCAAGCAGGATCAATGTCTGTTCTCCACTGGAATGCTAACTCCGAGAGGGGTGGGGACCACACTCACTGATTCCTCACAGATCTCTACATACCAGCATGGCACAGGCATACAGTAGGTGCTCAATAAATATTTATAGAATGGATGAAAAGTGCTTCACAGACCTCACTCCATCTAATCTTAATAACCATCCCACGAGGGAGGCAGCTTTAACATACACATCTCACCAGCTGGGATATGGAGATGAGCATCTTAGCTGAGTACCTAGCATGAGCCATGGAGGCAGGATTTGTTTTTAAATATACATTATCTAGTTGCATTGGGTATTAGCTGTGACATGTGGGATCTAGTTCCCCAACCAGGGATGGAACCCGGGGCCCCTGCATTGGGAGCACAGAGGTACCACTGGACCACCAGGAAAGTCCCTGGAGGCAGGATTTGAACCTAAGGCTGGTCCTTCTCCAAAACCCAGATTCTGAACTGGTGTGCAATTCCAGATATCCAGTCACGTCCAGGAACACAGCTGTCCATTGGAAGGCAAACCTGCACCCTTCCCCCACTCCCAGGGCTGACTGCTCATCTCTGCATCTCTCTTTATTAAAATAGGGATTCTTTAATCTCAGTCTAATTCTGTCTTCAGGGAAACTCTGTCTCCAGGCTGCCTACAGCTCCTCAGGGGCAGGCACCTACTTGTGATTCAAGCCTCGCATCGATCTGTCAACACGTTTGCCTTCTGTATTTGCCATCTCTTATTTATAATCCCGCTCAGATTAATGAATGACAGTAGTTCTCATCACAGGAAATTTGATTAATCAATTTAAGTGCTTAATCACCACAGCCTTGTTGAGTGCTGAACAGAAGGGATTGTGCTTTGATGTAGATGAATTCCAGAAAGTGATGGGAGAGCGGAAACAAAACAGTCAGCACTTCTCCGTGGAAACGGGAGGGGTGAGGGCAGCGCTGGGAGGTCCGGGGAGGTCCCCAGGAGCCAGTGGAGGGGTCTCTTGAGAGAGGCCTGCTGAGTGATACGGGCACGAAGCAGCCCTCTAAAACTTCTGGAATCAAGGCCTCCCCTGGGCCCTGAGTCTGCTCAGAGTCTGCTCTTCCATTTGGCTGGATGACAGGAGTAGGTGGATGCTGCAGGCAGAGCCCACCTTGTTCTAGAAGGCAGGGGAGCAGGCCAGGCCAGGCCACTGCCAGCCGCAGTACAGCATCTCTTGGACTTAACATCCAATGAATGAACAACATAAGCCCGAACATGATCTGTTTCCTACTCTTTGCTACTGGCTGCCCTTTATCTGGGCTTCCCAAGTGGCCCTAGTGGTAAAAAACTCACCTGCCAATGCAAGAGATGTAAGAGGCACAGCTTCGATCCCTGGGTTGGGAAGATTCCCTGGAGGAGGACATGGCAACCCACTCCAGTATTCTCGCCTAAAGAATCCCCATGGACAGAGGAGCCTGGCAGGCTCCTGCCTGGAGGCTTTGGTCAAGGTCATGACTCTGCCTGAAAAACTATCCCTTCCTCTCAGCTGACACCAACTCTGCCACCTTTCAGAGCTCAGCTCATGACCCCGCCTCCCAGGAAGCTCCCAGGTCTTCCCTTGTGGCTGACGATAAAAAATCCACCTGCAATGCACAAAATCCAGGTTGGATCCCGGTGTCAGGAAGATCCTCCAGAGAAGGAAATAGCAACCCACTCCAATATTCTTGCCTGGAGAATCCCAGGGACAGAGGAGACTGGCAGCCTACACCACAGAGTGGCAGAGAGTCAGATACGACTGAACGACTAACACTTTTCTTCCCTCTTCTAAGCTCAGCTTCAGGCCCTTGGCCTCCACCCCTATCCATGGGCACGGCCCCAGAGCCCGTGCCTTGGCCTCCACTGTTTCACGTCTCTTAACTCCTATCTCCTTCACCAGACAGAGGGCTAAGAGGACCCGACATCACTTTTGAATCCTTGGGCTAGCCCAGCACGGGGTGAGCACACAGCAGGCACTTAGTGTAACACCAGCAGCTTTTACACTCACTGGCAGATTTGCAATAAGGTGTCAAGGGAAGGTGACCTTGCAAGAGCCAAAATCAAGATGCTGGAGGTGGGGAGTGGTCTTAACAAACACACTGAACATTATATCCCCATTGTATATAGGGAAGGTGGAAAGATCTTACTGCTTTGAATCACAGACAACAGAAATAGAAAACTCAACAACAGAAAATCTTGGCTTGTAGAGGAACTCAGGCTCAGAGAAGATGAGCACCTTGGTGGGGGGGTGGGGACTGGGGACCGCCGGGGGGAGACTCATGTTCATCCAAAGGGGATGTGAGTTAAAAGAAGGATTTGAAATCTGGCACCAACAGAAGCAGTAAAATTGAGATAGAATCAGTTTTCCAAAGCCACCAGAGGGCAAAGAAAGGTATAGGAAGCTATTGCTTTCTGTACATGTGTTAAGGATCTACTTGTTTAAATTCTACATTTTTACTTATTTTAACCCCCAAAGAGCTTCGTGAAATAACTGTAACCACGGCGTTTTACAGCTGAGGAAACCAAGATGCAGAAAGGTGACATCACCTGCCCCCATGCCATGGGAGGAGGGGCCAAGGGGCAGCTCAGAGTTGGTGGGGGGGCTCTGTGCATCCCAACTGGCTTGGGACCTCCAAGAGGATGGGGGCTGGACACCCCCAGCTTTCGGGCGCTGGGACCCAGGGGCAGTGCCTCCCTCTGCTCTCTTTTGAAGGAAAACAAATATCTACCACTGGCAGGTAAAAAAGATGCATCCCGGGCTGTTTGTGATCGCTGCTATACAGAGAAAAGCTAATTTTAGAAACAGATTATTAAAAAATATATCCACTCCGAACAGCATGATCAATCAAGCCCTCGAGATGCAGATCTTCCCTGCATTCTGGGCCTTCCTGGCCACACAGGGCTTCTCTGGGCTGCAGTCTGGGCTGGCCAGGCCTCCTTCTCACTGGGGCCACCTGGCTCTGCATGCCCAGACCTTTGCTTCCGGCCTCCCAGGCTCCAGGGAGGATGAACAAGGGGACAGGGCTTCCTGTGCTGACTCGTCTGGACCACATTGGTCCCCAGGTCCCACCCCCTAACAAAGCTGGGGGATGCTTCGGCTCCCACGCCTTGAGTTGAAAGCCTCCTTCCCCCAGGTGGGGGCCTGCGCTGGGCTGATGCTCTGGGGTCTGAGCGGCACGTGTGGAGGCCCCAAGCAGGCACGCCCACTGCCGCCTCCCTGCTTCACCACTAAGCCTGGCCTGCTGGGCCTCCACAAAGCCTTGTGGAATTTTAGAGGTGATTACCCCAAGGGGCCTCAGAGCTCCTTCAGGCCTCCTTGTTCTACAAATGGGAAAACCAAGGGCAAAAGTGGAAGCAATTTGCCCACGTGGATAGTGCATTCCGAGTGCATCATCTGCTCTGCCCCTTGCAAATCCCCAGTCTCTGCTTCCGCAAGGCTGGGTGCTCAGCACCCTCCCTTCCTTCACTCACAGAGTGCAGGGGCAGAGGTCAAGGTCCCTGCACCCTGAGGCTTCCCCCTTCATGTTCCTGCCCGAACTCATGGTGGTAGCAGTTCTGGCTGAAAACCAGGCCAAGAGGAGGCTCAGGTGGGGACCTGGGGTCAGGATCCCAGCCCAGGAACAGGTGTCTGGATTCAGGAGGCCCTGCACGGTGGCTGGCTGAGCCCGGGGACCCCAGCACGGAGTCCTTCTCATCCGCCCCATCAGGCTGCCAGCCCATAGCATGGTGCTGAGGGGACTTCTGTGACACCTGGCCCATGCAGGTGCTGACCCAATGTTCCCATTGGATCTGCATGAAAACATCGAGGCCTCAAGCCGCCCTGTCCAGCCTCTGTGGTCTCCATGTTCCCCACCTGAGAGAGACCTTCAACTCACTGCCATATCCTGCATCCTGCCCCCTGTCTGCCCACAGGGACTCCAGGCCCAGTGCCCTCCCAGGTCTGCAGATGGGGGCTGGCAAGTTCACAAGAATAAGCATCGAAACTATATTGTCTGTCCTGGAGTTAAGTCCTCATGATGCTGCCAGGCTGTGGGCAGAGGGTCAAGTCCCAGGAACCGGTATTAAATTGACTGGACATCCAGCACAAGGGAGCCGGGGATGAAGGGTCAGGCCTGGCTAGGAGGGCCCTGTAATCTGCAAGCAAGGGAGGCCTGGGGGACACCAGCCTGCAGGTTTGACAGGAAGAGTCTGCAGCCCGAGCCTTCACCAGGCTCATAAGACAGCTTCAAGACCTCTTCAAGATGCTGTGGGGTCCTGACAGGTTTCCTCCAGGTGGGCACCAGAGGGGGTCCTCACACCTGTGTACTGGAAATCAGTGTCCAGGCCAGCACGTCATCTGGTCCGAAGACAGTGCTGCCTGGAGACTTCCCAGCCTCGAGGATCCTCTTCTCCTGGCCCAGCCCCCTCTCACCTCTGACTGCTCACAGAGCTCCCTGAAGGCCCAGGCCCAGGATACCCTCCCATCAGTATTCATCCCTGGCTGTGGTCTCAGCAGCTGCAAAGCTGAGAATCTACTCGATAAATAATGGGCTAAGAAGCGCGGAGCCTCCCCTCCTGCTTGCATTATCGGTGGGTCTGTGGCAGGCTCCAGGGCTGGGACACTTCCCGCCTCTGCTCCCTGTTGACTTTGTGGCTGAGGAAGAGCCTCTCGTGGGGTCTTGCACAGCCAGGACCCCAGCTGAATGTTGTGAGCAGGGTTCCTCCAGCCCCTTCCAGAAGCCAAGGGAGCAGAAGGAGGGGTCCGGCCCCTTGAGGGAGGTCATTGAGAGGGCCCTCTGCAGGTCCACCTTGATTTCCATGAATCAGCCCCTGAGCCACCGTGAGCATGTGCCCTGGGGCAGGGACTGGGCTCCAAGGCCTGCACGTGACTGCCAGGCTGGGGTTGCTGTGGGCAGAGAGCCCAGGGCCTGCTGCTTCCCCAGTGATGAGGATTCCTCTCCTGAATGTCTGCAGGGCAAGGGCCCAGCTGGAGGGATCCCAGGGGAAAAGGTTCTCCAGTCCCAAATTTGGGATTCTGGAACTTTGGAATTCCAGGCTTTAGATGCACAGGATCCTGGCCTGGCTGGTGGCTGAGAGAGAAGAAGGCCTGGGCCCGGTCTCTCTGCAAGACTCTGAGCTCACCAGGGCAGGCAAGCCGATGTCACTCATATTCAGAACACCCAGTGCCCTGGGAGGGTCCTGGAACCTAGCGGGGTCTGGGGGGATTTGCCAGATGAATGAATGGTGCTTTCCTCCCTAGGAGAACTGGGCCTGCAGGTGGATGGATCTGTCCAGCCAGCTGAGAAGGCAGATGTCTGGCCATGTGTTTGGGCTTAGCCCTACTCCTATGGCTCCTGTGTTCCCGCAGTGCTTTGAAGGGAGACAAGGATCAGCCACCACGAGCTGATCCCTGGGGAAAGAGCAGAGTGCTCTGCAGACACTCAGAACTGTCCAGGGCAGGCTTCTCTTGTTTGGAAAGGAAAAGAGAGAGATTGATCCAAGGGCAGGACCACTGGGGGAGGGGCATGGGGGGTGGAGCCCAAGCCAAACCACAGACGTGTGACCCCTTGCACCAGGACTTTCCCCTTGAGGATGGCCAACCGGCACCTGTGTCCTCTGGGCTGACAGCAAGGCTGCCTGCTGTCCTGGGACCAGGAGCCTCCATGTCTTCCTCCCTAGATGTTGACCCTGACACAGTTAAGATAGAACATTCACATCCCCACAAAGACTGCCCTGGTCCCCTCTTGAGCCACTCGCCCCCTTCCTAACTGCTGCCAGCCACTAATCCATCCTCCATTTCTGTGATTTTGTCATTTCAGCAATGGTCCTGCTCATGCTGCCAGGAGGGAGGTTTGGAGGAGGCAGAAGGTGGAGGTGGGCCGGCTAGCTAGCATCCCCTAGCCCCACCCCCTAGCACCCTTCCCTCCTTTTCTGACACCCACCTCCAGCCTGGGACAGAGACAAGCCTCAGGCTGGCCTGCTTCCTGGGGAGCTCCTCCTTTGGGTAGGAAGCAGGTAGTCTGGGTTTTCTGGGAATGTGGGAGCTGAGGGGCTAATACATGACTTTGCCATGAAGGGGGCTGCCTGCTTCCTTCTGGGGGGCTTATTTTTCCCAGGCTGGGGGCTATCAGGTCTGAAGACCCCCTTGGGGCTGGCCCTGGTGCAGAATCCGTAAACAACACTAGGCAACCCCTGTCTGAGTCGCCCACCTGGCCCACCGCTACCTGCTCCCCGGCAGAGCCCAGTCTGGGCATTTCCTGCAGAGAGTGAAATAAACAAGGCCATAAATATTTCTCTCCCTGTGAAGCTGGAAGACAGAAGGGCCCTAGATAGAGATAACAGGAGATGCAGGGCCACAGGGGGACAGCAAATTTTGTTTGACTGTGTGGAAAGCAGACAATAGAATTTGGCTGCTTATGGAAAGGTGCCAGCTGCCTTTCCCAGTGCCGTGCTCTGGTTATTGGAGCCTAACCTGGCACCAAAGGGCTAGCCTGCTCTTGAACCTGCAGCCACAGCCCAGACAGAGGCAGAGCCATGGCCCCAGCCCCCAGCATCCTTGCATTGGTGGCCCCACTGGAAGCCCTCCTCAGCCAGGTGAGAGCCCTTGGTCATCCTCCCTGAAGGGTGTGGTCTGCATGCCCCACCTCCTCTACCACCCCTGGGACTCATTCCTCCCACCCTTGCTGGTCCATTGGGACATGTTGGAAACACCTTAAGAACCACCCAGACTGAACTCCCTGGGACTCCAGTTGATAGTCCAAGTCCAAGTACTGGGTTCCATGCTCCTGGCTGTGTGACCCTGGGGAGGTCACTTTGCCTTTCTGGGCCTGTTTCTCAACTATAGATGTAACAACTAGCTCACAAGGTAAGTGTGAGGGTGAAAAGAGAGAGGAGATCCTCCTGGGGCCTGGAACATGCTCATCCAACAGTGATTCTCATGGCCCCAGCTTTGCCCGCAGCCCCCTAACTTCCCGCTGGGCAGTCTTGCTTCCGGTCTGCTTCATGAAGGCTATTCCATCATTTCCTCAGATTTAGGTCCCGTTCTCCAGATCTGCATGCGAGCTTCTTGAGGAGCAGGGCTGCCTTTGCCTGGCTCAGGGTTTAGGTATTCCCCAGGGATCACCATCTGTAAATCGCCTGCATGCCCACCACATACTGGGTACTTCCTACCATCCACTCCATCATTGGAGGGAGATGAGCAGCCAGCACATGGGCGCTGCCTTGTGGTGCTGGCAGTAGGGGTGGGTGAGGACAGGGTGTCCCCAGGGGCTTCAGGTATCAGAAAAGGGTTGCATCTCAAAGATCAGGAGAGGCAAGAGCAGCCTGAGGGACAGGGAGGGGGATTCTGAGCAGGAGGGTGCCCTGAACAAGGGTGCAGGGCCTAGGGACTCACAAGGGGTCCTGATCTGCAGCTGGGCTAGGACCAGCCTGAGAGAGACAATGGTGGGGGGGGGTGTGGTAGAGGCCACCAACGGGCCTACCTGTGTGGCATCCAGCCCAAAGTGGCCATCTGTCCAGGGATAGCCCTTGGGAATGCTCATTCCTCTGTTTTCCCAGTGGGGCTGCCCAGCATGGCGCTGGGTCTACTCCAGGTACAGGCAAGGTCCTAGACCTGCCACATGCCGGAAGCTGAAGCACAGTGGGAGGACATGTGCTCCAGGTGGAAACTGGAAATCTGGATGACTAAGTGACTGGGTCCTCTGGGGTTGGCTGTGATGGCCCCCTGGGGACAGCCAGGTCCATCCCACATACCCACTCCAAACCAAACTTCCTGACCGGGCTCCTCAAGGACTCAGCTACTGATTGGTCCTCAAGGGGACATCTCTGAGTTCTCAGAAATGACCTAGGGGAAGGAGACCTCATGGGTTGGAAGGGTTTACTCTCACATACTGAGGCAGTACCTCTGAGTCGGCAGAAAGCTTCTCTCTGTGAATCCCCATAAAGTGTCCTGCGCTTCCACTAACTCATTGATCCACATGTTTTCCCAGGCCTGAAGATTTCTTAACTGTCATCACAAGGTTAGAAGAATTGTGCATTGGAAAACCATGCAGCATATTAAAGTCAGCCTGAAATATTGCCACAATACACAGAAATATTTTATATTTATTCTCTTTTAGAAATTGTTATAAAGGGAATATAATGAGAATGTTGCAAATGAGTGGAATATTTTCTTCTAACCTGACAATAAAAATATGTCAAAGGGATGCATGAAACTCTAATAGGAAATAGCTGATGGGCCCTGGAAGTGCAGGGATTTAGCAAAGATTTTACCTGGTGCCTTGACTGGCCCAAAGGACAGAAGTGGGGGCTTCAAGAGCAGTTTTTTCCTGTGGGTAAATGCACAGAGGATGGGAGGAGAAAAGACAGGGTGGTCTGTGTGCCTGGTCAGGACCTGGAACTGATCAAATATCAGATATGCTCACAAAGACCTGAAGACATAGAGCCTTACTGAGCCTTAAAATGGCAGAAACATTACCAACCACCCCCAGCACCATCTCCCTCCTCCTCCTTCTCATGATCCCTATTTCCATCCTTCTTATCATCATCACCAACAACCCCTCATTATCATCACCATCCCCATCATCATGACAATCATCATCATCACCATCAGCAGCAGCATCACCACCCCATCGTCATCACCAATCCCATCAACACCATCCCCATCATCTCCAACCCCATCACCATCCCCCTCATTTCCATGACAATCATCATTATCATCATCCCCACCACCATCACCACCCCATCATCCCCATCATCACCATGACAATCATCATTGTCATCATCACCATCAGCAGCACCCCCATCATCATTATCATCACCATCCCATCCTCATCACCATCCCCATCATCATCACCATCCCACCCTCATCACCATCCCCATCATCATCACCATCCCACACTCATCACCATCCCCATCATCCCCATCATCATTACCATCCCACCCTCATCACCATCCCCATCAGCCCCATCCCCATCACCACCCCATCATCATCACCAATCCCATCAACACCATCCCCATGATCCCCAATCCCATCCCCATCCCCATCATCCCCATGACCATCACCATTATCATCAGCACCATCACCACCATCATAACTGAGCTAATAGTTTCAGTTTGTTGAATAATGTGCCACACACCATGGGAAGGGCCTTACATAAACGATCATATTTCAACCTCACAACAACCACACGAATCACTCTCATGTTTACCAAATGTGGAAACTGGTGTTCAAAGAGGTTTAGAACTTACTCAAGCTCACACACATGTAGGTGTGAAGCTCAAATTGGGACGCAGGTCATTCTGGTTCCAAAGTCCTGACAACTCTGTCTCAAATGTTTTTTCATCAAACCTAAAAGCAGTCCAACCAGCTTCAGGATGGTAAGGAATCTTCTTCCCAGAGGCCTCTGTGCTAGGTGTATATAAACTACAGACTGAGATGACTTCAACCATCACTGTCGGCTACCAGAAGAAAGTCCATTTAATAAATGCCATGACTTCCTGCCATGTGTCAGGTGGTGGGATCAACTGAGGGAGTCAAACACAGAGACAACCAGCCCTGAATCAAAATACAAAGACCACACATCAGGAGACCCAAATGAAGGGAACCATTCTGATTCAGCACAGAGGTGGGGGAGGGGGGCAGCCTACATGAAAAAGGAGGCCCTTGAACATGGCTTAAAACTCAACATTAAACAAACTAAGATCATGGCATCTGGTCCCATCACTTCATGGAAAATAGATGGTGAAACAATGATAACAGTGACAGACTTTATTTTCTTCGGCTCCCAAACCACTGCAAATGGTGCCTGCAGCCATGAAATTAAAAGATGCTTGCTCCTTGGAAGAAAAGCTATGATGAACCTAGACAGCATATTAAAAAGCAGAGACATTACTTTGCTGACAAAGGTCTGTTTAGTCAAGGTTATAGTTTTTCCAGTGGTCATGTATGGATGTGAGAGTTGGACCATAAAGAAAGCTGAGCGCCGAAGAACTGATGCTTTTGAACTGTGGTGCTGGAGAAGATCTTGAGAGTTTGTTGGACTGCAAGGAGATCCAACCAGTGATTTGTAAAGCAAATCAGTCCTGAATATTCATTGGAAAGACTGATGCTGAAGCTCCAATTGGCCACCTGATGCGAAGAACTGACTCACTGGAAAAGACCTTGATGCTGGGAAAGATTGAAGGCAGGAGGAGAAGGGAACAACAGAGGATGAGATGGTTGGATGGCATCACTGAATGGATGGACATGAGTTTGAGCAGGCTCTGGGAGTTGGTGATGGACAGGGAAGCCTGTGTGCTGCAGTCAGTCCATGGGGTCACAAAGAGTCGGACATGACTGAGTGACTGAGCTGAACATGACTTTGAAGGACTCATACAATTTCACCAGGTGAATATGGGAAAGGCAGTGTGGGAGAGCAGAGGAACAGCCAAGAGTTCTGAGAGTTTTCACAATAGGATTCTCAGGAGGATGGTGGGTGGAAACCCAGTGGGAAGTAAGGTTAGGGCCCCACTGCAGAGAGCCCTGACCTGTGCTATATGGGGAGGGCTTTGGACTTGACTTTGTGCAGGCACCTTCTAAGGTAGCCAAGTAGGGCAGGTTCACGAGAGCCCCCCAGTCCCTGTTTGGGGATGGATCCTTGGCAAAGTCCCAGAGGTTGTGAGCTCTGCCTTAAACACACTTCTGCCTCCTCCCCTCTTCCCGAGTCCCACCCTAAGAACCTATTAATATCACAATTATTCTCTGCACTGATGCTCCACACTGGGCACTGCCTAGGAGCTAAGGTTGGGAGGGTGAGGAAACCAGACAAGGTCCTGCTCTCTGGGGATCCATCTTCCACTGCACAAGGACAACATTCCCGGGCCAGGCTATCCTGACCACCTTCATTGATGTCCCCACAACTCTGCAGCATCTGATGGGTGCCAATGGCCCCATTCTTCCCCCAGGTAGCACACCTGCATGCTATCCTGAACCTTCCAGAGACATGATATCTTCCCCAGACACCAAAACTCTGATGTTGACAATCTCAGGTCCCTGGTGAGATGGGAGGAGAGGCTGTGCCTTAGTGGGGTGGATGGCAGCATGCCCTATCCATGCTGTGCTTTGGATCTTTTCTCTAGACCTAGGCTCATCTCCAGAATGCCCTAGGACAGCCCCAAAAGGAAGTGACGGGCAGCAGGGAGCCTTGAAAACACTTTGGAATCCATAGCTAAGTGTCCCCGGGTACTGACCCCAGAGGACATGCAGTATGTGAGGGGCTGGCTGGTCGGCAGTTATGCACTCTCTCCCAGAGGTTCTGTGGGGATGATCAGTCTTCTCTGGGCTAAGAAACGTGTGCAGAGGGTGGGAGGGGTGCTCCTTGGGGAAGGCTTTCTCAAATTGACATTCAATTTCCCTTCGCTAAAAATACATCTGAAGCCAAGCCACTCAGGATTATAAAAGAGACCTGAGATTGAACATTAAATACATATGCACTCAATGTTGGGAAGGCTTTGACCTTCAAAACTTCCTTTCGATGAATTCCCAAATAAAATACTATTTATACAGCTTAAAGCAAATTATTGTGTAGCCCACGACTCAATCTTCACATCCTAATTTAGACTCTACAGACCTTTCTGGAGCTTAGCTCTGCAGGCAAGCACAACCATTGGTGAGGACTTGAGAAGGCCTTTCTGAACTCATTGCAATAGAAATATTGAGTTTGGATCGCTCACAATCAACTTATATATGTTACATTCATGTTTCCCGAACCCAAACAGCAGAGCATTAATCTCTTAAGATTAGTGACTCAGGGTGTTGGAATTCACAATACACAGATAGCACCAGAGCTTTGCTGATGTTCGGGGGCCACTTGAATTCCCAAGGACAGAGGAGCCCAGTGGGCTACAGTCCATGGGATCGCAAAGAGTCAGACACAACTGAGCGAATGACACTTTCACTTTAGGAAGCAGCCAAAAGGTTGACATCATCCTGGTTTTAATTTCTTATCAAATATGGCCGAGCTTATTTTCAGGATCTTAATAAACTGCTCTTCTTGGCTGGGACTCCTTCTATCCCTGAACTGCTGGCTCCCTCCTGGTCTCTGGGGATGTGGACACCACCTTTTCAAACCTCTAAATCTCAACTCTGCCTCTGGAAGATTCAACCAGAGCAGCTGAAGAGTGGATGACAACAAAGAACGTAAAGAAAATATGGTTCCAAATGCCACTGCTGAGCAAAAAGTCCTTAGAGGTGCCCTGATAAATTACCAAAAACACTGGCCAGATTCAAGGGCCAAATTTCACCTCAACCTGCCTCCAGGGAGGACGATTCCCAGGTCGTTCTAACTCTGGTTTCACAACTTCACCAGAGTCCTTATTTATAAGTCAAGTGCTAGTGAATATGCTGAAACTAAGCACAAAATGATCCAACTCAGAACTCCCCCTCCTTCAAGTCTCAGTTCCTCCTCCCTAAATGTGGTGAGCGAAGGAGTTTCTCTACTCCTTTCACCGCCTCTCCTTCTTTTTTGCAGACTTGTCACCAGCCCCCAATTACAGGAGCTCTGAGTCAGGCTGATTAATTATGGATTTGCCAAACCTTGAAGCTTTCACTAAAGTTAATCTTTGAAATGATCTCATGCAGATCAGACCTTGTTCGGCCCCATCCAGGGCCCTCTGCTCTATCTAACAAATAGTATCAATTGAATCAATACAGTTATCTAGCAGATAATGGGCTGCAAGCTGGAAACCCCAGGTCGGTAGTTCTTAGGGCAGATGGTTTCTGCTCGTCTGATATCAGCACCAGGACAGGGGTCAACACGGCCCCCAGCCAGCCTGCCCCTTCCTGGATCCATTCCCCCCAAAGGGGTAGCAAGCTTCAGGCTGGGCACCACTCTCTGGCGCCTGGGTACCTGGTGACTGTGGTGGTGCAGGTATTCAGTCGTGTCCTACTCTTTGCAACCCCATGGTTGTAGTCCACCAGGCTCCTCTATCCCCTCTATCCATGGGATTCTCCAGGCAAGAATACTGGAATGGGTTGGGTTGCAATTTCCTCCTCCAGGAGATCTTTCCCACCCAGGGATCAAACCTGTGGCTCTTGCCTCTCCTGCACTGGCAAGCAGATTCTTTACCACTTGGGCCACCTGGGAAGCCCTGGGTACCTGGGGATGCAGTTAAAGGGCCAGGCCTGCAGGGGGTATCTGCATCTTTTCAAACTTTAAAGACTCAGGCTAGAAACGTGATCCACTCATGGTGCTTAGTGATGGCGTGGATGCGGGGCTGGAGGAAGGAAGAACTACTTTCCAGATGCTGAGAGCCCTCTTCACCTGCTGTGTGTCCCCAGGGCCACAGCTCACCCACACATCTGGGGGCAAGGAGTGCTCCATCCTCACTGTAGCCTTTTTCCCCACACCTGGCATCATGCCCAGCCAGAGGGCACTCAGAAAATAAATGCATGCTGGGTGACTGAAAGGCCAAATCTGATCGCTGATGACTGCCCCAAGTTGTCTACCCAGAGGCTATCTGGGGTGGGGTGCGGGGCAGGGAGAAGATGGGGGGCCTGCAGCCACGCTATGGCACCTCTTGCTGGATAGTGAGACCAGAGTGCAAGATGCTGTGGGCCCTAGAGTCCAGGGGTCCCTGGTGCCCTTACGGTTAGATGGGACACTGTTAGCTCCCCGTCCTGCCAACAGGGTGAAGTGGGCAGGGCCTGGCAGCCCCAGGGAGGCTCTTGGATAAGTGGGGGCCTCTCAGAGCCTGGGGGAGAGTGGTGTGGGGATGGACTCTCAGCCCTTCTCTGTCCTGCGCTTTCAACACCTCCTGTGCTCTTTCAATACCCTGACCCATAGGCCCCCAGCAGACTCACCTGAGGACACCTTCTCCCTCATCTGCAAGAACCAAATGGCTGGACACTTTTTGCCAAGACGCATCCATGGAGCGGATCCCAAGGACTGGCCTTACAGTACCTGCATCAGAAAAGCCCCTCAAAGGTCTGTCTTTCAGGCCCCAGCTGGGATCCACAAAGATGAGTGACTCAGGGTCACGGAAGGCCAGGGCCTCTTTTCCCGTGGTAAAGACACCACCTCTGTATCCAGACCACATTACACCAAGGGCCGCACCTGGACCCCCAGGAGACTGTACTGTCCTTCCTCCCTGGCATCCCTGGAAGATCCAGCAGCTGTGTCATCTGGTGAGGGAGCTGAGCGCCCAGCCACTCCCTGTGGTTGCCAGAACCATGGACCTGCCACCCCCACCGTGGACCCTTGAGGCTAGCTCTTGTCTGCTGCCAACTCTTGCACTTGGCTGGGCACATAGAGGTCTGTTCAGCAAAAGTGGATGGATGAATGGACGGCTATGTGGATCTCTGCTTCAGCCAGTACCTTTGTCTTTGAATGAAGCAGCACTTCCTACCATCTCTGAGCAGAAAGCCTCCTTCTTGAATGAGGGCAGCAGTCAAAGCCCATGTCGCAGGATCAAAGTCTCTTAGCCTGGGGACTGTGGTCCCTCTGAAGCTCTGTAGACACAAGTGTGAGGGGCATGTTCTTCCCCTGGGGACCGGGTTTATAGCTTCAGTCCAATTCTCCAATACATTCAAGTTCTCCCAGAAATAAACATGCACTAAGGTCTCATAGCTGAGATTTGATTCTTAGGCTCCCTTGGAAGTGACTTTGAAATCAGCTCCACTCTACCTCCCTCTGTGCAGGGGCACCTCTTCTTCTGATACCTCCCTCCCCGAGCAGGAACACCACATCCTGGGGAGGAAGCTATTGCCACATGCAGACTGATGCAGTGCTGTGTTCATTTCAGGGGAGAGCAGTTTATCAGGCATGGGGCCTTCTTCCCAAGGTGAGTCCCTGACGGCGTGAAGTTTGACACTGTGGCCATCCTGCCTTGTCACTCAGCTGCGACATGATGCTTCGGACATGATGCTTCCCTGGCCCCTGAAGCCACAAGGCACCCCCCAGGATCCTGGGCCATGACTCCCGGAGGATTTGTTGTAGTTGTTCAGTTGCTCAGTTGTGTCTGACTGTTTGAGACCCCATGGACTGCAACACACCAGGCTTCCCTGTCCTTCACCATTTATGAGTTTACTCAAACTCATGTCC
Source organism: Bos indicus (assembly GCF_029378745.1). NCBI lineage: Eukaryota > Metazoa > Chordata > Mammalia > Artiodactyla > Bovidae > Bos > Bos indicus. The sequence continues at coordinate 46,774,472 of NC_091775.1, forward strand.
ATTGAGTCAATGATGCTGTCTAACCATCTCATCCTTTGTCACCCCCTTCTCCTGCTGCCCTCAATCTTTCCCAGCATCAGGGTCTTTGCCAGTGTGGTCCATGCCATGTAGGACCAGCCAGAGGATTTAGCCCATGAGAAAGGAACTGTGGCACAGCTCGCCTGATGGCACCTGTTCTGACCCCACCCCACCTTCTGCACCTAAAGGCTCAGCTTCTGGCCAGGACAAGGCTGCTCAGCTAGTGCAGTGAGATAACACCCTCCTCAGACTGGCAGAGCCCCAGTCTCCCTCCACACTTACCCTCCTAAGTGTGTGTTAGGCGCTCAGTCGTGTCTGACTCTTTGCGACCCCATGGACTGTAGCCCGCCAGGCTCCTCTGTCCATGGAATTCTCTAGGCAAGAATACTGGAGTGGGTTGCCATTCCCTTCTCCAGGGTATCTTCCCAACCCAGGGATCGAACTCGGGTCTCCTGCATTACAGGCAGATGCTTTACTATCTGAGCCACCAGGGAACCCCACTTACCCTTCTAGCTCATTCAAAGGAAGACAGCCATTTCATGGGGGATCCCTTACCATGACCCACTAGGCAAAACAGATGTTTCTAAGATCTGGCTAAGAGCATGAAAAGCCAAAGTAGTTTAATTTACAGAGCAAGGGAGATAGGGGATGAAGAGCCCTTACTTGTGTTTTTTCATGAAAATTTCTATTAATGCTCATATGATAAATGAATTTTAAAGGTTTCTTGTTGATTCAAGACAGAAGCTGCTATGCACAGATGGTTGTATCCAAGGGGCTGCCCACCTCCCCATCTTGCGCTGCCAACTCTTCACCCCTCCACCTCCACCCCCACTGCAGGGAGGAAAGGAACATCCCAGAGAAGGTGACCACTGCTGCGGAGAACATGCCCCTTCTTCAACAGCCGACCAAAATCCCACTGAGGGTGCAGAGGTGAGAAGAGTGCCCCCCGCCACCAGAAGGGCATAGCCCCGTGCTGGGGCAGACAGTGAGTGTTACCTAGACAGCACAGCTCATAATGTTAAATTTCAATAGCATCACATAATCTCTCCCATTACAGTCACCAGCACTGGGCTTTCATTTCACTTCATTTTTCTGTCTCTTTAAAGTGATGCTAAGGGAGAAAATGCTATTTACTTGTTGCTAGAATTTACCTTTCATTGATTATAAGTGAAGAGGCACCTTTGCATGTAACTGTGAACCTGTCCCTTGATCTCCTTTCAAAGGAGTAAATTATTTTGCTTTCACTTTTTGTCTACTGTCTCTAATTTCTCTTGTCTACTTGTAAAGTCTTCCTTTTAGTAAGTGTTTAAACATAATTTCTATTCTATTTTCCTTTAAATTTTCATTTGAATATTTTTGGTTAATATACACTTTAAGACTTCTAAATAGTCAAATCCATCAATACATTTCATCTCCATTCTTAGTAAGCTGCTCCACTAGAAATTTGAGAAACATCTACTTTATTTTATTTTGTGCACCCAAGAGCTCAGTTGTGTCTGACTCTTTGCAACCCCATGGACTGTAGTCTGCAGGGCACTTCTGTCCATGGGATTTCCCAGCCAAGAATACTGGAGTAGGGTGCCATTTCCTCCCCCCGGGGATCTTCCTGACCCAGGGATCGGACCTGTGCCTTTTGTGTCTCCTGCATTGGCAGGCAGATTCTTTACCACTGAGGCACCTGAGAAGCCCAATTTTTATAGTTTTTAAATATTTTTATAATTTAAGTTTTAACTAACTCTTCAATCTATTCAGAATGTATTTTGGCATATGGTAATGATTTAAATTAACTTTCTCTACCTAGTGAGCCATTGTTCCAACACTACTTGTTCACTATATTAAATGTTTACATCTACCGAAAGAATGTAGGATTATAGCTTTACGTCTCAATGTAGAGTGTAGTTACATTATAATTTTTAAGATATTTTCATTTTTGTTATTTCCTACAGAGTGTGTAATTATATTTTTAATTTCCTCTTTGACCAATAATTGCTTTAGGAGAATATTTTAAAATGTCTATGCATTTATAATCTTTCTGCATAAAATACCTTTTTTTATTGAGGTGTAGATGGCATATAACATTATATTACTTACAGGTGTACAACATAATGATTCCATACTTGTATATATTGCAAAATTATTACCACAATAAGTGTAGTTAACATCCATCATTACACATAGCTACAAATTTTTTTCTTGTAATGATTTACTCTCTCAGTAACTTTCAAATATGCAGAGCAATATTGTTAACTATAGTCACCATGCTGTACATTATATCCCTAGGACTTATTTATTTTATAACTGGCAAGTTTGTACCCTCTGACCCCTTCAGCCCATTTCATCTGCCCCCACTCCATACCTCTGGCAACCACTGATCTGTTCTCTGTATCTCTGCATGCATGCTCAGTCACTTCACTCATATCCACCTCCTTCTGACCTTATGGACTGTAGCCCACCAGGCTCCTCTGTCTGTGGAATTTCCCAGGCAAGAACATTGGAGTGGGGTGCCATTCCCTCCTCCAGGGGATCTTCCAGACCCAGGGATTGAATCCACCTCTCCTGCATTGCAGGCAGATTCTTTAGCACTGAGCCACCATGGAAGCCCTCTCTTGTATCTATAAGCTTGGTTCCCCCCCTCTAGATCCCACATCTAAAATGAGATCACATGGTATTTGTCTTTCTCTGACTTATTTCTGTGAGTTTGATGCCCTCAAGGTCCATCAAGGGGGAAGAAGGTGAGGTCTTGAAGGATGAATAGGAGTTCACTTGGTAGATACAGATGAAAAGCATCAGACTCCCTTGCTTTCCCACCCCCTTGACTCTCTCCCCCCACAGCTACTATATTTTTATTCAGAACACTTTTCTCCACCTGACATGTTATACATTTATTTGCCCAATGAATGAATGAAAAAAAAAAGAATGTACACAAAATCCTCAAGGCATAAATCTCTACCCCCATTATCACAATTGACTCAACAATTTTAGATGAAGAAGACAGTGACTTATTTTATTGATAAGGAAGAAGCAGAGATTAAAGAGTTTGGCCACGATGAAATTCGTGTTAGTTGACAAAAGCAGGAGATAAACTTGAATATGTGGCACCATTTCACAAGGACATGTATGCATGCTCAGTTGTGTCTGACTGCCATTTCATTTTCCAGGGGATCTTCCCGACCCAGAGATTGAACTCAGGTCTCCTAAACTGCAGGTGGTTTCTTTACCACTGCACCGCCTGGGAAGCCCTGAAAAGAACAGTAGGCCCCGATGTTCACAGTGGCACTGTTTACAATATTCAAGACACGGAAGCAACCTAAATGTCCATCAGGGGAGGAAGGGATAAAGATGTGGTCCACAAAGCCAATGGAATATTACTCAGCCATTAAAAAGAATGAAATAACACTGTTTGCAGCAACAAGTATACACCTAGAGACTATCATGCTGAGTAAAGTCAGAGAGAGAAAGAGAAACATCATATGATATCCCTTACATGTGGATTCTAAAGAGAAATAATACAAATGAACTTACAAAACAGAAACAGATGTGCAGGTTTGGAGAATGAACTTCCAGTTGCCCTTGCCAGGGGGAAAGATATGGGTAAGGGATAGTCAGGAAATTTGTGATGGACATGTACACACTGCTATATTTAAAATGCATAACCAGCAAAGACCTTCTGTATAGCACAGGGAACTCTGCTTGAGGTTATGTGGCAGCCTACATGGGAGGGGAGTTTGGGGGAGAATGGATACATGCATATACATGACAAGAGTCCCTTCACTGTTTACCTGAAACTACCACAAAATTGTTAATCAGATATACTGCAATACAAAATTTTTTTAAAAAAGAATAGTAACACCGAATGAGGAAAATATCCCCAAATGGTAACAGTAGGGGTGGGGGTGGGAGGTAGCCCCTGTACGGTGTGTGTGAATGTTTCCATTTTCTTAGCTGCACTTCCAGGTGATTTCAACAAAGCACACCAGCCAGGAGAGGCTGGGCACGGGCACAGGGCACTGTCCATGCCTGGTTCTAAGCACTTAGGAAGGCATGGTTCCCACCCAGGCCTGACGCTGGGGCTCTTTCTCCCTAACACTCTGCCTAACTCATGCTGTGTCTTCATTGGCCTTATTGGGAGTAATCGGCTTCCGATAGAGATTAATAGAGAAAATATTTCCAAAACACTTAAACAAGCACTCCCATTCATCTATGCTCTGAAAAGTAATCTTGAGGGGCAACCTGTGAGAAGGGCTAATTGCAGTTTCAGACAGAAATCCACATGGAGCTTGCAGGGGGCCACTTACACCCGCTGACCAGCCTCTGAGAGCCAGAGGGCATGTCTGTCCCCAGCTTGGCACTGTGGATTTGGTGGCCGTGGCCTGGCTGTGGGGGCTGCAGACAGTGCGGACAGCCTGGCCCCATGGGTTGTGGCCTTGGTCTTACCTTCTCCAGGCCATACTTTCCTTATGCATAAAAGGAGGTTATTAAAATATTTATTTTTTAATATTTTTAGTCCATTGTCTAAAAGAGGTATTTTCATCATGGCAACCTACGTCCTGCCAGGCAGCTGGGAGGAGAAGCCCAGCCGACGTACAGAAGAGCTCAGAAGGCTATGCCCACAGTGCTCGCCTTGTGGGAACGCCTTCCCGACTGTCCTTAGAGGTGGCTATGGACTGAATGTTTGTGTCTGTCCAAAATCTCCATGTTGAAGCCTTAATGTAATGGTAATTAGGAGGTGGGGGCTTTGGGAAAGCTTAGATGAAGTCATGAGGGTGGGTCCCCTAATAATCGGTGTGTGTGCGTGTGTGTGTGTGTGTGTGTGTGTGTGTGTGTGTGTGCGCGCGCATGCGCACGCTTAGTCATTCAGTCATGTCCGACTCTTTGCAACACGGTGGACTGTAGCCCGCCAGGCTCCTCTGTACGTGGGATTTTCCAGGCAAGAATACTGGAGTGGGTTTCCATTTCCTTCTCCAGGGGATCTTCCTGACCCAGGGATCAAACCCACATCTCCTGTATCTCCTGCACTGGCAGGCGGACTCTTTAGCACTAAGCCATCTGGGAATATTAGTGCCCTTCTAAGAAGTGAGACCAGGAGCCCTCTCACTTCTCCATGTGAGGACCCAGCGAGAAGGCGAATGTCCACAAGTGAGGAAGACAGTCTGCAAGCAGCTGCCCTTAACGGGAGTATGAACCAGACCCTCTTTGGAGCTCCGACCCTCCTCTGAGCCTCTCTTCTTGAGTGGCTCACTGTCACCCTTGAACCTGCATTGTGTGGGTACACATCTGCAGCTGCCTTGGAAGCTGAGCCTCACCCAAGTATAGGACCCACAGCACAAGCCCAGCACAGGGTGGGGCAGGCTTCATCCACACCCGTCGAGCTCTCACTACCTGCTCACCCTTGTGCCGCCATCGGCGATGCCAGCTTTCAGCATGTTTAAGCTGCTGTGGTTTCGGATCTGTGGCATGTTGCTCCCTAGGCAGACTGCAGGTGTCTCAGGGCCTGAGGAGGGTATCAGGAAGCACACTCTGGTCTAAGGGCTGAGGAAACAAGGTAAACCATCACAGGAGCAGGAGTCCGGCAAGGAGAGAGACCTGATCATCCGTGTCCCACCTGCCCCGAGCTGTGGGGTCCACTGTGATAGTTGACTGTGGATGCCCATCCCTGGGAGAGCAGCCCCCTGCCTCACTGGTCCTTAACTTCTTATCCTCCACCCTGGAATGAGTGCTAAGTCGCTTCAGTCGTGCCCAACTCTTTGCAACCCTATGGATTATAGCCCGCCAGGCTCCTCTGTCCATGGGATTCTCCAGGCAAGAATACTGGAGTGGGTTGCCATGCTCTCCTCCAGTGGATCTTCCCAACCCAGAGACCAAACCCACGCCTCTTGTGTCTCCTGAATTGGCAGGGGGGTTCTTTACCACTAGGGCCACCTGGGAAGCCTCCTCCACCCCGGACCTCCTGCTTAAAGGCACTGATGTGGTGATCAACGTGAACTCAGGCACCTGGTCCTTGTGCTCCGTCATCTTTCTGATGGCTTCACACCAATTAATCCTCCCCCCATGGCCCAAGGCAGGGCTGCCCTTGTCTCCAGTTCACAGACTGGGATCTTGAGGCTCAGGGACTTTAAGTGACTTACCCAAGGTGGTGCCACTAGTTAGTCACAGAGCCCTAGTCCCTGGGCTCAGCCACAGTGCACACCCTCTGCTTAAAAGTAGTCAGCCAGCACATATGGAGGACTTGGGGTACCTGGTCATGATTCTAAGGGGTGCTCAGGGCCCCCCGATGAAGGCAAGGTGAGAACAAGAAAAACCCAATAGTTCTCCCAGGTGGTGGCGAGAGACAGTTGGGCCTTTATCCCCAGGGAGCACCTGTGAACAGAATCCTGATCTCCCCAGGAAGTTTCCCAGGAGTCCCCAGAGACCTGGGTGCTCAGTCCCCAGGGTGCTCCAGGCTCAAGTCCAGGACAACGCTTGGACCCGACCCATGGGTTGTAGCCAAGGCCCCTCTGCCCACCTGGCTGAGCACCTGCCCCGAGGCCCTGCTGTGCAGACTGATTCATCCTGGAATGTTCTACTACCACCAGCGTGGAGGCGCAAAGCTTGTGCCGATTTGGTTTGGAAAACTGCTGACGTTGGGACCATGCGCTTACGTGCATAGATTTCCAGGAGACTGGGCAGTGAGCAGAGGTTTGTCGACAGAGCTCTGTAAATAACCTGGGCCAGGGGCTCGGGGCACCTGCAAGGCAGGGTGTGAGAAAGGGACGCCTTCCCAGCCATGTGCTCACTCACTCATTCATTACGGTAGCTCCAGAGTGCCACATGCTATTGAAGGCCCTGGGGATTCACAGCAAACCCACCCAGCCCCCAGGAAGCTCCACTGTAGTGGAGAGGCAGACAGTAAACAAACAAGTGGATGCAGAGTATTCCAGAAGGTAATGAACACTGTGGAGAAGAAGAGACAGGGCAGGAGATGGGCAGTACTGGGAGGGCAGGGGCTGGTTTGGCACAGAGGCCCCTCTACCAAGGGGCCCTCTGAGCAGCCCTGGGAAGGAAGAGGACGGGGAAGAACAAGCTGGGTATTCCAGTTGGATGGAGAAGCCAGTGTGAGAGCCCCCAAGAGGGGCATGGCTGGATGGAGAAGACCAGGGACTCACGTCCGCAGGTGGGGCCCAGTGCTGGAAGGCCTGCATGCACGGTGACGCTGTGGGCCCTCCTGAGCTGCAGAGCCATCCTGTGACTTCTGAGCAGAGAAGCGACATGAGCTGATGCCTGCCATGATATAAATAGACCATGGGGGGCCAGTGGTAGAAACGGCAGCTGCAATGATGAACCAGAGAAACACGACAGGAGAGGCTTCCAGAGTGGGAGAAGTCAGGGGGTGACATGGAAGGAAGGAAGCACAGTGAGATTTGCTGATAGATGGGAGGTGACACGGAGAGGAAGGGAGGTAGGTCAAGGATATGATGCCTGTGTGTTTGGCCAAACACTTGGAGAGTTAGAGTTGTCATTTTCTGATTCAGGGAAAACTGCAAGAAGAGGCGTGGTGGGAGGTGGGCAGGGATCTGGGGCCTGAGTGTGCATTAGTTTAGGCTTGATATGTAAGCGTTCAGTGGGGAGGTTGATTACACACTCAGGTTTGAGTCTAGACTTCAGGGGTGAAGCCAAGGCCTGGAAAGGGCTTGGGAGCCAGCGCTTACAAGTGACATTGAAAACCACGAGACTGAATGAGCTCGTCCAGGGTGTGTGTGCAGATGGTGAGAAGGTCGGCAAGGGAGCCCTGCCTGCAGCCAGCCAAGGAGACTTACAAGGGGCTTCCAGCAGGTGAGAGGATAACCAGGATGTCGTGGAGTCCGGGGAACAGAGGGAAGACAGCATTTCAAGAATGAGGACATTGATGGGTGATGTGGAGTGAGTGCTGTAGACTGCGGGATGAGGGCTGCCGACAGAGCTCTGAGTGTGGGGTTGAGGAGGCCACTGGTGACCATGACGTGGGAGCCACTGCAGGGCTTTGAGCAAGCAGTGACCTGATTCCACTTGCACTTGAAAACCAGTCTGGCTGTGGTGCTGAGATTTGATGGACGGGGTAAAGGAGGACAGTGGCCAGACCCAGACACCCATGGACATAAAGAACCAACAGGTCCACTGACAAGGGGGGACGAGGGCAGCAGAGGAGAGGAGCCAAGGATGGTGCCTAGGTGCTTGGCCTCAGAGCCTGGGAGGATGGAGTTGCCGCCGACCCAAGGTTGAGTCTGAGCAGGTGTAGGGGGAGGGAAGGGTCAGGACAGACAACATTTGAGATATTCGACTAGATGGCCAAGTGCAGCTGTGGAGCAGACAGTTAAATGGTCAATGGGACATTCAGGAGAGAGGCCTGAGCGAGGATAGAAATGGGAGACACCAGCATAGAGACAGCGTTTCACATCTGGGTGGCAGGAGGTCCCCAGGAAGTGTGTTGATGTGATAGGATAGATATACAATCCCAATAGGGGCCCATAGAGAGGGAAACCCAGGGAATTTTGGGAGACTGTCTAAGTTAACATTCACTCAAGAAAGCTATTGGAACGTCACGGAATGAAGCAGGCTTTCTTAACTAGAAAACCATAAATAAAAGCATGAGATATGCCCCAGGCCATTAGGTGAAAGAAAAATGCCATCACTCTTCTCCTGATGTAAATGCTAAGTCGCTTCAGTCGTGTCCAACTCTGTGCGACCCCATAGACGGCAGCCCACCAGGCTTCCCCGTCCCTGGGATTCTCCAGGTAAGAACACTGGAGTGGGTTGCCATTTCCTACTCCAATGCATGAAAGTGAAAAGTGAAAGGGAAGTTGCTCAGTCGTGTCCGACTCTAGCGACCCCATGGACTACAGCCTGCCAGGCTCCTCCGTCCATGGGATTTTCCAGGCAAGAGTACTGGAGTGGGGTGCCTTGATGTGAATAGCACTATGATATTTGGGGCTTCCCTGGTGACTCAGTTAGTAGAGAATCTGCCTGCCATGCAGGAGACCCTGGTTCAATTTGTGTATAGGGAAGATCCCCTGGAGAAGGAAATGGCAACCCGTTCCAGTGTTGTTGCCTGGAAATCCCATGGACAGAGGAGCCTAGAGGGCTACAGTCCATGGTGTCGTGAAAGAGTTGGACGCAACTTAGCAACTAAACAGCAACAACCCTAGTTTGACCTGACAGGGTCAGACACTCTCCTGCCTGATAGAAAGGAGGGGTGAGTGAGTGAGCCTCACGTCTAGTAGAACCAGGTGGTCTTTTCCCCTCCCTGTCCTTTGACTATAAAGTCGTAACCCACTTAATTCTCAGGGCAGAAGTCCCTCGCCCCCGCCTGCATCTCTTACAAGCATCCTACAGTAATAAATCTATTTCTTGCCTGTCACTTTCCTCTCACTGAATTCCTCCTGCACTGAGACACAAAGAACCTGAGACTCAGTGTGTCCAGGCACCAGGTGGGGAGCGATCCTAATTTAAAAATTGTGGGTTGGAGTCCCAAGCAGCACGAGGGTTTTGGGCAGGCTTGAGTCCAGGCACATGGGTTCAAGTCCCAGTCTGAGAAGAATGGCTTCAGATGGAGCAGCAAGTGAGCTCTGGGCACCCCACCTGCCATCAAGAGCGGGGAGAAAGGAAAAGAGTGAAAAAGAGTGACCAGAGAGGTAGGAGCAAGGCCAGGGGAAAGTGGTGTCACCAAGTTAGGGCAGCGAATCAAGAGACTGGGCAATGGACAATGTCAAAGCCTCCAAGATGGACTGAGAGATGACAAATGCTATTGAGGGGGGGGCAGGAGGGACGGCATAGGTCTTCAGACTTGGTTTTCTAAATTATGGCAAAAAGCTGACCTTATTCTATGACGATCTTTCACTCGACCTTATTTGGATCCTAACTCGGATCAAGGTTCCCTCTCTTCACCAGCGCTTCCTCGGAAACAAAGGCCAATGAGATCAGCTACTGTCAAGGGTGGCCTCAGCCTTCAGAACTGTCCCTGTCATCAATAAAGTCTCCTTTGCTTGAGGCCTTTAATTTAATTTCCTCCTAATTCTTTAAAGGCTAGTGATTCTCATCAAGTCAATGAGCTGCCTTGAGTAACCAGAGCGTGGGCACCAAGTGCAGTGGATGCAGGGCCACCCACGACCGGAGCTCAAGGGCACGGCCCGCCAGAATGCAGGCGAGATGGAGAGGGGGCTGGGAAGATGCAGAGACGCCCCGAACCAATTCAGTCCTGTCCTTACCCAAGTCCATCTTACTGAGGAAGTTGACTATATTTCCCATTCACTTGGAAATCAGTTGAAATGTATGCTTTCTACTTTTCTTCAAGGAGGAGAAAGCTGTGAGACAAAAAAGCCTGGGCCATATCCTCTGCCCTTTGTTGAAACACAAAGCTTTGAGTCACCTTCCCCATCAAAGCTCCTGTCCCAAGGCAGCGGCCAAGCTCCCACAGGCAGGGCATCAGCTCCTTCCTGGGCTGTTTTTCGTGACCAGGTCCAGGCTCAGTCCTCAGATCAGTTGGGAAGGTTCCTTGAGCTTAGAATGTCATGCTGTGATATGACTGAAACCAAAATGCTTGGGGGCCCTTCCCCAGGCGCTCTGGAGAGAAACCTGGGCTGGGGAGTTAGGTGTTCCCCTCTGAGAGGAAAAGTTATTTATTTCTCACTTGAAAACTAAATGAGGTGTCCCCATCTCATCCTGGACAAAATGCTTAACTTCTGATTACATGACCTTGGGCAGGTGCACATGACCTTGGGTAGGTGAGTTAGCCTCTGAGCCTGTTTCCTCCCATGAAGACAGTAGTCACTTCTCCCCACACACTGCTGGGAGGGGTCAGTGCTATCCTGCCGAGTGTCGAGCACGCACTTGGCCCAGGTGATGGTCACTCGGCGTCAGCCTTAGGATTGCTGTGGCCTGGGAGGCACGTGGGACCCTGTAAGGGGAGGACCTTGGCAGGTGGGGTCCTCATGCTTGTCCTTTCCCACCAGGGAAGCCTGAGTATCCTTCCCCAGACTGTGCAGTGGAGGGACTGGGGGCTGGTGGTCACAGGGGGTGGACTGGTGACCGCAGCGGGGGGGGGATGCAGTCTTTCCCGAGCAAGGACAGTGAGACCAGGAATCTCCAGATGTCTTGGGCTGACAGTGGGCTCCCCCTGGAGGCAGAGCTTTCAGACACAAGCTGCCCATCTTCCCCACTGGCCCCTCCTGGTCCCCTCTGCTCTCCATCTGGGAATAACAGTACATGAAGAGTAGTTCCAGCCTACGGCCTCTTAGTACATTGACCTGCCTCCCTCTCCAGCTCCTGGTGGCTCAAGGCAGGGAGGGCGGAGTCACTGGGCTCATAAAGCTCCTCCCCCCAGGCTGCCTTCATCACTCTTGGAGAGAAGGCCACGAGCAGGCACTTGGGGAGAACTTAATTACTACCCATTGAGGGCTCACACTAAAACCCCTGGCTGTGCACCTACCCAGGCCCATTACTGGAAGGGAGAGTGGGCCGTGGGACCATGTCTTAGGAGGAGATTCTATCCAGGCAGAGATGCCACCTATGATGGCTCCCGTAACTCCCTCCCGGCCTCCCAGTGGCCTCCTGTGATACTTCCATGAGGGGCTGAGGGGCACAGAACATAAAGACTTGGATGACAGCAGAAGCCAGGATGAGAGAGAGCGAGGGCTGAATGGACCTGCTCTGATTTCTCTCTGTGCCACTTGCGACCATCTGGTGTAAAGGGGACCCCAATGGCCCAGAGGAGCACCAAACCCTGCCCCCTGGCTGGCCTCCTGGGCAGAGCAGGGATGGGCAGAGTGGATTCTAGAGTGTCACCCAGGAGCAGCAGCCCCACAGGCCTGATTCTGACTTTCTGTGAGGGCCAGGATCTCTGGCCCTCTCCTTATTGTCATCACTGGTTGCCACCTGGGTCCTCTGTGGATGAAGACAGGTCCTCCTCTGGGAGGTAGGGCCATCTGTCCTAAATGCAGGGGTAGCCCAAGGCAAAATGGGATGTAGACTAAGACGGCCTGGCTCCCTCCCTTCCGTGGGGGCCATCTCCTACCCCTAACTCCCTACAAGGGCCTCACTGGGCCAGATACACACCTGCGTCAGACTCCGCATGGTCCCAGAGTCCATCTCTGAAGGTATCTGTTCCCTCTCCCTGAGTTACCACCCCAACAGCCTCGCCTACCAACAGGTGCTTGATGGTAATTAGGCAAGAACACATTATTGAAACCCTATGTGTGTCATTGTGCAGCAAAGTCACCAAAATCCATTCAGAAGAGTTTGCTCGACCAATCTGTCTTCAGTGAATCAAACAGTATTTAGCAATCATATAATAACAGCCTCCCAAGTGCCATCACAGGGCTTCCCTGGTGGCTCAGCTGGTAAAGAATCCACCTGCAATGTGGTGGATTGCAGATGCGGTGGATTGCAGATCCAATATAGTGGATCAAACCCAGACCTGGGTTCGATTCCTGGGTTGGGAAGATCCCCTGGAGAAGGGAGAGGCTACCCACTCCAGTATTCTGGCCTGGAGAACTCCATGGACTGTATAGTCCATGGGGTTGCAAAGAGTCAGACACGACTGAGCGACTTTCACTCACAAGTGCCATCACAAGCCCAGCTGGGCTGGGGCTCTGGGTTTAAAGTGGGAACAAGTTCCAGGGGCAGCTGGTTGGAGCCTGAGATTCAGAAGTGACAAGGGCCTCCCTCCTAGTTAATCCAACTCAAACCCCCCACTCTCAGGCAGGTGTACTTGCTGAGGGGCTAGTTTCTACACAAATAACTCAGAGATAAAACCAAAGGAGAGTCATGTGAGTTTGTCTGAAAAGCCCACACACCAAAGACCTGCAGCCGTTGCTGGGGCAGCAGCAGGCTGGTCAGCCCCGTGTGAGCATGAGCGCCTGGTCACACAGGAGGGGGGCACTGGAAAGTGGAGGGAAGAGGCAAAATCAAGGGCACCACTGACAACTCCAAGGGCACCTTCCTAATGCCACTGGTAAAAGAATATTTCAAACCCTCCCTGCTCCTGGCTATGCATCTCAAACACGATAGCCTCTGGGCTTACATTCCATCTTTTGGGAACACTCAGTGCTAGTTAGCTGTAGTACAAATTGGCTCCCTACAGTCTCCTCCTTCCTTGCCAAATTCTGGGGTCTGGGGGGCCTGGGGCTCGGAGACCATGAATGCTGGGTCATGCTCCCTGAGGCCATCCCCTCCATGGCCAAGGTCTCTGAATAGACCGCATCCTGGGGGTTCCCCTTCCCATCGTCCTGGTCCAAAGGGATCTGGAGATGGGACCAGATTTGCAGGTCATGGGAGGAATGGGCACAGCCAAGCCAGTTCTGCTGCAGAAGCCCCAGCTCTGCACTCAGGCAGGACCCTCCACCCTGACAGCTGAACCTCTGTCCTTACTGTTCTCCAAACCCCACACTGCAGTTCTGGGGTGAGGCGCGCTGGTGGTCAAGTCCACTATCAACTGCAAACAGTCCCCACCAGCAGGGAGCTATGTACAGAGAGACACTCCCTCGAGGCCCCTGAAGCTGGGAGGTGCCATCTCAGCCGGCATCCCATTCTCACCCAACTTGAGTCACGCTTGCTACACCTCAGACCCCCAGCTTGGGGCTAATTCTGTCCTGTTGTTCATGGAGGCCTCACACTCACCCACCGTGGTGTTCTTCCCGTTTACAGATTAGATAATCTGTAAATGAGGCTTAGCAAAAAGAACTCACACGTCCAAGGTCAAAGCTTGTTGTAAGTGAGGCATCAAGCTTTGAGGCCCTCCTTGGGGACCCCAAGTCTGGTACTGTTTCAGGGACATCAGACTCCACTGTGGAGTCAGGAGGTGGTGCTGGCTGGTGCAGAAGCTTCATGAAGGTCATGGCCAACAACCACCCCCCAATAGCAACTCTCACCTCTCAAGTGCAGTGAGTACCAGTACTGCACAATTGCACTGATCTCACATGCTAGCAAAGTAATGCTCAAAATTCTCCAAGCGAGGCTTCAACAATACGTGAACTGAAAACTTCCAGATGTTCAAGCTGGATTTAGAAACAGCAGCAGAACCAGAGATCAAATTGCCAACATCCGTTGGATCATAGAAAAAGTAAGAGAGTTTCAGAAAAATATCTACTTCTGCTTTACTGAGGATGTCAAATCCTTTGACTGTGTGGATCACAACAAACTGTGGAAAATTCTTAAAGAGATGGGAATATTAGACCACCTTACCTGCCTCCTGAGAAGTCTGTATACAGATCAAGAAGCAACAGTTAGAACTAGACATGGAACAATGGACTGGTTCCAAATTGGGAAAGGAATATGTCAAGGCTGAATACTGTCACCCTACTTACTTAACCTATATGCAGACTACATCATGAGAAATGCCAGGCTGGATGAAGCACAAGCTGGAATCAAGATTGCATGGAGAAATATCAATAATATCAGATATGCAGATGACACCACCCTTATGGCAGAAAGTGAAGAGGAACTAAAGAGCCTTTTGATGAAAGTGAAAGAGGAGAGTGAAAAAGCTGGCTTAAAACTTAACATTCAAAAAACTAAGATCATGGCATCTGGTCCCATCACTTCATGGCAAATAGATGGGGAAGCAATGGAAACAGCGACAGACTTGGGCTCCAAAATCACTGCAGATAGTGACTTCAGTCATGAAATTAAAAGATGCTTACTCCTTGAAAGAAAAGCTATGACCAACCTAGACAGCATTTTAAAAAGCAGACACATTACTTTTTGACAAAGGTCAGTCTAGTCAAAGCTATGGTTTTTCCAGTAGTCGTGTATGGATGTGAGAGTTGGACCATAAAGAAAGCTGAGTGCCAAATAATTGATGCTTTTAAACTGTAGTGTTGGAGAAGACTCTTGAGAGTCCTTTGCAAGGAGATCAAACCAGTCATTGCAGACGGATTCTTTACCAACTGAGCTGTCAAGGAAGCCCTAAAGGAAATCAGTGCTGAATATTCATTGGAAGTACTGAGGCTGAAGCTGAAGCTCCAATACTTTGGCCACCTGATGAGAAGAACTGACTCACTGGAAAAGACCCTGATGCTGGGAAAAATTGAAGGCAGCAGGAGAAGGGGATGACAGAGGATGAGATGGTTGGATGGCATCACAGACTTGATGGACATGAGTTTGACCAAGCTCCTGGAGTTGGTGATGGACAGGGAAGCCAGGCATGCTGCAGTCGACAGGGTTGCAAAGAGTCGGACACAACGGAGCAACTGAACTGAACTGATGAAGTTCAATGCTGCCCCATCTTTAGGATATTTTTGCCTCAGCTCAATTGTAAAATTAACGGATAAATTATTATTGTACTAAAAGACTTTTATTTTATGCTGATCATTAAGGAGGGAGGCTTCACACTCCAGCCTGGTTACAGAGACCTGAAATTGCTTATATTAATCTCCTTGTTCTGCAGGAATGGACTCTCTCAAAATGTGTTTTAAATTGTTTTCCAAAGGAAGGGAAGGCTGTGAGGAGGGAGCTGGTGGCTAAGAGTGGCCCTATATTTCCAATGGGAAACCCTTAGCAAGACTCCTGGGAGACCCCATGGGGAGCCAGGGCCCTCAGTCCAGGATGGGGTCCCTGGACACCCTCCGGCACAGACGTCCCCCAACCAGACAACACAGATGGCGCTGTGGCAATTCCAATCCGAGAGCTCATGTTCTCCATCAGCTTCATACCCAGCAGCAGGCCGACCTTGTGGGTGAACAGAGAGAGGGCTGTCGCTGCCCCAGGGTGCCCACCATCTTCTGGGGAAACCAGAAAAAGTCATCTACGCTAGGGGATGTTGGAAGCCAGTCTCTAAATCCATGTGGAATTGCTCAGAGTGCCATGGGGGGTGTTGCAGGCGCCCTTTGGAGAGGCATAAGTAGAAGGGTAAGAGCCACACGGCAAAGGCAACAGGGGAAGGAGCAACCTGAGGACGGGCTCGGAAACCAGACTGGGATGTGTCCATGGGCCAGTGGAGCCACAGCCTGGGCCAGAGTGCAGGGGGTATTGTGGAGAAGTGAGATGAAGACAGGTCAAAACCACGACAGCAGATAAGGTAGGCGTCAGGTCAATGAGCAAAAAGTGAGGCCAAAGAGACACTTTATGATGTTAAAGGCTGCCATTCCCAGTGAAGAGACAACTGTTAGAGGCCAAATTGAAAAAACGGCAACCTTAATAAAGTGGAAATTAAAGAAGATGAGTGGAAAAGCAGAAACACACTAATGACAGAAGGCTGCAATTCTCTCGCTCCATCTAAGATAGATAAAGGAGACAGAAACATGTGAGAACAGAAATACAGAAGACTGAGCAAGATCAATCGCAATTATTGAAGAGAAAAATTACAAATGAGTCATTACCCTCTGACCCAGCAAGCCCGTTTCTGGAATTTATTCTTCAGATATATTCAGAGTGCAAAATGACACATGCAGAGAAGTAGTCCCTGCAATAATGTTTCTTACAGCAAAATATTAGAAACAATAATACATTATGGTACCTGTACACACTGGAGTATTGTGTTGCATTAGAAAGAATTAAAAGGGGAAAAAAAGAACAAGGAAATTCCCTATGTACCATGGAAGACGTTTTCTGGGATTCATCATTAAATGATAAACCACAGGTCCATCATGGTGAATAAATAAATGGGCAAGAAGTGTAAGAAAGTGGGAAAGTAATTATACACGGGCTTCCCAGGTGGCGCTAATGGTAACGAACCCGCCTGCCAATGCAGGAGACACAAGAGACGCAAGTTCCATCCCTGGGTTGGGAAGATCCCCTGGAGTAGGAAACAGCAATCTACTCCAGTATTCTTGCCTGGAAAATTCCATGGGCAGAGAGCCTGGCAGGCTACAGTCCATGGGGCCACAGAGCATCAGATCTGGCAGAGCGACTAAGCACAAGTATATATACTTGCAGCTGAAATGTTGGAATAATACAATAAAATCAATACAGGTTGCAACACATACCTTTCTATAAAACGTCACTTTGAATTTTGAGCCATATGAATACGTGAATGTGCTGGCAGAACAGTGACCATCTAAAAATGCCCACATCCTAGTCCCTGGAACCCATGACTATGTACTTCCTGGCAGAAGAGCCTCAGCAGGTGGGAACAGAGTTAAGGACCTTGAGATGGGACGGTTATCCTAGGTCATCCAGGAGGGCCCCAGGTAATCTCATGCATCTTTAAAAGCAGAGACTCTACCAGGCTGGGATGCGAGGGAGCTGTGACTACAGAAGAAGAACCAGAGAGGGTCATCCACGGTGGTCCAGAGGTTAGGACTCTGCCCTTCTCCTGCAGGGGGCCCAGGTTCAAACCCTGGCTGGGGATTGTAAGATCCCACATGCCATGTGATAAGACAAAAAAAAAACCCAACCTGAAAACAACAGACAAATATACAAACAAACAAACAAAAAACTCTCTGAAGAGAGAAGGGTCAGAGAGATGCAACACTGGTGGCTATGAGGATGGAGGAAGGGGCCAGGAGCCAAGGACTGTGGGCACCTCCAGAAGTTGGAAAAGGTAAGGAGTTTCCTCTGGAGCCTCCCACCCTGCCCACACTTTAGCCCAGTGAGACTTTAGCCCAGTGAGATCCATATCAGACATCTGACTTCCACAACTTTCAGATAGTAAGTATGTGTGGTTTTAAGCCATTACATTTTTGATAACTTGTGACAGCAGTCACAATTTATTAATAAATTAATTAACAATTCTTTTATTAATGACTATTTAATAATAAATTATTTATTAATAAGTAATAAATATTTATTAATAAATAATAACACAATTAATTGTTTTAAAAAATTAAATTGAAAACATCAAGAAGACATTTTTAGCTTGTCCCACTGGTCTGGCTCAGACACTGCTGGTGGTGAGAAGCCCCTGGGTCAAAGCTGGGTGGGTACACGGCTCACAGTCCTGTCCTTACCTCAACATCCCAGGAAAGCCCATCTTGGGTTCACCCGAGGACCTGGGGACAGGGTGAGAGCCAGGAGTTCAGATACCCCAAGCCAGGAGCAGCCCTGGGAGGGTGCGGTCATCAGAAAAAACCTTGTCCGGTGGACGGCTCTCATGCCCTGTGACCACTTGGCAAGAGAGGCCAGGCTTAATGGGAAGGCAAGTTTGTTGCTGCAGAGTTAGAAATGGTGCTTTGTTCAGGCAGCTTTTTAAAGTCTGCCTGGAGGGCCTGCTGATGGCCAGGACAGGATAGAGTTAGTGACTCACAGCCTGGCCGGGCCCAGAAGGTGTCCACAGGTCCGTCCTGGCCAGACCCTCTTTGGAAAAGCCAGTGCAGAGCTGCAGCAGGAAGGTCAGTGAATGTGGCCGGGGCTTCTGGGGAGGCTGGGACCCCGGGGTTGTGGGGGGCAGCCCTGGTCAGCACAGAGTCTGGAGTCAGGTCTGACCATGGTTAGGGCAGATGGCCACAGGCCCGGGTGGAGGGGTCAATGGTGGAGTGGCCTAGGGCTGAGGAGGAACCCAGAGTGCCCAGGTCATGAGGAGAAGGGAGGAAGAGCCTCATGGGCTTGTGAGCTGGAGCTTTAGTTCTAAACCAGAGAAGCAAATACTATCATCAACAAGGCTGACTTGCAGCCCAGGTGGCAGCTTGGACCCAAACGCTGTGAGAGGGAGCCTTGCCCCTAATGCCCTTATGTCATCATCTGCTTGTGACTGGGAGCTGTCACCCTCGCCCAGAGGCCTCTGGGAGCATAAGGGTCTGGCCAGATGACTGTAGTACCAGAGCTTTGGGGTCATGACCAGCTCCCATTCAGCCTTAAAGGCCTAGTGTCACCTCCTCCAGGAAGTCTTCCTGAGGAACTTTCCTCTCCCCTATCCTCCCTGTGACCACCTGCAGAGATCTCTACCATTAGGCTTATCCACACTGCTACTTTTGTGTCTGCCTCCCTCACTAGGTAAGCTTCTGCATAATTAATACTACTTACCATTCATCTTCGGAGAAGGCGATGGCACCCCACTCCAGTACTCTTGCCTGGAAAATCCCATGGACGGAGGAGCCTGGAAGGCTGCAGTCCATGGGGTCGCAAAGAGTCGGACATAACTGAGCGACTTCACTTTCACTTTTCACTTTCATGCATTGGAGAAGGAACTGGCAACCCACTCCAGTGTTCTTGCCTGGAGAATCCCAGGGACGGGGGAGCCTGGTGGGCTGCCGTCTATGGGGTCGCACAGAGTTGGACATGACTGAAGCGACTTAGCATGGCACCATTCATCTTAGTATCGCCAATACCTAGCATAGTACCTGGCACAAAACACGTGGTCACTCACCTATTCATTTATTCTCTAAGCACGTACTCTGTACCGGGGACTATTTTATGAATGAAAGAATCATGAATGGATGCTAGTTCACCGGCTTCATTCCCACGATAGACGATGCTTTGAGAACATTTCCTACTGACAGGGTCCAGGCAAAGGTGCTGTTTGAGTGAGGGGCCACTCGGGTGACTGACTGGTGGGACCACTTTGCAAGGTTGGTGTGATGGGTTCTGGACTTCACTTCTTGTCCAGTTTTAACAATGAGGTCGTGAGCAGCACCCCAACTCCCCCAATTCTCATTCCCCATGCTCTTCATGCTGATGCCCACTGCCAGTCTAGCAAAAGATCCTCCCAAGCCTACTTCAAACTTCACAGAAAGGAGAGGAAGGGGAATCTGGGAACCCCAGGAGAAGCAGGGCATCATTCAGCACAGCTGAGCCCCCACCCTGACCAGGGTAGCTGATGGGACTGTGACATCAGAAAGGAATCTGATGTCCTCCTAATGCCTGTGGTTTGGAGGACAGGATGGATCACCAATCCCGATGAGGATGGAGCACCGGTGGTCAACTGCTGCTGGGAGGTTGACAGGTGCTGGCGATGGCCTGCTGTGGTGGATGGTGAGGAGAGAGGGTTCCTAGGGTCTCTGGGTGGGCAGGAGAGAAAGGTGATGGAGAGGGTGCCCTCGTGGGGGCAGGGCACAAACAAGGGAGTCCCCCCATGGTCTGAGCCTGCCTGAGAGAGTGGCTGGAGGCAACTGTATTCACTTGCGCACACCTATGCCCTCTGAGATGCAAATAATAACAGCTGGATTAGAGGAAGAAATGAAAACAACTTGATCTCAACCACATAAGACCACTCATGCCCAAGAGCGGAGGCCTCTGCCATCTTAGTCCCTCATCTTTAATGCTCCTGGGAACAACAGGGGAGCAGGTGGCTCGATCCTTGTTCTAGAGAGTGGAGAACTACAGCCAGAGGCTGGTGACTCAGAGTCAGGTGTCAGAGTGATAACCAAGGGACTCAGCTTCAGGCTTTGCTCCTGGTGCCAAACAAACAGCCTGGGTGGGGTGGGGATACTGCATGTGGAGCCAGAAAGAAATGAACTCAGCTCAATACACAACAACCAGAAATCAATAACATTTATACATGAAGGCAATGCACACCTAGAAATGGGTAAAAAAAAATCAGTATCATTTATGATAGCAACAAAAGTATACCCAAACATTAGGAATAAACCCAGAAAAATATGTGACTTATATGCTGAAAACTATAAAAAAACTGGTGAAAGAAATCAGAAAAGACCTAAATCATTGGAGACATAGTTCATGCTGATGAATTGGACTACAATTCTACATCTACTGACTGTATCAGTAGTGTTAAGATGCTAATTCTTTCCAAACAAATCTATAGATTCAATGCGATCTCAATCAAGGTCTCAGCAGGATTTTCATTTTGGAGAAATCAACAAACTGATTCTAAAATGTCTATGGAAACACAAAGGAAGTGGAATTGTTGAAGCAATTTTGAAAAAGAAGAATGAAGTTGGAAGACACACACTACCTAATTTCAAGACTTACTATAAAACCATAGTAATCAAGACAGCATGGAATTGGCAAAAGTACAGATATCAATAAGTAGAGTCCAGAATTAGAACTACCCATATATGGTCAATTGATTTTCAACAAGAGTTCAGAGGCAATTCAGTGGGGAAAGACAATCATTTCAATAAAAGGTGCTGGAAAAACTGGGTATCTATAATCAAGAAAAAAAAAACAAAAACCTCTGGCCCATACCTCATACTGCATACAAATATTAATGCAAAATAGATCATTAGCATAAAACCCCAAACTAGTAAAAGCAAAGAAAATTCTTGTGATCTCAAGTGAGGCAAAGATGGCTTCAATAAGATTTCACAAGCATGATTCATAAAAGAACAAGTTGATAAATTTGACTTCATCAAAAATAAGAATGAACATCTGTTCTTTAAAAAACACTGTTAAAAGAGTAAAATAAGCCACAGACTAGGAGAAAATATTTGCAAATCACATATATGATCGAGGACTTGTAGCTAGAAAGTATAAGGAACTCTCACCCTCACCTTCTCCCTCTGAGTCCAGGGGTCTGTTCTTTACATCTGTGTCTCCTTTGCACCCCTGCAGATGGATAAGTCTTGAGGCTACTGTAAAAATAAGACTGAAAACCAGAAGCAGGAGGCTTAAGTTCAAATCCTGAGAACACCAGAAAACTCCTGACTCCAGGCAACATTAATCGACAGGAGCTCATCAAACGCCTCCATACCTACACTGAAACCAAGCATCACCCAAAGGCCAACAAGTTCCAGAGCAAGACACACCATGCAAATTCTCCAGCACCACAGGAACACAGCCCTGAGATTCAGTATACAGGCTGCCCAAAGTCACTCCAAACCCATTGACATCTCATAACTCATTACCAGACACTTCATTGCACTCCAGAGAGAAGAAATCCAACTCCACCCACCAGAACACCGACACAAGCTTCCCTAACCAGGGAACCTTGACAAGCCACCTGTACAACCCCATGCACAGCAAGGAAACTCCACAATAAAGAGAACTCCACAAACTGCCAGAATACAGAAAGGCCACCCCAAACACAGCAATATAAACAAGATGAAGCGACAGAGGAATACCCAGCAGGTAAAGGAACAGGATAAATGCCCACCAAACCAAACCAAAGAGGAAGAGATAGAGAATCTACCTGATAAAGAATTCCAAATAATGATAGTGAAAATGATCCAAAATCTTGAAAACAAAATGGAATCACAGATAAATAGCCTGGAGACAAGAATTGAGAAGATGCAAGAAAGCTTTAACAAGGACCCAAAAGAAATTAAAAAAAAGAGTCAATATGTAATGAATAATGCAATAAATGAGATCAAAAACACTCTGGAGGGAACAAATAGTAGAATAACAGAGGCAGAAGATAGGATTGGTGAGGTAGAAGATAGAATGGTAGAAATAAATGAATCAGAGAGGAAAAAAGAAAAATGAATTAAAAGAAATGGGGACAATCTCAGAGACCTCTGGGACAATGTTAAATGTCCCAATATTCATATCATAGGAGTCCCAGAAAAAGAAGACAAAAAGAAAGACCATGAGAAAATACTTGAGGAGATAATAGTTAAAAACTTCCCTAAAATGGGGAAGGAAATAATCACCCAAGTCCAAAAAACCCGGAGAGTCCCAAACAGGATAAACCCAAGGCGAAACACCCCAAGACACATATTAATCAAATTAACAAAGATCAAACACAAAGAACAAATATTAAAAGCAGCAAGGAAAAAACAACAAATAACACACAAGGGGATTCCCATAAGGATAACAGCTGATCTTTCAATAGAAACTCATCAGGTCAGGAGGGAATGTCAGGACATACTTAAAGTGATGAAAGAAAATAACCTACAGCCCAGATTACTGTGCCCAGCAAGGATCTCTTCTCTAGACAGGAAACACAAAAAGGGTGTATAAACTCGATCCCAAAACAATAAAGTAAATGGCAATGGGATCATACTTATCAATAATTACCTTAAACATAAATGGGTTTATCAAAAGACAAAGACTGGCTGAACGGATACAAAAACAAGACCCCTATACATGTTGTCTACAGGAGACCCACATCAAAACAAGGGACACATACAGACTGAAAGTGAAGGGCTGGAAAAAGATATTCCATGCAAATAGAGACCAAAAGAAAGCAGGAGTAGCAACACTCATACCAGATAAAATAGACTTTAAAACAAAGGCTGTGAAAAGAGACAAATAAGGACACTACATAATGATCAAAGGATCAATCCAAGAAGAAGATATAACAATTATAAATATGTATGCACCCAACATAGGAGCACTGCAATATGTAAGACAAATGCTAACAAGTATGAAAGGGGAAATTAACAATAACACAATAATAGTGGGAGACTTTAATACCCCACTCACACCTATGGATAGATCAACTGAACAGAAAATTAACAAGGAAACACAAACTTTAAATGATACAATAGACCAGTTAGACCTAATTGATATCTATAGGACATTTCACCCCAAAACAATGAATTTCACCATTTTCTCAAGGGCACACAGAACCTTATCCAGGAGAGATCACATCCTGGGCCATAAAACTAGCCTTGGTAAATTCAAAAAAATTGAAATCATTCCAAGCATCTTTTCTGACCACAATGCAGTAAGATTAGATCTCAATTACAGGAGAAAAACTATTAAAAATTCCAACATATGGAGGCTGAACAACACGCTGCTGAATAACCAACAAATCACAGAAGAAATCAAAAAAGAAATAAAAATATGCATAGAAATGAATGAAAATGAAAACACAACAACCCAAAACCTGTGGGACACTGTTAAAGAAGTGCTAACAGGAAGGTTCATAGCAATAAAGGCATACCTCAAGAAACAAGAAAAAAGTCAAATAAATAACCTAACTCGACACCTAAAGCAACTAGAAAAGGAAGAAATGAAGAACCCCAGGGTTAGTAGAAGGAAAAATCTTAAAAATTAAAGCAGAAATAAATGCAAAAGAAACAAAAGAGACCATAGCAAAAATCAACAAATCCAAAAGCTGGTTCTTTGAAAGGATAAATAAAATTGACAAACCATTAGCCAGACTCATCAAGAAACAAAGAGAGAAAAACCAAATCAATAAAATTAGAAATTAAAATGGAGAGATCACAACAGACAACACAGAAATACAAAGGATCATATGCGACTAATATCAGCAATGATATGCCAATAAAATGGACAACGTGGAAGAAATGGACAAATTCTTAGAAAAGTGCAACTTTCCAAAACCGAACCAGGAAGAAATAGAAAATCTTAACAGACCCATCACAAGCATGGAAATTGAAACTGTAATCAGAAATCTTCCAGCAAACAAAAGCCCAGGTCCAGACGGCTTCACAGCTGAATCCTACCAAAAATTTAGAGAATAGATAACACCTATCCTACTCAAATTCTTCCAGAAAATTGCAGAGGAAGGTAAACTTCCAAACTCATTCTACGAGGCCACCATCACCCTAATACCAAAACCTGACAAAGATGCCACAAAAAAAGAAAACTATAGGCCAATATCACTGATGAACAAAGGTGCAAAAATCCTTAACAAAATTCTAGCAATCAGAATCCAACAACACATTAAAAAGATCATACATCTTGACCAAGTGGGCTTTATCCCAGGGATGCAAGGATTCTTCAATATCCGCAAATCAATCAATGTAATACACCACATTAACAAATTGAAAAATAAAAGCCATATGATTATCTCAATAGATGCAGAGAAAGCCTTTGAAAAAATTCAACATCCATTTATGATAAAAACTCTCCAGAAAGCAGGAATAGAAGGAACATACCTCAACATAATAAAAGCTATATATGACAAACTCACAGCAAACATCCTCAATGGTGAAAAATTGAAAGCATTTCCCCTAAAGTCAGGAACAAGACAAGGGTGCCCACTTTCACCACTACTATTCAACATAGTTTTGGAAGTTTTGGCCACAGCAATCAGAGCAGAAAAAGAAATAAAAGGAATCCAAATTGG
The DNA here is from genome assembly GCF_029378745.1 of Bos indicus. NCBI lineage: Eukaryota > Metazoa > Chordata > Mammalia > Artiodactyla > Bovidae > Bos > Bos indicus. Next base: position 46,799,310 of record NC_091775.1, read on the forward strand.
AAAAGAAGTAAAACTTTCACTGTTTGCAGATGACATGATCCTCTACAGAGAAAACCCTAAAGACTCCACCAGAAAATTACTAGAGCTAATCAATGAATATAGTAAAGTTGCAGGATATAAAATCAACACACAGAAATCCCTTGCATTCCTATACACTAATAATGAGAAAAATAGAAAGAGAAATTAAGGAAACAATTCCATTCACCATTGCAATGAAAAGAATAAAATACTTAGGAATATATCTACCTAAAGAAACTAAAGACCAATATATAGAAAACTATAAAACACTGGTGAAAGAAATCAAAGAGGACACTAATAGATGGAGAAATATACCATGTTCATGGATTGGAAGAATCAATATAGTGAAAATGAGTACACTACCCAAAGCAATCTATAGATTCAATGCAATCCCTATCAAGCTACCAACAGTATTCTTCACAGAGCTAGAACAAATAATTTCACAATTTGTATGGAAATACAAAAAACCTCGAATAGCCAAAGCAATCTTGAGCAAGAAGAATGGAACTGGAGGAATCAACCTGCCTGACTTCAGGCTATACTACAAAGCCATAGTCATCAAGACAGTATGGTACTGGCACAAAGACAGAAATATAGATCAATGGAACAAAATAGAAAGCCCAGAGATAAATCCATGCACCTATGGACACCTTATCTTTGACAAAGGAGGCAAGAAAATACAATGGATTAAAGACAATCTCTTTAACAAGTGGTGCTGGGAAAACTGGTCAACCACTTGTAAAAGAATGAAACTGGAACACTTTCTAACACCATACACAAAAATAAACACAAAATGGATTAAAGATCTAAACATAAGACCAGAAACTGTAAAACTCCTAGAGGAGAACATAGGCAAAACACTCTCTGACATACATCACAGCAGGATCCTCCATGACCCACCTCCCAGAATATTGGAAATAAAAGCAAAAATAAACAAATGGGACTTAATTGATTAAAAGCTTCTGCACAACAAAGGAAACTATAAGCAAAGTGAAAAGACAGCCTTCAGAATGGGAGAAAATAATAGCAAATGAAGCGACTGACAAAGAATTAATCTCAAAAATATACAAGCAACTCCTGCAGCTCAATTCCAGAAAAATAAATGGCCCAATCAAAAAATGGGCCAAAGAACTAAACAGACATTTTTCCAAAGAAGACATACAGATGGCTAACAAACACATGAAAAGATGCTTAACATCACTCGCTATCAGAGAAATGCAAATCAAAACCACAATGAGGTACCATTTCATGCCAGTCAGAATGGCTGCTATCCAAAAGTCTACAAGCAATAAATGCTGGAGAGAGTGTGGAGAAAAGGGAACCCTGTTACGCTATTGGTGGGAATGCAAACTAGTACAGCCACTATGGAGAACAGTGTGGAGATTCCTTAAAAAACTGGAAATAGAACTGCCATATGACCCAGAAATCCCACTGCTGGGCATACACACCGAGGAAACCAGAATTGAAAGAGACACATATACCCCAATGTTCATCGCAGCACTGTTTATAATATCCAGGACATGGAAGCAACCTAGATGTCCATCAGCAGACGAATGGATAAGAAAGCTGTGGTACATATACACAATGGAATATTACTCAGCCATTAAAAACAATACATTTGAATCAGTTCTAATGAGGTGGATGAAACTGGAGCCTATTATACAGAGTGAAGTAAGCCAGAAAGAAAAACACCAATACAGTATCCTAATGCATATATATGGAATTTAGAAAGATGGTAACAATAACCCTGTATGCGAGACAGCAAAAGAGACATAGATGTATAGAACAGTCTTTTGGACTCTGTGGGAGAGGGTGAGGGCAGGATGATATGAGGGCAGGGCAGAGATAATGGCATTGAAACATGTATAATATCATATGTGAAACGAATCGCCAGTCCAGGTTTGATGCATGATACAGGATGCTCGGGGCTTGTGCACTGGGATGACCCAGAGGGATGGTATGGGGAGGGAGGTAGGAGGGGGGTTCAGGATGGGGAACATGTGTACACCCGTGGCAGATTCATGTTGATGTATGGCAAAACCAATACAATATTGTAAAGTAATTAGCCTCCAATCAAAATAAATAAATTTATATTAAAAAAAGAAAAAAGTATAAGGAACTCTCAAAACTCAATAGTTAGAAAAAATAAGAAAGCAAACAACCCATGGAAAAATGGGCAATAATAATTTGAACAGACATTCTCCAAGTAGGTATGCTGCTGCTGCTATTGCTGCTAAGTCGCTTCAGTCATGTCCGACTCTGTGTGACCCCATAGATGGCAGCCCATCAGGCTCCGCCGTCCCTGGGATTCTCCAGGCAAGAACACTGGAGTGGGTTGCCATTTCCTTCTCCAATGCACGGAAGTGAAAAGTGAAAGGGAAGTCGCTCAGTCATGTCCGACTCTTAGCGACCCTATGGACTGCAGCCCACCAGGCTCCTCCACCCATGGGATTTTCCAGGCAAGAGTACTGGAGTGGGGTGCCATTGCCTTCTCCGCCAAGTAGGTATATGTATGGCCAATAAGCGCAAGAAAAGATGCTCAACATCATTAATCACTGTTGTTGTTTAGTCACTAAGTCGTGTCCTACTCTTTTGCAGCCTGTAACCCACCATAGACTGTAACCCACCAGGCTCCTCTGTCCATAGGATTTCCCAGGCAAGAATACGAGAGTGGGTTACCTTTTCCTTCTGCAGGGTATCTTTCTGAGCCAGGGATAGAAGCCAAATCTCCTGCACTGGCAGGAGGATTCTTTACCACTGAGCCACCAGGGAAGCTCCTTCACTGGTCATAATTATGTGAAGTCACTCAGTCATGTCCGACTCTTTGCCACCCCATGGGCCGTAGCCCACCTGGCTCCTCCATCCATGGGATATTCCAGGCAAGAATACTGGAGTGGGTTGCCATTTTCTTCTCCAGGAGATCTTCCCCACCTAGGGATTGAACCTGGGTATCCCGCATTGTAGACAGATGCTTTACCATCTGAGCCACCAGGGAAGTCATTAGGGAAGTCGTGTCCGACTCTTTGTGACCCCATGGACTGTAGCCTACCAGGCTCCTCTGTCCATGGGATTTTCCAGGCAATAGTACTGGAGTGGATTGCCATTTCCTTCTCCAGGGGATCTTCCTGACCCAGGGATCGAACCCGGGTCTCCCGCATTGTAGACAGACGCTTTACCGTCTGAGCCACCAGGGAAGTCACTGGTCATTAGGGAAATACAAATTAAAATCACAATCAAATACTAACTACCAAATTTCTATTAGAATCACTCCAAAAATGACAATACCAAATGCTGGCAAGGATATAGAGAAACCAGAACTCTGATACACTGCTGATGGACATGTGAAATGGCAATCTTTTTGGGAAACAAAAGATTTGTTTGGCTGTTTCTTAGAAAGTTAAACAAATTTACCAGATGACCCAGCAATTTCACTCCTAGGAATTTACCCTAGAGAAATAAAAACTAATGTTTACACAAAAACCTGTATATGGATGCTTATAGCCCATTACTTGTAATAGCCCCAAACTAGAAACTGCTCAGATATCCTTCAACAGGCAAATGGATTAATGAACTGCTGTGTGTCTGTACCACAGAATACCTAGCTCTTATAATACAAAAGAATCAACTGTTGATACACCCCACCACGTGTATGAGACTCAAAATCATTATGTTCAGTGGGAGAAGCCACACTCAGAAGTCTACGTTCTGTACGGTTCCTTCATAAGGGGCTCTGGAAGAGGCAATGCTATGGGGACTTTAAATACATCAGGGGTTGGGATGTGGGGAGGGCTTGAGACTCAGGGACATTTCTTGAGATGATGAAAAGGTTCTATTTCTTTTTTTTTTAACCCCAGATTCTTAACTGCCTTTTTTGTACAAAATCAGGGTTTTATAATTTTTGTTTTTAAAAATATATTTTATTTTGGCTTTGTAGGGTCTTAGTTGATACGCTTTGGCTTCTCTGGAAGCCCAGCTTCTTCAGCCCAACTTCTCTGGAGTTGTGGTGTGCTCTGAAGTCTGTGGGCTCAGCAGTTCCAGCTTGCAGGCCTTTGTGGGATCTTAATTCCCTGACCAGATATTGAACCCATGTCCTCTGCTTTGGAAGGCAGATTCTTAACCACTGGACCATCAGGGAAGTCCCAAAGCTCTATGTCTTGGTTGTGGTGGTGATGACAAGGATCCATGAATGTGCTAAAGCTCTCAGGACTAAACAAAGGGGCGGGGGGTGGAGGTGGTGGTGTATCTTCTTGAGATATGCAGGAGACCAAGAATTTCCAGGCCATGTGACTTGGGGCAGGGGTCTTTTTGAGCAGCAGTTTCGTTATCTGTATAAAGGGGATAGTAAAATAATTTAGGGACTGCCAAGGATCAACTAAAGGTGTGCCTATGTGCTCTGAGTAAAGGGTTCCATGAAACATCTAGATACTTGAATGCAGGAAACTATCCTCAGCACCAGGGAAACAGCTGGACATGCCACCCAGCTCCTTCCCATGGGAGAGCCCAGAAGTGACCATCTTGGGAGGAATGTCCACTTCGTCCTGGCAGCCTGGGCAGTGTTGAGATGTCTGACCCAGACCCAGCCCAGACAGAGGTTCTTGACTGCAGTATATGACGCCACCAGGCTGCAGGCTACTCATTCCTAATAGGAGCTTGTGAGGAAGATTTGCTCTTTTTCTTTACAAACTTGGTGGTGGGGGTGGGGGTTGGTTTACAGTCATCCTTCATTCTTGCTTTGGTACTGAGGTTTCACCAGTACTAGTGTGGTGCCCCTGCCAGGAACTTGTCATGGATGGGTGTCTATGTTAACTATGCTTTCTTATTTTCTGTATTCTTGAAGCTCTGGCATCTGGGTCCCTGATGACCTGACATGGGAGGGACTTGCCCCTCCAGGTCTAGCTAATTCTTGTCTAGCACAGGAGTGTGCCTTTCATATGCAAACCAACCAGTCCAGGGCCCATCCTGAGAACCACCTCCTCTCTCTCGCTCCAGGAAGCAATACTCCTTTGCCTTAATCATCCCAGGGTCAGCACCAGACAGCTTGGACAGTCCTCCACCCAGAGTCCACTGAAATTACTCAAACTGGCCAATCCTAAGCCTGCTTACACTGCCTCACTGATTCCTTCCAGTGGAAACCATAATAAAGGCTCTTGTCCACATTTTCCTCCTGCTCCTTTCTTCTGACCAGCCCTGGTACTTCCCCACACGGACCTGCACTGCATCCTGATTCTAGGCACCCAGGAGTACAAGCTTCTTTACCACAGTCATTTCTGTGTCTGCATGACCTATGGTGCCTGATTAAAACAGAACTTGGAAACACATTAAAACAATGTCTAGAGAGTAATCAGTGACACAGGCATTATTATCACTTCCATTTTATACAGAGGGGAACTGAGGCCCAGAGAAGAGAAATCATCTGCAGTGTCCCAGGGCTGGTGAGGAGCAGGGTCATTCTCAGAGCCTCAGTCTGTCTGCTTCCCAAAGCTGGTACCTGCTCCTGCTGCTGGCTCCATGGACGGCCATGGTGTGTGTCACACAAGGAGTGACACCTACCACGTGGATGCAGGTGGAATGCCAGAATGCTAGTGTGGAGCATGGGGCTAGGGGGCCCACCTGCAGAGTCCTCAGAGTGCCTGGGGGAGGGGTGGGAAGGGACCAGCACTGTACTAGCCTCAGACTTTTGCCTTTGCCAGAGCTGCACCGCAGGTAAGAGGCAGGTAAAGGTGAGTCCCTAATCAGGGCTGCAGGCCAGGCAGTAGGTAGGTCTACACAGGTTATGCAGATGCTGAAACAGTGGATGGTGATCAACAGTGCCTGTGTGCTAAATTAGTTCCCTGGACTTGGAAAGCAAGACCCCTGCCGATGTGGATCCCCTCGACTGACCTCGACTGACCCCGCCCTGACTCCTCCCATCTGGACTGAGCATCCTGTCTTCTCCAAGGCTTGAGAGGTCCCCAAGTTTCTCCTACCTGCATCCCCTCTTCCCTTGGTCTCAACCCCTCCCCAGTGTTTAGATTCCATACTTTCCTGCCTGGACCACTGTGAGGGGCTTCTGTCACCTCCTGGAGAACAGGTCTTCCCATCCTGGCTCTCACCGTGCTCCCCCCACCCCACCCCCACACATGCTAAGTAAAATTGATTACCCACCCACCAATTGCCCACACATGTCTCACCGGAGCCTCGTCCAGGGCAAATTGGCAGAGAAGCTGCGGTGGTGCTCAGCCAGAGGCACTCAGGTGGACCCATGCACCTAACCTTTCTGCTCAGCCTGGGACAGGTGGTATCTGGAAGCCACTCCTCTCTGCTTTCTCCTCATTCTGGTCAAAGAGCTGGCTGCTTACAAGAGGTGCCAAGGGAACATGTTGGATATGCTGACAGCAACGGTCTGGACACCTGAGCCCTCTGGGACCCAAAGAGAACCAGCAGGGGCTGCAGGAGGGAATGCAGGCAGAGATCAGAAGTGAAGGAAGTGACCCCAAAGAGACAGGCTGAAAAGGATGGAGCCGGGAGCCACAGGCCAGGGGAGAAGAGGCTTGGGGAGAGCTCCTTCTTCAGGAGACTGAAGGACCATCTCATACTAGAGTAGATGCCAGGGAAGCCCCAACAGGCCAAAGTGTGCAACACAGGCTGAGCAGCTGCATAGAGTCCCTGAGCCTCCGTCCTTCATTTGGTCTGCCCCCACCTCCTTTCACTTATGGAGCACCTGTCCAGTGCTGTGAAGCTCTGGGCCTGGCACTGGCCCCACCCTGGCCACATATGCAGGCCTAGGCAGAGAGAAAAGCTCGGGTCCAGGGCACACTGCCCAACCAGGAAGAGTGGGTGCAGGGGTCCAAGGCCCTCCAGCCCTGCTTTGGACATCTGGCTCAGCCAAGGGCCTGGCCTCTCTAGACAGGAAAGGGGAACTGCCAACTGGAAGCAACAAACGCTCCACTGAACTCCCAGCTGTGAGCAGAAGAACATCCCCAGCAGGTGCATCCTCAGCGGAAGCCAGGTACTGTCCCCAGGCCACGGAGGCCAGAGAGGCAGGTTGGTGGCCAAGCACCCTGGAATGAGAAGTCCGAGGCCAGGACGTGCACCAGGGCCCCAGGACGGTGTCTCCAACTAAGGCTGGGCCACCTCCGCTTCCAGCTTCCCAGGACCATCCCTCCCAGGACGTTCCCTCCAAGAAGAGAGAGGGTGTTTTTGTTTGTTTTTAAATTTTTTATGTTTTGGCCACATTGCACAGCATATGAGATTTTAGTTCCCCGACCAGGGATCGAATCCGTGCCCCTTGCAGTGGAAGAGTGGCGTCTTAACCACTGGACCACCAGGGAAGTCCTGAGAGAGGATGTTAAAGCCTTCCCACCTGATGACAGGGATGTTCGAATTTCGTGACGTGAGAGTTCGGTTCACCTTCACCGTAACAATGGTGACCACAGAGCAACGTGACACCCCACACCTGCTAGAGCTAAACGTCTCCTGTGTATCATCCCACTGAACTGTCACAAGGACCTTATGGGGAAGGGACTGTGTCCCTGTTTCCCAGATGAAAAAGCTGCTCTTTCCAGTGGCAACCTGCTCCAGACTAGTGGTGGGGCTGGGAGCTGAACCCTCCAAGGTCCCACATCACAAACAAAGACAGACATGTGTCCCCCGGGACGGAGGAGACAGCCTGGGAGAGGAGACCACGAGGATTCTGAGGGCCACTTTCATAAATGGTTCCAACAACAGAAAAGGGCTTTCCAAGCATTATCTGCCAAAAAGCCAAGTGAGGAGGAGGGAGGAGAAACAATAAAAGCAAAGATCAATTGTGCTGAAGAGAAGGTGGCAGGAAGACGGATCTTGCTGGAAATTCCTTCTGACTGGACTCTGCCAGGATCAGGGTATTTTTCATCCCAAGATTAAGCAAAATTCTTTTCCGTCATAACCTCCTACCCATCTGTGTCCAATCTCCCACTCTCATTTCTAGAACATGCACATTTAAAAATCTTTTTTGCAGCTTTTTATGTGTGTGTGTTGGGTGAAGGACGCTGCTTCCTAGCTTGAAGATGAGCAGAGGAGCACAGGAGGCCTTGGGAAGTTGGAGCGCAATCCCCTACCCCCTGGGCTGGGAGGGCGTGACAGTGACAGGGTTCAGGGTGCTGGGACCCAGCCTGCTGGCAGGGGGCGCTGTAGTCGTGGAGCCCAGACACCGGGCCTGGCTTGCGCAGATTCAGACCAGCTGGGAGAAGAGAAGTCGGGATTCTTCCTAAGGATTGGACTTGGAACGTGAGGGTGGGGAGAAATGGGGAGGATGATGTGAGAAAAAGAAATCAGTCCTGGTGGTGCTGATGGCCGAGGGCTGAGGGATGGGAATTACGAGGCTCTGGTCTGAGGGTGTTCAGTGAGGGGGATGCGGATCTGGGGTCACAAGAGCGGGTGAGATTCCCCAGGGTCAGAATATAGAGACCTGGAGAAGGAAGGGAGGAGGACAAGGGTAGGGTCCCAGGGACGTGGACATTCAGGAGATGTCAGCAAAGGAGCGTGTGTGTGTGTGTGTATGTGTGTGTGTGTGTGTGCACGCATGCCCAGCTGTGTCCAACTCTTTGCAACCCCATGGACTATAGCCCACCAAGCTCCTCTGTCCATGGGATTTTCCTGGCAAGAATGCTGCAGTGGGTTGCCATTTCTTTCTCCAGCGGATCTTCCCAACCCAGGGATCAAATTTGTGTCTCCTGAGTCTCCTGCATTGGCAAGAGGATTCTTTACCACTAGGGCCACTTGGGAGGCCACACACCCGCAAAAGGAGACTGGGAACCAAAAGGGTAGCAAGATAATGTTGCAGTGAAAAAGAAAAAAGAGAAATGCATTCTCCTTTCTCTTCTTTCCCTTTCCTGAGAACAAAAAAGATAAACAGAACAGTGAATAGGCCTGATCACTACTAGTTTTTACTTCAACTGTTCCTAATCTGGGGGTTCCCAGGTGGCTCAGCAGTAAAGAAACCGCCTGTCAATGCAGGAGATGCAGGTTGGATCCCTGGGTTGGGAAGATCCCCTGAAGGAGGAAATGGAAACGCATTCCAGCATTCTTGTCTTGGAAATCCATGGACAGAGGAGCTGGTTTCAAAGAGTCAGACACAACTGAGCAGGAGTGTATACATGTTCCTCATCTGTAGTCTGTAAATTGTTTACTTTCCTCGCAGTAAAGAGGGAGGTGTGGTGTGATGCCAGGGGTGCCTGGAGTTGTATGCACCTCCTGGGCACATGGAAAGATGCCCAAAGTGCACAGGATGGTACAGAACCACCAGCTGAGCCTCGGGTTTCCAATCAGGCCGTCAGAAGCACTTGGAGCCGGGAGGCAGGATGTGGATGGAGTGGCTGGCAGGGTGGAGCCTGAGCTGAGCTTTTGGGGGAGCAGAAGGGGTAGAGAAGACACCCCAAAGTTGCCTTGAGAGTGCCAACCGCACAGGAGGAGTGAGTATGGCATCAGATGTCCAGGTCATAGCCTGGCCAAGCACCTGGTGGGGATCTCCCAGGGGCTGGTGTAGCCTCATCTGCCCATATCCTGGGGTCTGCTGCATCTCCTTCTGTGGCAGCTTCTCCCACTGCCCATTTGTGGGTGCATAGTGGCCCCTCAGGACCCTCCCCAGCCTGCCTGGTTCTCATCACTTCAAGTACTGGCATGTGAGCAGGAAATTTAAACATCCCAGACATCCCCACGGAGATGCTATTCAAACAGCAAGGCTGAAATAAACATATTCAAGTTGAAATGTAAAATGCCTAGAGCAAACGTCCATGCAGCTTTATTTGTTCTGGAAATATTGCTTGCTGCTGTCCAACTAAAATCAAGTGTCCTGTTAATAGCAAACAGACAACAGGGACCAGGAAACAGTAAGGCGGGGACGGCGAGCAAGGTCCCACAGTCAGGGAGGCATTCGCACCGTATGAAGCTGGGAGGCCTTGATGCCCACAAGGTGCAGCCAGGGCTCACAGCTTGGAGTCCTGGGTCCATCCCCAGCCAGACCCATGAGCCATCCCCAGACAGAGGCACCGACCGGTGGGGGCAGGGACAGGCATAATGCCTCTGTGGCTTGGGAAGCAATCAGTTGTATTTCTAAAGATCTCAGCACCACCTGCTCTGCTCAGCCCTTCTGGATGCAGCATTAGGAGCCACAGGACAGATTCAGGACTCCAATGAGGGTATAGAGACAGCTGGGGGCTGACAGGGCCAGCATTTCCCGGCTCCCATCCCAGGGCTGTGGTATGTGCTTGTGGGTATGCTCAGCGCCAGCCACTTCTGCTTGGACCAAGCATTCTCCATAAATGAGGGAGCTGGGCTGACAGGTGTCCTGGGGGCCACCCCATCCTAAGAGCCTATGGAATGGCCTTCTGGCCAGAATGCCACACATTTAGGGCCTGGAAGAAGAGGGCAGGAGGAGAAGGGGACAACAGAGGACAAGATGGTTGGATGGCATCACCAACTCAATGGACATGAGTCTGAGCAAGCTTTGGGAGATGATGAAGAACAGGGAAGCCTGGAGTGCTGTAGTCCACGGGACAGCAAAGAGTCAGACATGACTGAGCGACTGAACAACAATGGGATCTGGTGGAGGTGGAGGCAGGGGGTGCAGTGGGACATCCCATCAGGCCCTGAGTCAGAGACAAAGACAGCAACTTCTAAGGGAGGAGAGGCAGGCAGTGGTGCTGGGGAGTGAGAACCCCACAGCGGAGGAGCCCTATTGGAAAAGACAGATTGCTAGTCTTCAGAAAGGCTTTGAGAAGAGGGCATCTCCCACAGGAGAGTAGGGGGCCCTAGACCTCCTTGGAGGCCTGGAGCAGGGGACAGAAGCTGCGCTAAAGGAGTATGAAGTCTGGGGAGGAGAGGCAGGTGTGTGTCTGCTGGGGGGCAGCTGGGAACTGGGGGGAAAGCAGTTCAGGGTCCGTGCCACACACCCAAAGCCACACACTGTGCCCCTTCCGATCACATACCCACTCACACACCACAGTGATGGATGGGGCTTTATGGTCTGTGATTTACCACACCTAGACTTGACTATCGGAGAAGGCAATGGCAATCCACTCCAGTACTCTTGCCTGGAAAATCCCATGGATGGAGGAGCCTGGGAGGCTGCAGTCCATGGGGTCGCTAAGAGCCAGGCACAACTGAGCAACTTCACTTTCACTTGTCACTTTCATGCATTGGAGAAGGAAATGGCAACCCACTCCAGTATTCTTGCCTGGAGAATCCCAGGGACAGAGGAGCCTAGTGGGCTGCTGTCTATGGGGTCGCACAGAGTCGGACTCGACTGAAGCGACTTAGCAGCAGCAGCAGCAGCAGACTTGACTATCTCCATCCTAATTAAATTAACAAAAAAATCAGGAGTGACAAAATGGCAAAGATGTACTGATTTATCTAATGTGTGCCCTTGCTGCTTAAATGGGCACAAACTCCTTTTAACTTTGAATGAATTAAAGGGAAATTTCAGGCAGTTGAGCTACTTGTTGGCTAAAAAATTAGCACTGGATCAGAAAAGGCTCTCCAAGGCCCTCGCATTCACTTGTGTGGATCATTGCACGGTGTAAGGGCCCACATCACAGTGAAGAAGAACCAGACCTGGACACTCAGGACTTGCACCAGCTGAGGACCTCCACCATAGAGGACACTGGCCACTTTCTCGCCATGAGAAGCAACGCGTGGTGCTGCAAGGGAGTTTACAGACCCCTGAATGCGTCCATTCCCACCTTTTGATATATTGTCCCCGGTGACCATATGTCCTGCATAGACATTTTCCCATGGAAGCTTCCACAAAAGGAGGCCACAGCTTTCCCATGCCTCTTGTCTCTTTCCAGGCCCCATGTGGGGAGTGGGGCAGCAGATGAGACCAGCCCTGAATCCCATATTCCTTTTGCTAATCTGCTGAATTTACTGTGCCTTGTGAGCATCGTTGGATGCGTTCACTCCCTGCTGTACTGGGGGGATAGAGGCAGAGATTCTCTCTGTTCCCCTCTGCACATCCAGCACCCATGGTGGTGGTTGGCACACTGTGGAAACTCAACAATCTCCTCCCGTCAACATCACCATCTTCCTCCCCTTCATCAATGTCACCATCACCCTCACCCTCATCATCATCATCTTCATCACCTGGATAATTCTCACCATCCTTCCAGCGCTTGCTTACACCTGGACCAACACAGTCTGCACAGCGTAGACTGTCTTCTGTGTTTTTCCTAACAGCTCTATCAAGTACCAGTGTTTACCTAGTTTTATGATAAAGGCATAATATTCAGAAGACAGATCCTAATTTACCCAAAGTAAACAACTAGCTTGCATGTAGGTCTGTATGGCAGAGACAGCCATCTGCAGCCCTTTACCCATTCTCTTCTTCCTTGAGTATTGGAAGCCCCAAGTTTAGTTGGGCATATGGCAACCTAGAATGAAAACTATCTTTCCCCACCTCTCCTGTAGTTAGACCTAGTTGTAATTGAGTTGAGTTCTGGTCAATGGGAGATAAGAAAAAACTATTGTTCTTTCCTTTCTTGCTGTTGGAATGTAGTCACTATGGCTTGAGCTCAAGCAGCTGTTTTGTGCCATGAGGTAGAAGCCATGTATTAGGATGATGATGCTGGGTTATGAGAACCTGAGTCTCTGATCAGCCATCAGCTGCCATGCTGTCTCTGGGTTCCTTAGCCAAGCTTTTTCAAGGCAGGGAAATCAAACTATCCTACTTAAGCCACTGCTGTTTTGAGGTTTTGGTTACTTGCAGCTGAACTTCTCTTAACTAATATGGTCTGTTTGATTCCAGAGCGACGTTTTCTTAACCATGATCTTTAGAAAGTAACATATCTTCATCACCCTTCCAGGACCTCAGGACAATAGGACAAAGCCCTTGGCACAGTGTCAGGATCAGAGTGAATGCTCAAAAAAGGTTAACTAGCCACTGTTCTTATTACTCTAGCAGCAGCTGCTGCAATCTGCAGACATGCACCCCTCCCCGCCCAACAGCTGTGCTTAGCAATCCAGAATGACCGCATCAAGAAGGAGGGCAGGAAAGACAGTCTTCATTAAGCCCAAAGTGCTCCCTCCCCATCCAGCATTAGAATGGAGGTCTCTTATTTCAGCTCCAAGAAGAGTCCTCAAACTCTTTGTGCCGATTGTGTATTTATGCCAAAGTCTTACTTAGGTGTGATGGAATTAGGCTATAAAGTGGGAAAATTTTTCCAGCTCAGCAACCCCAGTGGATGTGTGGCCAAGAGTGGTGAAATTCAACCTCATTGGGAAATATTTTAAGGACTCCCAAGGAGAAGGACCTGCCAGGCAGATGGGCAGTCACCTTCTGGGCTTGCAGGAAACTAACCCATTGGTCTCTCGAGAAACCCTTTCGTGAAAGCCAGATTTGCATATAAATAATAGACATGTCAGAACATATGATGTCTGGATTTGGGTATTTATCCTAAAAAGAGTTGAATGTACAATCTGTAATAATTTCCTCCAACTCTAGAGAAGCTTCTGCAGACTCAGTCCTCAGCACCGGCGTCGGGCAATTAATTAAATTGCCTTTTCTTCCCTGAAGTGTTGAATACTGATTAAGAATCACCCTTTCCCTCCTGCTTACTTTGGCGGCCCATTTTCAGCCTGGCCGCAGCCTCGTCAAGTCTGCTAGAGAGCACAAGACAGACAGACGCAGACAGGCTTTCTCGGCTCTGGGCTGCTGTACAGCTTGAACAGTGAGAACACAGGAAATGTTTTCCTGGAAGGAGAGGGAGGAGAGGCAAGCAGGAAAACTGAAAGATAAAAGTGAGGAATACGAAAGAAGTTCAGGTCCCCTTTCAACCCTGCCCACTCCTTTGGACAGCCACTGCCTAGGGAATTCTACTGGTTGAGAGGTTCAGAGGTGGTCCAGAATTCCCCGCTGAGAACCCATCAGGAAGATAACCCATAGAGAGAGAAAGCGCTTGTTCTACATTTTCCTGGACACCAACACCAGCAGACTTTTCCGCTACCAGCTCGAAATATGAGACACCGGTGTTTGTTCCTGGCTCCCGGAATTGCGATTACATCATCGAGGAAGAACCTTCCCAAAGGAAATGAATCTCTGCAGATAATGATCCCTCACAATGGACTTCAAATTGTAATAAAAATATAACTTGAATGTTAAAGGTGAATTTCAATTAAGAATCATATCCTAACCACAATAAAAAAAACAAAAAACTTATTTCACTGCCAACAGAAAGTCTCCTGCGACATCTCTTTGAAAACCAACTATTTCCGAAAGCCAAGTTAGAAAAACACATGTGCTCTAGGGTATAAAGAAAGCGGCATTGTGTATAAAATGTAACACGGAGAGGTAGATCTCGGTATATTGACATTATAAAACCAGGTAGCAATGGGAAATAATATTTCTACAAAGGTGGCAAACATAAATGCCAAACCTGCAGGCAAATTTATAGACCCTGTCATGCACTGTGGCATTTCACCACCAGGGTGCTAAAAAGAGCCTGGCAAGGAAGTTGCCAGTGGTGCCCCCCCTACCCCCCAAGATGCACAAACCGATGTCAGAGCACCTCTGTGGAGTGGGCGCCAGTGCTGCCTGCGCACTCAGGGCGCTGGCAGGGAGCTCGTGAGAGACAGGAGGTCAGGAAAAGTGGGAATAGAGTTCTGCCAGGAAGCCAAGTCTGGCCCCGGGGCTCCTTCCCTGAATAACTACAGAGCCACAAGCCTTTCCACCAGTTCAGTGCTGATTCGGGCTCTGTTTTGTCTTTTTTTTTTTTAATTGAGTTCAAATTCACATACCATAAAATTCTTTCTTTCTTTTGGCTGCAACCCACAACATGTGGGATCTTAGTTCCCCGACCAGGGATCGAACCCATACCCCCTGCTGTGGAAGTGTGGTGTCATGACCACTGGACCACCAGGCAAGTCCAAATTTAACTATTTTGAATCATACAATTCAGTGACATTAAGCACACTGGCACCCACTCCAGTATTTTTGCCTAGAGAACCCCATGGACAGAGGAGCCTGGTGGGCTACAGGCATAGATTAGCAAAGAGTTGGACATGACTGAAGCAACTGAGCCACCCTCCCCTCCCCCCCACGCAAAAGGATGCTGGCAATATTGCAAAACCATCAGCACTTCCTAGTTCCAAAACAATTTCATCACCCTCAAAACAAACCCCATACCTATCACGTGCTTCCTATACCCCTCCTCCAGCCCCCGGCCACCACCCATCTGCCTTCTGTCTGTGTGAATTTACCTATCCTGGATACTTCATAGAGATAGAATCGTGTAATATGTGAGCTTCTGTGTCTGGCTTCTTTAATCGGCATCCCATGTTTGATGTCATCCATGCTGTAGCATGCGTCGGTCCCCTTTGATGAGTGAATGATGTTCCACTATATGGAGAGATCACATTTATTTATCCAGTCTTCAGTTAAGGGACATTTGGTTGCTTCCACCTTTTAGCTCTTCCAACTATTTAATGTAGCTTTGTTCTCTCTCCAAATCAAGCTCTCTTTGGCAGAGCAAAGGGGGCCATTCCCACACAAGCCCACCAAGCTGCACTTGCTGAATAAATAAATAAACAGAGGGTGCTAAAGGGAACAGATTGAATGCCTCTGCAGCATTTATTCCACCCCATGCCCTGCTGTGTAACAATCATAACAGCTGTGGAATTTCCTCTAACATCACCTTCCAGGATAGACTCAGATGTGGTTAAGCCAGTGGTTGGCAAACTTTTCCTGTTAAAGCTTAGCTAGTACATATTTTGAGCTTTGTAGGCAATACAGTCTCTGTACCTTTATCAGTTCTGCAGTCATACACAATACGTAAACGGATAGCCAAGGTCATGTTTCAATAAAACTTTATTTACAAAAACAGAGGCAGGCTGGATTTGGTCCATGGCCCATGGTTTGTCAACACTTAGGAGATCAAACCAGTCAATTCTAAAGGAAATCAGTCCTGAACACTCATGGGCAGAACTGTTGCTGAAGCTAAAGCTCCAATACTTTGGCTACCTGATGTGAAGAGTTGACTCATTGGAAAAGATTCTGACGCTGGAAAAATTGAAGGCAAAAAGAGAAGGGGGCAGCAAAGGATGAGACGGTTAGATAGAATCATAGATTCAGTGGACATGAATTTGAGTAAACTCTGGAAGATAGTGGAGGGAAGGGAAGCCTGGCATGCTGTGGTCCATGGGATCTCAAAGAGTCAGACATGATTTAACAACTGAATAACAACAATAAAGTCTAAATTAATTGCACCCTTTCAGCCACAATGATTGGTTCCAAGTGGTCAGGTGACCTAAGCTGATCCAATCAGAATGAAGCCCAGGACTTTTTGCTCAATGGTTTGCTCTTCTTTTGGACAGTGAAGTATGTGTCTATAAGGCCTGACAAGCTTACTGCCATCTTACTATACAAGAGAAGCCAGCCAGATATAGAAAACCCAGGGAGGAAGGAAGCATTGAAAGGATCAAGAGAACATGACCAGAGTCTTGATCAAGCCATGTCTGAACTCCATTTCTTATCTGGACTTTCACTGTCTAACATATATATTGCCTTTACACATTATTTGTTTCTCTTCCCATTAAGAGGATTTTGTTAAATGCTATATTCCCAAATGTTTAGCACTTAAATACACATTTATTACTCATTTTTCTCTCCATTACAGGATTTTGTTAACTGCTATATTCCCAGTGCTTAGCACTTTTTATCATTCTGACCATTTGTGCGTGCCCAGTCATGTCCAATTCATTACAACCCCATGGTTGTAGCCTGCCAGGCTCCTCTGTCCATGGGGTTTTCCTGGCAAGAATACTGGAGTGGGTTGCCATTTCCTTCTCCAGGGAATCTTCCCCACCCAGGGGCTGAACCCGCATCTCTTGTGTCTCCTGCATTGGCAGGCAGATTCTTTACCATTGTACCATCTGGGAAGCCCCCAGCACCTTTTAAGTGCTTAGCAAAAAATTTCCAAATGAATGAATGCTTGGAGACTTTTGGATCTCTTCTGGAGTAGAGGATGAAGAGAGCAGGGACCGAGCCAGGACAGCTCATGCTCCGCTGTGAACCCACCAGGCGGGTGTCTCTCCATGTGCTGGGACCCAGGTGGGGGCCTTGCTGGGGGTGCCACGCTGCCACAGCAGAGCCCCCTTCGGAATGCACATGCAGCAGGGGCCAAGTCTATGATCTCATTCACAAGAGCCTTTAGACTCGGGATAAAGTGGCCCCAGGAAGCAGTGCCCATCTGAGAGGCGGTTTCATTCACGTGGGCAGGAGGTAATCAATGATGGGCAGACACTGGCTTCTGACTCCAGAGCAAAAACAGTACCAGGTCTGGACAGCAGAGGGTGCCTACAGTCAGATGGACCTGGGGCCAAATCCCCGCTCCACGAGGCGGCAGTATTTTCCTCCTCTGGTCTGGAGTATTAAGTGGGTCTGTTCATTTGAGCTCTTAGCAGGGCAGTACCATCACGGGCAGAGGTTGTGGGCGGAACAAAGCAGAGTCTCCATCAGCCCCCGGCAGCCCCATGAGCTCACCGGCTCAGATGAATCAGGTTGCCCACTGTGGTGCTGCCTGCCTCTCTCTGTGGGGCACCCCCTATGCCTCCTCTTTGCAGACTAGTTCCAGGTACTGTGCCAGGGTTACCAAGTCAACTGCACAGCCCACCTGGTGCTCAGGTGTGGTAGCAGCACGCGCCCTCTCCTCAGCCCCTGGGACCAGCTAGCTTTATGCTTGCAGTTGAGGACGGAATGCGGGGCAGGGCTTTCACTTAGCTAAAGAGCAGGCAGGCAGCTGTCAACTCTGGACAAGCACATAGGCCCGGCCAGAGCTGAGGTCCCTTGCTGCCCAGGGACACCCAGACCCAGCTGTGTGATGGAAGCAGCAAAAATAAATACATTCATAATCAAATAAATAAATAAAGAGCTGTGTTCTTGCTATTCTACTTCTGCAGTTTGAGACATTTCTACACTGAGGTGGCCGAGGTGCTGTGAATAAACAAAGCCCAAGGGAGCCCTTGGGTGACCCTTGAAATATTTATTTGGCCTCCCCATTAGCAGTTTAAAAGCCAAGAACCTACGGGCCTTTTGGTCCAAGGCCTTTGGTCCAAGTTGGGGAGGAGCCCCTAGTAGGTAGGAGGAGCCCCTAGTAGGGGGAGTCCCTAGAAGCTCCCACAGGAAAGAACCACTTAGGATAGCCAATGGTGGTCCCTGCCCTCAGCTCCCCCAACTCCATCCTCCCAGGGCCCTCTCCCCTCAACTCCATCTCTGCTAGCATTGGGGGGCTTGGAGGAAGATGGTCCTAGCAAGGTAGCTGCCTTAAGGACTTCCCTGGTGGCCTGGTGGTTAAGAAACCATTTTCCAATGCAGGGGATGTAGGTTCAATCCCTGCGGGGAACTAAGATCCCACATGCTTTGAAGCAACTAAACCCACGCACCACAACTACTGAGCCTGGGCATCATGACTAAAGTGTCTATTCACCCCAACAACAACAACAACAAAATGACCCTGCATGCCACAGTGAAGACCCGAAGCAGCTAAACAAACAATAAATATTTTTTTTAAAGAGACATTTACCTTAATCAGTGGAAAGACCATAAGGGTGGGAACTATCTGATCCTCAAATTCACAAACAAACCTGAGTCTCACATCTCTTGGCTGGAACTGGGGTCCCCGTATTTATTTATCACCATCCTACAGTGTGGGTAACCATGGGGATGTGGGTTCCCCATCCAGAAGGGCTGTGAGCTGGGGCCAGGCCTGTGTGGAGGAAAGGTCCCACCACTGCTGCTCGGGGAAGGGAAATGTGTCAGGAAAGCTGAGCTCCTCGGAAGACTGGCCCCTTCTCGCCAGGTGCAGCCCCCGCGGCTGGGTTCTTCCCTTGCCCACTAACACACTTATTACCTGCATCCACCTCAGACCCCCGGGGGCAACCAGGGAGTGTCTGAGGCCAGGTTGTCATAGTAACAGTTACTGTTTGAAGGATTCTGCTTCCAGATATCCTGGGTGAGGTGGCCCAGTGCCCTGTCAGGGTCGGGGGTGTGGTCGATGGCGGGCAGAGAGTGGTGGGGTGGCCCAGGACCGGGTCAAGTGACCCCTTGCCAGCTGGCTGGAGGCTGAGGACAATGGCCCTGCTTGCAAGGGTGTCCTCTCTGACTGCCCCAAAATGCCCCTTCTCACAGAACGTCATCTCGGCTCTCTCAGTGCCCCAGTGGAAATGACCCAGGCCACAAACACTGCTTCCAGAATCTTCCAGTAACTTGTAGAAACACACAGCTCTATCAAGCAGCCCCTCCCTGCATACTTATGAAAACATGAGGATGCATGGGGGTTGGAGGAAGGAAACTGTGTGGCGTCTCTGGTCCACCCAGCTGGGCTGGCAGCTACCTGCCAGTTATTTAGCGTGAATGCGGGACAGTGGGTGGGCCCAGAGAGCACCCTTCTCCTCCTAGGGCCTCCATCATCTTGGCATCTAATGATTAAACAGATCCTTCACTCAGGGTCCCACAGGCTCCCTCCGCTGCCACTCGGCTCATTGTAAACAAGCCTCCTTCTTTTAAAAAAACTTTTTATTTCATATTGGAGTATAGCCAATTAACAATGCTTTAATAGTATCAGATGGACAGTGAAGGGACTCAGTCATACATATACATGAGTCCATTCTTCCCCGAACTCCCACTCCCCCAAACTTCCCTCCCATCCAGGTTGCCACATAACATTGACCTGAGTTCCCTGTGCTATACAATAGGTTCTTGTTGGTTATCCATTTTAAATATAGCCATGTGTACATGTCCATTCCAAACTCTGTAACCATCCCTCACCTCATCCTTCCCCCTGGCAACCATAAGTTCCTTCTCTAAGCCTGTGAGTCTGTTTCTGTTTTTTAAGTAAGTTCATTTGTATCATTTCTTTTTAGAATCCACATACAAGGGATGTCATATGATATTTCTCCTTCTCTGTCTGACTTCGCTCAGTATGACACTCTCTAGGTTCATCCATGTTGAAGGAGCCTCCCTGTTAACCTGGAACCACTCCACCAAAACATGCAGAGCCTCTGTTCTGGGGAATGCCCTAAGACTTCTCGAACCTTCCCCCTCTGACCAGGTGAGGCTGAGGCCATTGCTTCCGTGCTCAGGAGAACAAGTCAGCAGCCCCCTCCACTTCCCTCTATACCTGCAGGATTTGCCGGCTCCTTTCCTGTTTGCCCTGGGACTGCAACAGTTCCCTTTTATGTGGAATGTGAAAGTTCTTCCATTTCCAGTTTGAGGCTATTACTCTGATTTCTCCTCTCTCAGCAGTCTGTGAATTTTCTAATATGGAGAAAACACAGTACTGGTGTGTGCGCTGCACACACGCGCACACTCACAACTCGGCCCAGCCCCAAGCAGCGGTATTGATGAAGGCTCTGTTAGAATTGCATCTCCACGTGGGAGCAAGCAGATTGGACAAGGTGCACCCGTGCCGTCTGCGCTGAGATGGACGGTTTTCCATCAGGGACCCAGCTGCTTCCTGAGCAATCTGTCAATGCCACATGCTAACCTGAGGCTGCGGTTGCCAGTGCCAGCTGGGAGGCCATCTCCCTCGCAGGGGCCACCAGTCAGGACTCCGTCCAGTTTTCTGGACTTTGCCAAGCTCAGAACAGTGAGTCCTCCCTGTTCATCCCATCTGTGAGAGCGTTCTTTATCACCCCCAGGAAACTGAGGATGTCCAGTGGTGAGGGAGGAATAAGTCACTGCTCTCAGCTAAATGGAGGAGGGCGGATCTGCTGGGCATGGCTCCTTTGTCATCAGTGCAAATAATGAAGATTCCATGCGCTGAGGACAATGAAATGAGCCCCTGTACTATTGATGGGGTATTTGTACAACTCCGTGAGTTATGTTTCAAAACCAGGCTCTATTAAAGATGCAGAACCCTTTTCAGAAGCAAAAAGACTAATATTGCTCTCCAAATAATTTATAAGTTTCCCCACAAGGCAGAAAAGCGAAGTTGTCTGGAAGCAGGTGATCGTTGTTTGGGGTTTCCTGCCGTCTCTGGGCTCCTCGCTCAGCTCCGCTGGGCTCTGACAGAATCTGGCTGTAACACTCCCCACCCGTGGTGCCGGAGGAGGGGTGGATGGAGGCTGAGAGCTCCCACATGCTGCCTGTGCACAGCATCCATGCCTGGGCCTCACTTCGTCCAACTCATGGGTCCAGGGGATGAGGAGGACTGAATCCACCACCCTGCACACTCTGCTTGTCTCCTTACACCTGACCTTTGCCGGTGGTCCTCAGCCCCAGCGATTTTGCACCCCCCCACCCCCAACCAAGAACACTTGACAAAGGCTGGAGACATTCACGGTTGTCAGGACTTGGGCAGGGAGAGGAGTTGCTGCTGTTGTTCAGTCGCTCAGTTGTGTCTGACTCTTTGTGACCCCATGGAGTGCAGCACTCCAGGCTCCTCTGTCCTTCGCCATCTCCCAGAGCTTTCTCAGATTCATGTCTGTTGAGTTGGTAATGCTATATAATCATCTCATCCTCTGCTGGCCCCTTTTCCTCCTGCCTTCAATCTTTCCCAGCATCAAGGTCTTTTCCTTCGCATCAGGTGGTCAAAGTATTTATTAGAGCTTCAGCTTCAGTCTTTCCAATGAATATTCATGGTTGATTTCCTTTAGGATTGACTAGTTTGATCTTGCCATCCAAGGGACTCTCAAGTCTTCTTCAGCACCACAGTTTGAAAGCATCAATTCTTCAGCACTCAGATTTCTTTGTGGTCCAGCTCTCACATCCATACATGACTACTAGAAAAACCATAGCTTTGACTATACAGACCTTTGTCAGCAAAGTGATGTTGTTACTGGATAGAAATACTCCAGTAGGTGGAAGACAGGGGAAACTGCTGATCATCCTTTGATGCACAGACAGCCTCCACTATAAAGACACCCCCATTACCAAAGGTTGATTGTGCCAAGGTTCAGAAGATCTAGATTAAAAGTCCTCAATGCATTTCCTCCTGCTAGCTATGTGTGGGTGGAGGGAGCCAGCAAGGACCTTCAGAGGGTCCATCTGGGACACAAGGCTGATTACAAAGCCCTGGAGCCATCAAGGCATTGCAGAATCACCTCAGGAGCCTGGGGCCACTTCAGTGACATCTGGCCTCCTTGAAACATGAGATGTAGCCATTGAAAACCAAAAGTCATTGAGGGTGGTGACTTAAGAGGCCAGGCTCTGGATGGCTGTTCTGGGTTCAGATTCTGGCCCTACTGCCGACTGGCTCTGTGACCTGAAGCCACTTCTTTACTCTCCTTGAGCTTCACTCTCATGCCAGGGAGTAATAAGCATGCATACGGCCTCATCTGGCTGCTGTGGGAGCTGAAAGAGCTCACACACGCAAAGCACTGATGGAGGGAGGCACCTGGGTGCTCCATGACTATGGGCTGTTATCATTATTAATACCGGTGATGATGAAGCTGATTGAGAAACACACAGAAGAGTTGCTCTTTAAGGCTAAGTAAGAGAAGGAGACACCAAACCATGTGCCCGTTATGCCTGCTGCCACTTGGCAGTGAGTGTGCAGTAGACCCAGCCCAGGAGGGGCGTGCACAGCCACTAGGCAGTGGGCCAGGATGTAGACTTCTGGATATTTATCTTTGGAAAAAGAAATTAAATGCTAGTTAAATAAATAAGGTCAAATACCATAAATACACCACATTGGACTCCTCACCAAAAAAAAAAAAATCATCATTTTCAGTCTTAGAATGAGTTTTACCTGGATTTGTGTTTATTGGCAGAAAGTGTTGGGTGCCCCCATGGAGCTTGCAATGGCCTCGTCAATAGTGGAAAGGAGCGGGGCTAGAGAAGCAGGGGAGTGGTCAGGGCAGGCGGGATTTAAGGCAGGAAAGAGGGATTTCCCCTGGTGGTCCAGTGGCTAAGACTCTGCACTCCCACAGCAGGGGGCCCAGGGTCATCCCTAGTCAGGGAACCAGAGCCCACATGCTGCAACTAAAGATCCCGCATGCCACAATGACATTTAAAGATCTTGGTGTCACATCTAGACCTGATGCAGCCAAATACATAACTGTTGCTGTTCAGTCACCCAGTTGTGTCCGACTGTTTGTGACCCCAAGGACGATAGCCCTCCAGGCTCCCATGTCCATGGGATTCTCCAGTTAAGAATATTGGAATGGATTGCCATTTCCTTCTCCAGGGGACCTTCCCAACCTAGGGATCAAATCTGAGTCTCTTGCACTGCAGGTGGATTCTTTACATTGAGCCACCAGGAAAGCACAAATAAATAGATAAATATTAAAAAAAAAAAGTCACGAAAGAACTGTGGGGCCAAACCACATCAGTAGCAGCAGAACTTGAGGGACAGGAAAGAGTAGGGACCCCCATTAAAGAAGAGAGGTTCCCTCTCAGCTCAGGACTTCCCCAGGTTGGCAGCTCAGGTCTGGTTGACATGTGGGAACAACCCAGGGGTTTCCAAGAGGCTCTTACCCATCTCGACCACTGGCTGGTTATATGATTGCAAAAGGCACAAAATCTTCCTGGATCTTCGGTGCCACTAGACACCAGGAGCCCCATCCCCCACCCCAGGTGCGACCTTTGAAAACGTCTCCAGGCATTGCCAAGTGTCCCAGGGGGCAAAATCTCCTGCATCCCCCCACGGGTGTCGAACCATTGAACTGACTAGTCTAGAGGATTTCTTCAGCCCTCAAATTCGAAGATCCTAGGAACAGATTCAAACTTCAAAAGCATTTTGAAGATGTGTGCAGATTTCTGCAGGTAACTGCTTTCCTGCCAACAGAAGCAGGATGGGGCCGATTCCTGGAGCATCTTGGCTGTTTTACAGCCATAGAAACAATCAGGCAGGTGATGATGCCCAAGAGATACTAAACACAGGGCGGTGCAAAACACAGAGTTGGAGAGTGTGGGGTACCCCAGGGCTTGGAGCAAGGAAAATGGGGTTAGACAGTCAGGACCCTGCAGACGGCGAAGGTGCACAAAAGGGTCTGATTACATTCTTGATGCAATGCAAGAATGGGAGGTTGGCATCATTTCTCAACTGATATATTAATTTCTACGCCATGTGGTTGAAAACATGGGAGGAAACACATTAAGCAGTAGCAAGAGGTCCAGGGCTCCCCTGGTGGTCCAGTGGCTAAGAATCTGCCTTGCAATGCAGAGGACATGGGTTCAGTCCCTTGTCCGGGAGGATGCCCCATGCCATGGAGCAACTAAGCCAGTGGGCCACAACTACTGAGCCCACGTTTTAGAGCCTGTGCTCTGCAACAAGAGAATGAAAAGTCCACTCACTGTAACCAGAGAAAACAAAGGCCCAGCGCAGCCAAAAACAAATAAAGTAAATTTTTAAAAAATAGCAAGTGGTCCAACGAGGCTGAGTGTGAAGGCTTCTCCCCCACCCCGCTCTTCCCTCTCACTTGGCCAGGAGTGCATCCTCACACAGTAACATGCGTCGATGAAGAACAGTCTGTGGGATGTGAAATGTGAAAAGCGTTCCCCGAAATGTATGCCTTTCCTCGAATCCGACCTGGATCATAATGGATTATTTTCCTCCATTTCTGGATATGCGTGTTTCTGACGTCTGTTTTAAAACCCTTGGGTTCAAATGTACCTTATTACATTTTAAAGTCTTTGGATTGTAGCAGAAAAATGTTCTGCACTATAAAACATAGAGCATAGTTGAGGTTTGATGGGTTTGCTTCTATTTTCTACCCCACAAAACGCTTTCTAAATGCCATTAAAATTTAGCATACACCATAATAACCAAGCTGCATTTGTTCCATGTTTAAGTCAATTGGCTTCTGAGTTTTATTTCTTTCATATACATCAAACCCAATAAAGTTGTTGCTGCAGCCGGAGGTGAGGAAGACGCCATTGTTCTGTAGACTGATCCCCTAACCAATCCCCCTGTTTTGTCGCCCCCAACAGAGGGCTGGGTGGGTTTCAGAGCAGCTGCTGCTTACAGGGGACAGTATGAATGGACGGGGGCAGAGGGAGAGTAGGGGGGTGTCGATGTCGAGAGCCCATTGACAAAGGGAGTACGTGTGAAGTGAGGGTGGTCTTCACTGACTCTCACACGTGGAAACTGGGGTGTGGCAGAGAGAATTCAAGTCTCAACTCCATCCTGCCCCCGGCCAGCCAGGTAATCTTAAACATAGGGCCAGAACAGCCACATCTGAATGCCATCATGGCTCGCAACTCAGACCAGCGTGGCAACTGGGAGTCCCCCATTTTGCTCCTGGGCTTCCCAGGTGGCTCAGTGGTAAATAATCTGCCTGCCAGTGCAGGAGTCACAGACGCGGGTTCCAGCCCTGGGTCAGGAAGATTCCCTGGAGGAGGAAATGGCAACCCACTCCAGTATTCTTGCCTGGAGAATCCCAAGATTGGAGGAGCCTGGTGGGCTACAGTCCATAGGGTCGCAAAGAGCCAGACATGATTGAGCTCACACACACACATCCTGCTCCTAGGGGAACCGGGGCTGAGGGTCCAGTTCAGACCCTTCTCACCATGGTCACCACCCTACCTCCTCCAGATCCCTGGGATGGGGTGGAGGAGGGGCAGGAAGCAACTCACCCAACCTAGGACCTGGCCAAGTCTCCTCTGGTACCCATGCCTCCACCTGTTCCCCTCTAGTCTCAGGAAACATGCCAGGTCTTACTGAACCCCCAAACCGGAGGGAGAGGAGGGAAGGTGTGGGGGTCAAACATGACAGGGGTGGTGTGATGGGGAGTCAGAAGGGGCAGTATCTGTGGCCTGGGCTTTGGGGTAGAACAGCAGGGCTTGAATCCAGACTGTGTGGGTGACCAGCTAGGCAGCTACGGACAGGAATTCATCTCACTTCACTTCCATCCAGTCATCAAACAAGCGCATATGGGATGCCTGTTGTGGGCTAGGTACAGTGCTGGGTGCTGAGCTACGGCAACTTCCAGAAGAACCCGGGGAGGATGAACCAAGACAGTACAGGTGATACGTGCTGCCCCAGGAGTACACGGAGCCCTTGTCCTAGGGCAGGGTGGGGTCTGGAAAAGCTTCACCACCTGTAACCTCACTTTGCTCATCCATTTAAAAGGGCGTACAGGACTGCTTTTATGGACCAGCTGTCTGGACCCATTGAGACCAAGGGTGCCAAGTGTCTGCTTAGGGTCTCAGTCAGGGTGAGGCTCAAGACATGAGGTCTAGAGCAGAGTTAAGTCCAAGCCTGCATGCCAGGTTCGCCCATCCCCCTTGTAATGGCCCGAGGCTGTGTATGGGGGTGTGATCTGGGGAAAGAGCAGGAGAGTGCAGAGCACTCAGGCCTCCCCACGTTTTTCCAAAAAGTCCCCTCATCCTCTGCCCAGAGCAGGGCCAGGCTGATGGCACAGAGCCCGTGTCAGTGGCTGGGCAGTCGGCTGGACCTGCCAAGCCAGCCCTCACCCCAGGCAGGCGCAGCCACCCGAATGTGTTATGACAGGAAGGAAGTACAAATAAACATAATAAATCTGGTGGTGTGGTCATCATGATGGAGAGTCTGGACGGAGGCTGGGGACAGGGGGCAGTCGGGTCTCCTTTATGTCAAGGGAGCTTACAGCCGGCTCTTCCGTTTTACCTGGGGCTCTGTTCTTTACAGCAAATTGGACCTTTCGCTCTGAAAGAAATAATTACTCTCCTAGGAGAAGAACGCTGGCCGTGAATGCTGATGCGACACACAATGTCACCTTGCCAGTCAAAAGAGTTCCAACTCCTCAGCTTGGGTCCCGGCCAACAAACCGTTTCTTTCTCATAATGGAGGTCACCTCTCTATAGAATTTGTTGATGATCTCCAAAATGACAAGGAAGAAAGCTCCTGTCAGCAGGATTTTTTTAAAGAGGAAAGAAAAGCGCAGAGATGAAGGCGGGCGGCAGCGTGGGGTGAGGGGAAGGGAAGGGGCCCGGAGATGGAGGCAAAGGTCAGATTTTGCATCATCAGAAGGAGGCTATCTAAGGTTCCACCCCAGATTAACCTGTGAACCAGAGACCCAGGCAGATGGGCTGGATCAGAAATAGGGTGCAGACCCTCACCCAGCTCAGAGGGGGAGGTGGCTGGCTGGCCGGTCCGAATCAACGCAGCAGACCAGCGCAGTCGCCTCCAGCTTGTGTTCCAAGAGCCCTTCACTGTCGGCGCGAAGGTTTAGATGCTGGCTTGCCCGGGGAAATAAACACATCCCTGGCCATGCCACTGAAGACACATCGGTGGGGAGGGATTGTTGAATGTTATCATTAGCTCCCAGCAGGAGGAGAGCATCAGCTTCACCTGCTGCAAGTTGTCTGTGGAGCAGGGAAATCTTGGCCCCGGCGGTTGTAAATAATTCCATCTGCTGAGAGTCCAGAAAAGAATTCTAGTTGCGTGCGCACCCAACCAAGTGCACGGGTGGGGCCGCAGAGCTATTCTGAGCTTTCTCCCGGCAGACTGTGGCCTTGGCAGAGCAGCCCCTGGAGTGGAAGGAGCCGGGTCCCCACCAGGCTCCTGCCAGCCAAGGTCAGGAAGCTCCTTCCTCCAGTGTAATCCCCAGCAGACCTGGCAGGGGGTGGGGAGTGGGGGTCTCTACCCCAGGCTGCATCACTAAGACTGTGTATCCAGGTGGAAACATCCCTCAAGGCTTAGATCCGCGGACTTAGCCAAGAACAAAGGGAAGCAGTGATCGAAGGTAGGCGTGTTAGAATTGACTGGTCAGGATGTCTTTGGCCCGGGGGACCCAGATGTACCAAAAACATCACCTCTGTCCTTAACAAGTCCTAAGTCCACCTCCCTTCCCAAACCCACACTGCTTTCTAGGTGCTGATGTTAACTGCTCTCCATCACACATTTGCTGAGCACCTCATGTCAGCGGCTGGGTTGTGTCCACCTGGGTCACGGTGAGCACGCAGAGGCCAGAGGAGACAGGATGCTGGCAGCTAAGTGTGTGATGAAAGTTTGTGAGACCTGTGGAGTCTTGATGACCACCCAGTTCCGAGACTCAGATCCAGGAAGCAAGAAGGCTTTGGAGAGGTGGAAGAAATCCACAGAAAAGACAAGAAATTTTCCCAGGGGTGGCACTTTCCATCAGTCCCTTGACCTGGGTCCTGACCGCCCTCTGGGAGACTGAGCCAGCTCCCCTGAGATCCTCAATCCGTGGAAAAGCCAAACTCTGGACTATATATGGCCACCATTCCCAGAACTGTCTTATTGGCAAATGACCCCAGAGTTGGCTCAAACCAGTAACAAGGGAGCTGCCATTTCAGCCAAAACTGCAATGAGAATTTCATGTCTAATCTTAGCACATGATAACCATCTTATGAAGCAGCCAAGCCAGAGGGAGAAAAGGGAATCATCCTTACCATGCAGGGCTTCCCTGGTGGCTCAGATGGTAAAGAATCCACCTGCAATGTGGGAGAGCTGGGTTCAATCCCTGGGTTGGGAAGATCCCCTGGAGGAGGGCATGGCAACCCACTGAAGTATTCTTGCCTAGAGGATCCCCATGTACAGAGGAGCCTGGCGGGCTACAGTCCATGCGGTCGCAAAGAGCCGGACACGACTGAAGCTACTAAGTATTGCACAGCACTCACCACGCAGGAGTGCCGAAGGGGACCCAGCCTCCCACCCAGCCAGGGCCACGCTCTCCCAGACTACCCTGGCGAGGCTGTACCCTGGCCAAGGCCCCGGGAGAGAGACTTTGCAACACATTAGAATTTTAGAAGCGTAGGAAAAAAAAAAAAAAAGAAAGGTCTGAAATTATTTTTTTAATATGAACAGGAGGTTTTAATCAGAACAGGAGAGAGGAATTCCTTTCAAGTAATAGCCTAGTAATAGCACTTCCTAAAGTAATGAGATTTCAGTATTCAACAATAAAATGTGATCTATTCAGGATTCGAGGAAATAAAACTCTGGAGATAATTTTTAGGGTGATTTTCAGATGCCTGAATTGGTGTTATAGGTTCGGGCCATTAAGCCCACCTGGGGGAGGGGCAGCCATGTGTATGGAGCTAGAAGGACCTCTTCATAGAGGCAGGAAGGCAGTGTGACCTCTGGGGACCATGGCCCCAGGGTCAGTCCTCACAAGGCGTCAAGGCCAAGTGTGAGGCTGGCTGGAGGTCACAGCTGCTCCCTGAGAAGGTCACCCTTTGGGATGACTCTCAGTCTTTCATCATCAGTCACACCGAGCCCAGGGGTCATGCACTCTAGAACCAATCACCAACTCAGCCCCACTCCTGTCCTGCCTGGTTGGAGAGGTCACGGTGGACAGGTGGCTCCCTGGCTGGTACATTCATTCCCCGTGTACACGTGTGAGGAGCCCCTGCTTTGTGCTGGGGACTCTGATGGATGCTGGAAGCCCCATGTGCAATATGTCCACTGCCTTATCCAAGTGCCACAGGCAGCGGACCTCATCTTTGTGGCCTTACTGCGCCACCCAGAGGGATACCCTTCTCCCACAGACCCCGGGACATCCTAATCATCTTTGTGTCTCACTTCAAGGCCGTCCTCAGGGAAGCCTTTCCTCACTCTCCCTCCCTCATAACTGCTGGAGTCCCCTCCCTTCCCTGACACAGCACACCCTGGAGACGCGATGATCACTGTGGGCTGCTCGGTTTAACAGGCATCATCCCGGAGGGCAGGGACCCTGCTCTCTGCAGTGTCCCCAGGATGGTGCATACAGTTGGCACTTAATAAAAATTTGTTTACAAACAAACCAAGTGAATCTAGAGCCATCCCATAATGGAGAGGTCTGGATATGGAGGCCAGAGTTCAAGAGTCAAGTGGAAAATCTGCTAGGCCCCACATGTAACCTGGGGAAAGACCTTCGGCTTTTCTGAACCCAGTTCCTCTCTGCAAACTGATGGAGCCGAGCTAAACAAACATCTTGGGCTTGGGGTTTTTTTCTTTTTCTGATTCTAAATTTCAGTGACTTAACAGTTCTGTGACCCTCCTCTGGGAGCTGGCCACATGTCTCGGGATCCTTGTGCTGCTCTGCCTTGCCGCGCCTTGGAGGAGGGCTAGCGAGATATGAAAGATTTAGCAGAGGGCCCTTCTTCAGAAGCTCCTTCGAGAGACACCCACATCTGGCTGGCTAGCCACAGGGCTGCCACATCCAGACACACAGAGCCCCTCTGGGGTCAGCACCTTGAGGAAACAAAGAGCCTTCTTCCTCCCTGCTCTGCAGGTTCCCCAAGCAGACCTGCTATCACTGGGCCTAAATCCTCCTAAGATCCCAGAGACAAGCAACGTCCAACATTAGCTGTCTTTCCTGCAGAAATATCACTCACTGGCAGGAATCAAACCAGCTGATCTGCAAACTGCATGCATATCCTGCAAGCCAGGAGTTGGTGTAAAAGGAAGGATTAAGTGAAGTTTGGCTGACAGATGATGTCCTACAAAAGGTCATCCCCCCAGATCATCTCTCCATTCATTATTTATTAACAAGCCCTGAGACGTGAGCATTACATCAAATGTCCAGCGTGGGGAAGATGATAAAGTAGTATTTTATAGCTGGAGGCCTCTTAAAGGTATTAACGAAAAGCTTACAAAGTGATTTCAATGTGTTACAAAATACTTTATTAAGAATTCACTGCAGCTGAACATTAAAAAAGAAATTAATCACCCAATGAGATGGAGCGAAGAAAAACAGCACCCTGTGTCCATGAGTAATATGATGACTGAGTACCGCATCTGCAGTGACCTAGTACTCAGGTCAGACAAGGGTGTGGGGTCCCCTACACAGAGTCCATGTGTTTCCTACTATGTGTGTCTGCATTACAGAATTCCCCCAAATCCTCCAGCTTCTAGACAGAGCTTCCCTAACTTGAGTGGATTGGTGAAAACAGTCAGGTTCCTCCAGTTATATTCTGACAATTGCCTTTGTTCCAAGAACCCCAATTCACCAACTCTGCCCACACTCATCAACTCAACCCACCAACTCCATCCACACCCACTGACTCCACCCAAGACCATCAACTCTACCTATACTCACCAACTGTGACAGAAAGGCTAAGACAGAAAAAGTGGAAGTTACAAACCCAGGTGACTGGAATGGGAAGCAGGTCAGGACTGTGTGAGTACACTGAGCCATCTGGGAATAACTGTGACTATTTGCAAATGGGCTACCTGGCCCTGCCCGAGTACAGAGAAAATTTCATGGGTGGGTTTTCGAAGATAGATGGACTGTGCCCCATTTATTTTAGGAGTATTAAATTCCCCAGGTTCGATTCCTGGGTTGGGAAGATCCCCTAGAGAAGGGAATGGCAACCCACTCCAGTATTCTTGCCTGGAGAATTCCAAGGATGGAGGAGCCTGGCAGGTTACAGTCCATGGGGTCACAAAGAGTCGGATTTGACTAAGTGACTAACACTTTCACTTTCCAACACCTAGATGGTGGATATCAGAGACTCCTCCTCAAAGGGTAGACAGGGCAGAGGGCACCCCAGGCCACTGGGAATCAAGTCAGAGATGCAGATGCTGAGAAAAGGGGATGGAGAACCAAGAATGTGCATGGACCCTACCCAGAGGAATGGGGGCACCAGGGGACTTCCACCAAGGGGGTTTTTCACCCCCAACTCCTTTAACTCATAGCAAGTCCTCTCTCGTGTAAGAAATCGATTGTGATGTATAAAAGTTTAATGTGCCCCAA
The DNA here is from genome assembly GCF_029378745.1 of Bos indicus. Classification (NCBI taxonomy): domain Eukaryota; kingdom Metazoa; phylum Chordata; class Mammalia; order Artiodactyla; family Bovidae; genus Bos; species Bos indicus. The sequence continues at coordinate 46,830,894 of NC_091775.1, forward strand.
CCTTCCAGGTTAATATTTATTGCATGAAATGAGATTCACCTTGACTTTTTAAAAAGTCAAGCAGATGGAAAAGTCATTTAGGTGACTGGGCACATAGGACCTGTATATTCTGGCTCCTTCTATGCAGTAAACAATGAGAATCACCAAAGTCCTTGAAGGAAGAGGAGTCATTTCCTCAGGGGCCCAGGTTCTGCAGCCTCCCCTTCCAGCCTGGCCCACTCGGACTCACCACCCAGCAGGAATCAGCCAGAAGGCCACCTCCCCAGAGAGGCTTTCCCTGACCACCCCTACCCCGAAGTTCTCTGCTTGGCTTTTTTTAAATGCTTCATTTTGTATTAGAGTAGAGTTGATTAACAGGCTTCCCTTGTGGCTCAGTGGTAAAGAATCTCCTGCAACACAGGAGACTGGGGTTTGATCCCTGGGTCGGGAAGATCCCCTAGAGAAGGGCATGGCAACCCACTCTAGTATTCTTACCTGGAGAATCTCAAGGACAGAGAAGCCTGGCATGCTACAGTCCATGGGGTTGCAGAGAGTCAGACACAACCGAGTGACTAAGCACAGCAGCAAAGTAGACTAACAATGCTGCGTTAGTTTCAAGTGTGCAGCAAGCTGATCCAGTTATACATATACACGTATCTGTTCTTTCTCAAATTCTTTCCCCATTTAGGTTGTTACAGAATATTGATCTGAGTTCCCTCTGCTTGACTTTACGTTCCATGAAGCTGAGGACCAAATCTGCCCTGTTTCCTTTCTATCCCCAGTACTGATGACCGGCTTGGCCCAAGCTAGGGGCTCAGGAGATATTTGTGGAGCCAATGAATGAGTGTATGTTCAGAGAGAAGTGTGGTACCCACACCCCTTTTTGTTAACCCTAAGGTGGCAGCTTGCTATACCGAGGGATTGCAAATTCCAAACAAACACAGCATCCCTCCTATTTTCTGTCATAGGCAACCCCTTGGCCAGGCTGGCAGATAGCACCTGAAGAGCCAAAGCAAGCTTCTATTGCTAAATCTTCCCATGAGCCATAGCTCTTCTCAAGGAAGAAGCATCCAGAATGATGCTATCACGCTCACAGCCCTGATTTCCAGGGGGGCAAGTCCCATTAACAATGGCTGGTGTCCCAGAGCCTGGAGACCTCAGCAGAGCGCAGACAGATTTATGTGCTGCAGAAAATCACCCTATTAAGTTCAGCAGTAAACTCCCTTCAACCAAGCCGTGCTGTGCCCTGACTGCCAAGTGGCTGCAGACACATCCGGCGATGAGAAGGTGGCAGATGTGGCAGGAGACGGGGTAGCCTCTGGCTTTCTTCCCTCACAGCAAATCCCTGTGCCTGTGTGGCTGGCACTGGCCAAACACACTGCCAGGCTGGGCGAGGATGTGGGTGAGAGGCCCGGACAGAAAGGAAGAGCTTCAAGGGGCATGCAGTCTGGGGGACAATGCACAGTCTGTGAGCACTGATCATGTTCCCAGCACAGGGTGGGTGCAGGGACACTTTTCATTGTTTATTTCACTGGACCTCAGGTCAGCCTTCCAAGGTGGGCGGTCATGCATTTCATAAATGGGACTGTGCTTTGGAGAAATGAGATCATTGGATGGAGGTCATTTGCTCGTTAACAGTAGACCTGAGATTTGAACCGAGGTTTAGGGGGCCTGTCTTCTCAGTCCCACATTCCACTGCCTCAGCACAGTGGTCCCGTCGGACATATTCTCAGCGGGAGTCACCGTCGGAACCCGCCTTTTTGGTGAACCGCAGCCAGGCCAGCAGGCTGCGTCTCTCCTTCTTAGCTGTTATGAACTGAATTGTATCCCCCTGAAAATTCATATTTTTCAACAGTTTATGGGCAATACATTGTAAATATGTGTTACTTTTATTTTTTGGCTCAGCAGGATGCAGGATCTTAGTTCCCAGACCAGGGATTGAACCCATGCTCCCTGCAGTGGAAGTGCAGAATCTTAACCACTGGACCACCAGGGAAATCCCCAAAATTCGTTTGTTAAAATCCTAACTTTGGTATCTCGGAACATGATCTTATTTGGAGAGAAGGTCTTCATGGAGGTAATTAAGTTAAAATGAATTCATTAGGGTGGTCCTCGCCTAAGACATCCGGTGTGCGTTAAAAAAGGGGAAGTTTGGATTCAGAGATGCATCCAGGGGGACACCTTGTAAAGATGGAGGCAAAGATGGGGATGCTGTATCCCAAAGATGAGGAATGCTGAGGACCATCAGCAGAGTCCCAGGAGCTAGGAGACAGTCATGGACCAGACTCTCCCTCAAAGACTCTGGAAGGAGGAAACCATGACAACCCCCCATCCTGGACTTCTAGACTCCAGAAGGGGGAGAGGATAGATTTCTGTGGTCCAAGCTGCAGAGTCTGTGCTGCTCTGTCACAGCAGCCTCCCTCTAACAAACTAACACACTCGCTCTGAAAAATCCCACCCGAGCCTGCTTCAGAAGAACGCAGGTGTTTTATCTTCTCTCCTCTCATACACAGCCTTCTCACTTCCCTTTCAGAGTTTCTACTCCAAGAGCACAGCTGGAGTTCCTGTACCAGCTTGAAAGAGACACTTGAGCACGGCCCATGGGTCCATCTGCAGACCGCCATACCTCTGCAAATGACAGTGATTAAGACTGTTTCTTGGCACAAAAAGAGCTAAAAACGAATTGCAAAAGCAGAGCAGGGGAGAGAGAAATGAATTCAAAGTGAAGGCTGCAAGAGGAAGGGGACTATGTGCTGAAAAGTGAGGATGGTTCTAAGACTCACAGGGGTAGTGGGTGAGCTGCCTGAGTCTCCCTCCTCCTGATGCACTGGGTCCACAGTGAGGAGCACCGAGGAGATGAAGAGAGAAGTGGGGTCTTGGCAGCGTCTTCGGAGGGGACAGCAACTGTATTCACTATCCTGGGCCTGGGGCCATCAGCTGACAAGCTCGCCTGTGAATCCTGGTACCCATTGGGACCCCTCCTCGGCATGGGAGCATCCTTAGGGCACAGGGACGAGAAAAGGCTGGCTGGTTTCTGAGTCCTCGTATCCCCAGTATCTCATTGGGAAGGCATCACCTGGTCCCTCCCAGGGACAACGGGGCTATACAGATGGAGCAGGAACCCACGAACTCTCAGTCATCACCCCCGGCACACGGCAAGCCCACTCCACTTGAGCTCTGCCGCAGAATGAGCCTCCCAGAACTTTCTAGAAGGGAGGTTCCCCCTTTCCTGTGTGCCTTCCAGGCTGCTGAAGGGGAGACTTTGCAGCGAGAGCTGCAGCTGGTCTGCTGGTCTGTGGGGCCTGCAGCCTCTCTATCACTTTCCAGAATGGTCAGTGCCAATCAGAGGCTGAGGAGACAAAGCCGGGCAACCTGCCGGCCCATAAACAATGCGGTTCACGGCAAGGAGCCCCGTTAACAAGACCCTGAGGCCTCGTTTAGTCTGGAAATAGCAGTGCTTCCCCTGACCGTGAGGCTGCCGCTGCAAGTGAGGGTGGCTGGTTGACATGAGAAGGAAGCTGCAAATCACTTTCCCTTGGAGGAGGAGGAAGGAAAATACAGCTATATCCAGCACCTAAGATTTATTTCTGCACAGGTAGCCGGGTCTGGAGGGGCGAGTCCAAGCGTAGCGATGAAGGAGCAGCAGAGGCAAAGGGAGGGAGGGTGGGGAGGCTGTGGGGTCGGAGGGACCAGGAGGACCCCAGAGGAAGAACCCAGCTCCACGCCCCAAGCAGCCTGCCATCAGTGACGGCTACCTGAGCGCGACCACACCAATAAAAAATACAAACAGTGTAAAAAGTCATCAAGCGGAGATGAGTTTATTACTAATTACGAGAAGCTTGACATTCTCCGACTCCTCGTAAAATAAATGAAGTCCATTTTTAATATCTGCTTCCGTGACTCCTAAATAATAGGCGAATTTACTTCAAGGTCACAACTCATTTATCAAGTCAAGGTTTTTAGCTGAAGACACAGAAAAGCAAGTGGACATCTGACCTCCTCCCCTGGAGGACAAAAGCACCAGGGTTTGTACTTTCTAGTTTCCTGGGACCACTGACCACTGCCTTGCCATCGTCCCTTTACTGGCAAAGAGGGAAACTCAGAGGAGCCTGGAAAAGGGGATGTTTTCTGCATCCATTCGCCTTTCAAAGATCTGGGCTTAGACCTTCCTTTTGAAAAGAAATTCAGGATCCCCTTATGCTCCCAGCACACAGCCTCAAAGTGAAAGTGAAAGTGAAATGGCTCAGTCGTGTCTGACTCTTTGCGACCCCGTGGACTGTAGCCCACCAGTCTCCTCCGTCCATGGGATTCTTCAGGCAAGAATACTGGAATGGGTTGCCATTTCCTTCTCCAGGGGATCTTCCCGACCCAGGGATCGAACCCAGGTTTCCCGCATTGCAGACAGACGCTTTAACCTCTGAGCCACCAGGGAAGCATCACCACAGCCCTAAAAACCCCGGGCCCCATCTGCAGCCAACCAAAAGGATACCGAGGGTGAGTACAAACTTTCAGGAATGATGACGGTCCCCCACCATCCCAAGTGGGGAGCGGGTCTGGGGATGAGGCACCCGCTCTGGCCCTAAATGGAATCCCACCCAGGTATTTCTCCAAACCAGAGGGAGCTTGGCACAGACAGGTCCAGGGGCACAAACTCACCAGATCCCAGCAGACAGTGTGCGAATACCAAACAGGGATGCGAGGAAAGGAGAGGAGTCCTGTGGCTGGAACAAAGAGGACAACAGGCCGGCTCTCCACGCAGAGCAGCCAGTAGCTGTGTCCTTTGGCAGCACACAGAGAACAGGCCCCCGTCATCCAAAATGAAGTCGGAGTCTTGGTTCGGCCATCGAGAAGGGCTGCCAGTGGAGATGGCATATGGATCGCCTCTCATAAGTGAAGTGAAGTGAAGTCGCTCAGTCATGACCGACTCTTTTCGACCCCATGGACTGTAGCCTACCAGGTTCCACCATCCATGGGATTTTCCGGGCAAGAATACTGGAGTGGGTTGCCATTTTCTTCGCCTCTCATAAAGCTACTTCTAAATAATAACATTTGCCTTTACTGAGAGAGTTGTGCTAATGGTAAAGAACCCGCCTGCCAATGCAGGAGAGATAAGAAATGCAAGTTCGATCCCTGGGTCAGAAAGATCCCCTGGAGGAGGGCATAGCAACCCACTCCAGTATTCTTTGCCTGGAGAATCCCATGGACAGAGGAACCTGGCAGGTCACAGTCCATGGGGTCGCAAAGAGTCAGACGCAACTGAGCCACTTAGCCCAAAGGCAAATAATAACATTTACCTTTACTGAGCAAGTTCTAGAGCCCAGGTGTTTCACACTGAATCCTCAAGCCCCGTCTGGAGGCAGGCTTGTTTACTGTTCCCGTTTTCTGGGAGTAGAAACTGAGGGGGTGGATGTGTTAAGTAACTGGCCCAAAGTCACTGAACTAAAGAGTTGGAATTCGAAAGTATGTCCTCATGGCTCTAACCTGGGCTTCACCTCGAGCTCTTTCAGAGAGGCAGAGGGATGGAGAGAGGGAGGGACAGAACAAAGGGAGAAGCAAAGAAGAGAAGGAGAGAAAAGTAAGAAAAGAACTAAAAAGAAAGGAAGAGGAGGAGAGAAAAGGAAAAAAGAGCAGAGAACAAAGCCCAACATGGTCAAACACATGTGGCAGGGGAGACCAGCGGGTTTCCCAGCCAAGGTTCCTGCTGGAAGGACAAGAAGATGGATGGACAGGACAAGACCACACCAAGAAGAGAACCACGGCCTCTCACTGAAAACTCTTTTCAATGTTCAGCAACAATGAGCTAAATCCCCTTCCTTGGACTTCAAAATGCTCCAAGGTTGATTGTATGAAACCAACAAACTTTATCTCACTGTATCTAAATTCAATGAAAGTGCGAAGAACCAATTTGTTTTCTAAGCCCTGAGACTGGCTTCCCTACCTCACAACGAGCCACGATTGCCTAGGACCCCCGTCCACCCACTGCCAGGCACACACAGCTCCCGACCTCAGAGCAGCCTCACCCTCCCCTCCTCCTGACTGGCAGCTGTTTCATTACACACTGGACCCCAGCCCCCTAGACAGAGGCGCACAAGGATCTACAACTGTAGATGAAACCCTTGTCCTTTGAAATGTGATTTCCAGAGCTAGAGCACATCACTTTCATTAGGAAGACTGGCTGCTTGTCCAACAATTGCCATGGTGAACATAATAACCCGAGCTAGTGCTCCTGGATGCGTCCCATACGCCGGGAACTGTGCTACTTGCTATGCATGCGTCTCACTCCATCCTGACAATTTTCAACCTAGTCCTCACCTATGAGCCAGAGTAATCTTTTAAAAATACAAATGAATGACAGTCCCCTGTTTAAAAATAACAAAAACCAACCAATAAACCAAAAACCCTTCTATGGCTTTCAGAGCCCTTTGGAGAAATGGTGAAATTTTTAGGACCATCTGGGTGGGCCCTGCGTAAATCCATCCCTCCCAGCCTCCTCATGATCCCTTTCACATTTCTTAAATGGAAGAATGAACATCCCTGAGATGGAAATCATTATCCCTATTTTATAAACAAAGAAACTGACGCCCAAAGAGATGAAGCAACTGGCTCAAGGTTGCCTAGCTGGGAGGGACAATGTCAAGACTTGAGATCCTAGCGTCTGGGCAATTTAGTTCTTCTCTCTTGAGGCTACCCCTCCACCAGGCCACGTCCTCCCTTCTCATCAGGAGCCCTGGATGGCCCCTGGGGAACCAAAGCAACAGTGCTTAAGAAGGGAGCCTAGGGTTTCCCTGGTGGCTCAGAAGTAAAGAATCCACTTGTCAAAGAAGGAGACACGTGTTCGATCCCTGGTCCAGGATGATCCCCACATGCCGTGGAGCAACCAAGTCCATGTGCCGCAACTACTGAGCCTGGACTCCAGAGCCAAGGAGCTGAAACTACTGAGCCCATGCCCAGAACCTATGCTCCAGGAGAAGCCACCGAAATGAGAAGCTGCACACCACAGCTAGAAGGCATCCCCTTGCCGCAACTAGCAAAGAGCCCATGCAGCAATGAACACCCAGCACTGCCAAAAATAAATTAAAAAAAAAAAAAGGGAGCCTGGATCTTGGGTTCTCTGCATTGTTAGGTAAGGAAGGAAAGTGATGGAGGGAACCCATGAATGTGTACGCAGCCCCCTGCTGGATGGTGCGTAGACAAGATCACAGGGCCCTTGGTTTTATCCCAAACCTTCTGTGAGCCACAAACCCCACCAAAGTACCAATAGGCTCTGCACTATTGGACCCAGAAGATGCCAGAAGAGATGGAAGACTCCAGGGAGCATCTGTATTGGCTGTGACCCATCAGAAGACTGTGCGGGCCAGTGAGCAGGGAGGGCAGCCATCAAGTCGGTGACCGCTGAGCATGGACTGTCACATAAGCCACTGGCTGACATGAACCTGGGGCCCTGTCACATCCTCAGTCCAGTCCCGAGGGGCAGACACTACACTGGCCCAAATACAGAGCAGGAGATGGAGGCTCAAAGAAGTAACTTGTCCTCTGTCACTCAGTCAGTATGTGGAGGAGGCAGGATGTGCAGCTGGGTCTACATGGCTCCAAAGACCTGGTTCTAAACCAACATCCTATCTCTTCCCTATAAAAGCAGCCACTGGGAAGAGGGCAGCCTGGGTACCTGCAGAGCTGAGCATTGTGGGCTACAGGGACTCCCAGGGACAGGGAGCCTGCTGGAGGCCCCTAGGTTTAGAGCTTCCCCTTCACCTAGATTTAGGGATTTGAGGAGGAGAAGTCACCCCACAAACTATCTGTAGTCTCCACAAGCATCTTGAGGTAGAAAAGGCTCAGAGACTCTGTAAACACAAGTCTCACACAGGATCCTTTAGTGTGGATGACTTAGAACAGAGCCAGAACAGCATCAGTCAAAGCCCAGAGCCAGGTCGGAAAATTTCCCAATGAGTGAGTGCCCAGATGCAGAGTCGACACTTTGTCAACAAAGGTCCATATATTCAAAGCTATGGTTTTTCCAGTAGTCATGTACGAATGTGAATTGGACCGTAAGGAAAGGTGAGCACCGAAGAACTGATGCTTTTGAACTGTGGTGCTGGAGAAGACTCTTGAGACTCCCTTGGACTGCAAGGAGATCAAACCAGTTAATTCTAAAAGAAATCAGCCCTGAATATTCATTGAAGGACTGATGCTGAAGCTCCAATACTTTGGCCACCTGTTGCGAAGAGCCAGTTCACTGGAAAAGACCCTGGTGCTCGGAAAAATTGAGGGCAGGAGGAGAAGAGGGCAGCAGAGAATGAGATGGTTGTATGGCATCCCTGACTCAATGGACATGAGTTTGAGGAAACCCTGGGAGATGGTAGAAGACAGGGAAGCCTGTCATGCTGCAGTCCATGGAGTCACAAAGAGTTGCACATGACTGAGTGACTGAAAAACAACAGATGTGGGGTACACAGAGGCCCTGGGAACTGCCTGGAGCATGCACCCACCTATTTAGAGGCTATCCTGTCTACCCAGGATAGGGAAGCAGGGAAACTCTGTGAGAACACCCCAACCCAAAGGAGCAAGTCTGCTGAAGGAGCACCTGAGGTCCTCAGCCCAGACCATCCTCCCATCAACAGCATCCCTGACATGAAGTCTTCGTTATTAAACAGTCTCTGCTTGAGCTCTCTCTGTCCTTCTGGATGTGAGAGGGGTAAAGCTTTTGTCTCTAGGCCATGCATAGTGATGCCACCCCCAAGTTCTCCAGGGGAAGAGGAGGGAACATTTGAGCTTAGCCTGGATAAGTGGAACCAGCTGTGCAGCATCTGGAGTGAGGGTGTTCTAAGCAATGGGAAGAGCGTGTGCAAAGGCCCTGGGGTGTGGTCAGACACAGCCACCCTGAGGACCAGCAGGGGAGCTTGGTATGAGCTGAGGCTGGAGTGCAGGCCTGACCCAGCAAGGGTGGGAAGACCACAGGAAGGAGTTTGGATTATATTCCAGGCACAAGAGGAGCCATGCATGCATGCTCAGTCACGTCTGACTCTTCCATTCTGCCAGACTCCTCTGTCCATGGAATTTTCCAGGCAAAAACACTGAATCAGATATTGCCATGTCCTTCTCCAGGGGATCTTCCTGACCCAGGGATCAAACCCATGTCTCCTGCGTCTCCTGCACTGGCAGATGGATTCTTTACCACTGAGTCACCTGCAAAACCCCATAAGAGGAACCACTGGAGAATATTAAGGAGGAAAATATGATTTGATCCACATATTGGCTGCTGAATACAAAGTGAGTCATAGGGGACTTAGGAGGGAGCTTCTGCTGCTGAGGAGGAAAGAGGTGGATGGACTTGAGCAGTATTTCAGGGACAGAGTCATCAGGGCTGAGTGATTCAATGGGAAAAAGGGGGCAAGATAGAAATCCAGGGAGCCTCCTCAGTTTTTAGAGAAAATGGATGGGCGGGCAGGTGAGGAAGACTTGGAAGGAATGAGTTCGGTAGGTATTTATTTAGAAAGAGTTCCACTTTGGGTGTTAAATTAGAGAGGTGATAGCTCAGTTGGTAAAGAATCTGCCTGCAATGCAGGAGACCCCAGTTTAATTCCTGGGTTGGGAAGATCCGCTGGAGAAGGGATAGGCTACCCACTCCAGTATTCTGGCCTGGAGAATTCCATGGCCTAAATAGTCCAAAGAGTCAGATATGACTGAGCGATTTTCACATTCACTTTACTTCATTAGACCCGCAGGAGGAGACTCTGAGTAAATGCTGGACACAGGAGTCTGGGGTTCAGGAGAGAGGTCAGAGTTGGAGAAATAAATTGAAAGGTTATGGCATAGAGGTAGCATTTGGTACCAATATGCGTCTGTTTACCTAACAATGGTGAAAAGATAGTGACACTGAGAGAGGTTAGATAACTTGACCAAGGTCACATCAGGACCCAGGCTGACTGGCTAGGTTCCTGACCACTGATCTCTCTGTGTGCAGCCCTTTCACCCCGTGGTGACCTCTGAGTGTCTCATCCAGTGTCTGAACCTCCAGATGCTCCATAAACATCTGTGGCCATCTTGACTACTGAGGCTATCCCCGATGTGGACAGGGCTCCCTCTGACCTCAATGTCTGTGCCTTGGTGGGATGGCTTGTTTGGAGAAGAAAGAGATTTTTCACGCCAGTTTTCTGGCATTCTCTCACTAGATTGAGTCCAGCCAGGGAAGAGGGGGGACTTCTGATGGGTCCACAGAATGCCCCTCCAATTTGGACCCCAGAGCAGGCCCACGCCAAGACCCCACCCACTGCCCCTCCCACCAGAAGGTCCAGCTGCCCTCCAAGGGCCACATAGGAACTGGCCTGCTGGACTGAGGCCATGAGGCCCAGAAAACATGTGGCTCATTATAGCTGACTACAGATCCCTCCCCTGGGCAGGGGAGCCCTAGACGATGGCCGTGAAGTCTCCCTGGGAGGGGAAATCAGCCAGGACAGACACCTTCCAACACAAACCCCACATACGACCCCTGGAGCCTGGAATCGTCCCTACCGTGGCCACTCTGTCCCCGTCAATGACTCAACAAGATAGTAACCTCCAGAGGGCTTTGTGAAGACACCAGGACAGAAACACTTGACAATGTCAACAGCACATCTGCTTTTTGGAGTCCACAGCCTGAAGAATCCTCTCAGTTATCCTTATTAGGAGGTGTCAGGGCATACCCTCCACCAAGCCTCCTAGATCAGGGGCCTCCAAGCTCTGGGATCTAATGCCTGATGATCTGAGGTGGAACTGATATAATAATAGAAATAAAGTGCACAACACATGTAATGTGCTTGAATAATCCCAAAGCCACCCCCCCACCATCCGTCAAAAAATTATCTCCATGAAACTGGTCCCTGGTGCCAAACAGCCAGGACCCCTGTGACCTAGATGACAAAAGTCATGTCCCCTCCCCCAGAGGCAACTAGGAAGCTCAGGGTGGACTAAGTGGAGAAAAAAATTCAATGCCAAGTTCTGTGACCACTGACCCCCTTTCTCCACTCTCCCTCTGTCTGCCTCTTCCGATTTTCTCCATCTTTCTCTTGCCTCCTTCCTGTCCTTTCCCTCTTCGACTTCCTCCTCCCCAACCTCCTCCCCGCCTCTTTCCTCCTCCCCTCCCTCCCAGAATTGGGGCAATCCTTGAAGGAGGAATCAGCCCACTTATTTCATCAGCATCGACTCTGACTTCTGTCTTGGCTGCCCTGGAACCTGACGCTTTTCTGATGGTTTCAATTTTCTGCTCTTCGCTTCCCTGCTTTACAGCAGTAGTATTAAAAATCAGGAGCTCATCGCTCTGCGCTCTGTTCTCTTTTGTATGAAAACTCCTCTCGCACTTGTGTGCTCTCAGCGTGCTGCCGTCCCTGTGGTTGGAGGCTCATGATTCGGTAGTAACAATGCTCTGTTTATCCATGCCATAAATGTCAACCCAAATAATACACTGTGCTTGCATCTTACCCTGCACCTCAGGGGCTTACACACAGCTCCAAAGGCAGTTAAAAGGTTTCCCAAATGACGGTTGCTCCTCGAAGGCCCTCTGATTGACCCACCCTGGCTGGACATGTACCTAGAAGGGAGTGATGCCCTGGATGAAAGATGGACTCGTTCCCCTGTCTCCTTTCTAAGTTCATCTCCCCACCTGACCTGCCTCCCCTGGAAGCCCACCTCAGGGCGCAGCCACGGGGCCAAACCACTGACCTGCAGACCAGACAGAGGCCACTGTAACATCCCTGCTGAATGGCTGGACTGGCTCCCTCACTGGTGGGTGACCTCTGAGTTTTGGGAGATGCTTTGGCCCTTTGAACCAGGGCAGCACCATCCACTCAATCTGCATTTCAGCTGAGTCAGGAGCCTGGAGGCATTTCTGGCCTTTGTCCTGCTAGAAGTTTCTACCTGGCTGTTTCCAGCTCCCAGAGTGCCTGGTGCTGAGATTAGAAGGCAGAACACTTTGCCAGCTCTGCACCCTCCCCAAATAAAAGTAATTCTTCAGACACGAGGGTTGTGCCCGGGAAAAGTGCGAGGCCACTTGGACTCTCCTGGAGAAAGCGCTTACTCGGGGAGGTGGCCCTGTCTGTGTCACGTCCTGGGGTCTTGCTGCCCAGCCCCACGAGCCCCGGGTGTTCTAGGACAGTGAGGTCTGTACTGACAGAGTGCTCCAAGGGAGCCCTGCGAGGAGCCACAGCAGGTGAGCCCTGCCCTTGGCAGACCTGGAGGACCCAGCAAGCAGCGAGAGTCTGGACAGTACAGCCAAGAGACACATTCTCAAATGGCAGTGATCCCTCCCCATCAGCCCAAGAGAAAGAGTGGGACCCGGGCAGGACATGGTGGGACACAGCCCCAGCTCTGAGAAGGTTCTGCCTTGTACAGTATTTGCGTGTGTGTGCATGTTGCATACGTACCTGGACCCACACATTCACACCTGCATACCCGCACATCCTTAGAATTTCCTTTGTATAAACTCCCCTCTATGATCCTATACCACCAGTTCAATATGAGCTAGCAGTCCTGGGAGATGGATTTCAGCTCAGTACAAAGAAAATAAATGAGATTTTCTGACAGTTGGCACTTCCCAGCACAAAAAGCAGGCTGCAGTGAGCAAGGGGTTATGAGCATCTCATTACAGGAAGTTTCCAGAGGCCAAGCTGCCTGCTTCTTGTGGCTGACGTCACAGAGCCAACATAGCCCTTATATCTTCCCCCAGACAAGGGAGGGTGAAATGAATAACATAAGAGGTAACATTTCAGGTCTCCCCCAAGCTTGCAATCATGTGACTGTGTGTGACTATGGGCTCAGGTCACTGAAGGGACTCAGGACATGGGAGGGTCAGGAGGACTGGGTGTGAAACAGCATCGTCAATTAGCACCCACTCTGGGCACCTTCCCCAGCTCCAGGTGGGTCATCACACCCACAGTTTCCAGGTCGAGTTGTCCTTGTTGTGGGGAAACAGGTGGAGGGGGACATGAGGTGCCAGGACAGAGGGTGGCAGGAAGCACCCAGGAGAGAGCTCCCCCACCCAGAAGGCTGGGCTGGGGCCTTGCCATGGGCCAGGGGTGCAGCCGAAGAGGAGGGGGTGGCTCTGAAGGATCCACAGCGGAGGCATTTGGAAAGATGTGCCCACCCTAGAGTTAGATCCTAGGGCAGGCCCATGCTGAGACCCCACTGTCTTCCCTCCCCACCAGAAGAACCATCTCCCCTCACAAGGTCTGCATAGGAGCTGGCATGCTGGCCTGAGGCAGAAGGCTGGGAAGATAGTGACTCATTATGGCTGACTTTATAGATGAGGTCCTGGTGCTATTATGGGGTGAACAGTATCTCCCCAAAGATGGTGAAGTCCTAACTTCCAGCCCTAACCTGTGAATGTGACCTTATTTGGAAATACAGTCTTTGCAAATGATCAAGTTAGGGTAAGGTGATCAGAGCAGGCATTCATCCAAGATGACTGGCGTCCTTATAAAATGGGGAATTAGGACACAAAGACATGCGTGGAGAAGATGACGTGAAGACACCAGGACAACACCATCTGCAAGTCGAGGAGGAAGGATCTGAGGCCACCAGAGGCTGGGAGGGGCCTGGAGCAGATGCTCCCCCGTGGCCCTCAGAAGGAACAAACCCCACTGAACCTTTGACTGATTCTGACTTCTGGCCTCCAGGACTGTGAGACAATCAATTCCTGTTGTTTAAGCCACCCCATTTGTGGAGCTTTGCTGAGGCAGCCCCAGGAAACTAAAGCAAGAACCAACACTACAAGCACCCCAGCTGATTCTGTCAATTTCGTTTCATTTACAGGAAGGGAAACCAAGGCGTCCAGCTGGAATCATGGCTCTGTCTCAAGTTACTCATGAGTCAGTGACAAGTGTCATAGACTTTGCAATTGAAAAGATCTGGGTTCCAATCTCACTCCACCACAAGCAAGCCTGTGTGACCTTAAGCAAGTTACTCAACCCCTCTGAATTGAAGTTTCTACTTCCAAAAGAATGACAATAAGAGCATCCTACACAGGGTCACAGTATGGATAATAAAGGAACACATCTAGAAAGCTGTCTGAAAATATCCCAAGGACAGAGGAGCCTGGTGGGCTACAGTCCAAAATGTTGAAAGAGTCAGACATGACTGAGCAACTAAGCATTACATGCACTGCATAGAAAGTTGTCCAAGTATGGTATTTCCACTAGTCATGTACAGATATGAGAGTTGGACCATAAAGAAGGCTGAGAGCTGAAGAACTGATGCTTTTCGAATCATGGTGCTGGAGAAGACTCTTGAGAATCCCTCGGACTGCAAGGAGATCAAACCCATCCATCCTAAAGGAAATCAACCCTGAATATTCATTGGAAGGACTGATCCTAAAGCTGAAGCTCCAACACTTTGGCCATCTGATTCGAAGATGGCCAACTCATTGGAAAAGACTCTGATGCTGAGAAAGATTGAAAGCCAAAAGAGTAAGGGGCATCAGAGGGTGAGATGATTAGATAGCATCACGGACTCAATGGACATGAATCTGAGCAAAATCCAGGAGATAGTGAAGGATAGGGAAGCCTGTCATGCTGCAGTCCGTGGGGTTGCAAAGAGTCAGATATGACTTAGCAAGTGAACAGCAACAACAGAAAGTTGTGGTACAGTAGTTGGCACATACTAGTTGGCCAGTGTTTCAGATCAAGGAAAAACAAATCTATTCTAGCACCCAACCAGTGCCTGACACAAAGTGTGGACACATGACAGGCACCCAGTCCCCAGTGAGCTGGCCTCTGTTGTGCCTCTGAGCAGTGGACCATCTGACTCTCTCCAAGCAGAAACTCTCCCAACTCCACCCAAAAGAAGGACCATGGGACGTATTATCCAAACCAGAATACTTTTGACATAGGGGGAGGTGGGTGATTAACAATTACATGGCATCTAGGAAGTTTAATGCCTCGCAGACTAAGGCAGCTCTGTAAAGAATCTCACTTGCTCAGAAAAGGCTGCCACCAGGCCCATGGGAATCTGGTGCATGTTATGGGCTGAACTGCTGCTACTGCTGCTGCTGCTAAGTCACTTCAGTTGTGTCCGACTCTGTGCGACCCCACAGACGGCAGCCCACCAGGCTCCGCCGTCCCTGGGATTCTCCAAGCAAGATCACTGGAGTACGTTGCCATTTCCTTCTCCAATGCATGAAAGTGAAAAGTGAAAGTGAAGTTGCTCAGTCGTGTCCAACTCTTTGTGACCCCATGGACTGCAGCCTATCAGGCTCCTCTGAACTGAGTGCCTCCCAAATTTGTATGTTGAAGTCCTAGCCCCTAGTGCCATAGAATATGGCTGAGTTTGGAGGTAGGGTGCTGCCTCTTGATGAAAGTAAAAGAGGAGAGTGAAAAAGTTGACTTAAATCTCAACATTCAGAAAACTAAGATCATGGCATCTGGTCCCATCACTTAATGGGAAATAGATGGAGAAACAGTGGAAACAGTGTCAGACTTTGTTTTTTTGGGCTCCAAAATCACTGCAGATGGTGACTGCAGCCGTGAAATTAAAAGACGCTTTCTCCTTGGAAGGAAAGTTATGACCAACCTAGATAGCATATTCAAAAGCAGAGACATTACTTTGCCAACAAAGGTCCATCTAGTCAAGGCTATGGTTTTTCCAGTGGTCATGTATGGATGTGAGAGTTGGGCTGTGAAGAAAGCTGAGCACTGAAGAATTGATGCTTTTGAACTGTGGTGCTGGAGAAGACTCTTGAGAGTCCCTTGGACTACAAGGAGATCCAACCAGTCCATCCTAAAAGAGATCAGTCCTGGGTGTTCTTTGGAAGGACTGATGCTAAAGCTGAAACTCCAATACTTTGGCCACCTCATGCGAAAAGACTCTGATGCTGGGAGGGATTAGGGGCAGGAGGAGAAGGGGACGACAGAGGATGAGATGGCTGGATGGCATCACGGACTCGATGGACATGAGTTTGAGTGAACTCCGGGAGTTGGTGATGGACAGGGAGGCCTGGCATGCTGGGATTCATGGGGTCACAAAGAGTCGGACACGACTGAGCGACTGAACTGAACTGAAGGTAAAATGAGGTCATTGGAAGTGGGCCCTAACCTAACATCTTCCCAGGTGCCACAGAGGTAAAGAATCTGCCTGCCATGCAGGAGACGCTGGAGACTCAGGTTTGATCCCTGGGTCAGGAAGATCCCTGGGAAGAGGAAATGGCATTTCACATCAGTATTCTTGCCTGGAGAATCCCGTGGATTCTCCAGAGGAACCTGGTGGGCTACAGTCCATGGGGTCACAAAGAGGGGGACACAACTGAGCACGTACATACCCTAATTCAATATGATAACTGTCCTCTAAGAAGAGATTAGTGCACCAATGTTTTCTTATGAAATGTAAGCAAAAATAAACAAGTTGGACCAAATCAAACTTACAAGTTTTTGTCAGCAAAGGAAACCACAAATAAGATGAAAAGACAGCCTATGGACTGCAAGAAAATATTTGCAAATGATGAGACTGAAATGGGTTTAATTTCCAAAATATACAAACAGCTCATACAACTTAACAACAGAAAACAAACAACCCAATTAAAAAATGGGAAGAAGACCTAAATACATATTTCTCCAAAAAGACATATAGATGACCAACAGGCACATGAAAAGATGCTCAATGTTGCTAATTGTTAGCAAAATGCAAATAAAAACTACAATGAGGTACCACCTCAAACCAGGCAGAATGGCCGTCATTTTGAAAATCTATAAGTGACATATACCAGACAGGGTGTGGGGAAAAGGGAACTCTCCACATTGTTGGTGGGAATGTAAATTGGTGCAGCCCCTATGAAAAACAGTGCACATGTTCCTCAAAAAATTAAAAATAGAGTTGCCATATGACCCAGCAATCCCACTCCCAGGCATATATCTGAACAAAACTATAATTGTAAAAGATACATGCATCCCTGTATTCATAGCAGCACTATTTACAATAGCCAAGACATGGAAATAAGCTAAATGTCACTGACAGATGAATGGATAAAGAAGATGTGGTGTATATATATACATACAATGAAATACTACCCAGCCATTGAAAAAAGAATGAAATAATGTCATTTGTAGCAACATGGATGGACCTAGAGATTATCATACTAAGTAAAGTAAGTCAGAGAAAAACAAATGTAAGATGTCACTTATGTGTTGAATCTAAAATATGACACAAACGAACTTATCTATGAAACAGAAACAGACGCACAGACATTGAGAACAGACTTGTGGTTGCAAGGGGGGAGAGGGATGAGAGAGGGCTGGAGTGGGAGGTTGGGGTTAGCAGATGCAGACTATTATATACAGAATGGATAGACAGCAAGGTCCTACTGCACAGCACAGGGAACTATGTCCAATATCCTGTGATAAGCCGTAACATAAAAGAATATGAAAAAATGTATATATAATACATATAAATGTATAACTAAAGTGAACATATATTATGCCTGCATGCTATCTACAAATACTCTTTTTTTTTTTAAGGTTTGTGGTCTTTTTTTTTTTAATTTTATTTTATTTTTAAACTTTACATAATTGTATTAGTTTTGCCAAATACAAATACTCTTGAAATTCACACTATACATTGTCCTTGAGAACTGAAAATTCCTAATTAAAATTTCAACAAATAGGAAAAAAAAAAAAAAAGATGAGGAGATCAGGATACAGACACACAGAGAGGGATGGCCATGTATGGACTAAGGATGTAGATGGCCATCTAACAAGCCAAGGGGAGAGGCCTCAGGACACCTTGGATTTAGTCCCCGGGACTGTAAGAAAATAGATTTCATTTGTTTAAGATGCCCAGGTTGTGGTGCTTTGTCAGTCAAATGCAGCAGACAAACACAGCCATTCCTGGTGGCTGAGCTGAGGGCACATGTCCAAGGGTTCTGGGATGGGAGGGACAGAAGGAGATCCCCAGAAAGAGGCTGGAGGTGAATGTTGGGATCGGCAGGCTCATAAGACAGTAATTAACAGTCGCAGGATATTTTTCTCATCGGATGCTTTGGGATATTGTACGAGTCTCCATTTTGCTGACTTTGGAGAAAGAAATGGCGATAAATAAATGTAAAGCACACTGGTGATGGTGTGAAATGATGCTTCATCTAATTATCACCATTCCGCGGTGTCATTAACATATACTCGAGGAGAATGGTAATGACTTTTATGTTTATATCACAGCGCGGATTTGCCATCTTAAGCCCACAGTCTGGGGACACCGTATGCCCTAGGACGGAATCTTACAGACAAACGATAGAATTAAACTAGGTAAGAAGAAATGACTCACTGTGGCAGAACTGCAAACAGCATCGTGATATAGAGGAGTACAGAAAAGCCCAAAGAAGACATGGAGAGCTGAGAAATGAGGAGTAGGTAGCTTTGATGGGCACCCGAGAGTGTTGCTGGAGACTCTTTCCTCAATCACAGATACTGTTTCCTGCCTAATGAGGGTCATGATACAGTGCGCACGGCTCCATCTCTCTTTGATGCTTAAAGGACCATAGCGTCCCTGGAAGTCACTGTTTTCAGTTTAGGGGAGACTTGGACTGAAGCTAGAACATTCTCCTGTGGTTGCTTTTTTCCAGGTCCCTATTATCTGTGTCTCTTTCTTCTCAAACTAGAATAAAACTGGAAACATTTCAGTTAACTGACAACTTGACGATTACACTTGGTTGGATTCCGGTACCTTGAAGTTCTCCTGCATGGAGCAGGCAGTCACTCTGTGCCCTCATGGGCATCCTAACCTCCACCTCGTGCCTGCAATGCTCCTGGCCCTCCCAGGAGGTGAGGAGGAAGTGCGTGCTTGGTACCACTGCTCCATCCTGCTGTTGGATCTAAGGTGGATGCACAACCCCATGACATCCAGTTGGCTGGCTGGCCAGGGTGGGGTCACCTTGCAGAGGAGAAAAGATGGGTGCAGCCAATAGGACTTCCCCACTTAGAAATCAGAGTGGGAAAAGGTATAGGAGGAAGTAATTAGCAGCAGATACTGGAGTACAGAAGTTGCTTAGATCGAGGTAGGAAGAGCTGAAATGAGGCGAAGAGAAATCAAGAGAAGCGACGGGAAAGGGGAAGCAGATGTCATGAAGAGAAATACGAGAGAATGTAGAAGCCGATTGGCAGTGAAAAGAGAAGCAAGCCTGCCAAGCAAGGCAGAGACTCAGAGACACAGCGAGCTGAACATCACAGAGCGTCACAGAGCACAGAGCCCTGCCAGCCCCTCCCTGGGGCTGCCATGGCCTGGTTTTGCCGCGAGGTCTACCCTCCACCCCGTCTGTCAAACCACACTCCTCGTCGGGTGATTGCGTGGATTGAAAAAGATCGATCCACTACCTGACTCTTAGAAGCTGTGACTGTGAACTTATTTGGGAACCGGGCCCTTGCAGACCTAGTAAGGGGTGAAGATGATGTCATACTGGACTAGGAGGGTCCCCAAATCCAGTGAGACTGTCCTTCTGAGGGACAGAGGAGGCAAGTGAAGATGGAGGCAGAGGCTGGGGTGATGCACCTACAAGATAAGGATCCCTGGCAGCCACCAGAAGCAGCCAGGGACAGATTCTCCTTCAAAGCTTCCAGAAAGAACCAACCCTTCCCACACCCTAATAAAAGCACACCTTCATTTGAAGCTCAGCTGGCTCCTGAGCTTCAAGTTTATATTGTTTTAAAGCACCCAGTTTGTGGTTAATTTGTTACGGAAAGTAACAAAAGTTGATCTGAGCCAATCCCAGCTCCTTGCAACCAAAAGGAGAACACTTTAAAAACAAATAAATAAATAACTGAAGGCCATGACCTGTGTGACAGCAGAGGCCTCATGTGACCTGGCTCTGGATCTGCTAGGCCACCACCCACTCTGTGACCTTGGGTGAGTCAGTCCCTTCAGTGGAGCTCAGTCTTACTGCAGAAAACAGGGGGCTGAGCCTCAAAGCCCCTTCTTGATGAAACAGACCAGGCCTCTGTGGATTTCTATGCAGAAGGCGAAATGGGGACAGGCCAGGGACTAGGGGACAAATCCCGAACCATTTCTTAGAACCTCTGGCCACTGTCCTCTCCGAGGACCATGACTCACGCAGCATGAGGCGGAGGTGGCTGAATACTTCCTGCCATAAATAGCTCGGGATCTCTTTAGCATTTTGCAGTTGGAGAGGAGCCTGTGGGATCTGAGACTGTTACTGAACAGCTGAGCGGCTCAGGACAGGTCACCCCGCAGAGACGGAGGACAAACGCATCTATGCCGTCTGCCTGATTCACTCTGGGCTCCAGAGCGTGACAGTCGGTGGGTGGAATCAGGACACGGGCTCTCAGTGGCTTGGCTCGGCCCCATGGGGCTACCAAGAAAATCTGGGGGTGAGGAGCCCAGCCTCCTAAGGTGAAGGGGCCTGGGTACCTGCCGGAGGTACCACAGCCTTCAAGTGAACAATCAGTGCCCTTCGGGTGTCAGAGCTCTGAGAGGCTGCCTCTTGCCCAGCCCTGAGGGCTGGGAGGATGAACCTCCTCCTGGCACTGAGCCCACCTCCATTTCAGAGGCTCCAGCTTAACTTGCCACTCTCTTTCACACAAATTCATTTAAAAATAGTAGCATCAAAATATATATATATATATATATATATATATATAAAATAAACACATATACATATACATCAGGTGTAAAACAGATAGCCAGTAAGAAGTTGCTATATAACACAGGGAGCCCAGCCTGGCGCCCTGTGATGACATAGATAGGTGGGCTGTGGAGAAGGGAGGAAGGCTCAACAGGAAGGGGACATGTACAGCAGAAACCAACACAACATTGTAAAGTGGTTTTCTTCCAACTAAAAAATAAACTTAAAAACAGGAAAAAGAAATAGAAAAAAATATTTCAAGTGGTGGAAATGGGGAGATGGGGGTCCAAGGGTACAAACTTCCAGTTATAAGATGAACGCATTCTGGAGACCAAATGAACAACGTGGTGACCATAGTTAATACTGGGTTGTATACTTGAAATTTGCCAAGAGATCAGATCTTAAGTTTCCTCATCATAAAAAGAAAATGTAACTATGTGAAGTGTTGCATGTGCTAATTAAATTGATTGTGGTAATCACTTCATAATATGCGTATCAAATCATGTTGCATGCCATAAATATATACCATATTTGTTTGTAAATTATACCTCAATAAAGTTAGAAAGAAATAAGAAGTGAAACAAAATACTCCAGATTTTCAAAATAATACATGATGATTGTTACAATTCTGAAAGGAGAAAATCTTGTTGGCTGAACCCATCTTTTCACATCCACCCACCTCCTTGGGTGGCCAGGCCGGTGATTTTTAAAAATATGGAGGTGTGCCATTATCTTTTGAAGCTTACCCAATTAAGAGGCAAACTCTCAGCTGCTTACATTTAAAGTGAATTCTTGGGCTTTTCTTGCTCTGCTTTCAATTCCTTAGTGTGAGACAGGTCGGTATCATCAAACACTTGCCTCCGTTGTAGATCCAGAGACCATCAAGAGGAGGAAACTGAGAGGCTGGGGCCACCGATGGCCCCTCTGTTCTAAGGAGAAGTAACCTGAAGATCAGAGAGGGAGAGTGACCTGTTGAAGGTCACACAGAGGGCAGAGGTGAAGGGGCACCAGATCCAGAACTTGGGGGCCCACTTCTCTTCTCAGTTTCTAGGTTCCAAGGAAGAATGTTCTGACTCCTGGGCAAGCGATGGACTGACTCACCCCAGGGGCTTTCAAGCCCTAATACCACTACCCCACTTAAGCCAGCCCCACATTACCACTGCAACCAGCACTTCTTCAGTTTTACTCCCAAATGCAATTGTTAGCTAGCCTGGTGCCTGGATTCTCTGGCTTTGAGGGATGAACTGACACTGACTACAAGTGGGAGACTGCCCCTCTCCACACACCTGAAGCACCCGCTCAGGATCCAGCGACCCTGTTGTTTCTCACTCCCCATCTCTGACTCTTCACAGATGTGGTGCAATTGTTCACACCTGTTTGGGAGGAGAAGGCAGCTAGGTCAGCTACAATGCTTCAGCCAGAATGACTTACTGGAGCCCATGCGTAAAAAAGCAGATCAGATGGAGAAGGAAATGGCCCCCCACTCCAGTATTTTTGCAAAGAGTCAGACAAGACTTAATGACCGAATGGCAGCGGCAGCAGCAGCAGCAGCAGAAGCAGCAGAATTTAGGACAGGACATGGTTTAAATAGAGAGACAGAGATGCTAATTGAAAAGAAATGTCAGACTAGAGACGACAGCTCCCAGGCATTAAGCACTTATCACATGACAGACCCCAGACAAAATGAACTAGACTGAATCTTCACAGTGGGGATGGGGAGTCCAAGCAGTTCACTCAGTCTGGGTGTGGGTTTGAGCCAAGCAGTCAGACTGGGAGACCTCAGGGTTCACCCTACCCACTTGCCCATCAAAGAGTGAGGGAGGTGTGGACAGTGAGGCACGGAGTTTAAAAACCCATGTTCCCACGGGTATGACTTGGCCTCAAGCAAGTCACTTTTTTTGTTGTTTTTTTCCCCTAGAATTATTTGTAAGGTTTTGCTTTTAATTTTTATTGGAGTATAGTTGCTTAACAAGGTCGTGTTATTAATAGGTTCTGCGATGGAGGAGCCTGGCGGGCTACAGTCCATGGGGTCGCTAAGAGTCGGACACGACTTCACTTTCACTTTCACTTTTCACTTTCCTGCACTGGAGAAGGAAATGGCAACCCACTCCAGTGTTCTTGCCTGGAGAATCCCAGGGACAGGGGAGCCTGGTGGGCTGCCGTCTATGGGGTCGCACAGAGTCGGACACGACTGAAGCGACTTAGCAGCAGCAGCAGCAGCATCTGTATAGCAAAGTGAATCAGCATTTGTATACATATATCCCCCTTTTTGGATTTCCTTCCCATTTTGGTTACCATAGAGCACTGAGTAAAGTTCCCCGTGCTCTATTGTGGGTGGGCTCAGTCACGTCCAACTCTTTGCCACCCATGGACTGTAGCCTGCCAGGCTCCTCTGTCCATGGAATTTTCCAGGCAGGTTCTCATTAGTTATCGATTAATATTTTAGACACAATAGTGTTGGTATGTCATGTCCAATCTCCCAGTTCATCCCACCCTCCTTTTCCCCCACTTGGTATTTGTTCTCTACCTCTATTTCTCTATTTCTGCTTTGCAAAAAGGATCATCTGTACTATTTTTCTATATCACACATATATGCATTAATATATGATGCTTGTTTTTCTCTTGCAGACTTACTCCTTCAGTCTACACGACTGGCCCTAGGCTCATCCACATCATTGTGGATGGCACAGTTTGTTCCTCTTATAACTGAGTAACATTCCATTGTATGTATGTGCCACATCTTCTTTATCCATTCATCTGTCAGTGGACATTTAGATTACTTCTGTGTCCTGGCTATTGTAAACAGTACTACAATAAATAATGGGGTGCATGTATCTTTTGGAATGATGGTTTTCTCCGGGTATATGCTCGGGAGGATTGCTGGGTCACATGGTGCATGCGTGGATGCTAAGTCGCTTTAGTCATGTCTGACTCTTTGTGACCCTATAGACTGTAGCCCGCCAGGCTTCTCTGTCCATGGTCTTTTCCAGGCAAGAATACTGGAGTGGGTTGCTATAATCTTCTCTAGGGGATCTTCCCGACCGAGGGACTGAACCTATTTCTCTTATGTCTCCTGCATTGACAGGCGTTATTATTATTTTTTTTTAACCACTAGTGCCACCTGGGAAGCCCGGAACATATGGCAATGGTGGTTTTAGTCACTAAGTTGTGTCTGACTCTTGTGACCCCACGGACTGTAGCCTGCCAGTCTCCTCTGTCCATGGGATTTTCCAGCCAAGAATACTGGAGTGGGTTGCCATTTCCTTCTCCAGGGGATCTTCCCAACCCAGGGATCAAACCCAGGTCTCCTGTGCTTCAGGTGGTCTCCTGCATCACAGGCAGATTCTTTACCGACTAAGCAACAAGGGAAGCTTCACCAGGGAAGATTTAAAAACCAAATCACTCATAAAAGCTTCTAAACACAATGAGAGGGCTCTCAGGACGCATCCACCATTGTTGATGCATCAGAAATAGCACAGCAGATCATGGGAAAGGAGTTAGCTACACTGGTTTTCCCCAAAGTGAAAAAATAAAAAGGAAATCAACTCCAGATAGATTCAGAATTAAACTGCTAATGTCAAAACTTTAAGAAAAGTAGTGATGAACATCCATCTGACTTTGAGACAGGGAAGGATTTTTTTTTTCTTAAAGAAGATTAAAACATGCTAACTGTAAAATAAAATATTGATAAATCTGCCATATTAGAAGTAAGAACTTCTGTTCATCAAAAGACATCTTGAAGAAACAGAGAAGCTACAAACTGGAAAATAAAATATATTTGCAATACATAAAAAGGAAAAAGGATGAGCATCCATTAAATACAAAGAATTCTTACAACAACAGAGACAACCAAGTAGAAAAATGGGCAAAGGACTTGAACAGGAAAGAGGAAAAACATGCAGCTAATTTTAGGAGGAGATGTCTCACTTTTCTCATGATCAGAAATGCAAATCAGACCAGGACCAGATCCCAGCTGATATCCACTCCACTGACACCAGTGAGACCCTGACAAGGTCTGCAGAGCGTGATGAGCTTGGGAATCATTTGTGCATGGCCAGCGTGGGGCAAGAGCTGTCAGTGATGTGATCTCTTGGGTTAGCTTGTAAAGATGAGGAGCCGCCTGTTGTACGGGATCTAGTCAACAAAAGTGCTTTGCTACTCCTCGATCTGTTCTGCTCCTAGTGATCATCTTCACCCATAGAATGTGATGGCAGTGAGACTCCTATCTGAGTTCTGAGACTTTGGGGTTGACCATAGAAGCCAGCAGCTTCAACCCAGCAACTGGAAAAACTCACTTGGGAAGCTCGAGTTGCCATGCTGGGAGGGACGAGCTGAAAAGACCTCATGGAGAAGTCCTGGGCTCCACAGAGAGGAGAGGTGCCGGGCCAGCCCCAGTGCTACTGCCCCAACCACTCCAGCCACTCCCTGTGGGCCCTGTGAATGGCATTCATGATGGGTAGTATGTGTCACAGCAGTAGATAAGTGGTCACCCAGCATGGCCCGCTCCTGAGAGAAACTCCCAAGTAAGTAACAACCAGGAGAAACATAGATGCACATGGTGACTCTGGGCAGTGCTGTTTATAAGAGCAAAAACCTTGTTGTTGTTGTTCAGTTGCTAAGTTACGTCCAACTCTTTGTGACCCTATGGACTGCAGCACGCCAGGCTTCCCTATCCTTTACCATCTCCCAGAGTTTGTTCAAATTCATGTCCATTGGGTCATGCCATCCAATCATATCATCCTCTGTTGTCCCCTTCTTCTCCTGCCTTCAATCTTTCCCAGCCTCAAGGTCTTTTCCAATGAGTCAGCTCTTCATATCAGGTGGCCAAAGCATTGGAGCTTCAGCACCAGCATAAGTCCTTCCAATGAACAAAACATGGTCCACTGGAGAAGGGAATGGCAAACCACTCTAGTGATTCTTGCCTCAAGAACCCCATGAACAGTATGAAAACCAGAAACCTAGAAACAACTAAATGACCACAGGCAAGAGGAGGGTTAAGTGAATTGTAGCAGAGACTACAACTGTGGAATATTACACAGCTGTGAAAAAGAGTTGAATCTGGCTACATACCAACATAAATGGGTCTTAGTGACATGATGTTCAAAAACAGGTGAACCCAAATGATGTATTATTTAGGGACACACGTAGAAGTGATGACAGGAACAACAGGGAAGGAAATTTAAGCATGAATTCAGGACTGTGATGATCTCTGGGAGATGGAGAGGCAGGGGAGGATGGGGGCATTCCCGTGGAGCACAAAGGGAGCTGCATTCATTGTCATAAAAGTGAAACCAACACTGGAATCCAAACAATAATGGTCTGTTGTGAACTAAGATTATGCAATCCAATTACTCGAATTCCCGTTTTAAAAGCAAACACCTCACTGGACAGATAATCAAGGCCCTAGTTCTACAAGACCACAGGAGGATGGCCAAGATGACCCAGGCAGAGGCTCCAGCTTTAGCTGATAGAGCATGATGTGTCACCAACCAACTCTAGCTGCCACGTACCCCACAGTGGAGGAAGGCTGAGCCTAGGAAAAGTGTCGCCGTAAAAGGCAGATTCCCCCACACACGTCGAGTCACTCGGCATCCCAAGCTTTCAGTTTTATTTCACAACTGTGTGCCTACCGCTTAACACAGAAAGATATGACTTAGAAAAGATGATTCCTGAAAGGAAAGTTTGGGGATTTATTATACCTCTGGGCTAGATTGGGCGATCTTTGAAGAAATGAGGTTGTACCCTTTTCATTTCCTATCCACAGGACAGTATTTTAGCAGTGCTCGGGGGCAGGGAGAAGGGGCCCAGGGCCCGGCCATGAGCTGCGAGGAGGAGAACCAGTGCCCGCAGAGCAAAGGGGGCTTCAGGCCTTCATGGGAGCAAGGAGACAGCATCTGACTGATGGGCCCAGTGGGAAATACCTCTCAGAAGACAGGCGTGGCTGATGGGAAACCACTGGGAGGTGACAGTCAGGGCGGGGGACACTCAGGCTTGAGCCAGCCTTTGTCTTCAGCCCCTGAGTTCCAGGTGAGGCCCGCCAGGGACCTATGGTGGCATTTGGACACCATCCTCCCCCCAAACCACTTCCTATTTCCAATACAGAAGCCGAATTATGTTTCCTAAAGATGGTATCACCAACTCAATGGACATGAGTCTGAGCAAACTCCAGGAGATGGTGAGGGACAGGGAAGCCTGGCATATTGCAGTCCATGGGGTCACAAAGAGTTGGACACGACTGAACGACTGCAGAATAACAAAGAGGGTCCAGCCCTGCAGTCTAGGATCCTAAGTGCTGTAGGACTGTAGGAGTTCAGGGGGCAAGAACAGTCTTCTCTGTTATGATGGGCACCTCCTCGAGTACCATGAGTCAATCTTTCCCCATCCCAGACCTCTCAGCACTCTGGCCCCACCTCCTTTCTGCAGCCTGAGCAGGTTCTGAGTCAGTTCCCACGCAGGTCATGGGTTAGCAAGGAAAGAACTTGAATCCTGCCACCTTGACCTCCAAATGGTTCACCAGGAACCCTGGAACGGCAAGAGGAGCAGTCACGTGAATTCGTGCTGGGAGGGTGGAGGGGTTCTGCTTTCCACCCCAGGCTCCCCTGGGCTCTGCATCCACCTCACTGTCTCTGGACAGGCTACGGGGCCTGGAGGACTCGGAGGTCACCTGGCAGCAGCGGCCGCCCTCCCTCTGGCCATCTAAGACCTGCAGCCACTCCAGAGAAGGCCCCGAGGTGGCTTGGACAGCCCCCGGAGAGCAGGACTCTGCACACCTGGCTTCCTGAGAGGGAATCCCTATGCACCCCAGTTTCCGCTTTCGTAAAACAGTTGACAACAACCTGCCTCATAGACTTAGTGTGAAGATGAAATGAGGCAGGTGACAGTTCGGAGGACAGAGTTGAACACATGTTCAACCCAGTGCTTCCCAGGACCATTCAGCATCGTCACTCCTGTGATCTGCCCTCCCACCCAGCACAAGGGTACCAGACAACACCCAGGCTGGTCGCTCCCCTCTCCCCTTACAGTGGCGGTCAGCTCCGCAGTGCCTTCTAAAATTTAATTCTGCTTCCCACCCAGGGTGTGAACGCCTCATCTCATTTCTGCCATGGAGACGAGACAGCCACGATTCTGGGTTTCTGGGGAAGAGAGAAGCCCTGGACCCTGGCCAAGCGGCTGGGCCCAGCCTGTCTGAAGATAACACACACACAGATGATGTTTATGGCAGAACAATCACGCCGACATTAGGCGGGTGGCAGCCGGGAAACCCAGGCTGGCAAACGCTTTCATTGTCGTTGGCAGGGGAGCCAGCTCCAAACTGGGCGACAGCTCAATTCAGGGGAGCCATGGGCACCCCTCACAAGGACTCATCCTAGTGGTCACTACCCAAAACAACCCCGACCTGCTTTGCTTGCTCCTAGATGACAAAGAGAAAGGAGATATTTTCATTTCACTGGACATGGTGACAACTGCTCCCCATCTTCTAGAGGGGGTCCCAATCTGCTCAGCACACATGGGCTGGTCCCCCATTTCTGTGGGGGGAGGAGAGAGGTGACATTGCTTCTCTTCTTCATGGTCCCACCTCCCTCCCAACAGCCAGACACTCCTCAGCACCACCTGTGTGTCCTTGGGGACCGACTCTCTTCCCACTCCAGATCACAGGGCTCCTGAGGGCCCTGCATGACTGAATGGCAGGCCTCTACCTGCCTGGGACAGAGATCCAGAGCTCAGTGGGCAGGCTGGCCTACAGTCCTATGGGAAAACTTCTACCTCAGAGACCATTTAGGGTTGAGGAGCTGGAGTCCTGAAAAAATTCGAGGGACTGCTGACAAGAGTCGGCCTCAGTTTGGTCTGAGAAGGAAGGGATCCCAGGGTGAACCATTCTGGCTACTCCATGCCTTATCTTTATCATCCATTCCCTGGGTTTATAGACTATGCATGGGATTGTTTGTAGTGGGAGCTCCTTGAGAGCAGGGACTCTGTCCTGTTCTCCACTGAAGCCTGAGGGTCTAATTCACGGCCAGGTGCAGAATAGGAGCTGAGAATGTTTGAGAATAAGGTAGTGCAGACTGATGGAGACATGTGTGGATGGATGGATGGATGGATGACATCTCATTGGCTGTCTATGGAAGAAAGCAACCATCCACAAAGGGCTACTTCCTAGGCCTTCCCTTAACCTTCTCCTCTATGCAGATATTTCTGTGTGTATATTCCTCCTTCATCCTGTTGCCCTGGGGAAATCCAGCTGGTTGGAGCACTTCACATGCCTTCTCCTGGACACACGTTTAAGGGGGAGAGACTCCCTCCAATTGCATCTTCCTTAACAGGGAGTCCTTCCAGAGAAGAGAAGATTACAAGCTAGAGCAAGAGTTGGCAAACTATGGTCCTTGGGTCAAATCCAGCCTTCTGCCTGTTTTTGTAAATAAAGTTTTATTGGAACACAGCCACCTCTGTGTGTTTACAGTTCTATGGTTGCTTTTGTGCCATAACAGCAAAGTTGAGGAGTTGCCACAGAGCTCATACAAAGCCTAAAATACTGCCTCACTGGCCCTTTGCAGAACAAGTCTGCTGACCTCCAGGACTGTATTGCGTGGGTTCCTGGCACTGACAGTTGGACTTGGGTCAAGCCCTGAGCATCTGCTTCTCACTCTGTCTGCTGGAAAAAAGACAGAAAGTGAGGATGCCTGGAACAGAGCAGAGTGAGATGATTGGTATGAAAGGGCTTGGAAAAGCGGAAAAACAAACAGAACTCAGAATGGGCAAACAGAGCAGTCCTAGCTCTAGAGGTGGCAGGCCTGGGTTTGCATCTTAGACCTGCCACTGTGGGCAGGGCATCAACCTCCGCAAGATGGTAATTTCCACCAAAGTTTGCCTTCTTAGATTGTTCTTCCCTGCCCACTGTTCTGAAATAATCCACCCTCATCTGACTATCACTATTTTTTCAAAAACAACTTTATTGAGATATAGCTCAAAGACCATTCAATTCATCCAATTTAAATCCACAATTCAGTGGTTTTGATTTATTTATAATGTTGTGCAGCCATCAATACAATACATTTTCAGTTCAGTTCAGTTGCTCAGTCGTGTCGATGCTTTGAGACCCCATGGACTGCAGCATGGCAGGCTTCCCTGTCCATCACCAACTCCTGGAGCTTGCTCAAACTCATGTCCATCAAGTCGGTGATGTCATCCAACCATCTCAGCCTCTGTTGTCCCCTTCTCTTGCCTTCAATCTTTCCCAGCATCAGGGTCTTTTCAAATGAGTTAGTTCTTCACATCAGGTGGCCAGAGTATTGGAGTTTCAGCTTCAGCAAACAGTCCTTCCAATGAATATTCAGGACTGACTTCCTTTAGGATGGACTGGTTTGATCTTGCAGTCCAAGGGATTCTCAAGAGTCTTCTCCAAAACCACAGTTCAAAAGCATCAATTCTTTGATGCTCAGCCTTCTTGATGCTACAACTCTCATATCCATACATGGCTACTGGAAAAACCATAGCTTTGACTAGATGAACCTTTGCTGGCAAAGTAATGTCTCTGCTTTTTAATATGCAGTCTAGGTTGGTCATAGCTTTTCTTCCAAGGAGCAAGCGTCTTTTAATTTCAAGGCTGCAGTCACCATCTGCAGTGATTTTGGAGCCCAAGAAAATAAAATCTGTCACTGTTTCCATGGTTTCCCCATCTAAACAATAAATTTTAGAACACTTTAAAATTTTGTTTAAAATTGTGCCAGAATAGGCCTAGTGTGAAATGTGCCCTCTTACCCATCTAAGTGTGCCATCCAGTGGCATTAAGTACAGTCACATTGTTTGCAACCATCACCACTATGGGGCCATCTTTTTGTTCTATGTTTTTTTCTCCTGGCACTTACATCTACCCCCAAAATAAACAATACATGTATCATTTATTGGGTGTCTTTGTTGTGTAAATCCCATGAGGTCAGGATTTGGTCTGGTCCACTACCGCAATGCTTGGAAGAGTGTCAGGACCTAACGAGTGCTCAATAAAGCTTCAAATAAATGGAGGAACAATGGGTCAGCATACTGAGCCCATCACTGTGCACACAGGGTACTTTACATAAAGGGCTTAGGCATGTGCCTGGTGCCTTTGTGAGGCATTCCCGGTCCCTGTGAGTAGCCTTCATCCCTCATCACCTGGTGTGAATGTGTAAGTTATGTGGCCACTGGCATGCAGTTGTTTCCACAGGAGGGAGTGTGCTCTTGTACTTCTTCCAAGTCCTTCCTTCTGGGTCTTAACTGCAGGCTGGGGGCTGGGAGGGTCAAAACACAGGGGAGTCAGGAGCGGAACCCCCAAAACTCTGGAGGAGGGGACACTATCATCCATATACTAGTTCAGGTTCCCCAGAGGAGCAGAACCAGAAGGATGCACACACACACATATATATTTCCTCAGTCACTCAGTCGTGTTCGACTCTGTGACCCCATGGACTGTAGCCCACCAGGCTCCTCTGTCCATGGGATTCTCCAGGCAAGAATACTGGAGTGGGTTGCCATTTCCTACTCCAGTGGATCTTCCCAACTCAAGGATCAAACCTGCATCTCGTACTTCTCCTGCATTGGCCTTTACCACTAGCACCTCCTGGGAAGCCCTGAAAGTCCTTTTACCCCCTTGCAAAAGAAGGGGGCCATGTAGTGGTCAGAATACACACCTGGTTTAAAGGCTGCAGAGAGGACACAGGCCCTTGGCGTCCATCCCTCACAGGCATCGGGCAGCCGGCTCCAGGCCAGGCCTCCAGGAACAGCCGCATGCCTGTGGACTTGCCAACAGTCTGCTCAATGATCTGTCATAGCCTGTGTAAGCAACCACTCGGAGAGTCAAATCCTCAGAAACTGTGTTCATTATGAATTGGCTGCTGCTTCCGTGGCTTCAGGAACATAAACCAAACAGAAATATGGCCTCTGGGCCCTGCCCCCGCCATGCACTCTCTTCCCAAATGGGCCCTGGGAGCTATCACTCGGAGCAAGATGTGAAAGGTGGCTTCCGTTTCCTTAGGACACAGAGGGATGGATGAGAGAAGGACCTGCTCGAGGGGCTCTGTGGACCAAGCCCAGCACTGAGCCTGGATGGTTCACTCTCAGCCACCCTTCCGTTCTCAGGACACGAAATGTGGAACCATGATCATTCAAGGCTTCCCTTGGGGGGCCTTGCCCTGGCCATGTCCACCTCAATTGTGCTGCTGGTCACTTTTAAATAGAACTTTCTGCACCTCTTCAGCCTTCCCAAGTAGCTTACATAACAAGCCCTGTGCCTGGCAATTAACCATTTCTGGGCTTACATGCTCGTTCTAACCAGGTTGGTTCCCCCATGCCAGGTGTCCATGTCGGAGTCCCACCAGGCAGCCCTGGGCTTTGTGGACAGCCCAGGCCTCTGGTGCGCACACACACATGTATACACACTCTCTCCTGTACACACACACACACACACTCTCCTGTTCCAGCCCCAGGCTGCCAGCTAGCAGAGCTGCTCAGTCCCACTTGGGGCTTCATGGCAGGTCAGCTGCGCTCACCCTCTCCAGTGACCTGAACCACCCCAAGTAACCCCTCCTGACATACATCCAGGTTGGCAACAGCCAGGCAGACGCTGGGAGTGTCTACTCCAGACGACCAAGCCAGGCCTTTGTTGTTGTGTGTCCTTGTGGGACAATGAATGAAGAAACATCCCAGGTGCCCAGAACAGGGCTGCTTTTTGGGCGGGAAAGCCTAGTTATTGGAGTCAGTGAGTCAGTGGTTACATTTTAATTAATTTGATAAATAATTATGCCTTTGAGATGCCCAATCTGCCTTACAGGTGCTCTTTTCCATCGCAGATAAATTAATCTTATTTAACCACATTTCACTCACTACACAAACCTATGTCTGCCTCTAAAACAGGAAGGTGGCAGAGGTCTCGTTTTCTGCATTATCTGTGAATACATCTACCTCCCCTGACTGGCAGAATTCCTATGCCCCAAATCCACCTGCCAGGTTTCCCCCCTCCCCTGTCCTGGAGGACACACATGTAGTGCGAGTTGCCATCTCTCTGAATCCAAACACCGGCTTCTCTCTGCCTCCGTGTGAAAGCCCAGCCTTGGTTCCCCACCCCACCTCCACGCCCCCAGAGCGAGATGTTTATGACTCTCAGGTGCAGGGTCATCTTTTTATCCAGAGCATCAGGAAACTGCAGGCTGGAGCCCAGCTCAGGGGCATCAGGCTGGTGATGAGCAGAGCTGAAAGCACTCAGCTGTTCTGATGGGCATCTCGGGGACTGTGGGCGTCCCAAGGAACTGACAGGTGGCTGCTGGGTAAACTGTGATTT
Source organism: Bos indicus (assembly GCF_029378745.1). Taxonomy (NCBI): domain Eukaryota; kingdom Metazoa; phylum Chordata; class Mammalia; order Artiodactyla; family Bovidae; genus Bos; species Bos indicus. The sequence continues at coordinate 46,863,767 of NC_091775.1, forward strand.
AACCTAGATGTTTACTTTGATAAATACGCCGATAGGAACATGCTGCCTATAAATTTCAATTCTCTGCACAAGAAAAGAAGGCTTCTGTTTCCAAAGACATGGGTTCCCAGCCCTCAGCTCTGCAGGGCAAACCAGGACTGCACTAAGAGTCTGAGAGCTAAATCACTTCCAACTTACTGAGAACTTTCACAGCAAAAAAATCAAAACGGAACCCCAGAAGGGTGGTCTTTGGTCTGACTTGCCCCCACCTCCCTGTTGGTGGTCTCTTGTGTTTCAGACACTTGATGTGCCTTTTTGTTCACAGGGCTCAGGTCCAGTCGAATCATGGCAGGTGCATCTCAGGCCTGGATTTGGCTTGAAAAATGGTTTGTCCTAAAGGGAGCTGTATGAGCTTCAGCAAGCAGACTCATCAGTCTAAACTGTCTGCAGAGTACAAAATCCGAGCTTCCTCCTAAGTCATGCTATGACATGTTCTAGTTAGAAGCGAGAGTCCTGAACTCCAGATGCCAGGTGATGAGAATTACTGATGCATTGCTTTCAAAGCAGTTGGTTTTATGGCTTGGCGGGGCTGGCTTGGAGGTTCTGCTGGGCTTCATTTGCATACCGAATGACAGCAGAGGAAAAAGCCACGGGAGGCCTCAGACACGCTTAGCCTCTTCTATCTCTGCTGCCAGTTATAGGTCATTTTAAACTAACATCTGGTGAGTGTACTTTTAAACCGCCTCTGTAGCTTTAATTGGGGATCTCCTGGGAATGTCAGGGGAGGAAAAAAAGAGAGACATCCCCAGGGGAAGATTAAGACATTGGCAGTTCCACTGATGCAAAGCCTGGGAAACTGCCTTGGCCCGATTTTATTAAACTGTATGATCCACTGTGATAAGGGGGCCCTTTGTACAAGAGGATCTTAATATTAGTGAGATGCTGGGATAAGCAGAAATTCTGTCTCCACATCTGAAAGAATCTATTGTGTCCAGAAAGTACCTTCTGTGCCCCAAGATCCAAGAAGGGTTTCCCTTATATGTTGTGGTCATTCAGTAGCTCAATTGTGTCTAACTCTTGTGACCCCAGGGTCGGTAGCCCACCAGGCTCCCTGTCCGTGGGATTTCCCAAGCAAGAATACTTGAGTGGGTTGCCACTTGCTTCAAGCAGCTACAGAAACTAAATCTGTCCCTAAAATGCCCCCATGTTGTTGAGGTCACTTCCAAGTCTCTTGCCAAGAGCATGGGCCACAAGGAAGCAGTCAAGAGGCTTCTCGGCCCTGCAGAGGAGGTTATTTTTTTTTCCTTCTTTTTTGGTAAGGATGATTCTTCTTTTTAAAAATATTTATTTATTCAGCTGCACTGGGTCTTAGTTGGGCACACAGGTTCTTTAGTTGCAGCATTCGAACTCTTAGTTTTGGCATATGGGACTAGTTCCCTGACCAGGGATCAAACCTGAGCCCCCTGCATTGGGAGCGTGGAGTCTTAGCCACTGGACCACCAGGGAAATCCCCTCAGTAAGGACAGTTCTTACAGGGTACCTCATTAAATAAAACAGGTGTTGCCTTCCACACTGGCCAGTGAGATTTCATATTCTCCTTACACACGCTCATTTCTTTCAGTGATGTTTGAGACCCTAAATTACTATTTTAAAATCCTGCAACCTCACAGGGATGTCTATTTTAAACCGAAATTTTAAAAATGGCCTTTCTCTTCCTTCTGCTTAATGGCACGCTTCACTTACATGAGGCTGTAACCCACTGATGAAGAGAGAAGCGGGTGGGCTACAGAGAATGCAGCCCTGCCATTTGGCTGTTTCCATCCCCACCTTCTCTCCTGATAAATGTAAGTTATAAAAAAAAAAAAAATCCTCCATTTCACTGGAATGCCCATTAAAATGTAAACACAGAGAGAGGATTTTGAGTAGGCTACAAAAATGCTTTATTCAAGAGCTTGCAAAAGGCAAAGCAAATCTAAAGTTGATTTTTAAACCTAGTACACAGTATGTAAATATGCTGCGCTCTCTGTTCCATAGAGGTACATGGAGACTCGACGTATTTACTGGAAAATCTGCAGTATGGTATCGGGGGGCTGTCAAGAATCCCTGCAAAGATGCCAGCCTAGACTTTTCCTTTCACAGGCTGTCTGTCTGTATGAGACACAAAGAACCCGATGCCCAGGGCTGCACTGGCAGGAGCCCCATGCCATTTCTCACTGGTAAAATACAGGACCTCTGCCTGGTAATCCCCCATGAAAAGGGAATTTCAGAGCAGAAAGAAAAGTGTGTTCTATTTGCACCCACTCAGGATGCTTTTTGTTCCAGGTGTGACCTTGAATGAAGGTGCACCTCTGTAATCACCCATGGTCTTTTCCTCATTGACAGGAAGGACAAGTGGATTCGACTGACGCCAATTTCCACGGCTCGGTGGTAACTGCCAAGAGCCCAGGCTCATCGGGGAAGCTCATCATCCCATTCAGAGTCAAGTTCTGACACATGGTTGCCATTCCTGTCTGAAAACTGTGAAGGGTGCCATCCCCAAGTCTCCTATTGGTTCAGCTCTGGAAAGCTAATTAGCTGTAGGGTGCCCACTGCTGTGATTAAGGGGCATCCTGTTGCCAGTGGCATTTCAAATGGGCATAGGAAGAAATGGCTGAGAAAGGAGAGGGGGCAAGGTGTTAAGGTCACTGTGCTTACTGCCTTTGATGGAATCTCTTGGCTGCCCCCAATTCTCCATAAGCTCACGGTCCTCCAAAGGGCCATCCACAGAGTCCACTGTAAACTTACAAAACCCTATATCAGCTTTCCCCATTCACCGTGAAAGGGTAAGTTCATGTCCCTTGATGTCAAGGGGGCAACAGGCTGCTAATAGATATTGTGTGTGCATGTATCCACGGATCTGTGCATATTTATATAATCTGTGAGTATATTCTTTATTTTTACTGCCTGCTTTGCTCAGACTGCAGACAGCTCTAAGACCATCAGCAGCCTCCTAAATTATAGATCAGCTCACCAAGTGCACTGTGTCACTCATTAACCACGTCGTCTCGCAGCTCCGCACAACAATAAATTAAGGAACACAATAGCTGCGGGAAAATTAGGTGAATAATTCTCACATTAAACTACAAAGTTTGGGTTGCCTTTAGTTTTTCTTCCAGGCTGCTCCTAAAACAACCCAGGACCATGAAGAGATAACAGACAGGACTCCAAATTCCAAGGGTACCATCCTTCAGAGCAAGTTAGGTGTGGTTTACATTAAAAATAGAACAGGCTCCCGCAAACAGACTTGTATTTATATAGAATGTTGCGACAACTGTCATTTTACATTAGTCAGAGAAATCCCACAGGACTGGTGTAAGTATTAAATGTGGCAATTTTTTTTGTTTACCGACAAAACATAATAAAAAGAACACAGCCTCCTGGATGACATTCTGGATGATTTTTTTTTCCTCTCTCCCTGAAGTCATTCATAAAATAAACATGTGTTCCCAGTCCTGGCGGGCTTCTTTATGAGAGCCTCCTGACAGTGAACTAGGAATGATGGGCAAGAGTGGGCCCTCCCGCAGCCTTCGAGGCCCCAGAGCAGTTCCCACTCCAGGCCCTCTCATTGCATTTCTATTTGTAGCTCAAACAGCAACCACAAAGCACTATCCCAGGATCTTCCTCGAACCGTGTAGCAAGGATGGAGTTACAGGGGTTGAGTTATGGGGATTCAGTTATATAGGGATATTGACAATGTGGGGTAAGCCAGATGTCCTGCACAAGTGAGTCAGGGAGAGGAATCTAGATTATGAATCCCAAATAACTCATAATGTGCTTCCTGTCGGAGAGCTCCATAAAGCTCCAAGGAAACAGGCAAATAAGCAAAGAAGGTAGACTGAGGATGGGAAGACTGTTCATATAGAGTCAACAGCCTTTGATGGCCACCTGTCCGGGCTTTTGCCAGTGGGTGAGAGAGCCAAAGAGGCAGCAGGCCAAAGGAGACATTGACCATGGCATAAAGTTGCCTCTGGGCTTGCCAGGGATGTGGTCAGCTCCCTCTGGCTGGTTCTCAGGGGTGTGCCTAATACAGAGGTTCTCAAAGTTGTCCCTAAGATCAGCAGCTCCCACTTCAGGCCCTCTCTAGTGGGCAGCAGTGTTTTTCAAAAGCTGTATGACATGATGATGAGGTCACTCTGACAGCTCATGGAACACGTGATGCTGTGTGTTCTTACACTTTACAATTCCTCCAGTTTTAACCCAAAGACAGTGACTATTGATAGATGCAATATATACATAATCAAAAGCTCTCTGAGATCCTCATTGAATCCTGAGAGTGTGAAGGGCTCCTGAGAGCTGTCTGAGGACAGGATGACTGCTGCTGTCAGGGGTGGAGGGGAGCTGGCTGAATGGGCACAGCCAGCATGGGGGACCTCGCTGAATTCTAACTCTGACCTTGTGAGCCAAATATGCTCTGCCTCCCAAACCCACTCCTGCCTCTGGTGGGCGCCTGTTGCCTTGACACCTCTTCCCCCAACCTCTGGCTGAGGGGATGAACATAACCCCTGCTTGGCCATGCTGGTCTGCACAGACAATCCCTACATTAAAGAGAGAGAATTGCCATAAGGAAGCCTCTCAGCATGTAATATTTTTCTCTTATAGCTTAACAGCCAATTAGTACAAGTAAATGTGATTGAATAATTGTTTTACACTTTCTACTGCATATTCACTCATCCTGAGTAATGTCCTCATTTAGAATTCAGGTGTGTGAGACTGAGGTCATCTTGAATTTGCAAGGAAAGATCTGATTCAACGAAGAAACATGCTCGAATCCTGTTGGGGTCACTTTGGCTCATGCAGGCACTACTGGTTTCACCTCCAGTCTCCACTCACATCTGGGACCAGAGGAGCCTCAGAAAACAGCTCATACTTCACCTTGCAGCCAAGGCAGAGAATGCCAAGGGGCAGAGAGAGCTTCAGGTAGGGAAGGAACTGCCTCTTTTGCAGAGTCAGCTGTACACGAGGCCTCCTCCCACCAGCACAGTAGGGACAAGAGTGCACTGGGTTTGTTCCTATTACCACTGCCCCTGTGGCTGTGGGCTGGCCATTTGGTGGCTTAGATACTTGGTCACTTCACTGTAAAATGGGGAAAATACATCTACCTCTGGGAGCTGCTCTCAAAACCGAGTCCCCTTAAAACTGAGTTCCTCTGCTGAGTTTATGGTTGAATCTCTCTACCCTAAATTTTACACCCTTTCTTTTCCTGAACCTCAAGCACATCCCCTCAAGATTGAGGAGTAGCAAAGGGGGTAATGAACCCATAAACAAGTGCCTGAGTCCCTGTTATCTGGACTAAAAAGGCTTCTGCTTTAGTCACTAAGACCTCCCTTGAGTCTCAAAAGACTGGCTCAAGAGTTAATGATTAAATGTTGATAACCTGTTGCTTAACAGGTGAAAAAAAATGGTCACCAAAATTAAACCATGAAATATCATTCATGGTTTTCTGTTTAAAATATAATTTTAGTCATATGTATTTTTGTATATTCCCAAGTATGGGAATTAATTATACTGAATTACAAGTTTTTAAAATAGGACTTTTGTTAGTTGTAAAAAAAAAAACAAAAGAGTCATGATTAGTAAATGTGAAGATGTAGAAACAAAAAACAGCTTTTCAGCTGGGGAACTGGTAACAATTTAGACTATAATTCTGCCACATAGCAGAATCACCAAACTTCCAGTTCCATTAAAGATATGGATAAAGGCTTGACACATCTTCCTATGTTGTTTTTTTTAGGAAGCAGACCCCCATCAGATGAAAACTCCTGACCCCAAGAACATAGAGCCTTGACTGATTGAAACTAGACAACTGATGACACTTTAAACTTCACCTTGATGCCAGCCAATCTGAGAATTATGCATGAGCTGATCACATGCTCTGCAGCCCCCTCCCTCAAACTGCCTTTAAAACTCCTTCCCTGAAAGCTGTGAGCGGGGTTGGGTCTTTTGAGTATGAACTGCCCATTCTTCTTGCATGGTGCCATGCAATAAATGCTGTACCTTCCTTCACCACAGCCTGGTGTCAGTGGATTGACTTTACTGCAAACAGACAAGCAGACCCAAGTCTGGTTGGGTAACATTCTGAGGAGTAGAGAAGATCTCATGAGCAGAGCTTCAGCCCTGCGCCCAAATAGTGTACAGCCTACCCAAAGTTCTCTCCTTTCCTTCCTGCAGGAATGCCCCAAAGCTGAACTGCTTGACCGCCAGTCCAATCTCCAAGCCTGCTCCTTGCCTAGAAGCCAGAAGAAAAGGGGTGCGGTAGAGAGGAGGGGAGGGCTGGGACATTCCCATCAGTAACCTAAAAACCAATTATGATGCCTGTTACCTCTGAGCATGGGTCTGGGGGAAGTGGTGAGACAGACAATTTTTATTACCTATCCTTTTGTACTTTATTTTTACCAGGTGTGTGTGCTTTCATAATAAGGTGTGTCTTCATGTTGAAATAATCATTAAATGAGATTTCATTTCATTGTCTATTAAAGTGACATTTTTGCAAGCCTTGGCATTATAAAACTTCAGTAGCAATGAATTTAAGGGTACACATAGAAAAGATAGTGGATCACTTCTGTCACCAAAGGGATTGCCTGCAGCTTCCCAATACCACTCCATGAATATGAAGTGTTAAGTGAGACTTTCTGGATGTTTGGTTTTCAGGGAGGGATGGACCTCTAAGCCCCTTCATCTCTCAGGTTTGTGATTCTAAAGTGATTAGCCCTGGGAGAAACACTGAAGGAGTTTTCCAACTGAGAAAATTAAAGTCTGAAAGCAAAACTTTATTGCTCAAAGGTGTGACAATTTGGCATCTTAAAGTGGCAACATTTTAAAAAGCAATCTGAAAATCTCTTAGTTCTAAGTTTTACTTAAAATTAAACAGGTTTTACAGGAAAGGGGTAATGATTAATTATGAATATAACTACAATGTCATTATTATTAAAAATATTAATTTAATTATTTAGGCAATATTTAGTCACAATTTATGTTCATCTGGGGAATGAGATTTAAAAACCCCAACATAATTAGAAATTACATTGTTATTAATTTAGAGTTTAGGAATTTTTTCAAGATGTTACTTTGACTTGTTTGATTTAACACATCTGCAGCTTAAATTATAAGGAAGATAATCACACTCCTTGGATTTTTAAGGGCAAATTCAGGAAGGATGGAGATGCATTAACTGAAGTTAAAGCATTTTTATTTTATCTGTGGTGCAGCTTTTAGAGCACGCAGTCATAAGAAAAAATCACCAAGCATAGGAGGAAAGAATTCTCCATAAGTAAGAACTGCTGCTGCTGCTGCTAAGTCACTTCAGTCGTGTCCGACTCTGTGCGACCCCATAGACAGCAGGCCACTAGACTCCTCTGTCCCTGGGATTCTCCAGGCAAGAATACTGGAGTGGGTTGCCATTTCCTTCTCCAATGCATGAAAGTGAAAAGTAAGGGAAGTCGCCCAGTCGTGCCCGACTCTTAGCGACCCCATGGACTGCAGCCCACCAGGCTCCTCCATCCATGGGACTTTCCAGGCAAGAGTGCTGGAGTGGGGTGCCATCACCTTCTCCGAAGTAAGAACTAGCACAGAAAAAAAAAAAAGTTAAGAATCAGAACTGAAAGATTCAGGTACTGGAATGATCAAAAACAGGTATATAAAATTACTTTAATCTATTTAAGGAAAGACAGGCAGAGGAATAAAAGCATGAGGGGAGAACAAGTGAATCTCAAAACTGATTAGGCAGATTTGAAGAAAAATGTGGACAGAACTCCTTGAAACAAAAATACAAGCATTAAAATTTTCAAATTCATTGTAAAGGAAATATTAGACAAAGAGAATATCATTTGATATTACTAAGAAGACCAATAAATGTGGAAAATGTTTGAAAAAAATGAACTGTAGGTTAAAATGTGGGGAAATAAACATGGTTTGCATTTGAGAGGGAGTGAGGGCAATCCAGCGGAAAAACTGAGCTCATCTGAGAATTTTTTAGAACTCAGAGGTTCTGAAAGTCATCCAGTCATCCACAGGTTCAAGAAGCCTGTTGAACCTGTGAATCCCAATCAGAAAATGCAAAAACAAAGCCTTGCCTGATACATCGTAGTGAAAACACAGAAGCCAAAGACAAAGAGACTATCTCAAGTGCAGTCAGGAAAAGAGAAATGACAATCAGACAGACGGCTGATTTCTCAGCTCCAACAATAAGTCTCAGGAGACACTGACTAAGATTTTCATGTGCTGAAAGAAAATAACTGCCAACTGAAGCCTGTACATCCAACAACACAGTCTTTCAAGAAGGAGGATGAAATGAAGATATTTACAGCAACAGAACAAAAAGAAAAACAAACCTGAGGGAGTTCACTACCAACAAGACTCCACTAAGGAGGCTTCTCAAGGATGTACTTCAGAAAGAGGGAAGTGATCCCAGAAGGAAGGTCTGAGACATGAGAATAAGTGGTGAGAAAGGAAGTGGTAAAACTAAGGTTCCTTATCCCATATACAAGCTCTGCTCCTCCTCACTGGATCAAGGACATGCCTTTGAAGTTCTCCCCTTCATCTCCTATATTATCAATATTTTAGTCTCTACCAGATCATTTCCACATGTATCCAAACATGCCATTCTTTCTTCCATTAAAAAAAAAAAATTGTCCTTATGTCTCTGACAGCTACCATCTCATGCTTTTGCTTTCCTCTGTAGTTATCCCTAAAAACACCACCTTCACTTTCTGCCTCCAAGTTCTCTTCTCCTGGCCTCTCTTTAAAAAAGTGAAAGTGTTAGTCACTCAGTTCAGTTCAGTTCAGTTCAGTTGCTCAGTCGTGTCCGACTCTTTGCGACCCCATGAATTGAAGCACGCCAGGCCTCCCTGTCCATCACCAACTCCCGGAGTTCACTCAGACTCATGTCCATCGAGTCAGTGATGCCATCCAGCCATCTCATCCTCTGTCGTCCCCTTCTCCTCCTGCCCCCAATCCCTCCCAGAATCAGAGTCTTTTCCAATGAGTCAATTCTTCGCATGAAGTGGCCAAAGTACTGGAGTTTCAGCTTTAGCATCATTCCTTCCAAAGAACACTGATCTTCGTAAGAATGGACTGGTTGGATCTCCTTGCAGTCCAAGGGACTCTCAAGAGTCTTCTCCAACATCACAGTTCAAAAGCATCAATTCTTTGGCGCTCAGCTTTCTTCACAGTCCAACTCTCACATCCATACATGACCACTGGAAAAACCATAGCCTTGACTAGACGAACCTCTGTTGGCAAAGTAATGTCTCTGCTTTCGAATATGTTATCTAGGTTGGTCATAACTTTCCTTCCAAGGGGTAAGCATCTTTTAATTTCATGGCTGCAATCACCATCTGCAGTGATTTTGGAGCCCCAAAAAATAAAGTCTGACACTGTTTCCACTGTTTCCCTATCCATTTGCCATGAAGTGATGGGACCGGATGCCATGATCTTCGCTTTCTGAATGTTGAGCTTTATGCCAACTTTTTCACTCTCCTCTTTCACTTTCATCCAGAGGCTTTTTAGTTCCTCTTCACTTTCTGCCATAAGGGTGGTGTCATCTGCATATCTGAGGTTATTGATATTTCTCCCAGCAATCTTGATTCCAGCTTGTGCTTCTTCCAGCCCAGCATTTCTCATGATGTACTCTGCATATAAGTTCAATAAGCAGGGTGACAATATACAGCCTTGATGTACTCTTTTTCCTATTTGGAACCAGTCTGTTGTTCCATGTCCAGTTCTAACTGTTGTTTCCTGACCTGCATACAGGTTTCTCAAGAGGCAGGTCAGGTGGTCTGGTATTCCTAGTCACTCAGCCGTGTCCAACTCTGCAATCCCATGGACTGTAGCCTACCAGCCTCCTCTGTCCATGGGATTCTCCAGGCCAGAATACTAGAGTGGGTAGCCATTTCCTTCTCCAGGGGATCTTCCAAACCCAGGGATCAAACCCAGGTCTCCTGCATTGTAGGCAGATCCTTTACTGTCTAAGCCATCAGGTAAACCAAAGCCAAAAAGAGCTTCACCATCAATATTCCACCAAGGTCATTCTTGACTGTGACCTCCTCTGGGCTGAGTCCAATGGTCAGGGCTTGGCCCTTCTGGAGTGTGACCTGGAGCTGTCATTTCACCCCTTCCTCCTTGATATTTTTAGTTCACTTGCCATTGTAACACTACCCTTCTCATGATCCTTTCCCACCCCATGGTCACATCTTCTCCACCCGCTCTCCTACATCTCATCTTTCCCTGATGAACCTCGGACCTGATGCTGGTGTTTTTCTTCCTCACTCTCTCCCTCATTGTGTTAATTTTCCAGATTGGTTTCATGGTTCTGGAAACTACAAGTCTGAAGTGAACGTGTTGGCAGGGCCATTCTCTCTCTAAAGACTTAAGGGAGAACGTTTCCTTGTTGCTTCCCAGATTCTGGTGTTTGTTGGCAATTCTTGATTTTCTTTGGCTTGAAACTGCATCATTCCAATCTCCATCTCCATCATTTCATGCCTTCTTCCACTATGTGTCAGTATCTAATTTTCCCTTTCTTGACAGGTACAACAATATTGGCTTTACACCCCTCCACAATTCAATATGACCTCATTTTAACTTGATTACATCTGCAAAGGTCCTATTTCCAAATAAGGTCACATTCACTGGTGTCAAGGTTAGGACTTGAATATATCCAATCTCATGACAAGAAATACCACCCCTGTGCTAATACATACACATTCTTATTTCTAGCATGTACTTTCCCTGAAACCTTCCCAAAGGTAGCTCTCTATGGCTAATGGAGCTAAAGCTTTTGAACTTCTCTTGTATATGATTTTTAGGTAATTTTCATCTTCTTCCTTAAAGAAGGCTCTTTTAAATGTATAAGCATCAAACCCATGAAACCTGGCTCTATCTCTGAAATTCCAAACTTGTGTATCCTACTGCCTATCTGAGTACTGAGACACTTAAAATTCAGCATGCCTGAGGCAGAATTCCTACTCTTCCTCCATCCCCAAACCTGCTCTTCCTACAGCTTCCCCACCTTGGTTGGTGGCCGTTCCGTTCTTCCAGCTGCTCAGCACAAGAACACTCAGAAACATGCTCAATTCTACCCCACACCTGATACTTGAGGAAATCTATTTGTGCCACCTTCAGATCACACTCAGTATTGAACCCTTTATCATCATTTCCCTGGCTACACCCTAACCCAAGTCACTATTATATCTTGCCTCAATTACTACATTAGTCTCCTAACTAGTCCCCTCTTGCAATGGGATGAAGGTTTATTCCCTCACCCCCTTCACATGTTGAAATCTTAAGTCCCTAGGTGATGGTGTTAGGAGTTAGTGCCTTTGGGCGATGAGTAGGTCATGAGGGTGGAGCCCTTGTGAATGGGATTAGTGTCCTTATAAAAGGAATCTCAGAGAGCTCTCTCACTCTATTTCTACTTTATTATGATACAACAAGAAGTCATCAGTCTGCACCTGCAAGAGGATTCTCACCAGAATCCAACCAGGATGATATCCTGCTCTTGAACTTCTAGCCTCCAGAACTACAAGATATAAATGTCTGTTGTTTAAAATCCACCCAGGTTATGGCGTTTTATTATAGCAGCTGAAATCAAGACACCTTGTTGATCCTTCTTTCTCCTCCTGCAGTCTTTCTCAACATAGTGGTGGAAATCAAGTATAAGGCAGATCCTACTGCTATTATACTCGAAGCCCTCAAGCAGCTCTCCATCGTGCTCAGATGTGAAGGAGACAAAGCCCTTACAGTACACAGCCATGGGCTTTCTGGGGCCTGGCCCTCTACCTCTTCTCTGCTCTCATGACCTCACTCACTCTGCCCCAGTCATGCTGGCTTCCTTGCCACTTTGAACATGCCAAGCATGTGTGTGCATACATGCTAACTCCCTTCAGTCATGTCTGACTCTTTGTAACCCTATGGACTGTAGCCCGCCAGGCTCCTCCTGTCCATGGGATTCTCTAGGCAAGAATACTAGAGTGAGTTGCCATACCCTCTTCCCAGGGATCTTCCTGACTCAGGAATTGAACCCATGTCTCCCATGTCTCCTGCATTGCAGGCAGATTCTTTACTGCTGAGCCACCAGGGAAGCCCCATGCCAAGCACGTTCCCACCTTAAGACACTGCACAGCTGTCTCTCCCCATCCATGTCCCTCCGCCAGGTGGACGCGGCTCCCTCCACACTCCCTCCAGCCCCAGACCTCAACCCCTCACTGAGGCCAGCCTTGATCACCCACAGAAAGCTGCATTCCTAGCCTCCCTTACCCTGTTCTATCATTTTCTCATACTAGTTACCTCTTTCTAACATCTTATAACATTTACTTATGAAGTATGTTTATTGCTTAGACTCTGTCACCCCTCCAGCTAGAATATAATGTCCATGAAGGTGGAGACCTTTGTCTATTCCACTCATTATGTGTCCCAAGTTCCTAGTACAGTGTCTGACACATCGTGTTCAATAAATATCTATAGAAATACTAACTGTGAAAACGATGATGACAATAATTTCTATTTTGTGGGATATTAAAAATCAAGACACAATCAGCATTTTGATAGGTGCTGAACAAATGTGTTGGATGAGGAGGGCCTTGTGGGAGTTAGTCATGGTCAAGTTCCCTGTGTTGTTTCTTGTATTGTTTGAGGGATGGTCAAACTAGTGATTAACTTTAGATTCTGCTAAGTTAGATATCTATGTCTAAATTTCTAAGGTAACCATTTAATAAAAAGAAATAAAGGAGACAACTTCCAAACCATAGACATTTTTTAAATGAAAAAGTGAAAAACACATAGTTCAATCAATGGAAAATATGGCAAGAAAAGAGGGGGGGAAAAAAGAATCACACACAAAAACCCAGAACAAATGGAAAGTACTAGATGGGAAACAGAGGATGAGATGGCTAGATAGCACCACTGACTCAATGGACACAAGTTTGAGCAAAATCTGGGAGATAGTGAAGGACAGGGAAGCCTGGCATGCTGCAATTCATGGGGTTGCAAAGAGTCGGACACGACTTAGTAACTGAATAACAACAACAGATGGCAAAAAGGAATTCAAACTGATCAATAATCACAGCCAATACAAACAGACTCAGCTCATAAGTTAAAAGGAGAGATTGTCAGCCTGGATCAAAGATAAAGTTTTGTTATATGCTATTTAATCCTTGCATACTAAAATGTAAGGAATAAAATGTTTAAGGTAAAGAGATGGAAAGAGATACACCAAGCAGAAAATAGATAAAATAGACTTTAAAGCCCAAAACACTCCTAGACGTAAAGAGGCTCACTACATAGCAATGAAATATTCAATTCAAGAGGAAGATTCTAGTCTTGAGAAGGTGAACTTGGGGCAAAGATCTAAAGGAGGTACGGGAACAAACCTTGTGGATATCTGGAGAAAGAGTCTTTCAGGATTTCTATTATGGAAGTCTTTACCCCCCTCTTCCTCATGTCTTGCCTGGATTATATATTTGGAAACCTTAAAATAATTCAGACAAGTCATGAGTCTTACAGAAGAAATAAAGGTGAAAATCAGAGAATATATAGAACTAAGTGACAGTTTAGGAAATGCTCTGATGAAACTTGTGGGTGTGCCCAGAATATCACTTGAGGGGAAAAAAGTATACGTTTTTTAAAATTGAAGAAGGGGTGGAAAATAATGAGTTAAGTAATAGAAAAAAAAATAGTTTAAAGTAAAAAGAAAGAGAAAAATGGAATCAACACAAAGAGTAGAAGGAAGGAAAAGGGAAGGAAGGGAGGAAGAGAGAAAGAGGGTGGGAGGAATGAAGTAAGCAAAAGGAAACAGACTGGAGCTGAAATTTATAAGTAGAAAACAAACTTACAACAGAGAGGATCAATGAAGTTAGAAGTTGATTCTTTGAAAAATCTAATATTGACAAACCTCTGGCAATTTTTTATCAAGAGAAAGAGAGGGAAGCCACATTTAAATGATCTTAGGAACAAAACAGGCACAAAGTACAGATGAAACAAGGATTAAAGAGATAGGAGACTGTTATAAGGGCTTTTATGCCATCTAGTTTGAAAATGCAGTAGAAACAGAAGAATCACTAGAAAAATGCAAATAACAGAGTGTGACTCAAAAAGAAACAGAAAGGGGCCCCACCATTTGCATCCCCGAGCAGTGTCAGAGTGGTATAGTTGTGGTGATGGGACTACAAGCCTGTTCCCTCTGATGCTCTGCAGCTGGGACAGGCAAACAAATGCCTGCAGGTGGTCACCTGTGTTTGTAAGTAAAGTTTTATTGACACATAGTCACCAAAGCATGCCTGCAATACCAGGGCCAGGCACCAAGCTGGGGAAATTGGAAGCCCCTGACATGTAGAATGGAGGCATCTGGGTAGATGCCTCCAAAGATTCTCCAAAACAACCTGAAATCTCCCAAACCTGCAGAATGGTCCCCTCCTCCCTAGGAAAAGCTGGCACCCACCTCCACCTCCCATCCTAGGAAATAATGCAGAGGCCTCAATGCAAGAAATGTTCCCACATTCTCTACTAAATATTGGGCGGAAAACTTGGGTTACATAACAGTATAACTCAGAAGGCATGTGCTGGCCTGATAGGAAAGGAGAGATGGCACCCCAAAGGAGCTGCAAGTCCCAGCCAACAAGCTCTGGCAGGAAGGATGAAAGGCTTGGGGGATGGATTCTGAGGGTGCTTGGTGAAGAGGGCCTGGCCATAAGCGGAACAGTGAAGAACACATCACAGAGATGAGGGGCTCCCTAACAAAGATCTGAGGAGATGTTTTAAACTCTCTACTGGGTTGGCTCCTAAAAATATGCAAAGAGAGAAGTTTAAATGCCAGGATTGCCCTGACCAATGGCAGAGGAAGAGATGAAAGGGCCAAGATAAGCAGGTATGTTAGAATGGACACGAGGTTCAAAGTGATTTGAGTGTCACTTTCATCCCCCTGTTAGAGTAGAATCTGGGTAATAAATGGAATCCTGCCCAAAATCCACTTACAGTGGGTCTGCTGGGTCTGTGGATCCACTGGATGATCGTTTTCTCCATCCTCAAATGTATAATTAGGATTAATCTACTTGGCAGTTGGCACAGCCCCACATTGGGTCCTTGGTCTCTGAGGTACAAAAAGGGGTAACCAAATGGAAATCTCTGAAATTACTCCCCTCCTCACGCTGGATAAGGTGGAGAGCCAAGAACAATATTGCATCCCAGGGGAATGGCAGAGGTGACTGTGATCTGAAGGAAGATCTAAAGGGAGCAAGGGTGGTAGTCCCCATTATGTCATCACTTAATTCACCAGTGTAGGTCCTACAGAAAACAGACGGATCCTCAAGGATGAATGTTGACTACCGCAAACTCAGTTGAGTGGCAAACCCACCAATCCACAGCCACTGTGCCAGATGTTTTTCCTAGATGTCCTTTCCAGATTTTAATACAGCCTCAGATATATGTCACAGGCTGATTGATCTGATGGCTGTGCTCTATTCTATCTCAACTCAAAAAGATCAGAAAAAGTTTTCATCCACATAGAACTGACAGCAATATTCATTTACAAAAATAAAAACCTGAGCAAACTGGGAATAGAAGATAATTCCCTTAATCTGATTTTAAAAAAGTGCATATCAAAACCTTAAAGTCAATACTACAACTAAAGATGAATTACTGGAAGTTTTCCTTCTGATGTTATGAAAAAGACATAGATGTCTACAACCACCATTTCTATTTGATATTGTACTGGAGGTCTTAGCCAGTGTAATAAGAGAAGAAAAAGAAATCAGAGGCATAAAGATCATAAAGGAGGAAATAAAACATTCATTATTTGCAGATGATATTATTATATAGAAATATAAACTATTTAGATTAGAATATAAGAATTTACCAAGGATACTGGATACAAAGTCAAAATACAAAAATGAATTGACTGTCTCTATATTGAAAGTGAAAGTGTTAGCCACTCAGTCATGTCCAACTCTCTGTGACCCGAGGGACTATAGCCTGCCAGGGTCCTCTGTCCATGGGATTCTCCAGACAAGAATACTGGACCAGTTGCCATTCCCTTCTCCAGGGGATCTTCCCAACCCAGGGATCAAACCCAGGTCTCCTGCATTGCAGCAAGATTCTTTACCATGTGAGCCACCACAGAAGCCCCTTCTCTATATTAGCAACCATAAAATACAAAAGATAAATTGTGGAATATAAGATTTAGTGTAGAATCAGAAACAATGACTCTCTGAGAAGTAAACTAATAAAAGATGTACAAAACTTTACACTGTGTTTTAAGATCATTTAGAGCAAGACCTTATTTTACTTACTGATGAATTTCCCCAGCACTTGGAACATGCACCTGGAACATAATGGGTACTTAATTATTTGCTGAATGAATAAATGAATGAATGAATGTATGTGTATTCCCATTATATTTTCCCTCTTTACTACCCAACACTCACTCTTCTTTCAGGTCTCCATGTAAATGTCACTTCCTCAGGTAAATTTTCTATCATCACTGTACAACATTAGATCCTCATGTTTTCATAACCTCTTTTTTGAAGTGCACACCACAATTGCACTTAAGTAATTAATTGTGTAACTGTCCAATGTCTACCTTCCCCACTAAAAGGCAAATTCCATGAGGACAGAAAATTTACTTGCTATAAGAAGCCAACCACAGATTTCTTTAACTAATTTAATGAATCAACATTCCCTGCAATGCAATAAGGTCTTTGAGGCTCTTCAACTCTTCATTTCTACCCATCCAGCACACATGGCTCCATGCTGCCTTCATCTTTTTCTAGTTTTCCCTACCACCCACTTCTTCACCAATCCCTATTCATCCATCCACCCATGCATTCATTCAAGGAATACATTCTGAGACACCTGCGCCTGCTGGGGACTGTGCTGGGACCCAGGGATACAGCAGGAAATAAGACACTGCACCCAAGGGCTGGCTTCCACTAGTGGTCAGCGGGCCCACTGAATGACAGTAAAAAAATCTGGGCTGCAGAAGAGAAGGGTTCTCCTTTTTTACAACATTTTATGTAATTCCCCCAAAATAGCTCAAGAAAAACATTCCTCTGCTCCTATTTGTCACATCCAATAATCCTCTCCCATGGAATTCCAATTTGGTGGCTCCCTCGGCTGAGTAGTCATCGAAGAAACCCCATTAATACAGTCAGAGCTCGTAGGAGCTGTGATTCATTTAATACCAAAATGGAGGAGAAAAATCAATAATACTTATCTCTGGTCACACTACATTTTTCTTTAACCAAGGTAAGTGTCTCTCATAAATATTCTCCCAAAATGGAAGTGAAACTCACTGCCCTTCCCCCTCCATTAACTTTGCCCAATGTTGTGTTTCATTCAGTATATATATACAAACGACCCTGAGGAGAGACTCCAAGCCCAGTTGCACTGACCAAGTTCACATCCTCCGGTGAAGCCTGGACTGACCCACTCAACAGGGAGAAGCCAGGAAGCCACGTGTGCTACTGGTACAGAACTGTGTTCCCTGTGTCAATGCAGTGCAATTTCTGCCTCACTGGGAGGAACACAGCCTGCTCTTAGAGCAGAAGTAAATTCTGAGCAGGAATGGCAGCACCTAGCACTGCCTGGGAACATGGGGGCTCTGACATCAACTTTGCAGTAGATCCTTTTTAAAAAAATATTCATTTATTTATTCTTGGCTGTGCTCAGTCTTCATTGCTGCATGTGGTCTTTCTCTAGTTGCGCCAAGCAGGGGCAACTCTCTAGTTTGGTGCATGGGCTTCTCACTGCAGTGGTTTCTCTTGTTGAGAAGCACGGGCTCTAAAGCACAGGCTCAGTGATAACAGTGCCCGGGCTAGTTGCCCCACGGCATATTGAATCTTCCTGGACCAGGGATTGAACCAGTGTCCCTTGCATTGCAAGGCAAATTCTTAACCACTGGACCACAGGGAAGCCCTGTAGTAGACCTTTTTCTTCTTCCTTTCAGACATGCCAGCTCCTCACACTTCTCCACCCTATGGGTTTCTTCCCACCCACAATAGGCTCACTAGCCAGCAGGGCCTTTGTTAGGAATGGCCTCTATGAGCAAAGCACTGGCCTCTCCCTGGGGCTTTAAAAGGGTCAAGAAATGTGCCCAAAACAAGCAGGGATAGAGACAACCCCGTGATACTTAAGTTCTGGTCACACTGTGTTCTTTTATAAGCGAAATCAGTAGCTCTCATACATACCCACAAAAGAGTCATGAAACCCTCTGCTTCTGTCTCCCTGTTCAGTTGCTCAATGTTGTGCTCTATTCAGGGCACACTGGTGGACCACCCAGGTGAGGGACCCAGCCAATTTGCCACTAGCCAAGAGCATGGGCTCAGATAAGACATCTGTCTTATGAATGTCATTCACCTCAGTGCCTTCCAGACCTTTGCCATCTCCTCCACCTCCTGCGTTCGAAAGCCTCCAAGCATGATGAAGACACATCGGCAAAAAGTTGTTTCCAGCTCATTTTAAAATCCCTCTGATTGGGCAGTCTGTTAGCTAGCAATGTGAGTGAACCTGTAACTGTTTTTACTCTAACTGCTTAGGTGTATTCACTCATTTCGGCTTCCCTGATGGCTCAGCAGGTAAAGAATCTGCCTACAATGCAGAGGACACAGGAGACTTGGGTTCAGTGCCTGGGTTGGGAAGATTTTCTAGAGAAGGAAATAGCAACCACTCTGACAAAGATCCGTATAGACGCAGCTACGGTTTTTCCAGTAGTCATGTACAGATGTGAGAGCTGGACCATAAACAAGTCTGAGCATTGAAGAACTGATGCTTTTGAACTGTGGTGTTGAAGAAGACTCTTGAGAGTCCCTTGGACAGCAAGGAGATCAAACCAGTCAATCCTAAAGGAAATCAACCCTGAATATGCCTTGGAAGGAGTGATGCTGAAGCTGAGGCTCCAATACTTTGGCCACCTGATGCAAAGAGCTGACTCATTGGAAAAGACCCAGATGCTGGGAAATATTGAGAGCTAGAGGAGAAGGGGGTGACAGAGGATGAGATGGTAGGATGGCATCACTGACTCAATGGACATTGAGTTTGAGTAAACTCGAGGAGATAGTGAAGGACAGGGGAGCCTGACATGCTGCAGTTCGTGGGGTTGCAGAGTTGGACACGACTTAGCAACTGAACAACAAATTCATTCATCTAACCCCCAATGATACTGTCATTCCATTTTGCAGATGAGTATAGGCTGCTATGGGAGAAGGAAATGGCAACCCACTCCAGTGTTCTTTCCTGGAGAATCCCAGGGACAGAGGAGCCTGGTGGGCTGCCGTCTATGGGGTCACACAGAATCGGACACGACTGAAGCGACTTAGCAGCAGCAGCAGTATAGGCTGCTACAGAGAGGTTAAGTAAGTTCCTCAAAGTCACACAGACAAGTCTGAGGTTATTCATTCTTTCAACACATACAGTCAACAGCTGCCCTCAGCATCTCTGAGGTTCTAGGCCCCAGGCTACGAGCTGGGGAGAGCACGGTGAGCAGCCATCTTGAGGTCACTGTTATGGGCCAAACACATCCTCAGAACCCACCCACCTGGCCCCCCTTTTTCCTCTCACAGGTTTGTTGTTATCCTTTCTCAGTCACAAACCTTTCTTACCTGGGCTCCCAGGCAAAAGGGCCCTTCTCTTTCCATGGGATCAGTCCCCAGAAAGGAGAAGGGGAAGTATGCATGACCAGTTCCAGGAACAGAGTCACGTCCTGGTCACCACATTTCTGAACCCCAGTGACAGCACAGAACCTGTCAGGGTCAGGGCCCTGCACAGCAGGCAATGAGCAAATGATACTCTTTCACACATGGCTGCTCCCTCAGTTATTTGGAGGTAACCCTTACTGTACCCTGAGTCTCATGTGAGAAGCCACCTTCTCTGAGAATTTCCCTGATTCCCCCAGGAGGCCTGAGAACAACTTTCCCCCAACTCTCCTGGAACACAGGCCCTTCCTCACACAGTTATCTTGTTACAAGTTTGTCAGTTATGTGCCCAGTTGTGAGTTCCTTAAGAACAAGGCGCCATGCCTTTTAGTTCTACACCCACCAGCCTAGCAGAATGCCTGAAATATAAAGGTCTGTGACAATGAATGGACAAAACTGTTGCCAGTATTTAGAAGTAATAGTAAAGCCATTTCATAAGGGTTCTATAAAAGGTGTAAGTAATAATAACCAAAGTAACAATAATAGGTACCAGTTATTGAGTACATTCTGTGTATTAGACCTTACACTAAATACTTCACAGGTATTATCTCATTTAATCGTTCACAGCCACACAAGAGTCCTGAGCTGACAGCAGAGATAAGGTGTCTGCAGCTCCAAGTCCTGAATGTCACCACCTTGGGTGGCTCAGAATCCTGGTGTATGTAGGTAAATCCAACATGAACCTTGGCCTCCATGCTGCTCTGTAAGTCAACCACTGTTGATTGCTTTCAAAGAGAGGGAGCGATGACATTGAAACTTTGAGCATCTTCTTATTCACTCCTTGTACCTGATGACACCCATCACTGACCTGCAGGTCCAAAATCCCTCCAACACCCTCACCCTTAGCCTCTCTTTCTCAGAATCTAGTCATTCCTCTTATAGATGTCTCAAGGTCATGTCTGACCTTCAGCAAGGGAGAATCTCAGGATGATTAAAACCTGGGGATGCTCTCTGGGACTTGGAAAGTTGCCTGGGGGTCAGATCTCAGAGGTACAACAAAATACTTTAGGCCTCAGGGGGTCTGACTGAAACTCAGCCTCGTAGGCATAGAATTGGGGATGGGGTAGAATTAGTTATGTTCCAGAGGGAGAAATAAGTAACTGTCAGAAATGTGAAAGATTTGTCAATAGCACACTGTTGTTGTTTGTTCAGTCACTAAGTCAGGTCTGACTCTCTGCGACCCCAGGCTCCTCTGGGGTCTGCAGCAAGCCAGGCCTCTCTGTCCTCACTATCTCCCTGAATCTGCTCAAATTCATGTTCATTAAGTCAGTGATATTAGCTAACCATCCCATCCTCTGCCACCCTCTTCTCTTTTTGCCTTCAGTCTTTCCCAGCATCAAGGTCTTTTCCAATGAGTTGGCTCTTCACAAGTATATCAGTTACCTGAATTGTGAAGCCTAAGTCAGGATTCTATTTGTTCTACGATCATTTAAAAGCACAACTCTCTCACTCTTCTCTTTGCACTTCACTTACAGCCTAATGATTCATTTTGTTAAGCATTATTGGAAGCAAACACCTTAAAGACACCTGGGTTCTATGATTAAAAGAAACTGCACCTTACCTGGAAATTGTCATTGAGAAGCATGGACAGCACCACAAACCGTGGTTCAGACCCATGCAAGGACAGTGCCATGAACACATGCTACTCCTGTAGGCAGACCAACCTCCCAGGTCCCTGTCTGGTACTGGGAGCTGTAGTCTTTGACCCAGACAGGGTTCTGTCCAAGCAGTACCAGGGTCTCCCATTCTCTCCAGAGACAGCTGCTGTTGCGAAAACCTTCCATGGAGCATTCTGCCTTCTGGTACAGGAACAGCTACCATACATGTGGAGAGGAACAGATTCGTGGGGCTCCCAACTAGAATAGCACCAAGTAACTGAAAGGCATATGCCAGGATCTGCATTATCCAGATCAGGAATGGATCCCTTCCAGGGGGAAGGGATATGCAAATAATCCCCTCTCAAGATTATTGGGGTTAGTTGCCCAGCCTGCCCTGAGTTGGAGTTTTGATTCCTGACACAAAAATATCTTCAACACATGGAATACTTTAACTTATTATTTATTGTCTCTAACAGCTCTCTTTGCCCTCATATGACCCTCTGCCCTGCTTCCTAGGGGCTTCCCAAGTGGCACTGGTGGTAATGAACCTGCTTCAGTAAGAGATGGGAGTTCAATCCCTAGGTCAGGAATATCCCCTGGAGGAGGCCATGGCAACCCACGCCAGTATTTTTGCCTGGAGAATCCCCATGGACAGAGGAGCCTGGTGGGCTACAGTCCATAGGGTTGCAAAGAGTCAGACACAACTGAAGCAACTTAGCACACATGCACACCTGCTTCTTAACTGCCTACCCAAGGATGACAGATGCTTACAGCTATGTAGCTCACCTTTCCAGCCTGTCTTCCTGCTTTTTCATGTTTACTGTTTCCCCACATACCTCTTCATACTTCCCTAGCACATCAGGTAAAATTTATTTAAAAACTCTACAGACTCTAAGACTCCTGAGGGTAATTTGATAATGTGTATCAGAATTGTATACATACTTTGATAATGTGTACGAAAATGAGCCTACTCAAACTCTAGTTATAATAATGTAGAGTAAATATGATTCTATCTCCTTCTTTTCTAGGAAATCACTCTCAAATCTTATGGAGAACAAGAGAAATCCAAACCCTAAACTTGGTATCTAGAAAAGATCTCCATTCTCCTATAATAGTGTCTGAGGAAGGGCTGCCCAATGCAAGAAGGGCCAACAGGGTTAGGGGAAGATGCTTAAACAGGATGTCCTCAATGGCAGACCAGGAAAAGCCTGCAGAGTTTAATTCATCACAGCAGAAAGCATATGCCCTGAGGTGCAAAACCAATGTGCTTATGTCTGAGACAAAGAAAACAGGATACATAGACTGGCATCAGAGAACTGCCAGGATTCAAGGCTGGTCCAGAGAGCTGCATGTGGGAGGAGGTCAGAGAAGAGGATACAGAGATTGAATTGGCAGCATCCCTAAAGCTTCTTATTTCTATTGGCTGGGGAGAAGTAAAAGTTCATGGAAACATTCAATTCCCTGTGATAAGGACCTTGACTGTGATTCAGGGAAAATTCCTGCTAGCCAGAAACAGTGTCACAGATCATCCCCTTAAGGAAATTCCTTCCGAGAAAGACTAAAATAACAAGAAAAGAAAAAGTCAAATGAGTATAACAATACAGAAAAAAGTAGAAGCAAAATAGAAATACATGGATTTATAACAATCACCAGAAAAATGCCACGGAACCACTAAAAAGTGTTGAAAAGCATTATCATGAGCTCAAAAGATTAATAAAACAAATGTCTCTTCAAAATGAAAACTCAAAGCGGAAATACAAAAATCTCAGGAAAGACATAACATGGCATCAAAGGGAGGTAAAACGAAAGCTCAGGAAAGAAGTAGGAAAACAATATAAAGCTTTTAGAGACATGAAATCATATTGGAAGCAGATCAAAGGAGAGCAAACCTGTTGGAAAACGAGCAAAGGTGAATGGAAGTAGTTCTGGTTCTGGGCAAGATAGAGTGACCACACAAAGAAGGTATAAAACCCAGAGAGATGCTAGACAGCAATTTGAGGACTCTGAAAAGGAAAGAGCAGCAGACAGACTGGGGAAAATGAATAAGAATTAGAAGTACAACAGAGGCATCCATGAATCACCATCTTTCCTTGAGCCTGGACTCAACACAACCTGAAACTGAGAAGGTGGCACCAGCACATGTAGAGAGCTCAGGAGAGACTATCTAGCTGTAGCTCAAGGAGGCAAAAGGGGCTCCTGATACTCAAAGAAAACAAAGGAAACGCCCCTACTTTTTTCTGTTCCCTTCTATCCCAATCCCCTGGCAATTCTAAGGGGGTGATGGCAGCAACAGCAGGGCCCTCAAGTGCCTGAAACCATGAGGGAAGAGAAGCTTCATCACCAATAGGAAGATCTGTGGCACCAAGAGTGTGAGCCAAACCCCTGGTGCTTTCTCTCTCTGACCTATGGCTGTCCCTTGATGTGGACAGTCACTGGATCTACACTATAGAGCAAGGTTAGTAAAGCCCCAGATTGCTGGCCAGAGGACTGAAAAGGAGAAGCCCAGGGAGATGGTTGAGAGGGAGAATCCCATTAAGCTGTTCATGAATTCCTAGACTCATCCCTAAGCTGTGTACGTATGGATCTGATCCTAAATAGGATGCCAAAGACCTTGAGTTAGACTGGCCACTGTCCACACACAGGACAACTCCTGGTAGGAAACAAAGTCTTTGAAACAGAATTAATAATGAAATAACAACTCATAAAATATGGTTGGAAATTATAGATTGAATCCAACTACGCTGATTGTCTTCTAAAGCAAAAATATCCAATATTCCCCTTGGGATTTGAACAAAGCCCAAAGTCTCATACTATAATAGTTGAAATATACAGAATATAATCTAAAATTGACTGGTACAGAAAGAACTAGAAAAATTTCAAGTTTTATAGGGAAAGATACATAGATGATGAAATAACCTGACAAAGACCTGACTGCTGTTATAAAGTTATTCCAAGAAGTAAGGGTAAACACTCTTAAAATAAATAGAAGCATAGAAAATACCAGAAAATAAGTTGAGATTATAAAGAAGAAATAAGTGGAAATTTTAGAACTGAAAAGTAACAACCCAAATAGAAAACTCATTTGGTGGGTTAAGTAGCAAAATGGGGCCTACAGAAAAAAAAGAGCTAAGTGTCCTTAAAAATAGAACAGTTGGAATTGTCTAATCTAGAAGACAGAGATGAAAAAGGCTGAAAAACAAAACAAAAACCAGAACACTCGGGGAGCTGTTGGACAATACAAAAGTCTGTCTTTTGTGTCACTGGAGTTTTGCAAGGCTCTGGGAAAGATTGTGGTGTCGGGGCTGTTGTGGGGTGGGGGGATATATACACACACATATGTGAGTGTGGGTATGGGTGTGTGTGTGTGCTAAATTGTTTCAGTTGTGTCCAACTCTTTGCGATCCTATGAACCATAGCCTACCAGGCTCCTCTGTCCATGGGATTCTCCAGACAAGAATACTGGAGTGGGTTGCCATTTCCTCCTCCAGAGATTCTTCCCAACCCAGGGACTGAACCTGTGTCTCTTATGTCTCCTGCATTGGCAGGTGGGTTCTTTACCATTAGTGCAACCTGGTAGGTTCATATGTATATAAATAATGGGTGAAAACTTCCCATGGATTTGAGAAGTTGAATGAACTACAAACAGGATAAATCCAAGAATTCACAGTCAGACACATCAGAATCAAACTGCTGAAAACTGAATACAAAGAAAAAAAATCTTAAAAGTGGCAAAAGGAAAATGACATTACTTACAGGGCAGAGGTCAACAAACTATGGTCCAAGGGCCAAATCTGCCTTACTATATGCTTTGGTAAATAAAGTTTCATTGACATATAACCATAACTATCCCTTTATGTATTATCTATCATTGCTTTAGTGTCACAGTGGCAGAGTTTGAGTAGTTGTGACAAAGCCATATAGCCGGCAAAGCCAAAATATATGTAATATCTGGCCCTACACAGAAAAATGCTGCTGACCCTTATTACCGGAAATAGAAATTTAAATGAATCCAGAGGGGGAGGAGCCAAGATGGCGGAGGAGTAGGACGGGGAGAACACTTTCTCCCCCACAAATTCATCAAAAGAGCATTTAAACGTCGAGTAAATTCCACAAAACAACTTCTGAATGCCGGCAGAGGACATCAGGCACCCAGAAAAGCAACCCAACTCTTCGAAAGGAGGTAGGAAAAAATATAAAAGACAAAAAAAAAGAGACAAAAGAGGGAGGGACGGAGTTCCGGGAAGGGAGTCTTAAAAAGAGAGAAGTTTCCAAACACCAGGAAACCTTCTCACTGCCGAATCTGTGCCGAGCTTTGGAAGCACAGAGGGCAACATAACAGGGAGAAAAAATAAATAATTAATTAAAACTCGCAGATTGCGAGCCCTACGGTAACTCCCCCAGCGGAGAAGCAGCGTAGACGCCTGCACACGACATTAGCAAGCGGGGGCTGGGCAGGGAGGCGCGGCGCAGGCTGCATTGCTTAGAGTAAGAATCTGGCCTGAATACCCTGAGCGCTATCTGAGCGAAATAATTTGGGCTAGCAAACCAGACTGTGGGATATCTACCACGCGAAAAGCCAGCCCTAACCTAAGACACCACCAGGCCCGCGCACGGAACAAAGGACTGAACAGAGATAGCCGGCTACAGACCATCCCCCTCGGTGACAGGCAGCCAGAGCCAGAAGGGGGCAGTCGCAGCCCCAGAGAGACATTATCTATAAAACTGTAAGCAGGCTTCTTTGCTAACTAAAACTTCTTAGGGGTCTGGACGGTCAACATCTGCCTGAGAAGGTGCGCCGGTTTTACACCCAGATAACTGAGTGGCGGGGAGGCGATAAGTCGCAGCATTGGCGCTCGCCAAACACCTCATCACTTGAGCTGCTCGGACCTGGGAAGAGCACAAAATGCAGGCCCAAGTGAGTCTGCGCCTCTGAGGACTACCCGAGTGCCTGAACCTGAGCGGCTTGGACCTGGGAGGTACATGCAGCCCAGGGCCGGCCTCGGATTGTTCCCAGTGGAACAACCTAGAGCCCGAGCAGTGTGGGCAGGGAGGCTACACGCGCCGTGAGCGGGGGCAGACCCAGTGTGGCTGAGGCACTGCGAGCGCACGCCAGTGTTATTTGTTTGCAGCATCCCTCCCTCCCTCCCCACAGCGCGACTGAACAAGTGAGCCTTAAAAAAAAAAAAAAAAAAAAGTTTCCTCCACCATCCCCTTTGTGTCACGGCGGAAACCAGACACTGAAGAGACCAGCAAACAGAAGAAGTTATAACAGAGGGAAACGCCTTGGAAGCTACAGGCAATAGATTAAACCCTGTGGTTACTACGGACTACATAGGAAGGGGCCTATAGATCTTGAGAAATATAAGTCGGACCAAGGAACTAGCCAAAAATGAACTGAACCCACAATACTCACAACAAAACCAGAGAAAGTCCTAGATATATTTTTACTAT